>NC_081840.1:67801093-69275157 GCF_963259705.1 Myotis daubentonii
CTTAATGATGATGTGTCTTGGTGTGGTCCTCTTTGGATTCCTTTTGTTTGGGGTTCTCCGCGCTTCTTGGACCTGTAAGTCCATTTCTTTCACCAGGTGGGGGAAGTTTTCTGTCATTATTTCTTCAAATAGGTTTTCAATATCTTGGTCTCTCTCATCTTCTGGCACCCCTATAATTCTGATGTTGGTGCGCTTGAAGCTGTCCCAGAGGCTCCTTACACTATCCTCGCATTTTTGGATTCTTTTTTCATTTTGCTTTTCCGGTTGGATGTTTTTTGCTTCCTCGCATTTCAAATCATTGACTTGATTCTTGCGCTCCTCTGGTCTGCTGTCGGGCGTCTGTATAATATTCGTTATTTCAGTCCGTGTATGCTTAGTTTCTAGTTGGTTCCCCAATATAAGATCGAGGGTCTTATTAGTTTTCGTGTAGATCTCATTAAGTTTATCGGCAGCTTCTAAACAGTTCTTGAGAGACCTTAAAAGTGTGGTTCTGAACTCTATATCTTCCATTGACAATTTTGTCCTGTTTCTTTGTCTCCGCATTTTGTTATGCTTCCTTGGTGCACCCCCTAGTGGTCTTTGTTCGCAGTCTTATAGTTAAACCTTGATTGTTGTAGCTAATTCCAGGGAGGGTTTGACCTCCAGGCCAAGTGGCTATGAGAATCAGCTGTGTCAGCAGTGAGAGAACTTCTGTCCTCTAGGGAGGTGCTAATCTAGCCTTTGCCTGAGGCTATCCGGCAAATGCCTCTGTGCAGGGCTTGGGCGGGGCGGGTCGCACAGGATCAACAGGGTGGGCCGGAGAGAGCAGTTATGGCGGCTCTCAGTCCTGTCCCCAGGGGCTCTGCCTCTCTGAGTCCAAGCACCCGCTGCAAAGCTCGGAGAGAAAGCTGCACTCGCTCTGCCCGAAGCCAGACAGTCCCGCTTCTCCGGTTTGAGTCTGGGTCCCTAAAGACTCGCCCGGATCTGGTGCTCAGAGTCTGCGACTCCCTCCCGATTGAAAACAACAACCGCGCCCTCCGCCGCCAGCCCGCTCCGCGCACTCCGCACCTCAGAATTTGACTTCAGCACTGCGCCTCCTCTGAGTGTCCGTGTGCGTTTCTCTTTCCTCCTAGTTGTAGGACTTCCACTCAGCCAGCGTTCCTGTGGTTCTGGGTGATGTCCCTTCCGTTTTTTGGTGTCACTTTTGAAGTAGTTGTTCAAAGCAGCAAACTCCGGCGTTAACCTATGCCGCCATCTTGGTTCTCCTTTTTTTTTTTTTTTTTATTATTAGTTAAGGTATTACAAATGTGTCCTCATCCCCCCCATTAACCCCCAACCTCCCCCCCCACACACAAACTCATGCTCCCACCCCCCCCGTTGTCCATGTCCATTGGTTTGGCTTATATACATGTATACAAGTCCTTCTGTTGATCTCTTCCCCTTACCCCGGCCCTCCCCTACTTTCCTTCTGGGGATTGATAGCCTGATTGCTGTTTCTCAGTCTTTGGGTCTGTCCCTTTTCATCAGTCTATGTTGTTCTCTATAATCCACAAATGAGTGAGATCATGTGGTATTTATCTTTCTCTGACTGGCTTATTTCACTTAGCATAATGCTCTCCAGTTCCATCCATGCTGTTGCAAAAGGCAAGAGTTCCTTTTTTTTTTACCGCAGCATAGTATTCCATCGTGTAGATGTACCACAGTTTTCTAATCCACTCATCTGCTGATGGGCACTTAGGCTGTTTCCAAATCTTAGCTATGGTGAATTGGAGCACAGAAATCTTATTGACCATCTGTTCATTTCCAAACACTATAGAAGTATGCCACTCTTAAGAGCAAGGGAATTTGTATTGAAGAATAAACAAGAAGTTACTTCAGAGGTTCATGCCTCTAATGTCAACCTATCACACATTCCCCATTAAATCTGGGGGATACTTACCACCTATATTTTACAGATTACTTTGAAGTTTATATATATTCTAGAGGCCCAGTGCATGAAATTCATGCACTGGTAGGGTCCCTAGTGGCTGCCAGCTGCCGGCTGGATACTCCCTCCCTTCCCCCAGCCACTTGCTGCTGCTGCTGGCCAGGGCCTCCCTCCCTTCCCCCAGTCGGCCCACCCCCTGGTCAAACTCCCACAAGAACTCCAGTCGAGTGGACAATTTGCATACTATGCTTTTATTATATAGGACATTTATTTAAAAATTTTGTTGAGCCTCCTGTATAGTCAGGGTTTCTTTCACTGTGTGGCAATATTTCAAGGTGATAAAAACAATTTGTCTGAAAGATTTTTCCCTACTTTTAGTGCTGTCAGGCAAATGGTCCGTCTGATGACAGGAAATAGCAGTAGCCTGTGGAAAAGTATAGCATTAGTTTAAAAACACAGGGAAGCTGGCTTTATTTAGGCAGGTTTGCATTTTTCTGGCCCAAAATTCATGCCTTATTTGCATGTCAGATAACTTATGAGGATGTGAGTCATTTCCTCTGTATCTGGCTTTTGGAAATGAGTTTACTTAACTTCAAAGATCCCTATTGGCTCAGTCAACACCATAGATATTTTTCTAAGGATGAACTTAGAATATCTTGGCAATCAGTCAAATCAGCAAGTATCTATTGACCTAGGGGATCGGTCTCTTCTTCTGGCTCCTTAGATATTCGGTGCATACCTTGAGAGCTTTCACCAAACTGAATTTTACTGATTAAAAGCATTCCTATGTGACTTAAAAACAGAAAAGATATGGATGGTCAGAGTCTGTGCAAATATTTCCATCATTGGAAATCAAGATATTTCCTGATGATGATGAAAACTGACAGAACTGGTGGGCACATTAATGTGACAATAGAACCTCTCCTGGCACTACAGAGCTTCTTGAATATGCCACTGGGCAGTTTTTGCCAGAATCAATGATACCTTTTCTTGCTTTCTCTTAGCCTCTGCTTTCATCACATGCTATCTTTTAAATTTTGAACTATATGGTTATGCTACCAGAGACCATGACTGAGGAAAGATGTTACATATCCTTAGATCTAACTGTGCAGAATTACAGACATGTAAGCTATTAGAGTTTGAAGGAACTTTATGAGAAGAAATTGAGACCCAGAAAGAGAAAGTGATTGCTCAAAAGTACAAAAGGTCATACCAGTAGAACTGGGGCTAAAATCTAACTTTCAGGCCAATGTCTTTTGTGTATGGAGAGTCACATTGTTAGATAAAGACAAAATTAGCCTTGTTTGTTTTTTTAAATAAAAACTGATTTGTTCTAGTTATTAAATTAATATATGCATGTAGTGGAAAACTCAAGAACTACAAAAACATCTTAAGAAAAATAAGATAAAATAATTAAGATTTTTAGTATAAAGTTAATTTTTCTTCATGTATTTCTCTGCAAATACGCACACACATATACATATTTACATACATACCTGCATGCATACATACATACAAATAAACATAGTACACCAGTTAGAGTTCTTGGTAAGAAATAAGAAAAATACTCAGCTTGGATTTTGAAGATAATTAAATGAAGGAACTATTTATAGATTTAAAGGAGCCAGTATGGCTTTATTTGACTTTATTTCCCTCCTTGCAGTATGGGGTGTTGGGACACCCACAGACTGGCAACTGTGGGTAGGGGGAAGGAAAAGTGTGTCAGAGCTTAGGGAGGCCTAGAGCCATGGTCAAAGAATCAGCCATCCAAAATTGTAATCATAGAAAGTGTGGGCAAAGGATTAACTAACCCTTCTCCTTCAGCATGAGAATTTGAGCTTACTCTCCTAATTGTTTCCCTGGCAACTGATGGAAGTTGGAATGTCTGCAATGTTAAGAGGCAGCTTCACTTATGCTAAAAATGACCCCTGGAATGGGAGAATTATAAAGACCCCATGGGGAAGCCATACTGTGAGCTTCTCTAAATGCAGTGATTCCTGTGGCTGGGCATGTCCCTTGCTGGGACCTTGGATGCTGTGCCTATAAAGTCATTTCAGGAGATGATGCTCCTATGGGTGTTGAGGGATGTTTATGAACCGAAGACGCAGAGGTAAGACGAGCGCACAGGCGATGGATGCCGGGCAGAGGTCACAGCTCGCTCAGGCATGCAGCAAACTCTGTACCCTCAACCATCGCTTTTATTGGGGTTTCACACGAGGTTAGTGCGTCAGCAGTTAATCAACAAAATTTTGTTTTTTTCTGTATTACAATAGCGCATTGAAGACAATTGCAGCTGCGCATTCCCTTTTCTGCTCTACCCACAACCTTTTAATCTTATCTTTTCTCAGGGAGGTAAATGTTCTGGGAACTCAAGATTGTGTGCAATCTTGACCTAGCGTGACTCGCTTGCAAGTCACATGGTTGTTCCTGATACAACATTCACCTCTTCTTGGCAGGACTTCAGATCCTTGTTTACAAATGTCCAGCTACATAATGGATATAAAGAAAGCTTTTAAACCAGGGTGGCTTCCTTGCCCCTGTGCCTATACTGTGACAACATGGATTGCAGCAAAAACTCCCAGTGAAGAGGAGAGGCACCTGACACTGCCTTGCTGTGTTTCCTGTCCTAAAGCCTTCTGAATAGACTGACTCCAAGTGTGGCCTCCATCTTTGAGCGTAAATATGCAGTTGAATCTAAGGAAACCTTCCTGATGGGCACCTCAGGGATGCATCACTGCCAACACTATAATGCCAAAGCAGCAAGGGGCAGGGGAAATACTCCCAGGTTTGTCTTCTTTTACCCTCCAGTCTCTTAATACTCCTCCCCTCACATTGACTAAACCCAGTCACAAGACAAGAGGTAGAGCAGAAAGAGTCTGATCATCCCAGCTTGCATTAGGTGCTTACCACGGTTTGTTTATCATTCTCTTGTTGATGGGCATTTGGGATATGCACAAAGCTGCTATGAAGATTCATGTACAAAATAAGTAATACATTTTCCTTTCTCTTGGATAGATTCAGAGGAGTGGAGTTGCTGGGTCATAGAATAGACAGATGTTTAATTTTTAAAGAAATAGCCAGTTTTCCAAAGTGGTTGTACCATTTTATACTTCCCAACAACATATGAGAATTCCACACTTCTCCAGCACTTGGTGTTAAATTTTTTCATCTGGGCTATTCTAGTGCCTGCACAGTGATATCCTACTGTGATTTTAATTTGCATTTCCCTGATGCCTTATAATGTTGAAGACTTTTTCATGTATGTACTTATTTGTCATTCACATATCTTCTTGTATGGAGTATCTGTTCAAGTTGCTTTAGAACTGGATTGTCTTTTGTTCTTGTTTATTAAATTGCGTGAATTCCTTATATATACTAAATTCAAGTCCCTTTTCAGACTTGTGTGTTGTATTTTCCTCTCAGTCTGTGGCTTGTCTATTAATGGTGGCTTTGCAAATTTTAAAAACATTGATGAAGTTTGATTTAAAAATTTTTTATGTCTTCTCTTTGCCTACCCAAAGATTTTAAAAAAATCATAGCTGTAGGTTATTAAAGTAATGTCCTTTAAAAAATAATTTTCCATTTAAAAATGAAATCCAGTTTGGATGTTTTTCAGGTCACTATGTTCTATACACTGAATGTTTTCCCCAAAATACATATGTGGGAATGTCAACCCCAGTGTGATAGTATTGGGAGGTGAGGCCTTTGGGAGGTGAATAGGTCATGAAGGTGGAGCTCTCAAGAATGGATTTGTTGTGCTTCATAAAGAAGGCCCACAGAGTTCCCTTGCCTCTTCTGTCATTGAGGACACAGCAAGGAGATGGCTATCTAGGAATCAGGAAGTAGGCCTTCACCAGACACCAGTGCTATACAGCTTCAGGATATGGTTTGTGCTGGGATTCACAGTGGGAACGGTCATGGTGTCTGGCTGGGCAGTGACAGTGTGGTAAGTACAATGATGTGGAATGCTGGAGAGAATAGTTGCCCTTCCTGGGTATGTCAGGGAATACTTTATAGCAGATAGGAGTTGCCATGAGGTGTGGAGGGAGGAGGTATGGAGTGGTGGAGAACTAGCAGTAGTGAATATTGCTGAGGCTTTGGGTCTGAGACGCAAGCAATGTGAAGGTGAGACTGAAGAGATAGGCAGGACCAGGCCACGAAGTGGTGAGGACTTTGCACGTTGCTCTGTGGCTTCTTTGCAAAAGGTGGAATGAATGAGCTACTACTTGAGCCCAGGTGAGAGGCTCAAGTAGTAGCTCAAGTCGATACTTCTCAAATTCTCAAGTGGTTGTGCTTCAAGTTGTCAATCCCCTGCCCTTACCTAGTGAATTAGAATCTCTGGGATGGAGGATGGCCTCTGAATATTTTCACAGGGTCTGTGGGTGAGTCTGCAACACAGTGGAGTTTAAAAACTACTGGTTCAAGTGGATAAGGAGTAGACAGTGAAAAAGAGAGAGGGGCCTTGATTAAAGAGGTGTGAGAAAGTAAATGGTGACTATTCTTGATGACCAGATGTATGTAAGGAATGAAGATGTGAGAGGATTCTGTCTTGGGTAACCACAAAAATGACATCTATGCCAGTCACCTACATGGCAACACAGTAAGATATCTCTGGGTAAAAAGATAGGAAGTTTAGTTATAAATATAGGACCAACTTACTGTCAAGAAATAACCTTTTATATTAGCTAGAAATAATATTAACTTTGGAAGAATATGGTTCTATCAGTTTAAATATTAATGATAATAACATACTTTCATTATATAATGCTTATTCTTTGAAAGGACATATTCAGCTCGTATTTGTTATGCACTAAGATTTGTTGCATTCCTACTATGGACTTTTAGGCTAGATCTTCTTTTTCTCCTCCTTCATTATTATTACCATTATTATTAATTATTTTGCAAATGGTGAACTGAGGCTCAGAGAGGTTGCTTAGTTTCCCTAAGGCCATCTTAGGAAGCAGGGAGAGTTAGGATTCAAAACTTGACTTTGCCAAGTCTAGGTCCCTTTTCACTATTACACAGCTGCCTCTCATAACGTGGATGGGCAGGGGTTTTTCTTATTATTTATATATGATGGACTTGAATCTACTGAAACTGTGATTTGCCCAAATTTCAAGCTGATAAGTATAGAAGGGACCAGAGCCCAGGTCACTGCTTCCTGACCACTGCTTTTTTCACTCTAACTTCCTGTTTCCCATATGATTTGACTTTATTTCCCTCCTTGCTTTATGTACTGTCGAGCCTTTCCTTTGTCAGGTAGGAAGAGTTTAGAGATTTATAAATATGACTAAAGGCCTGGTGCATGAAATTCGTGTATGGAGGAAGGGGTCCCTCAGCCCGGCCTGCACTCTCTCCAATCCGGGACCCCTCAGGGGATGTCCGACTGCCTCTTGCAATCTGGGACCGCTGACTCCTAACTGCTCCCATGCCCACCTGCCTGCCTGCCTGATTGCCCCAGCCACCTCTGCCTGCCTGCCTGATCGCCCCTAACCAGCTCTGCCTGCCTGCTTGATTGTTCCTAACTGCTCCCCTACCAGCCTGATTGCCCCTAATTGCTTCCCTGCTGGCCTGATCACCCCTAACCACCTCTGCCTCGCCCCGCACCCGGGACCCAGATTCCCTCCCTCTGGCTGACCACAGGTACCCAGGACCCAGGCTGGCTTTGCCAAGGCTGGCCGCAGCCACAGGCACCCGGGACTGCGGGGCGGGCGGCTTGTCCCTCTCCCGGGCCACAGGTATAGCCGCTGGTATCTGGGACCACAGGGACCGTGGGGTGTGCGGCTTGTCCCTCTCCCAGGCTGCAGCCCCAGCCGCTGGTGCCCGGGACCATGGGGCGGGCGGCTTGTCCCTCTTCCGAGCCACAGCCTGGCTGGTCCCCATGCCTCTCTCCCCAGTGTTGAGTGTCTGAGCCGTTAAGGCATGACAGCGTGAGGGCATGATGGCCATTTGCATATTAGGTCTTTATTATATAGGATTTTAAGGGAAGAGATATTATTTGAGAAGCAAAGCCAACCTTCAAGGCTCAGTTGCTTTAGGTTGGTGTGTGAAGGTACATTTTCAGCCTGTGCATGAATTCTTTTTTTTTTTTTTTAATTAGGAACCTGATCTTAGTGATGATGATAGAGATATGGAAATAACTCCAGGGGAAAAGGTACTTCGAAACACCAAAGAGCAACGGGATATGCAAAATCGGCTGAGAGAGATAGATGAAGAGTTGAGAAAGATGAAGGAAGACGTGGTAAGTTTTTTTGTTATTTAAAGTTTAATTGTAACCAGTGATTATATTTAAGAGGATTTCGGTTTCCTTTGACTGTTTAATGGGGGTATTTATGTGTTAAACCTGTCAAGAGAACTGACATGGGAATTTGTCCATAAAAATTTGAATGAAAGCTAATAATGATTTATAGAACTTAAAGGAGTATTATACTTAATTTATGTAACATAATAAGTCTGTGAAATAATGAAGTCAGAATAATGATCCATATGCCTAATACTCTGTTTTACAGTGACATAAATACCTGTCTTGTATATGTGTGTGGAAAAATTTGGTATTGCTCTGCATAAAATTATATCTACATATTGAACTTATCACTTAAGTATTCCCACCTTTTTGTTAATAATTCATAAAATATTATTACTCATTTTTTTCTTTGAAAAATGTTTGTATTGATTTTAGAGAGGAAGGGAGAGGGAGAGAGAAACACTGATGAGAGAAGAACATTAATTGGCTGCCTCCTGCACACCCTATACTGGGGATTCAGTCCAACTGAACCCTCAACTCTCTGTGCATGGGGTGACATTGCTCAACCAACTGAGCCACACTGGCCAGGGCATTACTCATTATTTTTTAATATATTCTAAATTCTTCTTGAGCCTATTTCATTTTTTAAATACGTAAAACATGCCATTTAAACATATATAATTGCTGATGATAGAAAGCTCTTAAATCAATTAAATTGTGAGCTCTTATTTAAAAATGCTCTATAATATTATGATTTTTTTAGCTACCCATAGGAGGTTTCCAGTTGGATACTTGGCTTTTACCTCTAAAATTAAACATGACAAGGCTGAACTACCTACATCCTCTCTTCTAGAGCTGGTCTTGTCATAATTGCCAGCATTACCTACTTTCTGTCTCCTACTAAATCCTATTATCTTGGGTGATCTCCAAGCCCCATTAAGTTTTAACCAGTCTGTGTAATTTATCTTAAAATAGTTCCTTATGGCTCTTTGAAAATTTTTTCTGTCCTGACTTGTGTTACCCTCCTCTCAGCATTGCCACCTCCTGTGTAGCCATTAAGAACCTCGTCACTCTCTTCTCTCATCACCCGTTTAATATGCTGCTCCATGGGAGTGCCACCAGGTCAGTGATTTTGGTTAAATTCTGATCTCCTCAGAGCTCTCCAAGAGTGTGCACCGATCCTGACTGAGATTCTCCGCCCCTCACGGTCACATCCTTCTGAACTGCTCTTAGCATTTGCCAGCCATGAACAGCAGCCCCCACCTGGAGCCTCAGGATATCCAGGTCTGCTAAGGACAGCCAGGCAGCAGATCTGAAGGGAATAGATGCGTTGTGCTTTGCTTTATAATTCATTTTTATTTACTTTTATGGGAAATTTAGTGGGGATTATATTTCAGGGAGACCTCTGTTTTTATTTTCTGAGGAATTTTTTTTCCCTTTAGTCTGTAGATATGGGGAAGAAGTAAGAGAAGTAGGAATGGTTAAGAAGTGTAAAGGGCTTTTGGCAAATAGTTGTGGTGGTGATGGAGCATTTCAACTTGATGTGGCAAATAAAATGTTTGTGGTTTGACCTGCTTTGAAAACTGTTGGTTCTTCTCCTCCCATACCTGTCAATCTAAGATAGGCAATGACTGTGTTTTCTATAATTCAGTTTTTCTGATTTCTGATCACTTATCTTATGCCTTGAACATGTATCTGTTTTTTTTTATCATAGCCTATCATTATTTAATTTTTGACTCAAAACCTGGGTCCTTTAGGAATCTTGTATTTTATTCCAGTGGCTTCTGAAGGTTGGCTAGACTTGAGACATGATAAAGTATCAAGAGGTCGTTATTGACTAAGTGGAGAAGAATAACATACGAATAGAGGAGAGCAATTATTGTGTACCTACTATATGCCAGGCATACTGTTCCAAATATTTTACAATGTATTAACTAATCTTCACAACCACTCTAAGAGGTGAACACTATTACCTTACAATTTATAGGTGAGGAAATGGAGGCACAGAGAGGTTGATTAACTTCCTTAAGGTTATATAGCTAGTAAGTGTAAGAAAGGATTCAAATGATTAGCTTTCAACAACTGTGCTATACCACGTTTCTGATTTACTTTTCATGATTAATATTGTTTTTTTGATAAAGTGTGATAAGTTTTTTTTTTTTATAACCAGTAATATTCATGGGGAAAATTCTTGGATTCCCTCATATAAGTGATAATTTCAGTTTTGTATTTTATAGTCAACACTTTCAGAAACTGGTATCTAGTTGATAAAGGCACATGAGAGTTTATCTATATTTACATTGTCTTTATGTTTTAATTGTTTAGTGTTTCACAGTATCATATTGTGTACTGTGTGTGTACTTTTGAGGGAAGAGACTGTGTCTGTTTCAAACTCTGCAAAGCCCATCGTTCCTCACAAGCTTCTAGATACTTGGTGGGTTGGGAATCTGGAGACCTGAGTCCTTGTTTCAGTGTTATCAGTGCCCTGCTCTGTTACCTTAAATCCCTCACTCAGTCTCTTAGAGACTTGGCTTGTGACTGTGAAATTAGGGTTGGGCTAGTTCACCTTGTCCTTTTGCCTATGATTCTTGGAATACTTATTTTGGGTGAGAAATGGTGTTATTTATATAACCTAAAACTCAACTTGTGTATTTCCTAAATATTTAGTAGTAGTTGGCTTAAATATTCTATTGAAAGTTATTTTTGGAAGTTTAATAGCACTTTTTATGAGAATGTGAGATATATATTCCTGCTATCTATAGACCGGAGAATATGCTTTCTGAATGATAGCTTCTGTAAATGGCTAATTTTATATTTTAGTCTCTCTATTACAATAGAACATTGTTTTAAATCACTAATTTGGGTAAAGAAGTAAATCTGTGGCCATTGAATTGGTGATTTAAGGATCAAATCCATATTAAGTCTTAGGGTTGGAAGAGGGAAAGGGTGAGCTAAGGGTCAATGTGGGAGCGTTGGGGTTGGGGGTGGTTACTCTTGGAGCCACATGGATCCCAGTCTTGATTTGTCAGTAAAGGCTATAACAGTAACTTAATTCAGTATTTCAGATTGTGGGCTGAGGCTGTGGATGCACATTTGCCTTGGTTAAGATTGGTTAAGTGGGATTTGAATTAGTCTGAAGATGGTGGTGGTGGTATTGTTGGTATCAGTGGATCTAGCTAGTAGGAGCTGGGAGAAGTAGGCACGATGAAGTGAGGTGGGGGCTCACAAATGTAGTATGAAATTCAGTGGGCATGCAGGGGCCCTGAACACCAGCTTACATAAGTAGGGGAAGGATGAGCCATGTAGCTAGAAGCAGCAAATTGAAACAAATCTTTAGGATTCACTCAATATGAGTCAGCAGTGTAATGTAGCTGCTACGCTACACATTCAGGGAGAGGTAAGCACAGTGGATCATATTTGGATAGTAGAATGACAAGGATGAGGATGAGATTTAACACAAGGTCATATGAAGGATTGTTGATGGGAATGAGTGTATTTAGCCAGGCAAAGAAGTGTGTGTGTGTGTGTGTGTGTGTGTGTGTGTGTGTGTGTGTGTGTGTCTGTCTGTGTCTGTGTTTTGTGGGGAAACAGGGATAGGATGGTTTGGTAGAAAAATCACACATGGTCACTTCCCAAAGAGATGTAAAGGATTATCATTTGAATTATTACTTTTGTTTTTTATAGTGTAGGGCAGTGGTTCTCAACCTTCCTAATGCCGCGACCTTTTAATACAGTTCTTCATGTTGTGGTGACCCCCAATTTCATTGTTACAAGTTGAACATAATTAAAGCATAGTGATTAATCACAAAACAATATGTAATTATATATGTGTTTTCCGATGGTCTTAGGCGACCCCTGTGAAAGGGTCGTTCAACCCCCAAAGGGGTCGCGACGCACAGGTTGAGAACCGCTGGTGTAGGGGAAAATATGGTGATTGGGAGGTCATAAAGAGACAGATTTCAGACAAATATTAAGAAAGAAAGAATGATCTCAGTGGGAATGGTCTGTCTCAATCAAGGTTTTCAAATTAGACCAGACTGACACTTTTATAGGTAGCTGTAGAGAGGGTCTAAGTATCAAAAGGGTGATGGTTTAGGTCAGTTTCTTCAGCACAAGGAGGCTATTTGTATGTGGCAAGTATGTGGAGGTGCTGTGCTTTGAGCTCTTTTTCCCATGTGGGGGCAGGAATTGTGATGAGCCACTCACCTCTTGCCTCATTGGTTGCCAGGGGGTTAGCAGTATTGGCGTTGGCCATGGATAAGAATTCCTCTGTCAGGCTAACTGCTTGTATGGAGATGATTTGAGAAGGTAGAATCAAGAGAAAATGGAAATAGCCATACTCATAGAATAGGCAACACAAGGCAAACCCCACAGATAACCTCTCAATCACTTGCCATACAGTGGGCTCTGGTAACTCTAACCCCTGAGTTTCCTGTTGAGCTCAGAGAATTGCTTTCTGTTGTTTTGGGTGCTCCAAAGGCTTCTCTGCCCATTCAACCTTCAAACCCTACTCTGCTTTATATTACCTCCCTGGGTTATAGTCCTGCGTATAAGTTCTGTAGATGGGATATAGCAGATACTGGAGCCAGACTACTTGGGTTTGAATCTCAACTCTGTACTTATGAGCTGTGTGACATTGGTCAGCTCTTCTGATCTCTCTGTGCTTCAGTTCCTTTATCTGTAGAACGAAGATAATTATAATTAACACTTACTTCATAGGCTGTTTTTTTAAAAAATATATTTTTATTGATTTCAGAGAGGAAAGCAGAGGGAGAGAGAGCTAGAAATATCAATGATGAGAGAGAATCATTGATCGGCTGCCTCCTGCACGCCCCCCACTGGGGACTGAGCCCGCAACCTGGGCATGTGCCCTTGACCGGAATCGAACCTGGGACCCTTCAGTCCGCAAGCCGATGCTCTGTCCACCGAGCCAAACCAGCTAGGGCTATAGGCTGTTTTGAAGATTAAATTAGCTAACATATGTAAAATGGTTTGAACAGGGTCTGACACATTTTAAGTGTTATATAAATATTTATTATTAGTATTGCTATTGTATTATTAACATTATTAATATGGCATTTACATAAGTTTGCTTTTATGATAAGGAATGGGAGGAAGTGGTGTAGAGGATGAAATTAAAGTGTAAGCTTGGAGAAGAATCAAGATGCCCTTTTTCTGACTCAGGATAAAAGAAGGGAAGGATGGGCCTAGAAAAGCAGGTATAGAGATGAGAAAAAGGTGACGGAGGCATGTGTCTATGTTTGCTGTTTACTCTGCAAACTAGAGTTCAAGCCATATGGTCAGAATGAGAGGGTAGATTGGGGATGGGGTCTTGAAGCAGGTTAGGAAAGGACTGGAATAGACTCTGAGAATAAGAAGAAAGCAATGGTAAACAATGAAGACAGCCCAGCTGAGGTTGAAGCCACAGGTGTGAAATGGAGCCAGCCAGCAAGGCTTGCAGTCGTCTCTGGCAGCCCTCAGCAGTATACCAAAAATGGAGAAAATGGGTCATAAATTGAGATGGAGGTGAAAGTAAGTTCAGTGATTGCAGTGGAAGGTCAAGGGGGCAAGGTAATTGGTACCTATGAGACCATAACTAAAATAAAAACAAAAACAAATGTAATATGTATACCTCAGATATCAGCTGGGACCCCTTTGCCTTTCTTTTACTTGTTTTCATAATTTATTATGTGTATACCTTAGAACATCATCCTATATAATAAAAGGGTAATATGCAAATTGACTGAAAGGCAGAATGACTGTCAATGCAGGAGCTGCCCCCTGGTGGTCAGTGCTCTCCCACAGGGGGAGTGCCACTCAGCCAGAAGCCTAGAAGCCCAGAAGCCGGGCTCATGGCTGCCCAGTGCAGCGTGGTGGTGGGAGCCTCTCCTGCCTCTGTGACAGCCCTAAGGATGTCTGACTGTGAGAGGGTGCAGGCCGAGCTGAGGGAACCCCCTGAGTGCACGAATCTTATGCACTGGGCCTCTAGTACTGTTATAAAAAGAATGATGTGATCTATCTATTTTGGAAAGATGCCTGTGATATGGTATTAAGGAAAAAGAGCCTGTTGCATAAGAACATGATCAGTATGATTCCATTTTTATTAAAGAAGCATAGAAAATTTTTGGAACAATATATATCAAATGTTCAACAGTGATTGCTTTTAGTGAAGATGAGATGGGGAGGTGAAAAAATGAAATTTACTTCTTATAATAACATACACTATTTAAAAGGAAAAGTAAGCTGGATTATAGGTGATTTTGATATTATTTCTCATACTTTTCTTTGTATTACCAACTTTCCATAATATACATGTGCTGTATTTGTAAGCAAAATTAATGTTTAAAGATATGGAAAGCATTGATGCTTATAAAAGATCGCTATTATCCTATCTCATAAAATACAAAAAGGGTAATTAACTGTACCTCCACTATGCATCCCATTGGCTAATCAGGGTGATATGCAAATTAACTGCCAACAAAGATGGCGGCCGGCAGCCATGCAGCTGAAGCGAACATGAGGCTTGCTTGCTCCAGTAATGGAAGAAGCCAAGGTTCCCCGCCTGCAGCGGCCCAGCTCTGAGCCTGAAAGCAACAATGTTTCAATTATAGAAGCTAAACAAACCCCAGATACCTGCTTTCAGCCGGCCGCGGCCTCAGAGCTGGGAGCGCCAGTGATGGCAACAATGTTTCAATTATAGAAGGTAAATAAATCTCAGAATAAAAAAAAAGAAAAAAAGGAGAGGCTGGGAGCTTCAGTCGCTGGCCAGCCTGAAAACGGCCCTCAGCCCCTCACCCAGACTGGCCAGGCACCCCAGTGGGGACCCCCACCCTGAAGGATGTGTGACCAGCTGCAAACACCCATCAGCCCCTCACCCAGGCTGGCTAGGCACCCCAGCGGGACCCCCACCCTGATCCAGGACACCCTTCAGGGCAAACCAGCTGGCCCCCACCCGTGCACCAGGCTTCTATCCTATATAGTAATATGCAAACTGACCCTAACAGCAGAATGACTGGGAATGACTGGTCACTATGACACACACTGGCCACCAGGGGGCAGACGCTTAATGCAGGAGCTGCCCTCTGGTGGTCAGTGCGCTCCCACATGGGGGAACTCTGCTCAGCCACAAGCCAGGCTGATGGCTGCCAGTACAGCGGTGGTGGTGGGAGCCTCTCCTGCCTCATCAGTAACGCTAAGGATGTCCAACTGCAGCTTAGGTCTGCTCCCTGCTGGCAAGTGGACATCCCCTGAGGGCTGCCAGGCTGCCAGAGGGATGTCTGATTGCCACCTTAGGCCCCATCCCCCAGGTAGCAGGCCTAAACCAGCAGGTGGTCCTACCCCAAGGGGTCCCAGACTGCGAGAGGGCACAGGTCAGGCTGAGGGACCCCCACCCCCGAGTGCACAAATTTTTGTGCACTGGACCTCTAGTCCTATATAATAAAGAGATAATATGCCAATTAATCTTCACGCCCTCACATAGATGGCTGCCTACGACCAGGCCGGCAGGGGGGTTAGTGAGGGACTACCAAACGACTGAACAAGCAGGCTGCGTGGGGTGACCAGGCTGCCAGAGGAGGGCAGTTGGGGGTGACCAGGCTGGCAGGGGGAGCAGTAAGAGGCAACCAGGCCAGCAGGGGAGGCAGTTAGGGGTGACCAGGCTGGCCAGGGGGGTGCAGTTGGGGGTGACCAGGCTGGCAGGGGGGACAGTTGGGGGTGATTAGGCTGGCAGAGGGGGCAGTATGGGGTGACTAGGCTGGCAGGGGGCAGTTGGGAGTGACCAGGACAGCAGAGGGGGCAGTTGGGGGCGACCAGGCCAGCAGTGGGGGCAGTAAAGGTGACCAGGCTGGCGGTGGGGGGGCAGTTAGGAGTGACCAGGCTGGCAGGGAGGGGGCAGTTGGGGGCGACCTGGCCTGCAGTGGGGGAAGTTAGGGGTGATCAGGCCTGCAGGGGGGGCAGTTAGGGGCAAACAGGCAGGCAGGCAGGTGAGCGATTAGGAGCCAGCAGTCCAGGATTGTGACAGGCATGTCCGACTGCCTGGGATTGGGCCTAAACCGGCAGTCGGACATCCCCTGAGGGGTCCCGGATTGGAGAGGGTGCAGGCTGGGCTTATGGGACCCTGCTGTGCATGAATTTTGTGCACTGGGCCTCTAGTCTATAATAATAAAGGCATAATATGCAAATCAACCAAATGACTGAACAGCAGAATGACCATATGGATGACCTTCCAGACGACCACGCTATGTCATGCACTGGCACCAGGCCAGCCAAGGCGGGTGTGATGTAATTGGTCAGTGGGGCCCATCATCGCCCCATGATCACCCTGCAGAGGGAGGCCCAGGCCACCAGCAGGGGGACGAACAATGGGGGGGGGGGGCAATTGATCAGGGGACTCTACGGAACCGGGAATTGGCGGCAGACGTGGGCAGCGCCAGACCAAGGTAGGTGCGGGCGGGGGGTGGGGCTGGGAGGCAGCCAGGGCTGTGAGAGCCCCAGCAGCTGTGGCTGCAAAGGCCTACCCTTACATGAATTTCATGCATCAGGTCTCTAGTTTCTCAATAAAGTGGTCTTTATGCATTTAGAAAAATAGTGAATCATCCTAAGTAATAATGTTCAGCTTTACCAGTGGTTACAGTTCATATTCAGACAACCTATAGGCAATATATACATTTATCAGACCAGCAAAAATAATGATGAATTGATATATGTTAGGGAGAGTGATATGGAGGTGGGGACAGCAACATTTGAACATTCTTGGTAGCTTTTAAAATTGGTTATTTTTCCTGTGGAAAGAAATTGACCAATTATTATAGCTCTGCCATTATTTATATTTTTGACCTGCATAATTACACTTTTTGGAATATTTCCAAAGAAATAATACCCAAGGAAAACCAAACCAAGCAAAATAAGAAATGATTTAAATGCTCTTAAATAGAATGCCAAAGCAATGTTAACCCATTTAATACTATGGTATGGTAATAAAAACAACAGTATATGGTTTTATCAATAACTTCTGGTTGGAAATGGGTAATATAAAACAAAAATAAAAATGTTGGATAGATTCTAAGTATCAACTATAATTATTTAATGTATATGTATATATAAACTGATAATGATCTGAAGGGAAATAGAATTTCTTTACATTATTTTCTACTTTCTATTAAATTGCCTTTATTTCTAAAGAAAAGAGAGTCATAATGAGGTAATTTTATTATTTGCTTTATTTATACATATTTTAACCCTTTAATGTAATGATATATTTAAAAATGTTTTTATTGATTTTAGAGAGAGAGGAAGGGACTGGGTGAGAGAGAAACATTGATCACATTGATTGGCTTCCTCCTGCACACTGCCTACTGGGGATCAAGTCTGCACCCCAGGCATGTGCCCTGACCGGGAATTGAACCGGCGACCTCTTGGTGCATGGGACTGTTAACCAGCTGAGCCACTCTGGCCAGGGCAGTAATGGTGTAATTTTTGACTAAGTTAAATAGTAACATTAATTCATATTTGGTATAATTTTTTGAGATATTGAATGTTCCATTGTGACAATAAGACTAATGGGATGTTCTTTTTTTTTTTTTTTTTAAAGGAACATCTTTAACTTTTTGGATTAGATAAAAATACCTTTAATGAAGTTGCATAATAATTGTAGCTTTAATGAATCAAAAGAATTCAATTTTAGCCTTGCATTTTTTTTCTTTTTATTTAACTTATTAGAGTGACACTGGTTAACATTATGCAGGTTTCAGGTGCACAGTTCCACAACACATCATCTTTACACTGTATTGTGTGTGCATCACCCCAACTCAAGTCTCCATCCATCACCATTTATTACCCTATACCCTCCTCTATTCCACCCCTCAGCAGTCACCACACTGTTGTCCATGAGTTTTTTTTTTTCTCTGTTTGGCTCCCTCCATCAAGTCCCCTACCCTCTTCCCCTCCCCCCGGAAGAAAGAACCATCAATCTGTTCTCATCTCATTGACTCCTTTAGTAATAAAATATTCTCAAAGATGTTTTGTTAGTATTGTTAGGAAAAAGTCTTCACGGTTCCAATCATTCTAAATGCATTGACCATACTTTTTAGATCTTTATTGTGTCTCTTTCATTCTCAGTTTGAACTTTATTCATTTTTTCCATCATTTAAAGTCTCTACTATTTCTTTCTGCATTCTTTCCCTTTTCAGTTTCCTGGAAACCAGTGAGCTTGGCCTTGTTTGGTGAACTGCATTGTCATTATTGCATCAAATTGTTTAGCACTCTAAGCCTTGTTGCTGGGCATTGTGGATAAGAATGTGGTTCACAAAAGATGACAAGTCTTTGTGTTCTGATTCGTATTTCCACATGCTCTTGCCATTTAACCCAGTATGAGAGCACATGGACCCCGATGAGAGGACTGGAGGGTTTCTTCTGCTCAGTGAATGGATGGAGGGACTACCTTCCATTACAAAACATGCCATTGAATTAGAATTATAGAATGTGAGAGCTGAAGGGGTCTTAGAGGTCATTTGGGCCAGTTCTATGGATTAGAAACCAATCATGAACAGCTAAATAGTTTTTCAAAGAATCACAATTAGTTAGTGGTAGACTTGGGCCAATCCCCAATTTTTTTTAACATTCATCCTGTGAACTTTTCATTATTCCAACCTTTTTCAGTTATACCTGTATAGTTCAGTTAATTTTCAGCTAAGATTTGAGACTACCTGTCAATGTGGACTTTTTCCTAAAAACATTATGCTGCTAGCAACTGTTTATACATCTTTTCCAAATTCAACAGAACTCCAAACAACCTGACATGTTTGTGGTTAAACTCGAAGACTAGTATGCTTTAGTATTTCTATATAAATTTAGACCTGACTTGGAAAAGTAGTTATACTCTCTCCTTAGTGTCATTGTTGAGAACGATAGAACTTACTTAATCTTTTTTTTTTGGTAACAGCTTTTAGGAAGATAGATAAAATGCAAACTTGTATTTTTATAGAGTGTATAACCCTTGTTTTTTTCTTCTGTAGGTGGTGGAAGCTGTGTGCAATAATAATGCCAAATATTTGGTTGTGAAATTTTGAGAATGGGATTTATACATTAACAGTTAAATTATAAACATTGGCAAAGAAACACATTTTGAAACAAGTAGAACATAAAATTTCCAGAAGGATATATCTGTATCATTTGATAGAGAAATCTTGATAAAACTTCTTGCAACTGAATAGTATCATTTAATGGTTGAGCAGTTATAGGTATATGGCAGATATTTAGAAATTATTCTGGAATGAATAAATGAGCCTAACTTTTTAAAAGGGTGTTTTGACTTATTTTGGTTCAACTACAATTTTTAGTGCATTTATGAAATACATCAGTAGATTTCAATTTTAAATATTTTGGAACAAGAGGAGTTATGTCTTGTATCTGCCTATACAATAAAAGTTTGAAAAGGTATTAAGGAGTTTTTTTTTCTGGATTATGATTCTTTACATATATTAAGATAATGTAGACTTGATATTATTATATAAGGTGTAGTAGGTATTGTGATGTTTCTGAATGAAGTGACATATCAAGGAAGTTACCCTAAAAATGAAAATTTTGATGGCAACTTTTTAACATAATATTACTTGTCTTTTCCTTAAAGCTTTATTGCAGAGTAGAGGCTTTAGAAATAGATAATAAAGTTAGTTAGGCCCTAACATACCTCGCTTTTTGCTTTCTTAATTGGTTTTCAGAGTTTATTGGTTGAGTCCATGTACCATGGATGTGGTTATATGGAATAAGTGCATGTACATGCTTCAAGAAATAAGCAAATAATATCTCACTGAAGGATATAATTAAATATAACCAATGAAGTAAAATAAATACTGTAAAAATTACAGTATGCTATTTATACACATATAAAACACATTTAACCATTATAGCATTTATTGACATAAAATTAGAATGCATAAATAAAAATTATGAGTTTTAGAGGTTGAACTCAAGCCTATTATTTGGATGTTAACATGGAATAACATCCCATTTAATTTCTTTTTTAACACTTAAGGTCATTTTTAGTATAATTCTTTTAAAAGAATTATAATAAACTAGAGGCCCAGCACACAAAATTTGTATGTGGGTATGGTCCTTAGGCCATCTTCCCTGGCTGCCCACAGCTGGCTCCACCCCCTATTGCCATAGGGTGATCAGTGCCTGACAGCCAGGGGAGGGACTGAGAGGTTGGCTGTTACCACCCGCTTGCCAGCCTTGCCCCTGCCGTGGGTTTCCCTCTGTGTGTGGGGCTACCGGAGTCTGCCTGATCGCCCCTAACCACCTCTGCCTGCCTGCCTAATTGCCTTAACTGCTCTCCCCTGCCAGCCTGATCTCCCTAATTGCTCTCCCCTGCCGGCCTGATCACCCCTACCTGCCTCTGCCTCGGGCCCGCCACTGTGGCTTTGTCTAAGGATGTCTGGAAGGTCATCCGGAAGATCTCTAATTAGCATATTACCCTTTTATTAGTATAGATACTTAAGTGATTTTTTTTCAATGGGAGTGTTATTAATATTCATGTTGTCTTTACCCTTCATTATTTTTTTAACTGGCTATAGTTAGTTGTGGGGTTTTTTTTGTTTTGTTTTGTTTTTAATAAACCTTCAGATCCTAGATATACCTGTGATTACCTTCTAAGGCTCCCTCCGGCCAAAGCAGGATTATCTAAAGCAGTGATCTCAATGGAGATGGTCAGAGAACTCCATGTTAGTTGTGGGGGCGAGGGGGGGAATGATGGTGTAGATTAAGGAACTTTCACCAGAACATACATCTATACCTTCTTTATTTCATCAAGAAAAGTGTCCTTGTGACATGGTTTATTTAAGTCCTGGCATTGCTCTTTATCTCCTAGCAGACTGGTAACAAACAGTTTGAGGACTGGCACTGGCTTGGAGGAGCAGAGTGCAGGCCCATCCTGATCTCTGATGTGGAGGCCATGGTTCTGAGCAACTAACCTCCTGGATCTCAGTCATTGGGATGTAGCTGCCCTCCCCCTTCTTTACCTTCATATTGTGTTTCCTGGACCTGTGCTCCCCCTACATAGTGATGTCTTGGTATCACTGAATTCTGCCCTGGTCTTTGGTTTTTAGCTCTTTGGCTCATGTATATTATATGGAACTATAGAGGCCTCCATCTCTGGTTTTGGGCTCAGAGGTTATCTTCATCAAATTCTTGTTCTCAACATCCTGTATGAATAAAATGATACCATCAGTCACTGATGCTCTAGCTTTTATACTAGTGTTTTAGGAGAAAACATATAGGATACATGAAAAAAGTGCCCAAGAAATTCTACCTGAAAATTCAATAAAAACAGTTTAATTTTCATTTCTGGTCAAGGTCATGTGTTGACCTAATTTTATACTTACCATGGCTCCCGCCATGTAGAAAATTTACATAGCATAATAATACAGCAAGATATATTACTCTGTGGAGCAGAAAAGCAAGTGTAACACAAGACTTAGCAGACCTTCAGTTGGGAGTTTGACTGATGTGAGATCAAGTGTTGCATGTGAGGCTGGGACCAGAACCAGGTTCACTGTGTGGAACTGGGGCCAGTGTGGGGTTTCCATGGGCATAGAAGGAAGTTGGAAGAAGCTGAAACAAAATGAAAAGTACTGTCTGGGACTATGAATTCTATAAAGTTTTATTCTTAGAAATAGGAGAAATTGAGCCCTTGCAGCCAGCCCCCTGTGCCAAGTCTCTGGGTTGAGCGTTCTACTACTAGCTATATGGCAGACTAGATATGTAGAGAAACTCCTCTTAGTAGAGCAAAATTAAATATGATGGATAAAGTGTATTTTTTTAAAGTAATTTTTTAAGGCATGGCTGAGCTGGCAGAAAAGTAAGGGCATTCCTTGGAGGACAGAGATGACAGGATAATGTGAATCAGGAGAGGTAAGTGGCCCCTGGAGGCAGCATTCCTCCCCAGTCTCCAATTGCCTTAAGCTTGGGTTTTAACAGACCTTGTATAGGGGCTCAGGAGACTGAGGAGGTCAAATCAGAACTCCCCCATAGAGTTGGCTCACAAAATGGTTAAACCTCAGTGGATGAACTAGGAAAAACCTGCTCTGAAGAGGGAGAGGTGGAAATTTGTATCCACATATCTGTATCTATATCTATCTGTCTTTGCTTTGGTTGTGGGTGCCATGGGAAACAAGAGTCTCCCATGAGAATTTTTAACTACAAGCCTGCAAGAAGGTAGGTTTTGGGTTTGAGTTCATACTATTTGTAGGGCCTGAAAATCCCAAGTTGAATATTCACTTGAAAGCGGTCTTAGTTGGCAGTGCTCTTGGCTCCTGGTAGAAGGAAAGGGAAATCTTTCTGGAAGAACACAATTTAAATCTATACCTTAAATAATTTCCACAAATAAAGTTGTAGGACCATGAATTCACAATAAAGATCCCCACCCTCCAAAACACATAAGGGATAAGCCACCATAAGCAATAGTTAATAGGAAAACACACTATAGAATCAGTTCTATGTAGACTGCTGTTTAGAATAGTCTATTTCAGAATGTAAAGTCTGTTTAATATATTTAATGAAATAAAAAGGGGCTTTTGAGAGTTTGGCAAAGGAAGATTTGAAATGGAACCAATTAGAATGCACAGAAATGAAAATATAATGAAATGGAAATTCTTGGACTTAGACCTTCCTTGATCTCTACACAGGATCCTGGTACTTACACTTATTTTCCCCCTCCTCTTTCTGTAAATTTTCTAAAGTTTTGTATGCTCTCAAGTGAGAACAGCACCAATATTTTCAAACCATAGAAAAATTGTTTTGCAGCTGGTCTGGAACAGCAAATCAGCCTCTGAACTATAGGACAGAAGGAAGAAAAAGAAATGTAATCTCACATAACCCACATTTGCAGGCATACATCACTATTATTTTTTCCCCAGCAAGATGGACTTTTTTCAACTGTTTATCTTCCTTACTGCCTCTCCTAACTTTAGCTTTCTAAAGTGTTAGCTATTATTACTTGAACTTTCTACTTTGAACAGTTTTTTAATTGGAACATATGTTAGATTTAATAAAGAAATGTACTCCCTGATAAATTTAAAAAATCTTTTAAAATTTATCTTTATTGTTGAAAGTATTACAGATATCCCTCCCCTCACCCCCATCAACCTCTTCTATCCCGCTCCCAACTCCTGCCCCAGACCATCACCACACTGTTGTTTGTGTCCGTGGGTTATGCATATAAGTTCTTTGGTTAATCACCGCCCTACCCCACCTTCCCTTTGAGATTTATCAGTCTGAATATATTTTGCTCATCAGTTTATTTTGTTCATTAGATTCCACATATAAGTGACATCATGTGATACTTGCCTTTCTCTGACTGGCTTATTGTGCTTAGCATAATACTCTCCAGGTCTCTCCATGCTGTCTTAAAGGGCAAGAGATCCTTCTTTTTTATAGTTGCATAGTATTTTATTGTATAAACTAGAGGCCCAGTGCACGAAATTCATGCATGGGTAGGGTCCCTAGGCCTGGTTGGCGATCAGAATCGATCTGTGGGATGACAGGCAGGGTGATGGGGGGAACCCCTGCTGGCACCCACCTGACGCCACCCGCTCACTGGTCCTGACCCCCACCACTGCCGTGGGTTGGGGCCTGTGGGCTGGGGGCAGCTCCTGTGTTGTCTGTCCCCTGGTGGTCAGTGTGCATCATAGTGACCAGTCATTCTGCCAGTTGTTCCACCGTTCGGTCGATTTGCATATTAGGCTTTTATTATGTAGAACTAGAGGCCTGGTGCATGAAATTTGAGCACTGGGGGTGGGGTTCCCTCAGCCCAGCCTTCCCCTCTCACAGTCCGGGAGCCCTCAGTGGATGTCCTACTGACGGCCACAGTCTGGCAGCAGAGGCTCGGAGCAGGTGTCCTGTGTGTGTGTGTGTGAGTGTGCCCCCAGCTGCACCTCGTAGGCTCAGAGCAGTTGCCGTGTGTGTGTGTCCCCGCTTGGGGGCTTGCCCCCAGCCACATTGGAGGCTCAGAGCAGGCACTGTGTGTGTGTGTGTGTGTGTGTGTGTGTGACCGCTGGGGGCCTGCCCCCAGCTGCGTACGAGGCTCAGAGCAGGCACTCTGTGTGTGTGTGTGTGTGTGTCTGCTGGGGGCCTGCCCCTAGCCACACTGTGGAGGCTTGGAGCAGGCGCCCCTCTGTGTTGATCTCTCAGGCTCCCGGCCTCCACTGTGTGTTGTACTCTTCCATGAGCTGTGGCCAGGGTGGGGTGCTGCCTGCAGGCCGCACTTTCCTGCTCAAGGATCGCTGGATCGCTGCAGAGACCTGGGGGCAGGCCCTCCTGGGTGCTGCCTGCAGCCGCACTTTCCTGCTCTGGGATCGCCATGGCGACCCAGGAGCAGGCCCACCTGGGGGCTGCCTGCCCTCCACACTTTCCTGCTCTGGGATTGCCATGGCAACCCAGGAGCAGGCCCACCTGGGGGCTGCCTGCAGGCCCACTTTCCTGCTCTGGGATCCCCATGGTGACCCAGGAGCAGGCCTTGCTGAGTGCTGCCTACAGGCCGCACTTTCCTGCTCACCGATCGCTGGATTGCCATGGCGACCCAGGGGCAGCACTTTCCTGCTTTCGGATTGCCATGGGGTCCCGGCTGGCCGTGGGGCTTCGGCGGCATATGAGGGTCCCGGCTGGGGGCGGGGCTGCACACGTGGCCTGGATGGCGGCTCGCACTGTCCCGCCCTGCCTGCAGTATGCAAATAGCCACCATCTTTGTTGGTGGCTAATTTGCATATCATGCTGATTAGCCAATGGGAGGTGTAGCGAAGGTACGGTCAATTACCATCTTTGTCTAATATTAGATAAGATGTGCCACAGCTTTTTTATCTACTTATCTATTGATGGGCATGGACTTGTTTCCAGATCTCAGCTACTATAAATAACACTGCTGTGAACATATTCTTTCAGATTGGTGTTTTGGGATTCTTAGGAAATAAAAATTTTAATAGACTTTATTTTTTAGAACAGTTTTAGGTTTATAGAAAAAATGTACAGAAAGTATAGAATTCCTGCCTACCTAATTTCAGTTTCTCCTATTATTAACATCTTGCATTAATGTGGTATAACTGATGAACCAATATTGACATATTATTATGAATTAATGTCCATGTTACATTAGGGTGTATTCTTTTTCACAAAACTATATTTTTATTGATTTCAGAAAGGGAGAGGGGGAGAGAGATAAAAGCATAAATGATGAGAGAGAATCACCAATTGGCTGCCTCCTGCATGCCCCCCACTGGGGATCAAGCTTGCAACCCAGGCATGTGCCCTGACCAGGAATTGAACCATGTCCTCCTTGCTTATAGGTCAACACTCAACTACTGAGCCACACCAGCTGGGCTAGGGTGTATTTTTTTGTGTTGTACAGTTATGTAGATTTTATCAAATGCATAATGTCCTGTTTCTACCATTATAGTATCATTCCCTAAATATTCCATTTCCTAAATATTCTGTGTTCTACCCATTCATTCATTCATTCATTCATTCTTCCTCCTATCCTCTCAATCCTTAGCAACCACTGATCCACAATTTCCCCTCTTATTAACATTTTGCTATAGTGTGGTACATTTCTTACAATTGATGAGCCAATATTGATACATTATTATTAACTGAACTCCATAGTTTTCATTAGGGGTCACTCTTTGTGTTATATATTCTATGGGTTTAGACAAATATATTACATGTACCCCCCATTATAGTATCATACAGAGTAAGTATATAGCAGTTTCATTGCCTTAAAAATCACCTGTGCTCCACCTATTCATCCCTCTCTCACTCTGCATGAATCCTTGACAACCACTGATCTTTTTTACTGTCTTTATAATTTTCCAGAATGTTTTATTTTTACTGTCTTCATAGTTTTCAGAGTGTCATATTATTATAGTTGGAATAATAGAGTATACAGAATTTTAGATTGGCTTCTTTCACTTAGTAATATGTATTTAAAATTTCTTCATATTTTTATGTATTCATTTGTTTTTATTGATGAAAAATACTCTATTGTATAGATGTACCACATTTGTCTACTAAAGCACATCTTGGTTACTTCCAAGTTTTGGCAATTATGGATAAAACTGCTACAAACATTTGGGTCCAGGTTTTTGTGTGGACGTAAATTTTCAGCTTACTTAGGTAAATACCTAGGAGTGTGATTGTTGGAGCCTATGTAGTCTGCATTTAACTTTTAAGAAATTGCCAGACTGTCTTCCAAAGTGGCTACACCATTATATTCCCACCACGAAGGAATGAGAGTTCCTGTTCCTTGTACCCTTGTCAGCATTTGGTGTCAGTGTGTTGGATTTTAGCCATTCTAACAGGTGTAGTGGTGTCTCACTGTTATAATTTGTAATTGCCTAATGACATGTGATGTTGAACAACTTTCCATATCCTTATTTGCCATCTGTATATTTTATTTAGTCAGGTGTCCTGATCTTTCCCCATTGTAAGATTGGATTGCTTGTTTTCTTATTGTTGAAGTTTAAGCGTTCTGTGAATATTTTGGATGGAAGTCCATTTATCAGATCTGTGTTTTGCAAATATTTCCCCCAGTCTGTGGCTTGTGTATTCATTCTCTTAATATCTGATACATTTTCACTGCTTTAAGGATTATGTATATTTTGTTATAAATAAAAAATTTCTAGAATATAATTTAAAAACAATATGAAATACTGGAGTTTAATAAATATTAGTTTGAACTAGAGGACTTCTGGGCAAGATGGCACAGGTAAACGTGGTACTCACTTCCTCCCATGACCAGATCAAATCAAAATTGCAACTAAACTGTAAAACAACCACCATTCAGAACCATCTGAAATCTGGCTGAATGGAAGTCCTACAACTAGGGGATTTAAGAAGAAACCACATTGAAACTGGTAGGAGGGATGGAGACACAGAAGGGGTGGTTCCCACATCCACGCATGGGAGGTAAAAATCGGGAGGGCTATCTTGGCTGTGGAGTTCCCTCCTGAGGAGCAAGGGGTCCCAACTCCACACCAGGCCTCCCAGCCCAGGGTTCCAGTGCCAGGAAGAGAAGCCCTCATAACTTCTGGCTGTAAAACCAGTGGAGATTGAGGCTGAGGGAGACGGAGGGCTGCTGGAGTCCAGACTGTTCCTCTTATAGGACCTGCACACAGACTTACTCGGACTCACTGTCTCTGAGCTTCAGCACTGGGACAGCAGCTTGAAAGGCACCAGAGACACAGGGGGAGGAATTGAATTGTCCAGGATCAGGGTGAGAGTCTGGGGGGACAGTTTTCTTCCAGACTCAAGTGCTGGCAGAGGCCATTGTTCCTTGGATGAGCCAGCAGTGCCATATCTGAGACTCCATCACCCTGGCTCACATTGTTTACCCCACCCAGGTGATTCTCTGAGGCCCTGCCTAATCCAACTTTTGGTCCAACCAAGCTGTTTCTAGTGGCTTTTCCATATAAATGGCCTGCTTTGCTCATATTTCAGATTTTCCTAAAATATCTCAAAGAAGCAGCATCAGGCCTCATCATGCCCTGTATTTCTCACTAAGTGGCTGGGCACTAGAAGCAGCTGGCCTTTGTTTGCAGCTTGGCCCACCTGGGCACCTCCAAGCCTAGTACAAGTAGCAGCCATCTGTAAATCACTTTGTAGCTCATGTTGGGTGGCCCTGGGCAGAATAGGCAGTGGTTGACCCTGTCCTGTACCTCCTGGTAGGCCCCAGAGCCAGCCTACCCAGTGGACAGCTTCAGATCACATCGAAGTACCACCTAACCACCTCCACAAGCAACACACTCAAGGGGCAACTTAGTGGGTACCAGAGCCTTGCTAAAGTAATTCCCACTGTGTGGGGTGGCCCCCTTCACAGCTGATCCTCAACAGGGGTTGGAGTCCATGCAGCTGATTGGCCTGGAGGTAAATCCCGCTCATTGATGTGCCAATAGCAATTAAGCCTCAACTACAAGAGGAGGGTTTACACAGCCCATACTGGGGGGGAGGTGTACTTTGAGTGCCCAGCTTGGGTGATTGGGGAAGCTGTGCCATTGGACCCTACAGAATACCTACTACATTAGTTCAGTCTATCAAGCCTGGGAGACATAGCAGTTCTACCTAATACATAGAAACAAACACAGGGAGGTGGCCAAAATGAGAAGGCAAAGAAACGCTGAAAATGAAAAAACAGAACCCCCCCCCCCCCGAAAAAAATGAAACAAAATGGATACAAGCAATCTACTAGATGCAAAGTTCAAGACACTGACTATAGGATGTTCAATGAACTTAGTGAGAACCTCAACAGCATGAAAGAGGACCAGTCAGAAATGAAGGATATCCTAACTGAAATGAAAAATAATTTATAGGGGATCAACAGTAGAGTAGATGAAGGTGAGAATGAAATCAGTGATTTGGAATATAAAGAAGCAGAAAACACCCAATCAGAAGAACAAAAAGAAAATATATTCCTAAACAATGAGGATAATGTGAGGAGTCTCAATTTCAAGTGTACTAAGTGTACCAACATTTGCATCATGGAGGTGCCGGAAGGAGAAAAGAGAGAGCAAGAAATTGAAAACTTATTTGAAAAAATAATGACAGAAAACTTCCCTAACCTGGTGAAGGAAATAGACATACAAGTCCAAGAAGCACAGAGAACCTCAAACAAGATGAACCCAAGGAGGCTCACATCAAGATACATCACAATTTAAGTGCAAAGGTTAAAGACAAAGAGAGAATCTTAAAAGCAGCAAGAGAAAGGCAGTTAGTTACCTACAAGGGAGCTCCCAAAGACTGTCGGCTGATTTCTCAGCAGAAATTTTGAAGGCAAGAAGTGGGTGGCAAGAAATATTCAAAGTGATGAAAAGCAAGGACCTACAACCAAGATTACTCTACCAGCAAAGCTATAGAGGACAGATAAAGAGCTTCCCAGACAAGAAAAAGCTAAAGGAGTTCATCACTAACAAACCAGTATTACATGAAATGATAAAGGGTCTTCTTGAAGAAGAAGAAAAAAAAGATAAAAAATATGAACAGAAAAATGGCAATAAATACATATCTATTAACAATTGAAACAAAAATAATAACAAATTAACAAGCAGAACAGAAACAGACTCACAGATACAACATTTTGGCAGTTGCCAGATGAAATGGGGGTTGGGGGAGATGGGTGAAAAAAGGTGAAGGGATTGGGGAGTACAAATTGGTTGTTACAGAACAGTTATGGTGATGTAAAATATAGTATAGAGAATATAGTCAATATTCTAATAACTATATATGGTGTCAGATGGGTATAAGATTTATTGGAATGATCACTTAGTAAGTTATGTTAATGTCCAATTACTGGGGTGTACACCTGAAACTAATATAATAATGTATGTCAACTTTAACTAAAAAATAAAAATGATTTAAAAATGAAAAAGAAATAAAAATAAAAAGACTGGTCCTTACACATAAATAAAAAATAAAAAAATGTATTAGTTTGAATCAAATGTAACTTTTCTTTTCATAGGTCAAAAAATAATGATAGAGTATTTGCAATTTTGTATACTTCAATCTAATAGAAACCAAAAATCTTTCTCCACAATTTTTTGTGTGTACACCCATCAGCAGCAAACCATTATCTTTTCTTTGAGATGATTCTAGAAAAAAAGTAAGCTCATATTGGAATCAAAAGCAGATATCTAAACTAATAAAAGAGAAAAATGGAAATTGGCGTACGACGATACCCTTTTCATTGGCTAATCAGGGCTATATGCAAATTAACTGCCAACTATGATTGGCAGTTAACTGCCAACTAAGATTGGCAGTTAACTGCCAACAAGATGGCGGTTAATTTGCACATGTAGGCACAATGCAGGGAGGCGAAAGGGAAAGCAGGAAGAAGCCCCCTGCCACTGACAGTGATTGGAAACCCAGGGGGGAGCTAAGAGCTGGGGGGCAGGGCAAAGGCGGCCCTGGGGCCGCCTTTGCCCTGCCCCCCAGCCATGATTGGAGAATCAGGCGCCTTTTCCACCCTGGCCAGTGATAGCAGGAAGTAGGGGTGGAGCCAGCAATGGGAGCTGGGTAGGTCGAAGCTGGCAGTCCCAGGAGCTAGGGGCCCCTTGCCTGGGCCTAAAGCAGAGCCCATGATCGCGGGGCCGCTGCAGCTGCGGGTCCCCGCTGCCCGGGCCGAACGCCTCAGCCAGAGGCATCCTGCAGGGGCAGGGGCGGAGCCCACGTGATCGCGGCGCCCCCCGCTGCCACTGCAGGTCCCCGCTGCCCGGGCCAGACGCCTAGGCCAGAGGCATCAGGCCTGGGCTGGGGGCAGAACCAGTGATGGGGGGAAATGAGGGTCCCCTGCCCAGGCCTGATGCCTCTGTCAGAGGCATCAGGCCTGGGCAAGGGGCCAATCCTGCGATTGGAGGGTGATGGGGGTCAACACCTGAGGGTTCCCAGTATGTGAGAGGGGGCAGGCTGGGCTGAGGGACACTCCCCCCCCCCCCCCCCCACACCCAGTGCACGAATTTCGTGCACCGGGCCCCTAGTGCATATTATAATACACAGCACTTTGAAATGTCCCAGTCATTCTAGGACTTCTTGCCTCTGAAAGCTACATTTTAAGTGGGAGCTCACCTGGAAATGGCACAAAAATCCTGTGTTTTAATTTTTGGTTTAGGAAATCTGTTCATTCTCTGCAGAAGCTCAAGAAACTGCTGGTAAATTTATGGGGCTGGGGGACAGTGGGCTGCACAGTGAAATAGTGAGTGCCTGTGTAGACACTTGTAGGCAATCTTTCTTCCCTGCACAGAAAGCCATAGTATATCCCTTCAGATATTTGTAATAGTTTTCTCTGGATCTCCACATGAAAAGCAATGGGCTAATTATTATTTTGAGGGTCATAATTCATGACCATATTTTAAACACCCTGACAGTCAGTAATATTGCAAGATTAGTTTAAATTGCTCTGTCAAATAGAAAAAAAGAAATCCAGATTTAATTAAACAAACCAACGTTTGTGTGTTCAGTATGTATAAAACTGTCTTTGAAACGTGGGGAATAGAGTCAAGCTTTTGATCAAGTGGTAGGGGATAGAGCTAGTAAACAAATATGAGAAGGCAAAAGTAAAACAAGTGACATGAGAAGTGCAAAGAAGTGCTGTACTGTACAAATTAGCGCAGGACCGTCGTGGAGGGATCCAGAAAGGCTGTGGAAAACGTGAAATCTGAGTTGAATCTTGGGGACTGAGTAGGGCTTCACATTGTGTAGATGGGGGTGGGCGTTACAGAAAGGGGGTACTTCTTGGCAAAAGTCCAGATGTGGGAAACTTGGGCCATTTTAGGGAACAGTTAAACAAGATACGTAGCAATTATGGACTAATCATATAGTTTTGACTTTATGCTAATGACACAAAGATACATGACATTTTAGAAGTTTGAATTTTGCTGCAGCAAGAATTTGAAACAGGCTTTCTTCAGGGCTCGTATTCGGGAGCAAGTCACTTAGTGAGTGCCCCTCGGCCCCGGCCCAGCAACCACAGCCAGCACAGCTCTCCTGCCCTCAACTTGGCATCACGCGGACCTTAACACTTGTGAAGTTCTAAAAGTAATGTTTACTTCGTTTTTTAAAAAAATATTTATTGTTGATTTCAGAGAGGAGAGGGAGAGAGATAGAAACATCAGTGATGAGAGAGAATCATTGATTGGCTTCCTCCTGCATGCCCTACACTGGGGATTGAGCCTGCAACCCGGGCATGTGTTCTGACTGGAAATCAAACCGTGAGCTCTTGGTTCATAGGTCAGTACTCAAAAAACCATTGTGCCACACCGGCTGAGCTATATCTTTTTTTTTTTTTAATGACAAAGCTCTTCTAACAGTGGTGAATGAGATTGCAAAGAGGGTAAAGACAGCAGTAAAAAGGGTAAAGCTAGTAATAACAACAGTGCTTCAGATAATTGTTAGAGTGGAATGTTGACTTTGTTATTAGGTCAGATTGTTGACAGGAGTTTGGTGTTTTGCAAATGACTTGGGACAAAATGCTTTCTGTGACGAAGGGTCTACTTTTATCCAGGTTGACAGGAAGGGAACAGAGGAACATAAAACCATAAAGACAGAATGGGGCCATATTTAATAGCAGCCTGTGGCAGGCTGGATAAAGTCTTCTGAGCAGCTGTTTGACATGATCTGAACTGTGTTTTAGAAAACTTTTTATTAGTGTTTCATTAAACTTTTACTATCAAAAAGATGATGCCGAAAGTTAATATAGGGACTCTTCAAGCAAGTTCAGTAAAATGAAATGATTCACATAGTAGATATTACATTCTCAAGGCTTCTTTCTCTCAATTTGTACCCTACATTATTATTGTAGGTTACGTTGGATTTCTCCTATAATCTTTATCTTTGTAGGTAGTTTTCTATCTGAAAGAATTGCAATCATTTGTTCTAAAAAATATAGCGATGGTGGACATTACCAGCTGCTTACCCCAAGTCCATTTACCCTTCTTTCTTACTGATATTGTCTAGTTAAAAATACTCACTGTCCCAGCTTCTTTTATATTTAGGGATGGTCATGTGAACCATGAGATAGAAACAGACATGTTCTGATAAAAAGAGAGAGACGCAGCTGACACGCTCCTTTCCCCCTCCATCCATTCTCTTGATTGGAGCCTAGAAACATTCCATGAACCTTCGGGTGGCATTTTGAGACCACAAGGGCCCAGCAAAAGGTAGAGGCTGTGATGCCATCATGAAGCCACTGCCTCACCTCTTCTCTGCTCACCTTTGACCAATTTTTTAAGGAAGAAAAACAAACTAACCTTGGTTATGTCAAGCAGATTGTCTGGTTTCCTCTATGAAAGCAATCCTAATTGAAAGAGTAGCCTACTTCCAGTCAGATAAGAAATGGTTACCATTTCATGCTAGTGCAAAGGGAACTAAGGGAATGAATGAGTTTTGCTGGGGAATTGCTAGAGCACTTTCAGTGTGTCTGCCTTGTGGGAAGTGAGTTTCAACCCCAAACTGAGAGTTACATCTTCCATTAGTAGGAGCAGACTGTGACCTCTCCCAGTTTCTAAAGTCGATGTGGCACAGAGGGCAGAACATCCAGGGGAGGAACGCCGATCGCAGGTGCCCAGAGTGCTCCAACTCAAGTACCTGGAGATTCCAGTAAACAGGGGTTTTTAGTGTGTGTGTGTGTGTGTGTGTGTGTGTGTGTGTGTGTGTGTGTGTGTTTTGGGGGGGAGAGTGAGTAATCGGTGTCAGACATTTCACAGAATGTGGTGGAGGGAGCAGACGTCCTGCAAAAGGCCACTGGTGAAGACCCACTGTTTGCAGAGTTACAGAAATGGTGATAAGAATGCTGACAGGATGAACTTACATTCTATAGACCAGCACTTCGGAAGAAATACAATGTGAACTACATGTGTAATTTGTCTTATAATGGTCACTTTAAAAAGATAAAAAGAAACAGATAAAATTATATTTAACTCAATATACCAAAATGTTGTAATATATAACCAGTATGAAATTATTAATAAAATAGATGTATATTCATATTATATTTTGAAATCCAGAGGGATCCAGAGTAGTCATATTTTAGTTGCTCAATAGTCATATATGGCTACTGACTGCTGTACTGGACAGGGCAGTGTTAGAGAAGAACAAAGTGACTTATGTGTTATATAGATACATTTATTCTTTAAAATGAAAAATTTCACCAAAATTCTAATTTTCTAGGGTTTTAGAAGAAACAGGCATTAATAAATTTCTAGGAGAATCTAAGAATGGTGAGGGAAAAGGTTCTATGGAAAGTGTCCAACTATCTTTTTAAAGTGAGTCTGACCTGGATTATTAGATATGATCTAAAAAATGATGGCCAAGAAATAAAAGATTTATTGTAACCATATGTGTAATCTTGGAAACAGAAAGGATATTCTCAGTTTCACCTCTTGGGCATGTTAAGAAGTAGGAAACAGTTTGTTTCTTTTTAGGATAATTCACAATGTCTATCTAAAATGGTGGGGCTTAGTTTAACTTGTTCGACCACTCTGTTAGGATAGCCTTTTCCTTCCCTAACTTGGGAGAGATGAGAGGAGACAACTTTGGAGAACACAGAGAAGGGCTTACTACATTCTTCTAGCTGTTGAACTTGATATCAACTCAGCTTGTATTCAATTCCTGAGTTAGAATGTCTCAATAATATTTCTTTGGGCATAGTATTTGTTAATGTGATTGTTATTTATCTAAGTTCATTTAATGAATGAAGTATTACGAAATTTTCTTTGCTTCCTTTTTGGTCAACCAGCATTAGATGCGCTTGTTACCAGTGGCAGCAGTCTGCTGTTTCAAGTCCCCCTGCACTGAAATACCTCTCCCATTGGAGAGAACATCTTGAAAGGGTCTCTGCAGACATACAGAGTTTGTGTGTGTTTTTTGTATGTAACTAGAAACATGCTTTATGAAAACAGAGGATTCTCCTGTGTCCAACTAGAAATAATCGACAACTGCTTCTAAAGATAAAGAAGAATTTGTTGAAAGATTTTAAATTTTTATTGAATTTATTGAAAGATTTCTTTAATTATAAAGTAATTATGCAAACCTGGTTTGCATAAATTTATTTTCAGAGTGAAAATGGCTCCCCCCCTCCTCATCTAAATATATTTTTCCATTGATTTAGAGAGAGAAAGAGAGAGTGAGAGAGAACGAGAGAGAGAGAGAGAGAGAGAGAGAGAGAGAGAGAGAGAGAGCGCACATTGATTGGTTGCCTCCCACATGCGCCTGGACCGGAGTGAGGAATCAAACCTGCAGCCCAGGTACATGCCTTTGACCAGGAATCAAACCCGTGATGCTTTGGTTTCTGAGCTGAAGCTTTAACCACTTGTCAGGGCAATAATAGCTTTTTATAGAATTCAGGCAACCCAGAAAATACAAAGGAGAAAGGAAAAATCACTCATAATGTTACTTCTTAGAAAGGTAACCTATAATACAACCATAGTTAACCTTGGCCGTTATCCTGCCTGACATTTTTTCTATTCACATGCTCTCCACATTGCTCACAATTCCCATCACTACACACAGACATCTTCTTCCCTCCTCCCACCTTTTCTCTTCCCTTTCCTTCCTGCTTTCTTTCTCTTTGCAAAACTGGGATCATATTCTACAGACATTTTATAGCCTGCCTTTTCATTTAACAATACATCGCGGGCAAATTTCTGTGTTAAAGTATATACCAACCTCATCATTTTAAATATGTTTTTTTAAAATGGATTTTTAGAGAGAAGAAGGCAGAGGGATAGAGGGATAGAAACATCAATATGAGAGAGAAACATTGATTGGCTGCTTCCTGCAGGCCCTCTACTGGATCAAGCTCGCAACCCACGCATGTGCCCCAACTGAGAATTGAACCAGTGACCTCTTGGTTCATGGGTTGATGCTCAACCACTGAGCAACACTGGCTGGAACCAACATCATTTTATTTTATTTTTTAAAAATATTTTTATTGATTTCAGAGAGGAAGGGAGAGGGAGAGAGAGATAGAAACATCAATGATGATAGAGAATCATGGATCGGCTGCCTCCTGCATGTCCCCTACTGGGGATCGAGCCTGCAACCCCAGCATGTGCCCTTGACTGGAATTGAACCTGGAACCCTTCAGTCCTCAGGCTGATGCTCTATCCACTGTGCCAAACCACCTAGGTCCCAACATCATCATTTTAAATAGTATGCTACTATATGTGTGTGTCTATTGAGTCAGTCCTCTAATTGTTAATTTGTAGGTATGTTTAGTATTTTTGTTATTATAAATCATGATACAGTGAGCATTCTTATTTATGAATTTGTTGAGTTATTTTCTTCGATAAATTCCCATGTGGAATTCCTGAGCCAGAGTATATGTGTAAAAGTTTGGCTCTATGTTACCAAATTACCCTCCAAAGATGATGTTTAATTTATGTTTGTACTAACAGTGTTCCAAATTGCTATTTCTATGCCAACAGTGCCATCATTAAGAAAATTGCTAACCTGATAGTTTAAAATGATATTGTTGCTTTAACTTGAGTTTTTTTGTTACTAGTGAATTTGGATATATTTCCAAATGTTTATTGACAGTTTGTATTTCTTCTTTGGTGAATTGCCTGTTTGTATCTTTATTCATTTTTTAATTAAGGTTTTTTTTTCTATTTTATATATATATATTTATCGCTATATATTTAGAATATATACTCTTTGTTGCATATGTTATAGATTTAACGATCTCCAAAATACTTATTCTACTTATGGTTTTGTAGTATTACATATTTTTGCCAGGTACTTTTTTCTAGCTTATTATCGTATAGAGTCATTTCTGAGAATTAAATGTTGGCTGTTGCAACTTGCTTTGTGTTTCTTAAAATGATTCATCAAAATGATTTATATCCTTTCATGTCTAAACCCTGCATATTTTCAGTAAGTAATGTCAAGGAAATCACCATCTAATTATGTTCTTGCTAAAGTGCCTGTTGCTAGCTTTGAAGTTTGCAGCTAATCTCTTCTACATTTCTTTGGATCTAAGGTTTAGATAAACAGTGACATGTAAAAACATAGAAGAATGTAATTTTGTAAGTCTGCTTTTAATATTTTAATTTAATGTTAACAACTGAGAATTAGCAAACTCACTGTTGTTATTTACTTTATCTCTACATTACTTGAAAACACACGATCCACATCTGTGGTCTAAATTTCTGAGCCAGTTACTCACGCAATATGCCGCCATTGGTGAACTCTTAATAATGTATTAAGATATCAAATACCTGGCTCAGCCCATGTTGCTCAGTGGTTGAGCATCAATCCATGAACCAGGAGGTCACAGTTTGATTCCTGGTCAGGACCCGTTCCCGAGTTGCCAGTTCGATCCCAATGGGGGTGCGGGGGGTAGGTGTGCAGGAGGCATCTGATTGATAATTCTCATTATTGATGTTTCTCTCTCTCTCCTCTCCTTTCCTCTCTGAAATCAGTAAAAACATTAAAGAAAAAAGATTTCAAATACTTGTTAATAGATACTATATTATGGTTTGAATTTGTGTTTCTCTGATGATTGGTGACACTGAGCATCTTTTCATGTCTATTGGTCATCTGTATGTTTTCTTTGGAGATGTGTATATTGGGTCATTTGCCTATTTTTTAAATAGTTTTTTATAAATTGATTTTAGAGAGAAAGGGAGAGGGAGAGAGAAACACCTCTGTGAGAAACATCCATCAGTTGCCTCCTCCATGCACCCCAACTGGGGACCAAACCCAAAACCTGACCTGAGATTGAACCAGGGACTTTTCAGTGTATGGGATGATGCTCAATCAATTGAGCCACACTGATCAGAACTGACAATTTCTTCTTCTTCTTTAAAAAAACAACATTTTATTCATAGTAGTAACAATATGAACGCTTTTTGTTTTGTTAATCATCACCAGATGACTTTTTCCCCCATTGCTTTCTCAGAGAGACTGGGGGTGGGGGGCTAGGGGGCAGAGAGAAAGAGTGGGGGAGACAGAAACATTTATTGGTTGCTTCCTACACATGCCCCAACTGGAGTCAGGGAGTGAACCTGCAACCCAGGTACCTGCCCTTGACTGTGAATCAAACCCGGGACACACTGGTGAGTGGGCTGACACCCTAACTCAGCCGTGGGCAAACTACGGCCCGCGGGCCGGATCCGGCCCATTTGAAATGAATAAAACTATTGAAAAAAAAGACCGTACCCTTTTATGTAATGATGTTTACTTTGAATTTATATTAGTTCACACAAACACTCCATCCATGCTTTTGTTCCGGCCCTCCAGTCCAGTTTAAGAACCCATTGTGGCCCTCGAGTCAAAAAGTTTGCCCAGCCCTGCTCTAACTACTGAGCACACTGGCCAGGGCAGGGACTACCCATTTTTTAATTGGATTGTTTGCTGAGTTGTATGACTTCTGTTTTTTTTTAGTGTGTGTGTGTGTGTGTGTGTGTGTGTGTGTGTGTGTTAATACTCACCCAAGGATATTTTTTCCATTGATTTTTAGAGAGAGTGGGAGGGAGGAGAGGGGGAAAATATAGAGGAAAGGAGAGAGAGAAAAATCAATGTGAGAGAGAGACATCAAATGGTTGCCTCCTGCACGTACCCTGAGGCCTGGGATAGAAGCTGCAATCCAGGTATGTGCCCTTGACTGAGAATCAAAACCGCGACTCTTCAGTTGGGGGGTAGACATTCTAACCACTGAGTCATACCAACCAGGGCAGTTGTCAGAGTTCTTTATAAATTTTGGATATTAGCCCCTTATCGGATGTATCATTGATGAATATGTTTCCCCATTCAGTGGGTTGTCTTTTCATTTTGTTGGTTTCCTTTGCTGTGCAGGAAAACGTTTTAGTTTGATGTAGTCCCATTTGTTTGTTTATTTGTTTTTTTGTTTCCCTTGCCTAAGGAGATATATCGGAAAAAATATTACTAAGAGAAATGTCCGAGATTTTACTGTCTATGTTTCCTTCTAGACTGACTTTATAATTCTTGGCAGTGGGTTAGGGAAACTGCCACTAATCACTCATAGTAAATGGAGTGGGACCACATGGCCTCAGTGGTCAAGATGATTACATATAAAATCCTTGAGTCAGAGTGAAAAACAAAAAGATCACTTGGTGTCCTTTGCAGAGCCTAATCATTCCCTTTATTTTTATGGTGCGTCATAGGTTGCAAAGTACTTGTCCCAGCAGTTTGACTTGATCTTCAGGACAACCTTGGAGGTAGGTGACATAGCCATCATACCTCTGTTGTTAAAAGGCGAGGACACCAAGATAACGGTGTTTAAGTGAGTTGCCGATAACCTGTATCTCTTGAACTCCAGGAGAGTTCTTTAAACATCTGCAGCCTCTATTTTCATTATTTGGTCTTGGTTCCTCAATTAGGCGCTATTGGAAGGCAGAACTTTGTGCCATACTTTTACCAGGCTTAGCAGAGTTGGCGTTCAAGTTTTTGAGTGAATTATTTTTCCTAAGAAAGGTAGCAATATAGCTCTACCTTAGATTGTTAAAATACTTAAATCTTACTCTGGCAGCTATTTTTGAAAAATGAGCTGTATGGATAGGTCACCAACCAACCAGCTTGATTCCTTGGCAGAGATTTATTGCAGCAGTTAGGTATGGAGAGTAAAGTGGGCAGACACATCTTTGAATGAGCCTACACTCATGGAGTTTGCCTCATTTGTTTAAAAATCTGCAAGGGCACAAAGAAAGGTTGTTTCAAATAATTTTCATACTCTTTTTGTGGTTTGTATAAATTGACTGTTTAGGAGCTACTAGACCATAAAATCCAGCCAGTGAGAACATTGGAAGTCACAGAGCTCAAAGGTTTATTAAGTGGTGTGAAACTCTATTGTTTTGTGCATGTGTTTAAATAATTGCTGTCAGTACAAGACTGCTAAAAATTCCCAGCTAGTAATAACACAAATAGTACGTTATGGCTTTAAAGGGAGATTAAAGAAATGCCTGAGTCAGCACTTGGGCGCTATCACCGCACATGTCAGTTTTGTTATTGTGAGGTCTTTACTTTTGGCAGTTGTTCTCCCTTCTGGCCCGGGGCTGCTCTAATTACCATGTAAATGAAGCTGGGAAAAGAGTGGGGGGCACAAAGCCCGGCTCTTCAGCCTGCACCCTCGTTGTGAGGGCTGCGAGCCAAGCGGGCATAACATATGCTGATGGGATGGCGTGAGGCCACTCCTCTTTCTTTCTATTCAGATTGATGAGAGGAACATTAAGCTGCTTAGCTGCTGTGCAAACACAAGGGTCATTCTTTTCTTTTTCTTCTTCATTTTCTTTAAATCCCAGGGTCTTCTCTCCTGCAGCATTCCACAAATTAGCTTAGTCCATCCTGCTTTAATACATAGGCACTAATTATATTTCAGCATACATTTTTACGCACTAAATTATAAGTATCCTTACTTTAATTGGCTGTAAGTAGTCCTTAAATTGAGGGGTTAGTACTTCCTTTTATAGGGGGACAGGCTTTGCTGTGCTGTGTGCTGGGATTAAACCCTTTATTAGGACGCAGCGTTGAAGACGTGGACGATCCATTATTTTTTCCCCAAAGAGTTCTGTATTTTCTTCTGGCCAGAGTGTAATTCAAAACTTTATAATGTCCCTTTCAAATGTGTAAAATAATTATTAATGCTCAGGTAGATTTGGGATGTGAACTAATAACCACAATTTGTAGGGACATAATTATAATACAGATGAATAATGGTTTATAGTTGCAAAGCTTTCTCCACATAATCTATTTTATTTGGTGTTTAAATAGCCCTCAACATGGGTAATTTAGGGATTAATATGAGGTAGTTGTTGCAGGCCACACAGTTAGTTTGGTAGCACAGCTGGTGTTAGGAGTTTCATCTCCTTGCAGGGGGTGTTCGTTGGGGGTGCATGGATGGGGGGTGCGGCAGGGACGGGGTGGGGGGGCTCTTTCTTCCCACCTTAATGCTGCTTGTTGACTGGAGGGTTCCCCCACCGTTAAACTTATATACTTATAAAGTTCCATATGAAATATCTTTTCCTATCAACATTCTTTATTCATAATTTAAAGAGAACCCACTTGTGAGCATTCTGCAAAACTTTACATTACTGATAGCATAAAATAAGAAACTTTTTCTTTTTACTATTTGGCAAGTAATTGATATTCTAGTTGTGAAATGAAGAATAAACTGGAGACTACGTCTTTGGCTGGAATGGAACTTGCCCAGCTACCACTGCCATGCCAGGTGGTTTTGTCCTCAAGGCTGAATTCCAGGCCCCTTCCCTGCTCCATTTTACAGTCCAGGGCAAGGTTCCTGAAGAGGAGGAAGGGTATTCTTCTTTGAAACCTTGACGGCCACATTTTTCTAGGGAAGAAGCTTTCATGTGTGAATGTGTGCTGTTTTCTCTTTCTTTTTTTCTACTGGTTGGAGTTGTGTGGGAGTGACTTCTTTCAACTGGGAAGAGGCCTGGCCTGGTCCCTCCTCCTTTTTCTTTCTTTCTGTTTCATCTCTCTTCCTCGTCCAGAGGCAGGTGGATTCAGCAGCTATGCTCTGGCTAGATGTGGCCTGGGGTAGGTGGCAGTAGGCTTTGCCTGTGGTCTGGCTCTGTGGCCCCTTCCCTTCCCTTCTGATGAGCATGCCCTTCTGTCCCCATGCAGTGTGGTAAATTCCCCTGGAGCTTGAGATTGGGCATAGCGGGAAAGAGGGCCATGTTCTGGTTGGAAAAAGGTCTTTTCCATGGGTCCATTCAAATATCAGCTCTCAGTACATTTTGCCCTTTGCACACAATCTCTTAGACTGGACCAAATCAGGATTTTGTAATTCATCAGAAAAACACCACTTTAACGATCTGAATCCAACCCTGAAAGTCTAACACATAGGTGCTGGTTATTAGTTCACATCCCAAATCTACCTGAGCATTAATAATTAAAGGGAGAGTGGAAGAGTAGGTTTCAACATGAGAAGTGAATGACTGAAGAAAACCCGTATTGGAAAACCAAAGGGGGAAATACTAGTAAAATAATAACGCACCCAAATGATTCTCCATTTACTTCCAACATTCCTCTTGGAGGAGAAATGGTTTTGGCGATTGACACCATCCTTTTGGACATGCAGGTATCTAATCTTTTTAAAATTATTATAAATATAATATTTTGACTTAAGTTGGCTTTATCTTTCTGATGAGAGGGTTTGCTGTAAATATATTCTTGTTATCTTCTGCCTGTGTACTGATTTTGTAAATACATATGGCTGCAACAACCTTGGAACAAAATGGTCTGGTTTTCTTCACAGGGACTCGTCTGTCTCCTTTGTATTTAGGAGATGTTACCTATAACCAGAGTAGGTGGCTTCCTGCTAAAATGGTTCTGAGGTTGCTTGGAAGGCCTCTTTGCACAATAATATACCTCTTTTCTGATTCCTCATACATGACGTTTTTAGTTCTACATTTTAGTTCTGCGTGTTTTGGTTCTACATTTTGGGGGTTAGAGACTCCTTGAAAAATCTAATGAAAGCTATGAACCTCTTTCCTAGGAAAATAATGCTTATGTACATGCACACAAAAAAAGCCTGTTCTTGAACTCTAAAATTAAGAACGCCTGCATTACATGGAGGGAAAGCCTTTCTTACCACAATTAGAGAAGAGGCTTAAAATGTGACGAGGGCAAGTCAAAGGGATACGGCCATTTTTAAAAGGAATTTCTTGAGGATTTATTATTTACAAACACTGTAGAGGAGGCCCTCATGTAGACAGTTACACTGTGAGGTAGTAAGGACTAAACTAGAGACGGGGGACTGCATGGGTGGGAGGAACCAACTCTGCCAAGTAACTGGCACATATTTACCTTAAATGGAAATGGCTGATTCCATACCCTTGCTTTGGTTGGTTTACAGAGGAGAAAGGGCACCAAGTGTCAAGATCAGTAAAATGTTGCTGAGCAAGAGGCTGAAGAGCAGGGAAGGAAACAGGTTGGGGAGGCAAAGGAGAGATTGAGGTTGCCAAGAAGTAACTGCACATACTTTTAAATTTTACTTGGGAACCAGCTTATTGGTAATCATCTAAAACAGAGGTGATATTTTGCAAATAAATAGGCAATCTGCCTGCCCCATGCCCGTGCCCCTGCCAATGACAAGCAAAAGAAATTTAAAAATAACAAATAAACAAAATGCCCATTACTCAGACTTCCCCTTTCAATCTAACGATGCTACCCAAGTGTTGGGAAACTTGCTGATTGTGAGTGGTGCAAGGTCATACTCTAGACCTGTTATAGAAAAAAATCTTAAAAAATCTCAACCTTCCTGGCCCATGTGGCTCAGTGGTTGAGTGTCAACCTGTGAACCAGGAGGTCACAGTTTGATTCCTGGTCAGGGCACATACCTGGGCTGTGGGCTTCATCCCCAGTTGGAGCCATTTGGGGGGAAGCTGATCAATAATTCTCTCTCATCATTGATGTTTTTCTCTCTCTACATCTCTCTTCTTCTCTGAAATCAATAAAAATTATGAAAACAAACAAACAAAAACCACCCACAAAGAAACTTCAACCCTGTTTATTTAAAATGAAGAATTTATATACATTCCACCTGTCTACAGGGTTATTTGACATTTACTATTATTGACTGGGATTTGAAAAGTCTTAGAGGCTACTGTTTATTATGTCTTTCAGTTAGACACAGCCTTATATGTCAACCACCGTATATAGGGAGGGATAGAAAGGATTCCTATTATGTGAATTTAGAAGATATTTATGACAAAAGAGAATAAAAATAAATTTGTCTCAATTCTATATATATTGAAACACTGGAATGATATATTGCCAAGAGAGTGGGAGATAGAATATCAATTTGTAATTACAATTTGGTGAGATATACTCTTTGTTGGTTATATAACAAAACATTATATGTAGAAAGTTACAGGAAACATTTTTTATTAAAAATAAGTTTTCTAAATTTGTTTTTATTATTTTTCTTTGTTAAAATGAGGCATTGCTTTGGATTTTGCACTGCTAATATTTTGGGAAAGCCAGAATAAAGGAGGAAATAAGATTTTTGAGAGAAAAGAAACGGTGTGAAGGCGCCACCTAGTGGTCACATTGTTGTGTTTATGGTCTCTTTCTCACTATCAGTGGTTGGGTGCCAACGGGTGGTTGCCCCCTAGTGTTGGGGTTTCCTGGAGAATCCCTTTAGTGAGTAAGTGGTAAATTCGATTAGCATATTGTTGTCCTTGACAAGATGTTTTTCCTCTGTTTTATGGTTGCTAAAATTATCCTGCTCCAAATTCATGATTTGAAATTAGCTTTATTAGCTGGATGGTTTTGTTATCTTTTTGCTAATGTTTTTTAGCTAATCGTGTCAGGGAAGATTGGAATTAAAGCTTGGTTTACCATTTTATTGTAATGATATCACATGTACATAGATAGAAGGCATATAGATTGTCTAGACTCTAGCAGCCGTGGGCAAATTACGGCCCGCGGGCCGGATCTGGCCCATTTGAAATGAATAAAACTAAAAAAAAAAAAAAAAAGACCGTGCCCTTTTATGTAATGATGTTTACTTTGAATTTATATTAGTTCACACAAACACTCCATCCATGCTTTTGTTCCGGCCCTCCGGTCCAGTTTAAGAACCCATTGTGGCTCTCGAGTCAAAAAGTTTGCCCACCCCTGCTCTAGAGTGTATCATGGGACCTAACCGAAGGCCTGGATGATGGCCAAGTGCAGTGAAATTTTATTAAAAGTCTTTTTTAAAAAAGATTAATCCCTCTTTAGTAGAATGTCATAGAAGAAAAATATCAAGGGGAGACTCATCTCTTGAAAATTTTTGTTGGTCAGATGAGCTATGTTTAGCAAGCACAGACTTCATTAGAGAGACAGCCACTGACAGGTGACTAATCATTTCTTTATCTTTAAGCCACAATCCAGAATTGTGTCAAATATTGAGATTTTCCCAAACAGACTGTTAGGATAGAGATCTTAAGAAGGATCAAACTTCTCAGAGGGCATGTACACTTTATCTCCTCAGGAACAAGAATTCTTTGAAGGTTCTTCTGTGTGTGGGGTGGGGGAAAGCTTTTATTAAAGGAATTTACTGGGATATAAAATACAATTTCTCAGGAGGATTTTTACTTTTTTAGTATTGTTTTGGTACATTTTAGGCATTATTTACATAAAAATCTTAACAGATGACTAAATTCTAACATTTTGTCTTTATTACACATGAGTAGTTTTTTTTTTTTTTGTCAAGGAAATTCTCATGTGAATGAAATAACACATTAACTATAAGGAAACTATTAGAGAACTCTTCAGAACAATGCAGACTTTAGCATCTTTCCCTTAAAGATGCTCTCTGAATTTGCAAGGAGAGCCCAGGTAACACCCTAGTCATTTAGATTGCAAAGTATCTATTGCATACCCAACAGTCTGCTAGGTGGTAGTTGCTGGAATGTGTGATGGAGCCTCGCTCTTAAGGTCCTAGAAAGAGGCAATATTGAGACAAGTATGGGTCTAAATTGCCTGTGTTTGGGCCCCTGCTCTGCCTGTACTAGTGGTGTGACTTTGAAGAAGTTACTTGCCTTTCCTATGCCTCAGGTTCTTCATCTGAGTGGAGATCGTGGTTACTGGAAAGTGCTTAGGACAGTGCCTGCATGTATGGTGGGGAGTCAATCCTCATCAGGTATTTTCATTCTCATCGCCTGGTTAGAAAGCCAAAGGAATACAATGAATAGTGTTCCACTGTGTGGATGTACCATAGTTTATCCATTCAGCCATTGAAGGACAGTTGGCCTATTTCCATTTTTGGCAGCTATAAATAAGAATTGTTATAAACTTCATATACAGGTTTTTGTATGAACATAAAATTTCATTTCTCTGAGATAAATGCTTAAAAGTGAATGACTGAGTCATGCTGTAAGCATATGTTTACCTTTAAAAGAAACTGCATAAACTCTGTTTTCCACAGTGGCTGTACTATTTTGCATTTCCCTTTGGCAATGTATGAAAGTTTCAATTGTTCCATACTCTTGCCAGCACTTGTCATGGATGGAATAAAAAATATTAGCCATTTTAATAGGTGTGTAGTTGTGTCTCATTGTTGTTTTAATTTGCATTCCCCTGTGGCTAATGATGTTGAACATATTTTCTTAGCCTATTTGCCATGCATACATCCTCTTTGGTGAAGTGTCTGTCTCTAGCCCATCTTTTAATTGTGCTGTTTATTTTCTTACTGCTGAGTTTTGAGAGTTCTTTGTATATTCTCTTTACACTGCTTTATCAGATATGATTTACAAAATATTTTCTTCCAGCCTGTAGGCTTGTCCTTTCAGTCTCTTAACAGTATAATTTGCAAAACAGAATTTAAAAATTTTGATGTAGTTCAATTGATCATTTTTTTTTCTTTTGGTGGCATGTCTAAGAAGTCTTTGCCTAATCCAAGATCATGAAGATTTTATTACAAAAATTTTAAATTTTATCATATGATCCACTTTGAATTAATTTTTATAGAAGGTATAAAGTTTAGGACAAGGTTTTTTTATTTTTGCATATGGATGACCATTTGTTCCAAAATTATTTGTTGAAGACTATTCTTTTTTTTTTTCAATAAAGGGACTTTAAAAAAATGTTCTAGAGAATGGCAGTTTTTTTTAAAAAATTGATTTTTAGAGAGAGGGAAGGAGATAGAGATGGAAGAGAGAGAGAGAGAGAGAGAGAGAGAGAGAGAGAGAGAGAGAGAGAGAGAGAGAACATCTGTTTGACAGAGAAATATCCATTGGTTTCTTCCTGCATGTGCCCTGATTGTGAATCAAACCTGCAACTTGGATATGTGTCCTGACGGAATAGAACCCACCACCTTTTGGTATTAGGGACGATGCTCCAATCAACTGAGCCACAGTGGCCACAACGAAGACTGTTCTTTCTCTATTGTTTTTACACCTTCCTTTTTTTTTTTTCCAAAATAACTTGGTCATATTTGTGTTGATCTATTACTGGACTCTATATTCTGTCTTTCTAAAAAATATTCTTATTGATTTCAGAGAGGAAGGGAGATGGAGAGAGAGATAGAAACATCAATGATGAGAGAGTATCATTGATCAGCTGCTTCCTGCACTCCCCTACTGGGGATTGAACCCACAACCTAGTCATGTACCCTGACCAGGAATTGAACCGTGAGCTCCTGGTTCATAGGTCAACGCTCAACCACTGAGCAACACTGGCTGGGCTACTCTGTCTTTTGATCTGTGTCTATCCTTTTGCCAATACAGAACTGTCTTAATTGCTGTACTTTTATACTAAATCTTAAAATCAGGTCATGTGATTTCTCTTTTTCTTTTATCAAAATTATTTTAGCTATCCTAGTTCATTTGTCTTTTCATATAAATTTTATAATCAGCTTGTCTCCATCTACAGACAGTAATGCTAGGGTTTTGACTGGGGTTGCACAAATCTGGAGATAAATTTGGTAAAAACTGACATCTTTATTATGTTGAAGCTTCCAATCCATCAATATGGTATGCCTTTCTATTTAAAAAGGTCTTCTTTGATTTCTTTCAGGAGCAGTTTGTAGTTATCAGTCTATAGCTCTTATACATATTTTTTTAAGATTTAAATTTAAGTATTTCATTTTTTTGAATTATTGTAAATGGTATGTTTTTTAGTGTCTTAGTTGTGCACTGCTACTATATTAGAAATATGATTAATTTCTATGTGTTGACTTTTATCCTGTGAACTTGCTAAAATGACCTATTAGTTCTAGGACTTTCTCCATAACCAGTCATCTTGTCTGTGAATAGGAATAGTTTTATTTATTTCCAGTCGTTTGCCTTTTATTTCTTTTCCTTGCCTTTTTTTCTTAGGATTGCTGGAACTTCCAATACAATGTTGAGTAGAAGTGGTGCGAGTAGACATTTTTACTTTGTTTCCAATGTTGGGAGGAAGGCATTCAGTTTTTCTCCATTATGTATGACATTAGCTACAGATGTTATCAGCTTGGAGGAGTTCCCTTTCCTTCTTATTTTGTTGAGAGTTTTCATATGAATTATCAAGTGCTTTTCTGCATCAATTGATGTAATTATGTTGTTTTTTCCTTTAGACTGCTAATCTGATCGATTACATTGGTTGGTTTTTGCACATTGGCCTCGTCTTGCATTCCTGTGATAAACCCCATTTGGTCATGCTTCATGTCAAGGTTTGAAGTTCCAACTGGAACTGTTTAATAAGTGATCAACTAACAGAGATCATATAGCTTGTATTTGGGCTGATATTACTGGAAATCAATTGGCTGTTTGGGCTGTTAACCACTCTATTAGCTTCTGTTGACCTGCTCCCCTCCCACTCCCGGACCAACCATGCCTCTGATGCCAGTGTACTTTGCCTCCACCCGCTTCTGTCTGTTTATATGTAGTTTCATCCTCTCTCCTATCCTGACGGAACCAGGAACTTGTATGTACTGGTCACTCCTGGGCATCTCATCTCCTTCCTGCATTTGTACTTGGCATATTTAATTTTTAGTGGGAGAGTTGGGGGATAAATTGTATTTTTAAATAAACATTTGCTTTAACATAAACACATCTGTGATTAGGGTATTAAAATTTAAATGATATTAAATAATAGTTTTCACAAGTTTTATCTTTTCATGAGGCAAGAAGAGAAAGAATATGGATGTCTTGTCATATGTAGTCTCCTAAGATCTGATTTGAAAAAGCAATTTTTTTTGGAGAAACATGGAAACAAACCAGAGAGTAATGTAAATGTTTGCATGTGGTCAACAGAATTTGCTCGCCTCCCCAGAGGCTACATTCCAAAGAATCTGTTTCTATTTTCTTGAGTCTGGAGATGATACAAGAGAGAGAGATTCCTGTGAAAGCAAGCTCTCATCCGGGAGCCTGGCATGCACGGCCACCCACGCACCTCTCTGGGGGAGCAGTGAGGATGCGCATGCTGTGGGCTGTGGCATGAGCTCAGTGCTGCTTTCTGTTAAAACAGTCTTGGTTTCTTTGAGCAAACCATTAGTAGATGTCGATTTCACATTGTAGGTTTTAGTCCTCAGGCAGCGTTAAAAGCAAATGTGTGGGGTTTTATATTACCAACTGCCATTTTTTCTTCAAAGTAAAATATGTAGGTTTTGGTTTTCAGCAAGCCACATTTCTTCTAATAAAAACAGTTGGAACAAAATGTGTTTTATAAGCATATAAAAATGTCAGACTATAATGATTTTAGTTCTACATATTTAAAAATGGGTAACTAATGGTTAAGATATTAGTATCTGCAAAGAAAGTAAATTATGGAAAATAAATTACAGTATATCATTTATATAAAGAAGGTGGTTGGAAAGAAACTAGGCCAGCCACTATATTAAGACCATTTTATTTCGGCTTTTATATAATATGCACTAGGGGCCCGGTGCACGAAATTCGTGCACTGGGTGTGTGTGTGTGTGTGTGTGTGTGGGGGGGGGGAGTGTCCCTCAGCCCAGCCTGCCCCCTCTCACATACTGGGAGTCCTCAGGCGTTGACACCCATCACCCTCCAATCGCAGGATCGGCCCCTTGCCCAGGCCTGATGCCTCGGCCAGAGGCGTAGACCCCCATCACCCTCCGATCGCCTGATCGGCCCCTTGCCCAGGCCTGATGCCTCGGCCAGAGGCGTAGACCCCCATCACCCTCCGATCGCCTGATCGGCCCCTTGCCCAGGCCTGATGCCTCGGCCAGAGGCGTAGACCCCCATCACCCTCCGATCGCCTGATCAGCTTCTTGCCCAGGCCTGACGCCTCCGCCAGAGGTGTCAGGCTTGGACAGGGGACCCCCATCTTCCCCTGATCACTGGCTCTGGCCCCCACTCAGGCCTGAGGCCTCTGGCCCAGGAATCATGCCTGGGCAGGGGACCCCCATCTCCCTCTGATCGCTTGCTCCACCCCCCGCCCAAGCCTGATGCCTCTGACCCAGGCTTCAGGCCTGGGCAAGGGGACCATCATATCCCCCCAATCCCCGGCTCAGCCCCCACCCAGGCCTGATGCCTCGGCCAGAGGAGTTGACCCTCATCACCCTCTGATCACCAATCACCGGATCGGCCCCTTGACCAGGCCTGAGGCCTCCGGCAGAGGTGTCAGGCCTGGGCAGGGGACCCCCACCCCCCCTCGGTTGCAGGCTCCGCCCCTGCCCAGGCCTAACGCCTCTGGCCTAGGTGTCCGGCCCGGGCAGCGGGGACCCGCAGCTGCAGCGGCCCCGCGATCGTGGGCTCCACTTTAGGCCCAGGCAAGGGACCCCTAGCTCCTGGGACTGCCAGCTTCGACCGTGCCCAGCTCCCATCGCTGGCTCCACCCCTACTTCCTGCTATCACTGGCCAGGGCGGAAAAGGCGCCTGATTCTCCGATCATGGCTGGCGGGGGCAGGGCAAAGGCGGCCCCAGGACCGCCTTTGCCCTGCCCCCCTGCTCTTAGCTCCCCCCTGGGTTTCTGATCACTGTCAGTGGCAGGGGGCTTCTTCCTGCTTTCCCTTTCGCCTCCCTGCATTGTGCCTACATATGCAAATTAGCCGCCATCTTGTTGGCAGTTAACTGCCAATCTTAGTTGGCAGTTAATTTGCATATAGCCCTGATTAACCAATGAAAAGGGTATCGTTGTACGCCAATTACCATTTTTCTCTTTTATTAGATAGGATGTCTTTCAGCTTTAAGTTATTAAAATTTTGGCCTTAAACTTATTAAACTTTTATACTTGAAACAAGGCCCCAAAGTTTCAAAAATCCTTTTTGTGTTTGGAGACACAGTTCATTTTGTGGCCTCACCAGAGAAAGCATCTCATCAGGTTCTGGTTCCCAAATCAGTTGTGCTTCCTCCTAATGGCTCACTTCCTGTCCTCTGATTTACATCCTGATCTGCTTGTTACCCTGTCTGCTAGGAAGCTCCAGAAAAATTTTTCAGCCTATCTCTACCAAGACAACAGGACTTTGACCCATGAATTTTGCACATTGAACATACATACGGAATAATTTTCCTCTGCTTCCATTCATCTTTATTTTCCTTTGGCCTCAATGAGCTTCCCTCCAATGTTATATTATGGTTAGTGGTATAAGCTGCTGTATATCCATATTGGAATAATAGAGTTGGAAATAGATTTGTAAAAATCTAATTTTTTTTCGTATCTTCATCTACATCATTACACTTCTCTAATACTTTGGCACTTTTTCATCATAACTTACAATGACACATTCTTAAATGACAACATTACAAACAGGAAAATTCCTAGGACATGTTTTAAGGCATCTTTACTGCCTTTTTATTTTTTTTATTTTTTTAAAATATATTTTATTGACTTTCCACAGAGAGGAAGGAGAGGAAGGGAGAGGGATAGAGAGCCAGAAACATCGATGAGAGAGAAATATCGACCAGCTGCCTCCTGCACATCCCCCACTGGGGATGTGCCCGCAACCCAGGCATATGCCCTTGACCGGAATTGAACCTGGGACCCTTCAGTCCACAGGCCGACGCTCTATCCACCGAGCCAAACCGGTTTCGGCATTTACTGCCTTTTTAGATAATACAAGTAATACCAGCTAGTTACAAAACTTCCAACAGAATAGAAATATATAATGTAGAAAATAAAGGTCTTCTATAATCTCCTTCTTTCACCCCCACCCCAAACCCACTAAAAAGAAAAAAACCAAAAGCCCAAACTGTTAACTTTTTGGTACATAGCTTTACAGCATAACTTTAAGTTGTATTATATTGGAGTGGTAGAGGGAATGATATTTTTCCTCTGTGAATTTTGACTATTTAGTACTTTCTCATTTCTGTGCTCTGATGTGTATATATACATCACAAATATATATTTGTCTTCTCCACAGTCTTGAAGATATGCCAGTAAAATCCGAGGGACATACAGCTCAGTCAGTGTTCTTGGAGTGCTTTGTAGGAGGAGATCAGGATTGCTCTCCACACAGGCAGTGACGTTTAGGGTGTGGAGGGTGGTTCACAGCCTAGTCGTGGCATTGGCATCAGATAGGTCTGTATTCAAGCCCCTGTAGCTGAGTGGATTGAGGCACGTTACTGTCCTCCAGAGGCCTGGTTTTAAAGTGTTGTTAGGAGCAAATGAGAGATTTTATGAAAAGCATTTACCACAGTGTCTGGTGTGTAGTAAGCACTAAATAAATGTTAGGTGCTTTATTATTTTGACTAATGAGCTCCCCTCCCATGTTATATTATGGTTGATTGCTATTTATAGAGAAATTCTAAATAATCATGGTGCAAACAGATAGACATTTATTTCTCTCCCATATGGATGGCTAGATAAAAGGTCCAGGGCTGACTGTAGTTCCAGTTACTGGGACCCAGGTTCTTTGTGCCTTGATGTTTATGTATTGTCCACCTCCCAGTCTAAGGTGGCTGCTAGCGCTCTGACCATCTCAGCCATATTCCAGCCAGGGCAAAGATCATGGCTGAGGAGGTGCACATTCTATCTAATAAAGAGGGAATATGCTAATTGACCATCATGCCCTCACAAAGATGGTGGCACCCACAGCCAATAAAGAGGGAATATGCTAATCGACTGCCACGCCCCCAAAGATGGCGGCATCCCACAGTCACAAGATGGCCGTGCCCAGTCCCCTCGGCCCTGCCGGAGTGGCAGGAGGGTCCGGCCGCTCCATGCACCTGCCTCTGGAGTCCCCCAGTCCCCTCAGCCCCCTAGCCACCCAGGGCCAGCCCGAGGCACAGGCAAGCTTTGGATGGCGGCTGCCCAGCCGCCCAGGGCCGCCCGAGGCTCAGGTAGAAGCTTGCGCTGCTGGCAGTGGTAGCAGTAGAGGTATGATGGGAGTGTCCCCTTCTCCTGATCGCCAGGGCGCCTCCTGCCCCTGAGGGCTCCCGGACTGTGAGAGGGGGCAGGCCGGGCTGAGGGACACCCCCCTCCAGTGCATGAATTTTCATGTACCGGGCCTCTAGTAGCAGATATACTCACATCCCATTAGCCAAAACTTTGTTATGTGGTGATATCTAGCAGCAGGGGAGACTGTGAAATGAGTCTTACCTAAGCGGTAATACAGCCAACTAAAATAGTCGCTATCGCACTGTCTCTGAGGCAAGGCCAGGGCTCTGAATATGTTCTCTTTAAGAACTGGCTCCTGCTCCATTATATTATCTATGCATTTATCAAATACCTTTGTAAATTTGTTTATATTTTCATCTTTTTCTAATTCCTTGGAATAGTGATTGCTAGATGTTTAATAGCTTTTGAATAAAGAACTGTTCAGTTTTATTCTAAAATCATTTTTTTATGCTTCAGCATCTCCCCAGTTCTTCTTCTTAACATTTCTCCAGTTCTTTGTTTTAAGGCATACAATTTATTTATTGAAATTAGTTGAGTACCATGGGAACTTGTTCAAGAGTTTTACTACTTCAGGTTAATATGGTGTAGGCTTCAGTTATCTACACTAATAGAAGACAAAGATGCTAATTGACCATACCTTTGCTACGCCCATCAGCCAATCAGAAGAGCATGCAAATTAACCCAACAAAGATGGCCATTAAATTTGCATACTGCAGGCGGGGCAGGACATCGCAATCCGCCGCCCGCCCTGCCTCCATCTGGGCCTGCCATCTGTGACCCAGCACATGATCCAGGCCTGCCATCTGCGACCCGGGGAGGCGGGGCAGGCACCGCGGGATTGGGTCTGCCATCTGCCACCCAGGGAGCGGGCCTAAGCCAGCAGGTGGTTATCTCCCGAGGGGTCCCAGACTGTGAGAGGGCACAGGTCGGGCTGAGGGACACGCCCCCTCCCCCCCCCCCCCCCCCGCCAGTGCACAAATTTTTGTGCACCGGGTCTCTAGTATGATTATAAACATTCAGATGAATGCTGAATGATTTAGAGTTGGAAAAGCTGAATGTTTATTATCATAAATAATAGCTTTGGTACCTTGTGGTTATTTCAAATAGTAATGCTAAAATTTGTGCCTGTGACAAATGGAAAATTATATAGTCAGGGATACACCTGTGGTAACATTGCCTGTGATGACATTGTTGGGTTTTTCTCCATTAATAGATTAATATTTCTGAGCACTGATGAGTAATAAAAATGCTTTAACGTAAATATTCTTGTTGGTATCTATGATATTTTTGCATGTGGTGGTATAGTCTTCTGTCTGATTAGGATGTCTTTTTACCAAATTCTGTGTCATCTCAGATATAGCAGAACTCTTATTTTTAAATTAGACTTCACAGTTGTTTCAGCTAAATAAATAGCTGAGACTAGGACCAAAATTTGAGTGTTACTTGGGGGCAGACATTCTTTTCCCCATGCCAGTTTGCTAGGGCAACAGTTCAGAAAAATATACACAGACTTGCAATATTTGTCCAGATCTGTTTGATTTCTAAAGCTGGATTTAAGATACCCAGAGTTCTTGGTTGCTCAGCTTTTAGCCTACTTGGACTCCTAGGCTACTTAAATAATTATACTGAACTTTCATAATCCCTAATGCTGGTTGTCTGAGTACAGAACTTATGAAAATCTATTTAGTTTGTTTTAATTAACAAGGAGAAAAAAACGGATTCAAAGACACTAAACAGCATAGTAAACTCAGCAGAAGAATGAATGTGTGCATATGAATAGCCTAACACCCAAACAAGATCCATGCTTGCTTTCTGAATTCTGGTTTGAGGCCTTTATAGTGGGGACTTTTCCTAGATTAAAATGAAAACAAAAAAGACAACAAAAAAATAAAATATTGCCCAAAGAAGGTTTTTTAAAAACTCTAACAGCCTTTGATTGCCTATCAGTGAATCTGGTCTCCACTGTTTAGTTTTAGCAGCTTTTGTGATTTGGTGCAGACAGATTACCAGGGAGGCAGACTTGGGCATGGGATTTCAGGTTGCCTTCCTGTGGCAATGCATTGTTTCCATCAGACGATTCCAGAATTCTGATACAGTCATTGAATTTAGGTAGCAGTAGCATAAAATAGCATGAAAGAAGGAAAATCTGACATGCTTGATAAGAATTGGTAGCAGAATATTATTTTTAGAAAGCAAAATTTGGAAACAACTATTTGTTATTTTAAAAGATTTCAAAGTGTTTTTAGAAAGTATATTTCACTGCTATCATTACTCTAAATATGAATGCTTCTATATTTCAAATAAAATGTTCACTAATATTTACCTTTCCAATGAGATCTTTCATTTGCATGACTATTTTTAAAGCATGTGCTCATTTTGGTGGAGTTGCTCTTGTGGTGTTGAAACTGTATTTACATATTTCCCTCTTCCTTATGAATGTCTCATTTCTGTCTTAAAAGACTAAATACTAAGTGCTTTTTTTGTGGTTGTTGGTTAGCTTACAGAGAGAACACACATACACACACACAGAATATGTTTATGTTTATCAGTAACTAAATTCATTTATATTTCATTTACTAAGGATAATTTTATTTTTATAAGCTTTTAAATGTACTGACTGCTCAGTTCTATTTATTAGCAAAATGCAACTACTTTTAAAAAAATCCTCACCCGAAGATATGTTTTTATTGATTTTTAGAGATAGAAGAGAGAGAAAGAGAGCGCATGGGGAGGGGAGAGAGAGAGAGAGAGAGAGAGAGAGAGAGAGAGAGAGAGAGAGAGAGAGAGAAAGAGAGAGAAACATCCATCAGTTGCCTCCCATGTACTCCCCAAATGGGAATTGAATCTGCAACCCAGGTATATGCCCTGACTTGAAATTGAATCTGCAACCTTTTTGGTGCATGGGATGACACCCACTGAGCCACCTGGCTAGGGCCAAAATATAACTACTTTTAACATTTTGGTGTATTTTTCCCCCTACAAGTTCTTTTTCTATGGATACAAGTATACACATGCATAGCTATATAATAAATTAGAATTTAGTCATACGTATACACTGAGTGGCCAGATTATTATGACCACCCCATCAGTACTTCATTGGGCCACCTTTTGCCTTCAATACTGCGGCGATTCTTCTTGGCATTGACTCCATGAGATGCTGAAAGGTGATGCGAGGAATCTGACACCATGCCTGAAGAATAGCACTGTCCAGTTCTGTGAGATCTGATTGTTGTGGAACCAGCTGCCTGATGGCTCTTTTAACTTTGTCCCACAAATGCTCAATTGAATTGAGATCTGGTGATTGTGGGGGCCACCGAAGCAAGGTAAAGTCTCCCTCATGTTCTTGAAACCACTCCTGCACAATACAAGCACCGTGGCATGGCGTATTGTCTTGTTGGAAGAAGCCATCTCCATTGGGATATGCCAACATGATAGGATGAACCTGATCAGCAACGATACTTAGGTATGTTGTGCTATTCAGACGTTGTTCCACACAAATTAAAGGACCCAAATCATGCCTGGAAAACATGCCCCAAACCATAACACTGCCCCCACTAGCTTGAAGGGTTGTACTCATGCATGTGGGTGCATGCTTTCATGTTGTTTCCGCCAAATTCTCACTCTGCCATCTGCATGGTGCAACTGGAAACGTGATTCATCAGACCACATGACTTTTTTCCAATGCTCGACTGCCCAACCCTTGTGTTCCTGTGTGAATTGGAGACGTTTTATCTTGGTAACTGAAGACAGCAAAGGTATTCAAACAGACCTTTGGCTGTTTTGCTGATACTCGCTCCATGGCTCCCAGCACCAACAATCATCCCACGTTCAAAGACTGTTAAGTCGCATTGTTTACACATATCTTCAGGAAAAAAATCACTTCTACTGTCGTAGGAAACAACCTGCTTCCCTATTTATAATGGTCTGGCCCTCTAGCAACTTCAGCATGAAATTATAGCTGATTTGCCTACAAACATCAGGTGGTCATAATAATCTGACCACTCATTGTATTTGCCTACACATATATGCATTATATAGATTTTATATATAATGTTATATTGTGAAAATTCCCTTGTCAATAATTATACTTTGTAAATACATTTTTAAATAACTGCCAGTGCTACATTACGTTGTGTGATATACCACATTTTGCTAATTCCCTTGCTGTTGAATATTTAGATTTTGTGTTAGTAGAAATAATGCTGCAACAAACATCCTTGTTTATTTATCTTTGTGTCTCTGATAATTTTCTTAGGGTTAATTTCTAGTAGTATTACTGGTTTAAAGGGGTCTGAAAAAATTTTAAAGGCTCTTGATACATTCATTCCATACAAAAATATGTCTAAGCATGAATATTGTATCATGCCTTTGGGAGACAATAATGAATAGAACAGTCCTTGCTCTCAGCTCATAATCTAGTTGGGGGACAGATTATGATTAAGTTCAAGTCCATGCTCTCAAGAAAGATTGTATTAATTAACATGTCACTGTCATTATATGGAAGTGGTTTTGGAATGTGTTCTGTTGAAATCATGGCATTCTGGAATACTTTATAAGAAAAATATTTGTGTTTTGGTTATTGCATATCATGAATTGCATACCCAATAATTGAAAATTATTGATTTAGAAAACCAAATCCATTTCATTATCCTCATTTCTATAGCAAGGCATCTGTTTACATTTGTAGTATGTTCTCATTCCCATAGTTTTATGGGCGCCTTTCTACTGTCTTCTCCCAGTGTCTTGATACTTTCTGCCACTGAAAAATAGACCACTACTCTGATACTTGGAATGATTGAAAAAGTTTAGTTTAAGCAATAAACTCATGTTGCTTAAAACTCTTTCCACTGTTTTGTTTTCATTTCCAAAAGAGAAAGACCTTTATTTTACATGTGTTATTTATAAGAGTAGATAAGGTTTGTGACTAGAATCTAAATACCTTTAGTAGTGGTAATCCTATCTAAAAAAAAAAAAAAAAGGTATATACAAAGTAACCATCATTCCACAACAACGATGGCGGCACCCATAGCAGCCGGGCAGGACACTGGTGGCATTGCCCTGGCAATGTGAGCCCAGCGTTCGCTCCTTGGGTGCGCAGAGGGAGGGGAGGGGCCTCTGGCCAGAGGCCTGAGCGTGGGATGCTGGGCTTGCATCGCCCTCAAGGACACGAGTCCAGCGTTCACAACCCAGCTGTGCGGAGGGAGGGTTGGGGCTTCTTGCCAGAGGCCTGGGAGTGGGGTGCTTGGCTTACATCACCCCTGGCGTCTGTGTCCCAGCCTCGCGGAGGGAGGGGAGAGGCCTCTGGCCAGAGACCAGGACGAGGGACACTGGCGTTGTTGCAGGCTGGGCTGAGGGACCTCCCTTCCCTCCCGTGCATGAATTTTTTGTACACCAGGCCTCTAGTGCTATTATATTTAACTAGAGGATCGGTGCATGGGATTTGTGCACTGGTGGGGGGCGTGTGTGGCCTGTAAGGATTGGCCTGCTGTGGGAGCACTGCTCATCCTGATCAGCCGAGAGGCTGTGGAACCACCCTCTGAGCAGCTGCTCACTAGTCCGGCATCTTCTGTGGAGCTGGAGCACTTGCCTCTCCAGGGGACCCGGTCGGGGCCAGGCCTAGGGACAATGGCACTGAGAGGCGGCGGAATAGGCCTTAGTCTCACGGTGGCCAGGAGTCCACCTCCCAGCCTCTGGGGTCAGCTCGGTGAGCCTGGTGGCGGGGCTGTGCCACCTGTGGGCATCTGGAGGAGGTGGCAGGGAGCAAGGAGGAGGAGCCTGGGGTGAGGAGGCAACGATTGCAGCCCGTGTTCCTGCCCATTGGCCTGGGGCTCACAGCGGGAGCAGCCTCTCATCCTGGTCAGCCGAGTGGCGCTCCCACTGTGTTAGCACACTGACCACCAGGGGGCAGCTCCTGCATTGAGCGTCTGCCCCTTGGTGGTCAGTGCATGTTATAGCAACTGGTCGACTGGTCGTTCTGGTTGTTAATGCCGTTCGGTTGCTGGGCTTTCATTATATAGGATTGGATTTGCAGATTCTCTAGTACCCTTTAAGAAATGTCTTAATATTCAGGACAGAAATTTCAGATTTTCTAGTTTTCAGGACAATAGTTTTGATTGCTTGGGTCCATGTAATTAGTATATTAAATATCTGGCAACTAAAGGCAATTATTTGTCATCAGAATAGGTTAATGACATTAAGGATGAATTCCCCCCGCCCCCCATTTTTAGTGTTATTTGAGAGTTGTGAGGGCGAATGTGGCTTTCATAGAGCTCTGAGCTGCATTCCCATGTCCAGGATACACAGTCCTTGGGAATAATTATTCCATTCACTGCTCAATAGGTTTCCCACATGTGAAGGCTGCCAGGCTCCTTGCTAATTTAGGAGCCAAGACATTTCCTTACTGGGTTCAAAAATGATCTTTGAGCTAATCTATGGCCTTCCTCATTCAGTCAAAAATGGCTCCAGATAGACACTGTACCCAGCGTGGCAAGATAAACTATGTGACTAAGTGGTTTTCCAGAATGTACCTTTTCACAATAATATAACTGATATTTTTCTGGTTCACTAGAGTTCTTCAAGATTGTCTCTGTGGCTGAGTGGGTAATCTCCACCCGTAAATGAGCAAGCAGACTCGTCCTAATAAATAACAAGAGATGGCAGAACATTGATTACTATACACTTTTAGTTTTATCCATTTGTAATTTCATTTGTTCTTAATGAAATACATAATTTTACTTATCAAAGGAAATGAATGAAGTATATTGCATATCACACCATGGAAATTCTGGAGATTTATACTTTTAGAATAAGTTTTTAGAGAGGTAGGGGTTTCAGTTTGATTATTATTTTGATTCCTGGTTTAATATATCCTTAAGTTTTATATTTGAGTATATCTATATATATAAAATCCCAATGACTAGAACGGTGGAATGACCAGAACAACCAGTGGCTATGACACGCACTTTGGTGCCCTCCCTGGTCGGCCTGGTCCCTGATCGGCCCCCAACCCCCTGATCTAGGGTGGGGCCAGCTGCCAACTGCCTGTGGCATGCCCCCCCTACCCCCCCCCGCCAGCTAACCGCCTGCAGCCCCTCCCCCGGCCAGCCTGATGGGCCCCCATCAGGGCAGGTCTGCCGGACCCCACCCATGCACGAATTTGTGCACTGGGCCTCTAGTATTTAATAAAATGGTATCTTGGTATTGTTAATCTTTTGGGACTTAATTTTTCAGGCAATGTTATATTGACAAGATTTATCTATGTTTTTGTATGCACCAGCAGTATGCTCTTTTTGAGGGCATATAACATTTTATAGTGGGAATATACCTGGATTTATTTACGTATTTTCTTGTAAGTAGACATCTGGGTCATTTCCAGACTTGTTATTCTGAATGCCGCTGTGAGGATTCTTTTATGTGCTGCCTGCTGGGAGTGGAATTGCTGGGTCAGTGAGTATTTATCTAAATGTTCAGCTTTACGAGATAATGCAATACTGCCTTCCAAAGCAGTTGTACTAATTTTCATTCCTACCAGCAATACTTAGGAAACCTTGCTCATGCATATTCTTTCTAAACACTTGGTTTTACAGACTCTTAAATTGTTAATTATGTGTGTTTATAATGGTCTTCATTTGCATTTTTTCTGATCACTAATGAGATTAAGTATTTATTTGAATACTTATTGCCATATGTATTTCTTCTTCTTTTAAAAATGTCTATTTATGCCTCATAGGATTTTGATTAGCATTATATTGAATTTTAAGGTCAATTTGAAGAGAATGTCATCTTAATGATATTAGGTCTTTCTAATTATAAAGCTGGTATTTAATGTCTCCTAATAAAGTTTAAAAAATCCTTCTGTTTAAATTTTGCATCTATTACCAGTAAAATTATTCACTCTTATTTATATTTGATATTTTGAATGCTATTTTAAATTGTGTCTTTTAAAATTATATATTTTCTGTTTATTGCTAGTGTATAGATATGTGATCAGTTTTTGTATATTGATCTTATATCCAGTCATCTTGTTCAACTCTATTTAAAAAAAATAATTTTTAGATCTTGTGGTCTTTCTATGTATGCAGTCATAGTTGACATTTTGGTTTCCTTTTTTCCATTTACTTTGCCTTTTTTACATTGTACTGTTTAGGAACTCCATGACAATATTGAAGAGATGCATTGATAATCTTTATATCAAATTTTATCAAATGCATTTCTGAGTCTATTGATAGATCTGTCTTCCTCCTTTTAACTTCTAATATCTTAAAATAAATAACAAACTAAACAATATGCTTTTAAGATAAATTATATTAAAAACAAGTCAATGACAAGTACATGATTCAGGAGTATAGTTAACACAGGTGGGATGGGGAGAAGCACTTGGTAGATGTAAATTGTTGTTAATGTTCTAGCTCTTGTATGAGGTGGTGGGTTTTGCGAGTCTAATTTATTAGCTAAAACATACAAATATATGCATAAATCACAAATTATTAAACATGAAAGCAATCCATGCATGGGCCAATAAGAAAAGATTAAGTGGGAGTGTTCTGAACTAAGAATTATAATTAATTAAATATTGTGGTTAAAAAAATTGGTTATTTGATTTCATGAGATTGTTGCCTTTATTCCTGAATTAGTTAAAAGAGCCTTTAAAATGCTCACATTCTTCATTGTTACTGGTTAAGTTTCTCTTTTTTAGAAAAGAGAAACTTCATTTGGGCAATTTTTAGTTGTGAGACTTAATGTCACGACGCACATGTGCTTTAGGGGTCTACACATCTTAAGAGCGAAAGGTTCCAGGATTATCCTGTGCTCTTTATTGTTTAGTTCTCAAATGACAGATGATTAAGTGACCCTCATTTTCGGTTGACACTTCACACAGGACATTCTGTAGTGTTTAGAGACTTGACCATTTCTTTTGGTTACTTAGGCCACACACTTCTGTACTGAACATGCCATAAATTTCCATCCTACCCCATTCCATTCAGATCATCCCATCATGAGGTGCTGTTGTATGAGGTTTGCAGCTTGTGAGGAGGACACTGGAATATGTTATGAGCAGTTGGATTGAAACAGACTTGGATTTGAACCTTGGCTCTTCTCTTTATTAGCTGAGTGGCCTTTAGAAATTTTAATAGCCACTCTGAGCATGTTATCTGAAAACTTACATGACATTTTTTCCAAGTTTGTTGTGTTAAATTCTATCTGTTATTACTATTATTATCATCATGATATCATCGTCATGTATAATTAATTTTTGTATCTCCAAGTGTACTGGATACAGTTTCTTTCTTTCTTTTTTTTAAATATATTTTATTGATTTTTTTACAGAGAGGAAGGGAGAGAGATAGAGAGTTAGAAACATCGATGAGAAAGCAACATCACATCGATCAGCTGCCTCCTGCACACCTCCTACTGGGGATGTGCCCACAACCAAGGTACATGCCCTTGACTGGAATCAAACCTGGGACCTTTCAGTCCACAGGCTGATGCTCTATCCACTGAGCCAAACCAGTTACAGCTGGATAGAGTTTCAAGCTCCTGATCTAGGTTTTCCCTTGAGTGTGCTAAAGGTACCGGTTGTTTAATTTTTTAGGTGCTGAAAAGAACCACAATACCAAAATATCCTTACTTTTACTTTTTAACCAGTTATTTTTCTATTTTGAATCATTTCTGGAGGCAGGGGAAGACAGACAATCATATGGCTCACAGCCAGGCCCCTGCTAAGCACAGTTGACAGATGGAGGTGTTTGGGTGGCTCTCAATGCTGAGAAAGATACTGTATTAAACAGTGATTGTCCCTGTACGGAGCATCTCTGTGGCAGCCACTGTACTGACTGCCTTAACCTCAGCATCTCACTAAAATTCTCAACCAATCCCCCAAAGCAGATCTTTAATCTTCATTTTGACATGAGGAAGTTGGGGCTCCGTGAGGTTCAGTAGTTGGCCCAGTGTCACACAATCAGTGATTGGTAAAACCAGAAGGCACTCCCTGGTTTTGTTGACTCCAAAACCCACACTCATCACCACTGCCCATGCAGATGCTGTTCCCTGGAGAGCCTTTCTATCTCCCATCTTCTGGATGCTGACTTGGAAGTATGTGGAGCCCAGAACTCAGTGGGACCTGTGAGGTAGGTGATAGTTGGGTTCTCAGAGCCATTTGGGGAAGCCAGCTCCCTGCTGAGGCAAGAGAGGCTCCGGACACTTTGGAGACTATTTGCTACTGAAAATTCAATTTAAAATTGTTTAATTCTGGGATTGGTAGGTTGAGAGATTTTTGCATTATTCACTTTGAATAAGTAATATTTAGAAATGTGGCATTCATGGCTATATTTTGGATTTTAAGTCAGAAAACTAGAGGCTTTATAAAAACATTTGGAAAATATCTGTAGCATGCTGACATAAAGTGAGAGCTCAATAAAAATATGCATTAATGCAGGAATCCACTGCCCTCACACTAAGCACAAGAGATCTCTGTTGAACCTTGGGAAAAATAAACTTGCTTCCTTGGCTTTTATGGGGGTGGCACTGAAATTTGGTGGTTGTGCCCAGGAGTGGGGTAGTGGCATAGAATGAAAACAGTCTGCAGGAGCCTGCAGGTTCTTTAAAACGCAACCAAATCAAACATTAACATAGTCTTTGCAGAATGAATTCCTGCTTCCCTCATCCCACACAGACAGTTGAGTTTTTTAAAAAAGAAATTCAACTTGAAAAGTTAGTTTACTTTTCTACTTTTACAATGTATTTAATTAACGGAAGGACAAAAGAATAAAATTTTTACTTTAAAATTCTTTCCTTCTCCAGCACACCAAGAAAGTGACTTGTTAGATTTTGTTTCTTGCCCTTTTTGTTAGTTCCCTACCTTGATCCAGCTAGTATTCAAATGCTCAAAAGCAATTAAAATTCATCTTTCAATTTGATGAACAAGTATTTTCATTGCAAATGTAATATGTCCTGTAAATGATTAAACACTAATGAAAACAAGAATCAACCTGATTTGTTTCAACACCTCTGTTTCTCTGCAGGAGGTAACATTTTTCTGTCAGTGTGTCAAAGTGTTATTTTCACAGCCTCCCCTTTGCTCAAATAGTGCTTTAAATTCAGTAGAGAATATGACTGAATTTTAAAGTGAAAAATAATATCATACCTCTCAGATTCTGTTTATTAAAATATTGCCTCATTTAGAAGTGTGTGCCTTCCAGGAATTTTTATCACATCCCTCAATCTTCAGTGTTTACAGTGCATTTAGTTATTGGTAACATTGCATCCCATGCAGCATAACATGGCAGCCCAGCAAGCAGCCTCAGTAAGATGGTAGTTGATCAAAAGCTGACAGCTGTTTCTGCCTCTGAAAGAAGTTGGATCAACATTCTAGTTGAACCAATTGACCAACTGACCTTCCTTCCATATTCTTTTGTACACTGTTAAAAGACTAATAACCACTACTCTTTAGCTTACATCTAATATATGGTTCTTTAATTTACTCCTAGTAGTGGGAGCACATTTTCATGTGTGGGTTTTTGGTCCAGATTTGTTTCCTGAGTTCCTATTTCTGCTTACCAAGCAAAGTAATTACTACTGGAGTAGATGTACCCATCCAAACATTGACTGACACATAGTTGATGCTCAATAATGTTTGAATGAATAAATTCTAGACAGTGATTACAGGGACTTTTGACCTCTCTGCACATCTCATTTAACAGTCATTAGGGGTGTAGAGTGAATCTTTTCTTTCCTATCTACGTCATGTTTTAGAAATTAACCTTAGATGGTTTAAATCCCAGTGTTTAAACATGACATCCAGATTTAGATAAAAGTAAAATTGTAGCATTGGCTATAAGCAAGCAAGGAAACATATCAATTTCCTGTTTCTAGGAGGGTTGGAAAAGAGACTTGCCTGGAATAAGCATGACAACTTCACTCTAACAGGAGAACTCAGATTAAGTGGCTCTAGTTGGATAAAGCATTGGCAGTGACATGAGTGGGTCTTCTATCCTTGGTTGGTTTTATATACTAGTATATGCTTTGCTGGCAAAAGGCTGGTTGTTAATTTATTGAAGTTGAGCTGGTATAGAACCAGCTTTGCATAATACATTGAAAACCAGAATAAAGGCTATTACACAGGTCTTGATTATTGTATTTGTTTTTCTACTCTTTTACATCATGGAATTGCATGTGCACATAGAAAATAACCCTATCGGTTTATTAATTATCTTTTTATATGTCAGGAATTATTTTTTTATGTTATAATTAAAAATTTGTGCTCTGGAAGAGTAGAGCACAAAGTTCTTTGAAAGATAACCTCAAATAACATATTATGAGAATACATGTTTTGTTGCTATTTTTGCAGTCGACATTTTTGTTTTGATGTGATACATGATCTGAAGGGAAATGTTCACTCTAAACCCTTAAATATACGAATTAGATACACAGAGAGGCCAAATGTCCCCTTTTGTATTGGCTACAGAAGGAATATTGTGTATGTTTAGCACAGCAGGCCTCTGCCCTATGGTTTTGGTAGCAGTGTCACTGTCGTACTATCGGATATGCTATTTTAGTGTTATCCTTGTACTTTTAGCTTAATAACTGTTTCCCAGAGTTATTTGGGATAAAAAGTCAAATGTTCAAACTTGGCATGTAATTAAATTAATTTGAGATTTTTCTGAAGCATCAACTAGGACTTAATTTGCTTAAAGTGTGAAATAAAAATATATTTCTATTATACTAGAACAATTTCAAATCAAGTTACTTAGCAGGCCTATTCTTGGCATTCAAATATGTAGTTGTTTTCTGTTGACCTAGTTAAAATCTCCCAAGTAAGAAAGCAGAGCGTGGCGGTTTGGGTTCTCCAGAAGTCAGGCTGAGGGGGAGTTTGGGGTGAAGGATGTTTGTTAGGAACCATGCCCTGTAAAAGGGAGGGAGAAGTGGAACTGCCTTGTGGACCTGGCAAGCCTCCTGGGACCCAGGGGCTGTGGAGCAAGGGTTTCCAGTGAGCAGTGTTGGCTGAAGTGGCTGACCTTTCTGTCCCACTTGCTCAGAAACTGAATGTAGGCCTTCCAGGAAAATGAGTGACCTCATGCAAGTGGCTCTCAGCAGCTGTGGTGGCCAAAGAGCTGCTTGCCAGAGACTGTCTGCTGGCCATACTCCCACACCTGGGCAGGAGGTCCTTGAGGAGGGACCAAGCTCTAACACATGGGTCTCTCTCAGCTCTTTGTTGAGTAAGACTCCCTCCACGTTCTGCGTGGAGTAGGGTTCGGTACCTGAAAGAGGAGCCGCACAACAAATGAGAGAAAAAGACACGAGATAATTTTGCAATATTGGAGGTCCAGGCGGGCAAGTCCAACTCAAGGAGAGGGTCTTCCCCCGTGCTCAGGCCTCACCAAGCTTTTATTGATCTGGGATGCACCCATAGCATAGCCCTTAGGCAGGTGACCCGCCATTAACAGGCAGACTAGCCCATCAGCAAGGATTTACATAATAATAAATGGGGGAGTAGTTTCAGCTACCACTGTCTGGACAAACAGAGGTGGCGCCTAGCTCCGAGCTTTGCTAGGGCTTCAAAGGCACCCAGCCTTGGGGGGGGGGGGGTTTCGGGGAGTTCTCTGTCTATGCTTATCAGATAGTGAAGGCAATAAACAGTTTCCCACACTCTTACTGACAATAATACTTATATTTTATATACATATATCATTATCTTCATTTGACCAATGAAAAATGGAGGCAAAATGGGTTGCTTACGATCTCATGGTTAATTTTAGGCAATGCTAGAAAGAATAACTTATACTGTATATCCTGTTTTATTAGCTTTCAGCAAACTGACATGATGTTGCAATGGATATATTTATTACTTTTGAATTGGTGGTCAGTGTATGTGAGGAAAAAGCGAGGGAAAGGAATTGTAGCTACTCAGCAAGTAGTGTGGTCAATGAGAAAGGGCATAAATAGGTTTAGATTCCAGCTGACTTGGCCTCCCAGTTTGCATTCTCTCTGGCTCTGTGACAGGCAAGTCCCTCAGTCACTGTTACCTTCAGGGTTCTGATCTGTCAATGGAAGGAGTGAAGTTGATGTGTTGATTAAATAGTGTAGATAAAAGTACACAGTGTAGGTGTTCATAGCAGGAAATGCTACACATGCTAATGTTCTTAAGTGCCCCAAACAAGTCAAGCTGTAAAATGTTGGTAGAAAAATGAAGATTTGAACTTGAAGGCAGAGCGAACTCTCCATCATAATATTTTTCTTTTTTATCTCTCTATACCTTTAGTGTTGTTGTATTAGGAAATGAATTAACAGATTTTCCTGGAGAAGTTGCTTCTGCATTGTGGGGCCATTGCAGACATGGGGAGGCCACTTTTTTTAAAAAGGAGAGGAAAAAGGTTGGAGTGAAAAATATTGACTGAATCAACCAATATTCATGAGATGCTTATTAAGGGCCAGACCTTTTTAAAACATTTAATGATATAGTTCATTAGAAGATCAGTATGTACCACACCTGAGATCATTAATGACTGCCCCCTTTTTTCTTTTCCACTGCATCCTCTTGGTTTAGCCTCCTGTTATTACCCTTGATTCACTGCAGTAAGCTGGCAACTATTTTCCAGCTACCTACTACAGGCCCATCTTCAACACAAGTTTTATAGAAACTCTGATCCTGCTATACCCTACTTCATATCCTATATAATAAAGAGCTAATATGCTAATTAGACCGAACAGCAGGACGACCATCAGGACAACATCCCGGATGAAGCTAGGGCTGCGAGGGCCGGCCGGGGCTACAGGGGCTGAGCCTCTTGCATGAATTTCATGCATCGGGCCTCTGGTTATTTTCATAAAGACCAAAATACTGTACCTGGCATTGGTTACTGCATGGAACTGCCAGTCGCTTCTCTCACTAGTTGCATTACCAAACCCCAACCCACAACCTTATCCCTTCCATCTGCCTCAATAGCTACTGCAACAAGATTTGCCCCTCCTGCTTCAGGTAATCTTGGAATGCTCTTTCCCTTTCTTTCTACATCTGCGTAACTTCTACTTGTGTGTATATTACTCCCTTTGGCAAAGCTTTTGCTGATGCCTGGACTTGACTTGGTTTCCCTCTTACTCTCCTCTAATATGCTCTCTTAGAACTGATCGCAGGAGGTAATTACCTGTGACTGTCCAGTTCCCTCATCAGGCTGCAGCTCCATGAGAGCACTGACTAAGTCTGTTTTGGTTGTTGCCAAGCACAGTCCTAGCGCAGAGGAGGGACTCAATTAATGTTTGAATGAAGGACTTAGAGGGCTCACATAATCCTTTCCTGACCAGCCTGTGCATCCCACCTCACTGCTGGAGTCATCTAAGAATGGACACAGACCAGCACAAGTCTCACATTAAGCCATACATTTGCTAGCACAAAACTAAGCACCAAGACTACTCTGATGTCTACATGTAAAAAAAAAAAAAGAAATTCTTTGTTTAAATATAGTATCTATGCTTTTCAGTGTATGTTGTCAGGTTAAAAAAAGCATAGTAAACTTATTTAAAAATTTATTTTCCTTAAGTCATTGAATTATGAGACATGATGACTTTTAAATATTATTCAAATCATTTTTTTAAGGACCCATTTTTTGAGAGGAGAGAGAATAAAGCACTTCATTCACTTCTCCTCAAAAACTCTCCTGATGTAATAATTTTCCTTGGACTGAAGCTCATCTCTTTACAGCGTCCCATATCTTGTAAGGAAGAGTGGAAAGAGCAAATGTAGACCTTTTGTAATAAGTGCATTTCTTGTCTGGTTTATGCTTTGAATTCAGGCTGGCCTACTTTAAAATGGGCTTCTTCATGGAATGTGTGGAATTCTGCTTAGAAAATGGAATCTGCATCCTGCTGTGAAGCAGAGAGTACTTGCCTTTTGTTAGCTGTGGTCTTAGACTTCAGTTCTAAGGGCATCTGAACAATGGCCATGATTGACTGAAGTAGGTATTGCATCCTAAGAAAACACGAGAATAGTTAGATGTGGAGCAATAAAAAATGAGAGGGGCTATATGTATTTAGTTTGAAAAAATTTGAAAATTTTTGTGTTTCATTCACTTAGATAGTATGACCTAGCTGGCCATTTTGTGTTTTATTTTGAAACCATTTACTTTATAAAGCTTTTTACATGGATATTTATTTTCACTCTGAATAAATTGAAACAATGGGTGGTTTAATTGTTGCCTCTTTGACATTCCTGGGGTTCATATATATGAATGCCAGAACTAATGGGCTAAAATAGTCTGTAGTCATTCATGCAAATAACAATATTGAAATCATAATAGCTTTATTTAGAACTTTATTTTTATCATTATTAACACAACTTATAAGTTTTAGGCTTATAGTTTATAGGTCATGTTAGTCCTGAGTCTTGACCATGCCATTCTGCCATGTATATTAACTGTATCAGACACTGCGCTGGCTGAATATTTTAGTCACACAAACATAGTTTTATTATTTTTCAGTACAATCTTCCATTGCACTTCGAGGAAATGAAATGATAGACTGACAGAGTGGAATAATATGGAGTTTCTTGCTTCACTGTTTATTCCCTTCATGATTAACCAGAAGCTCAAAATTGCTGATTTTTTGTTTAGTTTTTATGTTTACTAGGGTTAATAAGTATGTGAGAGTGTTCTAAAAACATCAGTTTCCACATTATGAATGTAGCTTCTCTTGGAAAACACAAGAATTCAAGAAAAAAGGAAAGTAGGTGTTTTTCTTGCATAATCATTATCTTGTAGAAATCTGCACAGAGAAGTAGCTATTGTACTCTGAGGGAGTTTTTTAAAGTGGCTTTTGTGTAGCTCTGTGTGGTATGGCCCAGAAAAAAATCTTGTTTGTTCATATTAATAGCTTTCCTATACTGTGTTTTATTTAGTACAATAAGTTAATTAACTAAAATTTTACTTTGATTTTGTTAATAGACAAAATAAAAGTGTCACATTACCTCCATAATAACAAAAATCTTGAAATCTAAGGATATGGATTGTTGGAAAATGTAAGCTTCTTTTTGGTGTTAGTGAGATAAAGAGTAGTTAATTGACTTTGCCATGGCCTTAGTTTTATGATGTTGGGGAAAAATGTTTTTAGTTTTCAGTTTTCTCATTACAGACTTAGACTATCTTGCCATCAAATTAAGTGGTACTTTATGTTTAAATGACTTTTGCAAATAAAGTAAAGTAATTTTTTGTTATTCATTAAATAAGTATTTTTTCTTACATATTTCTTGTGAAAAACATGAGATGACTTGGAAATTAATTTATAAAGCATTTTTGAAATTTCCCCAAAATTCATGTAAAAAGAGCTAGTGAGTTCATTCAGGCATAGTTTAGAATCCAATAAATGGAAAATAATAAGGCACAGTGTTTTCTTCTAAGTACCTTATTTTATAGCGTGAAATGAGAATAAAAATAAGGGAGCCCTGGCAGGGTAGCTCATTTGGTTAAGCGCTGTCTAGTACACCAAAAGGTTGCAGGTTTGATTCCCAGTCAGGGCACATACTTAGCTTGCCGGGAAGCAACCGATAGATGTTTCCCTCTCACATTGATGTTTCTCTCTCTTTCTCTCAAATCAATAAACATATCTTCAGGCCAAGATAAAAAAAAATTCCAAAAAGGAGAATATATATATATATATATATATATATATATATATATATATATATATATATATATATATTTTTCCTTTTTAAATTTTATTTTACCTTTTCCACCACCATTTATTCCCTCTATGCCCCTTTCCACCCCCATTCCCTCCTCCAGTCACCACACTGTTGTCCATGTCCATGAGTTTTCTTTTTTTTTTTTTTTGCTCAAGGGAGAATATATTTTTAAAAGTTCCCTGTGTTGAAAGAGGAATATAAATGTTACAGGAGTGATTAATTTTTTTGGATGTAGTAGGGGTTGTATCAATAGATAGTACTGGTGATGAGAGTGGCAGGAGTAGAGAATGTAACTTTTGACAAGTATTCAAGGAAATATTTATTGTACACCTACTACATATGAGCACTCTTTCGTGCTCTGGAGAGCCAGTGTGAACAAGACAACATCTCTGCTCCGAAGGAGCTTCTATTCCAGTGGGAGGGAATAGCTACTTTTGACAAATAGGTAGTATTTTTAAAGGTAGGGAGGAGGGAAGTTATTTCCAGTTTTTCCTGCACTTTCTCTCCTTGGATGGTTCAGAAATGTTTTGTGGGGGGCTTAGCTTTGATGGAGGAGGGGCACTTCTCCCTAAAAACACAAGAAAGAAAGGGAAAATGGGAATCTATGCAGGGGTTTATAACTTGATAGTGGGACTTTCTAAAACTTAATCAAAGAACTTATATTCATAGATGCATAACCCATGGACACAGACAATATGTGGTGAAGACCTGGGGGTAAGTAGAGGGGAACAATGGGGGAAAAAGGAGGACATCTGTAATACTTTAGAAAATAGAGATAAATTTAAAAAAAGGCTTTTGTCTTCCCAACAACATTGAGTGAGGTTGTAGTCAGGTGTGGTCGAAGGAGAGAAGAGCAGGTGTGAAACAGTTGTCTGAGATGAGAGTGCACACTTACAAAAAACATAGCAGGATTTCTGAGCAGCATTGAGGTGAGCAATAATGAATCTAAAATAAAATAAATCTGCTTGGTTTGATTTTTCTCTACTAATATTCTACTAGTATTCAGCTCCTTGGTTGGTGTCTGGGTTCATTTAGGACAGAGGTTTTGATTGCCAATACATTTGATGAATGGATGGATTCTTGACCAATTTTTTATGGGTCTGATGAAACCCAAGCATTCATTTTAAAGATTCTCTAAAATGTGCTTCATTTAGTCAAAATTATATCATTTCTTAATTCTAATTATTTTTATCATAAAGACTTTTGCAAATTGACATTAAAAATATGCTGCACTTCTTTTTAATTGACATGTCAGTTCATTAGCTTGCTTTGTAAAATGGGACAAATTGAATCAGCTGAAACTTATTGCTAAACCTTGTTTAAAGAATAATATAATTTTAGAAATATGAAAAAAACCCACTTTCTGCCAGCTGTCCAAATGCGAAGGAGCCACCCTGCCCCTTCCATGTTATTTCATGGCTGTACTGCTCTCTGCATTTGTTTCTTTTAATGTTTTCAATTAAAAAAGCTTTTAGTTACCATTAAGAATGGATCCAAAATCAGTGACAGAAATTAATAGACAATATCATTGAACAATGCTTTGTTACATTCCATTGCACGATACCTATCTCTTAAAATTCTTCTCTTGCCAGCGAAGCAGAGTTTAAATAAAACATAGGATCACAGAATATGCTTAAGAAATATTCCAAAAACCTAGTTATCCCTTTAAGGTACTTGTCTATTTCTTCTTCTTCTTCTGCAAAATGCTTTATTATTTCATTTGATCCAATGCATGGGAGAGAGCCGATGAAAAGAATGGCTAGTAGTTTTGGGGAGAGGCTCAGGTAAAAGCCAGAGACACCAGGAGAATGCAGAGGGGCCTCTTAAAGGCCTCTGGGCTCCAAAGGCTCCTAGTCATGCTTGAGGGTGAGCCTTTCGAACAGGTACTCACCCAGCCCCTCCTGGGGGTGGACAGCCTGTGGATGAGTCAGGTGTGGCCCATCTTCTTGATGAGTTTCACCTCCTCATCCAGGAAGTGGTTCTCCAGGAAGTCACGGAGATGAGGGTCTGCTCCGGAAGAACCCAGGGCCTGCGGCTCCAAAAGGGCCTGGTTCAGATTTCTCTCCAAGGCCTGGGTGGCTTCCATAGTGGCCTGAGTTTTGCCCACTCATCTTGGGAATGCTTCAGCACGTCCTAGAAAAAAATGCAGCCACTGCATTTGTTTTGCAACTTTAAGAGATGATCAGCGCCCTCCCCTCGCGCTTCTTCTCCACCAACTCGAGGGAGAAGTGGCCCACGCCCTCGAGAGCCATGTCATCAGGGTCGAAATTGAAGCCCAGAGAGAGGTAGGTGGGGGAGGCCCCCAGATGCAGTTTGGCCAGGTGGTTGACCGCAGCCTCCACCTCGGTGGAGTAATTCTGATGAATCTGGGAGTTCGTGGTTGTTTGGCATAAGGAGTGAAGCTAGAAAAAAAAACCAACCTGGTGTGTTGGCTGGTCCAGAGGTGGTTCTGAAGGTGGTGACTGGATAAGATGCAGGAGAGTGGCCAGAGGCTGGAAGAAGGGGTGTTCCTGGGTCTGTTCCGTCCAAACACTTTTGAAGCAAGAGACAGATCCGGGACCGCCGAGGAAGTGCCTGTCCATTTTCTTTTAATCTCCACTTGGGCAGTGTTTTATTCTGGATATTAATTCTGCAACCCTTTTTTCCCCATACCTTATTTTTCTCAGTACATTGCACATTGCTTCTTTTTAAAATCTCATTGCTTCTTTTTTTTTAATCCTCACCTGAGGATATTTTTCCATTGATTTTTAGAGAGAATGGAAGGGAGGGGGAGAGACAGAGAGAGAAACATCGCTGTAAGAGAGAGACATCAATTGGTTGCCTCCCGCACGTGCCCCGACCTGTGGCCTGGGATTGAGCCTGCAACTGAGGTACGTGTTCTTGACTGGAATCCAACCTGGGACCCTTTAGTCTGTGGACTGATGCTCTGTCCACTGAGCCAAGCCAGCAAGGGCCATTGCACATTGTTACTTCTGCTCAAGTTACCTCCAACGAAAATGTCCGTTTTCATTTCTGAACTTATATTACAAGGATGTATTATGAGTGTACTAAGTACAGTACCTATTGTTTTGAACCTACTGCTGCTTCCCCAGAGACCTAAGTGTGAAGTCATTACTTTCCCTTTATATCAGAATTTAATTTGTACTGGATATTGAGTTGGATATATTTATCTTAGCTACGAATGCAAATAAGTAAACAGATAGAAAAATTATTTGTATATTTATTTATGTTTATATATATTATACTAGGGGCCCGGTGCACGAAATTCGTGCACTGGGTGTGTTGGGGGGGAGTGTCCCTCAGCCCAGCCTGCCCCCTCTCACATACTGGGAGCCCTCAGGCGTTGACCCCCATCACCCTCCAATCGCAGGATCGGCCCCTTGCCCAGGCCTGACGCCTCTGGCCTAGGAGTCCGGCCCGGGCAGCGGGGACCCACAGCTGCAGCGGCCCCGCGATCGTGGGCTTCGCTTTAGGCCCAGGCAAGGGACCCCTAGCTCCTGGGACTGCCAGCTTCGACCGTGCCCAGCTCCCATCGCTGGCTCCGCCCCTACTTCCTGCTATCACTGGCCAGGGCGGAAAAGGCGCCTGATTCTCCGATCATGGCTGGGGGGCAGGGCAAAGGCCCCCCAGCCCTTAGCTCCCCCCTGGGTTTCCAATCACTGTCAGTGGCAGGGGGCTTCTTCCTGCTTTCCCTTTCGCCTCCCTGCATTGTGCCTACATATGCATATTAACCGCCATCTTGTTGGCAGTTAACTGCCAATCATAGTTGGCAGTTAATTTGCATATAGCCCTGATTAGCCAATGAAAAGGGTATCGTCGTACGCCAATTACCATTTTTCTCTTTTATTAGTGTTGATTCCCTGGGAAGTAAATTTCTTTTGTTGTGATATCAATTATTTTTGGTGTTTTAGAAATTCAGTGTGTTAGTGGCCCTATAGGTTTTGTTGAAAAACTGCTCAAGTGTAAGTGGGTGTAGTAATGTGATCTCATTTTCAAATGGAAAAGAGTTGGATTAAACTTAGTCACTATTCTATAGCGTTTAGGGGTCTGAAAGCCCCAGTGTGAACCTGTAAGAGATCTTTATTTTACACTTCATGAATCTTCCAAATTTTTGGCAGAGTTAATTTATCAAAACATACAACAAGAGAGCTTGCTTGAGTTTGGCAAGGATGTTATCTATGGTTATGTGTTAAATATGTCATTCTGTATTTTTGCTAAATAAGTTTGTGGTGGTGAAAAATGTACAGCGTTCATAAGGCAGTAATCCTTGGGCTGTTTGGATTTATGGTCTCTTATTTTATGACATTAACCAGATTTGTTTATATTTGCAATTAGCAGGGAATTGTTTTGTTGTTATAAGTGCTATTTAATAGCACTTATGTCTTATTGTCAGTTAATGGACTTTTTAAGAAAGTCAATTAATACAAAGTATTAATTATATTTTCCTATGTCTTAATTGATGTTTCTCAACCTTGTGGCCTAGTGCTGGATGCTAAGATAATCATGCCCATCTAACTGAGGACGTTGATTTAATTTCCCAATACTCTTCAGTGTGGAAGGCTGGAAAAGACCTGACTGTTTATTCATGTATCCACCTCATTATTCTTCTTTGAGTAATATTATGCAACTTAATTGAGAAAAGAGTTATAGGCTGTGTGACTACATATCCTTAATTTTCAGAACATCTATTATTTCAAAACATCTCACCTGCTAAATCTTTCCTTCTCCTTTTTGGGTAGATAACAAGATCCTCATGATAATGCCTCATCTAAAGAACCTTTTAGGTCCTGGGTTTTCAACTTTTCTAGGTTTTATATTCATAGCTGGTATTTTTAGATTAGATTTATTCTACACATGGCACGTCTAGACTCCTGCTAACCAGTATAACTTTATTAAAATTTAAACATAATGCAACTGGCTTAATTTTTTTGCTTGAGTGCTTTTGAATAATGACCTTCACCCCCTCCCCACAACCCTTTACACCACCGCTACTCCAGCTGGAGAGGTAAGCTGTTGAACATGAAGTAAAAAGTCTCTTAAAGTTATAGTTCACTCTATTTCTGAAAATTGGATATTATCCTTCTTCCAGTTAGTCGTATGATTCATTCATTTGGGGTACAGTATTCTTCGGGGGGGGGGGGGGGGGGCGGGATCTAAGAATTTTTCAGATATCCTGGCCTGTCCAAGAATATAACCTTTTTAGTGCTTACGCTGTATTAGAAGGTGTTAATGGAATGCAGAAGAGCAGGCTCCTGAATGGCTAATTAAATAATATTTTTATATCCTGAAGTAATGTTAAAACCAGGCATTTCAGTGGGAAAAAATAGTGATTTCCAGCTGGGCAGAACTCTACTAAACATGACTTAAAATTAATATTTGTGGTTAAGAAGCTGTATCTCTTACAGAGTCAAATTTTCTCTAGTGTGTGACTTGAGGGAAAGGATAAGGTAATAAGTTAATTTGTTCTGGCATCTGTAACCAAACCCATAGTGCTTTGAGTCTAGATTGTCACATTCCCAACAATTTGGGCAAAATGAATTTTCAGCAACATTGCTCAGAAAAAAAAAATATGGCCATCTTGAGGTTAAAGTGAATGAACAAAATTCCTTTGGATTTATAGTCTAATTTTAATTTCATTCAGATTTTCCTCAAAGTAATTAGGTCCCAGTATGAAAAATATCCAAGTAATAAGATTATACAAAAGAATCTGGGATTAATTTAAGTGGGTTTTCATTTACATTAGCTAAACTTGGCTCAGAAAAGTCAACATTTGTAGCAGAAACTCAGTTTTCCAATTATTTATCTAGACTTATTGTGTAAAGAAAGCCACCTCATCACTTAGATATAGTTTAACTGTTCTATAGGTTGTTTGTTAAGAAGATAGATGGGAGAAAAAGTTCCAAAGGAAATGTTTAGTTCCTTAGTATTTTGAAGTTCTTAGCTTGCATCCTAATAATCTAGTATGTTTTTCACTGGAGAAGCCAATGGGTCTTCAAATGCTTCATTATCTTAATTATTGTATCCAGATGTGGAGTTTCTGGGTGATATGGCAACTCTACGTTTAGCTTTTTGAGGAATCGATTGACTTTTTTATTTTTTAAAATTCTTTATTGTTGAAATTATTAGATATTGCCCCTCCAACCCCCCGTCGTCATCTCCCAGCCTGCCCCCACCCTCCATTCTTGGCCTTCACCCCCCCCCCCCCCCATTGTCTGTGTCCATTGGTTATGCTTATATGCATAGAAGTTCTTTGGTTGATCTCTTACCACCCCCTTCAGCTTCCCGCTGATATAGTTTCTGCAGCCACAGAAACTGCTTCTGCATTTTTCCTTTAGTGGTGCCTCTTATGCTCTTCATCGTGCTAGACTGCAGAGCACCCACTCTTGGACTGAGCAGCCTTGCTAGTTATTAAGAGTCTAACCAGGTGTTCGTGAGCCTCCACTGAGAGGATCTGAGTGCTTGCTGAAGTTGAGAGCAATTCATGGTGAACAGGGAGAGTTCACTGACCCTAAACGCTACTATTTAAGACGTGGCCACCCCAGCCTGTGTGTCTGGATCTCACATCTAGACCCAGGACTGAGCGCTGTGTTGCATGTTTTCAGGCACTGGTGGCACCCGGCCAGGGCGCTGAGTGTCAGTCCTGAAGGCTTTTCACAGGGTGCGCCAGATACATTTGTCCTGCATGTGTGCGGTCTGTGGGAGGGGGGCCAGCAAAGTACAAGCCCGGACATCGGAAAGCAGATTTGGCTCTAGTGACTTCTCTTAGAAACGGTTTTAATTTAAAAAGAAAAAGCAATGTTTGCATCTAGATATATATATATTTTTAACAATCCTTCAAAGTTGACTTTTAAGCTCAAGGTGTATAAAACCTCAATAGTTTTAAAAACAAACAAAACATATACAATGTAGTAGTTCCTACGATTCTGGAAAGTACACAATTTCATTGATGCTAGTAACTCTGCTCTTAAAATAATTCTTTTTGAAAGAGTGGGGGAGAAAACCCTTGTTCAGGGAGTTACAAATATGATAAACTCTGCCTGAGTAACTGTCCTGGAAAAGAGTTACCGGAACTAGGGGGCAAGCGTGTATCATGCTGCCTGTCAGAGCAGAGTGAGAGAGACAGGGCTGCTATTTGGGCCTCGTTAGGGGACGCCCTCTCTTTTGCATGATTGTTGGGGTGAAGAATCCCCTCTGACCCAGAGAACTAGTGAGGGTCCCAAGGTGCAGGGCCCCTCCAGCTTTCCTGGGAATCGCCGTATCTTCTCTGAGACCCTCGTTGGTGCATTGCAGAATGCGTGCAGGGGTTCAGGTGATGCTTGCCACATATGGTGATACTTTTGCTTTTCTTTTTAGCATTATTGTCAGGCATTTGGCTTGTACTTGGCGAACAGATCTGGGATCCAGGAGGCCTAGGCGCAGTCAGCCTTTGTTAGTAACACAGGGGGGCCCTCAATCTGTCTGCTTTTCTCCTCGGTAAATGGGGCCATGAGGTAGAGGAGCACCTGATCCCCTGAGTTTAAGTGGTTAAAAATAATTACCCCTTTCCCAGGAAAATGTAAGCTTTGATTATTTTCTCTTAATAGTTCAGACCACTTCCAAAAATGCCACTTAATTCAGCCAATTTTGGTTGCCTTTGCAAATTAATGTCGGTCCACAAGATTGTGACAGTGGGCACTTCTTAGAATAGTGATGGCGAACCTTTTGAGCTTGGGGTGTCAGCATTTTGAAAAACCCTAACTTAACTCTGGTGCCGTGTCACATATAGACATTTTTTGATATTTGCAACCATAGTAAAACAAAGATTTATATTTTTGATATTTATTTTATATATTTAAATGCCATTTAACAAAGAAAAATCAACCAAAAAAATGAGTTTGTGTGTCACTTCTGACACGCGTGTCATAGGTTCGCCATCACTGCCTTAGAACATGCTTTACAGGTAACAGATGCTTTCCACTTCTCTTGGATTTCACAAAAATTGTGTGAGGTAGGTTATTTGCTTACTTTAGAGATGAAGAAATGGAAACTCACACTGATTTAGCAATTTGCCCAAGTTTCCAGCTAGTAAGCAGCAGAGTCAGAATTTGAACCCAAGTCCTCTCTGTTTAAGTACCATGTCTTCAGACAATTGTGAGTTTCTTGGGAAGGGCATTGGAAGTCCTTGATGAGTGTCCACTAGAATGGAAGAGGACAGGCTTTAGGATAACACTGTCTACCTTTATAACTTGGTTTGGTTTTTAGCTTCATAAAAACTATAGGTATAATAAGTTTATACCTTTTTCTCTGTTGTACACATTAACCTTATGAGAATAACAATTTAATTAAAAATGTTTTGTTAATCCTCTCCTTGAGGATATTTTTTACATTAATTTTCAGAGAGAGTGGAAGGGAAGGGGGAGAGAAAGAGAGAGAGGAAAGCGACACACAAAGACAAACATTGATGTGAGAGAGACACATGATTGCTTGCCCCCCACATGCACCCTGACCAGGGTCAGGGATTGAACCTGCAACTCAGGTATGTGCCCTTGACAGGGAATAGAACCCAAGACCCTGCAGTGCATGAACCCATGGTCTCACCGTTGAGCCACTCTGGCTAGGGCTAATGTTTAAATTATTTACAAGTGGCCTGTGCAGTACTCCAGGCTGATGAGCCTTGGTGAACCATTGTGCTGTTGAAGCCTTTTCCTTCCTAACAGTCTTGCCTGAGCTGCTATAACAAACTTCACTGGCTTCCCATCCTCTACGCACTCCCTGCTTCAGGCTGGTCTACTTGGTGCTAACAAAGGCATCTTTTTAGGGTTCACACTGATTATGTCCTCCTTTCCTCTGTGCACAGATGTTCTTGTCTGGCACTTAAAGCTACCCTTCCAGCATCATCTAATCCATAATTTTTAAAAAAAATTTTATTTTTCAATTACAGTTTACATTCAATGTTATTTTGTATTAGTTTCAGGTGTAGAGCATAGTTGTTAGGCAATCATAGACTTTACAAAGTGGTCCCCCTGATATTGCAAGTACCACCTGGCACCATAGTTATTATTGACTATATTCCCTACGCTGTACTTTACATTCCTGTGACTATTTTGTAGCTGGCTATGTACTTCTTAATTCCTTCACCTTTTCCACCCAGTCCCCAATGCCCCTTCCCTCTGGGAACCATCAGTCTGTTAATTTAGTCCTGTAATTCTATACTAAATTCTCTTCCAAACATCCTCAAATGAATTACCCAGTATACATGGTGGTACCCTCTCTACCCTGCCTCCCCATTCCCAACTTCTGTTTGACCAGAGCTCTGCAACCTTTATCACCAGGTCCAGATCCTTCTGATCAAGCCTTCCCAGAAGAGCCCAGGCAGAAACAGCCTCTCTCTCGTCTCTCTTTCTTTTATTTTCTTTTTTTTAAATGATGGTGAAATATGCAAAACATAAAATTTGCCATTGTAATCATTTTTTTCAGCTATTGAGGTAGAATAGACAAATAAAATGGTAAGATATAGGAAGTGAAGGATATGATAATTAACTAGATGATGGGGATTCTTTTACAATATATATGTATTTCAAATCACCATGATGTATACTTTAAATATGCTTGATTTTAGCTACTTAAAATGTATAGTTCAGTATACTTAGCACATTTATATTATTATGCAAACACCACCACCAATATTTTTCAGAACTTTTTTATCTTCCCAAACTGAAACTGAGTACCCATTAATAACTCTCCACTTCTACCTCTTCCCAGACCTTGGCAACTGCCACCTACTTTCTGTCCATGAATTTGTCTATTCTGGGTGCCTCATATAAATGGAAACAGGTAATGTTTGTTCTTTTGTGTCTAGCTTATTTCACTTAGCAAAGTGAGTTCAGGGTTCATCCTTGTTGTAACATGTGTCAGGATTTCCTGCCTTTTTAAGGCTGAGTGACATCTCATTGACAATATACAGCAGGTTTTGTTTATTAATTAATTTGTCGATAGACACTTGGGTTGCTTCCACCTTTTGGCTGTTGTGAAAACTGCTGTTAACATGGGTATGTGTCAGTGTCTGTCTGAGGCCCTGCTTTCAGTTCCTTTGGGTATATACCAGAAGTGGAATTGATAGGTAATTCTGTTTAATTTTTCAAGGAGTCACTATTTTCCAAAGTGGCTGCGCCATTTTATATTCCTACCAGCAACACACAAAGATTCTGGTTTCTCTACATCCTTACCAACACGTGTTATTTTCTCTGTACGTGTGTGTGTGTGTGTGTGTGTGTGTGTGTGTGTTATAGTTGCCATCCTAATGGGTGTGAAACGATATCTCATTGTGGTTGATTTTCATTTCCTTAGTGACTAGTGGTGTTGAGTGTCTTTTCACGTATATCTTTGGAGAAATGCCTATTCAGGCCTTTTGCCTATTTTGTAATTGTTTTTGTTGTTGTTGAGTTATCCCCTGTTGTTTTTAAGCACTGAGTTTGTGTTTGTCTTGTAATACTCCCCATAGTCTGACTCCCATGGGCATAACTTATGTGTGTCTTTGTCTCCCTTCTAGATGAGATGAGCCCCTAAAATATGGCCATATCTCTTTTTCCAGTAGTACCTAGCACAGGCATTGCTTTGCACATAATAAACCTTAAATAAAAATTTGTTAAATGGGTAGTAGAAGATGGTATAGTCATTTATTTAACAAACTAGGGGCCCGGTGCATGAAATTCGTGCACTGGGTGTGTGTGTGGGGGGGAGTGTCCCACAGCCCAGCCTGCCCCCTCTCACATACTGGGAGCCCTCAGGTGTTGACCCCCATCACCCTCCAATCGCAGGATCGGCCCCTTGCCCAGGCCTGACGCCTCTGACAGAGGTGTCAGGCCTGGGTAGGGGACCCTCATTTCCCCCCATCACTGGTTCTGCCCCCAGCCCAGGCCTGATGCCTCTGGCCCAGGCGTTAGGCCTGGGAAGGGGACCCCCAGACCCCTCCGATTGCTGGCTCTGCCCCTTGCCCAGGCCTGATGCCTCAGCCAGAGGCGTAGACCCCCATCACCCTCCGATCACCTGATCGGCCCCGTGCCCAGGCCTGATGCCTCCGCCAGAGGTGTCAGGCTTGGACAGGGGACCCCCATCTCCCCCTGATCACTGGCTCTGGCGCCCGCCCAGGCCTGAGGCCTCTGGCCCAGGAATCATGCCTGGGCAGGGGACCCCCATCTCCCTCTGATTGCTTGCTCCACCCCCCGCCCAAGCCTGATGCCTCTGACCCAGGCTTCAGGCCTGGGCAAGGGGACCATCATATCCCCCCAATCCCCGGCTCCGCCCCCACCCAGGCCTGATGCCTCGGCCAGAGGAGTTGATCCTCATCACCCTTCGATCACCAATCACCTGATTGGCCCCTTGACCAGGCCTGAGGCCTCAGCCAGAGGTGTCAGACCTGGGCAGGGGACCCCCAGCTCCCTGTGGTTGCAGGCTCCACCCCTGCCCAGGCCTAACGCCTCTGGCCGAGGCGTCCGGCCTGGGCAGCGGGGACCCGCAGCGGCAGCAGCGCCGCGATCTCCCGCTCTGCCCCTGCCCAGGCCGGACACCTCTGGCCGAAGCATTAGGCCTGGGCAGGGGACCCCCAGCTCCCCGCGGTTGCAGGCTCCGCCCCTGCCCAGGCCTAACGCCTCTGGCCGAGGCGTCTGGCCCGGGCAGCAGGGACCCGCAGCTGCAGCGGCCCCGTGATCCTGGGCTTCGCTTTAGGCCCAGGCAAGGGACCCCTAGCTCCTGGGACTGCCAGCTTCGACCGTGCCCAGCTCCCATCGCTGGCTCCACCCCTACTTCCTGCTATCACTGGCCAGGGCGGAAAAGGCGCCTGATTCTCCAATCATGGCTGGGGGGCAGCTCTTAGCTCCCCCCTGGGTTTCCGATCACTGTCAGTGGCAGGGGGCTTCTTCCTGCTTTCCCTTTCGCCTCCCTGCATTGTGCCTACATATGCAAATTAACCACCATCTTGTTGGCAGTTAACTGCCAATCTTAGTTGGCAGTTAACTGCCAATCTTAGTTGGCAGTTAATTTGCATATAGCCCTGATTAGCCAATGAAAAGGGTAGCGTCGTACGCCAGTTACCATTTTTCTCTTTTATTAGTGTAGATGAGTGCCAACTGTGGTTAAGATTTTTCTCTAGGTGGTGATATGAGCCTGGCAGCAGTGGGGTGGGGGAGGACTGAGGAGCAATTGGTTGGACAATGTAGTATGAGGTTTCTCCACAAGATTATTCCTATTAAAAATATACACTTAGGCCACAAGTAGAATCAGGACTTGTGTTTAAATCACACAGCTGATTTCTTATTTTCCTACTCTTCAGCTTTGTTTCTGACAGTTACTTTTTTCCAGTCCCCTTCCCTTTTAGGGGCTAGCTAATTGGGGCATTAACTGGAAGGCTGAGATGTTACATGGGGACATTGGGAGCCATTGTGGAGGTATGAGCCCCTTTCACTTTCTTCCCTTCAGTAGGAAGCTTAGGTTTCCAAGATCCACAGGTATTCTTTGTCCAAAATCTCTGATATTGATAACTCAAGCTATGAAGAGTGAGTTTTTAGCAAGGCTTTACCAAGCTACTATCAGGGGTGTGTCAAACCACGTATGGGAACTCGTGACCTTGCTGTGACATCTGATAAATTCCAGACTTAGTTGTCACATGTGAACTCTGACCTCCTGGGTAAGGTGGTGGTGTTAGCTCCAGGAGAGCCATGTATGTCCTGTTTAACCTTGGCTTTCCAAAGTCAGAGCTAACCACTTTAATGAACTGAATTTCTGGAGTTTAGTAGAGAAGTTATAAATTGTGCTCTTGAAATATCCTTGAATCTATTCACTTATTTCCATGGCAACTACCTTTTAGATATTAGGAATGATAGGCATTTATAAGTTTTCTCAACTGCTATCAAATTACTTCAATTTAATCAAATACAATTGCATTGTTCACTAATAATACTGGATCTTTGAATAAAATTTATAGAGTTTGGACTTTATATAGATTGAAAATTCTTTAAAGTAGGAGTTGGCCGAACACACCTTTTAATCATTTTATATCTTATTAATTTTCTCTGTAATCAGTTTAGATTGTATATTTTTCTAATATTTGAGTCCCCTTAAAATTAATTGAACTCATTTTTCTTTTTTTTTTTTTTTCATTTTTTTTATTAATCTTTATTGTTCAGATTATTACATTTGTTCCTCTTTTTCCACCCCCATAACTCCCCTCCTCTCAGTTCCCGCCCCACCCTCCGCCCTCACTCCCCACCCACTGTCCTCATCCATAGGTGCACGATTTTTGTCCAGTCTCTTCCCACATCTCCCACACCCCTTTCCCCCCAAGAATAGTCAGTCCATTCCCTTTCTATGTTCCTGATTCTATTATAATCACCAGTTCATTCTGTTCATCAGATTATTTATTCACTTGATTCTTAGATTCACTTGTTGATAGATGCATATTTGTTGTTCATAATTTGTATCTTTACCTTTTTCTTCCTCTTCCTCTTCTTAAAGGATACCTTTCAGCATTTCATATAATCCTGGTTTGGTGGTGATGAACTCCTTTAGCTTTTCCTTATCTGTGAAGCTCTTTATCTGACCTTCAATTCTGAATGATAGCTTTGCTGGATAAAGTAATCGTGGTTGTAGGTTCTTGGTATTCATCACTTTGAATATTTCTTGCCATTCCCTTCTGGCCTGCAAAGTTTCTGTTGAGAAATCAGCTGACAGTCGTATGGGTATTCCCTTGTAGGTAACTGGGTTTCTTTCTCTTGCTGCTTTTAAGATTCTCTCTTTGTCTTTTGCTCTTGGCATTTTAATTATGATGTGTCTTGGTGTGGTCCTCTTTGGATTCCTTTTGTTTGGGGTTCTTCGCGCTTCTTGGACCTGTAGGTCCATTTCTTTCACCAGGTGGGGGAAGTTTTCTGTCATTATTTCTTCAAATAGGTTTTCAATATCTTGCTCTCTCTCATCTTCTGGCACCCCTATAATTCTGATGTTGGTACGCTTGAAGCTGTCCCAGAGGCTCCTTACACTATTCTCGCATTTTTGGATTCTTTTTTCATTTTGCTTTTCCCATTGGGTGTTTTTTGCTTCCTCGCATTTCAAATCATTGACTTGATTCTTGCGCTCCTCTGGTCTGCTGTCGGGAGTCTGTATAATATTCGTTATTTCAGTCCGTGTATGCTTAATTTCTAGTTGGTTCCCCAATATAACATCGAGGGTCTCATTAGATTTCTTGAGGATCTCACAACATTTATCGGCGGTCTCACCAGTCTTTTCGAGGGCCTTACTAAGTTTATCGGCAGCTTCTAGACAGTTCTTAAGAGACCTTAAAAGTGTGGTTCTGAACTCAATATCCTCCATTGACAGTTTTGTCCTGTTTCTTTGTCTCCGCATTTTTTATGCTTTCTTGGTACACCCCCTAGTGGTCTTCGTGTGCAGTCTTGTTGCCTTTAAGCCTTGATTGATGTCGGCAATACCGGGGGTGAGTTGACCTCCAGGCTAACTGGCTATGAGAGTCCGCTGTGTCTTCAGTGGGAGGGCTTCTGTGCTGGATCTCTAGGGCGGTGCTAATCTAGCCTTTGCCTGAGGCTATCCGGCAAATGGTTCTGCGCAGGGCTTGGGCGGGGCGGGTCCTAGGGGATCTACAGGGCGGGCAGGATCGAGCAGTTATGGCTGCTCTCAGTTCCTTCCCCAGGGGCTCTGCCTCTCAGAGTCCCAGCAATGGCTGCAAACCTCGGAGAGAAAGCTGCCTTTGAGTTCCGACCGAAGCCAGACAGTCCCGCTTCTCCCGTTTGAGTCTTGCTCCCCAGAGACTCGCCCGGATCTGGAGCTCAGAGTCTGAAACTCCCTCCCGATTGAAAACAACAACCGCGCCCTCCGCCACCAGCCCGCTCCGCGCGCGCACTCCGCACCTGAGTATTTCACTTCAGCACTGCGCCTCCTCTGAGTCTGGGTATGATATTCTCTTTCCTCCTAGTTGTAGAATTTCCACTCAGCCAGCCTTCCTGTGGTTTTGGATGATGTCCGTTCTGTCCTTTAGTTATATCTCTGAAGTGGTTGTTCGAGGCAGCGATCTCCTGCGTTAACCTACGCTGCCATCTTGGTTTCTGAACTCATTTTTCTTATACTACATTTGTGTTGGGGTGAATATTTAAGAACTAAAGAGGAGCTGAAACCGGTTTGGCTCAGTGGATAGAGCGTCAGCCTGCGGACTGAGAGGTCCCGAGTTCGATTCCGGTCAAGGGTATGTACCTGGGTTGCAGGCACATCCCCGGTGGGGGATGTGCAGGAGGCAGCTGATTGATGTTTCTCTCTCACCGATGTTTCTAACTCTCTCTATCTCTCTCCCTTCCTCTCTGTGAAAAATCAATAAAATATATTTAAAAAAGAAAAAAAAAAGAACTAAAGAGGAGCTTGTGTATTTTTTTGGTTAGTATAAATTGCCTGCAGATTATCTGTGATAGATTATACAATTTGGACCTAGTGTCTACTCATGTCCAACATACTTTCTTGGTTTCCATCCTAGGGACTTATGTAATACTTTCAGCAATAAGGATTTATCTATAATAATAAAAGCATAATATGCAAATCGACTGAATGACTGAACAGCAGAACGACCTTCTGGATGACCATGCTATGACACGCACTGTCACCAGACCAGCCAAGGCGGGTGCGATGCGATTGGTCGGGGGGGCCCAGCGATTGCCCTGCAGAGGGAGGCCCAGGCTAGACAAGCAATCACACCCCACGCCAGTTGCTTGTAGAGGGAAGTGACCTGTGGCGAGGGAGTGGGGGCAGCACCACACAGATGGCAAACAGTGGCAGCGGTGGGGGCAGGGCTGGGGCCAGATGCCGGCACCTGGGGGAAGGAAAGCCCCCATAGGCCCTGATCACTGGCCAGGCCTAGGGACCCTACTCGAGGGGTCCCAGATTGTGAGAGGGCGCAGGCCTGGCTGAGGGACACCGCCCCCCACCCCCGTGCACAAATTTTGTGCACCAGGCCTCTAGTATATATATATATATATATATATAAAGAAACAATGCGTCCTATCACTATTTGGTCAGTATATTTAGGTGTTTTAAATAGTTTAATTTTAAGCAAAATGATAGTGAGAAAAATTTGTTGGAAATAATTCAATAATCATTCTAAGATGAATACTAATATTTTCTTGCATTTATAAATGTTTTAGGTATTATTTTCATGGCCAAATATTAGCCATACACATACACACACACAAAAAGAACCCAAACACTTGAAAATAATGAAGAATTGGAAGCATATGCCCTAACCGGTTTGGCTCAGTGGATAGAGCGTCAGCCTGTGGACTCAAGGGTCCCAGGTTCAATTCCGGTCAAGGGCATGTACCTTGGTGGCGGGCACATCCCCAGTAGGGAGTGTGCAGGAGGCAGCAGCTGATCGATGTTTCTCTCTCATAGATGTTTCTAACTCTCTATCCCTCTCCCTTCCTCTCTGTAAAAAATCAATAAAATATATATATAAAAAAAGAATTGGAAGCATATAAATAAGACTACAGGTAATCATCTGTCATTTTCAATTGTGGAATAAGCTCAAATTAACATTTTTAGGTGTCAGACATTTCAGTTTTGAATGTTTATAAGTCAGGTTCCTATAAGAAATAGATGAACTCTCAAATGAGATTATTGAGGCAAGGTTAAAAAGGGACTAGTTACAAAGATGTGAGCAGAGTAAAGTGAAACCAGCGAAGAATAGTACAACACCCTGATAGCAACTGTTGAAAGCTTTTAATTTCCTGTTTCCACCTCTACCAGAAAGGGTAAGGGAGGGAGAGGTTACTAGAAAACAGAGGGTAGGGGCTTCCCGACAAGAGACGTGGCCTTTGTTGTGGGCTGCTGCTGACCCATGGTGACCTGGAAGGGAGGAGATGGGGAACAAACTCTTGGCCTCACTCTCTACCCTCCCTTTAATCTCCTGCTGATGCTTCCTATTGGCTGAATCCATCAGAAAGCTAGAGGGCAGGGAAACCCATACATGTCAGACTGCCAAGGGCACATAGCAGATAGAGAAGAGTACAGAGTAGATTTCTAAGGGAAACTGAAAAATATTATCTCAAATGTATTCCTTTTTTCCTGCCTATCATCCATCATGTAATAATGAATCAGGTCTCTGAAGAAGAGATTTAGCTTCTAGCTGTCGGGGCAATGTGACTGTTTAATAGTTGGAGTTCTGAACGTTGCTTCCCCAGAAATCCTGAGCAGCCCTGATAAAAAAGTGAATTAAGGCTTGTTGGGGCACAGTCTGTTTCTCCTACTGAGCAATGTCAGGGGCTGCCTTTAAACAGCTCAAGCACTACTTGCCCTGCATTCCTTGATTTCACACTGGGGATTCTCCATCAAGACTGCCTAAGCATTCTAGAAAATTGAGCACATCCAATGTGCCAGGTATGGACTAAGTTTTGGAGTCATAAGGACAAATAAGACACAGTTTCTTCCTTGAGGAGCTTATAGAGTAACAAAGATGCCTGGCCTTTAAAAATTCCATATTATAAAATGTTATAGGCAAGGAAATCTTCATAGAGGAATTAATCTTGAAAAAATTAGTAGATTCCTCCAGGTGGAAGGTCTTTAGAGCAGCATGAACAAAGGTTTGAAGTGACCTGAAATACTCCAGGACCTTATCAGGACAGCTTTGGACCAGCCGCCATCTCTATGCCAATTAAGGCAATTCTGTCTTTAAAGACAGAGCGAAGACTCCTAGCACATGGCCTTTCCATTTGGCATATGCTGGTGGCAGCAGGCCAAGCGTGACTGAACCCCACCTTCACTCACTCCCACAACCAGCTAGGCTGTTCAGAGGTTCCTGGGATTTTTAGGCACTATGTTCAGTTTCTGCAATCTTACTGCCGTCTTGACCAACTTCCACAGATGGAGTGAGGGTCCACTTGGACACTGGCTGTGATTGAAACCGTCAGAGATTTCTTTGTCTCACCCACTATCCAGGCCTACATCTATCTAAATAGTTGTTTTTAGTGTCTCAATGAGTGATCCTGTTCTGGGACCAGTAGAAGAGTCCAGAGCAACATGCTGGAGATTCTGGGTTCTAAACATTTCAAAATATACCATCATCTTCCTTTGGGTTGACCCATGTGCCTACTTTCATCTGAGTTTGGTATCCTCAAACTTGTCTCTTAAAAAGTAATTGCATACCAGCAACCAGTGCTTTAGGGACAGGGACGCTGAAACATGAGAGTTTAAGAAACTAATTCAAGGTAACACAGGTTTTAAGTTTTGGAGGCAGGATTTCCAGACCTTACAAAATGATCACAACATTGAGCTTGGTAGTACGCATTCAATAACTGTTTGTTGAATAAGTGAATGAATGAATAGATTATCAATCTTGTTGGAATGTTAGATGAGCAGAAGAATTAGTTGGGTGATTGCAGCTGAACAGAAAGGAGGAGTTGCATTTTGAGGCATGTTGTTATCTGAAAACATTGCTAGGATGTAAATGTCCTCTAATTCAATATTTTCAAGCTTAAAAGGCAGCTGCTCCTGGGAGAGGGGATGGTGTATACCCATGGAGACTCTTAAAAAAGGATTCCCTAGAAGTTTAAATTTGTTTTCCAGAAGGACAAGTTCTCATATAGCATAGCCTGGGATGTGCCTTAAATCTCTTTTTATAAAATATTCCTTCTCACATTGCTAACAAGGAAAAACAGGTGTTGGGAAAACTTTAGTTTGAGGAACACAGATGAAGTGGAATTTCCTTGGGATTTTTCTGTATTTAAGGTTTATTAACTCCCTTATCCTGATATAATTTTATTGATGAAACTGATGAGAAATAGAGAATATCAGTTTAAGAAATAGCAGTGATTATAAATGTTTTGATGTTTTTTTACTTATTACTGGAGAAACTGTCATTTTATTAGCGAGTGTGTCTTTTTCCACAACATGAGCAATTTCATGATTCACCGTTAAACCTATGGACAAATGACCTTCCTTTAAAGGAAAGGAATTTATGTGGTCAGAATAGGCCAGCTTTTTTTCCTTGTCATTCATCATTTACCATAGTTGGGGGTCATGGAATTTTGTTCCCTGTTTAGTCCATTAGTCATAGGAGCCACTGGTCACAAATCTTCCTGACTGATGTGGTGTCCCTGGGAACTAGCCTCAGTGAGCCTGTAGTCCCGAGACTGGTGGAAATGAATGCACCTGTTATGTCTAAGAGAACACATGTTCTCGCCTCCTCTTTTAAAACTTCTGAAGGGACTATATTTTCTCTGACTGGGCAGACTAAATTGGGTTTATTTCATCTCAAAGGACTCTGGCAGTGTTTCTCTGTAGATGATCTATTTAAAGTTCCTTTTTAGTCGTCGTGTTTCAGGCATTCAGTATTCTCATTTAATGTTTTGTGACATTTTCTACCTTTGTGGGTAGAAATGAACACAAGAGAAATAATTTCTAATCTAATGAATAACAAGACCAATCCTTCTGGTTTAATCCTAAGAAAAATGTGTCCGCCATGCAATTTATGTGACTTTGGGAACACTTTCTGGGCTCATGGGCACGTGAAACAGTTTCTGTTTCATTCTTAGGCAGCCTAGGAAGTTTGGCAGATTATCTTGTTATCCATTGCACTAATTAATTTAGTGATTTGCATAATCTCTCTTTTAGTGATAGAAACCTTAGGCATTAGCAAAACTTCATGTCTTATGAATGTGAATGAGAGGAAAAAGCAATAGGAAATTTATACCTTTCAAACATGTCAAACTTGTGGCTCATGGCTGCAGGTCTCATTTATTTAAAGGCCTGTGGCCTGCGAGCCTCAAGTTTGACATGCTTGCCTTAAATTATTTACTGGTCATTAGGCATATTCATTCTTGACATTACTTGGACTTCTACTAGTAAAATGTCTTTCAAGAAGCTTGGCATTTTACGCATTAGGTCTTATTAATTTATATATTCAAATTTAATTTGGAATGAGAGTAGAAAAATTGGAAAAATGGAAATTGCTACATACTATACATAGAGAAGTAAAAGTATATTATTGAAAAAGTGCAAGTCTTCATATCTATAATGTAAAACTTATAACGTTCTACTAGGTGAGCTTCTGCAGGCAGACACTGTGCTTTAATTTCCATAGCATCCTTAGTAACCTCTAGGTTGCTTCTTTTCCTGTTGTGTTAGAGAGCATGGAATTTTCTCAGCTCCATTACGTTTCTAGTCGACATCATCCAGGTTACTCAAATTATTGTAAATCATTGAGGGTGGGGAGCCTGAAAACATCTAGCACAGTGGTTCTCAACCTTGGCTGCACATTAGAATCACCTGGGAATCTTTTTAAAATCCTGATTTCTGGGCCTCATCCTCCGGAAATTCTGTTCCTTTGTTACTAATGTTGTGGCCTCACCCCATAACAAAGAAACAGAATTTCCGGAGGATGAGGCCCAGAAATCAGGATTTTAAAAAGATTCCCAGGTGATTCTAATGTGCAGCCAAGGTTGAGAACCACTGATCTAGCATGACATATAGTTAATGCTTAATAGATTCCTCTTGTTAATAAATTAGTATGTTTGACCCAATCCAAAAGGGGATAGTGTCTGCTTGAGGAGCTTCCATTAGTTAATAATTACTAAATTTATAACAAATGAAATGGGCTGAAGACTTAGGGTGTTCGAGCTATTTCATAGATAAGTTTAGTTTTCCTAAGTTATGAAAATCTATCCAGGAGAAAGGAAGCCTACTTAGATAAGTAGGATCCAAGGTTAAGAAAAAACAATGGAGGAAAAGTTTAAGTAAACATAATGTTTTGATTGTTAACCTGCATCTGTAAAATTCACAACACATTTTAATTTCACCATCCCTTAGTCCTGCATAAGTATAACTTGCTTAACAGGGGTGAAAGTTCAAAATATATAATAACAAAGTACTAACTCTGAATGTTAGCCAGTGTTTAGAATGAACTTTTAATCAAAACATCACTTCATATTATCTTATCTGCATTGGAAGCATTTAAGTAAATGAGATTATATTCCTCAAGACTGAGTTATGCTTCATTCTTGAATAGCATTGGGCTTCTTTTTCAAATGATAATATTTAGACTGATTCTTGCTTTCAGACTTGACTTTACAGAAAGCAGCAGTTTGCCCCCTGAGGCTGACTCTGAGTAGGAAGGGAACTGGAGGTCACCTGGTGTAGTGGTTTCTCGACCCGCTCACAGTCACACAGCTGGTTATTGACGTTTATGGGAGTACAGTGTGTGCCTCCTGCCTGGGGAGGAAAAACATCTTATCCTTTCACTCCTTAATCCACCCTCCAATCTGTGTGTCAAGCATTAAGCTGTTTCAGTTTGGCTTCATCCACTTTCTCTACTTCTTTCTCCATTTAATTGTATTAAGCTTCTTGGATGATGTGAATTGGGGGAGACAGATGCTTACTGGTTGAGCTGAGGAAACGATAAAAGGTAAAAGAGACCATATGAGAATGATTTTCTGGGCTTTTCCAATTCAGATATAACTATTTTTATAGGTTGATCTAGTACAGTGTAGTAAGATTTTGGTTTTCAAATCAAAGTGATGTGATCTCCTAAGAGGCTTCAGGGAATCTCTTTAACTGTCCTTTTCTAGAATAATAATAATGCCAATTAAACAATAACAACAACCACCATCATAAAAACAACAATAACAATAGCAGCAGCGATGTGTCAGTGTTTTGAATATATTCTTTTCTTGAACACTCATGACATCCCTGTGAGGTAGGCATTATCAGAATCTCCACTTTACAGAGGAGAAAACAGGTTTAACTTGCTCAAAGTCACACACTTAAAGCTTCTTGAAAGAAACAATGTGTTTTCTATTTATTAGAGCTTGAACTAAATATAATACTTCTTTTTTAAATGGATGGTTGAATGAAAAATATGAAAATGTGAATTGCTTATTGCCTTAAACATTGTGAGAAAACCATATTAATGTTGCAAAATTCATTAGAATCATGGGATAGAGATAGTTTCAACAGTCATGTCAAGATTCATAAGATTTTTTTCAAATAGGCTCTCAAAGCATAAGAAATTTGATATTTGGTAAATTAGAAATCCCTTCATTCTAATTGAACTGTTTGTTTAGTTGTAAAACCACTAGAACCTGAACTATGACTAGACATGGAGACTTACTTGCCACGGCTGCTTTTCACAGGTTCATGCTTACCCTCTCCTTTAAATGACTTCTCTCTCTGTGGCCAGTGCCCTCGGAGACTCCGTTTGACCAACTACCAGACTTGCGAGATGCAAATTGAAGAGCATGAGAAACCTAAATTAGCAGCAGTTGTTTTCATTCAAAGGAGGCAAATAATAAGAAAACAAGATAGTATTAGAATAATAAGAAAGCAAAGTGCAAAGACTTGTTAAGAATGTTCTGGAATAGTGACATTGGTCTAATATCTGATCATTTTGCTTTCATCTTTATAGGATTGTGCAGTGAATATTCATTTAAGGACTTATAACACTGAGATGCTGGGAGACAGACCATTAGAACTGGGAGGTTCCCTTTATTATTTAGATGAGGACACTGAGGCCCAGGGAGTGGTCTGTGTGAGGTCATTTAAAAATTTACCTTTATTGTTAAAAGTATTACAGTATCCCCTTCCCCACCCCCATTAACTCTCCCACCCCACTTCTGCCCCCTCCCCCAGGCCTTCGCCACACTATTGTCTGTGTCCATGGGTCATACATATATGCATAGAATGTCATTGGTCAAACTCTTCCTGCCCTCGTCCCCCTTCCTTCTGAAATTTGTCAGTCAGTCCGTTTCATGCTTCCATGTTTCTGGATCTGTTTTGTTCATCAGCTTATTTTGTTTATTAGATTCCACATATAAGTGTAATCATGTGATACTTGTCTTTCTCTCACTGGCTTATTTCACTTAGCATAATACTCTCCAGATCCCTCGATGCTGTCTCAAAGGGTAAGAGATCCTTCTTTCTTACTGCTGCAGAGTATTCCATTGTGTAAATATACCACAGCCTTTTTATCCACTCATCTGCTGATGGGCACTTGGGCTATTTCCAGATCTTATCTATTGCAAATAGCGCTGCTGTGAACATAGGGCTGCGTGTATTGTTTCTGATTGGTGTTTCGGGTTTCTTAGGATATATGCATAGAAGTGTGATCACTGAGTCAAATGGCAGTTCCATTTTTTAAAAAATATATTTCTCTGTTGATTTCAGAGAGGAAGGGAGAAGGAGAGAGAGATAGAAACATCAATGATGAGAGAGAATCACTGATCGGCTGCCTCCTGCCCATCCCCCACTGGGGATCAAGCCTGCAACCCAGGCATGTGCCCTTGGCCGGAATCGAACCCAGGACCCTTCAGTCCACAGGCTGAAGCTCTATCCACTGAGCCAAGCTGGCTAGGGCGGCAGTTCCATTTTTAATTTTTTGAGGAAATATACTGTTTTCCATAGTGGCTGCACCAGTCTGCATTCCCACCAGCAGTGTACTGGGGTTCCCTTTTCTCCACATCCTCACCAGCACTTGTCATTTGTTGATTTACTGATGGTAGCCATTCTGACTGGTGTGAAGTGATACCTCATTGTTGATTTAATCTGCATCTCTCTAATGATTCGTGACTTTGATAATTTTTTTTCATATGTCTCTTGGCCATCTATATGTCCTCTTTGGAGAAATTTCTATTTAGGTCTTTTGACCAAATTTTTATAGATCAGTAGAACAGAATAGAGAACCCAGAAATTGACCCAGGCCATTATGCTCAATTAATATTTGACAAAGGAGGTACGTTCATACAATGAAGTCAAGATAGTCTCTTCAATAAATGGTGTTGGGGCGCTCTCCCTCCAGGGAGCATGCCTGTGCCTTTTCCTTTCCCTTTCCCTTCCCCTCCCCTCTCCCACTCCCAGCCCCAGCTTCCTTTCAAGCTCCAAGAGCCCTTCAAATAAAAAAGAAAAAAAATTGTGTTGGGAAAATTGGACAGGTACATGCAAAAAAAAATGAAACTAGGCCACCAGCTTACACCACACACAAGAATAAACTCAAAATGGATAAAAGACTTAAATCTAAACCATAAAAATCCTAGAAGAAACCATAGGCAGAAAAATCTCAGACATCTCTTGTAGCAATACGTTTGCTGATACATTTCCTAGGTCCGTGGTCAGCAAACTGCGGCTCGCAAGCCACATGCGGTTCCTTGGCCCCTTGAGTGTGACTCTTTCACAAAATACCACGTGCGTGCAAGTACAGTGCGATTGAAACTTCGTGCTCTGTGCACAGAAGTAGGTATTTTGTGCAAGAGCCAGTACAGTTTGCCGAGCCGCAGTTTGCCGACCACTGTTAGGGCAAAGGAAACTAAGGAGAGAATAAACAAATGGGACTACATTAAAATAAAACGCTTCTGCACAGCAAAAGAAATCATCAACAAAATGAAAAGGGATCCCACTGAATGGGAGACATTTTTGCCAATGATACATCTCATAAGGAGTTAATTTGCAAAACATAGAAAGAATTCATACAACTTAACTAAAGGAGACAAATTCCCAATTAAAAAATGTGTGATGGCATTTAAGAGTGGTACCATTGTCCTTTTGTTATTCCATCTGCCTCGGTTAACAAAGATTCATTCATTGTACTTCTTATGGCAGGGAGATAAATTAATGCTTCTTAGAAAACTTTTACCAAAGGTTGAGAGATTTTTCTGCTCTAACTCGTTGCTCTTAGTCATAAGGGAGTTAGGACTTAATATTTTCAGTATTTGAAAAGGATTAAGACGTATAGAAAGGACAGAGGAATAATAGGTTAATATCCGAGAGCCAGTATAATATTAAGTGGTAAATCATTGGGACCAATTTTCAATAACAGTGAACAACATTTCCCAAACAGAATTTCCCTGGGGTATCAGTAGTCATGCTGAAAGAAACTATGCTCCATGTCCAAGTAGTTTGTGAAATGCCGACTGCTATCCTGGGGCTGACCAGCAGCCCCTGAACGACGGATGAATATATTACTCCGACACAGCTTGACTGTGAGGGAGAGGCTAAGGGACGGCCTGACTGACAGCAGCCAGGCAGCCTGGATTTCCTGCCTCGTTAGCCCTTTATTTCAGATTTTATCTTTAGATACAATCAATAGGGTGAGTAATCTTGGGAGGACATATGTTTACATTGTCCTCTAGGCAAGGGCATCCATGGATTAAGCATAGAGATTCCAGTAAACACCCAGGGGTCTGCACATGCACAGACTTGTTTGGAAAGGTCAAGGAGTAATTAGGGGTGCGGCCTTCGACACTCCCCTAAGTCGGAATTCTGATAAACAGGGCAGGCGGCCTTCCACACACTTCCCTTTGCTCAGAATGTCCTCTTTACAACTTTCCAACCAAGTCTGGTGTGCTCCCCAACAGCTATACACCTCTCTTAGGAATTCATAAATGGTGTTAGCTTCTAAAGCTCTGAGGATCCCTGTAGTAGAGTAACATACACTTTGTTTAAGCCAGAGTTTCCAGTTTTATGTGAGAAGTGAAATATCTGAAAGTGTTCTGGAACAGGGCTGTGTGAACCCAAATTGAAAAATGCTGATTTAGGGGCCCCAAGGAAAAGTAAGCGGAATGGTAGGGCCTTATATCTGAGGAGGGGCATCTGTGTCAGGCTTGTAGGAGGGGGTGAAGTATGAATATACCGAGAGGACTAGGATGAGCAAGAGTGTGGGGCCACGCCCTGGCCGGTTTGGCTCAGTGTTTAGAGCAGCGGTTCTCAACCTGTGGGTCGCGACCCCTTTGGGGGTCGAACGACCCTTTCACAGGGGCTGCCTAAGACCATCGGAAAACACATATATAATTACATATTATTTTTGTGATTAATCACTATGCTTTAATTCAATTTGTAACAATGAAAATACATCCTGCATATCAGATATTTACATTCCGATTCATAACAGTAGCAAAATTACAGTTATGAAGTAGCAACGAAAATAACTTTATGGTTGGGGGTCACCACAACATGAGGAACTGTATTAAAGGGTCGCGGCATTAGGAAGGTTGAGAACCACTGGTTTAGAGCATCAACCCATGGACCGAAGAGTCGCAGGTTTGATCCCTGGCCCAGGTTGGGGTATGAGCTGGAGGCAACCAATCAATGTGTCTTTCTCACATCGATGTTTCTCTCTCTCTCTCTCTCTTTCTCCCCTCCTTCCCTCCCACTCTCTCTAAAAAATCAATGGAAAGGAAAACCTCAGGTGAGGATTAAAAAAAAAAAAGTGGGGCCAAGAGTAAGCACCAGACCTGGCACTTAGTTGGTGCTCAGTAAATGTTTTTGAATGAATGTGGGAGTGAAAACATGATATTAACTTTATGAAATGGAACTTTGGGAGAGGTGAAAACAAAGTTAAAGAGAGAGACTCATCAGATTATGCAGGGCCAAACTGAGTATTCAAGACATGATCCAACAGGGGGCTCTTGTTGGCTCCCGGGCAGAGGATGACACAGTCAAGTCGTGTTTGGCAAGAATAACCTGAGAATGGTGTGGAGCCAGGTAGGGATGGAAAAGACCAAAAAGACAGTGAAGAACAAGGAGCCGTGCTAACCTCTGTGGGTAGAAAGTGGTCGCACACTGGTTTTCACCCATGCCCTAGTAACAGCAAAAATACAAGACATAACCTAGGTTATTTAATCACAACCACCTTTGGTAGTGGAAGAACAAAGAGATAGTGATATGTTACCATAATGGGTAGAAAAGAAGTCCTTGGAAACAGGAAACCTATACTGTCTTTATTACTAAGATGTATTTGTCCTTTATTATGCTTGCAGGGTGTCAAATTCAGGGTGAATTACTCTTGTCAGGAAACAGTCACCGGCTAGGGTTCCTGGAGTGGGTGACACACTGGTTTTCTAAGTGTTTTTGGTGTCCTCATATTGCAAACTGTTTATGTGAGTAGGCATGTAATTTCTCTGTATGCATCTTACTGCTGCGGAAAACCCTTAGAACTCACCATAATTTTCTTTCTTAAAGAAACAAGACTAAAATAGCGTTCAGTCAAATGTTTATGTGCTTGCCTTCATTTTGCAGTTGAATTATTGGTTATTTTCTCTTTGTTCTGCTTAGTTTTCTTTCATTCATTTTTACACTTGACAAAGAGTTTAGTTCTCTTTGAGGTCAAATATTTTTGAGAACAATTACGAAAAATCTCTCACAAATAGAATGCCAGTCTTTAGTAGCATTCCTTTTTAAACATGATATAAAGATAAGATGCTTTATCATGATAGCCATTACTGCTTAGTGGCTTGAATTATTTTACGGGGTTGTTTTGAAATGCCTGCCCATTTATTCTGTGATTCATTGATTCTCTTGACCTTATAATTCAATTTATAATGTTTTCCTAGGAAGTCTTCCTTGATAGGCCCAAACTACCTAGTACATCACACATTCCACACTTTCCAATCTTCTTTTGTAAGTGTGTTCAGATATTAGCATTTTATTTACATGATTAGTGTCTTTTATTTGTGAACTTTCTTCTTCTTTGTTCTTAATTGTTGCATACCTTTAACATTTTAAATTATTATTCATTTAAAACACATTTTTAAAGAAGATACTGTCTTGGAGATCATTGGTCTGCATCCGTGGTTCTCAGCCACTGAAGATGAGAAACACCCGGAGTGCCTTTTAGAAATTCTGACGCATGGGTCTCACCCTCTAAGATGATAGTTTAGTTTGTAGAACCACTGATCTCCGTCAAACCCAAATTACGAAAACACTATACTATAGTGAGCAGTACGAAGCCTTGGGCTCTATGAACATACGGCAAGTGCTAGGGACTGAAGTGAAAATTATCTAGGACATGTTCATCTGCGAGTACAGTGCCAAGTTTCTTATTTGGTAATAATTTTATACAGATCTGGTGTGCCTTTAATGCTAGGTGCTAACATAGTTACTAGAGCACAGTAAAGTCACTGTTGGATTCCAGACTTTATATGTCATTCAGGTTTTTTAAAAAACCACATCCATATGTCCATAGTATCTATATGTCCTATGTAGCAGGTATTGTTATAACATTTAAACATGCACTGTTTGGAAATTAAAAATTAAAGATGAAGTCTTTTAAAAATAGGCTCCCCTCCATTCTTGGTGTGTGTGTTTGCAGCCTTTAAGTAATACTTTTTTTAATGACTGTTTTGAAATTTTAACTATAAATTATTGTCCCATGGCCTGAGACTGTTAGAAAACACCCAAACCAGAGTCACACTCCACCGGAGTGTGTGTGTGTGTGTGGGGGGGTGGTGGTGTGAAAAAGTGTGGAAAGGGCAGAGGTGTGGTGTGCCCGAGGCAGGAAGGGGTGGGACAGACACCTGAGCCCCATTACAGGAGACAGAGCCACATATTCAGTGTTGAATAAACACCAAATTATGTAGCCATAGGGCGTTTGTTCCCCTACGGCTTAGCAGCTTTGTTCTGAAAGCTTCTTGGGGATATAACTGCTTGATAATTGTGCCTGGATGAAAATGGAATTATACCATTTTACACGAGCCATTTGAAACCTTGAATGAAATAATTTTATTTTCTCAACTTTTGAGGGCATCAGAACTTGAAAAGGATTTTCCGGAACAGAGGGAAGCTAACTGTAAAATAGTTTTACCTTTAGTTACATCTGCAAAACAATCATCTCTGCTAAGTTCGTTTTTTTAGCACTTGCTTGTAAATCGTGCTTTTCACAGTTTTCGAACATTATTTATCTGGATATTGCTTTTTAGTCCCAGTGGAAATGCTCCTTCTCAGCTTCTGGTTTTGAAATGACCGCTGGAGTTCTCTGAAGTTCTTGGAGGCCCCAAAGCAAGTTATGGGCAATTCAAACAGAGGCCGCCCTTCTGGTTGCGTCTGAGACGCACACCTGAAAAGAATCATTTTGGCAGATGGGACTGATAAATGAGCACTTGTTGGAGAGGGGATGCATGTGCAGCGGGACATCTTGACGGGTGGCAATAACAGAGGGTCTGGGCTGACCGGCCCCTGGGGAAACAAAAGGGCTGCACATTTCCAGACATTCATCACCTCACGAGCAGCTGTTCGAAACCCTCTGTCCGACCGACAGAGCACGCAGCCCGGCGCTGGAGGTTAATGCTCTTTCCTGTAGTGAGGGCAGCGTTTGGGACACTCACAGGCATCCAGTTGTGATGAGCATGGAATTCCAGGAGGAGGTGCATTTGAAGGGGTCAAGTGTATTGGGAAAATTTCAGAAATTGAGTTTTTAAAGTACTAAAAGCCTGGTGAGAAATCTAAAGATGTAATAGGAAGTCTCACAGACATTTTTAGCTGACAGAGATTTTCAGCTGAGGAAAATTACTGTCACCAGCGCTTGTCACTCAGACTTCATGAAGTGCGATCCTTTGTCGACTTGTAAACCATATCACTGCCTTCTGCCCCTCAGGCTTCAATTTAGGGTTGCCACACTTCCTTCGCTTTACAGAACTTCCCAGTCACACCAAAGCTGAACTAGAAGGTTGAAAATGTGACATTGATTTTTGAAGATTAGACCCAATCTAAGTAACTTATTTATGAAAGAATATGTATATCGAAGAGAGAGTACAAAAACACTTCTATAAAGTACGTAGCAGATTGCAGGCAAATCCAGAAACAAAGGCCAGACCCGGTGCTCGAGCTTGTTTGAGGTATCCACTGTTTCTTACAGATGTTAAGAAGCACATCATCTCGATTTTTCCAGAGAGATACAGAATAAATGCAGGCAGACTTGAGACTGATAAGCATTACCTACTCACTCATGAGTGGGGGGCAGGCTTGTTTCTGATTTGAAAACAGGCTATGTGTTCTTCTGGTGCTCCCTCCCTCCCTCCCTCCCTCCCTCCCTCCCTCCCTCCCTCCCTCCCTCCTTCCCTCCATCCCTCCTTCCCTCCCTCCCTCCCTCCCTCCCTCCCTCCCTCCCTCCCTCCCTCCTTCCCTCCATCCTTCCCTCCTTCTCTCCCTCCTTCCCTCCCTCCCTCCCTCCCTCCCTCCTTCCCTCCATCCTTCCCTCCTTCTCTCCCTCCTTCCCTCCCTCCCTCCCTCCCTCCCTCCTTCCCTCCTTCCCTCCCTCCTTCCCTCCTTCCCTCCTTCCCTCCCTCCCTCCCTCCTTCCCTCCTTCCCTCCCTCCTTCCCTCCCTCCCTCCCTCCCTCCCTCCCTCCCTCCCTCTTTCTCTTTCTTTCTTTCTTCTTTTTTTGCATCAACTTTCCTTTTGGGGTACATCAGGAATTGGTAATGCTCAAATTAACCCAGGTGAACAGCTCCACATAGAAATGTCATCTGGAATAGACCCAGGGAGGGTTTGTGTGGGCAGATATTGTCCAGAATTGCCCTCAACACTAAAAACTCAGTTTTAATGTTCTCTAATGACTTCAGGTTTGAAATCCATATGAAGAAAACAAAATTCTTATGATTTCATTGTTGTCTAACTTATCTTTTAAATATTTTCTCATACATATTATCACTGTTATACTAAAATAACAGTCACTTCATATATTAGACCTTTCTTTTTTTGCTTTTCTCTTCCCGCTTTGTAATTGAGCTTAGCTCTGCTCTGCCAGTGCCGACTATGGTTCGTTATTCCACACATTTCTGAACTCAGGTGCGAAGGACTGATTACACTGCAACTGATTTTCTTCAAAGACAAAATCTGACTATAAATTTATTGGTTTAATATTATGACTACCACCTAAAAATGAACTGTTTCAGTGACTAAATCAATTGTGGAAAGAAACTGCCTTCATTAGAGGAATTTTCTTTTCTCTCTAAAACTCCTGGGGAGAAATAATACAAAGTTATTTTAGAAATATGCTCTGTGAAGTTTGACAAGTACAGTGACAATAAACAGACAGTTTATGCACTGTACCAAAGGAAAAAACATAGGTATTTTATTTCAGATTCACTTAGTGGATCGCAATGGCTGTCATTTCATGATCCTTACCACCACCATTTAGAAAAATCTAAATCATTTTGAAAGTGTATTTGATATATCCCCAATTAAAAAATTGTTTTGGATGGTCTTGTTTCCATATTTTTACTGAGACATTTCCCCCCAAGAAATGAAAAATGACTTTATAACTTTGAACTTGCAAGCTAAGTCACAGCAGGCCTGAATGTAAAATAGTCGCAAATGTGTGTGCGCGCGTGCGTGTGCGTGCATTCCTACCCCAAGCAGCATTCTTTATCCCATAGATCACTGTCACTAAAGAATTCCCTTAAATACAAAGACCTGGGGGGTAGGGGAAGCCGGGGGATTGTTAAGGGCGGGGGAAAAAAGGAGACATATGTAATACTCTTTGTAATATTTTAAGCAATAAGACAATTTAAAAAAAAAAAGACCCTCAGGTAGAAATGGGCCGTGAGAGCCTTTGAGTGTGAGTGAGCTGGAGAAACCCACTCAGATGTGCCAGCCCTCCTGGGAAAGTCCTTAGCGAATGCCCATCACTCCGGGCTAGGAAATGGTTTCTGGGACCACAAGCAGGTTAACAATAATAAAATAAATAAGAAATAGGGGAGAGGGGAGGGAAACTTGCATCAAGACTTTTCTGTCTTATTAAAATTAGTCAGAATGCTTCCTGCTTTCGTCATTATAATGAAGGGATCAGCAGCTAGCGTTTTTGGTCCTCAGGCATTCTGCTTCTGCACCGTGAACACTTGCAATGTTCTATAATGATGATATGATAACAGTGGAGGCATAGATAGTAACTAGGACTCATTTTAGCCTCACTGACTCTGACAAGTATAACATTAAAATTGGAGGCTTTATAGCAAAATATCAAATGTGAGGTCAAAAAAATGTGTTTGATTTCAAGGGTGCCAACCCACTTCTATTCTGGTAACTGCAATTTGCATTTTTATAGCATCCCATAATCAAGGACTGCTCAGTAGTTCTGTGAATATTGTTAAGGCTTACAGGCCGCTACAAATTTGTGCTAGCAGCTGGGTGATCTATTCAGGGCTCTGGATCTTATCTGTTCATATTTGCTGGTTGCTGAAAATGCCCTAGAACAGGGGTGGTGGGGCTTGTGGTTGAGTCCTGTGTGAATTAGTTATAGTAGAGGGAAGAGAGCAGATTTTGGTCCTAAACCATGTAAATGGTAAAGTGGCTAACAGACTGGGAGCCGTGACTCGTAGTTCTCCCCCTGCACCTCTGGAGCAACATTGCATCAGGTACACCAGGAAAACGACTTTCATTGGAAAGTCACATAGAACACCACGTTGGTTTTATGTCATTTTTATGCATCATATTTTATGGTATTAGTCATGGTGCTTATTTGATTTCAAATACCATAAACCCTGTTAATTATAGTCAGTAAACAGTTTTGAGGATTTTTTTTGGCCTACTTATGCAACTGTTACTCTGTATGATGTGATGAGAGGCAAGGGATAGGCATCATGGAAGTTGTGTGCATTCACCCATCGATGTAGTTGGCAGCTGCCAGCCACCCATGTTGATTCTAAGATGAGGGCCTGAACGTTGCTGTAGCGCCCTGGCGGTGGGGATCATGTTGATACCACAACTCAGACTGCAGAATGTGTGCTGTGGAGAGAACAACTGCTTTCTTCTCTATAGAGAATAGGAATTAAAACTTTGTTTCTTATTTTCAGTTTGAAATAGAAAAAAATTGTATATGAAACTTGTGTTATCTTCCTTACACATGCCCTTCTATGGCTGTTTGTGGAATTTTTGTTTCCAAAAATTTCCAGGTGTCTATTAGGTCCTTATATGTAGTAACGAATCATTTTTGTCCATGAGCCCTTGGGTTAAGAAACTTGAATAAAGTGATGTACACTTTAGTGTCCTTTGCAGTACCCTGGTGGGTGACGTCCAGGTAGTTCTCCATAATGCCAGGTGAGAAGAGGAATTTTGGAGGATAATGTTTTATACATAGCCTCTCCCAACTTTATTTCCTCGTATGCAACTTTCATTTATAGTTACTGTTTTAGACTCTCCTGAGCATAAGCCATGGGGAATTGAGCACCTGTCCTTCTTCCAAGTATTTGGTTCCTGATACTACCACCTGGATTTATGGGGGCCTGGTATCATCATTTAGACAGTTTAGTAGTAAGTGATCTTATTAAATTTTACCCAACTGTAGGATATGCTAGAGTGGAGGTGAGGGAGGTTTAACTCATGAGTGAGAAATGAGAGAGACTGGAAATGTAAATATTTGCTATGGAGCTATTTCCATCTATCTTATACACATTCTGTGGAATTCAGTCAATCCATGAGTTCTGTATAGAATGACTGTGTACCATTGTTATGAAAATGGACATAGAAGCAGTTTAAACTGAGAATTGGTTTGAAAAGTCTTGAATTCCTAATGAATGGTTAAAATTGTGGTCAGTGCAAACTAACAAGTATCTTGACCGTGTAAGACATAGATCAGGATTCTACAGAACCAGAGGTTCATGTTTTTGCTGCTGCTGGGCACTGGGTTGAGGCTCTCAAACCCTTTGAGAAATTCCTCATCTGTGAATTAATGAGGTTGAATTAGGTGGTTCATATGTTTCCTCTTAGCTCTAAGGTTCTCTGATTGTATAACATTACCACAGCCAGATGAGACCTCATTTTATGTTATTAGGAATAGTGGGACAGAGGAGGGACCATTAATTATGCCCAGAGTAATATCATCTCCTTGGGTGTCCCTATAGCTATTCCATTTGAGGAAGAGCCTCCACTATTTTAAGAATGAAGAGTGTTTAAGATGCCACGATCAATGAATAAACTACGAATAAGATCTTCCAAAGACAAGTGATATTTTTTTCTCTCCATCTTTTTGTTTTAGTCTCTCATTTCTTTATTTTCTCACCTTTTCTAGTTTAGCTTATTTCTTAATCGACATTATTTGGGACCTAAGTATATTTTAGTATACATTATGTATATATAAAGATAACACATATTCATTGAATTATTGTTTTATATATTGAGTATTTATTTATTCAATCAACATTTATTTATTGAGCAGCTTCTCTGTGTCAGACACCCTACTAGGTCTGACATTACAACAATGAAAAGACAAAACTTGACTTTGCCTAAATGGTACTTATAGTGCAGTGAGAATAAAATACTATTCTATGTTTAAATTTTGAGAAGAATTTGGAATTACTGTTTTATAAGGAAATTAAGTTGCTCTTATTTATGGATATTCATTTTTTTTCATTTTCATGGATTAGTAAGAACTTATATGAAAACATAGTTCCTATATGTCCCTGTAGTATACACTCTTAGGTATTCAGAATATACTGTTGAATTTACAACCCATTACAATATGTTCTCATTTGCATTGTGATTTCAAACAGGAAAGGTACTCTCTGTATAGTATATCTTTGTATATTTTAGGGTAGAGTCAAAAGGATTACTCAGAGGAAAAAAAAAATCTGAAAATCATAGGATTTATGAGAAACCCTAGCATATTTCCTTGCATTGCAAAGTTCCTATACAAAATATAGTTTATCCAGTTCCTGAGTACAACCTTTACAAAAGCGTAATTGTAGAGTTTTGTATATCAACTTCTAATTCATCTTTGTTGTTACTGCTTTCATTGCCTTTAACTGAAACTGTATGTTTAATTACAGACCAAGCTTGTGGTTTCCTAGCTTTCTTTTCTCTTGCTGGTAAGGATTTTTAAAGCAGACCTAGGAGAGCTATGTGAAAAACATTAAAAAAATGTTGTCAGAGAAATAAGGCAAATACTTTCTCCGCTTCATCACCGCCAGTGTCAGTCATTCCTCCTACATTCCTCTGGGCCCCCCACAGGTCTTCCAGCTCTGGCAATGACCACTGTAGCTTCAGCTTCAGAAAAAAAGGAAAATGGTGAACTTTGGCCTTAGCTGATGGTTAGGACCAAGAGAATTTGGTGAATTTTTAATCTCATAATTTGAAGGTTATGCTCTTTCTTTTCTCTCCAATATTTTGATTTTATAATATCTCTCTGATGTCATAGACTACATTTAAAATCGAAAGGCACACTATTATGTTTTTCTCAACATAGAGCATTGGGTCTTAACCTGGCATTAGCTATTTTTCCACCCAGTTTTATTGAGATAAAATTAACGTATAGCATTGTGTAAGTTTAAGGTGTATAATGTGATGATTTGATACATGTATATATTGTGAAATGACTACCACAATAAGGTTGGTTAACATCTCTGTCACCTTGCATACTTATCTTTGTTTGTGGTGAGAACATTTAAGATCTCTCTGAGCAACTTTCAAATATGTAATACAGTGCTGTTAACTAAAGTCATGATGCTGTACATTACATCCCCAGAACTTATTGATCTTATAACTGAAGGTTTGCACCCTTTGACCAACATTTCCTCCTCATCCCCTCCCTACCCCCGGCCCTTGACAATCACCATTCTCCTCTCTGTTGGTTCCCAGGTATAATCTGAAACTGGCCTCAGGAGAGACCGAAGAAAGGGGAAGACCTCTCCAGATTGGCAGGTGGCAGAATTAAAAAGCAAGGGAATTTACGTGAGAGGTTGTCTTGGGTGGCTGCAAGATGAGAGATCTCCACATTCGCCTGCAAGAATCCTAAAGTTTTTGTTGAGGCTTTTACTGGCCTCAATCATATGCACCAGCCAGGGAATCTCAACCAGCCTTCCTCTCTCAGGGCCGAGTCCTCAGAACAGCTCCCACTGTGGGAACCACTGGCAGCGCTATCATTCCAGGGATAGGGAAGGGCATGCGGAGCTTCTGATTGCCCTGATCCAGCTCAAGGATCAACCTGCGGTCATATCCTCTTGATTATCTCTTCCAACAATGAGTTTGGTTTTTTTTTTTACATCCTATATAATAAAAGCCTAATAAGTGTCTGGTTGGCCGTTCAACCAATCAAAGCGTAACATGCTAATGATATGCTAAGGCTGCTCAACTGCTGCTATGATGTGCACTGACCACCAGGGGGCAGACAGTTGACCAGTTGACCAGTTGCTATGATGTGCATTGATCACCAGGGGGAAGATGCTCCGATCAGTAGGTTAGCTTGCTTCTGGGGTCTGACCAATTGGGACTGAGCGAGATGGGCTAGACACACCCTGGAGCCCTTCCACAGTCCCTCCCCAGCTGGCCAACCTCTCGTATTCCTCCTCAGCCCTTATTGTGCACCGGTGGGGTCCCTCAGCCTGGCCTGCACCCTCTCACAATCTGGGACCCCTTGGGGGATGTCAAAGAGCCAGTTTTGGCCTGATCCGGCCGGCCAAGCAGAGGGGTTCCACTGGTGCACAAATTTGTGCACTGGGCCTCTAGTTTCATATATAAGTGAGATCATACAGTGTTTGTCTTTCTCTGTCTCATTTAACTTAGTATAATGCCTTCAAGGTCCACCCATGTTATTGCAAATGGAAGGATTTTCTTCTTTGCATGGCTGGATAATATTCATGTGTGTGTGTTTGTGTGTGTGTATTTTCTTTATTTATTCATCTATCTATGGACACTTTGATTGTTTCCATGTCTTGGCTGTTATGAATGACTAGCATTAGTTTTTATACTGTCAATCAGTAGTTGTTGGTGCCAATTCAACACCAACAAGAATCCCCAGTTTGGGATGTGATGAAGGAAACTTTATTCAGTGCCAACAGCTCAACTGAGGCACAGCACAGCTGTGAGAACAGCATGGCTGTGGAACAGCGCAATAGTGTTACCGTTCAATTCTGAAGCAGCATGGCTGTGGAATGGCACTGCTTCAAGGTGGCCCTGGGGTGAGGGGGCCCTGGGGCCAGGCCCTGCGTTAGCTAGACAGCTCTGCTCTGCTCTGGTCCACTGTGCAGTATGCACTGCTCTGCCTTGTGTGCTCTGCTCTGCTCCTGCTCTGGTCAGTTCTGCTCCTGGGAGACATTTTTAGTGTTTCAGCTCCAGCTGGGAAAATGCACTCTTTAGTCTTTGGTGGAAATGGAAAGTGAGGTCTCCAAACAAGAGGGGAGCAGGCTTATATGGATGGAAGTCCCTGTGCCTGGTTCCTGATTGGTCCATTCTCATGCAAATGAGGACTCCAAATCCTCACGGTTTGATTGGTCCAAGAGGCACTGCCCTGACTGTTCAGAATGGAGCCACCCTGATTAGTGAGTGAAATTGCTGATGGGGATATAGCTGCATAGCTTCTCTTGGGCTGGGAAAGCCTCAGTACTATTGGTTGAAATAGGATTCCAGGAACTCCTTTATAAGGGCTGGCTCAGATGGCAGGAACACAGTGCAGGAAGGCAGTTCAGTGCAGGTTTTCCCTGAAGTGCAGTGTGAGAGACCCCTATATATAAATGGCTGCTAGGCTCTGTTTTTAAAAGTTAGCCACTAGGAGTCCTTCTAGTAAGTATCTTCTTTCCTAGGGTCCACAATACTGAGGGGAAAAAAAAAGAATTGTGGAGTTTAAGGCTTCTATTGAAATGGAGCAAATTTGCTAGGCAAAATCACACACAAATTCATATGCACATTCACATACTTCCACAGAGGAAATAGTAAAGTCACTTCACTTCCCTCTTTGTCCTCCTCTTACTACTGGTATATCCTTTTTTCTCTTTCTTTCACTCCTCCTTATGGTCCATCTAACCACATTTTAAAGTGTTTTGTCTTTCAGTTATCTATAATCAAAACACACACAGTAAAATAAATGTAACTATTCAAATGCTAACAGACAAATTAAAGCACTTATATAGAGTGTTCAAGTGATTTATAGCAAGAGAGAGGAATACATCCCTGCTTAAATTGAGAGATCACTGTGTTTTTCTGTACTTCTCTATCTTTTGTTTTCTTAATATGAAGAAATAAAATGCCCTGCTTCTTACCAATGGAAAATGATCTAAAACCACCTATAGGGCAGATTACTTCAACATACTTTGCTTTAATGTGCTCCAAACACATAAAGGGAAACATGAAATAAAATTATTATAAGAATTTTCTTTTCTTTGATGGTATATCCATTCAAATTGGTAGCAAATGTTCTCCTATAGGTTCTCATGGAATAGTAATACATTCTTGAGAAATCTTAGCAGATATTTTGAATACTTATTTGAGAACTGAAAAAAGGATGATGAAACAAAATATTATTTTCAGGTTCTCTAATTTGCATGGTTAAACTCAAGGGAACTTTTACTCTTGTCTAGATTTTCCCCCCTTCTTTGACATTCCTCTTCTTCATAGATGCCAAACACCCACAAATCAAAGAAACTTTTGCAACACTATTTTCCCCTTAGAATGGAAAATCTCCAACTTTGGCTCACATAAAAATCTATCTTCTTCTATTGTAATGATGCTTCCAAATAATATAAAGAAGGTATCAGTAGGGATATCTGTCTCTTTTTTTCTTTCTTATTGGTTGCCTAGCATATAATTCCTCTTCTCATGTTCCTGTGTTTGGGAAATTCCCTACTTTGTGAATCTTAGCAGAATTCAGATCTTGCCTCTAACCATAGAATCTGGGAAGTCCCACTATTCAGTTTCCTAGTGGCCTTAGGACACATGCCAGCCCATCAGGCATTCCCACTCTGAGCTGACGGGTGGAACAGGAAGAGTGGCGAATCCACTCAATGTCAGCAGTGGTGATGAAAATGTCGGTCTAGTGAGGCGGAGTGGCAGCAGTCCTAAGTGTTTCCTGTCTCTGGTGTGTGATGTTGGTCAGCGAGCTTGCTGAGTGGCCCAGTGGAGGTAGCAGCCTTGAACCGTGTGGCATGACTTTGGTTGTGTTTGGTAGCTTCCTATTGTTTCTGATTGTTTCCCAAAATGCTTCTCTAGCTTTCTCAGTGATTACGTGAAAATATCTAACATTGTTTTAATTAATTTCACTTCAGCTTAAAGCAGCCAGTCTCCGTTTTGTTATTTCTATTATTTTCCACTAAGAACCTTGATTGGTATGAAGTTTAACACCAGGAATGGTTGCAGGAAATGGAATCACAGAGAGATGGCAGGAGGGGAGACTGGGATTGGTTGTCTGGCTTAGTTGGAGCTGGAGGTATGAAAAATTCAGCTGCCTAAGGGATGAGACTGTGGCATACCCTAAAATTCAGTGGCAAATCAGCAGATAAATCACCTGCGAACTAGAATGAAGTGCTCCTCGAAGAAAAGGCTTTTGGGAAACAAGTGGGAGCTTCTGTAAAATAATATGAACGGATAAGGCTTTGAAGGACTGGCATGGGTGGTAGCTGCTTCTAATAGTGCTGGAAAGCGTCAAGAAAGAGAATATGAGCTCAAATTCTGCCCCCCCCCCACCCCCGCATGGATTAAAAACTAGGAACTTACGATGATTGCTCTAAGAGAATCTCATGTGTTGTGGTTCAGAGTTGGAAAGGTCAAAGCCAAATGTGGGCTGCTAAATTAGAATGCCAGCTGAGTTCACAGCCAGGTCACCTGTGTTAAAGTGTGGGCATTTAGAGAGAAAGACTGAGGCCCTGAGAACTAGAGCAGGGCTATGGGAGGGTTTGGTGAACTCAGGGTCCTCAGAATTCCCAGAGTCATCAAGCCACCCCTGCCAGCGAAGCAGCATCTGTGCACCTCTTTGATGAGGCTATTCCTTTTTAAAAAATATTTTTATTGATTTCAGAGAGGAAGGGAAAGGGTGAGAGAAGCATCAGTGATGAGAATCATTGATTGACTGCTTCCTGAACTCCCCATACCAGGATAGAGCCCACAACTGGGCATATGCCCTTACCTGGAATCAAACTGTGACCTCCTGGCTCATAGGTTAATGCTCAACCACTGAGCCACACTGGCCAGGTGAGACTATTCCTGTCTTGATTGAGTTTTTTTAAAATTTAAATTCTTTATGTTTAAAGTATTACATATGTCTCCTTTATCCCTCATTGATGTCTCCCCGGCCGTTCCCACCCCCCAGCGCATGCCCTCACGGTTATGCTTACATGCATGCATACAAGTCCTTTGGTTGATCTCTTACAGCCCCTCTGAAGTTTGATGGTCTCTTTAATGCTTCTATGTCTCTTGATCTATTTTTGTTCATCATTTTATCTTGTTCATTATATTCCACAAATGAGTGAGATCATGTGATATTTATCTTTCTCTGACTGGCTTATTTCACTTAGCATAATGCTCTCCAGCTTCATCCATGCTGTTGCAAATGGTAAGAGTTCCTCCTTTTTTTGCAGCAGCATAGTATTCCATTGTTCCTTTTTCTCCACATCCTCTCCAGCACTTGTCGTTTGTGGATTTGTTGATGATAGCCATTCTGACAGGTATGAGATGGTATCTCATTGTCATTTTGATTTGCATTTCTCGGATGATTAGTGACTTTGAGCATGTTTTCATATGTCTCTTGGCCTTCTGTATGTTCTCTTTCAAAAAGTGTCTACTTAAGTTCTTTGCCCATTTTTTGATTGGATTGTTTATCTTCTTTTTGTTCAGTTGTATGAGTTCCCTATAAATTTTGGAGATTAAACCCTTATGGGATGTAACATTGGCAAATATGTTCTCCCATGCAGTGGGCTTCCTTGTTGTTTTGTTGATGGTTTCTTTTGCTGTGCAGAAGCTTTTTATTTGAATGCAGTCCCATTTGTTTATTTTCTCCTTAGTTTCCATTGTCATAGGAGTTGTATCAGTAAAGATATTGTTGCTACATATGTCTGATATTTTTCTGGCTATGGATTCTTCTAAGATTTTTATGGTTTCCCGTTTTAAGTTTAAGCTCTTTATCCATTTTGAGTTTATTTTTGTGTATGGTGTAAGTTGGTGGTGTAGTTTCATTTTTTTGCATGTATCTGTCCAATTTTCCCAACACCATGTATTGAAGAGACTGTCTTGACTCCATTGTATGCTCTTGCCTCCTTTGTTCTGTTCCATTGGTCTATATGTCTGTTCTTGAGCCAGTACCAGGCAGTTTTGAGAACAGTGGCTTTGTAATACAGCTTGATATCTGGTATTGTGATTGAGTGAGCTTTATGTCACCTGAAGGAGTTGCATTACAAAGTTAGTTATCCTTATGCCCCTTATTTCCAAATTTATAACTGGACTTTGATGCCAACAAGAAAGTCAAACCTTGGAGGAGGTGGCTTATGGTGGTAAAAGTTGAAAGGCTTTGCCAACTAATATTGGAGGAAAGTCTGGGAAATATGTATGAGGATAGATTTTTTGAAGGTTCTATGTCCAAGAAAGAAACATAGAATTTGAGATGGGTTGTAGTCTATTGCTGTGGGAGCACTTAATCAGAGGTTCAGGTCCATTGTTCTAGCTTGGATAGGTGGCATTGATTCATTCATTTCCTTGAGTGGTTGACAAAAGCTTGGACTTGAGCCCCCTGAGACATTAGACATTTCTTTATAGACTGTAGGAGCCAGGCATTCAAACACGTAGGGAGGTAAGATTGTTGGAGGGGATATATCATGGGTATTGAACCCCATATTTTAACTATGTCCCTTGAGAGGGTCTTGATGAGACTCTTCAACAAGAGCTTGAGAGAGACCCACAAGCATCTTTGGGGGAAAACGAGTGGCCATTCTCTGGAGGCTAGTGGTGCTGATGGATGATGCTAAACAGGCACTCTGATCCTGGGATAATGGAGCTTAATTACGTAGTAGCACCTTACCATCAGAAGGCAAGGAGGGCAACATGGCTACCACAGTAGGCAGCAGGATGGGCATTTTAATTGACACGATCAAAAGAAATCTTTGGAAATGGCATTGATAATGGGATCTTTGTGACTGAAATTGGCACTTAGCTGTGCTACTTGATTTTTGTAACAAAAATACTCTGGTCTTCTTGCAAACAGAAGCTCGATTTTAGCTATTATAATGGGAAATCATAGCCTAATTCTGAGACAGAGATCAGTTCGTAAGCTCAGTAGCCTTTCACTGGAAGCAAGATAAAGAACTTGCTAGGTGGGGCCCTACCGAAGTGGCCCGAGTGTGTAACTAGAGCAACTGGGGGAAAGGAAACATGAAGGCTTTACGGTGGTTAGTGGACACTTGCTCTGTTCAAGATGCCGTCACTTTACTGGAGCAGCTCACACATGCCTGTATTTGCTATGCGTTTATTTGTCTGGCAGATGAGCACAGAATACTCTAAGTAGTTTACTTTGTCTGGCAGGAGCAGCAGGATAACTTCACTGCGTTGCCTCAGACTCATATCTTCTTTCTGGAACTATTTTGTCCACAGGCTTGTTGACCATCACACAGGACACCATGCTTGTCCAATATATTGTGACACACTTCTAGGATCTAGAAGTAGGATACATCAAACACCACTGATGTCTTGGTGTAATATACACGTGTACTAGTGGGAAGGAGACAGTCCAGAGAGTCTCCCGGCATCCACTCAGCAGGAAAGCTCCATTCGCTGTCCCTCACGGCTGACACAGTGATGCTTGCTTACTGTGCTTGTTTGGTTGTGAGAAGTAGTCCCGGAAGGGTCATATGATAGATTGATGATGAAAATGAATAAAGGAAAAAGTGATTTAAGAAAGTGGTGGTTCTTGGCCCACAAGTGGAATTGCTAGATAAATTAAATTAGAAGGTTGCAGTTGGAAACGGGGCTGGTTTATGAAATGTATAGTATGCTCTGTGTGGGTGTCACTAAGTGAAGCTCATTTAGAGACCAGAAGAGTTACACAAATGTATGAAATGGATGAAGGTAAGAAAGTACGAGAAGGATTGTTCTGGCTGGTTAGAGAATATACACATTCTTCATAAAGGCATTTAAATTTAGCAAAAACTCTAGGTTGTCTAAAGGATACATTGGTTTGTGATACTATTATGATACAGAAGTAAGAAAAAGACATTTATGAATTTATTTGAGCAAGGCTTGCAAATAGTGCAAACATTACTTATCAACTAGGAGATAAAAACTTACCAGAGAATAAAGAAGGGTGGTAAAACCATGGTATGTGCACATACATGTGCAGCACATACCTCTCCACAAAAAAGTATTTCATTCATTAAGCTAATATTTAAATTCCTACCATGTTAAAAATACTTTTCTAGGCTCAGGGCTAGAATAGTGAAATGACCAGTCGAGGTCTCTGCCCCAGTGGATCTTACATTTTAGTGGGAGGAGGCAGCAACAAACAAGTAAGTTACAGGGGCAAGTGCTATGTAAGGAGAGAAGGAAGGCAGAGAAGGGACAGAAGGAGAGCAAATACACAGGGTAGTCAGGGAGGAGCTGGGTGAGAAGATGACACTCGAACGGTGCTTCTTGAAGGACACGAGGGAACAGGCCTTGAAGATACCCGGGTGAAAAGCATTTCTGCAAGGTGGACGGCAAGGGCAAAGCCCTCAGACCGCAGCATGCTCAAGGCAGTGCGTGTGGCTGCAGGGCGTGAATGAGGAGGGAGCAGAGAGAGAGACCAAATTCTTAAGGAGTTTGACTTTCACTCTTGGGGAGCTGGGGACCAATGGAGGATTCTAAGCAGAAAAGCGCCTAAGGATTTAACTTACATATTTAGTAGGATCACTCTGGGTTGAGAATACTCAGTAAGGCAGTAAAAACAGGCCATGCAGCAACCTGGAGATAAATCATGATGGATTAGGGTAGAATGTGGAGGAAGTGAGAATGAGTTAGTTTCTGGATATATGCTGAGGTGGAACCAAAAAGATGTCCAGATATATTGTAAATATGGTGTGAGAGAACGTTAACCAGTTGCTTTGACATTTTACAAGGGTAGGCTAAGTGGGGAAGATTTTGGACATTAAAAATGGTTATTATAGTAAGGGAATTTACATCCAGCAAATGGAAACATTGATTTGAATCCACTTCTCTGTTTCCACTTTTATGCATTTTGTATTTTAGCCTATCATTCTTAAATTAATTGTTATTAACTGATTTAGGGGAAATTGTGTTTTTATTTTGCATGCTGGAAGTTAAAACATTAATTTGAAATTTGATTCAAAGCAAATAAAAATAAAGGCTGTTCATTATTTTGTCTGATTTCCAGATATAGTATTTTCTATATTAAAATAAGAAAGTACAAAGATTTGAAGCGTTCACTGCCTTTTTGATATTTTTTCAGCCAAGATATTTTAACATGTTCACTTCAATTAGGTGATATTCCAACACCTCTATGTTGAACATCGTTTGTATTTGCCAGTCTCGATACCATACATATTCCATTCTATATAAGTGACTCAGCCCCCCGATCTGGTTCAGTGGCTGGAGCTCCTCCTAGAATCAAGAGAGAGCGCGGCAATATGACATAATTAGAAAATATGTCCCATGAAAGGTGGGACCCTATTTTGGCTTGTTTGTTTGAAGTATTTATATTTATTAATAAAGAACCTTTGAGAAGGCTCTTTCCCTATAAATACATATAAAGAGAAATGGTTTTCCACCACGCTTGTGAAGCTCTCTGTGTACGCGCATGAATAGATTTCCATAATTAAACTCAACCACAATCAAAGACTGTGATTACTCCTCAGCTGTTTTCCTGGCAGACCAAGTTAAACCTCTCTCTCATATTGGCAGTGAATAGTACAATGATAGGCCCAGAATATAGGCTTTTTATTGCACTTGGGAATTTTTGTGAATCTGAAGTATTTTTTTTGTTGGTCAGGGAGCCTGAAATTGGTGGGGGACAATCCTTGTTTTCCCATAGGTGGGGGGACTTGTTGCCTGTGAAGGGTGATATCAAGAGCTCCCTTCAACCAATCCTCTCTCTACCCATCCTTGCTGGGATAGGACATTTTAGGAACTCCTCAGGAGCTAAAGCATTGTTGTCTGGCCTGCTCAAATCATAAATAAAGGTTCATTAATTGATTGGACCAATACTTTCCAAAGTCATGAGGGGAGAGCAGGGTCCGGAGGGAACAGGACACAGGAGAGAGAAAGGCTGGGCCATATCCTGGGACCACTGGCTGGTAAGGGGCCTAAGACCCCTGAGTGTGCTGCCACGGCAGGAGGTGGACAGCACCCAAAGAAGGATTCGTGTAGCCAGCAAGCCCTTGCCTGTGTCCATCTTGTGCAGTAGACCTGGGGCCACAGAGGAGGACACAGGTGAGGGGGACCCAGGCCCAGCCTTGAGAAACCTAAGACTGGTCAGGGGAGCAGACACAGAGGGTGCTGTGCTGATGTAACCTGGAACCCCAGGTTTAGGGGTGCAGAGGGCAGCTGTCACCCACTACAGAGGAAAGGCCTCTCATTCATACTTCTGTCTTGGGTTTATGACTTGAAGGGGCTCTGACTGTGTAACATTTTCAGCTGTAAAATAGACTATGGAGGGGGCATGTCCTGGTACCCGCTGCTGCCAGCGTGCTCTCCCTGGAAAGGGGCTTTGTGAACTCTTCTAAGCGCCTGTGTGAAGACAGGACTATGAAAAGCTCTGACTTTATATTTTTAATTTTTACATTTTCATTTTTTATTAGCTCGGTGTCTTGGACCAAGATATTTCATTTCTCTGAGCCTTAGTTTCTTCCTCTGGTCAATGTGGAGAATGATTTCCCAGTTCCCCTCACTGGGTGGTGGAGAGCATTCCTGGCACATGGTGGGTAGCGGGCCCCACCCTCACTGTCGCTGACTGATGACCAGGGCGGGCTGGACACTGGCCTAATACGGGGCCTGATGACCAGAAAGGGAGGCGGAAAGACATCCCCCTCGTGTAGCCTCATGCTATGTGGAAGGGAAAGTTTTACATTTAACATTTTAATTTAAGCATCATTAAAAGAGAATATGCATTAATCTGCTTAGATCCTTCTGAATTTGGATCTAATTCACTCAAAGGCTCTTTTGTCTGATTTCTAGAGCGTTTAATTCCCACAGAGTGGTCCATGGAGGAGGTGGAAGCTGTTGTTGCTGTTGTTCACAGTGTGTTATCCTTATCATCAGTGGTAGTGTGACTTCCTGTCAGACCGGCAAATGTATGGACAGTTCACTGAGCAGCATGTTAGAGAGAGCTTCGTGTCTGTGCAGTGACGCTGGGCTTTGTGGGCTGTGCACTATGAACGGGGTCATTAGATGCTCCCGATAGGCGTCTAGACAGGGTCAAGCTTCGGGAGCACTGCTCAGCCCTGGGAAGAGCAACCGGTTGCCCGTTCGTGACCAGAAAGAGATCTCCTTGATCAACAAGTTAACGGTGGACTTCACTCTCTGGTGCTGGCTTTACACCCAAGAGGAAAATCAGCCCGTCATGTGTAGAACGAGACTGGGCCTCAGTGTGGCCTGAATTGAGGGTGCTGAAAATGGTATCTCCCAGATACCTTTTTACCGTCCAGCTGTGGGGCTGGATTCCCATTTTTAGAATCATTTCTTTGTAGGAAGTCACTCTGATTTGAAGAGGCTCCTGTCAAATGTGAGCTTGTGCCGTGGGCAGGTTATACAAGGACCTAGATTGCTCAGTCTTAGGTACAGTGGTGAGGAAGTGCATCGCAGGGTAGGTAAGTTGTGATGTGAGGGCAATTGGACACTTTTTAAAAATTATTTTTTTTAATCATCACCTGAGGATTTTTCAATTGACATTTTAGAGAGAGTGGAAGAGAGAGGGAAAGACAGAGAGAAATATCAATATCTATATGAGAGAAACACATCGATTGGTTGCCTCTTGCACATGCTCTGACCAGGGCCCAGGCTGGGAGGCCTGCAACTGAGGTATATGTCCTTGACTGGAATTGAACCCAGGACCTTTCAGTCTGCAGGCTGACATTCTTTCCACTGAGCCAAACCGGCTAGGGTGCAATAGGACATTTTTAAACGTTAGAATTGAGTATGCTTTTGGAGAGGGCTGCAGAGACAGCTTGAGGTCTTTGGATGCCTTTGGAAGGGAGCAGAAAAAGGAGAGGGGCTGGTGAAAGGGGAGTGTCCCATGTGTGCCTTTGTGTGCGTGTGTGTGTGCACACGTGCGCGCACATGTGCAGGTGCACACAAAGCAAGGGATGAGCCCCTTTCACCTACATCCCTGTGCTTCACAAGTTCTATCTCGAGCCCTGACGTTATTTCGAGCAAGGATAAAAATATTTCGAAACCAGCCCCTTTTTGGGTCCTTTCTGGTGCTGAGGACTTTTTTTTTTTTTTTTTTTTTTTTTTTTTTTTACTGTTTCACATCCTTCTCTTTTTTATTTTATATTTAAATTTAAATTTTACTTTTCAATTACGCTTTAAATTTAATATTATTTTGTATTAGCTTCAGGTGTACAGCACAGTGGTTAGACAGTCACATAGTTTACAGTTTTCCCCTGTTTTCAGTACCGATCTTGGTGCTGAGGACTTAATAGTGCCTGCCCGGAGGTGTGAACCTTTCTGCAGGGGTGAGAGAGACTCACCTTCCACCTTTCCCTCTTGTGTGCCCTCGCCCAGCATCTGGTGGCCTCTGTAGCGCCAACTAATCTGCTGGAGCAAACATGACAGTTTACTCATTGCAGATTGTTGTGTGGCACCCTCAGGGCCGGGGCCAATAGAACCTGGAACGTGCAGACTTCAGTCTGTAAGAGTGGTCGCCTAGCAATACTGCTGTCAGCTTCTCACATGGGAGCTTCAGTGTCACCACTGGGTTCTGGCATTGACTGACTCCTACCTGCTCTCCTGCTGTGTGCTAAGCAGTTTCACACATGCATCTCCTGCTCATTGCAAATTGTCAGTTGTTAAGATTTCTCTCAACTAGTTGTTAGAAGTCAGCTAGTTGTTAGTGTTTCTATTTTACAGTTTAGAAATGTGAGGCTTTGAGAGGTAATTTGTCCAAATGGAACAGCTGGGGAGTGAGCAGGCTGGGATTTCACCTTAGAAACATCAGCCCCCCACTCTACTACTCTATGCTGTTGTGAAGGGTATTTCCTTTCCATTTAGGAGTTTCTGCTTTTTCCAAAAGATAGCATGCAGCCTCAGGAACACTTAACTTGGGGCACTTTGCCAAATGGAATAGAATGGCTGCGGGAAACAGCGTGAAGAAAGGGTGCTGGACACACACCTGAGATGCGGAGGAATGTCGCGGATTTGCATGGCTCACCAGCCCTCATTTTGTCCCTCAGTGGCTGCTGACTAGTAGGGTCTGCTCCTGCTGAAGGCCCTTAGACCTCAGGCCTGGTCATTACTGCCTGCCCAGAAGGAGGGCAGGCCCTCCTGTCTTTGCAGTGGATGTGCCTTAGAACTTAACACCATGCCATGACATCTTTCACACCTTGTGTTTCTCATTCTCTTTCTGTTTTATCTTGACACTCAAACTGAAGCTGACCTTGGCTTTCTCCCGTTGGCGCCAATGCATAGTCTCCCTCCAGCTCTGCTCCCTCTGACTGCCCTGGGCAAATGTCCTCCCAGGACTCCATGGATTTTCTCCTTTGCCTGCACCCCTCAAGACTTCCGAACCATCACTTTCCCTCCCAGGGCCTTGGCAGTGCTGGCGGAGCTCTGCAGCCCCTGCACCCTGCCAGCACCCTCCTGCCAGCTGCAGAAGCTGGTGTGGAGCTGCCAGGCCCACCCTGTGCAGCACCAGCTGCCACCCCAGAGCCCTGCCAGGACTTGGAAGCTGCTGCTTATTGCGACCCGTCTTAGTCTGGAACAGCAGAGCCTGAGCCAGATACGCTACCACTTAATTGGCAAAAGCAGCACCAGAGAAGCAGAAGTGGGGGGCGGGAGGAGGAAGGGAAACGAAGGAGGGAGAATATGAGAGATGTATTTTGATCTGTCACTGCTTGCTATTGTTTGATCTTGTGGGGCATTTTCAGAGAATCCATACGGGTGACTGCATTTCAGGGCAGAACTTCCAGGGGGAGGACAGGAAAGGCTTTATTCAGTGGCTCCTCTCCTCTCTTGACCAGAATCTACTCCAAGGCAGACTTGCACTTCTAGTTTGCATAAGCCTGTAAGTGGCCAGCTCAGATCTCAGTAGTGACTCACACCTCAGCAGCAATAGAGAAGGCCTGGGTGGGAGGCAGGAGGGGCCCGACGTGCCCGTGGGTGAATGAGGGCCGTGCAGTAACATCAGTAGTGATATCTGGATCCACAGCTGTGGGGGCAGCACAAGCCATATTAGATCCGCTCAGCCCAGCAGCAGGCAAGTGCACAGATCTGGGTGATGGGTAAACTGAGTCTGGTCACGTTGGAGCATTTTAATGTCAGAGCCGTTTGGTCCCTGGGCATGTTTGTGTTGCTAGAAAATTTCTTGTTCATTCAAGGAAATATTCAGTTTCCTTTTCCGATTCCGAAGGTACAGCATCATTGTGAGGGAGTCCCTTGTGTGGGTGGGGTTCAGCTGTGTCACCTCTAATTGAGGGATCCAGATGTTACAATAGTGAGATATTTCTCACAGCAAGAGGCAGAAAAGCTGTCCTCAGAGCAGCTGATAAGTGTGGCGGTGATCACACATCGAGGCCTCATGTTTCTGGAAAGCAGTAGTACTCATGGGCAGGGCCTGGGGGCCTGTGGGGCTCAGAGGACTACCCTGTAGGCTGTGTGATAGCTTCACCTTGTTTTAGCAGCAGTGCATGGCCTCCTTCATGCTCTCCTGACTGGGGTGAGTGGTGATCCTTTATCTTCCTTAACCCCTGCTGGCTATACTCCCCTTACCTGGCCTTAAATGAGCCCCTGATGAGGGTGGTCCTGTAGGGACCTCAGCACCACCACTAGCTGGCCCTGAAAATGCATGTTGAAGATCCAGGAGACAGAGTTCTGAGGTCACCTTCTCTTCAGTTGGGAGGTTTAGATGGTGTCAAGATAACTATTTAAAGTTCTAGCTAGGCAGCCCTAAGGACATACAGTTCTCCTCCTCCTCCTCCTCCTCCTCCTCCTCCTCCTCTTCCTCCTCCTCCTCCTCCTCCTCCACTTCCTCTTTCCCCCTCTTACCCCCCCCCGCCCCGATATTTTATTCCCATTGATTGTTAGAGAGTGGAAGGGAGGGGAGAGACACACAGAGAGAAATATCAATGTGAGAGAGACACATCAATTGGTTGCCTCCCTCACACACCCCGACTGAGGCCTGGGATCGAGTCTACAACTGAGGCACGTGCCTTTGACCGGAATCAATCCCATGACCTCTAGTCCGAGAGCTGACACTCTAACCACAATGGCAGGACTACAGATGTTCTTTAGGTTTAACTATACCAATTCTTTTCTAACTTGATTTATCTTCCAGCTGATCTCTTACTAAAGGGCTCTGGCCCAGGGCAAAGCATTTAAATAGCTAATGGCCTTGACTTCTGACTCCATCATGGGCCAACTTATCTATCTCTACATAGTGAAAATAGACTTTTCAAACTGAGTGCAGGGAAGACTGTGCAAATGATTTTCATAATTGTTACTATCCAGTAAACCAACAATCTGCATAGCAGCGGGAGTTATTTGCTCTAAAGGTATATTTCCCCAGGGAATTGGGCTGGGGGGGGAGATAGGTGGGTGGACCAGCCCCCTGTGACCAGAAAAAGTGCTCACCTCATTTCCAACAACCTCCTGGCCAACCTTTGCTTTGCTGGGAGTATGTGGGGCAGGAGGGCCAGCCTCCTTCCAGCTTCAGAGCTGGAACCCAAGCCTTATTGGAAAGGAAGTGATAGATGGAAGTGATAGAACCAGATGGAAATGGACTTATTGTCTCTGTTGCTAGAAAACAGCAATTGCGAGCAATCCTCAAATGATAAATTTCCCGCCAAATGGAAAAAATTAGAGTCCCTTTCACCAGTCATCCTGTTAGAAATCCAAGTAATGATGTTGGTCTAGGTCAACTCTGAGCACATCTGCATCCTTCTGACTCAGGTTACCAACTAAAGCAGAGTTCCTGGCCCCTTTGTACATTGCAGGAGTTGAGAACCCCATATCTTACTTCTAGTTTCTCCCATCCATGCCATTCTTCCCTTGTACACTGGGATCCTGCTGGCATCCCACCCCGCTTGTCCTTGTAAACAGAAGCAGAAAGCCCGCATTCCCGATGACATGGAGACCAGCTCCGGCGCCTGAGCTGAGAACCATCACAGAACGCTAGGGGCACAGCAGACTTTCACCAGGAAAGCCATCAGGCCAACCTTCCAAGCCCGTCTCTCCTAGCTGTTAGGGGAAGATCTGTGAGCTGGGCATGGGTGTGTCCTGCTCCACAGAGTTGACACCCAAGCCCCACATAAAAGCAGGCTTTCAACACCACTCTGACATTTATGAACTTACTTCAGAGCCGCTTGTCTTGACCTACTTCACACTCCATATTACTCTCCACAGATCCTCCCTGCTTCTGACCTGGGGGCTGACTCATTTTCCTGCTTACAGCCTTGCCTCAACACTCACTCCTAATGTTTTACATATTTTCTCTGGCAATGACCTTTGCTTCCTTTTTGACTAGAGCTCAGATTCTCCTTTGGCCAGAGAACCCTGACTATTTCTGGGTAAAAATATGCCAGATCTTTCCTGGCCCCTCGTACCATTGGTCCCTGGTATGGCCTCCTAAGAGCACTGTAGCTGCTGGACTTTGGACTTTATATGATTGGGGTAGACTTAGTTTAAGAACAGAATAGGGAGAGGGAGCTGGGAAGGGAAGGATGAATAGGGCCATTCATTCTTTTTATCATTAGCACCATTGATGGAGACTTTCACATGAGCACCAATTATTTTACTCCATGATGTTTAGACTTATTTAATTTCCAAGAGCCACAGAAAGTGATATGAACCCATTGAGCCTATATGAACCTATCAGGAGCATATTGACTTGATAGTGCTGCTCCATACTCCATCTGTATGTCATTCTATCCATGAGTGAATCCTTTCTGAGAAGTAATTCTGCTTTTATACCTCAATTAATTATGCAGTGAGTACTCAGATTGAATGAAATTGGTGAGGTTCTGAAACACTTTGATTGTTAGTCCTTTCGTTGGCTATACAACTTCATTAAGTGTTAGGTTCCATCTGATGGTTATTTACTTCATAGCAATTATAGTTTAACATCATGGTAGATTTTTTGGGGGGGTTCCCTGCTCTGCTTATGCCTTCTTCTTTGGGAAATCTCCCTTACCCACAGCCCTGCCAATAACTTAGACTTGGGTGGCCACTTGAAACTGACATTGTCAGTTCATAATCTGGTCAGTGGCCAACCAAGTTATCTTGCTTGAAAATTTGAGTTGATGGACATAGAGACCATTGTCAGTCATTGGTTGGTGCCAGATTCTTAAGGTCATGTTGAATGAGGACCAAAGTCAGTTCATGCCACATGGACAAGCTGAGGCTGTGAGAGAGGAGAAACCAGCAATAAGCAGAGACAGCTGGTTTGCAGAGAGGAGGATATATCAGACAAACAGCAGGTTAAGAGACCACACAAGGGACTCAGTAAGAGCATGCCTTTGGCTCTAGGTGGCTTCTCAGATCCAAACCTCAAAGGCCTATTCAAACTTCATTTCCTGCTTGTCGGTATCCATGAGATGACTTCTCAGATCCTACAACACTCACCTCTACCACCCGAGATAGTTTTTCAGAGAAGCAAAAGATAAAGGAGTTCATTGCCTGCCTTTTCTTTCTCTCTCTCTTTTTTTTAGATAAGGATTTCTGTTCCTTATGGCTAAAAAACCTTGACAAAAACAAATTGCTACCCAGGTGTTGCCAGCAGTGGCTGCAACAGAGAGTTGTAAACTTATATCTTGGTAATTAAACAAAGGGTGGGATGTTTTCCAGTTGCTTATTTTGAAGGAGAACTTGATGTCATTGAAAGCTATTTATATCTATACTCTTGTTGTTAATCATTTAGGACACTGGCTTTCCACCAGATTCTCACTTGTGATAATCATATTGGCTTTATAGGGTGGGTCTTTAGGAATTCAGCAATTGTGGGGGAAAAACAACCCACCCAACATTGGACATAAGCTTACATCAAAGGACACAGTTGCTTCGGCTAGTTTATAGTGGTGGACTTTCTGATTATCTGCACCAGAGACGTAATCTTAATTGCCTTGTCAACAAATCCAGTGCCCAAATAACTGGAGGTTTTTATGGCTGGGGAAACTCCTGATATATAGCAGGGGTGAGGATGAGGTAATCTATGGGCTGTGATCCATCTCCAGCAATTACAAGTTGTACTCATATTTAGCTCCTACACCAACATGGTATTTATCTGGGTGGAGAAGTGTAAATAGTAGGCACCCTGGGAATGGAGCTGGGCTTATCTTCTTTGTTTTTCTGAAATGAGCCAAAAGAGAGGGCACTATATAAGTTTGCATAAGATACTAAGCTAGTCTGGGTAAGAAAAACCAAAGTTAAGTGAAATACTCTACAGGAAGAGATTTTAATATCTGAGGGGATGGACAGAAAAGTGAATGCCAGTTGGGAAAAGGATATTTAGAGAATGGTAGAGGGAGAACTCATCTATAGTGAGAGGCTATATAGCCTAGTAGTTAAGCACATGCACTCTAGTCTCAGACCTAGATTCAAATCCCAGGTCCAACATCTTACTAGCCATAGGACCGAGGATGGGTTACTTAATTTCTCAGTTTCTTCATTTATAAAATGGGAATAACAATATACCTACCTCATAGGTTTGCTGTGAAGATTAAAGGAATTGATAAATGTAATATGCACCACAGCAGGTGGTGAATAAATGCTGGTTACCCCTATTCTGTATGACACCACCTGGTGTGCCAATAAAGCCAGCAAAATGCAGGAGAAATAATGCCCCAGTGTTCTATATTTTTTTCCTGATGAGAAAATCCAATACATTTACTCGCTGGCTGTGGAATGTGTGTATTTTGGCTAAAACAAGAAAGAAGATCCATAAAAAGGCTACTAAATGAAGATGGGAAGAGAGGGGCTTTCATATAAGGAGAGAAAATAGATTGGGCTCTGGTCTGGGAAAATGAAGACTGAGAAGCACTATGATGAATTTCATGAAGGACAGGAATAGCATGAATAACTTGTTTTTGAAATATGGGAAAATTAGAATTGGCGTGAAAGACGAATACTTTGAGGTGAATACTTGAACAGATGGTTACTTGACTGTGCTTGCACAGTGAGTCGTTCAGTTATGGAGCTCGCTAGCTCAGGAGCTTCAGAGCAATCTGGATGCAGGGTATGTGCTCTGGTTCCTTAACTATCAAGGGTAGTCAGGGGTGTCCCTGATAGAGCCCTAGTTTCGTCCAGTTCAGCATATAGTAATTTGTATTAGTGTAGTATTTAGCCATTTCAAAACACTCAGCAACTTCAGTTCATTTGATTCCCATGGCACTGATTTACTATACAGAATTTACACTGTGGGCAAGGGAATCAGAAGGTGAGGAAGATGACTTGTGTTGAGGGTCCTGATCTATATTGCCACCCAGAAGCACTGCAATTAAATTAATTTAATTTGGGGGCTTAATATAATTAGGTCATTTATAATGTTTTGAGACCAGAGAATGTTTAGTTATTTTTTGAGTTCAGGATTGGTATTGTGAATAAATTAAAGAAAAAAGTTCACTTTTTATTATGGTTTTTATAAATTCTACTCAGGCAACATTCTAATGTCAATAGAATGGCTTATTCTTTTTATTTTATTTTTTAATTTAATTTTATTGTTTAAAGTATTACAGATAGTAGTACATATGTCTCCCCCTTTTCCCCCCATTGACCTTCCCCTGGCCTCCCCTACACCCGTGGCACATGCCTTCACCCCCCCGCCCCAGTGTCTTGTGTCCATTGGTTATGCTTATATGCATAGAACAGCTTATTCTTATATTTATTTTTACTTTTAGAGCATTTGTTCATAAAAACTAATTTTATAGCTAGCAGTCAATTTAGAGATAATCTTTTTCAATTCTTCATTTTACAGCAGGAGATGGGTTCCTTAGGTGACATGCACAAGGTGGCAAAGCTTGGGTCAAAGCCCACATTCTAATCTATGTTTTCTTTCCATCAGGTGTCTTCCCCTAGAACCGTGGTTGGGAAACTGCGGCTCGCAAGCCACATGCGGCTCTTCGGCCCCTTGAGTGTGGCTCTTCCTAAGCCTTAGGAGTACCCTAATTAAGTTAATAACAATGTACCTACTTATATAGTTTAAGTTTAAAAAATTTGGCTCTCAAAAGAAATTTCAATCGTTGTACTGTTGATATTTGGCTTTGTTGACTAATGAGTTTGCCAGCCACTGCCCTAGAGCAGTGGTTCTCAACCTTCCTAATGCCGCGACCCTTTAATACAGTTCCTCATGTTGTGGTGACCCCCAACCATAAAATTATTCTCATTGCTACTTCATAACTGTAATTTTGCTACTGTTATGAATCGTAATGTAAATATCTGATATGCAGGATGTATTTTCATTGTTGCAAATTGAACATAATTAAAGCATAGTGATTAATCACAAAAACAATATGTAATTGTATATGTGTTTTCCGATGGTCTTAGGCGACCCCTGTGAAAGGGTCGTTTGACCCCCAAAGGAGTCGCGACCCACAGGTTGAGAACTGTTTCCCTAGAGGATCAGGAAGATGTGGTTGAGCTTATTTCTGCACACACACAGACTCAAATGTGTTATGCTTGAACTTGGAGTGCCCAGAAGCAGATTTACACCAGGAAAGGCCTCTCACTTTTTTTTTGTTGTTTGTTTTTTTAAAAAATATATTTTATTGAGTTTTTACAGAGAGGAAAGGAGAGAGATAGAGAGTTAGAAACATCGATGAGAGAGAAACATCGACCAGCTGCCTCCTGCACACTCCCCACTGGGGATGTGCCCGCAACCAAGGTACATGCCCTTGACCAGAATCGAACCCGGGACCTCTCAGTCTGCAGGCCGACGCTCTATCCACTGAGCCAAACCGGTTTTGGCATTTTTTGTGTTTTAATAGTTTTATTTAAGATATCACATTTCCCACTTTATAATACAGTGCTTCTGCAGTGCATTATTTCCTTTCCCTGTGCACATAGTCCACACTCAAGTATCAAGAATGCCCAGTTATTTACTATGCAGCTGCTCAACTTTTAAAACTGCCTTGGAATTTGCTACAAATTTTGATCCTTCGATATTATGTGTGGGACAATGCTAAATCTATGCTGGAGGTTGGCTTAATCAATCTCTTTGGTGATGGACCTAGAGGAGGCACCACCAGATAGATGGAGGGGCTCCACCACCAGGGAAGCCCAGGCATTCCTCCTGGCATGGTGCCTGCACTCTGGTGCAGCTCGGTAATGATGAGGTCGCAGACATTTCCCAACTCTTTCTGCTCATGTTCAAAATTATCAAGCCAGCTGATATCATTGTACTCATCAAGAATCTTCTGTTTGTTCTCATCATTGATCTTGCCTTGAAGTTTTTCATCTTCATCAGTTGCTTTCAGGTTGAACGCATAGGATTCAAGTAAATTCTTGGAAGATACCTTGTCCTACTGCTTCTAATCTTCAGCTCTGTACTTCTTAGATTCCTGGATCATGTGCTCAACCTCTTCCTTGCTCAGATAACTCTCTCTCTTTTTTAAAATTTAAGTTCTTTATTGTTGAAAGTATTACATGAGTCTCCTTTCCCCCCATTGACCTCTCCCTGCCCGCTCCCACTCCCCTAGCACATGCCCTCACCCCCTACTGTCTATGTCCATTGGTTATGCTTATATGCATGCATAGAAGTCTCTTACCTCCACTCCCACCCTCCCCTTCCTTCTTTATATCCCAAAGAAGGCCCCTCTCTGAGGTTTGATGGTCTGTTCGACGTTTTTATATCTCTGGATCTATTTTTGTTCATCAGTTTATGTTGTTCATTATATTCCACAAATGAGTGAGTATATGTGATATTTATCTTTCTCTGACTGTCTTATTTTGCTTAGCATAATGCTCTCCATGTCCATCCATGCTGTTGCAAATGATGAGTTCTTTCTTTTTTTAGAGCAGCGTAGTATTCCATTGTGTAGATGAACCACAGGTTTTTAATCCACTCATCTGCTGATGGGCACTTAGGCTGTTTCCAAATCTTAGCTATTATAAATTGTGCTGCTATGAACATAGGGGTACATATATCCTTTCTGATTGGTGTTTATGATTTCTTGGGATATATTCCTAGAAGTGGGATTACTGGGTCAAATGGGAGTTCCATTTTTTACTTTTTTGAGGAAACTCTATACTGTTTTCCACAGTGGCTGCACCAGTCTGCATTCCCACCAGCAGTGTACGAGGGTTCCATTTTCTCCACATCCTTGCCAGCACTTGTTGTTTGTTGATTTGTTGATGATAGCCATTCTGACAGGTATGAGATGGTACCTCATTGTTGTTTTGATTTGCATCTCAGATGATTAGTGACTTTGAGCATGTTTTCTATATGTCTCTTGGCCTTCTGTATGTCCACTTTAGAGAAATGTCTATTTAGGTCCTTTGCCCATTTTTTGATTGGATTGTTTATCTTCCTTTTGTTCAGTTGTATGAGTTCCCTATAAATTTTGGAGATTAAACCCTTATCAGATATAACATTGGCAAATATGTTCTCCCATGCAGTGGCCATCTTGTTGTTTTGTTGATGGTTTCTTTTGCTATGCAGAAGCTTTTTATCTTGATGTAGTCCCATTTGTTTATTTTCTCCTTAGTTTCCATTGTCCTAAGAGATGTATCAGTAAAGATATTGCTATGAGGTATGGCTCAGACGACTCTTGTTGTTAGTGATGGCAATTTTATTCCCTTTTCCTGTACTCTTATCCATAGCAGACATATTGAGAATGCCGTTGGCATCAATATCAAAAGTCACTTCAATCTGAAGAACACCACGAGGTGCAGGAGGTATGCCTGTGAGTTCAAACTTGCCACTCAGGTGGTTATGCATCATTACCAGGTTGCACGCTCACTGTCATAAACCTGAATGAGCACACGGGACTGGTTGTCAGAGGTAGGTCGTGGAGGTCTGTGTCTGCATGGTAGGAACGGTAGTATTGTGCTTGATGAGAACCGTCATGACTCCACCAGCAGTCTCAATGCCAAGGGAAAGAGGAGTATCATTCAACAGCAGCAAATCTTGAACATTTTCGGATTTGTCTCTAGATAGGACGATTGCCTGGACAGCTGCACCATAAGCAACAGTATCATCTAGGTTGATGTGATGCTCTTACTCAACTCTTTTCCATTGAAGAAGTCCTGTAGCAGTTTCTGAACCTTGGGATATGGGTAGAACCACCCATCAGGACAATATTATGGATCTGGGACTTGTCAAGCTTGGCATCCCAAAGAAGGCCCCTCACTGAACCTTGAGTGGAGAGAGGGAGCTAGGCTGCAATCAGGAAACATCCTCTATAACAAAACCCTAATATGCAAATCGACTGAATGGTGGAATAACTGGTCGCTATGAACTGACCACCAGGGGGTAGACACTCAACATAGGAGCTGCCTCCTGGTGGTCAGTGCGCTCCAACAGGGGGAGCACTGCTCAGCCAGAACTGGGCTCATGGTTGGTGAGCGCAGTGACAGTGGTGGGAGCCTCTGCGGCAGTACTAAGGAGCGGCAAGCTGCGTAGTAGAGAGCAGCAAGCAGGTGGGTGGTAAGGAGCGAGGGGTCCCAGACTGAGAGAAGGCACAGGCCAGGCTGAGGACTCCCCCCCCCCTCCCCACCACACACACACACACACACACACACACACACACACACACACTCCTCCAGTGCACGAATTTCGTACACTGGGCCTCTAATTTCTTTATAAGCATTTCTGGTAAATGATGTAAACAGCTGGTATACGAAATGGACTAGACTCTCCAAGGCTCCAGTAACTTGTGATATTTCAAATTCTAAAAAAAAAACCAAACCCTCACTTTGTACCTATTTTATATTTATAATTTTATATTCTTTTTCTTAAAGGTGTACCCTCCCCTTACTCCAAGATTATATACATTTCAGCCTCCATGAAACCTGGATTTGCTTCTTTATGTCCAAAGATATCATTGGTTGGGAATTTCATTTAAATATTTCAGATTTTTATTTTTAAATTCATTTTTATTAAATATATGATAACATTTAAATTAATTTTATATTTTAAGTTAATTTTAATTATTACTAATCAAAAATTAAAGCACTATGTTTTAACAAAAATGGCAGCTCCTTGCTCCCCTTCTCTACCTCTTAGTTTGTCTCTAGAATCATCACTTTTAATTCCTCTAGATGTTCTCCCTACTGTTTACCTCTATCTTGTTTCATGATAACTTGTTCTTTTAATTGATCAATTTTATATCTATTTATAATGATAGGAAATTTTATATTAGTGGTGCTGTTATTATTGACATGACTTCCTGTGATGGTAGCTAAGAATTTAACTTCGTCACTCCAAACATCCCTTTTCTCTCCTCCCATTTTCCCTAACCAGTTAAATCACAGCTTTTGGTTTCCTCAAGCATCACTGTTCATATTATGATGACTGTATAAATATTATAGCAAAAACAAGTAGTATCCTATGGCATCCTTTCTTGTACAACTTTTTGTCCTAGAGTTAATAATTACCTTATTTTCTTTTGCTTAATTTTCTGTGTTATCTGTCTGAAATACTACCTTTCTTTTCATACAGCTTTTTGTTCACAGAGTTCATAATTGCTTTGTTTTTACTTATTTTTTGCATGTCTAGCCAAATACATCATCAGAACTGTCAACCGGCTATCTTATCAATATTTGTGGAAGTGGCCAAACATATCAGATAATCTACCAATCTCCCCCTCTCCCCTAGACCTCCTTCCATAATTCTTCATCCTCTTGCTCCAGTATGGACTGATTTTTTCCTAGCATTTGGAAATTTCATACGATAAGCCTTCGGTGAGGATGACACTTAGTGGACCCTTTCTGAATCCTAGGAATTGCCTAGCCATTATGAACTATTTTACATAAGCAGATTTTGAAGGGTATTTTAAGTATCCTGTACCATATAAGGATGGCCTTCATTTGATAGTTGACTAGGTTTACATGGTAGGGTGAGGGGAGTGCTCCTAATGGATAAAGCACCACACCTGGATGCCCGAAATCTAGTGAATGAAGTAGGATTTGTGAATATATAATTCAGTTCCTATTTTTTTTGACAGGTTTGTTAACCTTAGGGTGAATTACATGAATTTTGAACCCCAGATAATTGTTAAGAATATATTCCCAGGCAAATTCTTATTACTCTCAAACTCATAATGACACTTGCCACTATGAGAACTAGTTTTTAATTTATAGAAGTTAAATATAATTTTATAACACATGCTATATTTTAAACTCATGATACAAAATTTGTTTTGCATACTATTTTTTATTAGCTGCATTAGGAGCATTTCACAGTAATGAGGAATTGACTATACCAGTTCCAATAGTAGCATTTCCCTCCCTTCCCCTACCCCCAGTACTTTACATATGCAGAATATTTGGTTAAATCTTATGGTGTACCACAAAATAGGCCAATAGCATTGTCTAACTATGGTGAAGTAGAACTTAAGGCCATTGCAATTAATATTTAGGTTTTCTTATGGGGACTTTCTGTTCTTTGATAATTCATTCCCCTGTAAAGGAGGATTAAAGTTTTTCTAGATAATACACGATGTAAATTAGTGATAGCCCAGCCTGTGTAGCTCAGTGGTTGAGCATCCACCCAAGAACTAAGAGGTTTCTGGTTTGATTCCCGGTAAGAGCACATGCCTGGGTTGCAAGCTCAATCCCCAGTTGGAGTGTACAGGAGGCAGCCTATTGATGTTTCTATCTCTCTATCCTTCTTCTTTCCTCTCTCTATAAAATCAATAAAAACATATTTTAAAAAATCAAAGATGGTGCTGATTTTTTAGAGGATTTTTTTTCAGTGTGATTCAATATATTTTAATCCCGTTCTTTTTGAGATTGTTGTAATTCAAGTGGCATGCTGTTTAGTTGAATCCTTGTAGAACATTGCCCTACACTTTTATTTGATATTTTATTTCCTGAGAATATCTCTGGAAGAAAAAATGTTTTTAAATTCTTAAGATGTTGGTTGAAACACCCAGCCCTATAACCTCACAAGCAGGAATTAAATGTGTTTGATCATATCCTTCTCCCAGAATGCACTGCTATTGGAATGCCCCTGACCTCTGTCTAGACCTGCAGCTTTGACACAACTATACATTTCAGGATGCACCACCCTTTCACCCTTCCTTTTCTGTCTTCAGTGGTATTATCTGCTGAGAGTTGTGGACAGACATAAGAGTGATGAATCCCCAGGGGCGGATGTAATCTGCCCTGTTTGCCCGAGATTTTTTTCCAGTTAAGGAATTGGGTGGTGATAGGGTTCCCACTGAAGAGCAGGGGTGGGGAGGGGGGCAGAGAAACAACTACTGGAGATTATGGCAGGATTCCTGGCTCTTTATCAAAGAGGTGGTTGCTCATTTCCCTGCTTGATGTTCCAAGATTTATAAAATTGAAGGTGCTTTCTAATAACTCCATTTCAGCTCAAGTTACTGATATGTGTCCAGTGTTACTGGTTTATTTGGTGAAGTAATTAATTTCCATCAGTGCTGTGGGACTTTTCCCTGTATTTTAGTATGTGGTTGATTCTAATCTTATTTTCTAGGGATGCTGTACATTTCTCCTGCAGTTTTGGATACCTTATAATGAATGATTCTGCTATTTGAGTGTTTTGTGTAAGGGGTTTCAGGGCACTTGGATTTGTATTGTATTACTGGAAGCTCACCAGAAATAAATGTTTACTCAGTTGACTATGAAAACTTTTGGCTTGTTTCATCAGTTAGATTCAGCATCACTTCTCTCTGAGGAACAGTTAAGGCGTCTTCTGGATGAATGCACATTCAAACAAAAATCCATGACTGGACTTTCTTCAGAAAGAGAAAAGGAAGACATTGAGGATATAACACCTGAGTCCCCCCAGCTTTCCAGATCTGTCCTCTCTGAGTTACTAACTGAGTCAGAAACAAAGGTCAGAAGCACCAAGGTGGGAGATGCAGATGTGCCCGAGAATGCAGAATGTGACACATCCATAGGCTACTATCTCAGCAAAGCCCTGACTGGGCATCACGTGTCACAGGCTCTTGTCATTGAAGCTGAGAACATGAAATGCCTCCAGTTTCCCCGAGACAAGGTTATTCGTGACACAGAGGACTATTTTATGTCGAAGACTCTTGGCATTGGAAGACTGAGAAGGCCTTCTTTTTTGGATGATCCACTATATGGCATCGATGTGAGCCTTTTCTCTGAAGTCCAACATCTGAAACCCAGACCTTCAGGGAAACCACAAACAGGTAAGGCTTGGACGGTGAATAATTCTTACTCAGTAGCTCAATATACGGGTATTGTAAGTTAACGTAAAGTAAGGTATGGAGGTATGTTTGTGAGTCATAGGTGGTGTCAATTAAGAGCATACAAACATAACATTTATCGGTGTTCATAGGAGATCAAGATTGTGGTTAGTACTCTTATGAAATACATTGTTCTTAATGGTAATTCATACATGTTCTTTTTAAAAAATATACGTTCTTTTACTGGTTTGTAATGTTATATAAATTTCAGGTACCTAATATTTTAATTCAATATTTGTATATGCTACAAAGTGATCACCACCAAAAATCTAGTTACCATCCTTTACCCCATAACTGACCCCCTTCACTCACTTCACATACCTGAACTTCTTTCCCCTTTGCTAATCACCTATCTGTTCTCTGTACCTATGAGGCTTTTTGTTTTTTTGTTTTGTTTTATCTGTTCCCTTGTTTGTTTTTTTAGATTCCACATATGAGTGGAATCATATGGTATTTGTCTTTCTCCATCTGACTTATTTCACTTAGCACAATGACCTCAAGGTACATCCATCAGTGTTGTCGCAAATGGCAAGATTCTCTTATCTTTTTTTTCCCTGTTACCTTTTAATGGCTGAGTAGCATTCCATTGTATATATGTGTAACAGTATACAGTGGGGCCTTGACTTACGAGTTTAATTCATTCCGTGACGGAGCTTGTAACTCCAATTACTCGTATGTCAAATCAAAAAGTGAACGAGTGAGACACGTGATGCTGGGCTGATGTTGTGGTGTTCACTGTGACGTTCGCTGCGCCAACTAGCGGTGGGGTATCTGAAGCTGGCTCGTAACCCGAATTTTAGCTCGCAACTCAAATCAAAAAATCTGCCGAGAGACGGCTCGTATCTTGAAAAACTCGTTAGTCAGGACACTCGTAAGTCAAGGCCCCACTGTACATCATTTTTATCTAATTACCAATGGACACTTAAGTTAATATTCTTGATGGTTATTGAGAAAACAATGTTGATTTCAATGGAAAAAAGAAATTGATTTAATTTGGTAGAAGGGATTTGAATAGATTTGCTTTGTATTTCAATTTGCAGGCTTCAGTGATGAAAATTTGTTCCAAGGAATGAATTTGTAAAGTGCCATATATTATTGTGGTTTTATTAGTCTCTGTAGGCCGACTCCCATTCCAGCTACTTGTATGCTCTCAGGTATTTTGTCTTGATCCAATGGTGCATCTCACAGTGGTACAGTGACACAGGATACAAATACTACAGGCGGTTTTTTGACATAAACAAATATTGAATTATTTATCTATGGTAGAAGTCTAACATATTCTATGTTGTATTTGGTGAATCTATCTAAATAGCTTCAACTTTTCCTCTAATGTAGATCACTCTAAAATATATTGTCTGTTACATCTAAATCTATCTATTACTTATTAAACCTATCATCTATTAATTCGGAACGAATTCCTCTGTCCTGTATTTCTACCTCCCTGCTAGACTTCATCTGGATATGGCCCCGAACTGATTTCCTCGTCTTTCTCTCTCAGCTCAGATTTTCCTCTTGATCTTTGTTTCCTTAATCACCCAGGCTCAAAAGTCAGAGTCATTATCTTTCCTCTCCCTTGCTTCCCACTTGCAACCTTCAAATATTATTTTTCTATTCCTGCATATCTCCAATACCTACCTCTTCCTTAGTCTTCCTGCTACCTCACTGGACCAATATGAGAACCCTCCCTGCCTCTGGTCTCTCCCCTCCTCTGGCCATTGTCCACCACCACTACACAAATTCCCCCAAGTACAGCTTTGACAACCACACCTCCCAGCTCAAAGAGCTTCCATGGCTCTCCACTGCCTGCTGCACGGAATCTGAATTCTTTCCCCCACTGTTCAAGGCCTCCACAATCTGACATGAAGTTCTCTTCCTAATCAATTTCTGACTAGTCCCCTGAATGTTATTCAGGTTATAGCTGATCTGGTCTCAGGGTTTTCTGTGCTTTCCTGTGCCTCTGCTGTTGCCAGACCCTTTTCTTCTCATAAATGTTCAGGCACTGACCTTTTCAATGATAACTGAATTCCAACCCCATCCACTCTGAATGTAACCTTCCTGGTCCCCCTTTTTAAATATTTTATTTTTCCTCTGAGTGTCCCAGAGCATCAGGTCATTTTACACATACTGTCTTCACCTTGTTATGCATGCACAGGTCTCTTCCTTAAAATTGTTTACCTTCTTTGAGGGCAGAGGTTCTACCTTCTGATTCATTGTTACACCTTCTGTAACAGTGCCCAAAGTGCTGCTCTAAACTTAATGCCTGTTAAATAAATGAAATAATTTAAATTATCCATGTTTAGAATGATATACTGAAAATATGGTTCACATTTATTCCTCCTCTCCATTGCTTCCCACTTGCAGCCTTCAAATATTATTTTTTCTGCTCCTGCATATCTCCCAATACCTACCTCCTTAGGTATCACTAAAGATTTTTGTAGGGTTCACATTCTGTGTTCAGATTTGGAACTTTTGTATTTTTTTAATGAAATTTCACAAGCTCTAAGTTTTTATCCAGCTTTGCAATTTACTGACAACATGGATTTCAGTGAGATGGGTGTGTGTGGTCTGTCTTCTCCCACCAAGATCTTCACTTAACAAATAAATGAAAGAACAAAATAGGAAAATTTTTTGTTCTGCTCTGAAATTGCAGTGTATTTTCTTTCTTTTGAAACAAAGGGTTTTTATTAGAGAGAAAGTACCTGCATCTCCTCTTTGTTTGCTCCAATCATACTTACTAAATTGGATGTGATGATTTGTTGTATGTGGGGTCTCAGTACCATGGGATCAGTGTGTTTGTGGAGGTGGAGGATGGGAGGAAAGAAGGGTTAGAACCATGCTTTGCTAAGATATGACTTTACTTCCATGTGCACGTGAGTCACACTGATGTTCTGAGTAGAACATGGAATGAAGTAGATGTTAAAGTGACTTAATGGAAAGGTAGCTTAGCTCTAACTCCACAGAACATGCCTCCGATGGCAGCAGATAATCCTACTGGATTATAATAACCCTTGTGCGGATGGAGGATTAAGATGGCGTAGATGTGAATATATGAACCGTATTTTGTTTTCTGTTTATTACACAATAAACTTTAAGGAATATGTTAGCATATCTGAAGTTGGAGTTTTTATTTTATTTTACTAACCTCAGCATTTACAATGATTAAAATAACTTGCTAAGCAAGTCTATTCTAAAATGCTAAATTGTAATTTATATAATGGCATTAAAAACTAATTTAAGTTGTGGCATTGAAAAATAAGGATTTGCTTCACAGCTATATTAAGTTTTCAATGTGAAATACATAATTTTTCATGTTTATGCTTTAAACTTAGTGGTGACTACTTTTGTTTGAATTTTATGAGGTCCAGTAATTTAGTGTTGTACTCACTCACTGACGGGGTTCTAGAGGATCCATCAATGGCATCTTTCCTCCTCCATCCAGATCTGAGAGATAATAGATGGGTTCCAATGAATGGAGATCAAGGAGGTCAGCTTTATTGATGGTGAAATGTAAGGGGCCAAACAGTCTTCCTAATGTTCCGCCTTCCCAAACAAACTTTCACACCCAGTCAGTGGCAGAGGTGAAAATCACAAGCCTCACCTTTGGAACCAGGAGTATGGAGAGGCACAGAAGCACCTCTGGTGCCAGGTGCTGATTTCCTTGGAGGAAGGTGCTAACCAGCGGTTCTCAACCTGTGGGTCGCGACCCCTTTGGTGGTTGAACGACCCTTTCACAGGGGTCGCCTAAGACCATCCTGCATATCAGATATTTACATGACGATTCATAACAGTAGCAACATGACAGTTATGAAGTAGCAACAAAAATAATTTTATGGTTGGGTCACAACATGAGGAACTGTATTTAAAGGACCAGAAGGTTGAGAACCACTGGGCTAAACTGAGCATGCCATTTCTTCCTCGAAATTCACCAATCAGATACCTGGCCCCTCTTCCCTCGGGGAGTGGAGGAGGTGGAGTGAGGCCAGATGCTCCTCCACTATGAGCTCCTCTGCCGGGAGCCGGTCCATGCTTGCTGTTTCAAGGGACCTGGCGTATACGGCATACTGTTCTTAATATGTTTGCTCCCCTTCTTGGCACTATGTGTTTTAACCAAGGTCTCCTCTCTGAGAAAGGTTGCTTCCCCAGGTAGGGATTTTCCCCTGAAGTTAGGGAGGGAATAAAACCCCTCAACTAAGTGCCAGGCGGGTAATTAATCACTTTATCTACTAACAATCATGCTTAAGCTACATAATCTGTACTCCCTGGAATGGAGATAAAAACGCCCTAACCTTTGGAATAGAGATTGATAGGATTGAATCAACTGGTATAAATACAGATGTAACAAGACAGCAAGACACAGAACTTAGAAGACAGAACCAAGAGAGACAGAACCTAGACACAGAACCTACACAGAAGCTAGAGACGGAAGAACTTCGCTGGAGAGAACATGGCAAAAGATCTTGGACAGAAACTGGCCACAGAACCTAGAGACAGAACCTAGCGAGAGAACATGGCAAAAGATCCTGGACAGAAACTGAAGACAGAACCTAGAGACAGAACCTAAAGACTGAACATGGCAAAAGATCCTGGACAGAAACTGGCCACAGAACCTAGAGACAGAACCTAGGGAGAGAACATGGCAAAAGATGCTAGATTGAGCCTGACTACAGAAATTGGCAAGAGAACCTGACTAGAACCTGGTGACTGAACCTGGCTGCAGAACCTGGACAGAACCTGGCTGGAGAACCTAGCGAGGGAACATGGCTACAGAACCTGGCTGGAGAACCTGGAGAACCTAGCAAGAGAACATGGACACAGAACCTGGCTGGAGATCCTAACCAGAACTTCACTGGAGATCCTGACCAGAACTTGGCTAGAGATCCTGGCTAGGCTGCTGATCAACTGAACGCTGTCTCCGTGTCATTTCTTCTTCGCCGACTCCATCCACACCTTTGGGGACCCCTGGACCTGCTGGGGTTGGACTCCAGCACTCCTCCACATGGAAGAGTGAGAAGAGTGGGGAGTAAGTGTTCCTTGGTATCAGCCTTGGAGACACCACTGAGTACACTGGCACTTCAGAAAGAAAATGCTTCAAGCCTGTAGTTATTCTATTATTTAATCAAATAATCTTATGCTGAATTGCTTTTTAGATAACAAAAAAAGTATCTATGCATGCACAGTATTCTCTTCTTGCCACTCACCATTTGAACTAGTTATCAACAGAAATTTATATAATAAAGAGGAAAATATGAATGACACATAAAAATAGAAAAGAGCAAAGAGGGACCCAGAGTCAGTTCCGTAGTAAAGAAGGGGGCTGAACTACACTAATTCTTCAAGGAAAACAATGGAACTTCCCATGGGACCCGTTAGTGAATAGTGGTCTTAGCAATTTCTGTAGCAAATGCAAAAATGAGTCAGATAAGGTTGTTCGAAAAATAACACCCCTAAATGAAAACTAGGGTGACCACAGGTTTGCTTTGGAGTGTCCAGGCTTTACTACTGAATGTTCCTCGTCCCAGAAAACCCTTAGTCCCTGACAAACTGGGATGGTTGGTTGCTCAAAATTGAAACGAAGAACCCAAAACCATAGAGCAAATTAATTACCCAAAGGACAGAGCTAACAGAGTCCAGGCTAGAGCCTCGGTGAGCAGAGGGGCGCCCGGCTTGCCCATCCACCAGCACATTCTCGCCTGGTGGTTAAGAGCGTGGGAGCTGCGTGAGGCACACCTGGGTTTGAATCCTTGCTCTGCTAGAGGCAGGTGATCTTAGGCAAGTTACGTAACCTCGCTCTCCCTCTCCTCTGCACCTTAGTTTCCTTATCTATAAGATAAGGTGGCTTTAATATTTACCCTATAAGGATGTAATAAGGATCAAATGAGAAAATCCACATGAATGATTAATTAGGTCAGTGACTGGACTTGGTTGACTTACATGGTTTTTAACATTGAATTAGGGGATTTCCCATAAAAGCCGGGATTTCTGACCTTTCTGACGAATCAGCAGGTCCTTCCCCTGGTGAGGAAGCTGGGCAGCAGATGTTCCCTTAGGAGACAGAGCCCGCATCGGGTCCTCTCTACTTCATGTTCTTGGCCCTTTCAACCCTGTGATTTCCATTCTTTTGTGGCTTAGAGTGTGGGCTGGACACAGGGGGCTGATTAGGCCCCACCCCTAACCTACTGAGTCAGAGTTGGCATTTTAATATGTTCCCCAGGTGACACTTATAGGGCAGTTTGAGAAGCACTGTTACAAACCACAGACATACTGGTATTCCTAATCAGGATGAGCATCGGGATTGCTGGAGAGTCTTTGGCTTGTTTCATACCTATGTCCAAGACCCTAGCCAGACTTCCTGAAATTAGAGTCCTTGGCAGTGGTCGGCAAACTCATTAGTCAACAGAGCCAAATATCAACAGTACTTCTTCAAAATAGACTCGCCCAGGCCGAAAACCGACTTCTGCGCATGGGCCACGAAGTTTCAATCGCACTGTACGTGCGCCTGCACGTGGTATTTTGTGGAAGAGCCACACTCAAGGGGCCAAAGAGCCGCATGTGGCTCGCGAGCCGCAGTTTGCCAACCACGGGTATAGAGTGTTCAGCCTGTAAAAGTAATGTAAGCCACAAGGTTTTGCTGCACGTACTTGAGAAATATGGGTTTCAGTTTAGAAGTAAGAAAATTTATTGCTATCCTTCTGTGGTCCTCAGATAGAATAAGTTCTACCCCAAATGGCAACTATACAATCTGACTGTTCTTCATGTTGAAATTCTGCCCATCAAAAGGTCTATTTGATTGTTACTTGTTTGATGAAGTCTGATTACATGTAGATTGACTTTTGGGAAGAATGTTGCAGGGTTTGAAGGGAACGTGTGTTAGTCTATGTTAATGCTCACACTGCCTGAAAAGTTTCAAAGAAAGTAGGTTGTATTGAGAAAGTTTTCTTTGTTTTAATATTGTCTTACCAATTTGCAGTGGAGCAGTGATATTCTAAAAACAGTAACACTATTAGCTGACTTTTTCCCTTTAAAAATATTTTGGCTTGCTCTTAGGAAAAAACTTAAGTCCTTGCTTTGATGGAGTGCTGTTACTCTCACACAGTGTGTGCCTTCAGGCCTCCTAGATATTATTTGTTAAATTGCTTTTCAAGGCTGCTAATTGCTCCTCAGATGCTCTTAGCGATTAATCAAAGCCCTCATCCAAAGTTTATTTGCTCAAATGATCAGAGCTGCCATATTAGGAAATTTCAGTGTTAATTCCTTTTGATACAAAATTTTGGTATAAAGTAAGTTTATATCTGAAAACTGAAAAAAGGTGGAGAACCAAGATGGCGGCATAGGTTAACGCCGGAGTTTGCTGCTTTGAACAGCTACTTCAAAAGTGAAACTAAAAGACGGAACGGACATCACCCAGAACCACAGGAACACTGGCTGAGTGGAAGTCCTACAACTAGGAGGAAAGAGAAACGCATACGGACACTCAGAGGAGGCGCAGTGCTGAAGTCAAATTCTGAGGTGCGGAGTGCACGGAGCGGGCTGGCGGCGGAAGGTGCGGTTGGTGTTTTCAATTGGGAGGGAGTCGCAGACTCTGAGCTCCAGATACAGGTGAGTCTTTAGGGACCCAGACTCAAACGGGAGAAGCGGGACTGTCTGGCTTCGGTCAGAGCGAGTGCAGCTTTCTCTCCGAGCTTTGCAGTGGGTGCTGGGACTCAGAGAGGCAGAGCCCCTGGGGACAGGACTGAGAGCCGCCATAACTGCTCTCTCCGGCCCACCCTGTTGATCCTGTGCGACCCGCCCTGCCCAAGCCCTGCACAGAGGCATTTGCCGGATAGCCTCAGGCAAAGGCTAGATTAGCACCTCCCTAGAGGACAGAAGTTCTCTCACTGCTGACAACAGCTGATTCTCATAGCCACTTGGCCTGGAGGTAAAACCCTCCCTGGTATTAGCTACAACAATCAAGGTTTAACTATAAGACTGCGAACAAAGACCACTAGGGGGTGCACCAAGGAAGCATAACAAAATGCGGAGACAAAGAAACAGGACAAAATTGTCAATGGAAGATATAGAGTTCAGAACCACACTTTTAAGGTCTCTCAAGAACTGTTTAGAAGCCGCCGATAAACTTAATGAGATCTACAAGAAAACTAATGAGACCCTCGATGCTATATTGGGGAACCAACTAGAAATTAAGCATACACGGACTGAAATAACGAATATTATACAGACTCCCGACAGCAGACCAGAGGAGCGCAAGAATCAAGTCAATGATTTGAAATGCGAGGAAGCAAAAAACACCCAACTGGAAAAGCAAAATGAAAAAAGAATCCAAAAATGCGAGGATAGTGTAAGGAGCCTCTGGGACAGCTTCAAGCGTACCAACATCAGAACTATAGGGGTGCCAGAAGATGAGAGAGAGCAAGATATTGAAAACCTATTTGAAGAAATAATGACAGAAAACTTCCCCCACCTGGTGAAAGAAATGGACTTACAGGTCCAAGAAGCGCGGAGAACCCCAAACAAAAGGAATCCAAAGAGGACCACACCAAGACACATCATAATTAAAATGCCAAGAGCAAAAGATAAAGAGAGAATCTTAAAAACAGCAAGAGAAAGAAACTCAGTTACCTACAAGGGAATACCCATACAACTGTCAGCTGATTTCTCAACAGAAACTTTGCAGGCCAGAAGGGAGTGGCAAGAAATATTCAAAGTGATGAATAGCAAGAACCTACAACAAAGATTACTTTATCCAGCAAAGCTATCATTCAGAATTGAAGGTCAGATAAAGAGCTTCACAGATAAGGAAAAGCTAAAGGAGTTCATCACCACCAAATCAGGATTATATGAAATGCTGAAAGGTATCTTTTAAGAAGAGGAAGAGGAAGAGGAAGAAAAAGGTAAAGATACAAATTTTGAACAACAAATATGCATCTATCAACAAGTGAATCTAAGAATCAAGTGAATAAATAATCTGATGAACAGAATGAACTGGTGATTATAATAGAATCAGGGACATAGAAAGGGAATGGACTGACTATTCTTGGGGGGGAAAGGGGTGTGGGAGATGCGGGAAGAGACTGGACGAAAATCATGCACCTATGGATGAGGACAGTGGGTGGGGAGTGAGGGCGGAGGGTGGGGCGGGAACTGGGAGGAGGGGAGTTATGGGGGGGGGAAAAAGAGGAACAAATGTAATAATCTGAACAATAAAGATTTAATTAAAAAGAATAAAGTAAGTTTATATCTGATGAATGTATCTTTCCAAGTTATTCTTTTTTTTTTGTTCTTAAATTAAATCTTTATTGTTCAGATTATTACATTTGTTCCTCTTTTTTCCCCCCCATAACTCCCCTCCTCCCAGTTCCCGCCCCACCCTCCGCCCTCACTCCCCACCCACTGTCCTCATCCATAGGTGCACGATTTTTGTCCAGTCTCTTCCCACATCTCCCACACCCCTTTCCCCCCCAAGAATAGTCAGTCCATTTCCTTTCTATGTCCCTGATTCTATTATGATCACCAGATTATTTATTCACTTGATACTTAGATTCACTTGTTGATAGATGCATATTTGTTGTTCATAATTTGTATCTTTACCTTTTTCTTCCTCTTCCTCTTCCTCTTCTTAAAAGATACCTTTCAGCATTTCATATAATCCTGGTTTGGTGGTGATGAACTCCTTTAGCTTTTCCTTATCTGTGAAGCTCTTTATCTGACCTTCAATTCTGAATGATAGCTTTGCTGGATAAAGTAATCTTTGTTGTAGGTTCTTGCTATTCATCACTTTGAATATTTCTTGCCACTCCCTTCTGGCCTGCAAAGTTTCTGTTGAGAAATCAGCTGACAGTTGTATGGGTATTCCCTTGTAGGTAACTGAGTTTCTTTCTCTTGCTGTTTTTAAGATTCTCTCTTTATCTTTTGCTCTTGGCATTTTAATTATGATGTGTCTTGGTGTGGTCCTCTTTGGATTCCTTTTGTTTGGGGTTCTCCGCGCTTCTTGGACCTGTAAGTCCATTTCTTTCACCAGGTGGGGGAAGTTTTCTGTCATTATTTCTTCAAATAGGTTTTCAATATCTTGCTCTCTCTCATCTTCTGGCACCCCTATAGTTCTGATGTTGGTACGCTTGAAGCTGTCCCAGAGGCTCCTTACACTATCTTCGTATTTTCGGATTCTTTTTTCATTTTGCTTTTCCAGTTGGGTGTTTTTTGCTTCTTCGCATTTCAAATCTTTGCCTTGATTCTTGCGCTCCTCTGGTCTGCTGTCGGGAGTCTGTATAGTATTCATTATTTCAGTCCGTGTATGCTTAATTTCTAGTTGGTTCTTTATCATAACATCGAGGGTCTCATTAGTTTTCTTGAGGATCTCACTACATTTATTGGCGGCTTCTAGACAGTTCTTAAGAGACCTTAAAAGTGTGGTTCTCTGCGTTGGTGGTATAGTGGTGAGCATAGCTGCCTTCCAAAGTGTGGTTCTGAACTCAATATCTTCCATTGACAGTTTTGTCCTGTTTCTTTGTCTCGCATTTTTTATGCTTTCTTGGTACACCCCCTAGTGGTCTTTGTGAGCAGTATTGTTGTAGTTAAGCTTTGATTGTCGGCAATACCGGGGGTGATTTGACCTCCAGGCTAACTCGCTATGAGAGTCCGCTGTGTCTGCGGTGGGAGAGCTTCTGTGCTGGATCTCTAGGGCGGTGCTAATCTAGCGTTTGCCTGAGGCTATCCGGCAAATGGCTCTGCGCATGACTTGGGCGGGGCGGGTCCCCGGGGATCTACAGGGTGGGCAGGAGGGAGCAGTTATGGCTGCTCTCAGTTCCGTCCCTAGGGGCTCTGCCTCACAGAGTCCCAGCAACCGCTGCAAACCTCGGAGAGAAAGTTGCCTTTGAGTTCCAACCGAAGCCAGACAGTCCCGCTTCTCCCGTTTGAGTCTGGGTCCCTAGAGACTCGCCCGGATCTGGAGCTCAGAGTCTGAAACTCCCTCCCAATTGAAAACAACAACCGCCGCCAGCCTGCTTGCGTGCACTCCGCACCTGAGTATTTCACTTCAGCACTGCGCCTCCTCTGAGTCTGGGTATGTTATTCTCTTTCCTCCTAATTGTAGAATTTCCACTCAGCCAGCCTTCCTGTGGTTCTGGATGATGTCCGTTCCGTCTTTAGTTGTTGTTTTTTTGAAGTGGTTGTTCGAGGCAGCAATCTCCAGCATTAACCTATGCCGCCATCTTGGTTTCTCTCTTTCCAAGTTATTCTTAATGAATTTCTTTCATCCAGTTCTTGATGTAGACTTTACATGTAAATATTTGCCACTTATTTCCTCTACCTATTAATAAAATGCCAATTTCTCTATAATTTTGTTAGTAGTAGCAAGTGAACAATGGCAAATTGGAGAGTTTTAATATTTAACTGTAGTACTGATCACTTTATCAGTTATTGGGAACTCCTGATTCCATTGCTTTGATCAGATTGGGTAAAAGGAAAAGCTACTAAAGTCCATGACTGTAGATGAGACCTATGGACCAGCAGTATTATTATTACCTGGAATCTTGTTAGAAATGCCGAATCAGGCCTGACCCACATCTATCGTACCAGAGTCTGCAAAGGGTTTACTGTTGTACAGGCTGTACCCAATAGCAAGATGACACCAGCGGATGATTTGAGAGCAGCTCTGGACTGCATAGTTTGCTGGCCAGTCTACTTTAGGATTGTAAAAAAATATTAGTGTATATGATGGCAATGAAAACAGTGTCTGAAGGTATCTTTCCCCCCATCTGCTCAATTCTGCTTTTCTTCTTAAATTTCATTTTGATGAAGATACTACCTGTTGCAGATTGCCTTCTTATCTCTCCCACCAACCCTATTGTCCTTCCTTGGTTAACCTTCCCCGTAGTCACTGAGCAAGCAGGCTGTAGCTTGAATTCTTCACTCTTTCATGGTTAATATTTTATTTGGAAACATATATAGTGAGTATGGAGTCATCTATGCTTTGTATACTTTTGATATTTAGATCTTTCTATTTGGTATCTGTCTCTGATCTGTCTGGCATTAAAGCTATTCTGAGTCCATCCCTTAGACCAGCGGTTCTCAACCTGTGGATTGCGACCCCTTTGGGGGTCGAACGACCCTTTCACAGGGGTCGCCTACGACCATCGGAAAACACATATGTAATTACATATTGTTTTGTGATTAATCACTGCTTTAATTATGTTCAATTTGTAACAATGAAAATACATCCTGCATATCAGATATTTACATTATGATTCATAACAGTAGCAAAATTACAGTTATGAAGTAGCAACAAAAATAATTTTATGGTTCGGGGTCACCACAACACGACGAACTGTATTAAAGGGTCGCGGCATTAGGAAGGTTGAGAACCACTGCCTTAGACGGTGTTTTTTAAACTCTGGTGGAATCACCTGGTGAGATTTAGAACATTAATGCTTTGGTTCTGTCCCAGATGAATTAAATAAATTTCTAAGGGTTGGCTGTGGGCATCAGTATTTTTTTGTTGTTGTTGTTAATCCTCATCCAAGGATATTTTTCCATTGGTTTTGAGAGAGAGTGTAGAAGGAAGAGAGGGAGAGAAAAACATCAATGTGAGAGAGACATGCCCCAACCAAGGCCAGGGTCTTGAACCAGCAATCCAGGTACATGCCCTTGACTGGAAATCAGACTCACCCTTTGGTGCCCAGGCCAATGCTCTAGTCACTGAGCCACACTGGCTAGGGGGCATCAGCATATTTTAGGACAACTTCTGGGGATATGGGGTCTGGGTGATTCTGTGGTGCAGCCATGCTTTAACACCACTGCTCCAGGCTCCATCGTATCTGTTATTGAGGACATTGTTTTAGGGCAGTGGTTCTCAACCTTGGCTGCACGTTAGAATCACCTGGGAATCTTTTTAAAATCCTGATTTCTGGGCCCCACCCCATAACAAAGAAACAGAATTTCTGGAGGACGAGGCCCAGAAATCAGTATTTTAAAAAGATTCCCAGGTGAGTCTAACGTGCAGCCAAGGTTGAGAACCACTGTTCCAGGGTATCAGGTGAGTAGGGCACAATCATTACCCTGAATTATTTTATAGTCTTCTGAAGAAGACAGGCACATAAGCCAATAATCACAGCAGGGTGGGACATAATCATAGCAGGGTGGGACAAGTGTAATAAGTGTAATCGGGACAAAGTACATGGCAGCACTCCAGAGGGATGACAAACACTGTGGATGTGGGCAGGTGGCATTTGAGTTGAGCCTCCAAGGATGAGTGGTCATTTACTGGGTGGGCAAAAAGGAGAACACTCCAGATAAGAGGAAGAGCCCTATGAAGGCATGGGGTCATGTATGGTCTTATCAGTCCTCATGGTAGGTGTGGGATACTGAGGTCCGCTTCTTATCTACCCCGACTTCCTCTATATCCTGTTTAATATTTCTTCTCCATGGGTTGACAACATTGCTACATTTTTCACTTTACTTTCTGTAAGTACAAATCATGTCCCTTAATTATTAGATTGATTTTTTTAAAATAACAGCATTGTTGTCATATATTTCATAAACCTGTGTTAGAGTCCTATGGTTGCCATAATAAATTACAACAGACATAGTGCTGGAGGCCTGCAGTCTGAACTCAGGGTGTCAGCAAGGCCACACTCTGCCTGGGGCTCCAGAGGAAAATGTCTCCTTCTTCCGGTTTCTCAGGCTGTTGACATTCTTTGGCCTCCTTGCTATATAGGTCACATCATTCCATATGTCTTCACATTGCCTGTGTATGTGCATGCGTGCATGTGCGTGTGTCTGTGTGCATGTGTGTGTGTGCGCGCGTGCGTGTACATGTGTGTGTGTGTGCGTGTGTGTGTGTGAGAAACGCCCTTCTCTTATAAGGGTATTTGTTGTTGCATGTAGGGCCCACCTGAGTATTCCAGGGTGATCAGTAAGTCTCATCTCAAGATCCTCAGCTTAGTTACATCCGCAAAGACCCTTCTCCCCAGTAAGGTAACTTCCACAGGTTCCAGGCATAAGGATATGGATGTAATGATTTTTTGGGCCACTGTTCAACAATACTATACAATTTAATGGTTTTTAATATATTCACAGAATTGGGCTTTTTTTTTTCTTTTTACCACTATCAATTTTACAACACTTCACCCCCAAAACAAACACTGCACCCATTAGCAATCACCCCTTTTCCCCAGCCCCCCAAGTCCTGAGCAATCACTAACCTACTGCCTGTCTCTATGAATTTGCCAAGGCTGGACATTTCTCATAAGTAGAGTCATAGAATATGTGGCCTTTGTGTCTGGCTGGTGACATTTAACACATGCTTTCAAGTTCCAGCCACACTGCACATGTATCAGTACTCCGTTACTTTTATTGTTGAATAACGTTCTGTTGTATCGATAGGCCACATTTTACTTATCCATTCATTAGTCCAGTGATGGCGAACCTTTTGAGCTCGGCATGTCAGCATTTTGAAAAACTCTAACTTAACTCTGGTGCCGTGTCACATATAGAAATTTTTTGATATTTGCAACCATAGTAAAACAAAGATTTATATTTTTGATATTTATTTTATATATTTAAATGCCATTTAACAAAGAAAAATCAACCAAAAAAATGAGTTCACGTATCACCTCTGACACGCGTGTCATAGGTTCGCCATCACTGCATTAGTTGATGGACATTTGGGTTGTTTCTGCTTTTTGGCTGGTATATGCAATGCTGCTGTGAATATTGGTGTACAGGTTTTGGGGTGATGTATGTTTTCTCGCTGGGGCATATACCTAGGAATAGAATTGCTGGGTTTATGTGAACCTTTCCGGGAACTGCCAGGCTGGTTTCCAAGGCAGCGGCACCATTGGATTCTCACCAGCAGTGTATTGAGGGTTCCAGTTTCTCCTGATTCTTTTTTATTGTCTCCTTTTCTTTGGTTCTGTGGTCAATTCTGCCTTTTCTCATAACCTTACCAAGGTTGGGAGAAGATTATTTCTATTCCACTTCTGTTAATGTCATAATTTTAAAGAAATGAAAGGTGATAAGTTCTTGTCTACTCTAAATGTATTTACGTTTAGTTTTGCCCTACTTCCCAAAAGCTTAGTTTAAAGCCCAAACAATTTTTTTTATGTCTATCTCCAAATGCATATGTTTTGTTAACCCTCAACCAAGGTTATTTTTTCTATTGATTTTTAAAGAGAGTGGAAGGGAAGGGGAGAGACAGAGCGAGAGAAACATCGATGTAAGAGAGACATCGATTGGTTACCTCCCACAGGTGGCCCGACCAGCCCCCGCCAGGATGGGAATTGAGCCTGTAGCTGAGGAATGTGTCCTTGCCTCGGAATCAAACCCGAGACCCTTGAGTCTGCAGGTTGATGCTCTAACCACTGGCTGGGGCCTCCATAAACATTTTAATTCTTGAAACCCAGATAATTCTCTGTCAGCTGTAATCTCAATCTCAATGAAGGCAGGCACCTTACCTTTCACTTTTTCTTGTAAACTTTGTATGCAGCTTGTGGTGATTGTCCAGTAAGTATTAAATGAGGATGTGATTATTGTCTCATGTGTAAAGGGTTTACTGTTGTATAGGCTGAATGAAATGTGAGTAAGGGAAAACAAATTTGAGCAAAGGTGTATGTGATTAGAATGTCAGGGTTTGGGATCATGATTTTTCTTAATTATGTACACATGTCTGATGGCCTAACAACTTTGGTTATTGTTTTTAATGTGCAGATGAACAGGAGACTGAAGATGCAACAGAAGAATGTATAGAATCTTAAGAAGGACTTGCTGGGATGTGATGTAAGAAAGTTGGTAAATGAAGTGAAATTATTCCTTTTCTGAATCTTTGAATTCAACAGGCATTCCTCATATAATGATTTTAATATTTGGACTCTCTTTCTGGATTGCATTTCCTTGACATTTTTGAGACTTGTGGTATTTTTGTTCAGTGCTTTTTCTTTATTGAAATTCCTGGGAAAATTGTTTTTTATTGCTAATCTTGCAACATCAGGGATATATTATAGAAACCAATATTTTTTGTGTACATACTGTTTTAAAACAAGTTGATGTGTTGATTGTTCTGTATTTGATTTTCTATATTACAACCTTCTCGTGATTCAGATAGATTAAATCACTATGAATTTTTGTTTTTGGCCCTGACGTTCCTTCTTTCCTCCAGTCTAATGCCTGTTAAGTACAACTTGCCATAGAAATAAAGGAATTTTCTCAACAAAGCAATGTTAAGGTAGGCTTTCCTATCTTATTAGCAATGATACTTTTCTTAAGCAGGTGTTTGAATTATTTGATAAATAACTTTAAGTTTGTTATCATTTAGAGTTTACCTTTTAGAATGCAGCAAACAAAGATCAGCGACTTTAAAAATGGTCTGTGGTACTATTTTTAAGAGCGAGGGTTTGTCTAGTTACAAGTCAATAACCTAGATTCATGAGAACATTTTATACCAACACTCTATATGATGAATTTGCATTAGAACTAAAAGTCCAATTTATTTTTTATTTAAAAAAGTAAGCTGGCTATTGTGCTGCCTTTAATGAAATTTGAGTACTGAATATACAGCATTATAATATTTTTTTATTGCTTAAAGTATTACAAAGGGTATTACATATGTATTCATTTTATCCCCCCGCCCTAGACAGTCCCCTAACCTCCCCTATCCCCCAGTGTCTTATGTCCATTGGTTATGCTTATATGCATGCATACAAGTCCTTTAGTTGATCTCTTACCCCCCTACCTCCTGCCCCCCAGCATTATAATTTTTTCTTGCACATTTTCTTCGTGCTGCCCACGATCCCTGAGCGGAGGGAAGTCCCGTCAGAAGGGTCGGAGGTCACCAAGCGGGTGTCCAAGTTCAAAGCTGCCAGGCTGCAGCAGAGGACCTAGGCTGCCAGGCAGTGGGCGCTTGCGCCCTGCAACCTCGTGCTGCATCGTCTAGAGTTCGTATCGCTGATGGCTCCTCGGAGAGTGGAAGGAGGTGTCCTGAGTTAATTTGGAAGCAGATTCTCCTATTCGTCGGTGGAGATGAGGGTCCGAGTGAGCCCAGGACTTCCCAGTCCGCTTGCTCCGCTGCTGCCTCTGATGCCACGGCTCTCGGATCGCTTCTCAGAGAGGATGTTCCTGGGCGTGGTTGGTGTTTCGAACTAAACGCAGGCAGTTCTGTGCCAGCTGTGATGTGCACATCACCTGGACCATGTAGCAGAAACGTAAGATTCAGACCCAGCAGTTCTGTTCCTGCTTCAGCCTTTGAAAGGCCCTTTAAGAAACCTTCTGGTGGGTTCTGCAGCGAGGTGCCCTTTAACCCCGGGACTGCCGCTGTCCTCGTCAGAAGCTCCCGTGGCCTGTGGGCAGGTTTCTTGGTCGGAAGAATGGGATTTTGTAAAACTTTTTTTTTTTAAGTAAAAATTTTATGCAACTTGGGTCTCGAAAATGCTGTGGACTTTATGACTCAGAGCCGCGCGTGGAAATGGCTGATTTATGCACGCGCTGCGAGCACCGCCAGCCGCCCTCGCGGCCCCGGGCAGCCTCCGCGTGTGCAGTGTAACGGGTGCTGTATTTGGGGGAGAAAGAGCATGTCTTCATGATCAAAAAGACTTTAAAATAAGAAATTTTATGTCCTGGTCTTCCCAACCCTTCATTCTCTAAGGATGAATCGAAATGTCATATTTACTTTTAGCAAAACTTAAAATGCAGAAATGTATTCTAATAGGAAAAAAACAAAAAACAAAACCCAATTCTCTCCTCAGATATCTGAGTTATCTTTCATTTACAAAATGACAGAAACCCAATTCAAACAAATGTGAGTAAGGGAAAACAAATTTGAGCAAAGGTGTATGTGATTAGGATGTCAGGGTTTGGGATAATGTTAGTGATTGCTTACACCAATTTTCTTGACTTTTTAGAATGAAGAACGAACTCTACAGCTACTATTTTCAGAGCACTCGGGCAATTTCTTTTTCAAGCCTCCTTTTTCAGTTTACATTAAAATAGCAATGTGCTATATGTAATGTGCTGATGTCAGTGTGCTACAGTGTAATTTGTCTTGACGCTGAGAGTTTTTGCTGTGGGGTGCCATCATTTGTGATGTAGAGTTTGGGTCGGAAGAGTCAGAGGGGGAGGTGATATGGGTGGAAATTTGGAGTGGTGGCAGAGAGCAGCCATTTTTGCCCATCAGCCTTTCAAAGAAGCCCAGTTTGCTAAATCCATGTGTTTGTGGTATTTGGTGTGTGTGTGTGTGTGTGTGTGAGACAGAGAGAGGAAGAGAGGGAGAGGTATGGAGGGGTGGGTGGAGCAGGGTGGGGTGTGGTTGGGAGAGCTTATGTCTTTATAACATGTTTCTACGAATGGTATCTGGGGCATAGTGGGCTTTTATGTTCCAGGAGCTTAAGAGAGGGGACAGAAAACAGAATGATCTTAGTAATGAATTTTGCCATTACAAGAGATGACACCATTCCATAGCATGTCAACCAAAGGTACCTCTAAACAAGGACAGGTAAGCTGAATTTATAATATAGTTCAAAATGAAGGCTCCAGATGAAAAAGATCTAATTAAAAATCAGTGTCTTTATTTTAAGGTTTCCTGTAGAATAAAAATATTTCCCCAGAACAAGGTAGAGATGAGCCCTAGCCAGTTTGGCTCAGTGGATAGAGCCTCGGCCCACAGGCTGAGAGTCTCCAGTTCGATTCAGGTCAAGGCCATGCACCTCGGTTGCAAGCTCGATCTCAGGCCCTGTTTGGGGCATGGGCGGGAGGCAACCAGTTGATGTGTCTCTCTCACATTGATGTTTCTCTCTCTGTCTCTCCCCTTCCTTCCACTCTCTAAAAGAAAATCAATGGAAAAATATCCTCATGTAGGGATTAAAAAAAGAGAGAGAGATGAAAAAGTAAAGAACAAAAGATAATTCATTGCAGGAATGAATTTAGTATCCTAAAATTTGAGGTTTTTGGACTTAAGACTTCTCAAAAAAAACTATTGGCCCCAACTTTATTGTAAACTAGGGGCCCAGTGCATGAATTTGCACACCTTGCAAGGGACTGTGGGCCGCGAGGCTGCAGTGGGCACAGGGGCGGGTCTCGCCCAATCCTCTGCACCCTGCCTGGCCCTTCCTGCCACAGCCCCCGGTCCCTGTCTGCCGGCAGCCCTGCTCCCACCACTGCCACTCCCACGCGTTGATGGCACTGGCCCTGCTCATACCTGGTGACGGCGTGATCGCCTCTCAGGAGCAGAGGGAGGTGGAGAAGCCCCGAGGGGCAGCCGACACTCACACCTGCTGATGGCACTGAGGGATTGGGACTGGCCCTGGGCGCTGGCAGTGGGTGCGAGCAGGGCAGGCACCAGCAGCAGGTGCGAGCGCCAGGCAGGACCGCGGAGTGTGGGAGCAAATAATTTTCAGTAACCACCAGAGGCTTTCTCCAATGACAGCAACTGGCACCCTGCGTTGGTCTGGCACCCCCGCTCACCTGCTCCACCATCCTGCTGTGGTGGACGCCTGCCATGTTCTGCGTGCGCCCCCTGGTGGTCAGTGAACATCATAGTGACTGGTTTGGTTGTTTGGTTGTTCCGCCATTTGTTCTATTTGCATATTAGGGTTTTATATATATAGATTCCCACAGGACCTGAAGTTTATTGCCCTTCAATTCAACTTTCCCTGAAACACTCAGTAAAACACTCTTGCAGGAGGAAAGGCTATTACCTTGATGCCATAATTTCAGTTTTTTCATATTGTATTATTAAATTTAATAAGAATCACTCTTAAAATATATAATTAGGAAGGAAGTAAAAATAGCAAGACAGAGAAAAAGTACAGAATGGCATATTTAGAAGAAATATTAATAAATTCATAACATGAAGCAGTCAGAAGTAGAATTTGGAGAGCAGTTACAATGTTTTCTCTAAGAAAGGAAGGAAGATATTGCAGGGAAATAGTAAAATTCTCAGCAATAAAGTTAATAGACAATATTGCAGAAATTAATTGAAAAAGTCAGTTATATTGTAATCAGTGGAATAAGGCCTAGAAAAATAACCTGGATATTGCAGGCCTAAAATAAAGATATTTTTTAAAATGACAATTAAAAACATTTTTTATTTTAAAATTATAGTTGATATACAGTATTATATTAGTTTCAGATGTACAACATAGTGATTAGACATTTATATAACTTAGAAAGTAATAGCCCCAGTAAGCTTAATACTCATCTGACACAATAAACAGTTATTACAATATTACTGACTGTATTCCCTATGCTGTGCTTTTCATCCCGGTGACTATTTTTTATAACTGGCAATTTGTACTCCTTAATCTCTTTCATCTTTTTTTACCAATACCCCCAAACCCCTTACTATATGGCAGCCATCAATTTGTTCTCTGTATCTATGACTTTGTTTTTATTTGTATTTATTTGTGTTTTTTTGTTCATTTATTTTTTTTTTTTAGATTCTACATATAAGTGAGATCATATAGTATTTGCTTTTCTCTCTCTAACTTATTTCACTTAGCATAATATCCTCTAGGTCCTTCCATGTTTTTGCAAATGGCAAGATTTTATTTTATTTTTTATGACTGAGTAATATTTCATTGTATATGTGTACCACTTTATTCATTTGTCTATCCATAATATTTAGGTTTGCATATATATTTTTGAATTTGTGTTTTGGGTTTTTTCAGATAAATACCCAGAATTGGAATTGGCTGGGTCATAGGCAGTTCTATTTTTAAATTTTTTGAGGAACAGTCATATTGTTCTTTATAGTGGCTGCACCAATTTACAGTTCTACCAACAGTGCGTGAGGATTTCCTTTTCTCTACCTCCTCACCAACACTTGTTGTTTGTTAATTTATTGATGATAGCCATTATGACAGGTGTGATATGTCATCATAGTTTTAATTTGCATTTCCCTGATGATTAGTGATGTTGAACATCGTTTTGTATGTGTATTGGCCATCTGTATGTCCTTTGGGAGATATGTCTATTCAGGTCCTCTGCCCATTTGTTAATTGAATTGTTTTTGTTGTTAAGTTGTATGACTTCCTTATATATTTTGGATATTAACCCCTTATTGAATGTATCATTGGTGAATATCTTTTTTCCATTCAGTAGGTTGTCTTTTTTGCTTGTTCTTTCACTGTGCAAAATATTTTAGTTTCACATCCCATTTTTTTTCCTTGCCCGAGAAGACATATCCAAAAAAATATTGCTAAGACAGATGTCGAAGAGTTTACTGCCTATGTTTTCTTCTAGTTTTGTGGTTTCAGACATTACATTTAAGTTTTTAATTTCTTTTGAGTTTATTCTTGTATGTAGTGTAAGAAAGTGATTCAGTTTTATTCTTTTGCATGTATCTATCCAGTTTTCCCAACACCTTTTATCGAAGAGATTGTCATTACCACACTGTAAATTCTTGCCTCCTTTTTCATAGATTAAATTACTATACAGGATTGGGTTAGTTTCTGGACTCTATTCTGATGCATTGATTTGTGTGTCTATTTTTATGCCAGCACTCTACTGTTTTGACTACTGTAGCCGTATAGCATAGTTTGAGGTCAAGTAGTGTGATACTTCCAACTTTGTTCTTCTTTCTCTAGATTGCTTTAGCTATTGGCAGTGTCTTTTGTTCTAGTTCTGTGAAAATGGCATTGGTGTTTTGATAGGGATTGCATTGAATCTGTAGGTGGCTTTGGGTAGTATGGACATTTTAATGATGTTAATTATTTCTATCCATGAGTACAATATAACCTTGCTTTCTTCAGAGCCTTATAGTTTTCCAAGTACAGGTATTTTTCCTCCTTGGTTAAATTTATTCCTTTTATTTTTTTAATCCTCACCTGAGGATATTTTTTCCCATTGATTTTTAGAGAGAGTGGAAAGATGGAGAGAAACATTGATGTGAGAGAAACACATCAATTGGTTGCCTCCTTCACGAGCCCTGACCAGGGCCCCAGCCAGGCAGGAGCCTGCAACCGAGGTATGTGCCCTTGACCATAATTGAACCCGGGACCCTTCGTTCCTCAGGCTGACTCTCTATCCACTATGCCAAACTGGCAAGGGCTTATTCTTTTTGATACAACTGCAAAAGGGATTGTTTCGTTTCTTTTTTTAAAATTAGTTTTTTTGTTTGTTAATCCTCATCTAAGAATATTTTTTCATTGATTTTTATTTTTTTAACTAAGGGCCTGGTGCACTGGGGTGGGGGTCCCTCAGCCCAGCCTGCCCCCTCTCACATACTGGGAGCCCTCGGGATGTCCTACTGATGGCTTAGGCCTGCTCCCTGCTCCCCTTGGGGAACGGGCCTAAGCCGCAGTCTAGGCTCCATTTGTGGGAGGCGACCAAGCTGATCAGAGGAAGGCACCAGCCCCATCACCCTGCTGCTGCAGCCACTGCCAGTCATTGCAGCCACCAAGGTGTTATCATCAACACAGACTCCAGTCCCTTCACCATGAAAAAATGACAACTTTCTTTAGGCATTTTCAAGATATGTCTCTCATAGGATATGACATTTCTTTCTTCTTTTTTTTTATCGTCACCTGAGGATATGTTTCCATTGATTTTTAGAGAATATGGAAGAGAAAGGAAAAGACAGAGAGAAACATCAAAGTGAGAGGAACACTTTGATTGGTTGCCTCTTGCATGAGCCCTGACTGGGCCCCAGCCAGCGAGGTGCCTGCAACCTAGGTACATGCCCTTTCAGAATTGAACCCAGACCCTGTGGTGGGCACGCTGAGGCATTATCCACTGAGCAAAACCAGCTAGGGCAGGATATGATATTTCTTAGCCCTCCAGCAGTGGACCTTCGTTTTTTTCCCCAGGAGTGAGGTGGAAAAACCCTAGATCACCTTTTTGGATTCTTATTACCCAAGTTACTAAGAATATTGCCAGTGGCATACAGGGAGCTTAGCCAATGAGTGGTCAGAAAAGGTGTTTCCTCTGTAGTTCACTCCGATCGCTGGCTCTGCCCCTGCCCAGGCCCCTGTGATTGCTGGCTTTGCCCCTACCCAGGCCCCTCCAATTGTCTGCTCCACCCCTCGGCCCCTCCCTCCGCCCTCCCCTCACCTGCCTGGCCAATAGGCCTGGACACTTCAGCAGCGGGGCTGAGGGGACTGGGCGCCACCATCTTGTGGCTATGGGCACGGCCATCTTTGTGATGGAGTGATGGCTAATTTGAATATTACTATTTTATTAGATAGGATAATCTTTCAAAAAAATATATTTTTTTATTGGTTTCAGAGAGGAAAGGAGAGGATGAGAGAGATAGAAATATCAATAATGAGAGAGAATCATTGATTGGCTGCCTCATGCACGACCACACTGGGGAGAGAGCCCGCAACCCAGATCCCTGACCAGGTATCAAACTGTGATCTCCTGGTTTATAGGTCAACCGTCAATCACTGAGCCATGGCAGCTGGGCTCATTGATTTTTAGAGAGACTGGAAGGGAGGGAGAGATGGAGGAGAGAGAGAGACATTGATGTGAGAGAAAGACATCAGTTGGTTGCCTCCCCCATGTGCCCCGACTGGGGTGGGATATTGAACCTACAACCCAGGTACATGCCCTTAACCAGAAATTTAATCCAAGACCCTTCAGTGTGCAGGCTGATGCTCTAACCATTTAGCCATGCCAGCCAGAACAGGGATTGTTTTAATAATTTATCATTTTTATAGTTTGTTATTGCTGTATAAAGTGCAACTAATTTCTGAATATTTATTTGTATCCTGCTACTTTACTGAGTTCATTTATTATTTTTAGTAGTTTTTTAATGGATTCTTTAGGGTTCTCTCTCTATAGTATTATGTCATCTGCAAATAATGACAGTTTTACTTATTCTCTACAATTTGAATGTTTTTTCTTTCTTGTTTGATTGCTCTGGTTAGGACTTCCAATACTATGTTGAATAAAATGGTGAAAGTGGACAGCCTTGTCTTATTCCAGATATTAAAGAAAAATCTCTCAGCTTTTCCCCACTGAGTATTGTTAGCTGTGGGTTTGCCATATATGTTATTTTATTGATGTATGTTTCCTTTATTCCCATTTTGCTGAGAGTTTTTATAATACTCTCAGCAAATGCTTAGATTTTTATCAAATGATTTTTTATAATACTCTCAGCAAATGTTGGATTTTATCAAATGCTTTTTTCTGCATATATTGATATCATCATGATTTTTATTTATGTGCTGTATAACATTAATTGGTTTGCAGATATTGAACCAGCCTTGTGTCACTGGAATAAACCCCACTTGGTCATGGTGTATGATCTTTTATAGTAAATGTTTTGCTGAATCCAGTTTGCTATATTTTGTTGAAGATTTTTGCATCCATGTTCATCAAGGATATTGTGCTATAATTTTCTTTTATTTTTTGGTAATATCTTTGTCTAGTTTTAAAATCAGGGTAATACTAGCTGGCTTTGAAAAATAAGTTTGGGAATCTTTCCTCCTCTTCAATTTTTTGAGAATAATTTCAGGATAGGTATCAGTTTTCCAAACCTTATAACCTTTACCACCTTCTAGTTCTTGATTCGGCACCTGAGTGCCACAAAATGATTTGGCAATTTGTACTTATATATGATTATGCTAGCCTAGATAAGAGTTTTTAGAATGCAAGAGAAAATCAACGAGAAGATTCTATCTTGCTCTCAATCCTTTCTAGTGTTTAATGGACCTCAAAGCCAGACCTTTAAACTATTCATGAAATTTCTTATTCTACCTATTTTTACTAGAACTTGACATTAATTGGTCAGTAGTCTACATTCATGATTAGCCTACCTGAAACTTTGTCCTCTTTATAAAATAATCTGATTTTTATGTATATGTATTTTTAGGATTCTACTTTTGTCTTTAGTCATCTGTTTTTGGTGCAAGGCACATTCGTTCTTTAAAAGGTGATATATGTAGAGTCTGGCGAAGCTTTTCAAGGACAGTTTTTCCCTCATAACATTTCTAAAGCGTCTCCACAACATGCAATTGTGTTGCTACCAAGTATTCGTGGGTTAGAAAATGTAGGTGCAGGAATTTATATGCTTCAATCCTGGTTTTTCCCTTTGTTTTCCTTTTTTTTTTTTTTAGCAATGGAATTAGATTTTGAAAAGGATTCAATAAATGACATTAATAAATGTGACATTTTATTAATACCCTTTTTGGGGACTATGCATGTCAAACTGATTAAAGAATGGAATTTATCCATACCTCATAACATAAAGCCAACAGAGAACAAATAAATGTGGATACAGTAAGTATAAATATAAATTTCCATATGATTTATTGTTGTTCCTTGTACATAAGAAACAGTAATATACAACTTACACTGCTTTAGAATGTAAAATGGATAAAATGTACAAAAAAAAAAAAAAGCACATTCCTAGAAAAAGGTATTGGCAAATAGTAAAAACGGGGTGGGGCAAGCAAAAAACAAATCAAAAACAAAACAAAACCCAACAATTCTTCAATTCAGTGTGCAAACATTTTATAAAAATAGAAATACTAACTCTACAGGCAGTATTTCCTGATAAATTATTTAAATAGCGTATCTACACAATCTGAGATATCTATTCCAATGGCAATGAGAAAATAATTTATAAAAATAAAGCAACAGTATACAAGATGATAGAAAAAACATAACTTTCAGAAAATGTATTTAACATTTCAATGCTATTTCCTTACTGGGAATACTTTTCTGCAAAGAATTTTTATACTATGTACAACATTGACTTTTTCGGTACTACAGTAGCTTTAAGTTTGTTAGACACTTAAACTCTTTCTGCTTGAGCCAAAAGTTCTTTACTCAGTCACACAACAAATGAGGTAATATTTGTATGTAAGTTTCACCTTTGTCATTTTTTTTTCTTTTGGAAAAATGAAAAAATAATAAGCGTAGATGCTTTTCTTCTCCCTGGAAATAGGCACAAGGGATGGGGTAAAACAGTATTAAAGGCCTCATGGCTTTCTTTGCCATCTAAACACACTTGCAAATGGACAGCCAGCTAATTCCACTGGAAAAGACAAGGAATCCCAAATCATTTAAGCACAAAGTAAAGAGCAGCTCGCTACGCTGATTTTCCTTGTGCCCTCCTTGCCAGAGATTGGCTGATAAAGCGCAATACCTACTCTCACTTTCCATACAAAACCTAGGTTCCAGGTAGAACAGAGTTAATAAATAATCTGTATTTACAATCTTACAGTCATGAAGACTCAACAAAGGTGATATGGATAGTCCTTATGCTTCTTCCTGTTCCATGAAGTCTTGCAGACAAATTCTCCAGAGTAGGTGAAAAATAAATATTTTACATTGTAAAGTGTAAAAAAACCCAAAACTACAGTCCAAAAGAATTAGCAAACTCCATGATATTCAGGAAAGAAGAGAGAAAAGGAATGTCTTAGTTAAGTTGATAATTTTGTGCCTTTCTAACCATAAAAATACAAGCATGGCTGCCCCTCCCTTGGGAGGCAGCCTGGTGCTCACTGAGATGGTAGGTTTTATTTTCCTGCTACATCTGCACAAGCTATATCTGGAATAAAACCGACAATTCCAGTGTAACTAGGCAGTGGCAGCCAGCACTGCCTTGCACTCTGGTTTAATTCTGCCTCCCTATTCTGGTCACCGCAATGTGACGTGTAAGGGGTGGGGATCCGAGAGGAAGTTCAGAAGTCAGTCCTCCCCTCCCTCCCCTGCTTCTATGTAAGTGCCAATCAGCTAACACCGGTCAGCGTCATGAAATCCAGCAATAGGCTTTCAATCCCCTGAAAATGGTTCAGTACCAAACGTGTAACAGTTCCTCCATATTTTCCTCATACAATCATCTCTTGGGCATGTACCCCCACCCCCCGGCTTTGGCCCTGCTCCCCCTATTCCCGAGGGAGTAGGTCGGGAGTGGTTGTCTGCCAATGCCAGCGAGTCCTCCCTCCTCTGACGTGCCTGACAGGGCTTCTGTCCGTTGCTCAGAGAAGGCCTCGCCACAGCAGCCTGCTCTGACCAAGGCTGGGTGGAGCTGGCCCCTTCCCACGGAGGCAGGTGGGTGCTTCTGCTTTTCCCAAAAGCAGACCGAAGTCACTGTTTATATTCTCGGAAGATTCTCTTCTCGTTCAGAGGCTGAATGCCAAGAGTCTGATTGGGAAAATTGCATTTTTCTTGAGTCAAGTCACATGTTTTAGGAGTCCACACGGATGCAAGCAGAGAAAGAGGCAGCAGGGGGAGTGATCCTGGGGGTTTCCTTAAGCCCATAGTTCCAGAAGGTGCAATACCAGCGCTGGTTATGATCAGTCTTTTGATCAACAGTTTGATGATTAGGAATCTGTTAAGTAAACAAACAGATATATAAGTAAAAAATATCAGTTAATGAATTAACCTAGTATAGCTCTACTTTTATAATGACAAAAGCATAATATAATATAAGATGGCCAGCTTACAAAATTAAATGTTAACGTGTTTGAACACTGTTGCTAGGAGATTGGTACAGCTCGACCTTGCAGAACGTAGGCTATGGGCTATGCTAAGACCTTCAGTGTTTAAAGTTTAGAGCGTTTTATGTTAAACATTCAGACTCAAAGATTATATCATAATTTAAATATTTTTTGAGTAAAATGAACCATCTTTTTACTCGAATGGATCGTGTTGGCATCAGGCCTTGTCCCAGTAAACATTTATGAAGCACTTATTCTTTGGCAGTCCCAACGCTGGCCTCCATGAGGTTAGGTGGCCACAGGGTGAATGAGAACAGAGGAAAACAGCTCAGGTTAACGGTGAAGGTGAACATGCCAACATGAAGGCAACACTCTCCTTTCCTTATGCGACAGGGGAAGAATGTGAAAGCAACTTGTGCTGCAATGGCACAGACAAAACTACGAGGAACATGTCAAATGTTAAGTAGTATTAGTGTGGCCTCAACTGTGCAGGAGCCTGCCTGCAGTTTGCCTTCGCACTGTGTATGAGGAGCACAGAGATTGCTTAGCAAATTGGAATTGTTAATAAGACTCAGGATTTCAGAAGCCACAGTTCACAGGCCTTATGTCATTTTTATCATGGTCTTCAACAGCCAACTACAGATGACCCTGTCTGTCAAACAGTCTTTAAATTAGACTCCCCCATAATGGGCATTGTCAATGTCAGTCTGAACTAGAGATGTCAGCTGTCCGTTCGCTACAATGTCGCTCCTACCTCTGCATTCGTATTTCATGTCGGAGAAGAACACCATCTCTTGGGAGAAGACAAACAGCCCTAGCCGGCCACCAGCGTAGGTTTTGTCATAGATGGGTCCCGAGTCAGCCATGATTTTCTTCCCTTCATACATCACCACCCTGCAGGAAGAAAGAAAATGTCGTTAGCGACACCCCTATGTTTCGGTCTCTTCCTTCTTGCCCATCCTTGTGACTGTAAGTGAAATGTACGCAGCGCAATCTTACCGAATGAAACCAGTCTTGGGCCTGTGGCTGAGACGCCATCTGTAGGCGGTGAAATCTTTCCAGCCAATGTGACGAGGGTCGTGCCACAGGGTGCGCACCTGAAGGAAAAGGAAAGGTTGAAACCGTGGTAAGGATTATATTTCATTCTGTGCGAAGGAAACGCGCCAAGCTGACCTATGTTAGAGGGCTGAAATGTAGGATTTTTCTAGGCCCCTTCCCTTTGATGTGTGCCCTTGAATGCACACGTAAAGTAGAAAGAGAGAAGAGAAGGAGCCTCTTTGTTTGAAGAGACTGAAACGGCCTTTGGACCTGAAGGGTAACTCTTGTTACGGCGAGCTCCCCTCTCAGACAATTACGGTTTACAAAGCAGAGCTTAGTGCTGCAGTTGATGGTGGGGACGTGATTTCTAAGACCCCTGAGTCCCAGTCAAAGCACAGCACCTCTTGTGCTGGTCAAGTCCCAGCTCGTGCCCTCCCTCCCTCCTGCGGGGTTGCTCCTACCTGGCCAGGGGTGTTCCCCGTGTGCCACAGCGCATTCCGCAGGTGCTCGCCAGGCCCGGTGGTGGAGTTCACGACTTTCACAGAAAGGCCCGAGTATCCCTGAGCCCTTGTGGGGTGGGGGTCCCAGTAGGACTGGGTGATCTGCTTCCACATCACAACATAGAAGCGGCTGCTGGACTGGTAGCCAAACACAAATCCGGCATAGTCATCGTCCCTATCGGTGTTGATGAAGAAGGTGCCGCTGAAGTCCACAGCATTGAACTCATCATAACCTGGAAGGTGAGGCCAGACCCAGGTTAAAAACTACAGCTGTCAGAAGGTTCTCCATTCCATTCCCGGACATCCTAGTACCCACAGGGACACACTGACTGCCAGGTTTTACATTGGCTGCTTTCCATGTGTGCAAAGAACTCACTACTCACCTATGGCAAGTCCAGGATCACAGTTGACCGTCTGGACGAGCTCTTTCCCCTGATGGCGTACCACCCAGTTAGGGTCGTTCTGGGATGTCCCTTTGGGATCCAGAGGAATCATCTGGAATCGGCGGAAATCAGTCTCACTGATATCAAAGTTTTCAGGACAGATGTCATCGATGTCTGGCACACTGTCATGGTCAAAATCATCTTTGCAAGCATCACCTCGACCATCACCTAAGTGAAAAAGGCAAGAGTTCAATGAAATTCTGAAATACTGTTATTACTGCCAGAAATTCCCATCTTGTCAGAGTTGGCAGCTAGTCTCTTCATCCTCCCGTGTGCATTCAGCTTTGTGTTTATGTCCCCAACCTAGAGGGCCCTGCTTTCCGTTCCTCTCTTAGAAGGTGGCTCCACAACTCACCATCGGAGTCCTTCTGGTCGGGATTGGGCACGAGCCTGCAGTTGTCCCTGTCGTCAGGAATGCCGTCATTGTCATCGTCATGGTCACAGGCGTCTCCCTTGCCGTCTTTGTCATGGTCGGCCTGGTTGGCGTTGGCTACATAGGGACAGTTGTCCAGGTTGTTCTGGTGGCCATCTTCATCAATATCCTGATTGTTGTCACAGGTGTCTCCAATGAGGTCCGAGTCAGAGTCAAGCTAGAGAGAGAGAAACGGAGGGTAAATTGAGGTATAAGTTATTAATGTTAATGATAACTTAATGGAAAAGTCACTAATGTTTGATGTGAGACCAGTGGAGTTTCAAGTCTATATGCTATGCCAAAAGACAGTAATAGTAACATCTTTTAAGTTTTTTTCCTTAATCCTTGTTTTCATATGAAAATTTGAAAAGGGATTTTTAAGAGTTTAAAAAATATATAAAATATTCTAAATAAAATTAAATATAAAGTATTATTTAATCACTAAGGATGAAATGCAATGTTAACTGCTTCTATCTTAATGTTAAATGAAATTCTTTGGGTACATTTTATTATTTTTCCATTGAAGGGTTTCATTGTAAATTTGTTGACATGTCAACTTCTACTCTAGGCCTTCAAGTCATGGAAACATGGCATTTTTTTTTTTTTTATGCATACTGGGCAACTCATATGGTAGAGATCATTTAGTTTCTTTTATTTTAGGTATTTGGTTTTATAGATCTAGGCCACAAAGACTGCCATCTGTTGGCTGAGATTAAGCCAAAACTAAGATTTTTCAAAATGATATTTCTCAAAGTCCTTTTACATTATCCAGTGTGCATGGGATGCTTAAAGATCATTTATATACAAACTGGAATTTTTCTTGCTCTTAGTAAGGTTTTTACATGATGCCTGAATTTTGTTATAAATTTGATTACAGTCCTAGGAATCAAAAACTCATCCAGGGAGGTTAAATGATATTGAAAACATTTAATTTATGGTAAGACCCAATCTCAAAATATGACTCCCATTACCATTTGGTCAGCAAAGCCATCTCAGATCATGCACACTTTTCCCATTATGGCCCCAAAGCTCTTTACCTTGTTGCCTTTGCTTTACGGGACCTTAGAAGAGCAAATACTAGGAGGAAAAAGCTGTACTTCTCATATCTTGAATCTTATAAAAATATTCCCATTTTTAAAAGCTGGTTTCTAAATTCCGGAACAATGCATTTTAGAAGAAAAAAAAATCCGTAACTTTTGTCCTTAGAAAATAATTATGGGCAATTGCACAAGAAAAGAAATACTTTCAGCCATGGAGACGGTCCTGGCTAATGTCTGTCTGCAGCACTCCCCAGCATGGTGGATAGTGACATCTGATTGCAATGCCAAACACTTTTGAAGAATGAAGTATCTCCCGTTTGGGGGAAGTAGTTTTAGTTTGATGGTTTTCTTCCAGCCAGATTATACCATTAGCCATGAAAATGGTTATTTTGTTTCAGGATATTTCTTTTATCTCGTAAGTCTTAAATACGATTAACAAACTGGAGTTGTCAGATTTCTACTCTGTATAATTTATCTTAATGGTATTTCATGCGGAACAAGTCACGCAGACCTTCTTGTACAAGACAAGATTGAGGTTACCAGACTGCCATGCTAATGATCGCTGGGACTCTGCAAGGAGATCCCATCAGGCAAACTGTTTACATAAAGACATTATGATTGGCTACGAGATCATTGAGAGCCATGGAACGAACGTGTCTGCACTCTATTTCTCGAAGGCCTAGAAAGGGATAGTCCCATACTTTACTGAAAGATTTTGAGAGGAGTCCACCTACCTGATCTGGATTATGTTCCAGAGGGCAGTTGTCACACTGATCTCCAACCCCATCCATGTCGGTGTCCTTCTGGTCCACATTGTAGACATACTGGCAGTTGTCTCGTTCATTGAGGATTCCTGCAGAGAACGGGACAAGAGAGGTGAGACCTCCGCCTCGGTTGTTGCAACAAAACTGCACGAACTGGGGAACAGCCAGGGCTGGAGAACAGCCACTCAATAGCTGAGTGAGGTCAGCATGGGCCAGGGGCCTGCTGGAGCCAGGGAGGGCCTTACCATCCCCGTCGATGTCGACGGCGCAGGCGTCTCCTTCCCCGTTGTTGTCTGTGTCGGCCTGATCGGGGTTGTGGTTGTAGGGGCAGTTGTCACAGCGGTCTCCCACCTCATCTCGGTCGTAGTCATACTGGGCTGGGTTGTAATGGAACGGACAGTTGTCCTGTAAAGAGAAGAAATGGAGCCTTTTCCAACATTGTCTGTGAAAGCAGCTCAAAGCTCACACCACCTGCATGCTATTAAACTGCAAAAACCTGCAACAGTTATTTCCTACCGAGCGGATGTACGGATTGAGCACTCAGTGTCAAGTGTTCACTGCAGAAGTTAAAAACCAGGACATCATGAAGGAAAAATGGATTCCTGGGGGCTCCCAGTCAGTGAGATGTAAATATAAGCTCATCTCAGTTCTCAGTACTCCCAAAGTAAATCTGACTGTAATTTAGATAAAACATTTCAAATGACTCTGGGGAGCCAAGCGTCATTCGTGTATATCTGGGTTATCTTGCTCAAATGGGGTGAGGGGAGGTTGTGATGAAAAACATAACCTGTATATAAAAGTTCTCGTGGCAACATTTATGTCCTGAAACTATCCTATATCTCAGTTTGGTATATTTTTCCTTATAACTTTATAAGTTCAATGAATCTTAAAGTGTTTCGTGCTGTTGCTGGATAGAAAAGATGAAAGCGGAGTGGGAAACACTGTGTTTACCCTGTCATCTGGAATGTTATCATTGTCATCGTCATTATCGCAGGCATCGCCGATTCCGTCCTTGTCATAGTCTTCCTGCCCTGAGTTGGGAAGGTTGGGGCAATTATCCTGGAAAGAGAAGACGCTCATTTTAGCCGCAGTCCACACGTCCTCGCTCAGCTCACACACGAAAGCTACTCGGTAACAACATATAATTTTTACAGGAAGGCAAACATTTGAACATTTTCTTGGGGGATATATATAGGATTTTTATGAATGCTCTAGGCTATGTACATTCTGGGAACACAAGCCATAGTCTGCTGGTTTCTGGTCGGGAGGTGAACATTTCTTTGGACAAAATAACAGACTATGGGACACATGCGCCCAAGGGCCGCCACGTCCACGTTCTTGGCACCAGGCGCTTTACTATGATGGAGAGTTAACTCTCTGCCTTCGGGTGACCTGATCTTTCAGGTTTGTTTTCAGACTCGTAGCATTTAAAACCCCCTCGCCCGTTCTTTGGATCGGGCTGATGTGCCCTCTGGGAGGTGCGTGAGGGAGCAGGTTTACCTTCTTGCAGTGGTAGGTTGCGTTGGCCACGCACACCAGGTCCTCGTTGGGCCAGCCGTCCAGGTCGGAGTCCTCCCCGCAGATGATGCCGTTGCCCGCGTAGCCGGGCTTGCACTCGCAGCGGAACATGGGGTCGCTGTAATGGCCCAGGTAGTTGCACTTGGCGTTACTGTTGCAGTCGTGGGTCCCATCCGTGCAAGGGTTGCGGGGTTTGCACACCTGAGAGGACAACATCCTGATGTTAACGCAGAGCCTTCAAGCATCTCCAGATATGGCAGAAACAAGAACCCAGATCCCTGTCATCTCTGAACAGATAGGCTCCATGGGGAGGGCTGTGGGTCACTTCTGTCCTTCCCCCCCCACCCCCACCCCCACCCTCACCCCGTGGGTGTCCAGGCTACAGGTTAACATCACTTTATGTGTTTTTCCTGAAATTGCTCAGCACCATTGCTCAGGATTTACAACGGATTCTCTAGTCCTGATTCTAAAAGCTGGATTGTGCATTCACCCTCACGGTTTTTTGTGAAGGCGATGCAATGACATTCCTCCCTTTCCTGGCTGTTCCCGCCGAGGGCACCCTCTGTTATGCTGGCCCGCAGGCTGGCCCACGTACCTGCTTGTTGGCGGTGGCCTGCTCCACGCCCCGGCCGAAGGGCTGCGGGCCGGAGAAGCGCGGCGGGCAGGGCAGGCAGTTGTAACCGGGGTCTGTGTTCTCGCACCTGTGCTCTCCGTTGTGACTGAAGCAGGCGTCAGGCACCAGGGCGCACTGGGGGAGAAACGACAGTTTGCTTCATGTTTAGGGGACACTGCCACAGGGAAAGAGGGGGACAGGCTCCCTTTCCTATGTGCAGCAACGGAGCCATCGGTTTCTCACCTCATCAATGTCTTCGCAGTGGATGCCATCTCCGCCGTAGCCCGGGGGACAAGCACCGCACTTCCAGCTGCCGTCAGGGTAGCTGGTACACTTGGTCCCAGCGAAGCAGGGGTTGGACAGGCATCCATCTGAGAAAAGAGAACAGGGAAATGGTTGGTCTACGCTGCCGCTAACTGCCATGCTGGTCACTAAAAATACCACATAAGGTAAAACCCTGCAGGGTCTATGTGAGTGGTAACTTGAGGTTATGTTGTCCACCCGGCATTTGGAATAATCAAGCCGCTCAGGACCATTCAAAGCCAGAGCTCCCTTGAATGCTGACCGTGGCATTCGGTTAAAAGAAACCCCAGGGCGGTTTCGTCCGGGGCGGCGTGGCTCACCAATGGGACAGTCCTGCTTGTTGCAGATCTGGTTCTCCAGCACATCGCCAACGCAGTCCTTGCCTCCAAACTGGGGGGTGGGGTTGTTGCAGAGCCGGCTCCGTGTCTGCACCCCTCCTCCACAGGTGACGGAGCAGATGTCCCACGGTGACCAGGGACCCCAGCCTCCGTTGACTGTCGGAAAGCAAACCACATGCAGACGTTAAGGTCCACTGCGAACACCGCGTTTGTCACCGAAGACTCTCCTACGTTTGTTCAGGAGCCCCTGCTACCCTGACACATGAAGAATGCTTGGGAAGAGGGCGAGTGTGGAATGGCTTGCTTTCTGTTTTTCATTAAAAGGAACTGCTGAGTATGTAGGAATTTGTTTGTTTCTCTAGAAAGTAACCTTTTCCCTCCACGATCCACTGAGCAGATAGGTCAGATGCCAGGCAACCAGCTGGGCGGAGCTGCTCACTCACCAGGGCAGGCGTCCCGCGTGCAGGCTTTGGTCTCCCGGGCTTCGCCTTCGCAAGGCCTCCCGTTCATCTGGGGGCTGGGAGAGTTGCAGAGCCGGATCCTGGTGATCACGCCATCGCCGCACGTCACAGAGCAAGATGACCACGGGGACCAGTGACTCCAGCCGCCATCCTGCTTAACTAAAGTACAGAGCTGGTGGTTACGGGGTGCTAGCCGCTTTAAATGCGTTATCTCACTCAATTCCTCAAAGTAACCCTATTGAACACTATTATTACCCCCCATTTGCAGGTAAGGAGAGTCTCAGAGGGGGTGGATTGTGCTCAAGCTTGACCAGTTACGAGGTGGACCTAGGCTTCTGACCCAGAGTCTAGAACAGCCGTGGGCAAACGACGGCCCGCGGGCCGGATCCGGCCGGTTCGGCTGGTCTATCCGGCCCGCGGAGCCGAAAGAGCGGAGGGTTCTCTTGCTCTCCCCTCCACTCCTTCACCAGCAGCAGTGTTCACATGTATTGGTTCACACAAACACTCCATCCATGCTTTTGTTCCGGCCCTCCTGTCCAGTTTAAGAACCCATTGTGGCCCTCGAGTCAAAAAGTTTGCCCACCCCTGGTAGAACCTGTGCTCTAAGCCTCTATACCAGTGGTTTTCAACCTTCTGGCCCTTTAAATACAGTTCCTCATGTTGTGACCCAACCATAAAATTATTTTCTTTGCTACTTCATAACTGTAATGTTGCTACTGTTATGAATCGTAATGTAAATATCTGATGTGCAGGATGGTCTTAGGCGACCCCTGTGAAAGGGTCTTCGACCGCCAAAGGGGTCGCGACCCACAGGTTGAGAACCGCTGCTCTATATGTTGGAGTTGCTCTTGGTGATGACAAGAACAGGTCAGCTCTCCACATTCCCAAGTGGCCAAGATACTCACATCTCTTATCGCACTCCTGGATGTGGCAGGTCCGCGTCTGCACGGAGGAGCCCTCGCACCGGCTGTTGAGGCTATCGCAGGAGCGACCGCGCTGCTGGATCCCGTTGCCACAGGTCGCGGAGCAGGAGGTCCACTCGGACCACGGGGACCAGCCATCGTCCGCAGAGTCGCTGGCTGCAGCGGAAACAGGTTCAGTTGTGTGTGGTCATTAAGACTGCTCTGTTCAGGACTTCCTTCCCTTGCCAGAGGGCTAATAGCCAAGGGGTTTATCCCAGGTCACTGTGGGTACTGCATGGGTAATGGAATGCTGGCCTGGGTCAGCACAGCTCTGCTGTCTCCCATTGTGTTCTATTCACGTTGCCTCCTTTCACCTCTCTCTGCATTTCAAATGAGCTTCCCTTTCCTGACGGGTAGGCATCTCCAGTCTCAGACTTTTAAGAACACCAGAGTTTAGGCAGCTTATAGGAGCCGCTTGTGATTTTTAGGGGAGCCACAGCCCACGCGTTTGGCAGGTGAGCTTGACGGCAGCTCAGCTGCTCTTGGGCCTGGGCTCCAACTCGGTCATGAGGTTCGTCAGGGTGCTGCTCCCCTCGCCATGCCATTTGGGGCCTTCTCTGCACGTCTTTTCACAAGAGGAGAATGTGTTTGTTTACCATGTGCCCAAGCACCATGACTACAATCACACCGAGCTGCATCAGACACAAGATAGAGAACTTGTTTTCTCTTGCCATCAGTTGGAAGTTTTCCTAGCAACCCCTGGTTCAAGTTCAAAACTCCGCTAGTCCCCAGCTAGCTCTGTTTCCTTTAACCCACATCTGAAGTGAATGCTGAACAGAAATAGATATGCAAATGCTTATTACAGCGCCAGTGTCGGGCACACGATCCCTGGACGGGCCTGGTTATCCTGGGCTGTGACCAGTGTGTGTGGGTGTCGGGGTGTGTGCAGGGCAAGCGCTACTTTCCTGTTTAATTTCTTATCTTAGTTGTGATGAATCATTTTTATGACTTGTACTACTGCATTCAATATTGTCTCAGCACAGTGATTAATTTATACTAGCAACAAAAAAACAGGGCTAGGGTGCCATGGAACAATGTAGTGCCCTATTTCTTTAGTTCCCTAAAACTCAAACTGCTGTTACTCTCCTAGGCCTCCTGTTCTTACAGATAAATTGGAAAAGACTTTTGGCCCAATTAAGTCCAATGTTTGCACTGTAGACCATCACTTTTTCTGGTGAGTAGATTTTCCTTAACTCTGGGCCATAAGGCCAAATTCTAGAAGCAGTCTAAGAACTTGGAGTTACTGCTGCTATAAATTCATCTCTCTATTCCTCAAAGCATACACTTGGGATCAAAAGCTATACCAAGATTATGATTGCCCATCCATAATCCAGAGGGGTACTTAAGATTAAGTCATAATGGCGTTTTTGGTTCTATACAGCCAATAAGCCACCAGTTAACCAGATGCTGCAGCAAAAGGCTGAATGAAAACATGTGATGGAAGTGGTGGTGGGGGTGCAGCATTTCTGCAGAGCCAACCTAGTCACTGAAGAATGGCTATGCAGTTTTAGGAACTTACGCCAACACCGTGGGCAGCATTCTCCATCAGGAACCGTGGCATTGGAGCAGGGCATTATGGGGCAGGACACTTTTTTGCAGATGGTAACTGAGTTCTGCAAAGGAAGAGGGAGGAAGAAACGGGTTACTGAACATACTGCAAGCAGAAGCCTCCATACAATAACATTTCAGTCCCACGATGAATGGTCAGGGCTACACATGCTCTGCTGGAATGATTTTAATAGAAGGCCTGTCTTATTTGCAGCCACCAGTATTGTAGACATAGTTCCGGACTAGTTACTTGTCACTCCATTCCTTGGAGAGTTCTTTCTTAATTGCTATTTAGTCAATGGTGAAAGTTATTACATGAAGAATTTATCCATGAAGAATCACAAAATATCATAGGTCAAATCTATTAAATTGCACCTGAAATTGAACTCCTAAAACTCAGCTGGTACTTTTAAATTTAAAAAGTATTACCTCCGTGGGGAAAAGCAGATCAATGAGCATATTTCCCCCCTCATGTACAGATCTGGCTTTATATTACATTGGAGGAGAATGGGAATTTAATCCAGATGGCTCCAAAATCCAGCAGTCCATGATTTGTGTTTAAGCTTGATTTTGCTTGAGCCAGATGAATCCTCAAACTCACCTGCATTGACACTGGGGAGAGCTAGCGTGACATGCAGTGCGGCAGGGCCATCTGAGCTAAGGGGACAGTGACGTCCTAACAATGTTGGGCTGACAGTCTGTACTGTATTAAAAGAACCTCCTTGTCGTAGCTGAATACAAATCAGGGCCGTTCCAACCAGGTGTTATTTACCTGACATTCAACACTTAGTCTTTGAAATCACGCAGGTCAATTATTCCGATGTTTTAGATTTGTTCTTTTAGATACTTAGCCTGGGGCATAACTTTGGAAAACTCTCTGAGAGTTAAAAGAAGATTTTATAGATGTCATACTTGCATCTTAAACAGACACACACATATTTGATATCAGGCCATGGAACATAAAAAGAGCTTGTGTGGCCTCCTGGGTATTTCCCCAGAGGCTCTGGCTTCAAACACATGCCATCGATTTGTATTTCAGTTTGTAAAGAGCCCTTACCTGACAGCGGCACTCGGTGCAGCTATCAACGGTCCATTCCTCGTTATTCCTGTACTGGACTCCGTTGTGGTAGCAGAGGGGCGGCCTCCTCAGCTCAGTGGCCAGCTCTTTGTTCTCTTCGGTCTAAAAGGAGGAGAGAGGTCATCAGTGTCCAATCTCATTTCCAGCCTTTCAGGATCACACTACAGGCTAAGCCCGCGGGGGCTCATGCTCAAGGGCGGGGCGGGAGGCCACTGACCACTTTGCGGATGCTGTCCTGAAGCGTGGTCACGATGGTGCGCAGGCCCCTCAGCTCCAGGACCATGCTGGACAGCTCATCACAAGAGATGCCGCAGATGGCTTGCAGGTCCTTTGTCTTATGGCCAACGTAGTTGGTGCGGATGGCGGGGCTGGACCCATTCACCACGTTGTTGTCAAGGGTGAGGATGGCATTTGTAGCTGCCAAGGAACAAGCACACACAATGAGAAAAGGAACAGAAGGTGCTCTCGCCAGAGTTCCTAGTTGTGAAAGACATTTCACTCGGGGTGAGGGATGCAGGTGGAAGGGGTTGTGTGTGTGTGTGTGTGTGTGTGTGTGTGTGTGTAATAGCCTTCTAAGGTCACTTTTATATGCCTCTTACCATGGTACTCAGGGTAATTTACACACAACACTGCTTAAGTTTCTCAGCTTGTTTTGGGTGGAACCCCCTAATTTCCCCGTGTGCCGGAACAACAGAAGGGTACTCACAGCTGGAGCAGCCCTTGTTCCTGAGGATGTCTTCTGGTGTGGTTCCAAAGACGAACCTCACGTTCTGCAGCACCCCCTGTGGGCAGAGGACACACGTTACTTGCAGACTGTTCGGGGGAGGGGCGTGGGAGGAAACGCACACAATAAATATTCCAGAAGTTTGAAAGAGCTCCCTTTTAAGGTCACCATGTCAAAATAACACACCAACAGAAATCGCCAAACAGCTTCAACATCTTAATGGTGTCTTCTGCCAAGTCTTCAGTGTTTTACAAAGAATTCAGTTATCAGCCTACTTGGGTACACAGGAAGTGGAATCTGATACTATGGCCGAGGCTATAATGACACTCTTCATGTCAAAGAGTTAAAGGTGGGAGTTTCAAAGCCACAGTGGCAAAGACCTAGAAGTTTAACCAAAAAAAGAAGCTGCAGCAGCGAATCACCACTACTTCAACCTCTTATCTGAGACCCGCCACATCCCCAGGAGGGGTCAAATGGCAAAGCGGTTTTATTCTGCTCAAACCAAGTACCCATTCCAAGCAATATTACAGTTGGTTGGATGCATCTGAAATAAGTTATATTTCTCGAGAAGAGTATAAGAAGCTCAGGCTTGAATAAGCTGTTATAGGAATTTCATTTCTTTTAGTGGCTTTCAAAGTGTGGTCCCCAGAACACCCCACCAACATCAACCTCAGCTGGAACTTCTTAGAAAAACGAATTATCAGGCCCCAGCCCCGATCTACTGAATCTGAAACTCTGGTTGCAGCAGTAAGACTTCCAGGTGATTCTGAGACTCCCTGCTTCAGTCCACAGGCAGTACTTCCTGTACCGGAACCCCTGCCTCCCCTGCTACAGCCCTCCTGGCAGAGAAGCTGGCTCCATAGCCCAGGAATCAGAGAAGAAGCCTCACCTGGAAATTGTCGTTGGCGCCCCCTTTTGCTATGCGGAGTCTGGCGATGCTGGCCAGGTCCCTGGTGAAGATGCTGTGGATGGGGGCGTCTAGCTCAGCATTCTCCATCTTCTCGCAGTCAATGTACAGCTGGGCCCTGTCCTCCTGCACAAACAGGGTGATGCTCTTCCACTGGCCGGTGGCCAGGAGTGCTTCTTCCACCGACACCACATGCTGCTTCCCCTGCACGGTCAGGCTCAGGTCCAGGGTGCCCGCTTTGCCATTGGAGACCACGCTGAAGACCTGGCCAGAGTGGTCCTTCCGCTCCACCGCCAGCAGGGTGCCTCGGGTCTTCTTCATCTGCCTCAGGGAGGCCAGGAGGAGGAAACCTTTCTCCGCACGCACGGCGTCCACTAGGTCTTGGAACTTGTCGTCAGGCACAGGGGGGATCAGGTTGGCGTCCTCGATGCGGAAGGCGGGGCTGGAGGGGTCCGGACCCTTCACCAGTCGGCGCCCAGAGCCCTTGCGGGCAGCCCCGGTGAGTTCGAAGATGTCAAACACGCTGCTGTCTCCCCCAGACTCTGTTAGGAGCGGGACACACTGTGAGCGTCTAGACAGGGGCCAGGGGTGGGGGGCTCAGCTCTGAGGGATGGGGCCAGAGGGACAGGTGAAAACCACTGAAAGAATCCTGATGGTCAGTCAGGGCTCAGGGAGAAATGGGAGAGGAGAGCCCGGAGGGAGGCACACCTGGGGTACCCAGCATCCCCTCTCCTTCCCTCCCCCTCAAAGGTATTACACAGACTCACCTGGAATGCGGCTGGAGCCACACACATGCACCAGGAACAGGACACAGAGTCCCCAGGTGAGCCCCATGATGGAGCTGCTTGTGGCCAGCAGGGAGCCTGCAGCAGGAAACAGAGCCCAGGGTGAGAGGTGGGGAAGCAGGGAGAGGGGGCAAAACCTGGGGCTGGGCATGGGGCCGGGTCCCTGGGGACCCCCTTGGCCCCACATTTGCTGGTGGGAGAACAGAATTTACTTTGGAGAGGGTACCAGGAAGAAAGTGGGAGTTGAAGGCAAGAGACTGTGGTTTTAAAGCGGGGTGTGTGTGTGTATAGGGGTGCAAAGACCAACAATCTGGGGGGTTTCCTTAGGAAGTTGAGAGTAAACAGCAGGATCAGAAGATGTAGTTTGGGGGGTTCGGGAAGACATGGGGAAGTGGACTCCTTCCCTAGAGAGCTGGTAGAAAGATTTAGGGGGAACTTGAAGAATAGAAGAAAATCTCGGGGTGCCCCGAGGAGTGGTTTGTGACCTAGAGCTGGAGAAGATAGCTCTGAAGCGCTGCCACCAGAGGAGACCCCCAGCAGCTGGAGGGGCAGAATGGGGTCCGAAGCCCCTTGAGGGGCTGGAGCCGGGGTGGATCAGGGCAGCGATGGTCCTCGGTGGCCGCTGGGAGACCCTTTACCTGTGTGCTCACGGGCGCAGCGGCTCCGAGTGGCGAGTGGCAGCGACGGCGCGGAGTCCTAGAGAGCACAGTGCGCTGGCCGGGAGGCGGCGGCGGCGGCGGAGGTGGCGGCCGGTGAGGCTTCGGCTTGGAGAGAGTCCCCGGGAGCTGGGTCTAGCTGACCCGCTGGCTGCAGTGACTGGCGAGGCCGAGGAGCCCGCACTTATAAAGCGGCGCTCACATTCCTGGGCCTGCAACTGGCCAATGGGAGGCGGCCGGGCAGGAAGCGGGAGGGGGGCCAGTCTGGTTCCTCTCTCCGCCCCCCCCCCCCTCCCCGCCGCTCCGCTCGGCGCACAACTTTCCAGCTAGAAAGTGAAGGGGGGAGGCGGGGGCTGGGTTCGAAGAGCCCTGGAACTTCTCAGAAAACGAGGCTCCCGCCCACATGGCTTTGGCGCACAGGCTCAGTGCTTTGGCTCTTGCGCCACGCAGGCCGATGCGCTCACCGTGAGCATCCCGACCAGTGACTGTCACCCATCCAAGACTCGTAGGGGGCTTTCCGACAAACCCGGCTCCCTGGGCCCGCGTGTAAAAAAGAGGGGGAGGGCGTACGACAGAGTAATGGGGACTAAGCGAGACCCAGTGGTTAAAGAAGCGCCAGTTTACATACTTGTTGACCCTCATCCATCCATCCTGGTGGGATGGGGAGCCACGCGCCGCGCGCTCCAGCCCTCGCCTGCCCGCCGCCTGACCCCCTAGGGGAGGTGAGCGCCGTCTCGCTGCCCGTCTGGGCACATTCGGGCAGTGCGGGCCGTCCAAGCCCTGGCTTCTCCCGCTTGCTACCGCGCTTACACGGCTTGCCGCTTGGGGGCGATATGCGTATTCTGATCAAGGGGACCTGTGAGGGCAACTTCTTTCTAGTCAGGAATGTCAAGGAGCTTGTATCCAGTTCCCTCAAGCCAGGATTGAAATGGTCTTGAAAAACAGTTTTTGTGTCCACTCGTGCTTCTTAACGTGACTCCTGGTTGGAGGGTTTGCAGGACCATCTGGCTCCAGAGTCTTAAACTATTTACAGAACAGACTCAGAGAGCAATAAATTGCCCTCTGCCTATTATTTTATTTCCTTTTTTCCCTCCCTAAACGTTCTTTTCATTTTTCGGCTCCTGAAACCGAGGTGTGGGTTACGTGTCTGTGGGTGCACCCATTGCCATGAGCGCTGCCTCATAAAGCTGCTGTCTTTGGAAGTCTGGTCTCCAAGCCACTGTCCCAAGCCAGCATGACGGCAGCTGCCTGGAATCCCATTCATCTCTCTGGGCTGGGGTGTCCAGCAGCCACGCTGCCCTGCTGTGGTCCCCTGGCCTGGAGACACAGGGCACAGGCTGGGAAAGCCCTGGGGTTCACCTCCCTTCTCAGCACGCAGACCTGGCAGGACTCCTAATTGCTGGAAACACCCACGAGTTTACATTCATCACACAGCAATTCCACTTTTTGCATGTGGGAGTGTGGTGTGACAAGGTGCATGTGTGTGTATTACCCAGTGAGTATTTTCTAGTTGCTCAGTATACTATACATCTAGCAGACGACAAGTATGTTTCTAAGACACATGTTTGTTTGTTGCTTAAGTAATAACTAAACCCGATGGTCAGAGAGATTCCACATGTTGAGGGACAGAAATGAAAGTCTCTGTCAGATGAATTAGTCAAATCAGATGCCTGTTGTGGAAGTCATAGGTAATGACTCATCCAAACGGATCTGAAGATTCCAGAGTTAGCAGCCATACACGCCCCTCCCCTTTCTTCTCTTATCCTGTTAGCTCCTTGAAAGGTGATTTTTTTTGGGGGGGGGGGGGTCACTTGCTACTACTTATTGTGATACTGGGTACTTAGTTAGGAACAGTTTTTGGAGGAATGGCCAGCTTATGGCCCCCTGCTCCTTTGGCACACGGGCTAATTTTATGCAGGTCAGCTGAGGGCTTGAGGTCCACAAAAATAGAGTACACCTTTTTGTAAAAAGATCATCTCCTTTGCCCTAGACCTGTGGTTGGAGTAGAAGCTCACTGGACTATACCTCCAGCCTCGCCACTTTTGTGACTACGTGACTGTAGGAATTCCTCTGGAATTTTCTTGGACCTTCTTTCAACTTTCTGCACGCTTTACAAATAGGAAGGTGACCTATATGGCAGCAGGAAAGGGCTTTCTTGTCAGAGAAAGCTGGCAGAGTTACAGGAGTTTTTTCACAAAGGCCTTCCCCAAACCACGGTACCTCAGATGTTCTGGTGGAAAAGATCAAAGTAGAGAGGGTGTCTGGGCAGCTCCTAGGAACTGCCCACATTGCTGCTGGCCAGTGTGCGCTGAAAATATTCCCCAGAAACCTACATACCTCTGAACACTTTGCGAGAAGCAGGAAAGGGATAAAGGGAAAGAAAACCTACACCTTTGATGCTGGGGCTATTGTCCCGGGAATGTGTGTGTATCCTTAGCACACAAATGCTGGATTTCAGGCCAACAATCTGACATGGACCCAAGTGAGGGGCCTTCCAGGCAGAGGGTCCAGTGCTCTCCCTGACAAGTTGCCATCTTTGAGGATTACTTATTTAAAATAAAATTGTAAGGCATATGGCATTTCCCTTTAGGATTTCCTTTTTCCAAGTTCCTCTAATTGGATGTGGGATTGACCAAAGTACATTGCCAGTAAATAGGAGGAAAGGACTGTCAGTAACAGCTAGTTTAAAAATTGCATGTGATTAAGGAGAGCAAGATAATTGAGGAAAAATTTTGTTTATCTAGCAAAGAACAGCAAGGCGGGCTGTGAGTGCATGTAGGGATTTTAAAACATGTTGGAAATGTTCAGCAGTGGAAAATTTCTTAGAAGTGAGGACCAACCAAAAATCATCGTATTTTAGAATAGACCCACATGATAGCATCTCTAAAATGAAGACATAAATTCATTCCCTCTGACTATTTTCCCTAGATCACGGGTGAACGTTGTTTTGATTCAGCTGCCTTCATGATCAGAGCCAGAGGGACGTTACCAACAGATTTTGGGGGTGGATGAGGTGATTGACTCCCAAACATTGCCCCTTCCCTACAGAATTAAAGCAGTATGCTCACGGAATTGATCTCAGTGGGAAGGGGTAGGACTACTGGTTTAAGGGTAACTACCTTTTCTACTACCATTCCTTGCTTCCCAGCTAGTTAGTGATTCATTTTGAATTAGCATGTCACCCAATTCTGGCCAATGAGAGGTTTGCTGCAAGCTTGTGGGAAATCAGCCTTTCTGTGTCTCCATTTGGAGAGAGCTAATTACAGTTTGGTGCTGTTGGCCACTAGGGGAGCCAAACCCAGCATGTGACTATTGTTAGAGAAGGAAGAGCAGAGAGATGGGAAGAACCTCTATGTTAGACCACATTTTTTTTTAAGATTCTTTATTGTTTAAAGTATTACATATAGTATTACATATGTCTCCTTTTTCCCCATTGACCTCTCCCCAGCCACCCCCACCTCCCAGCACATGCCCTCACCCCCCCCCCCCTATTGTCTGTGTCCATTGGTTATGCGTATAGGCATGCATACAAGTCCTTGGGTTGAGGATTTTAGCATCTATGTTCATCAGAGATATTGGCCTGTAATTCTCTTTCTTTGTAGTGTCTTTATCTGGTTTTGGGATTCGGGTAATGCTGGCTTCATAGAAAGAGCTTGGAAGTGCTCCTTCCTCTTGAATTTTCTGGAATATAGACCACATTTTTTTTTAATATATTTTTATTGATTAAGATATTACATATGTGTCCTTGTCCCCACGTTACCCTCTACCCCCCTCCCCGCCCCGCTCGTGCCCTCACCCCCCCCCCCCCCCCCGTTGTCCGTGTCCATTGGTTAGGCCTATATGCCTGCATGTAAGTCCTTTGGTTGATCTTTCCCCCTTACCCCCACCCTCCCCTACCCTCCCTCCAAAGCCCGACAGTCCAATCAATGCCTCTCCGTCTCTGGATCAGTCCTTGTTCATCAGTTTATGTTGTTCATTATATTCCACAAATGAGTGAGATCATGTGGTATTTATCCGCTCTCCAGTTCCATCCATGCTGTGGCAAATGGTAAGAGTTCCTTTTTCTTCTTCCTCTTCTTAAAGAATACCTTTCAGCATTTCATATAATGCTGGTTTGGTGGTGATGAACTCCTTTAGCTTTTTCTTATCCGTGAAGCTCTTTATCTGACCTTCTATTCTGAATGATAGCTTTGCTGGATAAAGTAATCTTGGTTGCAGGTTCTTGCTATTCATCACTTTGAATATTTCTTGCCACTCTCTTCTGGCCTGCATGGTTTCTGTTGAGAAATCAGCTGACAGTCGTATGGGTACTCCCTTGTAGGTAACTGACTGTCTTTCTCTTGCTGCTTTTAAGATTCTCTCTTTGTCTTTTGCTCTTGGCATTTTAATTATGATGTGTCTTGGTGTGGTCCTCTTTGGATTCCTTTTGTTTGGGGTTCTCTGCGCTTCCTGGACTTGTAAGTCTATTTCTTTCACCAGGTGGGGGAAGTTTTCTGTCATTATTTCTTCAAATAGGTTTTCAATATCTTGCCCTCTCTCTTCTTCTGGCACCCCTATAATTCTGATGTTGGTACGCTTGAAGTTGTCCCAGAGGCTCCTTACACTATCTTCATATTTTTGGAATCTCTTTTCTTTTTTCTTTTTCAGTTGGGTATTTTTTGTTTCTTTGTATTTCAAATCTTTGACTTGATTCTTGGGATCCTCTTGTCTGCTGTTGGATCTCTGTAAATTATTCTTTATTTCAGTCAGTGTATGCTTAATTTCTAGTTGGTCCTTTTTCATGTCCTCCATGGTCTCACTATACTTATTGAGGGACTCATTAAATTTATTGGCGGTTTCCATAAAATTCTTGAAAAACCTTATAAACGTGGCCTTGAACTCTATATCCAGTCGTTTGCTTTCCTCCGTTTCTGCCATTTGTGACCTGTTTCTTTGTCTCCGCATTTTGGCTGCTTCCCTGTGTTGATAGAATGGCTTTGTGTGCTAGGTGTCCTGTAGGGCCCAGTGGCTCAGCCTCCCCAGTTACCTGAGGTGGACACTCTTGGTGCACCCCCTTATGGGCTTTGTGCACAGTCTTGTTGTAGCTATGCCTTGGTTGTTGTAGGCTCACTGGGAGGAATTGACCTCCAGGCCAATTGGCAGTGAGAATCAGCTGTGTCTATGGTGGGAGAACTTCTGTGCTGAAGACACCCTTCTGGGGCAAGACTTGCTTCAGTGGGGCTTTGGTGCTCACTGAGTCTGCCCCCTGAGTGTGTCCCTTATGGATCTGAGGAGTTGTGATCTGGATGGTCCCCCTCTGACCACTGGGTACAGTGGCTCTTGGATCTAAGGATGTGCTAATTTAGCCTCTGCCTGAGGTTACACAGCAGGAACTATGAAGAGAACTGCAGATTCCCCTTCCTTTTTTTGGAGTTTGGAAGTGCCCTGATGATGCTCAGCTGTGTAGCAATGCAAGCCGCTGTGGGGCCTTGGGCCTTCTCTTGGAAGCTCTGGGTCTATCTGGCCGGCTGCGGTTAGGTAGTTACAGGTTGCAAATGGCCGGGGCATTCATATGCAAAAGCTTCTGCTGCAGCCTGGGTGGGGCGGGGTCTCAAGGAATCAAAGGGCGGAGGAAGCAGCTATGGTGGAGCCTCTGCCCCGCCCTAAGGAGTCGCGAGTCCCAGTGTCCCGGCAATGGCTGCAAGCACCTCTGAGGGAAAGCTGCCCTCAAGCTCGCCCGCTGCCAGAGAGACCAGTTTCTCCCCGTATGAGTGCTGGGTCCCCAGAGACTTCCCGGAACCGGACTTCAGAGCCGTCGGGAGCTTGTGTCTCCCTCTGGATTCAAAAAGACAGCCACGTCCTCAGGTGCCAGACCCTTTCCGCACGCGCGAGCCCCCGTACCTCTGCACTCCACCTCTGCAGCTCCTCTGGCTCTCAGTGTGCTTTTCTTTCCTTCTAGTTGTAGAATTTACACTCAGCCAGCTCTCCTGTAGTTCTGGATGAGTCCGGCTTGTGTTTTTGATGCATTTATCAATTGTTGTGGGAAGCAGCAATTTCCCGGTGTTTATCTATGCCGCCATCTTAGTTTCTCCTAGACCACATTTTTGAGCTGCTAAATCTACCAACCCTAAAGGCCATTATACCGCCAGGTTTCTTTGCATATGTGCTTATCATTTAAGCCAATTTGTTGTTCTCTGCCGGGGTCCAACCCCAGCAGGTCCAGGGGTCCCCAAAGGTGTGGACGGAGTCGGCGAAGACTATCCACCCTCTTCCTACGGTGGAGTCCTATCCATCCCGAGAGTGGGGCTTACCTAGGGGTCCCTGTTCGGGCGCCAGATGCCGGGGTCCAGCCCCAGCGGGTCCAGGGGTCCCCAAAGGTGTGGACGGAGTCGGCGAAGAAGGAATGACACAGAGGCAGCGTTCAGTTGATCAGCAGCTTTGCCAGGATCTCTAGCCCAGATCTCCAGCCAAGTTCTGGTCTGGATCTCCAGAGAGGTTCTGCTTCGGATCTCCAGCGAGGTTCTGTAGCCATGTTCCTCGCTAGGTTCTCCAGCCAGGTTCTGTCCAGGCTCTCCAGTCAGGTTCAGTGTCCAGGTTCCAGTCAGGTTCTCCTGCCAATCTCTGTAGTCAGGTTCAGTCCAGGATCCCTTGCCATGTTCTCCCGCTAGGCTCTGTCTCTAGGCTCCGAGGCCAGTCCCTCTCCAGGATCCTCCGACATGCTCTCTCCAGCGAAGTTCTTCTGTCTCTAGGCTCCGTGTAGGTTCTGTCTTCTTGATTCTGTTCTAAGTTCTGAGTGTTTCTGTCTTGTTACAACTGTATTTATACCAGTTGATTCAATCCTATCAATCTCTATTACAAAGGTTAGGGCGTTTCTTATCTCCATTCCAGGGAGAAAAGATTATGTAGTTTAAGCATGATTGTTTGTAGTTAAAGGGATTAATTACCCGCCTGGCACTTAGTTGAGGGGTTTTATTCCCTCCCTAACTTCAGGGGAAAATCCCTACCTGGGGATTCAACCTTTCTCGGAGAGGTGGCTTTGGTTAAAACACAGCGCCAAGAAGGTGAGCAAACATATTAAGAACCATATGCCATATATGCCAGGTCCCTTGAAACAGCAAAGATGGACCGGCTCCCGGCAGTTCTCTGTTACTTAGAGCCAAAAACATCAGAACTCATGCAGCCCTTTTTCCTCTGTCTGGATTGCCTTTTCACTCATACTTTGTTTGAAACTCTTCTGATGTCTTTAGGATAAGAGAAGTAAGACTAGGTCATACAATAAAAATGTTTGAAAGAGTCTTCATTTATATTACTGAAGTGCTTCCCAGAAAAGTTGCACCATCCTCCCTGCTCCCTGTCCCTTTGCCAGCAGCCGTTCTAGTCCCAAACACTTCTCACTGCTGACTGGCGAGTGAGCATTTCTTCTGACCTCACCCTGTCTTCATGTCCCTCTATTGGGGAACCTTGACATATGGTCCAGTGGGTTCACAAAGAAAAGATGATCTGGGATGAGCTGATCTAGCATGAAGGAGCTTGGAAATCGATTGTGAGGAAATTGAGGATATGGGGGTAAGAAGATGGAAAAGGGAGATGGTGAGGTCTCAGTCTGGGCCCAGCAATGGATGTGGGGAAAATGAGCAAGAAGGAAAGCGAGGACATGGAGAACAGCCTCTTGATATGTGACAATGACAAACCCAATGCGGTCTGTGATAAACGACCCATGAGGAGTCTGGATAAGGAGGAAAAGTTACTACGGTTGATGATGGAAAACCTTGTGTTTGGGAGCAGCTTCTCTGACTGCTTTTTATGTTTTGGTGAGAACATTTTAGTTCTACTGTCTTAACAACTTGCAGTTATACTTTATGGTCAGATGAAGTCACCACATTAGGCATTCGAACCTTAGACCTTATTCTCCATTTAACTTTTATTCTGTGTCATCCTGATGTCCCTCTGGGGCACCATTAGTATGGGCTGGTTAGTGTTTCAGTGTAGAATGTTTTTCTTTTCAAGTGTTTGTCATATCACAAGGTGGCCACACTCTCAGAAGGAGCCTTACAAAGAAGGGGAGGGGGCTGGGAAACCATCAGTGGGACTTAGTTTGATGAGTCCAAATCACACTTCCTGTGTCCCAGTTTCTTCTCTCTCTACTAGGGCTTTGAATTTATTCAAAAATAAAATCACGAAAATTTTAAACCAGGAAAGCCACCTAGTCCACCCACTCAGATAATAGATGAAGAAGTTGGTTCAGAGGTGAAGTGACTTGAAAACAGTCACAGAGCCTCTTAAAGTCCAGGAAACAGCTCAGGTACCTTGACCACCAGGCCAAAGTCCTTCCCTTTATATCCTTCTGCTCTTTGAGGTTCATTTCACTTGGCTTCAAAGATGTTTCAGTATTAAAATGAGCAGAAATGCTTTCTAGTTTGCCAGTTAAGAGCAAAGTATGTGCCCAAGATAAGAAGATAGGGAGAGGGAGGGAGGGAAGATAGAGCAGAAGAACCTGAAAGTAGCTTGCTAACCAAAGGCTGATCTGTGTTAGCTCATCCTCTCAGAGTCCCCACTTTCCTGGTGTCCTGACCCTCTTACGGGCTGACTCCTGCGAGGGGTGCTGCGTTGAGGTTGGGATGGAAGTGCCCTCACTTCAGATTTACCTGGCCTGGGATGCAACAGAGAATCACTTTGATTCTTAAGCAGGTTCTGTGGAACTAGAGACATCCTGGCCGCCTGGCACCGACCAGTTCCTCTGTAGACATGTTTGGTTGTTCTGCCCACAACTGAAGGGCCTGGGGAGCGCCTTGGTGATGTTCAGGAGCCACACAGACAGTTAAGGGGCCAAAGAAGAGTACAAGTTAGCTTGAAGAAGAAAAGAACGTACGGTAATTCTGTACCTTTTTCTCTTATCAAGTTTGTAAAGGTGTCGGTCTCCTTATTTTCACAAAGCATGTGGAGCAATAGCGGTCTTTGGAAATAATGAAGATTTCCTAAAAGTAAGGGTTGTAACACGTTGGAAGCTTACTGAGATGGTTGTGGCATGTCTTCTGGATGGCTTCACCCACAGGGTGGGTTAGGTAGTCAGTCTGGGACACAGTGACTTCCAGGGGAACCTGCCACTGACCAAGTCTGCGAGTCCACAGGCCTAGGCAGCCCCAGAGTCTCCAGGACCTGCACGAGGGACTTGCTTCTGAAGCTGATTAAACACATTCCTCCCAAGGAATTTAGCTTCCCTGAGGTTCCACATGCTGCTCAGACCTCCTGTTTATAAATTATAATTTTTCAACGTTTCTGAACAGTTTTCACATGTGCAGTCCAGATTAAGTGATATTTCCATTTTCTGTTTTTACTCTTTTCCCTGGAAGAAAATTGTGAGTGTCAGTTAAAAGAGTAAGACAAGCAAACATGAAGAAAAGCCCAACTATTGTGTGAAGAATTTCGAAGATTGAATGTGACACGGAGATTGGCATCCAGTTTAAGTCTGGATGAAAGACTCACGTGCCACCGGGAAATGTGGACGGCAACCACATGGCCGGGTTACTGGGCACTTGTTTTAAGTGATATCAATCTCTTGGGAGGTGGTTTTTTCTTTTTCCCTTTTTTAATAGTGAGATCATGACGACTTGCATTTTGCAGAACTGAGCCAAAAGGATTGTCACTCTTTCTAATTTAAGAGGATGAGTGTATAGTCTTAAGAAAGCCTTTAATTTTATTATAATACCAAAGACAAACACTGCTGCTTCCCAGAAAGTGTGATGTGGAGGAAACATTTCCTTCCTTCTTTCTTCCCCTTTTCTCCCTTTTTCATTTCCTTCTTCTTCCTCTTCCCTCCCTCCTTTTATCTCCCTCTCCTTCTTTCCCCCTTCTTCTCCCTTTACTTCTTTCCTCCTCATACCCCTCCTCATCCTCTTTTTCTTCTCTCCCCCCGCCCCCGTATCCCTCTCTATTTCCTTCTCCTTAGACCAGTGGTGGGCAAACTGTGGCTTGAGAGCCACATGCAACTCTTTGGCCCCTTGAGTGTGGCCACGAAGTTTCAATCGCACTGTACGTGCGCGCCCGCACGTGGTATTTTGTGGAAGAGCCACACTCAAGGGGCCGCAGCTTGCCGACCACTGCCTTAGACTGTAGTGAGGATGAACTGCAGTAACACATGTAAAGCATTTAGCGCATCACTATTCAGAGACCTGGAGTCCACTTGCTTGAGTTCAAAATGCCGATTTCCCCCGGAACTCTGACCACTCCCTCCATCCTTCTTTGTCTCAGTACTCGAAGGCAGAGGGTCTCTGTATGACTTCACTCTTCCTGTTTCCCTTGTCAGTCTGTCTGTCTTTCCCTCAGGCATGATGCTTGGCCTTTTGAGCCTCATGACCTTGATGAAGCTTGTACTTTGGGGGTTTGATTCCATGGGAGGGGGCGTGGGAAGAGGGCAGAGGTGAAATCACCAATGAGCTGATAGAACTTAAGTTTCAGGGCCGCTCATGTATCTAGGGCTCCTTCCCAGGCCCTAGAGGGGCCCTGCGACATGTTCATATGTTTGATAACATTTACAGCAGTAAGATATTTTAACCACAACTAGTTCAGTCCACTGACTTTTCCATTCTAACTTGCCTCCTCAGTCACACTTCTTATGTTGAAGAGTTAGAGTGACTACAGACATTTTTTGTATCTGACTAAGGGGACATGGTAGAAAGGTATGTTTACATGGTTTTCAGTTATGTCTACATACAGTGAAGTAATTACTAGCCATCATTGCATTACAATGGCGTCCATGAGTAATTCTACTGCCTACCTGACTTCATAACATGAAGGCATAGGGTTAGAGATTGTATCATAACATACATGTCCTATGGTCTCTGACGGCACTGGATGCCTGTATGCAGTGGGGGAGGAACAAAGATTGAAGTGTATAGAGCCGGAGGGTAGTCTGTGGAAAGTTTTACAAAAGTGTATAATACAAATATCTTGTTATTTTTTCCTGGATTTTATGACAGTTGTGGTATTTGTTACTTGAAGTATTTTTCAGTTTGTTGTGACTTCTCTCAATTTAAAGAAATACTCTTTTCTTTTGCTTAATTTTGAATTCATAGTTTTATATAACATTTCTTAAATGAGACCCCCAAAAACTATATACAATTCAGGCCCTTGGATCCTCTCCTGGAGGAGGGGTGTAAGAGGGAGATTGTAGGGGGCGAGGGGGTGGGAGCACTGCCTGGATCTTCACAGAGGTGACCAGTGCCAGTGCATAGGACTTGTCTTCTGGTATCTGTGCTTATGTGAATGTGTGGCAGGCCTCGCTACGTGCAGACACTGACAGTCCTACAGATAGTGGAGCCTACACGAAGCCAGAGCAGGGTGTGACTTAGCTGTGCTAATTATTATAGTCTGCATGAATTGCTTGCCACTAATACCTAATTACTGTACAGCAGAATCATAATTATGTACACCAATTAATGTTTCAGATTGACGTGTCTAAATTTTACTGATTGTAACCTCACACATTCTTTATGTGCAATAATCTTGCAAAGTTTGGAGAGTGAGCTCCAACAACTAAAGCTTTAATTGGTCCAAGATTTCAGCAGCTCACATCATGGGGCCGTCCATGTGTATGTGCGTCAGCATCCTGTTCTGAAATGCTCTCCACTATTAAAAATAAACAGACCCCACACCTTTAGTGGTTAGAGTTGAATTACCTTTTGGCTAATTGTCTCTCCCTTAGCAATTTGGAAGAAGTGGTGGGTTACATATACCCTGTGAGATGGGTCATTGTTTATCTTCTACCATATGCTAGATTGTTTTTTCTGTTTATGAATGTAATAGCCTTTATTATTTAAACTAGAAGCCCGTTGCACGAAGATTCGCGCAATAGGCCGTCCTTCCCCTGGCTGCCGGCACCGGTTTTCCTCCGGCACCCGGGACCCAGGCCTTTGGTCCGGCCGCAGCGAGGCTTGGCTCTTCAGTCTTTAGTCTTCAGTCTTCAGTCCGGCCAGAGCCTTCAGTCTTCGCTCTGTGCCTGCGTATGCAAATTAACCACCATCTTTGTTGGGTTAATTTGCATACTCATCTGATTGGCTGGTGGGCATAGCAGAGTGACACCAATTTGCATGTTTCTCTTTTATTAGTGTAGATGTACACAATAAATATTTTCTTTTTGTTTTTCCTTAAAGGTATAATCTGAACATTTCATAACCTATGTATTCTGTATCACTTATTATGTGCCGAAGACCTGACCTATGTCCACCTGGCCGTGAGGGAGGGACGCACAAGCACATGATGCTGATGCTGAGGGCTGAGCTGTGAGGGATAAGCATGATGTGTGGGAGTACTGAGGGGCCCGGCCTGGCCTGGTTGTGTGTGCAGGGTTGGGGCGGAGAGGTCACAGACGGTTTTCTTAAAGAGGCGTTGTCTGAGCTGGGTCTTGAAAGACTGTTCAGAAAGCCTTGGATCTTTGGGTACAGAAGAAAGACGAATTGATGTGTTAACATTCACAGCTACCATTTTTGCCTTCACTAAGCCTTTTAGGATCCGGGCAAGGGGATCTGCCTAGTCACAAGGGCCACAGAGAGGAACATCTGTGTTTTTGATTCTTCCCTCGTGTATTTTGGAAGGATTGTTCTTTCAGCTCCTTTCTGCCTTCTCTTGCCTTCCGTGTAAAAAGAACACTGCAGAGCCAGGAAAGCAATTAACTGGAGCCAGTAATTAAGTTTCTCCTTGGACGGGCGTAATGAATTGAGGTTTCTTGGCTGATGGAAATTACTGTGGATTGTTCTGTGTGCTATCTCTTTGGTTGGCAGTTTTGCCAGCAACACAGATGCAACTTTCCCTGAGCTTCCATTAGTTCAAAAAAATCTCAGAAGCTCAAATCATGGTCCCTTCAATTTGCTTGTGTATCTATATCCTGCTCTGAAGTGCTCCAGGCACCTTCCTGTATATTTCTCTTAGAGAAATGCCTTGAACCTGATAGGTACACAGTCAACTCTTATGACTCAAAAAGTAGACGAATGGATGAATGAACAAATAACCAGAATAAACTGTATTTTTAAAGAAAATATATTTTATTGATTTTTTACAGAGAAGAAGGGAGAGGGATAGAGAGTTAGAAACATTGATGAGAGAGAAACATCGATCAGCTGTCTCCTGCACACCCCCTACTGGGGATGTGCCCGCAACCAAGGTACATGCCCTTGACCTGAATCGAACCTGGGACCTTTCAGTCCGCAGGCTGACGCTCTATCCACTGAGCCAAACCGGCTACGGCTAAGCTGTATTATTAACATGAGTAAATCTTAAAGTATGGGGTAGTATGGGAAATAATTAAATTATTTTATTTTTTCTTAAATCTGCTTAATTATGCTAAACTTCCTTCCTTCCCCCTTCCTCCACAAAAACAATCCCCACTCATAAAAACACTTTAAATTTCAAAGAGATGGGGCTTAGAAAATAGTTGTTAGTCTATTTTTAAGTTCATAAGGGTTTTAAGACTAATTCTTTGTGAAAATGCATCTAATTCAGAAAATGTGCTTCATGGAGATCCAAGGACAACATGTATTACATACTCACACACACATACACATACACAAACACACACAGAGAGAGAGAGAGAGAGAGAGAGAGAGAGAGAGAGAGAGAGAGACCACTTCCACTCTTAGTTGTCTGAATGGTAAATACAGAGGAGTGAATTACCCCAGATGACATTCATAAAAAATAGCAGTTCCTCCTGGCTAGCCTGGCCTGGCTGGGGAAGACATGTGGACAGGATCAGGCATGAAGATCTTGTTCCCTTCTCAGTCCCTGAGCCAAGGAGGCTTCTGCTGCCACCTCACAGGATGCTGATCCAAAGCCTAGCTGAGTTGTTTTCTGAAACAGAAATGAAACAGAGCAAGACATGCCTGAATGAACCTGTGATGAATGACTGCTGAGGCGGGGGTTCTGTGCCAAGGTGAAAGGTTGCACAGGTAGCACACCTGGGCTCTCCCATGTCTCTACTAAAGGCCCAGTTCTATTTCCTTCTCCTCTACTCTCTCCACCTTGGGTTATGGGTCTAAACCAGCCGTGGGCAAACTACGGCCCGCGGGCCAGATTCGGCCCGTTTGAAATAAATAAAACTAAAAAAAAAAAAGACCGTACCCTTTTATGTAATGATGTTTACTTTGAATTTATATTAGTTCACACAAACACTCCATCCATGCTTTTATTCCGGCCCTCTGGTCCAGTTTAAGAACCCATTGTGGCCCTCGAGTCAAAAAGTTTGCCCACCCCTGGTCTAAACAGAAATAGAAAATTTTTATTTCCCAAGTTATAACCCCAACAACTAAGAAAACCCATTTTATTCATCTTCCAGACTGACTTTAATAGGTTTAGAGATTAAATATAAATAAAAATAATCCTTAAGTTATAAGAATTATGGAATGAAGTATAAGAGTTATTTTAAAACATCCTCTTGGTGCCCTGACCAGTGTGACTCACTTGGTTGGAGCATCATCCCATACACCAAAAGGCCATTGGTTTGATTCCTGGTCAGGGCACATACCCAGGTTACAGGTTCGATTCCCAGTCAGGGTGCATACAGGAGGCAACCGTTGATGTTTCACTCTCACATTGGTGCTTCTCTTTCTCTCCATCTCCATTTCTCTCTCTCCACAATCAATGAAAGCATGTCTTCGGGTGGGGACCTGTTTGGTTGCGAAACTAGTGATATAAAGACGCAGGTGAGACTTCATTAATTAGCATAGTAAAAATCAGAAATGTGTTTTAACTATGAAAATTAGTGCCATGAGTCAGCAAGATGAGCATCAGCTATGCGATACCATCAATATTTAGGATATGAATATGGTTGACCTGTGTCCTCCCAAAATTTCTATGTTGACTCAGTACCTCAGAATGTGGCTGTATTTGGAGATAGAACCTTTAAAGAGATGATTAAGGTAGACTGAGATCATTAGGGTGGCCCTCATCCAAGGACTGGTGTCCTTATAAGAAGAAGAAGTTTGAATAGACAGGGAGACACCAGGGACATGCATGCACAGAGGAGAGACCTTGTGAGGACACAGTGAGAAGGAGTCTGTCTGCTCGCCAAGGACAGAGGCCCCAGGAAAAAACAAACCTGTTGACACCTTGATCTTAGACTTTTAGATTCCAGAACTCTGAGAAAAGAAAATTCTGTTGTTTAAGCCTCCAAGTCTGTGGTATGTATTTTTAAATGGCAGTTATAGCAAACTAACACAGATATATAGATTGGCCAGAATAGTAGAGCCATTCCGTGATCTTTGATGAAGAGGGCATAAGAGTCCAATGAAGCCTGCAGCCTTTTATTTAGGGACTAGTGGCCTGGTGCACGAAATTCTTGCACATTATAAGGGAATTAATTAGAGGAAATATTTTAATATTGCTATTTGCACTTTCTCTATAATAGAAGTGTCAGAAATGAAAGAAAATTAGTAAAATGTATATGAAAATCTTCCTCCTGTCAGAGTCTGGGGCACACCCTGGGAACCAGAGTCAAGTCCCCACCCACCCATGTGTGCCTCGAAATCACATTAGACCCAGACCCAGCTGGCCCCACCCCCATTGGGCTAGATTCAGACCCAGCTGGCCTCACCCGCGTCAAGCCCCGCCAGGTGCAGAGTGCAGCCTGAGGTCCCCTGGTCCAGGCCGGGGAGTGCACCTTGAGGTTCCCTGGTCTGGGCCAGGGGGTGCGGCCTGAGGTCCCCCATCAAGCCCTGTCAGGCAGGGGGCGTGGCCTGAGGTACCCCGGCCTGGTGCCAGGGTGGGGGGCACAGCCTGAGGTCCCCTGTCAAACCCCACCAGGCGGGCGGTGCAGCCTCAGGTCCCCTGCCCTGGCCCAGCGCCATGCAGTCTCAGGCCACTGCTGATTGCTCATTAAAACTCATTATGGAAACTTAGCCTCCACTGTGGGCACAGCCATCTTGTGTTACGGAGTCCCTGCCTCCGCTGTGGGCACAGCCATCTTGACCGTTAAGGCATGATGGTCAATTTGCATATTCCCTCTTTATTTGACAAGATAGTGCCTGACTCGATCCCTAAGTGGTCCTGAGTCCAGCTGCTTAGTTGAAGGATTTCCAGTCGCCTGATGTGGGCTGTGAGGCTTCCGGAGGCTTGCTTTGAGGATGTTTGCTTTGAGGATGCTTCACTCAAGGTGGTGCTGAGAGCACCTAAAAAGACAGAACACTGGGACTTCTCTGAGCTTACCACCCCTGTTGTACAAGCTGTTAATAAATATTTATCTAATCAATGTCTATATGTAGAACAGAGTTTGGCGCAAGACTTGGTTTTATTATGACTGGTGGTCAGATGATGGGGAAGTAGCTACACCTCACTCCCCTCAGGCAGGACTGCACTGCATGGGTTGGTTCACTGCCGTGTTCACAGACACTGAGCATCCCTTCCCGGGACAAATCTCCCTCTGAGTGGCCAGGTGGGGAAATGGGCTCCATGACGGGTGTGAGGCCTTAGTCTCCTGTGGGCCAAACCTTGGCCTTCCCCTCACCTGCCAATTCAAATAAGGTTGTCTTTTCAACTAAGCATTTATTTATGTTCTTCTTTCCTTTACAACAGATTCCCAAAATATGTGCCACAAAACATTTCTGAAAAATGGGGTTCTGTGATTAAATGAATTTGGGAAACAATTAAATGCATAGTTAAGATCACAGTGAGGATTCAGAGTGCATATCAGTACCGTGTTAAAGATATGGGGACATCTATAGTAAAGAATCTTGTTCACATTTATTTAATCCAGCATCACCCACATGACTACAGGTTCTGTTTCAGAACACCTGTGAATATCCCCAGGAGCTGTGTCCTTGGGGCACACGATCTGAAGTGCAGTCTGGACAGTGTGATGAGATTTGCTCCTTTTTCTTCACATAATAAATTCTATCTTTCACTATTCACACATGTGGGCCAATGGGGCTAGGGGATAGTTTTAAATCTATGGTGAACCTAATAATTAATGGACTTAGTTATATACCATTTCCACAGATGCCGTGGCTTATTTTGTGAGAGGCGGAGACCTGGCCTGGGAGGAATAAGATGTTTGATGCATTGGAACCTGGACAGAACCCCCTGCAGAGTGGGCTGGAAAGGCTCTCCTGGGCCCTGCTGGTCATGGCGCTTAAATGGCAATCCTAGGCTTTATTTCTCAATTCCGCCCTTTCCATGTTGGAATTTAAATGCTTATTCTTTTCAGTACCCATAATTTCCTAAAATTCAAATAAAGTAAAATAAAAAGGTATGAAATTAAAATGGTACAAACCAGATGTTTCTGGGTACAGGCCAAAACCACCACAATGAAGGAAACCCTCTGGCCATTAGTGTCATCCAAGATGGGGCACATGTTGAGTATTAGTAAAATTCTGGGCTGGCAAAGGGTAGTGGGTTTGCAGTGAGGAATGTGCTCCAAGCGAGAACAGAAGAAGACTAACCATTTCTAGACAATGCTGTCGCCAAGGCTGATATAGACCACAGGGCTGGGGCTCTGCCTGTCATTGGGATGGTGGCTTGTTAGTGCTGTCCACTCATATTTCAAGTTATCTTCCTTTTGGGAAAATGGTAGGATTGAATTTCTATGTCCTTTGAAGCCAGGCATGGTTATGTGACTTGATTTAGGCACTAAAATGTGATTGAAACGATGTGTGTCAATTCTAGAGAGAGGACTGGGAGATCCAGTGCACAATTTCCTACCTCTCCTTCCCCTAACCTCGGCCACAGCAGTCAGTAGTCTGTAAAATACAAACTAAAATTAGTGTATACTATTAGGAAGCAGAGGATAAAATTACAAATTATGAAATTATCAGTATAAATTATAAAGATGATATAATTGTGTATTTAAGACTCAAGACAACTGCAAGATTCAACAAGATGAATGTATTCAAAATAAATGTTCAGAAACCAAGTTGTCTTTTATATCAGCCAAAACCAATTAAGAAATTCATTGGAAAAATCTTTCTAAAAATGTAATACCCTGTACAAATTCTAGAAGGATCAAATCAGTAATTGTTTTAAAGTCTGCAAAAAGAAGCACTGGGAAGATAAACAAGACATTAATAAAAATAGTTCCCTACAGGGAGTGCAGGTGATGGCTGAGGAAGTTAGGGGTAGAATTATATATTAACTTGAAGTGAAGAAACATAGATATTATATCATGTGGGGAAAATGTTTCTATACTTAAAAAAAGAAAAAACAGAAAAGGAAAACATGGATGGATTTGACAGAATTTAAAATTCTGTCTGTCAAATAACACCATGAACCAAGTAGAAAAAAATGACAAGCCATGAAAATACTTGTAATATATATATCTGACCAAGGAAATATTTTATATTCACTAGGAGTACTCCAGCAGAAAAGTAGGTAAAAGACACAAAATATAATTTATAGACCAAAGAATATAAGTAGCCCTTAAATCTGAGGAAAGCAAAGACTATCTCAATAGTGATCAAATAAATGAAAATTAAGATGGGACAAATTTTGATCAATTTGGCAAGGATTAAGAAGAAAGTTAATATACAGCATTGATGGTATAGTGATAGGATGAATAGTTTTATAGCAAAAAAGTGAATTTTAGTGTTTCTATTTTCTAATTAAAAACACATACATATGTTTGGAATAAAACAGTTGAACAGAAATATAATGGATGTTAACAGTAGTTACATCATGTTGGCTATGCATAATTTATATGTTTAATTTTAATGTATGTTTAACATTTCCCTAATATACTATTTTCATAAAGAGAAAAATGTCATCTTTTAAAAGAATGTGAGATAAGAATCTCAAGTCCTCCTGAGTCCAGATTTCCTCATACTTTCTAAAAACTCTCCTCATTTTCATCAAATTCTGATTAAACATTATTTCCTTAGGCTGTCATTAAAGATAACTCACTTAACTATTTTTCTTTAAAGTATTTTAAAGTTATAATAATGCAGCAGAAATGTCTTCATCGCACGTGCATGACTTTCGCTGCATTATGAATTCAGTAGGTTTGAACTACATACACAACACTGTCCTTTTGGAAAATGTGTTCTGACCTTTCAACAATGATTTGAAATGAAGCTTTTGGGATACGACCTGTTTGTAAGTAACTGGTGCTTTCCAGATCTTGCAATTTAAATTTCTGATCATGTGTGGTTTTTTTAAATTCCGCAGAGGACTTTAGAGTTGTCTTCTCATCTCAACTGTGAGAACAGACACTGCTCTGGAACATGCATGTTCGGTAGAGGATTCATTCATCACCCTTCCAAGAGTATCCACCAGGCACGGAACCCATGCTCGGAGAACGGAACAGGAAAGGGTCTTGGTTTGGAAGAAGGTGGGGCACCACGTTGCTGCAGCGAGGAAAGCCCAATGTTGACGGACTGCATTCCAGCAGTTCCCAGGTTAGCGCTGGGCATTGTCTTTCTGGTCCCTTCACCTGGATACAGTGTGCAGATTGCATTTCACTTCAGTGGCTTAAGATGGGGAACTAAACCTGCTGGTTCCTCCTAGTCCTGTTTTTGATTTTTCTCACTCACACCTGGTGAGACAATGAACTCCTGGTCCAGGGAGGGGTTGTTTCCTGAACTCTGAGTTTTGTGTGTCTCAGACTTGAGCATTCCCAAGGTCAGTCGGCTTTCCAATAGAACATCCTTCAGCTCTAACTAAGGTCCTCTCTGTCGGAGTACTGAGAGGAATGCCCTTTATTGTTCTGTTCCTCCTAAAAGTCCATTAAAATTAAGCCAGTAATAGCATATAATTAAACTTTTGTTGTTAATTCTCACCTGAGGATATTTTTTCAGAGAGAGAGAGAGAGAGAGAGAGAGAGAGAGAGAGAGAGAGAGGAGAGAGAGAGAGAGAGAGAGAGAGAGACATCGATGTCAGAGAGACACATGGATTGGTTGCCTCCTGCACATGCCCTGACCAGGGCCAGGGATCGACCTGCAACCCAGGTACCCGCCCTTGATTGATAAGCAAACCCAAGACCCTTTGGTGTGCTGGTTGAAGCTCTAACCACTGAGAAACACCATACCAGCCAGGGCAAAAGTAAACTTTTATGCTGTGTTTCAGGATGCTGAGTTCTCAGTTTACTGATATTTTATAATAATGGAAAGATGGACCCTGTTCTCTTTCTAAAACAAATCAATGAAAACCTCTGTGTTTTCCAGGAACTTTCACAGCACACATGCTTTTACATCATGTGATGGGAATTTCAGTGGGGCAGGGGCTGCGGTTCAGATAATATTTCTCTCCTTTTATTACCACTTAGCCCTGCCAGAATCTCCTCTGCTGGATGACCTGGGCTTGTTTGCTGAAGGGTGGGTTTACAGGCAGCATCGCCGGAACATTTCTGTCTGCACGTAGGACTTGAAGGCCATTAACTTTCGAGAGGCTAAGAGATCCCCTGGGGGAAAGGCGGCCAGCACTCTGATCATCTCTGAAGCTTACGGTGAGGCACCAGTTAAATGAGACCTAGAACAGTTGCTCCTCAGACTGTGACCACAGACCACCTGGATGAAGTCACCTGTGGAGCTTGTTAAGAAAAGCAAGTTCCTATATTACTAAGTTGAATATATGTTGTGAGTTCATCAATGTTTCAATACTCATTATAAGCAGGATCATGACTGTATAGGACTAGAAAGAAAGAAATTGCATAACAAAAAAAGAAATGCTCATGTATTTTTTAAAAAGATACACGCTTGAATAATGAAACAACTCCAGAATGCTTGTAGTTGCTGGTGGTAGACAGCATTCCAAGATGGCCCGGGATTCCCATGCCCTGGGGGCATGCCCTGAGTGTGAACATGATGGGCCGTAACTCCTGTTACCTGGCAAGGTGCAGGGATTTCACAGGTGCCCCTAATCAGCTGACCTTAAACCAATCACAGGGGAGATCGTCCTGGGTGAGCCCTTTGAAAGGGGCCCGGAGGTTGGAGAGATTGGAAACAGCAGCTGCTGTGCTCTTGTGGCCTCAAAGAAGCAACTGCCATGTTGTGGAGACAGCCACGTGGCAGGGAAGGAGGGTCACCCTCGGAGCTGAGGACTCCGGTCCTACAGCCGTGAGAAATTGAACTTCACCAGCGATTCTATAAACTCAGTAGAGGACCCGGGGTTCAGGTGAGACTCCAGCCATGACCAACTCCTTGATTTCAGCCTGGTGTACTCCCCGAGCAGTGGAGCCCACAGGCCTGTGCCTGGACACCCAACCCATAGGAACTGGTGAAGAACACATTTATGTTGTGTGAAGCCACTAACGTGATGGCAATTTGTGACACAGCCACTGAAAACTAATACCCTTCTCTACTAATAAAGCCAAAAGCCAGAAACAACCCAGTATCCACCCCTGCAACCAGAGAACGGCTAAACCAATTGTGGTGCCTTTGCACAATGGAATTCTGTTCAGCAACACAGAGGAATGAATGACCGATACAGGTAACAACTTGGATGAACCTCAGAAACATTGTTGAGCAAAAGAAGCCAGAAGCAGAAAGACTGTGAGTCTATGTTTATATTCTATAATTGCATTGAGGTGGTATTTAAGAGCAGGCAAAAACTACCTATGGAGATAGAAAGCAGGACCATGGTTGCCAGTGGAGGGTAGGGGGGAGAGAAGGGGGATGGGAAGGATTCACTAAAAAGGAGCGTAAAGAACTTTCTGGGGTGATGGACATGTTTTAAATCTTTATTGGGGTATGAGTTCCATAAATATTACTCATTTGTGAAAACTCATCAAACTGTATGCTTAAGATCTATCTATATACATCACTGTATACAGATTATCCCTCAATTTAAAAATAGTAATTCTACTCCTGGTGTTTGAAAAAAAAACCAAAAACCCAAACAAAACAAAAAATCAAATTCCTGGGCCCCACCCCAGAACCTTAGTTCTTAGGGAGTGGAGCTCTAGGATCTGTACTTTTAACCAGAGCCTTGGGAAATTCTTTCACATACGCGTCTAGAGGCTCCAGGCCAAGACTGGTTCTCTTTCTACCATGCTGGCCCGCCTCTCGTCATTGCATGCCTGTCAAGCAAAATGCTTTTTCCCTGCCTTCCCTGGGAGTGGGTTACAGTGACCAGCTCTCCTTCTCCACACCCTCTTCCCCCACTGATGCATGTTTTCATTTTCTTCATTCTGTACGTATGTTCTGAGAACCTACTATGTTCCAGGTATTGGAAAACCTCGAGAAATCCAAGGATGGCATCCACAGCTGCCTTTGGGGCCAGTAGCTGTAGCAAAACAGTGTCTATTATTATTTGAGTCCCTTGCCTTGTCCACATCTCACATTGGAGGCTCCATGCTAGGTGTTCCTTTCATGTGGCAGCCACCCCTTGAGTAAGCAGGGCCCTCACCCAGTCCTCTCTCCCCTGTGGCAGAAGCAGTGTTGGGTCACACCCACTCTGCATCTTGGTGGCGGGCAGGTGGCAGCGGCAGCTGTCACGGCAGAGGGCTTTGGTTAGATGGTAAGATGTGGTGGGAAGAGGGTCGGACTGCAGGCTGGCTTAGGCTTGTTCATCTTGGATTCGGGCGCCCTGTGTTCGGATTTAATTTTTAACATCGCAACAGCTTCTCAGTTTGCCCAGGAGAAGCATCTGTGGTTGCCTGAAATGTTGACTGAACCTTTTGGAGTCAAATGCAATGAACATTTCCCACCCACAGCCCCTTCCTTCTTTTTGCCCAAAAATGGCCCATTGCTGGCAGCCACCCAACCTCAGTGCACAGGTTGCTTGTTTGTTATCCCCGTCTTACTGAGGATAAGCAGTTGCCAGAACAATTTCAGAGGGGTATCAGTCTACACAAGACAGGAGAAAGAAGGGACCGTCCCTGGAGAGGCAAACAAAGGGAGTCAGGATATGAAAAGGCTCCAGCATGTTGAGAATGCATTTGAATCTCAACACATTATTTGAGATTCAACACATCAATCTGTCTACTGTGTGGCGCCTTCTCAACCCCTCCGCCTGATTCTTTTTTTGTTTGTTTGTTTAAAGTATTACATATGTCTCCTTTTCCCCCAATTGACACCCCTGCCCCCGCCATTCTCACCCCTCAGGTCAAGCCCCCACCGCCCCAGTTCTGTGTCCATTGGTTATGCTTACCCCCAGCCCCTTTGCCTTCTACTGTCTGTTCAGTGTTTCTTAGTCTCTGGATCTATTTTTGTTCATCAGCTTATGTTGTTCATTATATTCCCACATATGAGTGAGATCATGTGATATTTATCTTTCTCTGACTGCCTTATTTCACTTAGCATAATGCTCTCCAGGTCCATCCATGCTGTTGCAAATGGTAAAAGTTCCTTCTTTTTTATAGCAGCATAGTATTCCATTGTGTAGATGTACCACTGTTTTTTAATCCACTCATCTGCTGATGGGCACTTAGGCTGTTTCCAAATCTTAGCTACTGTAAATTGTGCTGCTATGAACATAGGGGTGTGTATGTCCTTTCTGATTGGTATTTCTGGTTTCTTGAGATATATTCCCAGAAGTGGGATTACTGGATCAAATGGGAGCTCCATTTTTAATTTTTTGAGGAAATGCCATACTGTTTTCCACAGTGGCTGCACCAGTTTGCATTCCCACCAGCTGTACATGAGGGTATCTTTTTCTCTGCATCTTTGCCAGCATTTGTCATTTGTTGCTTTGTTGATGATAGGTATGAGATGGCACCTGACAGGTATGAGATGGCACCTCATTGTTGTTTTGATTTGCATCTCTCGGATGATTAGTGACTTTGAGCATGTTTTCATATGTCTCTCAGCCTTCTGTATGTCCTCTTTCGAAAAGTCTCTATTTAGGTCCTTTGCCCATTTTTCAATTGGATTGTTTATCTTTGCTGGATTCTTAAATATATTTTTATTGATATCAGAGAGGAAGAGAGATATATAGAAACATCAATGACGACAATCATTGATCAGCTGCCTCCAGCACGCCTCTCACTGGGGATTGAGCCTGCAACTCGGGCACCTGACCTCCTGGTTCGTAGATCAACACTCAACTGATTCTTGACCCACTGGGCCAAAGGTTGACTTCCTAGAAGTGAGAACCACAGAATTCTGCATGAAGCATTTCTGAGGAGTAGGGACACACCCAGAAGAAAGGGATCTTTGCCCTCCCTGGCTCAGCAGTGAGCCAGGGGGGCGATGAGATTGGTGGAGACCATCTATGTGCATGTAAAGGAGAGGCTTGCTGATGGCCTGGGCCACGGTGAAAAGATCCGTGTGCTCATACCATCCAGGGAGGATTTCAAGGCTCCAGAGGCAGAACTGAGGTTCGGAAGAACATGTGGGAGGAGCCCCTTCACAGAGAACAATGGGTGACTGTGCAACAAACAGATGGAGAGATCATAGATGGTGGAGCCCGAGGGACACAATTCAAATACAGATGGTTGCACTCACTAGATGTGTATTCTCACTCAACTTGCTTAACTTCTCCAGGCCCTGCCTCACAACTCTGCCCTCCTGGTTAAACGGAACAATAGGAATCATGGGTCTAATACGGGCCTAGGCCCAAAGCAGGTTCTCAGTGCACCGTGGCTATTGACACTCCTTTCTCCCTGTGACCAGCCAGCCCAACCTCCCCTTTCTGTCTTAGGTCAGGCTGCGGTAGAAGTATGGAGGCTTTTTAGATTTTGGCTATTTGCACATGCTGATCAAAGCAGGACAGTGGTTGGGAAAAGAACTTGAAGGGAGTTATTTGGCTAATAGACATTTCTTGTAACATTTTATTTTTCTGGAAAGAAACCATCTATAGCTGGTAATCCATGTACTGAGCGTTCTCAGGCTGGTTCTGAGCTGCAGGCTGGACGGGACCAGGAGGGATGCGGCAGGCTGGCCAGGCCCTGCACAGCCCGACCTCCTCGCCAGGGTGCTGTCCACTCTTAGCCCTGTTAGTTTAGACATTTTGGGGGTCTGGGTGCCTTGGTTCTGCAGTATGAAGGTTTTTGATTAGTGTCCCTCTAATGAGCTAGTTTGCCTTTTTATAAATACTCTCAGCTTTCTGCTTGTCCATTGGTTAAAACTTATGGGCTCGTCCACCTCAATCTGCTCTACTCCTTGGGGTTTGCCAACATCCCCCTTAGCAAGTCTGCCTTGGGTTTCTTTGGGGGGGTTTGGGGGGGAGTCTTTTGCTCTCTCTTCCACTTTGCTAATTAGAATGCAAAATTAAATTTAAAGTGAGCAAGCACTGACCCAAGGGCACCTGGCTTAGCACCTCTTCTTGCTGAAGACTTGCCAGAGCGCCTCACCTTCCTTCACAATCTTTTGTTAGCATTCAACCCACGTGACTTGCTGTCCCTGCCAATTTGAACCACATTGGCAATTAAAATTTCATGAGTTGCTGTACGAAATGCTGCAACTCAAGTCCAAAAACACAGCCTCTCCTGTGTTCCTTTCTCCTGCCGTATGGTCACCCTTTCCAAAACAAAAGCAAAGATAGCATGTTGTTTTGCATTTTTTTGTCTGTAAGTGAGACTTTTTGCCTAGTGCCTGGGAATTCCATGGTCCTAGATGTCTTTACAGGTCATTTTTTTCCCCACGACTCTCCCTGCTTTGTTAATTACAGACCTGCAGGTGCTGGTTAAGTTCAGGACAAATGTCCAGACATTTTAGTTTCCACTCCCTTCCACCCCTCTGCTTGCCAATAAATTCCGAGAAATAATGAAACCTTTCACTGGTTTCTTACCCAGCTCTTTGAACATCCCAAACTACTTATTACCTGGCCCCTGTGATTTGTAAATGGTCAGGTTGTCCAACGACTGCTTTCTGTGTTGTTTTCCATCAGCTCTATTTGTAGTCTTTGAAGTAATACCATGGTATCCACTTTCTGTTCCGTGGAAAAGTCCTTACCTGAGAGCAGTGTTTTTTAAGTTAGGGCTGCACCTTAAAATCCAGGAGGAAGCCTTTACAAACTACAGATGCCCAGGCACGCCCTGCCCCCAGGGGGTCCCGATATAGTAGGTTTGAGTGGGATCTGGGCTCTATCTGTCTTTAAAAGCTCCTGGAGTGATTCTAAAGGCAGCCTGGTTGAGAGCCACCTTCCCAAGTGAGTTTCCAGACTACCACCCTGACGGGCCAGCAGACCCCTGGGCTCTGGACATAGATCCTGGGCACCGGCTTTTGTTACCTCCCCCTGACAGAAGGGTCCCTATGAGCTGGAACGTGGGGATGGGGATGGTTGAAGGGCAAACAGGAAAGGAGGGCTTTCTCGTGGGAGGAAGAGTAGGATGAGTAGCACGGAGGCGGGAAAGCCAAAGCTGGTTGTTGTGTGGGGAGGACCAGGCTGCGTTGGAACCGATCACGGGCTGCCTGACCGCAGTGGGAGTCACTACGGTTGGATGGGGGTCGGGGCCTTTTCTTTATACAGGAAGTGGTGGTGGAGGCCAGCCCTCAGGTAATGCCAGGTAAGAGGCTGTGCATCCCAGTGATGTCACCTGTTAAGTAAAGCCAAGTCCAATCTTTCTTCTCTTATTTATTTTTAGGACAGATTATTTAGAACCCAGGGCGTTTGAAGCAGTTAATGTGCTTTTCAGCCTCTTTCTTAGGGGGGTTGTGGTGCTGATGGCTCCTCCTCACACTTTGCCCGGAGGCCTGGCTCCTGCTCCGGTGATTGCCCGGATCTGTGCAGGTTGCACCAGGACCCCTCTCCCACCTCCCGGCCAAGGCGAGTGGCAACAGCAAACACAGGAGGTGCTCCCTGCTCAGCATGGGGCTCTGCCAATGCCCACTTCATTTCTGCTGAGCTTTATAGGTTCCCTTCCAAGGTGAGGAAAGATGGCATAAGAGATGAAGAGCTTATTTGTATTTTAATCTTTCCCCACCTGTATTTGGGCAGGCATTATCTGCAGGTCATGGCTGAGAACACGGAGGCTTAAAAGAGGTGAAGTAACTTGCCTGCGGCCACAGAGCAATAAGGGTGGAACTCGGGTGGAGAACCAGGTCTGTCTGGCCCCAAACCCATGCTTTTTCCATTGCACCTCTTCTGCGTGTCTCCGTGGAGGACTGGCTGGGGGTTGTTGATGCATCCCTGAGGTTAAACCTCATTTGCATTTTTAATCAGACACTAGTCTGATGGCATGTCTAGGCTTATTGGAGGGTTTGGGGCAGCTTAAGGCAGATGAAGTGCATGTAATGTCTTGGAGATTGATAATGAGGCCAAAGTTGGGATAGTTGCAAGACCAAGTTACCCAGCTCTGCAGTTTTGCCCAGGGCTGCAGTAACACCCAGGCTGTTGCTTACGCTGAGCTCTCAGTGCTTCTCAGGAGTTCCTGAGATCTGCTCTCTCCACTTCATCCTTGTATTCCTGCTTGGCAGAGGAGGAGAGGGGAACAGGGGCAGCTCTGCAGATTTTCTCGAGTTGTCCCAGGTAATTCTCTCCTCAGGATCTTTCTGGCGGGTCTTCCCTTCCTCCGCACTCCTGGGAACATCGGAGGATGAACCCACAGCACTGCTGTCTGACAGCATTGCTCCGCCCACCAGGTGTTATGGGACAATCTTCTGAGAAATCTCGGAGCTGCTGGAACATGATTTCCAGGAGGGCAGGGTTTAGGTCTGTGTATCTCCAGCATCTAGTACAGTGCTTGATGTGGGGCAAGTGTTTTAAACGTATTTGCTGAATAAACATGTGTTGAGGTGCCACATGAATTTTTTTTTTTCCTAATCGATGGTTCTATATCAAGAGATTTCTCCCGTTCTACAGACAGAATGGAGAGGAGGTAAATGCACCACACCCTCATTTTCAGTTTTCTTGTTTTACAGTCACTTCCGTGTTCCTCTGCCTCTTAGATTTCCCACCAATTCCCCGTGATGTATTCTTACATTTTATTCATGTTATAAAGAAAGATGAGGTGAAGAGGGGAGAAAAGGCTGCCAGCACACCCTGGTAACCTGTTGAGAACACAAAATCATAGGTCCCATTTGCTGTGAGGGACCCCGTCATCCAGGGGCAGGCTAGGACATCCTTGGTTGGAGAGGGAGGGCAGGGACAAACGGGGGCTGACACACCTCCCTGAAGGGCGGGCACAAAGAAGACCAAGAGGAGGTCTATCTCTTCTCAGAGGGTGAGTGTAATCTCCTCCTTCTACGGCACAGGCTGCAGTTATGGGAATGTGGGGAGTGGCTGCGGATGGTGTGTCTGCCTTCAATTTCACTCCTTAAAAAACCCTTAAATGACCCATTGTAGGTGTTTGAACTATTTTGGGGTGGGGGTAAGGGACTGGGAAAATGAGAATGTTTGATTTTTATTTAGACCTTGAAAATGTCAGGGGCTTGGCGATGAAATGGGGTCAGAGTCTTTGAACTGCTTTGGTGTGGTTGGGCTCTGCTGAAAGTGAGAGAATCCACACGGGGCTAGTTAGACATGAAACATGACTTAACATCACAATTTGTTTATTCAAATATAAATCTTACTTTTAAAAAGCACTTCTCCCTCCCTTATATTAGGGCTGGGTTACTCCTTTTTATTGCCTATTCCTATTCCTACTCTAGGTGGTACCACCTTAAGTGAGTTTTTAAAAAAATTGAAATCCTTTTCATCTAAGGCTTGTGATAAAGGTCTGAGGATTGTAGAGTTTTGAGGTAAGAATGACCAAGCAATTTCCTTCTCATTTATTTGTTCAAGCAAACCAAAGAAATCAGAATCTTCAAGAGTTAAGTTGTTAACTACAAAATCCAACTGAAGTAAAGCAAACCAAAGGGAAGTAGACTAAAACCACACATCTCTAAGATACGTGTCCACTGTGGAATGAAATTCCAAAGGGCCAAAGGGTACCTTAAAAAAACTAAATTCCATTCTACATCAAGCTTGCCAAGTGGCCATTTATGCTGTTCTTGAAATATTCAGTACCGAGAAACTATCTTTTATTTGATCTAAAAATTGGTCTAACTCTGAGGTAAAATTTTAGCCAATTAAACAAAACTTGACTGTTTTCTTGGATTTTCCTCATATATTTACCATTGGGCCACCTAATTTCTCTTACAAATGACAGATCTTTAAGTAATATGCTTGTGAACCATTTATAGTCTTAAAGTTTTTTCACTTAAGTTATATTGTAAACACTTTTCTGTATCACTATATAGTCTTCAAAAATTGAATTGTAATGGCTTTAAATAATTCTATACTATTACTTTACTTATACATCTCTTGTGGAACATTTAGATTATTTATATATTAAAATTATAGAGTCACCACAGTAAACTCAAAAATCGGATTTCATCTGTCATTATTTTCTTAGACTATCTTAGATGTGACTACAGGGTCAAGGTGTATGAATGATTGTTAGGATTTTTACATATATTGTGTTTCAGATTATGATGCAAAGAAATAGACTCTGAGACAGAGATTTGTGTAGGAACTTTACAAGGGAGTGCCCTCAACCCCCGTGAGAGAGTGAGGAGAAATTGTGCAAAGGAAGAAGTTGAACTATGCTGTATTGCAACAAGGGCCCTAGCTGATCCTGGGAAGCTCTGGAGTTTAGAGGTTCCTTTAGACTCGTCCCAAATTGAGGCAAAGGAGCTGAGCCTTTGTGCCCTTACATTGACCACTCACTGGCTGCACTGTTTCCAGTGAGCAGGCATGACCTTAGGGGAGGCATCTCGCTTAGCCAAGGGCAATTCCTGGAGGACTCAACTGCTGGCTGTCAGCAGCTAACAGTCCTGGAAGCTGGGGGAGTGAGTTCTCAGCACTTAGGGGGGTAATCTGTCACTGTATCACAGTGGGGTCACCCCTTGTACCTCTGAGACCTACTTATTTCTTATAAAAGTTTATCCTATCTGGGAACACATTCTCTAAAATTCTAGTCAGCCTCTTTTCCTAGAAACTTTAATGTGACAAACCATAGTTCTCAGGGACACCTGACACTCATGATTTCCTCCTCTACAACCCATTATAGGATTCTCTCCCCACTGGCTGGCAGTTCTTCTGGCTCAGGGGGCTTACCTGGTGTGTGACCCAGATTCTCATCATTGAAGGATCTGAGCTCTTGGCCATCATAATCTCCTTAATCCACAAGTACTACTCTTATCCATTTATCATTACAATTAGGTAGATGATTGCCAAGCTATGCCCCAGAGGACCTTCTGAATGTCATACATGGTCTACTCTGTTGCCATTGTGTCATAGTTGCCCAACCTTCTTCTGATGACCAGGGTCAAATGCCCCTGAAAGGATAGCTATGCTGTTCCTTGCCTGTTGATCTTCTGGCACAAGATCCAAAGTGCCTGATTAGCAGTCATAGATTTAAGTTTAATGAGTTTTTTCAGTACTCCTGGTGAAAGTATTTCCGCTATTGGTAACAGAATCGCTAGATCCACAGAGCCCAGAGTTGGAAGGCATGAATTCCCTATGTAGGACATTGGGGAGACGGTAAGTGGGACTACCCTACTTCTAACCTGGACCCTGTATTCTATATAGAGAGGATATAGTACCATGTAATACTTCTTAATTAAGAGATGTCACTGCATTCTGAAGGATGACATCCCATTGTTAAGCATCATCTGTAATGTGGTGCTTTAGCAGCATCTTCAAAAAGCTGTTCCTTTACCCTCTAAAGTCAAGAGCTTCTGGGTGGTAGAGTGTGTGACAAGACCAGGGGATCCATCCCATGGTCACATGCTCACTACTGTTTCTCCTAAAGTGAGTTCCTTGGAATGATGTGATGTCATGCGGGACTCTGTGTTAGTGAATTAGACATGAGGCAACCCCTCACATAGTGATGCTGGATGGGGAATCTGAGCAGCAAAGGAAAAACCAGGCCCTGAGTATGTGTTGGTTCATTCAAGATGTATTGCTGGCCCTTCCATGGAGAAAAGGGTCAATTAGGGCACCACAAAGGGGTCAATTGCTGGTCTCTTTGAAGAATGCTTCTGCACCAGGGGCTTGGCAATAATCCCTGTTCCTGCAGCAGCAGTAGGTAGGTCAGCCGTTTTAATAAGCTGGATTTATGCAGAGTCTCCCTGCCACCATGATTATTACTCTGTTCATATGCCCATTGTACCAGCACTGGGTGGCTAATGAGAGAGGCTCTCTGACATCAGCTGGCCAAGTCATTCTGTTTACTTGACTATAAAGTGCTTCTTCCATGGTGAGTGCTCCTTGGTGGGCATTTGCATGGATGCAAAGACCTTGTCACCTGATGTACAGTTCCATATTCCTCTTTCTCAGACCTTCTTGTCTCTCATCTTTTAATCTCTCTCCTTTCAGGCCACTAACGAACCAGTCAAGTCATTTACCACTGTCCATAGCCTGTACAGATTTCACAAAGTGAGTGACCAGATGCACCACCTGAAGTCCATTGGGAAGATCTCCCCTCACTGCTGTCTCTCAGGGTCACTGCTAAGTGGGACTGAGAGCCCTAAAGCCCATTTCCTGTTTGCATCCATGCAGTAAATAGGCCCATTTGTGAACAAAGCTTGGCTTTTCCACTCCTCCGTCAACTGAACTGTAGGTGGTACAACAGAGGTGAATGGCATGGGATTTGGTTTACCGGCTCATGTAACTTACCTATGATCAGCCCTTCTCATGCCCGACTCTATTATCTGGTCCTATAAGTCCTCACTCTAATAAGGGAGGCAAAATGCTGCTTTATTTTCCCAGGTATCCATGTCATCTTGGACTCTGTATCTTCCAGTTTTTGAAGTGTTGGGACATCTCCCTTTCCTCAGTTTATGGTTAGTTGAGTAAGTGGCCACAGGACCCTTTAGAGAAGACTGAGGCGATCATCACCTTACATACTTGCTGTGACATTGAAAGATTTTTCTTCAGTCAAAAGGTGGAAGATCTGAAAAGTGGTTTAGTTCTGGAAACTGGGCAAGAGATCACAACTTTCATTGGGTAGTTGCCCTTAGCCTCCTGATTATCCAGTCTTGGATTCCTTTGACTATACAGATTGAGAAATATTCTTATTGACTGCCCATCTCTCTTGCTGTTAGGAAGGCCATGTTCCATAGCTCCCTGAATATTAGGCACTGGGCTGCCATTTCAATTTTGCTGCTCAATACAATCATTGCACTCATCTCGTTCCTGACAGTTACGTGCTGCCATTTGGCCTCCATTATGTTTATTACTCCCTTTCATCCCCACTGCCCTCAGGGAGCCCAGTTCTGTAGCAGCACCTGCTACGGTCAGCCAGCCTATGGAGGACAGTCACTACAGGGCTTCATGATGCTGATACCGCTCTTACCAGCACACGGCTCATCACGCTGGTGATGCAGAGTTCTCCTGGCCTCCTGCAGAACATAATCTAGTGGTAGGTTTTCCAGCTTCCATTGCATGCTCCACCTCATGCCCACATCTTTGAGCCTTTTGATATCTTTTTTTCAAAACATAGCATGGTAGTCTGGCTTTTCTATTTTACTTATTGGCTTTTTTCTTGTTTTTAAGCAGCCTTTCTAGTAGCATGTGAACACCATACCAGGATTGATCACTCCTGCATCAAAGAGAATGCTTTCATAGCAATGATCTCTCCCTTATTTAAATTTACATTCCACTCCCCTTGATGCAGCCCTCTGAGGATCCAGTCCCAGTTTACCAAGCCTTGCTGGTACACGTTGCCTGGGACCTGTAGCCCCTTTGGGATATGGTCTCTCCCTTCTCATTGCAGACCTGGTGCTTGCCTGGCCAGGCTAGCTAGCATCTGGACCCTCTGGTGGCCAGGAAGAGAGACCATGTTGTTTCGGCAGCAGAGACCCCTGCATCGTCTTCAAGTAAAGAAGGAGCAGTAACCTTTAACAGGACGGAGGCTCTGGTCAATTGTGTGTCTCCAAGAAAGCAAAAGTTTTCTTTTTGTCCTTCCCTTCAATGCCGGGTTCTTTCATTCATCATCATCCTATCTCTCCCTTCCCAAAAGTGTGGCTTCCTGTTATTCTGATGCATTATTTTATAGGGGGTTGCAGGTAGTGACTTCCTCCTTTAAAACAAATCAGAGAGAACGGAGGCCCCAACTCTCCTCCAGTAGGATGACCCACGTCTCTTTCTCTCTGTCTCTCTCTGTCTCTTTTACACACACACACACACACACACACACACACACACACACACGCAGAGTCCTGGTGAAAACAAACATTGGATCTAACCTGGCAGATGGCTGGGGCAATGCCTCAGCACCAATGCCCTTTGCCTAGAGTTGGCTTCTCAAGTGACATTACCATCCTCGAGTTTTGACATCACTTTTGGCTAATTTCTCTACTGCAGTAGCAAGGTACATCTTAGCTGTGCTGTCCACTCCAATCTTAAATTGCCAAGGGCACCAATAAATCATATTTTTACTTTGCTCTCTTCTTACTCCATCCCTGGTACCTCCCTCCCTTAGGCCACGCACATTTATTTGGAAATTCTTGGAAAATCACTGCCAGCAGGCTCGCTCCTCCAAACAGTTATTGGTTTGTTGTCTATCCAGTAAATAGAAGACTTGGACAGATTTTAGAGAATTTCTCACCTTTCCCACCTCCCAGTCTCTGTAGCAGGGCCAAACTGGGATCCCACTCGAGAATCTGAACACAGGAAATAAGCTTAGGAACCACCTAGGTCTGTTGGTTCCTGGGCATTCTTGGGATTGGGGAATGTTTCTGTCTGGCCAAAAAATGCTCAGCTGGCTTCAGGCCTTGGAGGGCAAAGCAAGGACAGCTCTAAAGACAGAGGCAGAACTGTACCCTATGTTCTGAGTCTGCTATTAAAGCAAAACAGGAAAAGACACACATCGCTCAGGCCCTGTGTTCATCTTGCATGAAGATGAAATGCTGTAAAGGTCACAGATTCACGAAGAAACTTTTTTCCATGAGCTGCCAAGCTTCTTGCGGGTGCCTTTCTGTTGAGAAAGTTAAAGTTCGTTCCTTGGGATGTTTGGGTGACCATTCAGCTCCACAATGCGGAGTCTTTGCTTCTTTGTCTCCATGTTTGGCCTTGTGGCCTTTAAGTAAAGACAAGGCAGCTGTCTCATCTCTCTGCAATCACATCATACCTGGTTTGCCAAAAGGGCGGACACTTTTCTCTCTGGGAAAAGGTGATACTTGCTTTCCTCAACGGGACCCAAAATGTAGGGAATCGGATGATCGGCTCTACGACTCTTTTTACCCCAGTATACTTTGAGTTCCCTTCTCCTCTCCCTTCTCTCCATGCCCTTGACCGGAATTGAACCTGGGACCCTTCAGTCCACAGGTCAATGCTCTATCCACTGAGCCAAACTGGTCAGGGCTACTTTGAATCAATATTTTTCTGGGAGACATAACATGTTGCCCTAGTCACAAAAGACAAACTATCAGAGAATAATTTACCAGTAAAGACAGTAACATTTTGGAGTGAAAATGTTGGTTCTCTTCTGCTTAGAGGGCTTTCAGTTCCCATCAGGTTTTCAGCTGAGCCTTGGGAATCTGGAATGCAGTAGGACTGGCCCAAATCCTAGACTAGCCCCGAGGAAACATGTCTCCAGGGACCCCTCATCCTCAGGTAAAGGAAGCAGAACTTAGACCTATGAGCCTTCTCCCAAAGTGTGCACTGATATCCAGTGAGGAGGGAACCCCTATGGCTGACTCATGAAAAGTGAAGGAAACTACAGGGGACCCAAAATCCACACTCTCTGCAAACTTTTATCAGTGAGTGGTTCCTGGGGAAGTGTAGAATGGCTTTTCTCCAGTTTAGAGAGTGGATAAAGTAGGCAATTCTCACCTAACTTGCCTAGCTACTGCACTGTCTCTAATCGAGCTGTGGGTTTAGGCTGCAAACCCCTAAACCTCCAAGGGTTGGACTGCGGCCGGTGACTACTGACTGGCCATAGATACTCACTGTCGTGGAAACTTAGCAAAGGCATGATTAGGGAGATACAAGGCTTGACAAGTCTTTTTTAGACCCGTTGCTTGATTAATTTGAGCCTTGAGTTAAAGGGCAGATGGACATCTGTGGGATTATATTCTCCTGAGAGGGACTCTGAATATATTTGTATTTGGCCTCCACATGGATTCTCCTATGGGTCAGACTACGAGTAATATTACTTATTTTAGTGTTGTGACTCCTATTCTAATTCTAGATCTGGAGTGGCCAGGCCACCTGCCTAGGTCCCTGCCTTGTTTTCTTGTGTGTGATTTGAACTGAGCATCTAGGCTACCTGAAGTGGGCCTTCTGCCATTCCAGTGGCTTCCACATGCTCCGGAGGCTTGTGCACCCCAGCGATTGCGTTGGGCCTTTGGGGATCGTGCTTCCTTTGGGCCTTCAGACCTAACCCTCAAGCTATGAATGTGTTAGTGTCTATTCCTCCGGACTTCAACCTTAGATTTGTCCTCAGGACTCTGAGTAAGAATATAACTTCTATACACATTACTGCTATACAAATTACTGTGTAGTCTGACCAAACTCATTCTTCATCCGTCTTCTCACATGGTAAGCCAGTGGCCATCTGTATTAGAACCATCTGAGAATCTATAAAAATGCAGACTCCTGCTTGACCCCACCCCAGCCTGCTGAGTCAGAATCTCTGGGGTTGGGCCTAGGAATCTGCATTTAAGCCAGCCTCTGGGCGTGTTATTTTATACATACTAAGGGCTTGAGTAACCACCTGTTAACCCGTCACCTTGGTATGGCCCAAAGTCTTTGCTCCTCTGGTTTATTCTGTTTTTGGCTTCCCAGGGCCTGGCCGCGGAAGACCCTCATGATGGCATATCAGACACCCCCGCCCCCACCTGTAAGCAGGGATCTGAACCCTGCGGGAGGCCCCTTTAGTTTGCTCCCTTGTCGCTGGTCCCACACTCTCCTCAGCCACCCTTGGGAGGGACCCACCTCATGCTGGAATGTATGTCAGCTGCCTTCAGAGGGACAGAGCCACACTGGAGTTGGAATGCATTAGCTATTGTTTTCCTTCCACTCGACAAGGGATGTAACCATGCGACATACAACAGGGTAATTGAAAACAGGCTGAGGCTTCTGCGGCTTCAGTCATAAGGAGGGACCATTTCTAGTGTCCATTTCCAAACAGGGGAGTGGGGGGGGGACTGGAAATGCAGCAGCCTGGTTGCTAAACAGGACAGCAGATAAACAAAATAGCTCCTGGCGTCTTTCCTACTCAGTTTTGTGATTGTAAAAGGATGATGAAATGTAGAGATGATAAAAAAATAAAGGCAAGCCCCTTATGAAAGGGCTTTTACAATCTTTCATTCCGATGGGATCTTAGCACAGGAAGCAGGAGGTGAGGAAGGCCTGTCCTCTCCCGGGATTTCTGCCGAGGCCTGGCTCGGCCTCCGGGTCAGAGGTGGGAAGCTCCCCTACGCTGCCTGCCTGGAGGAGGGACAACAGACCCCTCTGTTAGTTCTTGCTGATAATACTGCAGACTGTGTGGGCAGGCATTGCTCATCCTCCGACTGGAAGGAACTCGTGCCTCAGTGCATGGATGGTTCTTCACCTTTGTGTACAGTGCGGCTTGGCAGGCAAGAGAGCATTAGGAGGCTGTTGATTGAAATCCTGTTGAATGAATTCCACGTTTCAGAGACCCACCCAAAGGTGATAGCTTTGGGGCTTTATTGGGATGTTATTAAATCCAAGGCTAATGTTCTTGAGAGGGTGGCCACCTCCTTCAAGTCTGTTCCTACCTCTCCTCAGTCCTGGGAAAGCAGGGATGAGCTAGAAAGGGGCTTCGGAGGCACAGTTTCCAGACTAAAGTCTTTGCTCTGTGCTCACTCACCTATTTGTTTTTCAAAGTCTGCAAGTTAAAAAGAAAAAAATCGTATGTGTTCAGACAAGTAAGGACAAATAGGCCTGTGTGGTGGCGAAAGAGCTCGGAGGACTGAGAAGGTGGCTCAGAGCAAGGTATTTTGGTTTCTCAGAGTGTGACAGCCTGGCCCTTTCATCCTGGGACACAGACCGATGGCAAGGATTTAGAGCCTTGGTGACCCATCGGCTGAGGAAGGATGTGACCTTAACTTTGCATCCCTGCAGAACCTACCATGATTCTTGCATACAGTTGGCACTCAAAATTTAATTGCTGAATATCTATCATTGCCTCTTAATGGGCTTTTTGGTTAATTTGCCAGCACAGAGCTTTGCCTTCTTTGTTTCATTCATTCACTTATTTGGAAAACATGGTTGGTAGACATCCTACTCCTCATAATGCTGAGTCAGAGGTACCCCAGGGACAAGGTCTCCTAAAAGAATGGTTCCCTCAGGTTCATGGGCATATTCTTCCTGTGCTCAGAATAAATTAAGGGATAAATGTGCCTGAGACATGACCAACTATCTGTAGACTATTGCCTTGTTCCTCTTAAGTTTCTATGACTTTTAAAAAATATGCTGCCTATTTAGTAAGCAGCAAATATCCATCCTCTTCTGCAAAGAAAGCCTTAAAAAAACCAATTAGCCTCGGGATAGTTTCTATCCATACTGTATTAGGAAAACAAGTGCTTTATCTAGAACATTTCCAACCATCCAGGCTTCCTTGGCATCCGGTCGCGGTGAGAGGTCAGGCTGGAAACGTAATGTTGTGAATCATTAGTGATGTTAAAGTCACAAGACTGGTGAGATCACCAGGGGAGTGGTTATAGAAAGGAAAGAGAAGAGCTTGAGAGACTGAGGGCCCTGTAACAGTAGTCATTGGGGAGGGAGAAACCAGTAGGAGCAGCGAGAGAGGTAGGAGGAAAACCAGGCATGAGTGTGTGTGTGTGTGTGTGTGTGTGTGTGTGTGTGTGTGTGTGTGGTGGGTATGGGGTGTCCTGGAAGCCAAAAGGAGAAAGAATTTCATTTCAACGATGAGGGAAGAATGATGCTGACAGGTGTAGTAAGATGATGACAAGCCGTTCCACTGGTTCTAACAGTGTGGAGTTACCAGTGACCTTGGAAAGGGCATTTTTGGTGGAGAGGTGGAGGTAACAGCCTGATGGAATAGGCTCAAAGAATTCATTCATCTTTGCTGCTGAAGGAAATGAAACAAGACAAGAACCATAAAAGCTTCTGGTCGGGGCAGGCAGTACCCCATCCTGCCTGTATCATGTCCTTTGGTAGCATCTCTGGAACTTTCTACACATTCCTAGTTGGTGGCAATATGGATTAAGCTCCAACAATGAGGATCCTTGTGATTGTAGCAGTTAGTGCGAGGCTTTGAAACGTAAGCCTCAGCCTTTAGATAGGGCATAGAAAGTGTAAATGGGAAGTTAGAAATCACCCAACTGAGTCCTTTTAGTTTACATATGGAGAAACTGAGGCCCAGATTAGAGAGCTGACTTATGTAAGGCCAAACAGCTGCATTGAGGCATTGCCTCTCTTCTTTTATTCAAGTGTACCTGGCAGGTGAGTATCTGTATTTTTCAAAAGGATTACTATGGACACATTGTACTATTCCTTTGGATATCCATTTTGGGGTTGTCAGATTCTCTTTATACATAAATTAAGCAATTCAGATCTCAGTGGAAGCCAGTTTTCCATATAAAGGCTTAAGCCTACTAAGGTCCAATAATCTGTAAAGACTTAGTCAGGCAGCCCATTCCTTGAGAAATGGGGGGAATCCTTTGGCCCAGTAATGCCTCATGTTCAGAAAGCCCTGAGCTGGGCCTTCCTATCTTCCTTCTTGACTTTTCTGTGATGTAAGCAGAGTCCCGTTGGCCAGCTTCCCCGGGCTTGTTCCTCCATAGATGGCGTCTGGCTACCTCTGCCTCTTGCCAGTTGGTGGTGTCATTCTTGGACAGGGCCCAGGTTGGACTGTGCTCATGTGATTAGAGCTTGTTGGTATTAGGGTGTTCATCTAAAGCAGTGGTTCTCAACCTTCCTAATGCCGCGACCCTTTAATGCAATTCCTCATGTTGTGGTGACCCCCAACCATAAAATTATTTTCGTTGCTACTTCCTAACTGTAGTTTTGCTACTGTTATGAATCGTAATGTAAATATCTGATATGCAGGATGTCTTTTCATTTTTACAAATTGAACATAATTAAAGCATGGTGATTAATCACAAAACCAATATGTAATTATATATGTGTTTTCCAATGGCCTTAGGTGACCCCTGTGAAAGGGTCGTTTGACCCCCAAAGGGGTCGCGACCCACAGGTTGAGAACCACTGATCTAAAGGCTTCACCCACTGGGCCTTGATCCAAAGGGAGGAAAAGAGCTCAGAGCCTTCTGCAAGGAGTTATAGACCCTTAACCAGGAGCAACAATGAGCCTTTGGGCCAGTCATCTGCCTGAGTTGTCCCTGAAATTCATCTGTCCCCATCCAGATATGAAATGAGAGGTCCTTGCTCTGCCCTTTAAGGGGATTCCAAGCTGTGGTTGAAAAGCTGACAGTTTCTGGGCTGGGCTTGTGGCTGTTGCCTCCTTTCCTAGACCTGCCAGCTCCATGATGATATCCAATATACACTTGGGACTCATTAGAATTATCAGCACTGAACATAGATTTAAAATCTATTCATAACTGAAAGAGAGCTGATTATTGTTTTGCTCAATAACTGGAAATTGAATGAATGAAGATCCAATTGGAGATATGCTAAAGCAGTAGCTTTCAGGATCTTCTCCCTGTCAGAATCATCGGAGGAGATCTTAAAACCCTCAGTGCCTACATCATTCCCCATACCGATTAAATCAGAATTTTGAGAGGTGTCATTAGTTGTTAAAACTCCCCAGGTGATTCATTTATGCCCAGTGTGACAACAAGTCTAGCAAATCAGTGCTCCTCAAACGTTATTGTCTGTAACAGTCACCTGGGAATCTTGCTGAAATGCACATTCTGATTCAGTAGGTCTGAGGAGGAGCCTGTATTTCTAACAAACTCCCAGGTTATGCTGAGGCTGCTGGTCTGGGGACCGCAATTTGAGTAGCAAGGTGCTAAAGGGTCATTTCTGAATAGTAAGCTGAGGGGATTGCTGCTAAGTGACAAAGGAGAGGCAGAGGTGGGAAGAGCTATGAGAGTTTAGGGGGGACTCAGTCCCTTTTCTGGGTCCTGAAGGAAAGGCCGGTCCAAATGACAGAGAGAAAGGGAGGAAGAGAGGAAAGAAGATAAGAGAAAAAGAGAGGAGAGGAGAGGAGAGGAGAGGAGATGCCCCTGTTGCTGCTGAGGTCTGGGTCTTGGAGGGCCTAGAACATAAAACAGCATGGCCTACTCGGTCGACACCTTAAAGAAAGCTGATTGATGATGACAAGTCTACTCCTGCAGCTTTACAGTCTTAGGACTTCAGTGTTGAAAGGCCCTGGAATGATGGATTCCACGCAGTCCTTTCATTGCAGATGAGAATACTAAGGTCCCTCAGTCACAGAGCTCACCAGCAATGGGCCCAGGACTGCTGAGAGCCAGTGGGCTCCCTGCTTGGCTGCACCTGCGTCCCTGGGTTGTGGTGACCTGATGTGGTGTCATGTGGATGGAGCTCAGCCCACAGCAGAGAGTGGCCCCGGAGGCCAGAGGCCCTTTCAGAGGTGGACCAAGGATTCTCTCGCAGGAAAGCAGGAGTTGCATTTCTGCAGGAACAGCTCCCTGCGGTGGCCTGACCCTGCTCCTTCTTATCCAGTTTAATTTATTCTTTGTTTTCTGAAGTAGCCTGCCCAATCTTTACATTTGTAAGGCCCTAGGCCCCCTTGTTAATTAACAGGAGATGCAAGACATGAAAGGCAATTCTCCTGGAAAGCAAAGAGGGGCTTTGGTCTCCGCACTTCTCTCCGAAAAGGGGTTCTGGGATGGTGGCTCAGAGAGAGCCCTCTGCACATGCAAACTCCGAGAAGACCTGTCTCTCACTGTAGACCTGCCCTTTCACTTCCAGTCAAGGTGAAGTTCATGACAGCTGGTAGTGGGGGTGGAGGGGTTGGGAGGGTTATGTCTGTCATGTGGCAGCAGAAGCATTGGAACTGCCTGGTTGGACCCTGAGAGCATACTTTCCGTACAAAGGGCCGGGTGACGTGTCTGGTGCCCAGAGCGGCGGGGAACACGTATTGACCACAGCACCAGGGCTTGGAGGTCCAGAGACGAACACGTCCCACTCTCCTTCTGTGAGTTGCTCCTCTGGGTTAGAGGAGAGACAGACGAATACAACAACATTTACACTGAGAGTCAATGTTGGAGGCGAGGCTGTCCCTGGGCACAAGTGTGAATTCTGCAAACTGTCCTCGGGCCCCTTCCTCCTTGGTTCCTCTCTTCTGCTCCTCCAGCTCTCTGCTGTTCCAGTTTCCTCCCCATTCCTTCCCTCCATTCTTCCCTGGCGAAGGCAGTGGTGGTGGGCTAGACATTCACTTAGGAGTAGGTATCCTGGCTGCAGACCCTAACAGCCACTGCCACAGGAGTCCTGCCTGGCCCTGAGCTGAGCAGCAAGACCTTGGCTGAAGGGAAAAGGGAGGAGGTGGGAGTGAGAGGCTGGGACTGTGGCCCTGCCAGTCACGAGGTCCAACGCAACCCCCCCCCCCCCCCCCAACACACACACACAAGCTATAAGCAACAACACAAACACAGAACTAGGTAAGCGTTGCTTTCAGCCTTCAGTTAGAATGGGAGAAAAAATGTGAGGCATAAATAAGGTAGAGAGTTGCTGTTTGCTGTGCTGCACTCCCTCGGAGGTGATGTCCGTGGAGGCGAGTGAGTGCCCGTGGAGGCGAGTGCCCTTGGGCACAGTCTTTAGTGCCCAGCTCATAGATGCACAGCTGCCTCCTTGTTCTCCTGGCTCACTTGTCCATGGGCTTGCTTCCATTTGCTTTTCCATAAATGGTGCTCTCTGGCTTGAGGACACCAGTGCCAAGGCAAATACATAGTCACTTCAGGCCCCTGGGGCTCTGCTGAGATTTGGCATGAGCTCCACCATCAAATCCTGATCTTATCACTTCACCAAAAGCTGTTGACTGCTTAGCTTTCTTGTTGATAGAAAGCTCCCTTCCTGAACAATGGACTGTGATTTGGAGAAAGCTTTTAATGTGTGGTTGTTTTTGAGTGCTTTAGGAGTGTGTTCTTAGAAGAGAGAATGCACAGATTAAAGGGGAATGATTATAATCCAGAGGCAGGAAGGGAGGTTAAGATGGAAACCCACAGTGGACGTGGGGCTTCACAGAAAGTGCTTGTAAGAGGGTTGGGGACGGGGGAGATCAGCCAGTAGTGTCACAGCCACATAATTGAGACATTACGTAGGGTAGATTTTGTCAATAGTGAAGGTATCTTCTTACGAACATCAAAATACAGTCTAACATCTGTGCAGATGTTCCCAGTCCCCAGACACTCATCCAGCAATCCAGGGTGTTCTTCTCATTTTTTAAATTTCATCCCCTCTTCTGTTCAAGGGTTAGATTTTCACTGCTCCCCCAGAACATTTCCTCACATGGTTTCTCTAACTCCTTTTCCCTCTGTAGTAGGAATGGGATTGACAGTTTTATCTTATTCATTGTTGATGCAAAAAAAAAAAAAAGTAATTTCTAATTTTCTGTAATGAATTTAATCTTGCTCCAGCACCCTCGCCCAGATGGGTAGGAAAGAAAACACCTTCCTAGTGTTTCAACTTGCCAATTAAAGCATTTGAGACTCTTCTGGTTGAAAAGCCTCTATCACTTTAAAGCAGTCACCTTTGGGGAAACATTTGTTTTGGGTAAATAGTCAGTCTTTCAGATTTCGACTCCTATATTTTCTTGTCTCCAAGCAGGGGGTGGTGGGGCCTCACAGGGGTGGGGGAGGACCTAGGATGCATGTGTGGTGCCAGGTGGTAGAGGGTTCTGGTCCCTGGGTCCCTGTGCAGAGCCTGCTCACCACAGCTGGCCCTCCCAGCACTTCAGAGCCACTCACTGATGAAGCCCATTGGCCCAGCTGTTTGCTAAGTCACACTCTGTGGGGAACCCAGCACCTCCCCCTCCCTCAGCGGGTTACACAGGACCTTTCCCCCCAACTGGATTTTTCTGGAGCCTATTCTACTCTCTCTAATTTAATCCCTTCCTCAACACCCCCCACTTACCCCCACTCATGTATTATATCTATGAAAAGACATTAAAATTCTTTGGAACCATGAAGGTATTTTAAAAAAGCAGGTGTTATGCATTTACTCTGTCTCCCTAAAGAAAAAGCAAATTATAATGGAGCCATTAACACGGGCCCTGAGCCAATAGGATTGGTGTCCTTATGACAAGGGGTGAAAAGAGTGGGGAATTTGGACACAGAGACACATAGAGAGGGAAGACGGTGTGGAGACAGAGAGAAGTCAGCCATCCACACGCCCAGGAGGGAGGCCAGGAGCAGCTCCTCCCTCACAGCCTCAGAAGGAACCAGCCATGCCCACACCTTGATCTTGGACTTCTAGCTCCCAGAACTGGGAGGTGATAAATTGCAGCCTTTTCAGCTGCCCAGTTTGTGGTACGTTGTTATGAAGCCTTGGCAAACTAATATAGGAGGAATTGACTTTTTACCCTGAGTGAGTAGAGTTGTCTTCCAAATCCCAGTAGCCAGCCTGCCTGTCAGTGCTGGGTGCACTGGATGCTGGACTGTGAAACCTCCTTGGCAACGTTGAGGGTTGAGATTGGCTAGAGATCGATGCCTTTCATATGTGTTCAACAAGTCATTTAGGAGGGACTCGGAGGAACTTTCCCTTCCATTTCAAGGAGGACGTATGGTTCCAGGCCTCTCCATGAAATGAAAAGTGATTTATCGCTGCTTTGGCTTGCAGTACATTTCCACTCAATCCAGGTTCCACCCCGATCAGCTCAGGCCTCTCCCAGGTCTAAACCGGACTGGCAGGACATAGGCCCTGGTCCTCTGCCTGCCCCATGCCCAAAGCCAAGCTTCTCCAGCTTTCTCAGCCACCCGGAGGGATCCCAGTGACAGCGTCACTGCCTATTATAGTGGGTGGTGAGGGCTTTGTCAAAGTGAGGGCCTGATTGAAATACAGACTTGGAAGTTCTCCCCCAGGGAGGGCTGCTGTGCTGGGTGCCCCTGGGTGCCATGACTGAGCTGCCATCCAGCCATCCACGGTGGCTCTCATTCTGCCAAGCCCCGCTCTCTCCACCCAGATCTGGGCTTGAGCTACTTTTCTTCACAGTGTGTGTATAGTTTCTGAGCCTTTCAAAACATCCATGCCGAATCTTGCTGGAGGAGAAAGAGCTAGAACCATTGATAGAGACTTTCAAGCAGAAGGAAGAGCTGGGAAACTGGGAAAAACAAATTTGGCATCAGGTGACACATTCAAAATCACGTGGCCCCACTGCTTGATTTTACTGAGGCTGCAACGAAGCCCCAGAGGTCAAGTGATTAGCTCGGGGTCACAGAGTAAGCTAGAGGCAGAACTGGGAACAGGACCCAAGTCTGGTCTGCAGAGGAAGTGAGATGAGGCAGCTGAGTTTGTTGATTGACAAGTCAATTGGCTCCCAATTTAGTGATCATTTTCCCGAACCAAAAGCAGTCTCTTTTTCCAACACACGTGAAAACTCGAGGCTGCCTCTCTCGAGTCCCTTTCCCTCCTCATTTAAAGTCCCCCAGCTCCTGGCCCTAACCTACATTTCTTCCCACTACCTACATATATTTGCCCCCCAGGTTCTTAAGGTCAAGCCATACCATTCCCTGACCTTGCCTTCTGCCAGTATGTCCCAGACCTTAGTACTAGCAAAAATCTTGTGGAGTTACTATAAGGATGGAGATGCCCTAGCCTGTGTTTCCTCTCCAAACATTCTGGATCAGGAAGCTGAAGTTCTAATAGGAATCTGAAGTTCTGAGGCAAGGAGCCTCAATCATGCCTTGAGAATCACTGCTTCACCATTGCCCACCTCTGTCGGAGCAGTTTTCTGCTAGTGTAATTGTAGGCTTTGCGATTCCAACTTTCTCAATTACTAGTTAATTTGAGCTTGGTCAGAATACTTGATCCCTCTAAACCTGCTTTCACAGCTGTCAAATCTGGATACTGGTTCTTGTATCCTAGGGGTGTTGTGGAGGATTAAAAAGACAGCGTTTAGAGCAGTAAACATTGGCTCTGACCAGTTGGTAGTCACGGAACACAGGTGTAAAATGTTCTTCCTCGGGTAAGTATGGCATAAAAAGTGGTCTGGAAAACCCCACAAAGCTCTCACAGTTTAAAGAAATTAATGGCAAAATATTTAGCAATAGGCTGTTTAGAGAAAAGGGTGGGATTTTGATCAAGACCTTGCACAATCTCCATAGGTCTGGGGGTGTGAGACCCAAGCCTGACAGGTAACTTACCCTGGGAGATTGAAGTGCTGACTACATGGGACACACATAAGCATCTGGTGACTTATAAAATTCTCTGGGAATTCAAGAAAACTATTTTTATACTGAAAAAGGGAGGTGCCTACTCCACTAGATATTTCTCTCAGGATCAGAATAAAGTGACCAGTTTAAAAAAGCAAACTGTCAGGAAAAACACCAACTCAAAATAGAGCTAGAATTGGATCAGTGCCTCATGTGGTCACGAAAAGTATTCAATTACTGTGTCTTTTATTGACCTGTTTTTGGGAGTTGTGTTGCTGCTTAATCATGTGATTAAGGCTTTGGAATTCCTATTCTATTCCTCAGTAGCGGCTACACAACCTGCAATCCATTCTTTTTTTAAATTTTTATTGCTGATGATATCAAGCTCAAATTTTATAAAGTCTATGGGCAGTAAAAACACCAGAAACAAAAAACCCAAAGAAATGAAACAGCCGCTAAGATTTCATGAACTAATGCTGATAGGAAGTTGATGAAAGTTTAATAAAGTGCCATCTGGTTTATACTTGTTGCAGGCAAGCCTGGTTTTCAGGACTCCGGTAGGCTGTGCCTTCACTTGCCTTTTCGCCTTTACCTCCCAGATCTGTCCTCTGCAAACTCTTTCATCTGCTTAATGGTCTGCTTTATTTCCTCCGTCCACTGCTGCGCTCCAACTGCTGCCTTTGTTCAAACCCTCAAACCACCACACCAAACACACGTCTCCTTTGCTGTGCAGTTCTTTTTTTCATTAATATGTTTTATTAATTTTTTACAGAGAGGAAGGGAGAAGGATAGAGAGTTAGAAACATCGATGAGAGAAAAAAAATATCGATCAGCTGCCTCCTGCACACCCCCTACTGGGGATGTGCCCGCAACCAGTACACGCCCTTGACCGGAATCAAACCAGAGACCATTCAGTCTGCCGGCCGACACTCTGTCCACTGAGCCAAACCAGTGAGGGCTGCTGTGCAGTTCTTTATCGGTGCCTCTCGCTCCTCTTTAAGGGCACAGGCTGCCTCCCATAGGTCTTCCAGAAGGTCTAGTCCTCCTGGGAGGTACTCTGCCTGTGCCTCCCATGTGCCTTTGGCCTAGGCTGCCTTGCCCAGCAGGTCGTCTATTTGGACAGCAATTACTGTCAGGCCTGTGGGCCTGTCTTCTTACCTCTGCACCCCAGAGCCTAGCACAGGTCCTGCAAACCTGGGAGCACAATCATTTATGGTTGTTGATAAAGATTCTGAAATAATTGTCTTCTTTGCTGAGAAAGAGTAAGTACGGGTGGGCACTGACTTTTAAGGAGCCATGTGACTTGGGAGGAGCAGGTGCTGGTGGGATGGTTAAGCGTGGGGCTCTGGGATCAGGCTGCAGGCCCATTTCTTGCTTCCAAACATGGGTAAGCATTAATGAAAAACTTAGTAAGTTGGGCACTGAACCTCTCTAATGACAAACTTTCTTAAAAGTTTTATTTACTTATTGTTGACACTATTTAAATGTCTTTCTTCCTGATTTGGCATTGAAGCTGTCCCGTTCACTGGCCCATGAACCAAACATGTTTCATGTAGGCACTGGGAGCAGATGTAGAGGTGAATATTGAACTCGCAAGAACTGGAGCAGCAGATATTTTGCTGAGTGATGAGTGGAGACTAGCAAAGCTGCGCCAAGGCGGGGCTGCTCTTGGTGAGACAGTCTCACTCTAACCTAGGGCCCCACTTTGATCTCCACCGCAGCAGGGAGCAGGATTAAACCCTGCCTTCCCAGTTATCGAATGACTAAAAATGGGTCATGGGAATGGATCATGAACAGTTTACCTCTCAAATACCAAGAAGTTTTGTATAGAATATCTTCCCCTCACCCCCCTCAATTTGTTTCTGGAATTGGGGGCTTGGGAGTTAGCCCGTCTTGGCAGCCCAGAAGGCCTAGAGCCTTCTCCTGGCTCCAGGATGGACACCAGAAGGAGCACGGAGCTGTGTTGGTGCCTCACTCTCTCTATCTACACGTTGACTGCTTCAGGCTTTGGTGAATGCAGTGCGCTTGGTAAAACAAAGCTGACCTTGAACTACCACCTCCATGGCTGGAGACCTTGTGATGCGTGGCCTTCGGTAATTCAAATTGGTGCCCATCGCCCCTCTTTCAGAACCATCTCCAAAGGTTCTGCATTAAGGCTCTGTGAGAAACCCAGCAGCCCATGCCTATGGGAAAGGCTTTTTCTCTTTTAAACACATTTGGGAAAGAAACAATACTGCTCTTTCTCTGCTTCTCCCACCTGGCCAAGGCCGCTGAGTGTTTTGCATTTCACTCCATCCCCTTCCAGGCAGCTGGAAAACAGCTGAAAAGAAAAGAAAAGAAAAGAAAAGGCAATGATGGCAGCTTCACACAGATCAGGGCTGCACACAAGCAGCCCTGAACTCAGGCCTGACGAGCGTTTTCAAAGCCAGCGATCCTTGGCAGGAGCTGGCCAGATAAGTGTTGCTGGAAATTTTCTGTGTTTAGGTCTCAGTCTTCCTCTCTTACTTTCTTTCCTTAAGGAAAGAGACAGGATAGGAGAGAGCACATTTGTTTACTTTCCTGACATTCCTTTATCTCAGAGCATTTAGCATTTCGCAGCCTGTTTGTTATGGTCCTGGTTTGCTACTGGGCCAGAAAAAAGGAACTTGAAGGTACAGGCAGAACGAGCCCTTGATTAAAAAAGACAATGCTGTAACCAAACACAATCCACAGACCAAGTCCCAGGCCGGGTGCCTATTGGACAGGACTCAGTAAACAATTCCCTGTGTGTATGAGCAGACAAGGGACACTGGCCTTCTGTGCTGTGCATCTCTGTTGCTCATCGCATCTCATCACGTTTCTGAGTGCCGGCCGAGGAGAGCACTCTGATTCCCCTGATTCTTGCAGCCCCGCTCTGTGCTGCAGCTGAGTTTAGTGAGTGAATGAGGGAGCATGAGCATTATAGCCCCAAATATCTGAGCTCATGGAGACTCTTCAGTCTCAGCTCAGGGTAATCGAGACTGCCACCCAATTTGTGAAGCTATGGGTATGAGTCGGCCACGCTAAACTCCTGTGTTTTCTGATAGAATGGAAACTCATTTAGAGCAAGAAACATGGCCCTGGTGGAGGTATGACTCTCAGGGCACATTCTCTCTCCCCTGCCATGTATGCCTCCTAACTGGGGGAACTAGTCTCAGCTTCTCAGATGGGTCAGAACTGGAAGGGTTTCTATCCTAGTTGACACACCTGGGACCGGGGCACTGGTTAAACTTGAATTTGTTTGGTGCTGAGGTCCTGTCACTGGAGATTTGGGAAGCCTCCAGAATCCTTGTCACCTTTGCAAAATGATTTTTAGTAGCAACCCATGTGTTGATTAATAGATTGGGACAATTTTTTTAAAAAAATTATATATATGCATATAGTTGATTTCAGAGGGAAAGGGAGAGGGAGAGAAAGATAGAAACATCAATGATGAGAGTCATTAGTTGGCTGCCTCTCGCACGCCTCCTAGTGGGGATCAAGCCACAGCCTGGTCATGTGCCCTGACCAGGAATCAAACTGTGACCTCCTGGTTCATAGATCCACACTCAATCAGTGAGCCACACTGGCTAAGCAGGGGACAGTTTGTTTTAGACTTTTAGAGTAAGAATTATCCTATAGGTCATTTTACAGGACCTTTCCACCGCCCCATGAAGAAGTGCTTTTTCTAAGATCCTTAAAAGAAAGGTAATTCTCCATGTTCTAGTTTCAATAATTTAGCCCTTACGGGCTGCAGCTAGAACGTGTATAAGTGACAAAATGTGTGTTGATGTCTGAGGAGTGCCTGGCACATGGTAGGTTTAAATATATGCCAGACACGTCCTTTTGCCTCTGAGTAAATTGGGGACTTGCCCAGGATGTTGGTTCCTCTGAGTTTTTGGAATCATATCATTATAACTTAGCCTCATCTGTGTCCCTTCCTCACAAAGCTCGGATAACCGACAGCTTGATAGTGAATTAAAGTAAATTTTAATTGTGATTGGCAGGTAAGAGTCATAAGGCTACTCTGTTTGGCTTAACATAATTTCCTTCTTCATTAAGAGGGAAGACAAAATTAAGGAAGAGCCACAGTTATTCACAGGAACTTCTGCTCACATTGTGAAACTAACTTGGAGTAGAAGTGAGAATTCTCCTTTAGACTCAAGGCAAATCCAGGCCATAAGTAATGCTTTTGTCTGATAAGCAAAATGGCAACATGTGGAGGTGGTGATATGGTGTAAGCATCTTAGACAAGCTGTCTGAACATGTGGGTTCTGGGAATGAGGCTGCCCTCTTAGCTGTGTAACTAGCAAGTCACAATCTCACTCAGGCTCCATTTCCTCATCTGTCAAATGTGGATAATAGGATAAAAATACTTTCCCCAGCCACTTCATGGGGCTGTTCTGAAAATCAAATGGATACAGTAAAGTTTCCTCTTACATGAGAGTCCTAGAGTCAGCCCATAATGAAAACCAAGTATGGCATATGTATCCTCATGACTAGGGAGATTTCTACACAAATAGTATTTTCTCCAATTCTGAGACAGGCCATTATTTCTTCAGCTGAATGTCAGATGAATCAGTTGGTTGCCTTCAATGCTTCTCAACCTGTGGGTCGCGACCCCTTTGGGGGTCGAACGACCTTTTCACAGGGGTTGCTTAAGACCATCGGAAAACACATATATAATTACATATTGGTTTTGTGATTAATCACTATGCGTTAATTATGTTCAATTTGTAACAATGAAAGTACATCCTGCATATCAGATATTTACATTATGATTCATAACAGTAGCAAAATGACAGTTATGAAGTAGCAACAAAAATAATTTTATGGTTGGGGGTCACCACAACATGAGGAACTGTATTAAAGGGTTGCGGCATTAGGAAGGTTGAGAACCAATGCCTTAGAGACTGTGTTGTATAAAACTGTGTGTCTTAAACATTAGAATATCATTTCATACTAGGGGCCCAGTGCACGACATTCATGCACGGTTAGGGTCCCTAGGCCAGGTCTGTGATCAGGGCCTATTGAGGCCTTTAGGCTGCTGGCTGGTCAGCGCATGTCCTAGCGAGCAATAGAACTGCTGGTCTCCTGGTTGAACTCCTGTGGGGACACTTTGCATATTAGCCTTTTATATATATAGATGATGCTGATCTCCTAAAATGGGAGAAATATGGGCAATCTGAAATAAGAATACACCCACTTCCACCATCTCAGACTCATGAAATGGAAAGGCTGTCAAAATCACCTGCACCATGCACATTGTTTCTTCCTGGTAAATACTGTAATTGCTTTTCTTTATTGCATCACATCTATAGTTGAACTCTTAAGTTAAAGGCATGCATATAACTACACTGCAGTAAAACCTCTGGAAAAAATCAAATGAAAATCAAGTTGTAAGGCAGAGAGCAAGATAAATGGGGCCACCTAGCATGGTGAATCAGAACATGGCCAGCCCACAGTCTGCTGTAGGAGGAAGAGCAAGCTTGTGTGCTGGTGCTGAGGTTACCTTTGCTATCTAGTTCCTAAGACCAGGAGCTTGGCAAGAAAGTTTTTTTTCTTATGTTTGTTTTTAAAGCAACTTTGCAGATGTATAACAAATTGCAAATATTTAGTGTACAATTTGATGAACTTAAACATGTACATACAGTTATACAGTTGACCTTTAAACAATGCAGGGGCTAGGGGTGCTGACCCCTTATGCCATTGAAAATCCATGATAAATTTTGACTCCCTGAAAAATTAACTACTAATAACCTAATGTTGATTGGAAACCTTATGAAAACATAAATAGTTGATTAACATATATTTTGTATGTTATATGTATTGCATATGTATTACATATCTATACTAATAAAAGAGAAAAATGGTAATTGGCGTACGACGATACCCTTTTCATTGGCTAATCAGGGCTATATGCAAATTAACTGCCAACTATGATTGGCAGTTAACTGCCAACTAAGATTGGCAGTTAACTGCCAACAAGATGGCGGCTAATTTGCATATGTAGGCACAATGCAGGGAGGTGAAAGGGAAAGCAGGAAGAAGCCCCCTGCCACTGACAGTGATCGGAAACCCAGGGGAGAGCTAAGAGCTGGGGGGCAGGGCAAAGGCGGCCCTGGGGCCAGCCATGATCGGAGAATCAGGTGCCTTTTCCACCCTGGACAGTGAGAGCAGGAAGTAGGGGTGGAGCCAGCGATGGGAGCTGGGCACGGTCGAAGCTGGCAGTCCCAGGAGCTAGGGGTCCCTTGCCTGGGCCTAAAGCGAAGCCCACGATCGTGGGGCCGCTGCAGCTGCGGGTCCCCGCTGCCCGGGCCGAACGCCTCAGCCAGAGGCCTCAGGCCTGGTCAAGGGGCCGATCCGGTGATTGGTGATCGGAGGGTGATGAGGGTCAACTCCTCTGGCCAAGGCATCAGGCCTGGGTGGGGGGCTGAGCCGGGGACTGGGGGGATATGATGGTCCCCTTGCCCAGGCCTGAAGCCTGGGTCAGAGGCGTCAGGCTTGGGCGGGGGGTGGAGCCAGCGATCAGAGGGAGATGGGGGTCCCCTGCCCAGGCATGATTCCTGGGCCAGAGGCCTCAGGCCTGGGCGGGCGCCAGAGCCAGTGATCGGGGGTAGATGGGGGTCCCCTGTCCAAGCCTGACACCTCTGGCGGAGGCATCAGGCCTGGGCAAGGGGCCGATCCTGCAATTGGAGGGTGATGGGGGTCAACGCCTGAGGGCTCCCAGTATGTGAGAGGGGGCAGGCTGGGCTGAGGGACACTACCCCCCCCCCCCGCCACCCAGTGCACGAATTTCGTGCACCAGGCCCCTAGTTTATATAATAAAAGCCTAAGCGACTTTTATGGCGGAACAACCAGAATGACCGGTCGCTATGATGCACGTTGACCACCAGGGGGAAGACGCTCAGTGTAAGAGTTGCCCCCTGGTTGTCAGTGCGCTCCCACAGGGGGAGCGCTGCTCAGCCAGAAGCCGGGCTCACAGCTGGCAAGCGCAGTGGCAGTGGCGGGAGCCTCTCCCGCCTCCACAGCAACGCTAAGGAGCAGTTGAGCAGGTGGGCGGTAAGGAGTGAGGGGTTCCAGACTGCGAGAGGGATGTCTGACTCCCGGCTTAGGCCTGATCCCCGTGGGAAGCGGGCCTAAGCCAGGAGGCAGACATCTCCTGAGGGTTCCCAGAGTGGAAGAGGGCACAGGTGGGGCTGAGAGGACCATCCCCCCTACCCCCCAGTGCACGAATTTCATGCATGGGGCCTCTAGTATTCTTATAATAAAGTAAGCTAGATAAAAGAAAATGCTATTTAAAAAATCATAAGGAAGAGAAAATACATTTATAGTATTTATTTTTAAAAATCCACATATAAGTGGACCTCCACAGTTCAAACCGGCGTTGTTCAAAGGTCAACTATACTCATGCAACTATCACTACAGTCAAGACAAATATTTTTTGAGGGGTGTTTGTCATACTTTACATAGCATAGTGATTTTGAGATTCATCCTTATTGTTGTATGTATCAACATTTTGATCCATTTATTACTGAGTAGTATTTCATTGGATAGATATGCCACAATTGGTTTATCCTTCCCACCTATTGATGGACATTTGGGTTGTTTCCATTTTTTGGTTATTACGCATAAAGCTCCTACAAACATTCACATGTAAGTCTTCATGTGGACATATGTTTTCATTTATCTTGGATAAATACCTAGGTGTGGAATAGCTGGGTTGTATGGTAGGTTTATGTTTAACCTTTGAAAAAACTGCCAAACTTGTCCAAAAAATTTGTATTACTTTAGATCTCCACCAGTAGTTTATGAGAGTTCCAGTTACTCTGAATCTTCACCAATACTTGGTATGGTCAGTCTTTTTAATTTAAACCATTCTAGTTTTTGTGTAGTGATATTTTGTTGTTTTTCCCCAGCATATTCTTTTTCTTTTTTTTTAAAAGAATAGTTTATTGATTTTTAGAGATGGGGGGAGGGAAAAGAAGAGAGAAAAATATAGATGCTGAAAGCTAACATTGATTGGCTGCCTCCTGCCACCCCCTACTGGGGATCGAGCCTGCAACCCGGGCTTGTGCCCTGATCAGGAATCGAACTGGCAATCTCTTAGAGCACAGGATTATACCCAACCAACTAAGCAAAACTGGCCAGGGAATTCACAATTCCTTGATGATTAATGAATGATGTTGAGCATTTTTTATGTCTTTTCGGCCCTATATATTTCCTATCTTTTGACATGTCTGTTTAATATTTTTGCCCACTAAAGAAAATAGGTTGTTTGTCTTGTTCTTATTGAGTTGTAAGAACCCTTTATAGATTCTAGGTACAAGTACTTTGAATATTTTCTCCAAGATAGTGGTTTGCCTGTATGTATTCTTGATATTTTTCAAAAAATAAAAGTTTTAATTTTGATGAAGTGGCACTGATCTGAAAGATTTTCCAATTAGTTTCTGTTTTTTTGTCTGAGAAAACTTCACCTACCCCAAAGTCATGAAGCTTTTCTCCTTTATCTTTAAAAGTTTTATAATTTTAGGTTTGACATAGGAATCTATGATCTGTTTCAAGTTACATTTTGTGTATGGTGAGAGCTAAGGGTTAATCGTTATCTCCCCCCTCCCCCCTCCCCCATATGGATATCCAGTTGATCCAGGACCATTTGTTGGGAAAGCTATTTTTCCCCCATTGAATTGCCTTGGCACATTTGTTGAAAATTAATCAGTCACATATGTGGGTCTCTTTTTGGCCTCTAGTCTGCACAGGGTTTTAGTGTAACCTGAAGGAGGAATGGGCACAGGGTACTCATCCTCCCATTATAGAACCAGTCCGCTAATAATTCTTTTGACATAAAGTTTATATCTTTCATAATGAAATTAATATACTATTGATTCTTAAATAAAATCAGGAAAAGAGCAAAAAAAAAAAAGTAAAGGGAAATCCCCTCATTATCTCACTCTCTGCATAAAGTCACTCAACTTGAAAAGTGTATGTTCTTCCATTTCACGCCCCCTTCCCACCCCCTACCCCCACACCTCCCACCCTGTGAGTATTTAAGGCAGGATTGCCCAATGGTTAAAAGTACAATCTGGAGTTAGATTACTTAAATTCCAGTCCCAGCTCTCCCACTCACCAGCTTTGTTATCTTGGCCAAGTAACAATATCACTAAAATCTACAACACAAACTTATTTGGGGGGTTGAGATAACTTATGTGAAGCACTTAGTGTAGTCTCTAGAACAAAACAATGCGGCATAATTCTCGGTGATCATTGCCACCATTCATTTCTGAACACGGCTATTTTCTTAGGTCCAGGCAACAGATTAAAGCAGGGCCTATGAAGAACCACCAAGTCTCACTGTCGGTGTCTTTCATGTTATCAGCTTACTGTCTGCATCTTTCTATATACTTAATGGATGAAGCTGTGTGTTCAGATATCAGCATGGTGTTTCATGTCCAGGGAAGGCCTCGGGCCTCCCGGCAGCTGCTGGGCAGTGGAGCTGGATGCCGGTTAGCAGATGCCCACCGCCTAACTGTGCTTATTGGAAATGTGCTGCCAGGTTCACATGGCTTATCTCTGCCACAGATATACCAGCACTGCAAAAGTGAGCTAATCTAGTGCCTCAATTCCCAAATGTTTGTCTTGTTACAAATACAATTTGCAGCACAATAGGCAAAGTTGAGTAGATTTGAAATATTACAGATAGTAACGGAGTTATTTTTATTAAAAATTACCCAAGCAGCCGTGACCGGTTTGGCTCAGTGGATAGAACATCGGCCTGCAGACTGAAGGGTCCCAGGTTTGATTCCAGTCAAGGCCATGTACCTTGGTTGCAGGGTGGGGGGTGTGCAGGAGGCAGCTGATCAATGTTTCTCTCTCATCAATGTTTCTAGCTCTCTATCCCTCTCCCTTCCTCCCTGTAAAAAATCAATAAAATCTATTTTAAAAAAATTAGCGAAGCATTTATACTACAATAGCAGATTGATACTTCAATAGACAAGATCCCTATGCCTATGAACAAAAACGCTTTGGATTCATGGCTTTCCTGGGTTTTCTCCATTTACACCATCAAATACAGGCCCACCCTCTTCCACTTGGCTCTGTGGAAACTGACCCACACGGACTCATCAGGGAGCAGTGGGCTTGGCCTTTGGGAGCATCAGCAGGAGACCGGAGGGTGGGAGGAGAGAGTGGGTGGGGTTTCCATCCTCCCCGCTTCCTCCAAACTCCACTCTTCCCCTGAAGGCTTTAGCTCCTCTGGAGCTGCCCTCTCAGCTAGGACCCTCTTTCGGGGTTCTGATAGCAGCTCCCCTCCTCCCTCAGGTCTAGGAGAGGCGACATCTTTCTGTTGTTGGTTCAGAAGTGTTTAACCATTCCCTTACTCCTGCCCCCACGGCTCCCAATGTTCCTTCATGACTCTCTCCCCAGCTGGAATGCACCATCTGTTTCCTGCCAGCACCCTGACTGATACAACGGCCAAAATAAGCTCCTCCTTATGAGGAGAAGCAGAAAATAATGATAAAGAAGATAATACTATCCACTTACTGCAGTCTTCCATGTGTGAAATGCTGCAAAGCATTTTGCATGAACTTAATAAATATGTACTCAGTGCTTACTGCAGGCTAAGCATTGTTGGATAAAGATCCTTCTCTCCAAGAGATGACACAATTTCATCTTCATAACAACGTTGTTATTGTGATCACTTCTTTGAACACTGAGTCTCAGATAGGTCAAGTTCCTTTCTCAAGGTCACCAGCGAGTATGTGCAGAGCGGGCATTTCCCAAGGTCACCAGGGCCATTGCAGACCTGGCCCTCCGACTCCAAAGCGCGTGCCCTACTCCATTGCAACAATGGCTGCTCAAGTTTCCTTCCAGTTAGGAGCTGAATGAATTCCTGGGAATGGCGCTGTTTGTTCTGCTTGGGCTGTGAAAAGTTGCCGGGGTCCAACCCCAGCAGGTCCAGGGGTTCCCAAAGGCGTAGACGGAGTCGGTGAAGAAGGAATGACACGGAGACAGCGTTCAGTTGATCAGCAGCCTAGCCAGGATCTCCAGCCAAGATCTCCAGCCAAGTTCTGGTCTGGATCTCCAGATCTCCAGAGAGGTTCTGCCGTTTATTGTCTTGTTACATCCGTATTTATACCAGTTGATTTTAATCTTGTCAATTTCTATTACAAAGGTTAGGGCGTTTCTTATCTCCATTCCAGGGAGTAAAGATTATGTAGCTTAAGCATGATTGTTTGTAGTGATTAACTACCTGCCTGGCACTTAGTTAAGGAGTTTCATCCCCTCCCTGACTTCAGGGAAAAATTCCTACCTGGGGAAACAACCTTTCTAGGAGAGGCATCCCCTCCCTGACTTCAGGGAAAAATTCCTACCTGGGGAAACAACCTTTCTCGGAGAGGTGACCTTGGTTAAAACACACAGCGCTAAGGGGAGCAAACATATTAAGAACAGTATGCTATATACGCCAGGTCCCTTGAAACATATGCTGTGCAGATGTTTCTTTCCTACAGCGACTGTGTCAAGCAGCAAGGATGGACCGGCTTCCGGCAAAAAGTGAAAGGGAAACCTGGAGTCTTCTGGAGAGAAGGCCATGGGCTGACCTTGCTTCGGGACGGCGGCCTCCTGGGTGAACTGGTCGAGGGCCGAGTGTGATGGATACGGGTGAAGATGCTGGGTACAGAGGAGGCAATGCTGGGCCCATTTAGGGTGAGGATGAGGCATTCAGACTCTCTCCCTGCCCTTCCCAGTTCTGTCAACCTGCTGTTGACAACAGGTAGAAATAGCTTTTGTGTTCAGGTCCAGGCATTTTCTTCTACTCCAGCACAGACAGTTATGTGCCATGAAGGGACTGGGTCCCACACATGCAGGAGCTGTCCCTAGGAGGTCACTTTCCTCTGCAGTGTCCTATAAGACATGCTAAGCCCCGAGAGGAAAAATGCATTTGCGGCATATAGTTTTTGGAGGCAGGATTCAAATCTTGGACCCCCCTCCATTCTTCTGAGGATTGTTCAGTAAATTCTGAAATGGTTGACCTTGGGGTGAACCAGCTTCCTGAGAGCCATTCCTGACCAGGAGCGGGAATAGTCTGAACACCCACAGCAGACCCTGTGGGGGCTCTCAGAGCAGCCACATTCGGAGTGTAGCCTGGACACACAGACCATCGGGACTGCAGGCTGAGGCCCAGATGGCTACCTGGTTCTCAGTTCTGAGACTGACTGGGCCAGGTCACAAATCAGGGGTGGGGGTGGGTGGGAGGGGGGAGCAGGAAAGCCTTTTTTATTCTCTTTCATTTTTAGAAGAACCAGGTTTCATTATTTCCATGATTTTTTAAATAAAATCTACTGGGCTCCTGACTAGCCCAAGGTTTCTCCTTCCCTCCCTCTCGCCTTCCCATTCTTTCTCCTTCCTTCTTCCCACTTTGCCTACTTCCTCTCCCTTCCTGTCTTCCTTGTCTCCTTTCTTTCCTTAACCAGCCACCTCAGTCGTTTGATTAGGTGCTGGCATTCGAAGTTTGAAGGGACTTCTTCCTTGGAAGGGTACATCTTTCTATGGTACCCACGTGGGAATCCGGAGACCTCATCTCCTCAGGCAGATAAACACACGCCTCTTGACTTAGAAAAGGCTTAACCTAAAAATATTCTAATGAGGAAACTACAGCAAATTAAAACATGGGCATTACACTAGAACCTTTTCTTTAGAGGGGTTCAAAGAAACACATTGGTTCTATTCATGCCCATGTCCTATCAGCGATGGGAAAGCAGGTGTAGTCAGGCTAACGGAATCAGCAGCTGAGCAACAAGAGAAAAGCTCATTTTTCATGGTACTGAAATATAGGCTGATTTTGAACTATCTTTGCCCCTTGGCTTTGGAAGAAGCAAGATAGGGAATTGGGGAGCCCAGATTAGCTGTCAGGTTGTCCAAATCATCATGGGGCTTCTCTCCCCTTCTGTATAGCTCTGCTTGCCTTTCAGTGAGCCAATCGATTTTCCTTTAACTCTTCCACTGTGTCTCCATATATGACCAGCAATGCAGGATTTTCCATGATCCAGAGAATAACAGTGATGATAGAAGCGAGAAGTGATTGCCAAGAAGTTTTATTTGTAGAGAACTCTCTAGAGAAGCTCTTCTCCATCCCCACCCTACTCCAGTAACTATCCCATTGTGATTGGCCCAACATCCATACAACTCATTCCAAGGAAATGGGCGAGTCTGCCCCCAAAGGCCTTGTAACTTCAAGCAAGGGAAAGTCTAGAGGTGGACGTCCATCTTCCCCGCCGCCATCTGGTAGAGACTGGATGGAGTCCCATGAATGAAGCACCTGCAGCGTCAGAGTGCCAGGACAATACTTTCTACATTACCTGGCATAGAGCCGGGTCCCCCTGAGTTGTGAGCTCACTCCCCAGGAAGGAAAGAAGTAGATTATTTGCGTGTTTTCTGTCTCAAGATGGCTGCTCCAGGCCTGACCTTGAGGAGGCTTCTTGGCTTAGGAGGAGGTGATGTCACTCAGCATTTCCTGCAGCCCCACCCCAGGGCCCCAGAGAGAAGTTGCAGTTGAGAGCTAGTGTGTGTGGGCTTCATGACCGCAATGTCACTCTGCATGGGGGGGCAGGAAAACAAGCGGTATTCAACATAGCAAACGGGCTAACCGTGGTGGCCTGATTGATAGAGGACCTGTGTAACCCCGAAGCATAGCCACGTCTTTCCCCCCACCCTCCAGGGTGTGGTCCACACCAGGCCAACCCCAAAGTCAATTTTGTGCCCAAGAGGCCTACATAGACCTACTGAGTTGTTCTTAGAAGAGGTCAGAAGTTCCTGAATACTACCACTGGGTTCGGTTTGAAGTTGTTTTTTAAGTCATTTTCTTATAAGTAGTGACCAGTCAAAAATCTGATGTTCTAGAACATCATCTCCCGCAGTTGATTATCCACAGAATCTCAATCTGCAGGAAAAGTGGTGTGATTCAGCAAATAAACCCAAGTAGAAATGTACTCAAATACACTTAACAATTGCTGAAAAGTATATTCTTTTTGACATTTGAACTGTACATGAACTAGAGGATCAAAAATTCTGCTTAAGTTTTTAAAATCTAATATTTGTCAAACATATTTGACCATGCCAATTTCTAGCACATCTGTTTTATCTTGTGGAATACAGCGTTCCTTGGGTTATTCTCCTGTACATTCTATTCTGGGCTAGAAGACAAAGCCTACCTTGTCAATGGCTACTCCTTTTGAAGGTCTTTCTTTTCTTCTCACCTTAATTTGTTATTCATTCAACAGACATTAATTGAATCCACTTTCTTATTCATGTATTATATTAGAAAATATATGAAATGCTTCCTGCAGGGCAAGTCTTGATGGCAAATAAGGCATGGTGCTCATCTTTGAATACTTCACAATCCAGTGAATAAACTGAGACAACCACTGGAGATAAAGAAACAGAAGATGCAAAACTCAAAGCTGGGAAGAGAGGTTTTGCCTGGAGACACAGATCTGGGAGGTATCAGCAAAGACATGTGAGTGGGAGCCATGAGAAGGGAGGAACACATGTAGGGTGAGTCAAAGATAAAATTCCAGGAACCCAACACACTTAAGGACTAGATAAAGGGAGAATCGCCCATAAAAGAGACAGGAAACAGAAGGCGGAAGAAAGCAAGTCTGGGCTCTGAGCATCGTGATGAGGCATTGAATTATCTGCCTGGCTGGGGAGTCAGAGGATGGTTGGTGGAGTGGCATTTCTGTGTGTATGTGTGTATGTGTGTGGGGGGGATAATGAAGGGTAGTTGGGAGAAAACTTTTGCTCACAATTAAGCAAATGGGAAAATTGTTTGGGACTCTGACTGTAAAAGCTCATGTTTTTGGTCTCATGTTTAAGAGCATTGACCATAAAATCAGACAGATCTGGGTTTGAATCCTGGTTCTGATACAAAATAATTTTTAAAAATAGTTTCTTTTTTAAATTAACAACTTTAAAGAAAACCTTCATAGAATCAGGGATGTATTACAAATTATAGTGACCTGCAAATAAAACCTGGCACCAAATTTGGCCTTTGGGAACACGTGTATGTACAAGTATATATTCAGTCTGCACCAGAACACAGTGCAGCTGCTAACCAACCACCCTCCAGTTGTGGCTACAAAGGTGGGTCTGGTACATGGATTCAGGGAGCTCTTGTTCCTCAGGGGCCATCCCAGGTGACAATGGCCTGCTTTGAAGAGTAACCAGGAGAGTTTGTCTTTGAAGCTAGGACCTCCCTGAGCACCAAAATGTCACAGCGTGTCATAAAACAAACATGGTGCTGGGTAAGAAGGCAGGAGACAGAAGGGTCATCTTTCTTTCCCTAACACAAAAGTTTCTTATAGGACCCGTACCCCAAAGTTAACAAAGCTTGGCACCCGGTACACCTACATTAATGCTATATCGTGATAATCACATTAAAGAGGCCACCTACGAGCTTTCTCAAGATGAATATATCTTTTTCCAGGGACATTAGTGGCAAGTATCTTCAAATAAGAATTTTTTTACAAAAGCAAGAGTAACTTTTGGGTCTTCTCTCCAGTTCTGTATTCCCTGTCTCCTGCCATTATAATTCCCTTTGACTTTGTTGCTGTGTAGAAATGAACTGTGTTAACAAACAAGATCCCTTCCCTGACAGCTGTTCTAAAAATAACCAAACACACACACACACACACACACACACACACACACACACACACACACACACAACAGCAATACCAAAAACAAATAAAAAAAATCAAACTTAAAATAATCTTTAATATGTCTAGCGGTACCATCATGGTCATATCTCATTGTCATGGGTGACTGTCTGCTTTGCTGCAGTTTTAACCTTATGAGTTTCAGACAGCAGGCACTATACAAGATGGCTTTCAATGGTATTGATAAAACTCTATATTTTCTGCATTTTTCTGGTTCTTGTGGGAAGGGCTGAGAGGATTGGGAGAATGGTGTGCTCACCTGAGACTAGATTGGCTAGTAAGGCTCCTTTACTCAGATGGGGTTAATGGTGCCTTCATCTTCCTCCTGGAGCCAGATGGTTTAATACCAAAGCTTTGGATTGGTGTGGGCTTTTGGGCTCTGCCTCTCAGGATATACATATATATATTTGATTTAAGTATAGTTAGTATACAATGTTATATTATATTAGTTTCAGGTGTACAATATCGTGATTAGACATTTTTATGCCTTACAGTTACCCCATTAGTTCTAGTAATTATCTGTCATTGTTCAAAGTTATCACAATATTATTGGCTATATTTCCCTTCACTTTTTTCACCTGTACCCCCACCCCCTCCCTTCTGGTACCCTTCCCTTGATCTCTGTTTCTATGTCTGTTTTTGTTTTGTTTTGTTTTAGATTTCACATAAAAGTAAAATAGTATGGTATTTGCCTTTCTCTGCTTGACTTATTTTGCTTAGCATAGAAGAACAAAGTTGAAGGTATCCTACTCTCTAATTTCAAACTATACTACAAAGCTATAATAAAACAGCATGGTTCTGGCTGGTCACTTATATGATCAATTAATCTATGATGAATGAGGCAAGAATATTCAATGGGATAAAGACAGTCTCTTAAAAAAATGGTGTTGAAAAAGTTGCACAGATATATGCAAAACACACACACACACACACACACACACACACACACACACACACGAAACAAACAAACAAACAAACAAACAAGCACCCAAATACCACAAACTGGACTGGACCACTCTCTTACATCGTAAACAAAAATAAACTCAAAATGGGTTAAAGACTTAAATGTAAGGTCTGAATCTATAAAACTCCTGGAAAAAAAAAAAAAAGGTAGTAACCCATTTGATACCAGTCGGAGTAATATCTTTTTGTTTTCCTCCAAGCAAGGGCAACAAAAGCAAAAGTAAACAAACGGGATTCTCAGGGCCTTCTGATGAGCACAGCGCACTCCCCACATTTGCGGTTTCATCCCAGCAGTGGCCCCCACTTGGCTGTGAAGACCCAGTCCTCACTATTCCCTGAACACTGGGGGCTTCAGATGAAGCTTTTTGAGCTCCTCTCCCTAGTCTGAGGGGAGGACAAACCCCCATGCTTCCCCCTCGGGGAATGGAGTAGGGCTCACAGCACACCAACAGCTCTCTCCAAAATCCTTCTCTTTGCCTCCAATAACCCCTGACCAGCTTCTATTCTCAGAACGGGTGGAGGGTTAAAAAAAGATATGCAACTGGTTTCAGAGCTCCTCCTTAGATGATTTCGCACCATGTTTGGAAAGTTCTATCCACTGCTTTAGTACTTCATTCAAAACTTCCAATAATAATAATGATAACACCCTAATCTGACTGCTCCTCTCTGGCTATTGCCTTATATCTCCTCCTACATCTCTCCTCTTCTTCACCACTGAAATCATTGGTTTGGAATCCCCCCCCCCCCCATTCTCCCTGTCCTCATTGCAACCCACTCATTCACCCTTCAGATCTCAAGCCCAGTATCCCACCCTTCATGCCTCTGCGACACCTCCCTATTATTAATCTCAGTGGTCAGTAATCTTTCCTTTGCACACTCGTCACAATTTCATTCTTACATTTATTATACAGTTATTAGATTAACGTTTGCCTATTCATCACCGTGTCTCTGGCAAGCAGTGGTGCTCAGCAAATACTTACTGAATGAATAGATGTCTATATCACCCATGAGACTGTGGTATCTTTTGAAACCTTTCCCCTCAGACTTTAAGAATTCCTAGTAGTTGTTGTGAAATAATCTTTTTAAGTCTTAATCTGCTTTCAGTGGTTTTCAATAAGATAAGAACATTTCTTTCCTAGCTTCATTTCAGCATTTACTGAGTCTACTGCATCCTTGGCAATGCTTTAAGAATGTTCTGGACATTATTATTTTGTTAGCCCTCAGAGCACCCTGTGTGGTTGGCATTAATACCTGTACTTGTCAGGTGAGGAAGCTGGAGTTCAGAGAGGTTAAGTGACTTGTCCAAGGATCTAGATAATAGTTATGAATTTGATCCCATGTGTGTCTGACACCAAATGTTTTCTAATTTTTATTACTGTACTTCTGGTACTTAATATCTCTATAGCTGGCATGAAGTAATGCGCTCTAATGGGAGGGGAAGAGCAATCATACAGAGTGAGCTATTGATACTCATGCTAGAAACACAGAAACCGAAAATACCCAGGAGACCACTGCTTTCTCCTGTTGGCACATGCATGCCGCACGTCTGTTCAAGCAACCAGCTCAGCAGGGAACTCCAACTTTGTCTGCAAGAGGCTGGTGAAGTTTCATATTTGCATATCTCTCAGACCTTATTTTACTTTTCACATAAGCATCCTATGCTGATTTCAACAAAGGGAGCTACACCAGTGTATTCTGACCATTGTACTTATAGTCACATGGTTCTTAAAACATGTATTTTTTGTTCTACATACAGACCCCTTGAAGGGCTAATGGACATTGTCTGCCTGCTCTCCAGGAAAAGGCACACACCGATTTTGTGTATTATCTTGGAATCTCAATACTCCAAATTGTGTAGAATACAAGCTAAGTGCCTGTAGTCTGTCTGGAAAGTCTCAGAAAGCATTGGTTTCATATCAACTGGACATCAAGCTGAATGGATGACAGAGCACTGGAAATAAGTTCGTAAAGAATATACTTTATTAAAGAACCATGGAATCATGAAGTGAATGGATCCTCAGCTCTCATCTCATCTAACCATTTCAAGCATTAGGTGGGTATTAGATTAGGTGAATCTTTAGGACTTCTATGTAGTTGTTCCCAGTTTTAAAGTCCTGTGAAAATGCTAGGTAATAACGTTTTTCTGCTGTATGTGCTACATGTGAGTTTTCTGTGTATTTGTCCAGTGTGACCCCTTACTCACCTCCATGGTGGTTAGCCATTGTTTGAACTAGGATGGGACTTCTGAATGAGAGCGTTCAGTCATCCTACACAATCCACAGCTCTTTGAATCATTCTACAATTGTAGTGACACTGGTTGCTAGTTTCCTTGCTTAAAATTAATGACGGCATTTTCTAGTATTTCAAAGTAAGTTGTTATGAATTTAGCAGAAGCTCTGGAAAATTATTAAACTGCTTTGTTTTTACCGCAGAGAATGGATGAATCAGACCCACTCACGTGTGAATCTACACTGCTTCCATATGTGTCTTGACAGCATGCAACTATATGGACAAACTATTGAAACTCGTGGGTCTGACATGTACACCACAGGTGAAAACGCTCTCTCTTAAGCATGGGATTCTACATGGATATTATTTTTTATCTCATTTAGTCCTCATGTCCTCAAATCAATATTAAGAGATTGCTAGTGCCTTTTGACAAATGAGGACCCTGTGACTTGAGAAGTTAAATAACTTACCAGAGATCCCACACCAATGAACGGCAGAAGCAGAATTCAAGCTCCATTGTCTGGTCCAAAGCTTCTGCTATGTCACTAGGTTGTGCTACCAAGAAGCACAGACACCCCCCATTTGCAGCCTAATGGAAAGCCAGGCAACCAGGGCCCACTGCACAGGCTCAGTTCAACTCAAAGCTCTGCCTCTGACTAGCTTTGTGATTTTGGGCATGTCACCTAACCTTTCTGTGCTTGTTTCCTCTGCTGCAAAAATGAGGCTCCTAATAGTACCCACTTAATAGGGTGGTTGTGAGGATTAAATGAGTGAATATATATTAACTGCTTAGGACAGAACCAGGCTGTTATGCAAAGTGCAGAGGTCCCAGAAAACCTCAGCGTAATGTTCTTGGATTCCAAACAACTCAGAGGACTCTGAAAGACGTGAGTTATGAGTTTACTAGAGGCCCGGTGCATGAAATTCATTCACTGGGGGGGGGGGAGGGGGGATGTCCCTCAGCCCAGCCTACACTCTCTCCAATCTGGGACCCCTCAGGGGATGTCTGACTGCCAGTCCACAGGGATTGGGCCTAAACTGGCAGTTGGATATCCCTCTCACAATCCAGGACTGCTGGCTCCTAACTGCTCGCCTGCCTGCCTGTCTGATTGCCCTAACCGCTTCTGCCTGCCAGCTTGATCACCCCCTAACTGCTCCCCTGCCAGCCCAATTGCCTCCAACTGCCCTCCCCTGCCGGCCTTATCTCACCCCCAGTTGCCCTCCTCTGCTGGCCTGATCTCACCCCCAACTGCCTCCCCTGCCAGCCTGGTCACCCCCAACTGCCCTCCCCTGCCAGCCTGATGGTCCCCAACTGCCCTCCCCTGCAGGCCTGGTCCCCCCCAGCTGCCCTCCCCTGCTGGCCTGGTTGCCCCCAACTGCCCTCCCTGCTGGCCTGATCTCACCCCCAACTTCCCTCCCCTGCCAGACTGGTTGACCCCGACTGCCCTTCCCTGCTGGTCTGATCCTCCCTAATGGCCTCTGCCTGCCTGATCACCTCTAACTGCCCTCCTCTGCCGACCAATTTGGTTCTGATTGGTTGGTTTCTATGCCAGTCAGTGTCAAAAGCTTGGCCTCATAGGCAGCCATTGGCTCCTCACAGTTGACCCAGATTTGGTTCTGATTGGTTGGTTTCTATGCCAGGCAGCATCTCTGGGGTCTATCAACGGGGCCTGATCAGAAAGGCAGGGCTGATCAGGAGCCTTGGTGGAGGCCTGGAGAGAAATGGAGGCATGGCTGCTGACCAGGCCCAGAACTAAAGAGAGAGGAAAGTGCTGATCAACAGCTGCCACAGAGGCTATGGATCAGACCCTGCTTCTCTCTTCAAGCCTCTCTCTGGGCCTGACTCGCAGCCCCCTCAGCAGTCAGTGCTGGGTCACCATGCCTGCAGCCATAGCAGTCAGTGCTGGGTTACCACGGCAACCCCGCGCTGACTGCAGGACTGACTTCCGGTTGGTCAAGCCTCCTGGTCATTGTGGATGTGACGGACCCAGGGTTTTTATATATTAGGATTAGGCCGCACATTAAGACTGGTCCTGTGATTGCTTAGCATTTGGGTTCTTCGCCATTAGGCCGCATGTGGGCAGCCACCAATGAAGTTGAACCACTGCTAAGTCCCATCCGGCCTGTGGATGGGGTGGCTGGTGTTATTGTTTTGCCACCTTTCTTGACTAAGGAGCTGGCCAGGCTCCCAAGGTCTCACAGTCCACTTACTGATGGCCTTCGCTATATTTCCCACAGGGTGGGAGGGGGAGTTGGGGCATGGGAAGGGGCCTATCCTCCCACTTACCATATACAGGCACACAAGTCCCTCGGAAATATTAGCTATTTATAATCTGAAGTTCTTTGCCTACATCCTCTGAGTTTCTAGGCCCATTTTTCTAGGGTAAGAACATAAGGGAACACATTTTGTTCTTTAGGACTATCAACTTCTAAGGGAGCTGTGGCCTACTTAATCACAAACTCTTATTTCTTGAATGCAGGATTTCTGAAAACTATTTTGGAGGTAAACTTTCTTCCCCACTTGTGTTTCATTTTGACAATTAAATAAAAGCAAAATCAGCTTGCTTTTCATTATTTTTGCCAGCTGATGACAGGGGTTGGTGACAGGGAGGAACAGCCTTTTATTTATTTACTAGAGTCCTGGTATGGGGGGTGAGGGGGGATTGAGGGGCACGCAGGAGGTTGGTGGGCCAGCCCTGCCCCCAGTCATGGGGGAGGCTGATCTAGAGTGAGGGGCCATGGGTGGTCAAACTCCCAGTTGAGGGGACAATTTGTATATTAGGGTTTTATTACATAGGATTTTTAAAATAATCTGAAACCTATATAATTTTATTTACCAATGTCACCCTGGTTAATTCAAGAAATTTAAAAAAATCAATTTCAAAAACCCTGTGGTTACTTTTCAGCTTCTGATGTAGATGGTCTACATTTATTCCAGGCCCACTGGGTAGTCTGTCATCTCTTCTGATCCCTGGACTCTGAGTTCCTGAGAACAAGGGCAACGTTAGCTTTTCTCTGTAAGTCCCCTGCCTGCTCAGAACTGGCAGGTAGTGGGCAATCAAGAAATGGTTGTGGAACAAGTTAATGAATGAGTTAACCCACATTCAGGGCTTCCCAAATGTGTTCTTCCTGAGGGGACATGAGCTGCTTTAGTCAAGTGGAGACTGGTCCTGTGATTGCTTAGCATTTGGGTTCTTCGCCAAAAGCAAGAATTCTGACAAAGGCAGAACGTCAATATCTGTCTCACACCTTCCTCAGCTCATTGCCAGTGAGTCATGGAAGAAGCCTAGAGGGTCAGTCTGGGGGAAGTGCCCCCCTTACCTCTTAACTCTGGTGTGGATCGTCTGCTCAGTGGGCCCCGGAACTGTTTCTCTCCGCACACCCCCTTGCCCCCCAACCACCTATCTAGTGTCACTAGATGATCATAGTGGCCAGCTGCATTGCCTTCTATTCTGTTATATCAGCATGGCTCACTTTTCTCTTGAAAAATATTGTCTAAAACAAGTGCTAACTGGCGTGGGTTTAGAAGGGCCCTGGACCAGATTAAGTTAATGCTGTTACTATCTTATTTATATTACCTTCTTGTGGGTGGTTATTTAGTTTAGGCTTTCTCTGAGGAAGGAATGGCTAAATTGTCTGAAAGGAATGTTCTGTTTCTCAAATAGGAATTCCATGGTCACAGCTTACTCAGTGAGAATCATATATTTGTGATGACATGAGCCAGATTCTCATACTATGTAATTTTGTTGGAATTCACCATTCCTCCAGTAACTTAATGCTGATCTCATGTTTCTTCCAATGATGATACCCTACAGTGTCCCTCTGAGCCTGGATGTTGGATGAGAGAAGCTCAAGCTGGCTGACCAGTCTAGGAGGAAAGTTTGTGAGTGGAGAAGGCCCCACCCAGATTTGGAAAAAGTAGGGATGTGTTTTTAGAATGAGATAGAAAAAGTTCCCAAATATTATAGATTGAGTTCACTTACCCATTTGGACTGTGTTTATTTATATTCAATGCCAATCAATAGGAGTTTGAATGCCCATCCCATGGGGGCTCCTAGTTGATTCATAGGCACGCAATTGGGAACCTCTGATCTGTTAGATGCTCATTTTACAGATGAAGAAGCCAAGAGGAATAGGACTTGTTCAAAGTCACATGGTCAGTAAGTGTCAGAGCAAGAATTTGAATCCAACTCCTGTAGCTCTGGGGTCCCTTCGCCCAGCCCCTGCCCTGGGAAGCCTGCAGCCCCTCCCCCACCACGTGGCTCTCTTACCACTGACTGCTCTGAAGTTCATGAATCAGAGAGATCAGATAGGAGCCACTGACATCTGGCACGTGTTTTCCGCAGGAGCCCATCCCCTCAGTTCCACTCAGGGTTAGGTGCTTCTTGGCGGGAGGAAGCCAGTCTGTGATGATTCCGCCCTTTTCGTTAGTCATCTCCTTGACCTCGCTCCCTTTCCCAGGACCCCGGGCCTCAGGGCCGTCCACATTGATTAGTGTGAGCAGCCGAGTCCAGCTGACTTCGATGCTGGTCCCGAGCCCAGGCCCCGTCCAGGCAGAGGGAAAAGAGAACTTGGCTGGAGGAGGTGTGGGGATTTGAACACAGTGTGAGCTGGGAAGACTGCTGCAGCCCAACCACACACCAGGAAATTGCACTAAAGACAACAGAGCAGCTACGCCCAGGTCAAGTGATGGGAGCGGCAGGACTCCCCACCACGGCTTTCCCGACCGGAGTTGCCAGGCAGCATCAGGAGACCTGGGTTCCATAGCGACATAGAACACCCTGGCACCGTGTGTGGTGGTGGGCAGGCGGCTGGAATATGGAGGCCAGAAAGATCGTCCTTCGGGTGGAATAAGTGATGTCACGTGTGGTGACTGGGTTCCTGTCTGGCCCCACAGGCCCAGAGAGGACAGTCCCAGGCCACCGGCAGGCTGAGCTGAGGGCTCTGCCACTCTGGTCCTTGGGAGGGGATTTCTCACCTCCAGCTGGGGTCTCCGGGCACAGAAGCTGTCTTAGGTAACAGGGCTTTTGATTTTTAAAAGGAAAATGGCCCCCAACTTCAAAAGAGAAAAGTTTTAGATTTGGTTTCATTTCAAAAATAACGTTAAGTTTCAAAAGTGGCTCAGGCACAGACTACACTGGTGCTTTTCTAGGAATTCTGACTGCTCACGGTATGAGTTTCAGATTTGTTCACGGGTCACAATCTAAATGTGTGAGCAATAATGGTGATGGAAAGAATGTTAGTGATGCTTGTGCCAGGTATTTTATGCGAATCCTCACAAAAATCTAGGCCCCTAGGTTCTAGGGAAAAAGCCCATCACCCTGACAAAAGTGTAATTGTACTGATGGAGACACCGGGGGTGGGAGGAGGTGAGGGATTCCCGTGCCAGAGGGGCGGGGCCGGGCGGGAAAGCCAAGCCTGTTGGACCAGGGGGCTCTTTTCAGGACTCACAGTGGCCCTCGCTCAGCCGCTCAGCATTCCACCATTCGCCTCAAATATCTTTTAGGAGGAGGAAGGGTGTACATAAAATAATACAGCGTCAATATAGGGATTCAAAATTGTTACAGTTGCATCATACCCCGCAGTCTTAATGTGTTTTTATTTTATGTATCTCATTTATTCGTTCCAATATAGTCACCGTATCTCTAGATTATAGAATAAAGGACCTTGTTACAGGAAGCTCAGGGGGTGACTTGCTGAGGCCACACCAACAGCAGGAGGCAGAGAACAGACTCAGCTCTCACCACCAGCTCTCGGCTCTACGTCTCTCTTCACTGCCTCAGACCGTCCTTCCCTGTGACAAGCTCTATGGGGTAAGTTGCAAAGAGGGACCCCACTTCTCTAGGTTTGTGCCCTTTGCTACGTGACTGTGTGGATCTCCCATCAAGAGGTGGAGCCTCTCGCTGAATCCAGCTGACCTTGGGACTTGCTTTGAGCAATAGAGGGTGAAGGATGTGATTGATGATCTGGCGCTCCTGAGCCAGACCTTAAAGAGGCCTTGCAGCTTCTCCTTTTCCTCTCGGAATCCCGCCACCACGTAAAGAAGTCTTAGTTATCCTGCCGGGGAGACGGAGGCCACGTAGAAGAGGTGTGGGCTCCCCAGCTAACTGCCAGCCCTGAGGCCCCAGCCCTGTGCTGAGGCCATCCACGATTCTCCAGCCCCAGCCGAGCTGCCTCAGCCAGCACCAAGTGGGCCCCAGAGGAGCTGCCCCTGCCAAGCCTCTCCCAGACTCCTGACCTGCGTGCACGTGCATGCAAACAACTGCCCTTATTTCAGGCATCGTGAGGTGGTTTGCGACAGAGATAGCAGATAACATAGCCATAGATAACAGGTACACATTGGCTTTGATGCTATGAGACTGCAGATAACTAGGTTATAAGCTCTTTAGAGCAGTGGTTCTCAACCTTGGCTGCACATTAGAATCACCTGGGAATCTTTTTAAAATCCTGATTTCTGGGCCTCATCCTCTGGGAATTCTGTTTCTTTGTTATGGGGTGGGGCCACAACATTAGTAACGAAGAAACAGAATTTCCGGAGGATGAGGCCCAGAAATCAGGATTTTAAAAAGATTCCCAGGTGATTCTAATGTGCAGCCAAGGTTGAGAACCACTGCTCTAAAGCCTTCTGATCCTGAAAAACTCCAAGAAAGCCCCAGGACTGGCTCCCCCAGGGTCTCTGGCACCACGGGCCTCGGCAGCTCTCCGGTGGCAGGCAGCCCCTTGAGGAAGAAAAGCACGTCCTGAGTGGTGAGGGGCCGCCTGCAGGCGGGGTATTTGGAAAATGTTCATTTGGAAGAAATTGGAAGCACTCAAAAATGTAAATGGAAAACTGCTGGGGCCCAGCCGAGCCCAGCCCTGCCCAGCCCGGAGCTCAGCTATCCACACTGAGCTGAAGTGTGCTCTTCTTTTCCTGCCAACCTCACAGCCAAATAGGAGGCCCCTTGTTTTCTACCTCCAGGGAAATTCCTGGACACAGGACGTGCGGCTTTATTTGAGAATGTCATCATTTCCCAGTTATTCTGGTCTTGGGACTGTTTACCCAGTGATGGTGGGTTCGCGCTACCTCCTGCTTGGCGTGAAATGGCTTCCCACTCGGGCCCCCTGTGCTGCTGCCTCCTGGGCTTGTCCTTGGCACAGGCTGAGAATGGAAACACGAAACCCTCCAGGCCTTTCCTCCACAATCCCTCTTTCAGTTTTATGCAAGCGATGGCACACACCGTCGGAGGGGCAGAACAGTACCTTGAGGGGTTACAAGCTGGATGACGCTGAGCGTCAGTATGCATCTTATTTTAAAAGGAAGTCGTTGCAGCTGTTCCAAGATGTTATCAAACCTAATTGATTCTCACACAACCGTGAACATTTCCCTCTCTCTCTATTCAGATTCACTAGTTTCAAGGTGAGTCAATGTCCTGTGACGTTGTGTCTGGGAGTGACGGATGAAAGCTGCCTTAACTCATCTTCCTGTTATATATGGATTGTTGATTTTTCCCCCCCAGTGCCTTTCTGGGTCTATGATTAAAGGAATTGATAACTATCACGGAGGCCTATGATTAAAAGCGATGTCGTGTGCACAGCTCTGGGTTTGGCAAATCCTCTGCAAGGACAGTGGGTGACTCAAACTGCTGCGGAAGCTTCCCAGGAGGATGTGTGAGCTGATCAGGGAGAGAGGGTCCCGGAGGCCCTGCTGTGCAGAGCAGAAAGGGCCAGGCTCCCAGGAGCACAGGCGCTACTTCCTGCATCTGTCTCCAAGGTTAGCTGATGAGCCCAGCTCACAACGAGTTTAGGTGGGTGCTGGCTGTTGCACTCACAGGTCCACCTCACTTTCCATTTATTCTGGCAAATGACTCTGCAGGAGGAGCAATGATATGGTTATGGTGATGCTAATCATGATGAGGATAGCTAGCCTCTGTGACAGTTACCAATTTATTATCACCCAGTTCCAAATGCATTGGAACATTTCTCGCTTTGGAGAGCACTGGAGGGACCCCAAGGGCCTTCCCCCCGGTCTTGGTGTGCTATTTTTAGTTGCTCCTAAAGTATGCAGTGGACAGTAGCACCTGGACACCCACTGGTCTTCCGGCAGTGGTCCCCCGACGGGTAGCGTCTCCGCAGGAGGGAGGTTTGCTGACCCGCGGCCAGAGCTTCTCCACTCTCCGTGGGCTGCAGTCCTGCCCTCAGTGAGGTCTGAATCCCGGCTTGGAGATTCTCCTTCAAGGCTGCTCCTTCCCTGGGTGCTGCGCTATTGTGATTTATGAGAAATATATACGTTGTCATTCAGATGATCAAAATATATTTCTCGTTTATATTTGCTCTTGGTCTACACACCTGGCTCACAGCTTCCCAAACCCTTGGGATTCCCTGAGCAGTGAGGGAAATGGAAACATCTTTTGTCATTACATTTGGTCTTTTGTCCTCAGTTCCTGAAACTGCTTCGGAGCCTTACAGGTGAAGTGGGTGTCTTATTCATTACAAGCCCCTTTCCACCCTAACTGGGTTTATGTTAATGAGGTGACTTTTGGAAAGCACCTAAGGATGGGGGCGGTTGCCAGGGAACAAACTCTGAATAGAGGCCTGGAACTTTTCTGTCCCACAGCTTGATTTGGGGAGAGGAGAGAGGGACTGGAAGGTGAACGAGTCTCCATGTCCAATGATTTAATCAGTCATGCCTGTGTAATGAAGCCTGTATAAAAACCCAAAGGATAAGGCTCACAGAGCTTCTAGGGCAGTGACGGTGAACCTATGACACACATGTCAGAGGTGACACACGAACTCATTTTTTTGGTTGATTTTTCTTTGTTAAATGGCATTTAAATATATAAAATAAATATCAAAAATATAAATCTTTGTTTTACTATGGTTGCAAATATCAAAAAATGTCTATATGTGACAAGGCACCAGAGTTAAGTTAGAGTTTTTCAAAATGCTGACATGCCGAGCTCAAAAGGTTCGCCATCACTGTTCTAGGTTGATGAATATGTGGAAATTCAGGGAGAGTGGGGGCTTGGGAACTCCATGCCCTTTCCCCATACCTTGCCCTTCCATTTCTTTCATCTGGCTGAGTTATATCCCTTTATGATAAATCAGTGATCTAGTAAGTAAAATGTTTCTCTGAGTTCTGGGAGCTGCTTTAGCAAGTTAATTAAACCCCCAAGGAGGGAATTGTGGGAACCTCTGACTTATAGTTAGTGGGTCCGAAGCACAGACGTTTTGCAGTTGACATCCGAACAAGGACGGAACCTTGAACCTGTGGCATCTACCAGGTAATGCTGTCTCCAGGTAGATAGTGTCAGAACCTAGATGAATTGTAAGGCACTTAGCTGGTGTCTAAAAATGAATTGCTTGTTGGTGCAGGGGAACCACCCCCTCCAACCCCATTAGAATTGGTCTCAGAGCCCCTTCAGGTTCTCTCATTCAGACTTAGCGTTCTCTTTTATTCTCTTTAGTACCCAATCCCCTCTAAATCTATATATAAAAGCCAAGCGACCGGAATGACTGGTTGCTATGACGCACACTGTGGCTGGCCAACCGGCCTGATGGGGTTGGGGCCGGCCAGCCAACCTCCCGTGGCCCCTCCTCCTCACCCACCTGCCCCAATTGGCCCTGATCGAGGTAGGCCGGCCGTACCCCACCCGTGCATGAATTCGTGCACTGGGCCTCTAGTAGTTAATAATTCTTTATATTAAACCTTCTCTATTCATAATCTCTGTTCATATAACCATATTGTCTGGTTTCTGTCTCCTGATGAGACCCTGACTCCTACACCCTCTTACCAAATCATCTCATTTGATCCTAACAATGTCTTCTTTTTTTTAAAAATATATTTTATTGATTTTTTACAAAGAAGGGAGAGGGATAGAGAGTTAGAAACATCGATGAGAGAGAAACATCGATTAGCTGCCTCCTGCACGCCCCCCACTGAGGATGTGCCCGCAACCAAGGTACATGCCCTTGACCGGAATCCAACCTTGAGTCCGCAGGCTGATGCTCTATCCACTGAGCCAAATCGGTTCGGCCTAACAATGTCTTTATGAGGTAGGTGTGCTTATTAGTCTTATTTTAAGGAGTCATAAACTGAGGTCTAAGTGGGAGTCCTCAGATTCCAATCTGAGTTCCTGACTCCAGAGCAAATGACTTGGTAGAACATAACTTCTTTTTCTAATTTCCTGAGAAAATTCCCAAGAGTGCTGAGCCTGTCACTTTGTCAGTCTCCATTTATTTATAAAATTGGTAAGCCATTTGTCCCTTTTGAGAAAAGAGTTGCAAATGGTATTTATAACTCTGTTCTGAGCCTGAGTGAGAATAAACCCCTTTCGGCTTGGTTACCAGGCCTTGCCTGGCTTATCGTGTCCTCCTTTGGGTCTGAGCCTCTAGGTCTGCCCTGGTGGCCACTCCATCTGGCCAAACAGGCAGTTGAGCCTCTGAGGGAGACTTCTGAGGAAAAGTCCTTGTGTTTCCTGCCCTCTTTGCATCCAGCCTCGGGTGAGATTGTAAGAGCTGCTGGTTTGTCCTTCCATCGGGAACAAATCCCTGGCTCACCTACAGCAGAGCGGGCCTGCTGGATGGGGCTGCATAGACCCCATTTGGAGGAAGTGTGGCATTTGGAGTCCACTAATAGTGCTTTGAGGGAAGCCATGTTCCCCAGCTTTTGCTTGGGAGGGAGCTTAACTAAAAGTGATACTGTTATAATGAACCTGGTTATTAATGAACAGAAAAGGAGCAAAGGGAAGGCCAAATATTCTGGGCATGCCATTTGTACAGCTTTGCCAGGAAGTTGCAATTGAGACACATGCCCAGTGAAGTCTGGGTGACATAGGGAAGGTACTTGTTGGTCAGTCACACCTGAGAACGGGTCATTGGCTAGAGTAGGCGTGGCCACTGCAAGCCTGGGGAGATTCCAGAGACTTAAGCTCCTAAACAAGGGAGTTTGCTCTCTTGTCTCTTGGTTTGCATGGGACTCTTGCGACTCTTGTTGCAGGGGGCACACTCTCTTGGCCATAGCCACGTGGTCCCCACACACAATGGACTGATGGACTGCAACCAGCCTGGTGCTATGCTGGACCCAGCTGCAACATGGAATGGAAACTCTGGACACTGGCTCTGCTTTTAGCTCTGCTGAATCCCCACCTGCACCTCTTTCAGGGCTGGATTAAGGAAAATGGGGCTTTGCAAACCCAAGAATATAATTCCGTGCAAATAAAAATCACTCATCCTCCCATGCGAGTCTCAGAAAATTTTTTTCCTCGAGATATAGTAAGGACCCCCTTACCACTAGCAAAGGAGAAAGACCATCCACACATTTCTCCAATAACAAAAGGAAATGTGAATATGGCAGAGGGTATTGGTTAAATCCAATCTTTTGATGAAACAGATTGATTTTATTTTCCAAAAAAAAAAAATTGAGTTTCTTTTGGAAGAAATAAGAACAAGAGGTTTATTTTCTCTCTGGGGAGACATTTGGAAGCTCTGTGTCTGGAGAAGAAGGGGAGCTTGAAATGTTGTAAGGCTAACGTCATCAAATACTTGGTACCCTGTAACGTGAAATTTGAAAATGTGCTGGGTTTGTCTTTGGATCACACCGAGAGGCGCAGGCTCTTCCTCCTCACTGTGTGGTCTCTGGCAGCCAGGCTCCCGGGTGAAAATCCCGCCAGTGCACAAACGTGATGCTTGCGTGTTAGGAGTCTCTCTGACTGCACTGCGACCCATGACTGGCTTTCAGGAGCAGCAAGAGACCTAGCCTTAAATTCCTGCCTTGTCACCTACTGACTACACAATTTCAGATGAATAATTTCAAGTCTTTGATTGTTGGCTTCCTCAAGTACAACAATAATACTTGCCCTCAAAAGTTGCTGTGGACATCCTGGAAGGTGTGCTCAGTGGTTAGAGCGTCAGCCCTCAACCTGAAGGGTCATGGAGTGATTCCCATCAAGGGCACATACCTGGGTTACAGGTTCCTTCCCCAGCCCTATTGGGGTTCATGTAGGAGGCAACCAATCGATGTTTCTCTCTCTCTCTCTCTCTCTCTCTCTCTCTCTCTCTCTCTCTCTCTCTCCCCTTTTCTCCTTCTCTCCCTCTTCCTCTCTCTCCCCTCGCTCCTACTCTTCCTAAAATCAATGGGAAAAAATATCCCTGGGTGAGGATTAACAACAACAAAAAGTTGTTGTAGGTGATAAGTGAGAAGATGGAAATTGTGGGGCAGGGACATGGTGGCTGTTCAACCAGCATTAGTTTCCTTCTCTGGGCTCTCTCTTTGTGTGAGCTTGTCTGAAGTTAGACTTGAAAATGGCATTCAGTGTAGAGCTCTGTGAGCTATGTTTCCTAATTAAACAAGTATAAAGTGTGGATACCTTTGTGTCATCAAAAAAGAAATGTTGGATTTAGCCATCAGGATGAGGCAAAGTGCACTAACTTTAGTCACACAGCTATCTACTCATGTTCTGGCCCTGCTGCCCATAGTTCCTCAATAAAGAGTAACTATTTTTTCCTCTAAAAAAAAATCCCTTTGCCACTGTAGAAATATTCAGTAATTAACTGTTAGGAAGACAGTACCCAGGTTTTCCACCACTCAGTTGACTAACCAGTAGACTATGTTGCTGTTTGCTCATTCATTTAACAAATGCACATGTCTATTAAACATTGACTATATTATTTTTTACATAATGCTAATAAAGGTATTTTGTTGTTTTAAAGGTGGTTTTAAATGTTTACTATGTGCCAAGCATGACATTAGCAATCTTACATAGTTTACTTTTATTATATTATGACCACCATCATCTACTGTCTGCTGGGAGGTATATCAGATTGGCTCTGACTTTCAAAAGCATATTTGTAATATTATCATTTATTAAACACTTGTATGTGTAAACACAATGTCAAACAATTTTCATACAGTCTAGTGAGGTGGCAGCAATCCACCTCCCCCAACCACTTTCCTCCACTTTATAGCATATTCTGACCACATTGTGATACTTCCCAATGCTTGAAATTCATCACTTCTCCCCTCAGGGACTTTGCACTTGCTGTTCCATCTGCCCATGTGTCTGCACTGCTGTGTCCTTCACACCATGCAGACCTCCGGCCCACTGTCACCTTTCCAGTGAGCTCTTCTCTGACCACATCAAGTCAAGTAGCTGCCACTCCCACAGCAAGCTCTTCTCTACCTTGTCACCTGTGTGTAAATGATAATTTTAGTCTGTTTTTTTTTAGTCTTGGTGCACTTTTATTTTTTGACATTCAATATTATTTTAAAGTAGTTTCAGGTGTATAGCATACTGCTTAGACATTTATGTAATTTAGAAAGTGGGCTGACCAATAATTTAAGTACCCACCTGGAACCACACACAGTTATACAATATTATTGAGACTATATTCCCTATGTTGAACTTTACATCCCTGTAGTTAGTATGTTTTTAAAAAACAGATTTAATTTACAAAAAACCCCACGAAGGTTTTCAAAGAGGCCCTACCTGCAGTTTGCTATCCCTAATACATAAAAGCTGAGAATATCCTTTAAAAAGTATTCTGCAAAAATATGACAAGCTCCAGTCAATTTCTAGGGTATATCTTGATTGTAATTCTGATTTAATTCCTCTTGGAATTATAGTGTTATTAAACAAATACTATTGAATGGTTTTCGTAGAACACTAATTGGATAGCCTAAAACTAGAAGCCCCATATCCCCCTACCCCCCCCCCCCCCCACAATTCTGCACATTTGTAGTTCACAAATTATTGTCCTAGCTGCCTCAGTTTCTTCATCTGTACAATGAGTAGGTTGGATTGATTGATCACCATGGAACCCAACACAATCTCCTAAATATGCATATGGCTATATTTAATGAGATTTGATTATGTGTCAGATTCTGTGTTAAGTGCTGTCCATATAGTATCTGATCCAATTCTCCCAGCACTTCTAAACGGTATCTTGTTTTAGTCCCATTTTATAGATCAGAAAGCAGATACCCAGAGAAAGCAGGTCATGCCCCCTAATGAGGTTTTAGTTCATTTATCACCATCTGATTCCAGTATTAAGTTCTTAATCGTGTTGGAACACTGCTTATCTCAGGGCCTCTGGGGGTTGAAGGTCTATCTCTAAGCAGGCAGTTAGATTATTTTCAGAAGAGAGAATCTCTCTAAGCAAGAGTCATGGAAATTATTTGCTTGCAGTTCCTGTTAGAACTATAAGCTGAGCAAAGCAGAGGCCCCGAAGAACCTGAAGCTTCTGACTATTCTTCCAAAGCCCCTCAAGGCATTTCTTATGGGCATGGACCCACCGTCTGTGAAATTTGGATTTAGTAATTTCACAGCAACTTTGTAGAATTATGATTAATTAATTAACTAAATAGTTAACTAATATCTCTACCCTCTTTTAGAATCTTGTCTTTCAAACCCCCTAACAGACCATATTTGCACTATTTTCTTCTTGGTCCTCTTCAAATAAACTATGCTCCTTCCTGCAACAGATAGCTATGTAGTTCAGCTCTGTGTGTTGGGGAGGTAGAACTCATATATTTACCATGTTATATGGATTTAATTATATAATGCAGACATAGTTCAAATTTTTTTGAGAGAATTTGTTCTAATCTTTAAAATTAGATCAAAGCACACACATACACACATGCATGCACTCACATATTTTGGCTTTGTTCCTTGGTCTCTAAAGCCTTCCTTTATTGATTGACCTAGTCATGTGTTCCAGAAAAGTTTTTTTTTCTTAAGGAATATGTCTTTGATTTCACATCTGTGCACTTAAATCACTGCTGTGTATGGAGAAGTTGTTAGTTTGTATTTGCTGACCTTGTGAGGAAAAGGATCTCAGAATTCACCCAATCTAGTTTGACCCAAACTTGCTTGATCATAAGAATTATCTGCACATTCTTGGGCCTGAATCAAAATTTTGGGGTCAGACTCTGAAGGGAAGGTGCCAGGTAATCTGTATTTTTAGTATGTCAAGTGTTTGTTTTGTTTTGTTTTTAATTAATTACTTTTTTTAGAGGGAGTGGAAGGTAGGGGGAGAGACAGAGAGAAACATGGATGTGAGAGTATGCATCAATTGGTTGCCTCTTGCAAGTGCTCTGACCTGGGCTAGGGATAGAGCCTGTAACTGAGGTATGTGCCCTTGACCGGAATTGAACCCAGGGCCCCTCAGTCCATGGGCAGATGCTCTATCCATTGAGTCAAACCAGCTAGGGCAATGCCAAGTTATTTCTATCATCATATAGGTTTGGGAAACTGATCTTTATTATTACAAGGGGTGTACAAGTCTTTTTATAGCTTCACCAATGATTTCGGGTTTTAGCTCTTTGATTTTCAAAAACAAAAACCCACTCATTTTAATCCATGGATAGGAGGATTTATAAGGACAAAGAGCATTATTTTGGGAATCGAAAATAGGCAGTGAAGTCAGGCCCCATGGAACAAAGGCTCTATGATCTTTAATTTATGACAGTGATGGCGAACCTATGACACGTGTGTCAGAGGTGACACACAAACTCATTTTTTTCATTGATTTTTCTTTGTTAAATGGCATTTAAATATATAAAATAAATATCAAAAATATAAATCTTTGTTTTACTATGATTGCAAATACCAAAAAATGTCTATATGTGACACGGCACCAGAGTTAAGTTAGGGTTTTTCAAAATGCTGACACGGCGAGCTCAAAAGGTTCGCCATCACTGATTTATGATGTCTTTGCTATTCTCTGTGCTGGCCAGGTTTCCCATGAGTTCAGCTTGTTGATTGCCCATAATAGCCCCTTGACCCTGAGTCGCCTTACCTCAGATCTTCCCTGGAGCCCACTGATTCAGTGTTTCAGTTTCAGATTTCAATATTTCTAAGATATTATTTATAGGCTCAGCTATAATTTTGAGCCAGGTGATCAAAGATATCATTACAGGCAACCCATAGATATGTTTAAAAACAACACTTCAGATATGATTGGGGAAGGGCAAAGTACATTAATTTTATTATTTGACTATCACGATATTAAAATTATATCTCTAGGTTGTAATATTTATTAAAAAACCTTGTGGTTCTAATTTTGGACTATCGGGGAGATGTTTACAACCAGTTTAAAAACAGTTTGCACTGTGGCTTACTTAGTTGTAGACAAACACTCTTTGGAGTTGTGGAATGAGGGGTATGTAATGCTAAAGAGCAGCAAGTAATAGAAAATGTGAAAAAAAACTTAAAAAGCAACATGGTTTTGAATAGTCAGAGTTGCCAGAGTTTTTACTCCACTTTGGCTTTAGTGTGGGGTGGGGGGGAGGCATTCTGAGTGTGGGAAGGGGCTTAAAAGTCCCTTCTAGAATGTACTTGGTAGCTCTGAAAAAGGATCAGACACATAGAGGCAATTGTCAAGGTGAGACCTACTCTTTCTAATGTTCTGTTTCATTTAGAGTGGGCCAGGTGGATTTCTTAGAGGCCAGGTTAGAAATTGAGAATCAATCCACTTAATCTCTTTAGTTCCCAAGTTTCCAGTCCAGGTGAGCTGGGGTCCCAAGGAAGAACACAGCATGACCTGACCTCTTTTGAATCGCCTCGGCTTTCTTTCCTGGGACTTTCACATACATAATATGGTTGTCTGTTGACTCATTGAGCAAAAATTTAAATCAAAATACAATAAAATTCTCTTCTGTCTGACCTTAGATGTACTGTTTTTCTGGGAAATGTCATAGAAACAATGTGACAATGTTAGTTGTGTCAGAAACTAAGAGTTATGTCAAGACCTTCTGGAGATTTTGGCTGTAAAACCCCACATGATGTGTGGTGACAAGTTCATTTGCGGCCAAATGATAAAAATATTGTTTAGAGGTGGAAAGAAAGGACTCTATGCAATCTAGTTTAATACTAGTTACCTTTGCTCTTCTGCCCTTTTCTTGTGCCTGTCTGCATGACTGCAGGCCGGAAAGGCTTGAAGAGGAGGCCAATCTCGAGTCAGATTTTCATCTCACTGAAAATGTTGATGGATGTTGAGGTTGAAGCTTGCTATAGTGAATTTTTGGATTATCGAGGCTGAGGTTTTAAATTATATAGATCTGCTTTTAAATGTGAACATTTGGATCTGGATGTTGTTGCATTACCCTTGTGTATTTATGAGGCTCACTCACTACATATTATTGTAAAGGTTATGAAAGAAGCACAAGGCAATGCTGTGTGTCTATTTGGAGCATAAGCGTTCAGAGTGTAACAACTACCACACGCACAAAAGAACATAACCAAGCATTGGACTTTCTAATCCTAAGGACTGTAGCTATTTAAAGGAGAAAAATTCTGTAATGGATGAATCTCTGTAATATATGTAGATTTGTTTTATAAGGCTTCATGGGGGAGGGTGATGAGATTATGAAGGCTTAATTTTTGTTTTGTTTTTAATCCTCACCTGAGGATATTTTTCCATTGATTTTAAGAGAGAGAGGGAGAGAGAGAGAGAGAGAGAGAGAGAGAGAGAGAGAGACATTGATGTGAGAGAGACACATTGACTGTCTACCTCCCACACATGCCCCAATCCAGGCCAGGGATCAAGTCTGCAACTGAGGTACATGCCCTCGACCAGGAATTGTAACTGTGACCCTTGGTCATGGGTCAGCACTCTAACCACTGATCACACTGGCCAGGGTGAGACTATGAAGTCTTACATTCTATCATTTATTTTATATTACCTACTAGAGGCTTGATGCATGAAATTCATGCACGGGGCGGGGGGGGGGGGCGGTCTCCTCAGCTCAGCCTGCACCCTCTCCAATATGGGACCCCATGGGGGATGTCCAACTGCCGGTTTAGGATCGGGCCTAAACCGGCAGTTGGACTTCCCTCTCACAATCCGGGACTGTTGGCTCCTAACTGCTCACCTGCCTGCCTGCCTGATCACCCCTAACTGCCACCCCCGCCAACCTGGTCACCTCCAACTGCACTCCCCGCTCCCCCCGCTGGCCTGGTTGCTCCTAACTGCCCCCCCACCAGCATGATTGCCCCTTACTGCCCCCTTCTGCCAGCCTGGTTGCCCCCAACTGCCCCCCCCACCGGCCTGGTTGCCCCTCACTGCCCCCTTCTGCTGGCCTGGTCACCCCTCACTACCCCCCCTGCCGGCCTGGTCACCCCCAACTGCCCCTCCCACTGGCCTGGTCACCCCCAACTTCCCCCCTGTTGGCCTGGTCTCCCCCAACTGCCCCCCCTGCCAGCTTGGTTGCCCCTCATGGCCCCCCTCTGCCTATCTGGTTGCCCTTCACTGCCCCCCATGCCATTCTGGTTGCTGCCAACTGTGCCCCCTGCCAGCCTGGTCGCCCCACTCAGCCTGTTCAGTCATCCATTTCGTTGTTTTGGATGTGACGGCCACTGGCTCTTTTTATATATATATATTTTTAGAAATCCATTTCCAATCAGATTAGAAAAATACATATTAAATATACAATACTTTCATTGTTTTAAAAAATAATTAAGAATACTTTTTCTCTATCAAGTATTTTTAAGGTGTAAAGTATGAGAAAAGGATCAAAATCTCCCCCAGGAGGTTAGCTAATTGTTGTATCAGTAGATGTAAAACCCATGAGGGCAAGAAATGCATCTGTTATGTTATCTGCTGTTTCCTAGTGCCCAGCATAGTGTGTATGACACAGTAGTACTTGGTGAATACTTCTTAAATGAATCATGTTCATGATGGTGACTACGATTTGGCGAGGTGGAAAACAGTTTGAATGAAGGCATCAAATTGGGAACTAGCCTGATTAGAATAGAGGTTGCGGGGTATGAAGTGGTTGGAAATAACATGGAATAGCTCGGGAAAGATCAGGCTATAGAAAGTTTTGAAAGCATGTATGTTTGTGTGGTGATTGCCCGGGGGAGGTGGGGTGGGAGAAGTGTAGGAGGGTATAGGATGGGTAAATGGTGATGAATGGAGACTTGAATTGGATTGATGAACACACAATGCAGTGTACAGATGATGTGTTGTGGAGTTGTGCACCTGAAACCTGTAAATTTTATTAATCAGTGTCACCCCAATAAATTTATTAAAAAGGAAAAAAGAAAGTGTGTATGTTTGACAAGATAGGCAAGAGAGTCACTGAGTTTCATGAACAGGAAAATAATGATGAAGGCTTTTAGAGAAAATATCTTACAAAATTATACAAAAATGAAGTAGAAGGTACAGGGAGCCAGTTACTTTACCAAGTGATGAAAGCTGAAAGGCCTAATGGCTGTTCCAAAGGACAGATGCTAGGATCTAGTGACAGGATAAAAATAAAGGGCCAAAGAAGACGTAGGAAGTGAAATCTAGAAGACTAGAAGAATGGAGCTAGTATCGAAGGAAAGGGGGCAATTAAGCAGGGGCAATCGGATGGGCGAGCAATTTGGGAAAGAAAGATCCCTGGGTCAGTTCCTGCTTGAAGTAATGGAGGACATCCATCTGCAGACGATTGGATTTGTACAAGCGGAGACAGGTTAGAAGTCAGGGGGCATGTTAATGCTTCTCTGTATGCCATGTAAGGGTAGAGAGAGATGAGCAGAAGACAGGGATCTTAGAGCCAGAATGAGAGCAGTGGCTGGTCAACCTGGATGAAATTCACCTGATGACTCCCTTGATAGCAAGAGGCATTTACTATTCATCTTTGCATCTTGAACACAAAGTACCATGACTAGCTCACAGTAGGAGTCCTCAACAACTATTTTATAAAGAAATAAAAATGCAATCCCTTGCCCTAACTAGTTTGGCTCAGTGGATGGAGCGTCAGCCTGAGGATTGAAAGGTCCCAGGTTCGATTCCGGCTAAGGGCATGTACCTTGGTTGTGGGCACATCCCCAGTAGGGGGTGTGCAGGAGGCAGCTGATCGATGTTTCTCTCTCATTGATGTTTCCAACTCTCTATCCCTCTCCCTTCCTCTCTGTGAAAAATCAATAAAATGTATTTTTAAAAAAATGCAATCCCTGCCTTAACTGTATTAATCCAAGGTGATCTGAGAACTCAGGAGGGCAAACATCTGAAATGCTCACTGGGGATGTAATGGTATCAGAGCAGGGGATACACTTTTCCTATGAACAGCGCTGAGGGTCTATCTGACCTTTCCTTCTCTGTATGCCACTTTTTCTTGTTATGTGAAAAAGAATAAGCAAGATGTCAGTGCCTTTCTGATTTGTAGTATGTTTTGGGTGTAGAAAAACAAAGTAAGCACCAATATTCTTTTTGCTCAAACAACAAAAAGAATAAACTCAACAGCAAGCGGAGTATTTACAGTGTGCTTGGTGTTATGGGGGACCTAAACAACCTCAGTCCTGTCCTAGGTAGTTTATAATCAAAGTGGCAATAGAGTCTATGGGAGCCAGCTCTCACCCCATTCCTCAGGCTGCATCATTCTAAGTCCCTGTTGGCTGGCACCATCATAGAGCAACAATATTGCTTAAAAACAATAGCCATCTAATTTAGGGTCCTTAAAACTGCCCATTTCAAATGCGCGGAGGGAGAATAACCCTAGATCCTATAATATCAATTTTCCAACAGACCACGATTATTCTTACAGTCAAATTACATGGAGTTTTGAAAACCATGAGATGGTTCTTCACAATATGGAATTTCTGCAAACACTCCCTTTATTAACTCAATATATCTTATAAAGTAGATCTTGGCAATGTCTTTGCTTGTGGAATTCCTAACATCCAGAAGACTTGCCAAAATATTTCCTTTCCTTTTTCCTCCTTCCTTCTTCCTCACCAAGCTTTGAGGGGAGCCCGTGAGTGTGGGTTTTATATGACAGTCATCTTGGGTGGATGTGAAGTTTTAAATGGTGTCTTTCTTTGCAGATAGGCTGGCAGACAGAACACTGCTGTCAAACTGGACAAGTTCAGATCTCAGCTTAGGACAGGAAATCCCATGCTGAATTGCTTATCCATTCTTCCTTTAAGGGCTGGTATCTCAGCATTTTACTCAGCACCCAGTTAGATGGGAGAATTTTATTTCCTGCTTCTTGCAGATAGTTTTTTCGTGAAAAGACAAAATCAGGTTTATTATTATTTTTCTTCTACTCTTTCTTTGACAGAGAGTAGATTCATAGCCTAAAGCCTTTGACTTTCTTGGGGTTGGCATGTCTCCTTAGGGCCTGTTTGTCCTATCTGTCTCTATATTTATACTGTTGTGGGCACCCTGACTTCTTTTTCCCAAATAGCATGTGACACTTTCAGCTCATACTTGGCTATTGGCCCCTGGAGGGCTGAAATGCTCTGAGGCTATATTAAGGGATGTGTTAGAGAGTTGAAAGGGAAATGCTTGTTTGGGCCAGCCTTCTCTCTGGACATTGCATATTACTCTCCGTTTCTTCTCTCCCTTCTCACTGGCCAAACAAGCACCATGAGCTTCCTTTGGAGGACCTACCTAGATACACAATACATGGTGGTGGCATCCTTAAATTGGGGCAGTAATGTATTACACATAGTACCCATGAGCTGGATGCATCTTTTGTAAACTGTAGTTTGGAGAAGGGAGTGTGGGGAGGATAGCAGAAGGTACCTACAGGTTGTCATTCATTCATTCATTCATTCATTCATTCAATGAACATCTACTGAGTACCACCACTGGCCAGCCACAGGGATTCAGACTTAAAGCATGATTACTTTGGTAGGATGTCATAGCTGCGAGACCCTAGGATTTGCAGTCATATGCTTTGACTCCACCACCTATTGACTTGGGAAAGTCAGAAGTGCAACATACAGGGCACAGAGGAAGGACTGGTTAATTTGGCCTGAGATAGTTGATGAAAGCATCAGAGGGATGAGTTGCATTTGGGATGTTTCTCAAAGACTTGCTGGGAGTTTGTCAGGTGGGCAAAAGTGAGGTGGGGTTGGATTCTAGGTAAATTGAGTGGTGAAAGGAAAACCATATATAATGAAAATGTACAACATCTTAAGGGGACAGTGAGGATATTGCTGGAAAGGTAGGTGGTAAAGGCCCTTGTTGAATGCCTTGAGAGGAAGTTTGAACTTAGTCTGCTGCCAGGACTACTCTAACCTCAGTTTTTAACCACATGGGTCAAATGGTCATATTTGCATTTCATGTACTCCTGGCAGTAGCACCGAGGTGAATTGGAGGGACTAGGCCCCGAAGGGAGGGAGGAAGCAGGTGAATTCCTAGCTCAGGTGAGGGCTGAGACATTATTGCATTGTCTATTTCAAGGTGCCACTGCAACCAGGCAAATCCGGTGAAAGGAAAGTCATGTGTAGACAGGTAGTGGAAGAATGTCCTAGACAGTAAGTGACAACCAGCTGGTTATCTGATTGTACCATGGTGACTGAGGTTCTCTGGTGCCAGGTTTCAAAGGCCTCGTTGCTGAGGGCCGCCACCCTTCTGAGGGGAGCATGCTAGCTCCTTGGGGCAGTCCTTTAACCCACATAGCAAGGCAGAACAGTCTGTTTTCCCTGTGTGAGCCTTTGAGCCTCTTTGAAGTAAAGAGGATTTTCCCTCTGCCACGGACAGAATGTTAGTTCTCTTTTATGTACTTTTGTCATTCGACTCCATGGGGAATCCAGTCTTAGCACAAATCTTAGTTGTGCACTTGGCTGGAAGCCACTGTTGTTACACAGCTGGTGCCCTATTGAGCCCAGAAAGTAATGGTAGTGATGACCTATGTAAAGTAAAGGAAAGGACCCTTGGTCTGGCCATTGTGATAAGGTGGCGAAGTGGGTATTTGTTGCAGAGGCATGCAGAGAATAAATGGTGTCATCAGATGAATGAAAGGTTCCATTGTGGTAACTAGATGGGAAAAGGAACAAAGTAAATAAGGTGCCCTACTAATTTATGACTTTTTACTTTATATGAAGTTTAGACGGAAATAGAAACATATAGAAGTTAAGGATATACTTATGTAAGAAGTAGTAGGGAAAGCACTGGCTCATTATATCATTGGTTCAATTACTTACCCTTTTTGAGCCATCATTTCATCTGTGTAAGTAGAGAGGAGTTGAAGAAGGTGATCTCTAGGAGAGAGTCCCTTTCAGTTCTAACATTAGGCATCTGTGATCAGAATGTGCAAACCTGCCAAAACCCATAAGGCAATTCAGAACAGGTAAACAACATAATGATTTGGTATTTGGATATTTTGCAAAATGATCACCACAATGAGTGTAGTTAACATTGATCACCATACATAGTTGCAAAGGTTTCTTTTTCATGTCATGAGAACTTTTAAGCTCTATCCTCATCAATTTTCAAATATGCAAAATAGAATTTTTAACTATAGTCACCATGCTGTGCTTTACATCCCCATGACTTTATTTTACATTTGAAAAATTGTACTTTTTGACCCCTTCTATCCATTTTGTCAACCCCACCCCAATCTGTGAGCTCTGTTTTCACCTGATTCCACATATAAGTGAGATCAACCATATGATATTTGTCTTTCTCTGTCTGACTTATTTCACTTAGCATAATGTACTCAAGTTCATCGATGTTGTTGCAAATGTGAGGAAAGATCTTGAGGTCTTAGCTGTTTGCTTACATAGATTTCTTCTCCTGTCCCTGGTTCACAGGTTAATTCCGGCATATCTAGCTTATCTATTTTCCCACCTCCCCGCAAAATATGGAAAAATGCAATAGAATGAAACAAAGCATATTTTATAAATAGCTTGTTGTATCTGGCCTAATAAATCACCATTTTACCTCATTAAATATCTTTTCTTATTATTGCTATAATATTTAATTATTAGTAATATAATTATAATTGTTAAAATAATTATATATTACCTTTATTTGTATTTACTTGTTGAACGTATTCCATCTTTTAAACTAGAAGGATTTCTGATCAGCGCCTGGCCACTCTGTAAGCCCTTATCACACACATAGTGAGTGCACACCTAAGAAGACTTGGTCAATCGAAATCCACAAGTGTGAGAGCAGGAGAAATAGATCTCTTCTATTTGTAGGCAAGGCTGTTGCAGCTTCCTCAAACATCTCTCAGAGCTGCTAGGGATTGGGACTTCAAGGACAGCTTTCCATTCTTGAATTAAATGAAGTGCCCACATTCGTGTGTGATAATGCTTAAGTTTCTCAGGTTTTAAACTTGATCACTTCCTGATGACGATCAGCAGCAGAGAATTGGGCAGAATGAAGCTACCAATACACATAAAATCTTTATCAGATGTGAATCCCAACTTGTATATAAAAAATTGCCCCATTGATTGATGAAAAAAATGAATAGAAATATTATTGCCAAACCGTGGTGACTTAGTTATTACAAACTGTCATAATAAAGCTTGTATTATATATGGTGCTATGTGGAATTCTATGTGGATTGAGTTAATCAAGACCATTCCTGCCTTCAGGGGGTTATGCCCTCAGCTCTCAATTTAGAAGACTGTTATGCAAAACCATCCATCACCCCATAGACAACACCCTGTGGACAACCATCTTGTTATCACAAAGTTCACTGACACAGATTTTTATATCAGTGCAAGAAATGAAACTGGTGAATCACAGCATCTGCTCATGAAAAAGCAAAAAACAACCTCCAAAGTTTACTGGTAACAGAGGATCCTGGTTACTCAGGACTTAGGAAACCATGGCTACATAGGTGTGGATCTTTTATTATCATATGGCCTCAGGGTTAGACTGAGATTCAAATAAAGTAGGAGATGGGAAGAAGGCAAAAATAAAATGACCCAAATAAAGCTATTGATGTGTCTTATTGTGATATTGTGAAAGTACTAGCAGTTTATTTTTGGCGAATGGGTAGAAGCTTATAATCTATTTATGGGCTTAGTTATGACCCAGGAGGAAAGTAAGCTATTTGCAGCAGGAGCAACATAAATATCTATGGGTTTAGTGAGTCACAGTTTTTCTTAATGATGACGGTAGAGAGCTTTATCAGGGCTTTGGTGATGTAGGGTCCCGCCAATGTGATCTGGAGGAAATTCCTTAACTCTTTCCACATATGGAAACCAAGCATTGCTTGCAGGTCACAATGAGATACTATCAATGCTCTCTTGGGAGGTCACCACGGCCAAGGCAACACTGGCTGCTCCCAGGTACACAACACCTGCTCCCACTTTCCCTCTTGTTATGGGAATAAGAAAGGGCCTTTTGCTTCATGGTTCTCTTCTGGCCTCAACTTGCATAATGGATATTTATTTTTTGAAAGTGTTGCATACCAAATAAAGTCAGAGATATAAGTAATTAACTGGAGCTTCTATATTATATTCCCTGGCTACCATGCTTATTATAATCTTAAGAAGTCTCCAGGGTGCTCATTTATATTCAGGGGACAATCCTAGCTCTTCTGCTTTATTCCTGAAGATACAATTCAAATGTCCATTCTTGTTTTAGTCTTGTCCTCCCAGAGCAGACACCAAAATAGTGTTAAAAGTTGCAAGGAGAAGGCTGGTTTAGCAAATCATGATGTGAGCCTGCCTGAGTGAAGGGAGCAGGAGAGAAGGTTGGGTGGAATTAGGCTGGACTGCTAGGCAGACTGAGGAAGCTTCAGCAAAGCCACTGGGAAGTCCTTGTGCTGGGTCAGCCACCTAAGGAATCCTGTGTCTCCCAGAATGGAGTACCCCCACTACAACCTATCACTGGCAGGAAGCAGCCCTTGGAAAGTGGGGTCCTGGTGCAAACACATCAATAGACTTAAAAGTGAAGCAGTTGGAGCCCTTGGTTAATTCTGTTCCGTGCAGAAGGAGGTTTGTGAGGTACAGTCTCAGGGCTTCCACAATCTAGGAAGCTAGATGGTATAATAACCATTTCCTACAGCTGGTTACTTTGCCATGAGCTATCAGGCTGCCAACTGGGAGAGCTGGTGTCAAACCTTTCACTTAGGAAAATGCAAATTAACTGTTCACACAGACATGATCATAGAAGGGTAGAGTCCTTTCTCCTAGTAGCTACTCTAGCCACAGTGGTCCTCTGACATTTCCTGACCCCGGAATGCACCATTCAAAAGTTGGTCTGTGTCCTCTTATATTCCCCTACAGCCCTCTCCCCCAGGACACAAGCTGTGCTCAGTAAGGCTGGGTACCAGTTCTGAGATAGAGCCTTCAAAAACCAGAACCACTACCCACTCTCAGAGGTCCATCTTTGTGTGCAGGCCTGCCCACTGGCCCAATCTCTTTCTACCATGATATTTTCTCTTAAACAGGATGGTATCTTCTGCTTGCCCTGGCCCTTGGTTAGGGCCACCCAAGTCCATGCTGATGAGTTCCCACTACGGAGAATCTCAAGGTCTTGGGCTTGTTCTCTCTATCCTTTCATAAGGCTGTTAGGGCTCCTTATGAAAATCTATTCCTTATAATCTATTTATGGGCTCAAGAGGAGCCCTGATAAAGCTCCTCTTCCTAACACCTTCACATTTCTATATCAATAATTTACTTCTGGGGGAAAATTATGAACACATGCTTCACTGTAGCTCTACTATACTTGCTAGCTGAGTTGAAATAACAGACAAATATTTTCCATAATCTGTAGAGAGTAATCAATACCTGGGAAGAAAGTGACTTGGTGACAGTGCCAACATTCCATTTTCTGAAGCATTCTTGTGTGCTGGACTTGGCGGTCTCATACCTTTTCATTATTTCTCAACTATTGGCTAAAGTGACTTCTCAGAACCAAGAGGTCCTACTTGTGCAGATCTGTGTGGCTCATCTCTGCTGTTTTTTTTTTTTTTTTTTAATTTTCCTAGAGTTTTGGTCTTATGGGACAAGGTCTAATGAAGCAAGTCAAATAATAAAGAGCTGATTTCATTCCCGGAACCCTCCCCTCTCCTTCTGTGGAACATTTGTCTGATTTGTCCGTGGGAAGACACAGCTGTTTGCAAGCAATTTTCATGCCCCAAAGCAAACGAGGGGAAATCTTCCTGTGAACTTCAGAGCACATGCTGGGGGTGGAAGGACTTTGTTTTTCACTCTTAGAGCTTGTTGCTCCCAAATAAATGGCTGTAAATGGAGACGAAGGGATAAAGCTTGTGACTAATTTCTCTGGGGAGCCTAAATAGCTCTATTCCTGATCCTAGTGTGTCGCCCCCCGCTCCCCCGACTTCCCACTGCAAAACTCATGGCAGCTTTATGACAAGGTGGGTGTTTGTGACTCAGTTCAGGATGGGGACTAACCCTGTCCTCCTGGAGCTGGTGTTCTTTCCATGATGGGGCTGACACTCAGCCAGTGGAATCCCAGTGAGCTCAGGGAGCGGTGTGTCAGGTTGATTCAGCTGAGAACTCAGGGCCTCCCCTTGGCCTTATAAGGCTACAGTTCCGGTGGAAGGGAGACTGTCTCAGCTTGAAAACACAAAGCTCTGAGCATTCCCAGATGACATCTGTAGTTTTTCCAACACACATTTGGCCTCCTTGGTTCCTTGCAGTGCTGTGATTATGCAATCACAACTTGGCAGGTTCTTCATCCTGTGAAATCTGTACATTTTCCGCTCTGACATCTCAAAAATAATCACTGAAGCATTTTTATCAGAGTGGGTTATCGTAAATCAGAACCACTCCCCTGACATTTCTCGTAACCAGTACTAGGACTTGGGGAAGAGAGAGGTGCAGCAGAAGGAGGTCTGGCTATGGAACTGGATAGACCGAAGTTCAAGTCTTGACTTCCTTTTTTTTTTTTTTTTTTTACTTGTTGAAGGAATTAGGCCCTCAAGGCTCAGATTAATCTTCTGTATAATGGAGGACATATTATCAAGTTTGCAGGACTGTTGTGAGCATTAGAGATAATGTAAGCTAAATGTTAAGTAAGTAAATGGTCTCAGCAAGTTTTGTATAGATATATGTGGTGTGTGTGTGTGTGTGTATGTATAGTGATGGTCCGAATGCAGAGATGGAAGCAGTTATAAGCTGGTTGTATATGTAGGGTGTTACCGTGAAAACATTCAAACTTGTTAAGAATTTTTGTGAGTTTATTTGAGTCAAACTGTCAACAATTGCCAGGGAAGCAGAATCTAAATGGATTGGGATAATGCTCCGGAGAATGGCAGTTTTTCACCTTGTTTTATACATTAGAATCAAAGGAGGAGACTTAAGTGGGTTACATGAAATCCACTGGTGATAGATTAGACAGGCGGGAGAAAGCAAAGGAGCAGTGGGAGCGATTAGATATAAAGTAAGATAGATACAAATTTCTTTTACTTAGGTGGGTAATGGATAGTTACAGTCAACAATTATCATGATCACAATAACAATAAAGGAATTCAGGGTATCTGTCCTGGTGTCCAGGGCATTTGGTTGTACCCTGAGGGGTCCAGGAAAAAGGGAAGTTACAAGTTACCCTCACATTTCAAAGATATGTTATCATAGATGCAAAAATAGGCTCAATTAAGGTAAACATTGACCTTGTCAGGGAAGTTACCAGCCTCAGACGTGACTACCCACCATAATTGCTTTTAGTTAAAGTTTTTAGTTCAGACCATCCTTGGTGATTACTTCAGGCCTTTGAGTTTTCAAGACTGCCATGCAGGCCTTCCCTGAGCTTGTCAGGTTAGCATGTGGCCTCTTTTGTCCACAGGGAATCTCAGCTTGCTTTTTAGACTTCAATAATTTACACACACATATTCATATACATTCACACACATTCTCGCATGTACAGATACACACACATTCCTTGTAAACCTCAACTTTTGACTTTTGATAAATAATTTGCTTCTGAGTCTAGGCCGAGTCTTACATGTCTGTGAGTTAGTCCACAAGCCTCCATACTCTGGGAATGCCATAACTCTGTTCTGTGCTGTGACCCTCAGAGACACAGTCCTAGGCTTCTCCTTTCTAGCTATCAGTTGGTAGCAGGTACAGTCAAAAGATGACCAATTGCTTCTAGTTCTCTCGCCAATGTCTGAGATCTGAAGACAGAAATTATTCTGAATCCTAGTTTGAGACATCTGGGAGAGAAGGAAACATTTTTTCTCAAACTCTTGGAATACTTTCCTGCCACTGAAGCATTCATGTTGCTTCCAAATAGAGTTTATGGCAGACCTTTGGCACAGTGAGGAAAGATACATTCTCTTCCCTTATGAAGTCTCTATGAACAAAATAGATCCAGAGACATTGAAGCATGGAACAGACTGTTGAATCTCAGAGGGAAGGAGGGGGTGGAAAGAGATCAACCAAAGAACTTATATGCATATATATACATAACCCATGGTCACAGACAATAGGGTGGGTGGGGGTGGGGGCATGGGGAGGCTATAATGGGTCAGTGGGATAAAAAAGAGGGCATATGTAATACTTTCAACAACAAATATTTAAACAAACAAAACAACTACATGCGAACAATTTAAAGAAGTCTTGATGCCAAAATATCAGTCACCAGTTTCTTAGAACCTTTAGTACAAGGCTTGACATTTCATAATTATGAAAAAGAGCCTCAAGCAATGAGGCTCCTTGGAAAAAACCCACTCCTGCCTGGAACAAACTTCACAAATTTGACTTGTCATTTCTTTTAGCTATTGGTATATTGAACTTCATTTCATTATTTAATCAATCAGCCAATTGATCAAACAAAATACAGGCACTACATTCCAGGCACTGTTGAAGTGCTGGGAGTACAATGATGAACAAGACAAAGAAATTATTGACCTTTATGGAGACTATAGTCCATGAGTTAAGAAACAGGTATAAAGTGTTAGGGAAAAAGAAGTATAGGGCACCGTGGGAGCACAAAGAAAGGGCACTGTGTCTAGATTTGTAGAGAGAGAAGGCAAAACATAATTTGGGATCTTAGAATGATTTAATGTGGATGGGGCTTGAGTATAAGGGAAAAGTGGCCATGGTTGAGGCTATGGAGGGAGGTGGGGCCAGGTTATCAGATCTCGCAGGTCCTAAAAGCCATCGTGGAGAGTTTGGATTATAGTCTGAGGCACTGGGGAAGCTACAAAAGAGTTTAAGTGTGTGTAATATGTGAGGAAGGTCAGCATTTAATTTTTGAAAGGTCAGTCTGGTAACAATGTAGAGTATGGGCTGGAGGGGCTTAGGTCTGGAAGCTGGGAGGATATTTGGGATTCATTGCTGTGATCAGTGCAAGAGATGATGGTGGGCTCAACTTTGGCAGCAGAAACAGAAGTATGGATTGATGCCATTATTTAGCAGATAGAGTCAATAGGACTTGGTAATTTATTGGATAGACAGACTGAAGAAAAGAAAGAAGACAAGGATGATGCCAATTTTTCTAAGCAAAGTAACCCTTTATGTGGTGGTTCCATTTACTGAGACAAGAAGCATAAAAAGAAGAGAAGGTTTTGGGGAAAGAGTGGATTTTATTTTAAACATGTTGAGTTTGAGATGTCTCTGGTCAAGTAGGAATGTTGAGTATATAGAGGGGGTATCCAGACCTAAAACTTTGCAAAAGTATCAAGCCTGTAAATGTGTATTTGGAGGTTATGACCATACAGGTGGTAATTTTAAGCCCGAAGGATTTACTCACTAAGAGGGTACGGAGTGAGAATCAGACCAAGGGCAGATCTCTGAGGACTGTAACACATTGAAGATGGGCAAGGGAAGAGAAACAGACAAAGGAGATAAGAAGGAACAATCAGAGAAGTAGGAGAAGGGGAAAGAAGGTGCTGGAGAGTGGGGAGCAGAGGTTTCAAGGAGGCAGTGGTCCAAATGTGTCTAGTGCAAGTTAGAGTTCAAGGGAGATTGAAAGTTTCCTTTGGATTTTACAAAAGGGGGGTATTGTTTGTCTTGGAAATTACAGTTTAAGTGGAGTAGTAGTGAAGGAAGCCAGATTTCAGTGGGCTGATGAATGGGTGTGAGAGGAACAGGTGGACGAACATGGGAGGGTGGTGAGATAGTACAGTAGTTAGGAGAGCACAGGGGAAAGAGCAGGTTTGGAGTTCTTTTATACTTTTAAAAATACTTATTTAATTTGTTAAGTTAGGAGAAGCTTGAAAGTGTTTGCCAGTAGATGCTACTGAGGAGCAATTAGGGAGGAGTTAAGCGATGAGAGGGATGACTGACAGGAAATCCCCTGGGAGGAAGAGGGGAAGTTCCAGATTACCTGTGAAGGACTTGGCCCCATAAGTGGGACACCTTTCCTATTGGAAAAATGAGAAGTATGTATACAAGCTAGTAGATTTGGTGGCTAAAATATCTGTTTTCCTGTCCCCATCTCCTCCCCCAAATCATGGGCCCTTATTCTCAGCTTTCTCCTTGTATTTTGTGCATTATTTTAAAATACAAGGATTTTCATCTACCTGGACAGCTTCTATGTTTAATGACTTAACTGAGTTCTAGAGGGCCGAGATTCTGTGTGTTCACTTTGTCCTGCCATGAATCATTTTGCCTTTGCTGAACAGGTAGCCAGGGGTTAGGGCCTAGACCAGTGATGGCGAACCTTTTGAGCTCGGCGTGTCAGCATTTTGAAAAACCCTAACTTAACTCTGGTGCCGTGTCACATATAGAAATTTTTTGATATTTGCAACCATAGTAAAACAAAGACTTATTTTTTTGATATTTATTTTATATATTTAAATGCCATTTAACAAAAAATAATCAACCAAAAAAATGAGTTTGCATGTCACCTCTGACACGCATGTCATAGGTTCGCCATCACTGGGCTAGACTGTGGCCTTGAAACAGAACAAAATGAGATGAGGGCTTGGCCTTTGTTCTCCTAGTCCTCTAACTAGCTGCGAATCCGCCACAACACTAGTTAGCACTTTATGCAGATTGGTGCTTCATCATTATTAAAAAATAATTTAAAAGCTATTTTTAGCTCACTAGGGAAAGGGAGTCTAGGTTAGTTTTGCTTGCCTTGTCATTGCTCAAGCAATTTGAAAGCATGATAAATATAAGACTTGTCTTCTTAGAAACAATTTCTGTTAAATTCATTTAGTTGGCTTGGCTGTAAGAGGATTTATGTCTTAGGGTAAGACTCTGTCGGTCAGTGGCCCCAAAACCTATTTAAATATTGGTTATATGTGTAAAGTTGAGCTACGATGAGTAATAAAGGCAACTCTGAATGGGGAAGAAGCTGCCACAATGTCCTGGAGCTGTTGTGGCGGAAAAGCACTAAGTCCCTTGCATGTCTTTCCATCCTCAGCTAGCAGACCTACCTTCTTCTCTCCATCCTCCTCTTGTGTAGTTGGGCTTCACCTAAACTGTGTGGCCCGGGAGAGCAGATGGATTGTCCATATCGTGGGGCATTCAGCCCCTGAGAATCTGTAACCCGGGAGAAGATTATTTCTGGTATTATCTCTGAGAGAGCAGCCATGCCTTGGGGCCACTCTCAATGTGATTGAGCAACCCTCTGAAATCTTGCTGGCTTCTGGATCTGGTTCTCCAGTGTAACTGTGCAGTGAAATTAATCTAGGAAGTTAAGAAAAATATTGATGCTGAGGTCCTACATATTCTGATTTAATTGATCTAGGCTGTGTTCAGGGCACTCAAATTTTAAGAAATTCCTCTAGATGGTTTTTATATGCAGCTAACTTTAAGAATCACTGCTGTGAATCACTGGGACTTTTGAGAGATTGTCTGGGCTGCAGATAACAGTATGCAGAGGACAGATAACTAATGAGTTCTTAAAAATCCATTTTATTATCTGCAAGTCATTGCAATATAATGGACTCCTAAACATTTGATTTTCAGGGCTGCATTAACGTTTATTTCCTGGAAACCTTTGAGATATAGGGCTCATTCATCACCGTGGTGTACCGCATTTAGTGTCTCACACTGCAGGCAGTCATCAGTGTGGCATTTGCACAAAACAAAACAAAAGGGACTCTCTCTAGGGGAAACAAAACTTGGCTGCTATGTAAGTAGCCTCTGTGGAAAAGGTGGAAACTAAGGAAATGTACCACTCCGAGGAGTCCAAGCCTCATTGTAATTGTTCATGCTAGCATTGTTTAAAGGTGAATTTAGAAATGGTTTCTATGCAGGATTAGAGTTCCTAAGGAACTGAGAGTAAGAGCAGGACCCCAAATAAACCCCCCAAATGCAGAGCTGTATGTTTGAATTCCATACGGCACCATTCCAGCATGCCTATGGAAATGAGCCAAGTCATTCTGCAATAGCCCAGATTTTATTTGTTAGCATTACTCTTAGTCTCAAAATCTGTATGAACTCTGTAGGAAAGAACATATTAGTCATTTCTATTGGAGCCAGATATAATTTATTTTTTTCTGGGGGGGGGTGATATAAATAAATCTCCAACATGTGTTCTTAATTATCAATACTCTGATAGGCTAATCTTGTGACAGTGTGGTTCCTGGAGAGGATATCAGAGAAGATTTAAGGTCTGAGAAGCCTTCTTTGTGACTTGAACACGTCTCATCATAAGCATGATACCTAACCTTTCTCCCTTTGACTTCACCCTGCCCCCATATTTCTTCAGTATCTTTCAAAGAGTTACTATAATAATATTGGGAAAAGAAGGACTGTTTCAGAGATAAGAAGGACTTCAAACTGGTGGTTCCTCAGAAGGAAGTCTTCATATATGGAAAGCAAGGACTTTCTTGATGGACAACTTCCTTTGTGGCTCTAGGTTCCAGGTTGTTTATCAACCGAGTTATTTATTTTCATTTCTTTCTTTAGCTTGTTTGTGATTGATTTAGCAATTTTATTTGCTTCGATTATTTAGAACCACATTGGCATTTTTAAAGTTATTAGGTCATTTTACAGTGCTTCTCAGTTTTGCCTTCCAGGAATTACATCAATCTTTCATTCAATCCCTACCAGTGGGGATTCAAATACTCTTTGAGAAGAAAGAGATGGTGGTATATTAGAACCTCTCCTTCATACAACTTCAGCTCCTTTAGGAGCCTTGAGCTGAACATGAAAAGGGCCAGCGTTCTTTATGAATGTGGTCAGCTCTTCCTGATGTAAAAAACATTAAGATTTTGAATAGGCAGAATTGGCTATCACTTCATGATGCAACCCATAATGCTTCGGAAACTGTCTCCTGGCAACCATTCAGCATTAGAGCTTTCTATAGAAGAAAACATTGCCAAAACACTTCTCTTAATCCATAAGCTAGAAAAATTGGCTACTAAAATTTACAGGAGGCCTTTTACATTTTTTATGGCAGGGACTCAATGATTAGGGTGTGAGGAAAGGGTTGAGTCACAGAGGAACTGTGGGACCAGGCAACAATCGAGTTATAGGAAGTCCATAATTCAAGGCAAAAACAGAATTTGTAACAAGATCGACTTGTGCTGAACTGATGAACTCTTGAACTTCTCATTTTCCCTTTAGAACATGTTTGAACTGAGAGTGGAGGGTGGTTTGATCCTACCAGTGGGGATTAAGTGGCCCAGTGCTGAGAGTCAATGGTGAATAAATTCACCTATTGTTGCAATTGAAAGGTTAACCTTTTTTATTCTGTGACCCTTTAGCAGAGAAGTCTTTAGTGCCCTTCTATGGGCAGTCCTAGAAAACTAATACAATTGATAAAAGCTTTTAAATGTTTTCTTTTCTCTGTGATTTAACTAGCACACAGTCCCCGGGTCTCTTTCCTCAGCTCAGAAGAGCAAGACCCAGGATGACCTCCTGCCTTTTAGAAGCATGAGTCTTTTGGGCAGTGGTTCCTAAGGATTCTTTCTTTTTATACTATTTCTTCATTTTTATAGCAATAGGGTCCAGAACTTCCATAAGATCCTCCTATGTTTTCAACTTTGCAAGAGTTTAAAACCACCATTTTAGGATTTGTCATATATTCCGGGCTTCTCTGCCATGGTTGCAGCAGGACATAGAGTGTACCTGAGGACTCACTGACCATCCCTGCAGCTGGAATTGTCCACTTTTGTAGTTCTGATGAACAGGGCTGTCCACCTGCTCTGAGGAATATATTAAAGCCCAGAGAACAAAATGAAGGCATTTATTTAGGTGTATGTTGAGCATAAGGCATGGTATTAGGTATAAAGATATAAAGATGTGTAGAAGAATGTCACTAACCTCATATGCTGGGGGAGAGCTTCAAACCTAGATACCTTCTGAGTTTCATGACCTATGGTGGCTCTTTTTGGCTGAAGCCAGACAGATAGCTCTGCTCTTCCTTGCCCTGTGAACTGCCACAAGCTTGCAAAACCTATGGCCTCCATGTGGGTCTATGGAGTCCCACCCTATTTCACAAAAGTGTCTTTGTATGGGCAGCTTCATAATTGATCTCCTCTGGAGAGGAGAGGAGAGGAGAGGAGAGGAGAGGAGAGGAGAGGAGAGGAGAGAAGGGGAGAGGAGAGGAGAGGAGAGGAGAGGAGAGGAGGGGAGGGGAGGAGTGTGAGAGAGAAACACAGCAATCACCTGATAATACCAAGTATTAGTGAGGATGTGGAGCAAATGGAATGCTTACACATTACTAATAGAAATGCAAAAGATGCAACCACTCTGAAAAAAGTTTGGCAGTTTCTTATAAAATAGAACATATACTTACCATGTGACCATCAATCCCACTCCTAGGTATTTGCACAAGAGAAAGAAAAACAGGTTTATATTAAACCTGTATGTACATATTTATAGAAACTTTATTCATAATGATATACAAGTACAAACCACCCTAATGTTCTTCAACTTGTGAATGGATAAACAAACTATGGGGCATCCACACAATGGAATAGTACTCAGCAAAAAAAAACGATGAACTAACTATTCATATACAAAAAGGCTTGGCTGAATCTCAACTGTTTTGTGTTAAGTTAAAGAATCCAGACTCAAAGATTCATAAGGTATGATTCCATTTATGTGACATCTGGAACAGGTAAAATAATAGGGAGAGAAAACAGTTCGTAGTTGTCAGGCATTAAGAGTGAGGAGAGGCCCTGGCTGGTGTGGCCCAGTTGGTTGGAGCATCCTCCCTTGCACTTAAGGGTCATGGGTTTGATTCCCGGTCAGGGCACATACCCAGGTTTGGAGTTTGTTTGCTGGTTGGGGCATGTATGGGAGGCAACTGGTTGATGTTTCTCTCTCACATAGATGTTTCTCTCTCTCTCACTCCCTCTCCTTCCTCTCTTTATAAAATCAATAAAAACATATTCGTGAGTGAGGATGAAAAAAAAGTGAGGGGAGGATTTGGTAAAAAAATGGGCATCACCAGAGAGTTTTTTAGGTGCAGAGGTTCTGTTTTGCATCTAGATTTTGGTGGTGATTACATGACTCTAGCACCTGTCAAAATTCATAGAACTGTATACAAAAAAGTCTTAATTTCACTGTACGTAAATTTAAATATAAATTTATAAAAGAAAGGAAAAGAAAAAAAAAGTAGTTCCTGTCTGGAACAGAGTTCATTTCAGAGCCAAGAAGGGAGCTTGAGGTTATAAGGGGACATTCCTCTCACTACTGCATGTTCCACTCGCTTTAGCCAAACCCTCGGTGTGGACAGGCAGCTGGAAGAGCGCGGCCATTTTCAGGGTGCAGGAGCCCTAAGGCTTGACTCATAAAACCAGAATTACAGATAAATCTTGGGAAAGAGGAACTGTGTTGAAGTGGACAAATTGGTCTTCTCAGAATGAAGTTAGGAACAAATATTTTGGTGTAACCACGTTGGAAAGAACAATGTAGATCAGGACTCAGTGTTTGGAGAGATCTGAAAAGCTGTTGGAAGATTTCCAAAGCTTGGGCTCTTCTCCATGTCTTTTTTTCTCTGCTAGCTCTTAAGTGAGAAAAGGCTGTGTCTGCGAAGGGAAACCAACTTTTGGGGGTAACCATGCTTTATAGAAGCAGATTTTAAGCATTTTTGTCAGAGTTGATGGGTTTTACTTTTACTTTCAATTAGCAGGCAGGTGTTGCAGAGAACAAAGGGTTAGCCTCAGGCTTATTTGGGTTACAATAAGCTTTGTGACCTTGAGTAAATTACTTTCTCTAAGCCTCCATTTCCTCCTCTGGGATATAAGGTTGTTGTGGAAATTGACGATGAGGCAAAATGAACTGAGGATGAACTGCCCCCTCCCCCCCACACCCACACCTCACCCACCCACCCACCCACACACATACATGTGCGCACATGCACATCTGCACATCTGAGAGTGCTGGGTGAGTCATCCCCAGCCAGTGTTCATCAGGAACAGATCTGGGTCAAAGTCATGTTCTTGGGAAGGATATCGTTTCCTAATATGGGATGGGAGAAAGTGGTGAGGGTTATCTCCGGGAAGATAGGATCTCTTTCAGTGGGAGGCTGGACAGGAATGAGGGGGCCTGCAGGACCAGTGTCTACTCCTTTGCCTTTGGATTTGACAGAGAGGAGAGGGGAGCCTTCAGTTGCCTCCTAATCAAGCTGGAGAGACTGATAACCCCCATGTTGTGGGGAGGGTTGAAGGTTCCCAGGGCAGAGATACAGGAATGGGAGGGTATTGAGGAGAGGATTATGAGAGGGAAAAGATGAGAGAGAGAAAGAGAGAGAGAGAGAGAGAGAGAGAGAGAGAGAGAGAAAACCATTGTACGCTATGGTGTTTTCTGATTCCTACATTTCTGTGTAAGCCTCCTTTCCTTTGTGTGGTGAAAATGACAACTTCCATTCCTTTTATGCTGAACTGCTCAGTGTGGGAGTGGGAGTGATCGTTCATCTTCATTTGCATACTTCCATCATGGTTCTGTCTGTTAAGTCTGGAGAAGACTAATTAGGTAGATAGAAGTACTTGGTGACAGGGACCTTAACTGTTGTGTGGTCATTATTATCATCACCACAGTTAATGTTTACTTAAAGCTTACTACTGCATGTCAAGCCCTGCTTCAGGCATTTTAATCATTTCAACATATTTAATCCTCACATGAACCCCAGGTATGTACTTTTATTTTAGAGTTGAAGAATGTGAGGCACAAATGGGTTAAATACCTTGGCCTTGATCACACAGGGACAGAGGAATTTAAACCTAGGCTACTTGCCTCTAGTGTCCATGCTCTTAATTACGTTCCTATACATAGAGCTCCCCAGCCACTCCCACCCCCACATGAGAAGCTGCAAGAACAAATGAACAAATTCTCAGAAAGAAGCTTGGGGTTACCAAGGAGCCCTGTTAGGTTTTGAGAACATTACAAAGGATGTAGCACATCCTTGGTGTGATTATGACCAGTGCTGTCAGCGCTGCTATCATTAGCTCTGTCTCCTGAAGAAGATGGTGCGGCCATTTCTCCCTGTGTTATTTTCTTGTCCTCTCCATGGCTTCAGTGGAATGAATTGCACTTTGGTTAGTTTCTGATGATCTAGAAGATGAATTTTTAATAACAAGGAGTTGATTTGAAAACAACAAATAGGGAAAAATAAGATCTTGCTTAGAATTGATGATCAGGTACTAGAACAAATTACATACTTAGCTGAAATGGTCACCAGCGATGTTAGAAGCCTGAAAAATATCTGAGGAGCCTCCAGTCCCCACTTCTATAGAAGGAAAGGCATCCGTTTTTTTAGGGGCATTGAAGTGTCACCTGTCTTATAAAGAAAAAAATCCTTGACAACTTTCTATCTTCCACACACGTGTTCAGTTTATGCCTGGTGTGTATGGCGCTGTGGGCTTGTGGGGCCTTGGCTGTCTCTTCAGGAAGATACTATGGGAAAACCCTGAAGGGCTCAGTATGGACAGAAGGCAAAAAACAGACTGGGATTTAAATTGAGTATCTGAGGTCAATTCTAGGCTTTCCCTTCCCAGGTTGGCCTGAAATCCCCATGTTGAGAGCTAGTCACCATGACCCTGGAATACTCAGATCAGTGGGGACCGAAGTATTGTGAGTGGTCTTTGGGAGGCTGTTGTTGGAGGCTTTGCCTCTGGTGATTAAAGGGCAGTGTTCAAGTTTGGGCTAGTCATCCTGATGGGCAAATATGGAGATGCAAGTCTTTTCCTTTGATCTTATCAGCAAGCGTTATATACCAAGAATTCTTCTGTTTTTAACTATGTCTCAGGCCTGTTTTACTCATAATACTTTAAATCAGGTTATTAAGGACTACTGATATTTACTACTCAAGACACTGTTATATACAAATTCTTACTGCCATGGAACATTTGACATTTTACGAAGCTCTCACTGGACTTACCCACAAAGAATTGAATTTTCCAACTTTTTGGAAAGCATGCCTTGTTATAGGTGTATTATTATCAATGATGTTTTGAATTGATTAGTCATTGATATTTTCAATAGTTGCTCTTCTTTTGTTAATAGCTATATTTAAATATTTTAGAGGAAGGGAGAGGAAGAGAGATATATAAACCTCAATGATGAGAGAGAATCATTGATCAGCTGCCTTCTGCATGCCCCCTACCAGGAACCGAGCCCACAACTTGGGCATGTGCCCTGATCGGGAATTGAACCACGATCTCCTGGTTCATAGGTCAGTGCTCAATCATTGAGCCACGCTGGCCAGGCATGAACATATTTTTAAATTCCTCACCCAAGGATATGTTTATTGACTTTAGAGAGAGAGGAAGGAAGGGAGGGAGAGAGAGAGAGGAAGAGAGAGAGAGAGAACATTGATATAGAGGAACATCTATTGGTTGCCTCCTGTACATGCCCACACTGGGGATTGAACCCGAAATCTATGTATGTGCCCTAACCCAGAATGGAACCCACAACCTTGTGGTGTAGGAGACAACACTCTAACCAACTGGTCCACCCAGCCAGGGAAAGAATGTGTGCTTTTTCACTGTCTTGCCTTAGTGTAATAATTATACTTAATAAATAATTATCACCATTTAAATTTTCCCCTTAATCTTTTATTATTCATCATTGAGATCATCAATTGGTAAGTGGAAATTTGTGTGGTAGATGAGTCATTTGGTCCTTTTTGCTTCATCTATTGGATAGAACATGGTGTTAGGGATTCAGTATAAAGGTATTTTCATTGATACATTCCTGTGTTTCTGCCAGGGTGTCCCTCTGGGCTTGCGTTGTGAGCTGAGTGTCTAGATCTATGAGTGCAGGGCCAACAGGGCAGATCAGAACCACAGCCTATGCCAGAAAAAACAGACAATGGCCTGCCCCCCAAACACCACCAACAAAAGCAATAAACCCTAAAGTGCAAGTTTTATTGCTGCAGAATGGTAGTCTTTCAAATAAGAAGCGAGGTGATAGTAGAACATCCATTTCAAACTTTGAAGACATCGTTCCTATTGTCTATTCATTCAAATCTTGACTTGATGATTGAGATGAGACATTTGAGCATCTTCACAATACTATTAACATTGCCCAGCTATAAATACCGCCACTACCTCGTTATCGCACACTGCGGATTGGATGACTATGCTCCCATTCACACATATCATGCACTGCCATCTCTATGATTTTGCTGAGCCTGCCATCTCAGTGTGGGAGTGTCCACCTCCTCCTCCATCTCCATTCATGTGCCTGTATGTGCAGTCACACACATGTACATCTGGTGAACTCCAACACATCCTTTTTAAAAATATATATATTTTAATGATTTTTTACAGAGAGGAAGGAAGAGGTATAGAGAGTTAGAAACATCTGAGAGGGAATGAGTGAGAGAAACATCGATCAGCTGCTTCCCGCACACCCCCAACTGGGGATGTGCCCGCAACCAAGGTACATGCCCTTGATAGGAATCGAACCTGGGACCCTTCAGTCCGCAGGACGACGCTCTATCCACTGAGCCAAACTGGTTAGGGCTCTCCAACACATCCTTAAAGATATAGTGCAGCCCTTTGTGATTCTCTCTTACAGCTTTTGCAACAGTAAATTTTGGGGTTCAGGAGAGCTGATTTTTTTCTTAGTTCCATTGTGCAACTGGATCAAGACCCTCACCTATCTTTATGTTTATTTATTTTTTTTGTAAAATGACAATAATCCCTTTCATCACATGAATTTTTAAAAATATTTATGGAAATTTCCAGATAAAAGAATCAGTCTAATGAAATGAGTTTTGTGTAACTTGACCAATCTTTTGTGCCAAATCCTTGAGCCAAATCTTTTCTTGCATTTGATTCTTAGTGCAAGAAAGATATAAACAGATTTATATCTGTTTGTGTGTATGTTTGTAAGAGAAAAGCACATGTGGAATATAAAATATAAACAGATTTTATCTGTTTGTGTGTATGTTTTTGAGCAAAAGGCACATATGGAATATATGTATGTTGTTTCATGCTTTCCCATGAGCTCAGTTAAATGTACCCTATGATATTTTATTTCACACAATATAGAAAACGTTGACTATTCAGTCAGTGACAAGTTTCCAACAAGCATCAGCTCTGGGAGGGACATGTTGTTAGGAAATGTATAAGGTGACACAGTAGGGCTATAAATTTTGATTAGTCCATATAGAACATTCTGTACTTTGCAAGAGGAGCAAGACAGATGTTAGTCTCAATATAAAAGGCATTTTCCTCAGATTTAAACATGGAACCATAGGACTGGTAGGTTTTTTTCCATAACTCTTTCACCCCATGTGCTATCCATTATGGATTTAGAAAGTTGCAAACACAAAAGCCAGTGTGAGTCAGCAGAGCCATATGCAGATAAGCGGTTGTTTTGAGTTATCCTCTCTATGGGGCTTCCTTCAGCTTATCCTGATCAGCACACGCCAGATGCCCTCCAATATCCGGAAGAGGGTTCTGGTACTCCTGGGTGTAGAGGCTAGGACTTCAAACTGGATCTTCTGGTCATACCTTTAGGGCCTTTATATTAGATTTCCATACTGGGAGACATCCTTTTATTTACTGGAAAAATACAAAGACTTTTAAAAAATGTTGAGATACTTCTATAGTCAAGAAACAGTTGTGTATCTAACATGCTTGGGCACTTTGCTGGGTACAGGGATATAAAGATGAACGAGAATAAATTTTGTCCTTGAATAGCTCCCTGTCTGCCCTAGAGAGACAAAGTGCAGAGTGGGAGAGCCATGACACAGGTCTGGATGGGGTCACTAGGACCTTGAGGGATGTATGACCAACTCTGGCTGGTGAGGCTGGGAAAGACTCATGGAGAAGGTGACACTTGAATTGGGTCTTGAAAGATGGTTAGTGTTTTCACCAGTTTTGACCTTATAGATATAAGCAAAATATTATCTTGCTTCATTGTAGACAAAATAAACTGACATATCAAAGTCAAATTTATTTGGCAGAGGGCCAAAAATAAGATTTATTAGATAATTCTAATTCAATTATCAATATAAGCTACTCTCCTGATTACAACTATAAGCAGATACTGATAGGACATGATAATTGGTTTACCACCTGACAGTTCACCCAAAATATGGTAACAGAGATGTCATATGAGATTTCAGAACCCACTAAAAGGTTTCTAGCAGAATATTTTGCAATTCAGGCAGTCATTACTTTTCATGGCTCTAGCATACATATATAAATTTCAGTTAACATGATTTATTTAAATTACACCAGTCCCCCAATTACACAGTTCAAATTTCAGTTACCATGGAGTATTAACTGTGAATCAACACTAATAAAAGAGAAAAATGGTAATTGGCGTACGAGCTACCCTTTTCATCGGCTAATCAGGGCTATATGCAAATTAACTGCCAACTAAGATTGGCAGTTAACTGCCAACAAGATGGCGGCTAATTTGCATATGTAGGCACAATGCAGGGAGGCGAAAGGGAAAGCAGGAAGAAGCCCCCTGCCACTGACAGTGATCAGAAACCCAGGGGGGGGGGGCTAAGAGCTGGGGGGCAGGGCAAAGGCGGGGCCGCCTTTGCCCTGCCCCCCAGCCATGATCGGAGAATCAGGCGCCTTTGCTGCCCTGGCCAGTGATAGCAGGAAGTAGGGGTGGAGCCAGCGATGGGAGCTGGGCACGGTTGAAGCTGGCAGTCCCAGGAGCTAGGGGTCCCTTGCCTGGGCCTAAAGCGAAGCCCAGGATCATGGGGCCGCTGCAACTGCGGGTCCCCGCTGCCCGGGCCGGACGCCTCTGTCAGAGGCGTCAGGCCTGGGCAAGGGGCCGATCCTGCGATTGGAGGGTGATGGGGGGTCAACGCCTGAGGGCTCCCAGTATGTGAGAAGGGGCAGGCTGGGCTGAGGGACACTCCCCCACACACACACCCAGTGCACGAATTTCATGCACCGGGCCCCTAGTAGTTGTATAAAGTACAACCTTTGCTGCAGCTTCTTCAGTCTACAAATGACTATGAAAATAAAAGGCACAATTTATAAGTGACCAATCATGTTGCCTCTTTGTCACTTAGCCATAAAGTGATGTTTTACAAAAGTGGATAATTGAAACAAGGAATTGGTCAATAAAGATAATGCTGGATAATGAAATGGGAATCAATTATAAATGGAGTTACAGAAAAGAAATAGCTGACTGTTGAATTGTTGACCTCTAAGACACCCTAGAAATACAGCCAGAGGAAGTTACTGAAGATGAGCTCGCAAACATAAAGGAGAAAAGTATTTGAGATGCAAAGAATTAAGATATCCCAGCAAAAATTCTTCACCTTGAAGGAACTTTTGGAGATATTTCACAACATTGAGTGCACAAAAGATAAAAGTGTTGGGAGCTGACTCAACTTTAGGGAAGAGTATGACAATTTGCCAAGGCAGAGAAAGTAGCTCAGACCATAGTTATGCTATGAGAAAAAGAAAGCAAGCCAGTGTCACCTCCTGTTGATAGGTGGCTGTTTTCTTCAAAGAAATATAATATTTTAATTTTCAGTGTTTCTAATTTTTAAATTATGGTGTGCTAAATAAATGTTAGTTTTACTATTTTTTTTCATTTTCCTATACACTTATAACCAACAGGAAGAGAGTTGAAAAAGTTTTGACAAAAAAGAATTATAATTATAATAATTATAATTTTTCCCATTGATTATTCAGATCTTTGCCGGTTTCAGCTTGCACAGTCATTTTTATGGTTCCATGTCACCATGCAAGACAGGAACTTTCTGTAGTTTGAAAAAACCAAAGACACTAAGTGCCAGTAAAACCTGAATGGGCTGATAAGCAGTAATTAAAAAACTCCCAGCAAACAATTCTTCTAGGATTTCTATGGTTTTATGACTTACATTTGAGTCTCTTATCCATTTTGAGTTTATTCTTGTGTATGGTATAAGTTGGTCTAGTTTCAGTTTATTTATTTATTTATAAGTTGGTCTAGTTTCAGTTTATTTATTTATTTATTTATTTATTTATTTATTTATTTATTTATTGTTTTGCATGTACTTGTCCAATTTTCCCAGTACCATTTGTTGAAGAGACTGTCTTTACTCCATTTTATGCTCTTGCCTCATTTGTCAAATATTAATCCTATATAATAAAAGCCTAATATGCTAAGTGTCTGACCATTCATATGACCGTTCGACCAGTTGCAATGATGTGCACTGACCACCAAGGGGCAGATGCTCCGACCTGTAGGTTAGCTTCCTGCTGGGGTCCAGCAGATGGGGACTGGGTGAAACGGGCTGGACATGCCCTAGACAAATTTGTACACCGGGTCGGTTTTGCCCAATCCCCACAGGTCAGGCCAAGGGACCCCACTGGTGCACGAATCCATGCACTGGGCCTCTAGTTGAACATAATGGCTTGGGTTGATTTCTGTTCTGTTCCATTGATCTATATGCTAGTTCTTGTGCCAGTACCAGTTTGTTTTGATTATGTGGCTTTGTAGTATAACTTGATATGTGGTATTGTGATGCTTCCAACTTTGTTCTTCTTTCTCAAGATTGCTGCAGCTATTTGGGGTCTTTTTTAGTTCCATATAAATTTTTGGCATGTTTGCTCTGGACTTGTGAAATATACCATTGGTATTTTAATAGGGATTGCATTGACTCTATAGATTGCTTTGGGTAGTATGGACATTTCAATGATGTTAGTTCTACTAATCCATGAACACAGTATATTCTTCCACTTTTTTATGTCTTCCTCTATCTTGCTTCTATAGTTTTATGAATACAGGTCTTTTATCTTCTTGGTTAAGTTTATTCCTAAGTGTCTTAATTTTTTTGTTGCAGTGGTAAATGGGGTTGTTTTTTTAGTTTTGCTTTCTGAGAGTTGATTATTGGTACATAAAAATGCCATTGATTTCTGGGTGTTAAGTTTGTACCTTGCTACATTGCCAAATTCATTTATTAAATCTAGGCATTTTTTTTGGTGGAGTCTTTAGGGTTTTCGATGTACAATATCATGTCATCCATGAATAATGACAGTTTTACTTCCTCCTTTCCAATTTGGATGCCTTTTATTTTATTTTATTTTTCTTGTCTGATTGCTGTGGCTAGGACTTCTAGTACTATGTTGAATAAAAGTGGTGAAAGCGGACATCCCTGTCTTGTTCTTATATTTAGGGGAAATGGTTTTAATTTTTGCCCATTGAGTATGATGTTGGCTGTAGGTTTGTCACATATGGCCTTTATTATGTTGAATTATTATCCCTCTATTCCCATTTTGTTGAGAGTTTTCATCAAAAATGAGTGTTAGATTTTGTCAAATGCTTTTTCTGCATCTATTGATACGATCGTGTAATTTTTGTCTTTCAATTTGTTTATTTGATGTATCATGTTTATTGATTTGTGAATATTGTACCAGTCTTGCATCCCTGGAATAAATCCCACTTGGTCATGGGGTATGATCTTTTTAATATATTGCTGGATCCAATTTGCTAATATTTTGTTGAGGATTTTAGCATCTATGTTCATCAGGGGTAGTGGCCTATAATTTTCTTTGTAGTATCTTTATCTGGTTTTAGAATTAGGATAAGGCTGGCTCATGAAAAGAGTTTGGAGATGTTTCTTCCTCTTAGATTTTTTGGAATAGTTTGAGGAGTAGAGGTATTAATGCTTCTTTGAATATTTGGTAAATCTCCCCTGTGAAGCCATCTGGACAAGGGCTTTTGTTTGCTGGGAGTTTTTTAATTACTGCTTATCAGCTCATTCAGGTTTTTTTATTCTTCCTGATTCAGTTTTGGAAGATTGTATTTTTCTAGGCATTTGTCCATGCAGAGGTACCCTGAAATGCTGTTGATTAATTCTGGTCCTTATATCTCAGAGCTGCCTTAATCCCCATTCTTTCTGACTTCCATTGTTTAATTTTCTTTTAATTTTTGTAGACTACCTTGTATTCTTCTAATATATTTCCTTTTTTTTGCCCAAATTAGCTAGAATTAGTTTATTTGTTTGTTCAAGAAATGTAACCTGTATTTTGTTCTTAAATTAGTTCTACTTTAAAAATAAAGATAAACTTTAATACTTCCCTATAAAAGTATTCGTGGATGCATTTCTAAATCTTAATAAATTAAAGACTAAGAGATATTAGAGGCACTTAGCTCAATTCAATGGCTTTCTCCTTCTTTCTCCAAAAAGGAGACTTTTGCCAGGGTAGTAGCCCCCCAAACAGTAACTAGATCTAAAAAATTTCAGTGTAGTAGAGATTCATTCTTTCATTTGATCAAGGTTCAAGTGAGGTGAGAAGAGAACATCCTTCCACAGATTTCATTTATTTATTAAATTACTTGTTGAGCACTTAACTATTTAGCAGGTACTATTCTAGGCACTTGGGATAAATTAGTCAACAAAATGGACAAAAATCTCCATCCTTTTTGAGCTTCCGTTCTAGTAGATAAAGACTTAAAGGGAACCTTTTTTGGCCATTGTTATTTCCATCTAGGGATTATTAGGAATAGTTTATATATCAAATAAAATTTTACTTGAGATTTTGACTTTTTACTTCAAATAGAAATCAAACCCAAACTAATAGCTTTTGTAAATTTTCAATTACTTTCCTATTTCTGGCTTTGTCAGTTATTTTTCCTTTTGCCAGTCATGACTAAAATTGAAAGACAAGCATGCCTAGCCTGGGTGAATTTAAAATATCCCCAAGAGACTCGCCAGTGTCTCAGGCCTGGAATTTGGCAAAAGATTCTCTACACTCTCATTGCTCAATAAGCATTGGATAATGGATATTTCTGATTTAAGAAGGTGGGAGTGATCCTACCCTGGGGGAAGAATACTCCTTTCCCCTCTCTTCCTCCCCCAACTTCTGGGATGAATGGGAAATTACTATGGAAATGAATACTCAGAAGGCATTTACTGGCTCAATTTCATGATATTGTAGGCAAAGAGATGGGTGTTTTGGCATTAAATATGAATTCTAACATCTGGAACTGCATCTGGACAGTTAGCTATTGGTATACGAGGAAAAAATAAAATACAACCAACTTTATTTTTCTGAAACTACCAACCATACTCATTATTATGTATCCCTAAAGAAATATGTTTTGAAAGCAACACACTGCCCTGATTGTAGAATCGTGTTATTTGGGAACTGTTCAGTAGAAATTGTGATATCTGTTGTACAAGGCATAAGATGGGAAGTCAGTGAACACTGGCCAGAGGGAAATAGGAAGCAGAAGGAAAGCAGCAGATAAACACTTTATTTGTTCTTCCTATGGACAGTTGAGGCACTCTTTTTCAATGCAGTGTGTCTGTGGACATCCTGCAAGATGTGTGATTGGCTGTGTTTCTTCATGAAACAGTAACCACCACAGCTGTAGCCATCACCTTTCTTCCCACCATTCCTTACTTTATTTCTCTTCCCCCCACCATTCATTTCCTGAAATTGCATCTTCCAAAAAGCATTAGCACTTAAACCTTGCTTCTGATACTATTTATAGAATATCCAAATTATAATAGGAGGTGATCTATTTTTCCCTCAATGGATAGCCCTTTGTCTTCAAACTACTGAATAATCCATTTTTTCCTCACATGGTCCACTGATTTATTTATATTTTTCTACACAGCTATCAAACATTTTTTTAACATGAATAAGTGTACTTTTTATTTGTTATATTTATATTATACCCAATCTAATGTATTATCTTTTTTTAACTTAAATTCTTTATTGTTGAAAGTGTTAAATATGCCTTCTTTTTCCCCCCTTGACCTCTCCCCTCCCACTTCTGCCCCCAGCCCATGCCCTCACCCCCCTACTGTCTGTGTCCACTGGTTATGCGTATATGCATGCATACAAATCCTTTGGTTGATCTCTTACCCCTCCTCCCTTACCTTCCCTCTGAGGTTTGTTGGTCTGTTCAATGCTTCTATGTCTCTGTATCTATTTTTGTTCATCAGTTTATGTTGTTCATTATATTCCACAAATGATTGAGATCATATGATATTTAGCTTTCTCAGACTGGCTTATTTTGCTTAGCATAATGCTCTCCAAGTCTATCCATGCTGTTGCAAATGGTAAGAGTTCTATCTTTTTTTTATAGCAGCGTAGTATTCTATTGTGTAGATGTACCACAGTTTTTTAATCCACTCATCTCCTGATGGGCAGTTAGGCTGTTTCCAAATCTTAGCTATTGTAAATTGTGCTGCTATGAACATAGGGGTGCATATATCCTTTCTGATTGGTGTTTCTGGTTTCTTGGGATATATTCCTAGCAGTGGGATCAATGGGTCAAATGGGAGTTCCATTTTTTATTTTTTGAGGACACTCTATACTGTTTTCCCCAGTCTGATTCCTACTAGCAGTGTGGATTTAAGGTTTGAGACCTGGTCGGCTCTAAGTAATTCTTTTTAAAAAATCGATTTTAGAGCGAGGAAGGGAGATATAGATAATAGATAGATAGATAGATAGATAGATAGATAGATATTGAAGATTGATTGGTTGCCTCCTGTACATGGCCCCTACTGGGGATACTGGGGATCAAACACCAAACCTAGGTATGTGCCCTGACTGGGAATCAAACCTGCTACCTTTTGGTGTATGGGATGACGCTCTAACCAACTGAGTCACACCAGCCAGGACTCTAAATAACTCTAAAATTCACAATTAGCTTCTTTCCTTCCCTCATACTGTGCTTTCACCTCTGCTTTTATTTTGTTTTTCTGTTTCGGTCCCACTCTCTTTTTCAGCATGGAATCTGTCACCGCGTCCTCTGATCTACTGCCATCATTTCAGCAGCTTCATCTCTGCATTCAAAATTCATTGTGAATTGAATATTTTAAGAGACTGATGGTTATCTCCTTCTTCATGGTGGTAGAGCTTCTGACTTTGTTTTGTATATGCGTCTGCAGAATGACAATCCTCCTTGTACATAGATTTAGCCATGTTGTTAAGTTCTATTTGCAGGATATAAGCAGAAATGTCATGTGGAATCATCTGATAGACAGTGTGGGCCCCTTTGCCTCTATCTCTTCGTTATCCCTTTCTCCATCCTGCTGCCTGGAGTGTACCCACCACCACCTTGGATCATGAGATTGAGGTGATCACAAAGGAACAATAAGGTAGAAGGGTTTGGGCCTCTCTGGCTTTGTGGGGAACCAGACCAGCCCTGGACCTCTTACACTGACAAAGATTGACTTTCATATTGTTCAATACACTGTTATTTAGGGTTTTCTTCCATTCACAAACTGAATCTGAGCTAACATGTTGAGAAAATGAGATGAAGACTGCAGGGGAAATATTGGCCAGATATACTAACTAAAGTTTTCTCTCCTCATTTTATTGAGAGCTTTAGGCAGCTTAACAAAACTTTTAGCTTTGGTCTAATATGACCATTGTGGACTTTGGGCAAATCATTGATTTATCAGATGATTGTATGATTCAGAATGGGTCAGCTATAACTTATTACGTCCCAGAAGCTCAGAAGTTCTCACTATTACCCCATAGTGAACCATCTTAATGTTTCACAGAAGTCAAACACTTTTATTTAACATGGCTTCTTGACAAAGGCGAGTGAAAAGAAAGAATAATTTTTCTAGTTATTTGATTAAAATATTACAAAAAGTTCTGCTGGATGAGACTGGTTGAGAAGTGCTATTACATATATACTTCTGTTGTTGAAGGGCATTCAGCTTTGTTTATTGAAAAGTGGAAAGGAAAGACATTAATGAGTATTATCTCCTTATAAAACCAGGACCATTTTTATCTTTATATGTTGTTATCTCAAAAATGAGCACTTTCTTCCAGGTGTGGTCTTGACTCACTGATGAGTCAAGATATGCTGGTGTAAGCCTTTTCTGAAAGGTTCAGGAAACCTGATAGACATAGTGAACTTTGTCTAGTGAAGAGAGGAGATTTCTGGCTCTAGATTCAAGGATGGGAAATGTATATCGCCTCTTGGGGCATATGTTTATATGGACTTGTCTGAGGGCCTTGTTCTCCAATATACCTGCAGATCTGGTTACACAGAAGATCCCAGGAAACCAGAGCTAAATATCTTTCTATTTTCATAATGACCATCAGAGTAAAAGTATTTGAGACAGGAGAGAAAGAAGGACAAAGTTCTACCACTCTGGAGAGTTTGGTCAAAAACAAGAGTCATTCAAGTTGTGGCTGCTGTAAGAAAAATCACAAGGGTGAAGAACATTGGATAAAATGGGTACCAATCAAAAATAAAACCACCAAAAATAAAACCAAATAATGTAATACTTGTTTTGCTCACCTTCTATTAAAAGACTGCTGGGGATAAGAAGGAAGAAATCTCAATAAAAATAGGATCATATGATTTCACTTATATGTGGAATCTAGTGCACAAAACAAACTAACAAAGTGGAGACAGACTCATGGATACAGAGAACAGATTGACAGCTGCCAGAGAGCGGGGGATAGGGGCTGGGTGAGAAAAACCAAAGAAAAAACACACAAAGACTCATGGACAACAGTATGGTGATTGCCAGAGGGAAGGAAGGGTCAGGGGCGTAGATGAAGGTAAAAGGGGGATAAATGGTTATGGAAGGAGACTTGAATTGGGGTAGTAAACACACAATACAACATACAGATGATGTATTATAAAATTGTATATATGAAACCTGTATAATTTTATTAACCAACTAGAGGCCCGATGCATGACATTTGTGCCAGGGGCTCGGCCCTCGCAGCCCCGGCTTCATCCGGAGGGTCGTCCAGAAGGTCATTCAGCTGTGCGGTCTAATTAGCATATTACACTTTTATTATTATAGATGTCACCCCAATAAATTAAATTAAAAAATGAGACAGACTCTGCAATGACTATGTGGAGAATGGTGGGCAAAAGAGAAAGGTCCACGATTCCTGATTCGACTTCCCCATCGCCCTTCTCCTGCTTGTGTCTCATTCCCCAGGGCCTTTAGGTTAAGTTATTGCTTCTAAAACACTCTGTTTAAAGATAATTGTGAAACCTGAAAGAGTTAGTTTATCAGTCCACCTTCACAGTAGTAGACTAATTGGTTAGTGTAAGAGTTCAGGGCCTGTGGGAGTTGAACCCGAGACAGGTACATTTAGAAAGGTGTTTAGGGGCAGGAAATTTGGAGATAAGGCCACTTCTAGGTTAGGACAGAGGAAGCCAGGGCAGTGCCCATCCAGCAGGCAGAGAGCCAAGGGCCGGTGAAGAAAAGTAAAGCACAAAAAGGTGAGATGGGGAAAGTCAAGGCAACATAGTTTGTATCAAGTTAGTTTTACAATCAACACTTCATTGAAAAAGTGTATTTTTAAATCCTCAGCATTTCATTTATTAATTTATATTTTAAAAATAATGGGCTTTGGGCAAACACAAAAGAGATGCAATGATCGCATGAGCAGATGCCCAATACCTGTTCACAGAGCAGTCCTGTAACTGGCTTCTCCCCAGCATCGGAAGTGCTCTCATCTTCCCAGGCACATCTGCATCTTAACTTTTTCTGTTTTTTTTTTTTTTAATTTTCTTTGTAGAGTTTTTGTTATTGTTGTTTTATTGCTTCAAACTTTCTCAATCCCCTCTGATCAATTCTATCAGGCATGATGTACAAAGAATTTTACTTTTTTTTAAAACAACAATTATACACACAATTAAACAACAATTTAACAACAATTAAATGAAATACTGCACATAAGTACTCAGAGCCTTAGTGGGCAGAGCAGATATATCTTCTTTCTGGCACAAACCTTGAGGATACACAAATGACAGATTATACCAGAATTTATTTTAATAGGTCTTCCAGATAACAGGGAAATGCACACCCATCTCTCCACTTAAGCCCATGGCTGCTTCTCCTGACAACCTGTCACATATGCTCCCAGAACCACTTCTTCCTCTCCTTTGCTGCCTGTAAGTAGCAAGGAGTTTTTTACTTTAAGGATTCTGTTGTTAATCATTGCATAGGAAATAAAAAATAGACAGTAAAATAATGAATAAGAGAAAGTCAAATTTTATAAAGCTCGAAAGTAGTGATTGGCCCCTGAAACACTATATGGTGTCAAGTTAAAAATTAGGGTGTCCGAAGGCTTGGTTGACTCTCCTGTCCTTCCCTCTTACCTCTCCAGATGTCTACTTTGTGATCCTGAATAAGCTCTTAACTCTCTAAGTTTCAGTTTTCTAATTATTCACTGGGGAACACCCCTACTTCATCAGGTTGTTGGGAGGATTAAATGAAATACTGCACATAAGTACTCAGAACCTTAGTGGGCCCACAGGGTGAATGAGATAAAAGGAATGTATGATTATTCACCCGGAATCTTTCCTCTCCTCAACAAGATAATTTAGTCAGAAGAGTGTGTGACTACTTGATTCAAAAAGTAATAAATTCATAATAGCTAAATGTGAAAACAACCTAAGTGTCCATCAACAGATGAGTGGACAGCCCAACTGGCATGGCTCAGTGGTTGAGCGTCGATCTATGAACCAGAAGGTCACAGTTTGATTCCTAATCAGGACACATGCCTGGATTATGAGCTCAATCCCAGTGGGGGGCGTGCAGGAGCCAGCCAATCAATGATTCTCTCTCTCCTTGATGTTGTTTTTTTTTCTTTCTCTCTCTCTCCCTTCCTCTCTGAAATCAATAAAAATGTATTTTTAAAAAACACACATTTGAGTGGATAAATAAATGTGGTAAATACATACAATAGAATATTATACAGCCTGAAAAAGGGAGGACATTCTGACATGTGGTTCAACATAGGTGAACCTTGAAGACATTACACTAGGTGAAATGTGCCAGCCACAAAGGGCAAATACTATACGATCCTTTTATATGAATTACTAGAGTCGTCAAATCCATAGAGACAGAAAGTGGAATGGTGGCTGCTGGAGCTGGGTGAATTGGGGAATGTAAGGTTAGTATTTAATGGGGACAGAGTTTCTGTTGAGAATGAGGAAAATGTGTTGGGTATAAATAGTGATGATGGTTGTACAACAATGTGAATATACTTAGTGCCATTTAATTGTACACTTAAAAATGGTTAATTTTATGTAATGTATATTTTACCATAATAACAAATAAAATTTTCTGAAGACCTTTAAAAAATTATAGGTTTTGGGTATAATGAATATCAGTGATCTCTATTTTTCTCACCTATGGAGTTCACTTTCAGAGCTTTAGAAATCAGATGAGAAACAGGAGAGCTGGAAAAGCTAATTTCTATGACAGTATGTGGGGAGGTTCCAGCTTGAGCTTAAGATATGTTTACTTCTTCAGATATTTCTGGATTCCCAATGGGGCAGAATTGCCTCCTAGGAGAAAACTTACTGAGAGAGGGAGAGAGAGAGAGAGAGAGAGAGAGAGAGAGAGAGAGAGAGAGAGAGAGAGGTGTTAGATGTACTTGATCTGGTGAAAGAGATGAAATCTATTGGCCATCAGAGGGGAGAAAGAGACTTTTGAGTAATTTACACTGCCTATCACTTGGCATTTTTCTGGCCCATCCTCCCATGGAGCACTATCTGAGTCATAGGAGAATGGAATGGAGATTGAAATTGGAGTCCTTCATGAAACTCTCTGTAAGACATCCTTGCATATAGGATTATGTTGGTATCCTGCTGGGCAAGAATGGTTTACAAAAGAGGTATAGGTCCCACTTCTGTGTGGAATACAGTGTGGTTTTGGTGGACTGAGGACCACAGAAGACATGCTTAGAGATTTCAGGATGTCAATGTGTGGTCCCAACAGAGATCAGAGGGAGGAGATGGTCCCCCAGGGAGGTGGCTTCAATGCTCAATGGAAACCACAGAGGAGACAATTGAACAGAGAACCCCACAGATGGGGGCTTGGGTAGAAAAGTGGAAGAAAAGTAGGAGATGTCACGTGATGAGAGACCTGATGGACCGTGAAAACAAAATATATCCTAGGGCTCCATGTCCTTTCTGAGGAGGACATCAAAGAAGCTGCTCAGTGAAACACAGAATATATGTGTATGTGTGTGATCCCTTTCATGAATATGGTCACTAACCACTGAAAGTACTTGGGACCCTTCCTGTGTCCAGAAGATTTTCAGGGCTGAGTTATGGAACCATTCTCCAGAGCCAGAGATCCTTGGTAACTACTGCTCACAGTATCTGCTTGCCTGCTGCTTGATGGCTTGCGGTGCCAAAGAAGGCCAAGCTCATGGGGCCAATCCCTGAACTGGCTCATGATATACAGGTGCTCAATAGATTTCATGCTTAGCCTCTTTAACCCTCTTATACAGGGTGCTGTCACTGGAACACATGGGACTCAGCAAAAAAATATGTGCATATGTGTGTGGGGAGTGGGTACAGCAGACTACTGATCCTACTTTTAGTGGGACCCCAAGTCTGTGTTATTGAGCACTTGTTATGTAAGTACTTCACAGAAATTGTATTATTTACTCATTAAATAGTCCTATTAGATGGGTACTAATATTGTCTTCATTCTGCAGGTGAAGAAATAGTGCCTTAAAGAGGTTAAATAATTTGCCCCTGAATGCTCAGTTAGTAAATGGCAGAGGCATATTTGAATCCCATAATTCTAAAGCTTGTATTCTTAATCATTGTGCTATGCCAGCTTATTTTTTAACTGTGATTTTTTAAATTAAAATTATTTATAATAAAAGCATTAGTAAGTCTATATAAATATAAGAACATGGATAAACAACGGGTGGACAAACAAATTTAAAATAGTCTCTCTTTCTCTCTTCCTCTTTCTCTTTCTCTCTCTCTCCCTCCCTCTCTTTCTGAAAGAGTGTGTGTGTGTTCTAATGTTCTTTGTGAAATATTTCATGATTCACTTTGGTTTATAGTTGGATTAACCAAGCACAGTGAGGACATGAAGGGATACAACTAACGTTGTCCTGGAGGTGAGGTAGGGACAGGGTCAGCACACAGGGTCTCTTGGTGGTTCAACTACTGAGGAAATTGGATAGGACAGATAAAATTCTGCCAGGAAACTGAGTTTGGGGCCATTTCTACCACAGTAAAGAGCGGAAGGCAGCAGGAATCCAAATCACTCACGTCCCTCAGAGGTCCCTGAGAAGGTGGTATTTTTTCCAGTTTGCTCTGAAGAGTGTAAGAGACATTTAGGCACGTTTTGTCCAGAGGGAGCTGTTTACAAGGCTCTCCTAGTCCAGGCAATGCCACCTTGCCCTGGTTTCCTGCTTGTTGGACCCCATCTTCTGCATCACCTTTATGCATTTTTGTTCCTGGGTTCTTTTGCTAGATCTCTTTCTTGCCCCCTTTGGTTAGGTCTCTGAAAGGGCGCTATCCAAGCACAAAGCTCTCCGTGCAGCTCTCCAGGTCTTGGGAGAGAATGTGAGAGAAACCAAACCTAAGTGATGAAACACACACGTGTTCCAGTTCCCGCAGAGCCTCAGCAGCAGGATCTGTCCCTGGTCTAATGGAGTTTGATGCTCCAGATGGAATGCGCATCTGAAGCTGGAAACAAGCGCTCTGCTCTTGGCACACTGTCCTTTGGGAAAGCAGTAAATGTCCTCTCCACTGAGGCCTGATACGTCAACATAATGGGAAGATTGGGATTAAGCTGGGCTCCTGGCGACTGGTAGCAACAGAATAAAATAACTTGACTAAATGAAAGAGATAGGATGAGATTGGTATCCCTTCCCCAGCTCGCACTGATGGCTTTGAAGAAAAGATTTCAAAAAGTCCTGGGCTGTTACCCCTTTAGCTATTTTTTTTGACATTGGAATCTGTCTTATTCAATAGGGATAGTTTAGGATACTTTAGGGGTCTTACGGGCCTTCTGAGAGCCAACTTGACCACCTGTTGCCCCTTTGGGCCAGTGAAGAAGTATTTGTGTAGGAAGCAACCCTTTAGGAGGATTTTTCAAAATATAATCTATAGATTATCTGTAACATCTGATCTAGTTGTTTTTTTTTTTAAATTATTTTATTGATTTTTTACAGAGAGGAAGGGAGAGGGATAGAGAGTTAGAAACATTGATGAGAGAGAAACATCGATCAGCTGCCTCCTGCACACCCCCCAGTGGGGATGTGCCTGCAACCAAGGTACATGCCCTTGACTGGAATCGAACCTGGGACCCTTGAGTCCGCAGGCCAACGCTCTATCCACTGAGCCAAACCGGTTACGGCTGATCTAGTTTCTTGAAAGAAAGATTCCCAGGCTGCTTCTTGTACCTAATGAATCGAGTATTTGGATTTGGCACCTAGGAACCTGCACTTCAACAAGCCCCTGGTGATTCTCCATTAGAATTTGAAAACCATGATGTATATTCATAACACTCACAGGTGAGCACTTACCAGATGCCAGGCATGGAAGTGTGTCACATGTAAATTCACTTGGTTCTTGAAAAAAACCATATGTAGTAGCTATTCTTATTTTTATAAAGGAGGAAACTGAGGCACAGAGAGGCTAAGTAACTTTCTAGATTACACACTTATAAGTGGAGGAAGCAGAATTTGAAACTGAGATGTTTCTGCCCATCTACATAACATTGAGTCATTCAGAAGAAATGTTGAAGAGCAGCAGCGATTGGGGAGAGTCAAGGTGAATCCAAATTTGGAGTCTCTGAGAGGGAGAGTGAAAGACATGCACAAGTATAACATGTTCTGCCTTGGTTTTAAGAAGTCACAGGACATTATTCTGCCAGTTTTCTGAAAATGGATTAATTGCACTAAAATTATCCTGGTTGCATCACGTGAATGGCTAGCTATGTGCCCAGGAATACCTGATGATTCTGGCCTTGGAGAACACTGAGGAAGAGTGGGAGGGAAGCTGAGGACCCCACTAGGTAAAATGGGGTAAACAGAGCCTAACTTAAGTTTGAGATTATCCTATATTTTCCCATGTTGCTGAATATTCTTGACTATGACCTCCACAAACTCAGAACCTCTTGGCCCTATGTTTTTGAGCTTTAAAGTTCTAAATATCATTGTTGTAATGATATTTTAGGTCGAGACTCCAAGCCATGGGGATTTAAGGGGTGTTGGGTGATTCATGTTTTTTTAAGACCCACCTTGATACCAACCACACATCCTCATAGTAAGATTATTAATCACCATACTGAGATGAGAGTCTGAGCCTGGAGGATTGAATTTGGATGTAGGTCTAGGATCATCTTGGAATCACTATCCTTATGCCTTCTCTGACCTTGTTTATTTGTTGCCATCATCATCATTTTGGGAAATGTTTAGTTCTTCAATATCGAATATTAAAAGGGAGACCTCAAAGAAACAACTTGTTTTTCCCCTCTTTTCTTCATTCTTTCCATCCACCTACCTCTCCCTTTCTCCCCCCTCCCCATCCTTCCAAACCAATGATATTAACTGTTATTTCCCTATGGTTTCATTCATATCTTGGGTTAAGCGAGGGAACTGGATGTTAAGTTGATAAGCAATACAATTATTTCTGTTCAGGGAAATATTCATAACTCACTTGACAGAAAATTAAAGTCGAGTGAAAAGATGGTATCTTCTCAATATTGTAAAGTCTCCCTTAGGTCCCACATACCTAGTATGAAACTGAATACTGAATACAATAGATTTTGGTGATCCCAATTCCCCTATCACTTACAGGTATAGGTTGGAGAGCCAGTCTATTGGGTTTCTGAAGCACTTCTCCAATTACATCTGGAATCTCAAAGCTGCACAGAGCACATGTGCATACACACACACACACACACACACACACTTTTACTTAAATGACCCAGGACTCTTGGGAGAGGGGAGAAAGCAGATTTAGAGATTCATATCCACCTTGCCCACACACGCATATCACTTTGAGGAATCCTGTTTTGTGCATCTGCTGCGTAAGTATGAGGTCTGTTGAGTGCGATCTCCAGATGTCCTCATGCTAAACTTACTTGTCCTCTTTCTTACTTTTCCTTTTTATAGAAAGGATTCACCCAACTTGAGAATTTATGACAATTATTTTGCAGTAAGAGGTAGTTATGGTCTGTCTTATAAGGCCAGTGGTTGTTGTCTAACTGATATGACATACTTTAGGCACTGCCTGCCATCATTTAGAAATTCCGTCTGGCCATCTGGCCATGTGGTGCCTGGTAGAGGACACTGCATTGGAAGCTGGGTGACACATACTCCAGGAGGGCCTCTGCCATTAGCTTGTGGCGAGAGCTTAGACAAGTATGCTCTTCTCTCTGTGGCTTAGGTTCTTCCACTGTTTCCAGCATCTTTTTCTCTAATACATTCCCATACAACTGCCAGAGTAATTTTTCTGAAACATAGCCAGAATCTCATGTTTGCTTCAGTAGTGACCTACAGGCTGCAACAGTAGCTTTCAACCATGGTTATGACCCTAAATTAACTGCAAAGAAAATCCCAACATCTGAGCATGGAGGTTGGGAATACAAAGTTATTAAAAAATTGTTTTAAATCCCTGAACACTTACCTCTCAAAAATTTCTAAATCCATCCCCTTCCAGCTGCATATCCATTAGGGTCCTCACTGAGTGCAGTGCTCTGGGTCAACCATCCTGCTTTTTCTTCAAAGCAACCCCTCCCTGTGCTGGGGCCACCCTGCTCTACCACTGAGCCCACCATCAGACCAGCTTATGTGTCAACTCTTCCCCAGGGCTTCCCAGCCTCCCAGAGGCAGAGTAGGAAACCCCTTCATGCATCCCTACAGCACTGGGTGTTCACATTTTTAATATAAACTAGGGGCCCAGTGCACGAATTCATGCACCTTGAAAGGAACTGTGGGTCACGAGGCTGTGGTGGGCACAGGGGTGGATCTCGGCTCATCCTCTGCACCCCTGTCTGGCCCCTCCTGCCGTGGCCCCCAGCCCCCTGGCTGTTGGAAGCTCTGCTCCCACTGCCACTGCTCCCACATGCTGACAGCACTGGCCCCGCTTGCACCCACTGACAGCACTGAGTGATTGGGGCCGGCGCCAGCAGCAGGTATGAGTGGCGGCTGCTGCCCTGATCGGCCCTCAGGAATAGGGGGAGGTGGAGAAGCCCTCATGGGCAATTGGGGCTGGTGCCAGCGCTGGGTGGGACCGCAGCATGCAGGAACAAAGAATTTTCAGTAATCACCAGAGGCTTGCCCTGATGACAGCAATTAGCGCCCCGCCTTGGTTTGGTGCCCCCACTTACTTGCTCTACCATCTTGCCATGGCCAATGCCCACCCACCATGTTCCACGCGCACCCCCTGGTGGTCAGCACACGTCATAGCAACTAGTTGTTCAGTTGTTCCATCTTTTGGTCTCTTTGCATATTAGGGTTTTATATATATTGATAGTATTGCCCTTTAGCAAACATTAATTTTTATGTCTATTTTTCTTAGAGGAATGGGATCTCCTGGCAAAGAAGAAAAATATTTTAAATAATTTTATGCACCTCACACTCTGCACCATCATCATGCTGTCTTAATATTACAATAAAAAGTTGTACTGTGTGCACTCATTACTCTTTCTTTTTCATAATTATTTTAGTTTTGCAAATGAACTTTCTGTCCATTTAAGTGTCCCAGAAAAGTTTTTAATATTTTGACACTTTTAAAAAAAGATTTTGTTAGAGAGAGAGGAAGGGAGAGGGAGAGAGAGATATTCATGTGAGAGTGGAACATTGGCTGCCTCCTGCATGTCTCCCACCGGGAATGGAGCCTGAAACCTGGACATGTGCCCTGACCAGGAATCGAACCAGCAACCTTTCGGTGCACAGGATGGCACCCAACCAACTGAGTCACATTGGCCAGAGCTATTTTGACACTTTTAAATGTATTAGCATAGAACTGAGTGCAGTATTCCCTTATAATATTAACTAGAGGTCCGATGCATGAAATTCGTGCAAGGGGCTTGGCTCTCGTAGCCTTGGCTTCCTCTGGAAGGTTATCTGGAAGGACATCTGGAAGGTCATTTGGCTGTCCAGTCTAATTAGCATATTAAACTTTTATTATTATAGCCTAGAGGCCTGGTGCATGACATTCGTGCACTGGGGAGTGTGGGGGACTCTCAGCCTGACCTGCACCCTCTCCAATCTGGGAGTTTCTGTCTGTCTTTGCAATCATATGAGAGAATTGTCTGAGACCCCAACTCAGTTTGGTTTGTTGCTCACAGAATAATAGAGGCATTTTTTTTTTCTTTGCTTCATTGGTGGAGATTTTCTGGAAGTTTTAGGAAATCTTCCCTTTAATTTTTCCTAGACACTCTGATTTTATTTATGTCTCTCACCTTTGCTTTCCCTCCATCTTCCACTGCAACAGTAACTTGCTCCAGGCTCACTTTTCTCTAGTGCAGTGATGGCGAACCTTTTGAGTTCGGCGTGTCAGCATTTTGAAAAACTCTGGTGCCGTGTCACATATAGAAATTTTTTGATATTTGCAACCATAGTAAAACAAAGAAATATATATATATATATATATATATATATATATATATATATATATATATTTAATATATTTTATTGATTTTTTTACAGAGAGGAAGGGAGAGAGATAGAGAGTTAGAAACATCGATGAGAGAGAAACATTGGTCAGCTGCCTCCTGCACACTCCCCTACTGGGTATGTGCCTGCAACCAAGGTACATGCCTTTGACCGGAATCGAACCTGGGACTCTTCAGTCCGCAGGCCAATGCTCTATCCACTGAGCCAAACCGGTTAGGGCAAGATTTATATTTTTGATATTTATTTTAAATATTAAGTACCATTTAACAAAGACAAATCAACCAAAAAAATGAGTTCACGTGTCACCTCTGACATGCTTTTTATAGGTTCGCCATCACTGCTGTAGTGTCTAGGAGATCCGTCTACCACCAGAACTATGATTCCCAGCATTCCTGGTGCTCCCCATGCTCTTAGATTTCCCTTCCTGCTCTGTCTCTGTCCCATGGCCTCCCACTCTGCCAAGTCCTCCAAGCCACCAGCTCTCCCTCTCTGCTCTCCGTCTGGCAGCTTGGAGAGCCAAGTTCTCCAAGCCACTCCACTCTCTGCTGGCTCTCCTGCTCTGCTCTCCACCCATTGGCTTGGGGAGCCATGTCCCCCCAAGCCTCTGGCCTTTCCGCTCTGCTCTCCACCTGGTGGCTTGAGGGGAGTGACCAAGGGAGCCACGTCCCCTCAAGCCACTGGCTCTCCTGCTCTGCTCTCCACCTGGCACCTGTGTATGCAAATTAACCCTCCATCTTTGTTGGGTTAATTTGCATACTCACTCCTGATTGGCTGGTGAGTGTTGTGGAGGGATGGTCAATTTACATGCTTCTCTTTTATTATATAGGATATTTCTCAGCTATTTATATCTCTTTTCTCTTTACTAAAGTTTATTAATTAATATTTTCTCAGTTTATTCTTTATTGTTTAATATTTAAAACAATCATAAAACCACAGTTTTTCTTTAAAAAAGCTTTGTCTACACACTATACATTTTGATATTTAGTTTTGTCAATATCATTATTTTTTTCTAAAAACTCAAAAACTGCAAATTTGATTTCCTCTTTGAACCAAGAGTTATTCAGGGAAGTGCTTTATCAGCTCCTTTCTGACATCATGTTCCTGTGGTGCAATGAAAGGCACACAGAGTATATTTTAATAGTGGGAGATGTTGAAGGAAGTCTAGACTGAGACAGGGCTGGTACAGGCCATGTGGGAGAAGTGCTTGATAAGCAGTTTGGGAATTCCTTGGTGAAGGATGCAAAAAGTAGGGCAGAGGTTGCTAAAAGGAAATATGGGTGAGAATTAAAAGCAAATGTCAAGATTTAACCAAGGGTTGGTCTTGGTTCTGGCTTCTCTGAAGGTAATGGTTGATGGATGCTGTCCTTCTCCTGCTTGGCCATCTTCTCTGAGCCTTGCAGCTGATGAGTGCTGCGAGGGACACAAAGAATTGCACAACCTATTGAGCATACAGCAGCCAGCACGACAAGGCAAGGTCCATATGCCACCTGGAAGAAGAGGCCTTAACCGCATCTTGCTTTTTTCCGCACCTGCAGAGAACTCTTCCTGGGAACTACAAAAAAGGCCTCTTCTCTCTAAGTGGCAAAAGTAGAAAATCTGGATGATAAACAAATCAATATTTCCTTTATTTTTTTCCTACAATTTCCCCCAGTTTTATTGAGACATAATTACATATCTATAATAATAAAAGCATAATATGCTAATTGGACCAGACAGCTGAACAACCTTCCAGACAACCTTCTGGATGAAGCTGGGGTTGTGAGGGCCGAGCCCCTTGCACGAATTCTGTGCATCAGGCCTCTAGTAACATTATATTAGTTTAAGGTGTACAACATGATTTGCTATATGTATATGTTGTGAAGTGATTGCCATAAAAAGTTAGTTACACCCATCACCACACATAGTTACAAATATATTTTTCTTGTGCTGAGAACTTTTAAGATTTAGGCTTTTAGCAATGATCAAATACACAATACACTATTGTTCACTCTAGCCACCGTGTTGTTCATTAAATCCCCAGAACTTACTTCACCCATTTTTCCCAGGCTCCCTGCCCCTAATACCCTGCCTCTGGAAAACACCAATCTGTTCTTTGTTTCTATGAGTCTAGTTTTTTTAGATTCCACATATAAGTGAGATTATTCAGTATTTGCGTTTTTCTGTCTGACTTATTTCACTTAGCATAATGCTCTCCAGGTCCATCCATGTTGTCACAAATGGCAAGATTTCCTTCTTTTTTATGGCTGAATAATATTCCATGATACATACACATAGCCTTTTTTATCCATTCATCTTTCAATGGACACTCAGGTTGTTTTCATGTTTTGGCTATTGTAAATAATGTTGCAATGAACATGTGAGTGCAGATATATCTATGAGAGTGATTTTGATTTCTTTGGATGTACGGTATACCCAGAAGTGAAATGGCTGAATCATAAGGTACTTCTACTTTTAAATTTTGGAGGAAACTCCATACTGTTTTCCATAGTGGCCGCACCAATTTACATTCCCATCAACAAAGCACAAGGCTCCCCTTTCCTTCACCTCCTCACCAATACTTGTTTGTTGATTTATTGATGATAGCCATTCTGACAGGTGTGAGTTGATGTCTCATTGTGGTTTTGATTTGCATTTCCCTGATGATTAGTGATGTTGAGCATCTTTTCATACTTGTGTTGGCCATCTCTATGTCCTCTTTGGAGCAATGTCTATTGCTTTCCTTTGCCCATTTTAAAAATGGGATTGTTTGTTTCCTCTTTTCTACTTGGATAGCACCAGCAGTACCAGTGCCTTTTGCCACAAATGATAGACAACTCCCTTTGGCAAAGATAGACTTCATTTTTTGGATACTGTTTTTTCTTTTTTGGTATGGCTTAAGCACTGCCTGTGTTTGGCTTGACAAGTAAACCTTCAAAATGACAAGCAGTGGCTTGGAGAAAGCCTAAAATAAAAGGAACTCGGGGTCAGCCTGTACTTCTTTCTTTGTCAGAGGTGTCAGCATTCATTTTTCCATTCTTTCTTTCATCTGGGGCAGGCTTGCTGAGCCCTGGGTGTCGGGGGAGCAGCTTTTTCCTGTTTTCTATTTGCAGGTTGGATGGGGATACCAGAGAATTCTGGCTAGGCTGTAGCTCTGCTTTATCCTGAAAGATGGCTGTGCAAATGAGCTTCCTGGTGGTTCTGCCTTGTGTTAGCACTTGTGTATTACACACTCACAGCAGGACATCACATGATGGCAGCCCTCACCAGACACAGTCGGGACTTTCCTAGTAAGGTCATGCCCTTTGATCTGAATCAAGCCTAGGGACCATATGAACCTTGAAACTAACTCTGTGGGGTAGTGTTCGTCCCAGGAGAAGTTTGGGGTACCTCCTTTCTCCCTTTAGAGAATTTCTTCTTCTAGTTCACATCTGTCCTCAAGAAATGATTTGTTAAGTTCATCTTCCTGAGGCTATATTTCTTTATTGTCGAAGAGAGTGCTAGTTGTCCCCTGATTCCAATCCTCGGGCAATGAAATTCAATGCTCAATTCATCTGGGCCCATGGCTGCCTAGAATAAAAGATTATCTTTGTCAGCCTCTCTTGCAGGTCCTTATGACCAAGGGACTAAGTCCTGGCCCGTGTTGCTTCTTCCATGCCCACACCTTCCCATCCCACTGATCTGAATGCAGATGGGCTGGGGGCCATGTTGGGGTATACCAAAGGGGAGAGCAGATTAGGGATGACAGAGCAACAGGATGGAAGGAGCCTGGTCTCAGACCCTCAGGGGCTTCCACATCAGCCCTGCTTATTCTTAACTGTGTGATTTGGGTTCTGTTCCAGCAGTTAAGCCTGATCCTAATGAATGTACCCATGAGGTGTGTTTTGGTAGAGTCTGAGTAGTGGAGCAGCACCTGTTCTGCCAGAGGGAGACAGTCAAGGCAGGTATCTGGCTTCACATCACTGCTCTGGGGACTTGCCACATACCTGATCACACCTGTGCCCAGGAGCCTATTTTGCAGTCTATAGGGACAGTCTTTCTGTGTAAGCTTTCTGTGTCTGAACTCCCGCCAAGTCTCATCCAACATAGCATACGCAGGCAGGAGAAAGTTCACTACCCTTTCTGAGCAAAAACTTTGAGCTGTCCTTTAAAACTGTGTTCTGTATATTGACTTTAGAATTGATAACAAATCCTTTTCCTTGAATATAAAAATCAAATTTTTTCTCTGTTCCTATGAAAAGCAGTTGTAATTTTAAGCACTTCCCTGGTATGAGGTATATGAGATAAAGATAAATAACCAAAGACCACTTATTCAAAAATAGGTTGTATGAAACAGTGGGAAGCTAGTACTGTAAAGGGCAAGGTAGTAAATGATTGAGGCTTTACAGGGCCAGTATGGTCTCTGTTGCAGCTACTCATCTATGCTGTTGTAGGGTGAACACAGTCATAGACAAAAATAATAAATATAAATAAATGGCCGTGGCTTCGTGCCAGTTAAATTTTATTTAAAAAAATTTGCAGCAGACTGGATTTGGCCTGTGGACTGTAGTTTGCTGACCCCTGATTTAGGGCCTTTTAACGCTATTCACTTGATGGGGAAATTGTATACAAAAGCATTTAAAGGAATAGTTTTGGGGTTTTTTTTGCATTCTGCTTTTCTTGGATCAGAAGTATTTTGACAATTGTGTCAATAATAAAAATTATTGAAATATGTTAGGATTTCAGTTGGTTCTTTGCTTGAACAAGAATGATATTAACCTATTAGATTAGAAGATCGGCAAAGTCCCCATACTGACCACATGGTATAAACACTCACTGATACCAGTGAGAGAAGGGCAGAGCTTGGCTCCTAAGTACATGAAAATATTTTGGAGTAAACCAGGTTTACTCAAGACAAAAAACCCTCTTAATTATAAGTTTGTTTTTTACATCACTATATTTTACATTTTTACTGTTACTTCCAGCAACTGTGTGGACGACACTGAGCCTAGAAAGTGTTTAAAGATTTGTGTATCTTTGCTTTCATAAGTCACAATTTTAGTATATGATGTTCGAAGTGGAAACTCAAAGATTATTTTTTGGCCTTTTTCCCCACAAGGGAAGAATCAAAAATGGTTGGGCATTTTTGTGCTTTCATTTAGATTTAGGAAATCCTGACAGGAAAGGGGCACACCCATTGAGAATTTAGCAAAACCGGAGAAGCATGCCATAATATTAGGTGATTTATGTCTGTGTCCTCTAAGGTACGTTTGTAGTAAATGTCCCTGTGGTTTTGGAATGAGGAATGAGATGTTTATTTTCCTCTTGGAAATGTGTGGCCATGCTTTGATTCCAGTTCCTTTAAATTCAGCAAGTCTTCATTGAATCCTTTCTATGTGCTCATTCCATGTAGGTTAAAAGCGGGAGAAAGGAAGGTAGGTCCAGGAGCTTCCTCAGAGAAGGAGGCTCATGGCTTCGGACTTGATGTCTTATTCCCATTGTTTGCATAGGTCAGCATCCTAAACTAGCATAACCGTCATGGTTTTCTCTGCTGTTTTACATCGGCATCAGACGAGAAAATATGCATCCCTTTGGTCTCTCAATCATCCAAAATGTTAGGACACTTCCGGGCATCCTTCTTTCAGATGTGTGTTGGGAGCATGTGATTTTTAAGATATTAATTTTGTCACAGGTCCCCTCAGCAAAGTGTCACTCTATGGTACTTAAAGGGATCTAGGCTTGCTTCATCAAACTCCTTTAGAACCAGGGAAAACAGAGTGTGTGGATACAAGATAACCCCTTCTGCAAACAGGGCTCCCTTTGAAAGTGAACATAGCAAATATTCGAGGCACTTTACTTCTGCCTTTCCTCTCCTAAGCCATATGGTAGAGGGGCCAAAAGGAATAGCCTTGCTACTTTCAATAAGAGGAATTCTTTGATGTGGGAGTCTGAACTGGGCTGTTTGGGGCCTGTGGTAGGAGTTGTGGAGAGGGGAATTAAAGTTCATGGAGGAAGCTGGAGTCTTTAGGTCAAGCTGAGATGTGACCCTCAGAGCTTGCCAAGTCCATGAGAGAACATAAGTTGCCTTTGGACAGCTTCTCAATGGCCCCTCTGTGGCCCAGCGTCCCAGACCCTGGTGAGACTGTCTGATGTGAACTGGGAGGGTCAGCCCGCACAGCAGGGACCTGCCTTGTCTACATAGGAGGTTAACCAGTGGCATCTTCCAAGTAGAGACTTGGGGAATATAAACATATATACAAAACTCTTACCCCAATGCCATAGCTACCTAACTCTGTTAATTGGCTTCTTTTTCACCAGTGAAGAGGAATGCTGTGTTTCTGTGTTGTTTTTTGTTTGTTTGTTTGTTTGTTTGTTTTTAAAGTTTCCACCCCTACAGAATTCATTGGGGCAAGGTAAACTATCTTTTCCTATTTAATTTGCAAGCCTCCAGCTCTCCCTAAGTCCTGCTAAAATATCTCCAAATGTGTCCTGCTGATCCCAAAACTTTGAAAATGACCGTTGCTTTCTCTGACCTAAACTCTTATTTATGTAATCCTCTTAAAAGTCAAAATTGTTGCCAAACCATAGTTTTTGTTTGATTTTATGTTTTGTATTATCCCAGGGACATGAACAACATCAATTTAAACAGGGATCATGTTTATGGTTATTGTCTAGTCAGTCTGTCTTTCTAATTCTCAGGCACTGACCTAAGACTGTTGTGTTTGGGTTCCCAACACTACCAAGAATGTTGACATTTTAAAAAGTCCCTCTCAACGTTCTCTCTCTTTTTCTCTCTCTCCCTCCCTCTCTCCTAAAGAAAAGGATGTTATTTTTAAAATGAACAAAAAAAGAAATTTAGTTTTTATTTTGCCTTTGTATCGCTAGCATATTTTTAAGGCAGTTTAAAACATTGAAATTAGTTTTGGGAGCATAGAAATTTGTCGTGACATATTGGTGGCCAATCAGAATGCCTGGGGGAAGTTTTGGATAAACAACCAACATGCTCTTCCAATTTGGTTCTTTTTCAGGCATCTTGAGTTTGGAACACAGGTCAAAAAGGTCTTCTGATTCCTGGCCCCATTTTCTCAAAAGTTTCCTGGGGGAAAACAAAGACTTTGACATCAGAAAGCTTCAGTCTAAGATTCTCACTCACATTCTATCTGTGTGAACTTGGAGAAGTTACTTGATTTCTCTAAATTTCCATTTCCTCATGTGCAAAATAAAGATCACATCTGTTCAAGGTCCTTCTGGAGGTGAAATGTGATCATGTCTACAAGTGGCTAGCTCCATGACTGATGACAGTGCTCTTCCCCGACTCCCCTGCCAGTCTATTGGCTCCCCTCCTTGTGGGCATGTGGACTCTGACCAAGCTGCCCATCGTCCTGTAGTAGCTCCTGTGAGTGAATGGAGGTTGTTGAGACTTGATATGTGAAGTTGCATGGTCAACCAAGGTAGGGAAGAGAGAATTCTTCCCGCACATGCTAAAGGCAGGGAAACAAACTCACTCTATTGAGCTATCTTACAACAGCAGCACCTTTAAGGCTTTCATTTCACTTATCCGAGGAGTCAACAGGGAGACTGAGCCAACAAGGAGACGCTGCCATATGAAATGGTTTCACTGAATGGTGCATGCGTGCTGTACACAGAGCAAGACTGAAGAACAATACCTGTTCCCGATGATGTGGTAAACACTATGGACTGTAATAGAGGGTCACCAATCCCATTGGCCACCTGTTCTCTCTCTCTCTTTTTTAATCCTAACCTGAGGATATTTTTTCCATTGGTTTTTAGAGAGAGTGTAAGGGAGAAGGAGAGAGAGAGAGAAACACCAATGTGAGAGAAACACATCAATTGGTTGCCTCTCACAAGCCACTGACCAGGGCCAAGGTCCTGCAACCGAGGTATGTGCCCCTGACCAGAATTAAACCCTGGACCCTTCAGTCCACAGGTCGATGCTCTATCTACTGAATCAAACAGCCTAGGGCATCTTTTGATTTTCCTTATTTAAAGTGTGGGAAAATGACAATACTCACAATGTTCTCTAGAGATAGGAGGCCAGATTATAAACACTTTATTAATTCCCTTTGAGCAGTGTGACTATACTTGAGGTAGGCCCAATGGGTGAGTGTAGTACTTGGTGGATTTTTACAGTGCCGAATACATTGTTGGCATTAAATAGCATTGTGTTAAATGAAGGGAAGAACCCTCTCCCCTAATGCTGATAGGCCCCAAAGACTATTAACATGATACATACTTTCTATAAATCTTTGTTCTCACTCTTCTGAAGGTATCAGCTAGTAAGCCATTGGCCACTGTATTCTGAGAGGAGTTTATTGATAGGATGTGGCCCATATTTGCCCAACTAGTTGGATTTTCTCAAAGATCCTCTCGATAGTTCTTGATCTTTGGGCTATAACTCCAACTGGGTATAGATACTGACCTAAGTAATCTCAGCTTGCTTATTTATATGGAAGCATAATTGATAGTGCAAAACACCACAAACCAATGGAAGACCTTTGAAGGACCTCTTGACTTGCTGTATCTACTCATCTCATCAGTGATTTTCCTGGCCCAAGACATCAATCACGATAGATGCATACCTATGGAAAGGTACGCATGAGACTTCCTCTACCTTCGCAGAGCCAACAATATCTCTGAGGGGACCAGGCCTACAGGGAGACGTGTAATACCTCGTTAGTTTAGTGGTAGAACTTCATGAAAGGATGAAGGAACCAGAATGCCAGAACCATAGTCTGATTCACCACTTGACAACCTTTTTCCCTAACAAGGGGCTATTTTCCAGTGTAAATAAATTTCCAGTTTCTCTGAAATGACAAAGACCACTTCTGTCTTCAAAAGGGAAATGTACAGCCAGGGAGCGGGCTTCCAAGTTTCTTTTTTCCTGCTCATAGCGGGAATGGGGGAATAAGACTAAGGGGCTCTGTACTCAGGGACACCTTATGCTGTGGGCTGCGCGTTCCACAAGGGGAACTCATGGGCAACCTTAACGGAGACATCAGAATGTTGCTTGCCCCACCTGAACTGGCATGAAGTATATTCCTTGGATGTCATAACCCTTGAATTTTTTTCCGTTGTTACCAGAGTCTCTTCTGGACAATCTCATGCCTATTTAACATATATTGGTTAAAGGTATATTTTTATTGGTTTTAGAGAGAGGAAGGGAGAGGGATAGAGGGAAAGAAACATCAATGAGAGAGAAGCATCAATCAGCTGCTTCCTGCATGCTCCCTACTGGGGATGGAGCCTGCAACCCAGGCATGTGCCCTGAGCAGGAATCAAGCCATGACCGCCTGGTTCATGGGCTGAGCCATACTGGCAGGTATTCAGCACATATTCTGACCCCCCTCCCCCCCAAAATGTGTCAGGCACAGTGCAAGGCACTTGGAATCCAATGATATACAGATCGAAAGAGTCCCTGCTCCCAAGAAGCTTAAAATCTAGTGAGGGAGACAGCATTGTTAGTTCAATAATAATTACACACTTTTTTTGTGTGTAAAATTGCTGCCTAAAAATTATCATAAGTCAATCATAAGATAATTTGCAAAATGTCCAACTAATGAATATGGGTGGTCATTTTCCATTAGCCATGCACACATTATAATTTAAGTACTGATGGGAGCTATACTGACAAAGGACGGGGTATGATGAGAGGGTGTAATGGCAACTTATCCTGGAGTGGGGGTCCTGAAAAGTTTCCCTGAGGAAGTAACTTTTAGTGTAACTTGAATAGTAAATAAAAGTTGACCAGGAGGAAGAGAAAGTAGAGATGAGGAACAGAATGTGGTCTAGGCAGAGGAAGCAAGATGAACAAAAGCCCTGGGGCCTTTGAAACTAGCCCCAGTTTGACTTTGTAAACCATTTCGTTGTATTTTTCAAAGAGAGTTCCAAATGCCTTCCATTGCTCAGCTGATATGCTGGCACCTTATTCCCAGCTTCTCCCTCTTTCCCCATCTCCTCTCCCCTGCTGTCCATAATGTTTGCTCATCCAAGAGCGTCCACATGTTGTAATGGCATCTCCCTTGACCCTGGTCAGCAGAGCTTTGGTTAGAGACACATGTGTCTAGACAAAAGATTGGTTAGTCTTTGCAAATGTGTTTCAGGTCTGACTCAGCCTGATCGAGAGCCAAAAAAGAGATGATAAGGCTGATGGAAAAGATCTCCTTAATGAACAGCAGTAGAAAAAATACAGCCCAGAGGTGAAGGCACGCAATAGCCTTGGCGTTTCCTGAGGCTGCAGGCCCCAGACAGTCCTTGAAAGCACTCAAGGATAAGAGGTAGGAAGGTTATTTCATTTCCTCTCTGCTACTTTGTACTTTAACACTTTCCTGCCTCTCACACTCTCTCTCTTCTCCACACATCGTGCTCCAAACAGTCACCCATTAGTTATGGGGGGTAAATATTATCCCTCTTAAGTGTGATAAAATGTCTAGGTTACACAGTCCGTAGGAATGGAAAGTATTCAGTCAACAACTTTCCTGGTTGTCACCCCTGCTTTTTAACTCTTTCGGCCTCAGTGTGTTCATTTATAAAATGGTTGGAAAGATGAGCCTGTGAGGTTACCATGAAGACTGAAAGTTTAAATAACAAATTATAGCCCTGGCCAGTGTCACCCTGAGTACTGAAAGATTGGAGTTTTGATTCCTGGTCAGGGTACACAGGGTACATGACCTGGTTTCATCCCTGGTCGTGGTGTATACGGAGGCAACTGATCAATGTTTCTCTCTCACATTGATTCTCTATCTATCTATCTATCTATCTATCTATCTATCTATCTATCTTTTTCTCTCTCCCCCTTCCTCTCTCTCTGAAATCAATGGAACACATGTCCTCAGATGAGGATTAAAAATTATACATTTTATAAAAAGTTGGCTATTAAAGAGAAAAATTCTCTTATTGTGCCCTAACATCCCTGGGTGGCCATTATCCATGGTAGAGACATTGTCACATTATATACACTTAAGGGACCTCACTTCAGGGGACTGCCAGTGTAATAGTAATCTCTCAGGTTTTTTATTTTCTTCCCCCAAATAAGAGATATAAACAAGGTTTAAATTGGTAGCCAAGAGACATATTTTGCTCTCAATTTTTAGTGAGAAAAATTAAAAACATAAAGTCACATCTAACCTTTTATAACATATTCAGTTAGGCATCACATAATGATGAACTGCATATATAAAGGTAGTTCCATAAGATTATAATGGATTGTAAGCAAAGTTTGTTTATGATGTTGAAAGAGAAGGCTGAACCCGAATACAATGTTGAGTTTGCTGCTCGTTCTGGGTGGGTTAAGTAGAAGAGGAGGCTCAGGATGCTGGCCACCTGCCCTGTGCCCACCTCTGGCTAGGTAGGAGGTTTCCTGAGAGCCCACCCCTCCCCTGCCCCTGCTTTACCTTTAAACTGTATTTTCACTGTACCTTTACTATGTTTAGATACACAAATACCATTGCATTACAATTGCCTACAGTATATAGTTCAGTAGCATGCTGTGCAGGCTTGTAGCCGAGGAGCAATAGCCAGTGGTCGGCAAACTCATTAGTCAACAGAGCCAAATATCAACAGTACAACGATTGAAATTTCTTTTGAGAGCCAAATTTTTTAAACTTAAACTATATAGGTAGGTACATTGTTATTAACTTAGTTAGGATACTCCTAAGGCTTAGGAAGAGCCACACTCAAGGGGCCAAAGAGCCACATGTGGCTCGCGAGCCACAGTTTGCCAACCACGGGGCTATCCCATATACCCAAGGTATGCAGTAGGCTATACCACCTAGGTTTGTGAAAGTGCACTCCCTGATGTTTGTACAATTTCTCAGAATAAACCCTGTCCCTCCCCCGGCCAGCAGGCCCTGGTCAGCCCACCGCCTGCCCACTGCAGTGGCAGTGTGGCAGGCAAAGGAAGGCGGAGGGGGGGAGGCGGGGAACCACGTGGTGGCAGAGCGACGCATAGATCTCATTTGGGTCTCCTTTCTCTTGCTGATGATTCTTCTGAGGTACATAGCAGAGTTTTTTTATTTTATGGACAGAAACTTGAAATGTAAAGAACTTAAGTTTCTGAACCAAGACCATATGACTGGCAGGTGGCAGAGATAGATTGTCACCCAGGTGTTTGGTTTCAGGTCCAATGATGTCTCCGCTTTATTTGCTGCCCCTGGGCCCAAGAACCCTTCCCCTGCTCCTGGAATATGAGGCAGCTTAGTCAATGGAGAGTGTCTGCTACAATTCACCATTTTTGAGCTCCACCATTTTGGGGCTGTGTGATCTGAACTTTAGTTTTCTTATTTGTCAAGTGAAGCTAATAATACCTAGCTCAGAGTACTCCCCTGAGGATTTCAATGAGTGCATAGGGTCTCACACGGTAATTGTCAGAGGCAGTGCTCAAATGTTGGTTACCCGCATTCCTGCACATAGGACTCTTATATGATTTTTTGTTTATTGGATTATATTATACTAGAGGCCCGGTGCTCAAAATTCATGCATGGGTGGGGTCCCTAGGCCTGGCCAGCAATCAGGGCTGATCGGTACCAGGTCCAACAGGGCTGGGCCAGAGAGGAGGTGACAGTCACCAGGCCAGGCATGGAAGGAACGGACGCCGGATGCCAATGCCGCCATTGTCAGCGCCCCACCACTGCATGGTTTCCCGCCTCCCCGCTTCTTCCTTTCCTTGCTGCTGCGCTGCCACTGTGGCGGGCAGGCAGCAGGCCGATTGGTGCCTGCAGGCAGGGGGGAGGGACGGGATATGGGAGGTTGGCTGCTGGCCCCAAGAAGGGAGCCGGCCCTTGGCCCCCCTGGGAAAGAGGCTGCATCTGCTGCCACCCACCCCCTGTTCCCTGTGCCAGCCCAGGGCCTGAAGGCCCCAGAGGGGTCAGGAGAGGAAGCAACGGTTGCTGGGCCAGGCATGGGACAATGGACGCTGATGCTGCCATCGTTGGTGCTCCACCGCCACGTGGTTCCCCACCTCCCCCACTCCTTCCTTTGCCACCGTGCCACCACTGCGGTGGGCAAGCGGTGGGCTGATCGGGGCCTGCTGGCCAGGGGGAGGGACAGGGCATGGGAGGTTGGCTGCCAGCCCCAAGGAGGAGCCGGCCCTCGGCCCCCCTGGGAAAGGGGCCATGTCCACTGCCACCCACCCCCAGTTCATCGTGCCAGCCCAGGGCCCAACCCCAATTGGGTGATCAGGGCCTGCCGGCTCAGGGGAAGGACAATGGGAAGTTGGCCGGCCGGGGGAGGTTGGCTGTGGGAGGGCACTCACCACCAGGAGGCATCTTCTGCATTGAGCATCTGCCCCCTGGTGGTCAGTGTGCACCATAGCAACCAGTCATTCTGGTTGTTCTGGTCACTTAGGCATATATATATATATATATATATATATACATATATATATATATATATATATATGGTTATTTATTGTTTGTTTATCATATGCCACACACATTATATCAAGTAGCTATAATTTTTAAACCACACTTTTTGGAGGGCAGTGACATCATCTGCAGTGCCTACAACAGTGCTTGGAACAAGGTAGATATGAGTATATATTTGCTCTAAAATAATATACATCAAATAAATGTGTTGTTGCTAAAGCAGGGAGATAGAAGCACTCAGAAAACTAAAGGAAATTCAGCCTCTTAAAATCTGGGACATGTCCAAACCATGAGCAGCCCCGGGAAAGACATAGCAGTCCCGGGCTACTGCTGGCCTTGCTGGTCCGTCTCTCCTCCCCCCCACGGCTCCCCCCATAGATGCATGAGGTTAGGGCTCTCTGACTGCCTCGTTCTGGTCGCCTCTCTGGAAGCCCCACATTTCCTCAGCTCCAGGGCTGCCCTTGGAGCGGGGACTCAGAGTTGGGCTGACCACAACTAAAAGAAAAAGTGGCTCCTGTTTCAACCTCCAGAGGATTCACCATTTCTACCCCTGGGTCTCTGGGATCATAGAATCATGAGCTGGATAAACCTATGTTTTGACAATGATGATAGGTAGCTGTACTGAGTCCCTCTCCTTTGGGAATGGTTCTTAGCCAAAAGCAGAGATTGGTTAGAATTCTGGCATTCTTGGTTTAGAATAGAGCCTGAAGAGGTAGATCTTTCTGTGTCTGTTTGCTAATGGGGAAAGCCCAGCATCTCTGCCTGAGCTTCTAAAACTCCTCCTACTCTTACACATTCTTATTGGGGGACAAGCATCCGTGGAGTGGGATGCAGGGACAGCATTTCCCAGAATGCACGCTGCAGATTCACTGTGTTTTGTCCAAGGTGGTGGCACGTGTAAAATCTGTGATGACACATGGGGCAGGCTTTGGTAGTTGCTTAAAAATAGCTGAGGGTTTGGTTAACTGCAGGAAAGCCGGGGTGAGGGACAGTCCCTCCCCTCTCATGATGATTCAGGGTGGTCTGTACCTCAGTGTCAGGAAGCCAGATCTCTGCAGGCCACCTGTTGCCAACTGGCAGGAGCCATTTGGTGCAGCCATGGGCAGTGACCAGAGTGGCCACGTCCGAGATGTGGAGCCTGGAGGACTGAAAGAAGCTGCATCAGCCACATGCACACAGCCTTGCCTTAGAGCTCTGTTGCCAATGATCCAAAAAGGCATGTGGTTGACAGATGCTTATTACAGCCAGGACTGAACAAACCCAAGGAACCAAAATTCTATGTAGCATAGTTAAGAAAACAAAACAAAACACCCCAGCAATTATCACGCCCATGCCGTTTATACAAATGTTTTTGTGATGGGGGTTCGCTTTTGAAATTCACTTTTTGGTGAGTGGAGGTGGAAGAGGGCATAGAGGGGGATAAATGGTGATGAAAATAAAATAAAAATAATTTTTTAAAAATTGAAATTTATTTTTTGTTATAAGAAACTAAAGTGAGCTCTGGGTCACTTTGATCTTTTTGTCTCTATTTGAGCAGCTTGTACACTATGACTCGTAGCACAACTATTAGGGCGAATGTGTTGCCCTGCTATGAAATGATGAGTGCCTGAGGCCAGAGTCTGACAAGTCCATCTTAAATGCCAACCTCCCAGCCCTCCCCAGCTCCACACGCACTATGTCTGGTACAAAACTTTGGACATATTAGGTATTTGGTAAATGTTTGCTGAACTGAAAAGCTATACATTCCTTTTGTTACTGCTTTAATTTCTCTTCCGCCATCACTGCAATGCATAGCCTGCTTCTATAGTTTTTTCTCCCCTTCTCCTCCTATGGGTTAACTTGGCACCTGGAGCTTGTTTTCTGTACAGGATGGTCCCAAGCTTGGCATTAGGAAATGACTTCATGGGAGGAGTTATTTGGCACTAGTCATGGAGAGTGACGAGAATGAGAAAGACAGAGCGGATGGGATCCTGCTCCTAAGCAGAGCAGTCCTGCTGTCCATGTTGTGGTCCTTAAAGCAGACCTTCCCCCACAGTTGCTCCTCTCAGATTCTGCAGCATCCTTGGCAGACACACCAGCCTGCAGGATTGGAAAGAGCAGGACTGGAATTGGGATACCCACATTCTTGCTGGGGCTCTGCTCATCACATCTTTGGGCCTCAGTTTCTTTATCAGTGAAAGGAAGGCATGGATTGATGACCATGGTAGTGATTTTTAACTCAATAGGGAGTTATAATCTCCCCATTTGTACTTTGCCTCCTGCTGGTTTGTCTGCCCCAAACCCTCTTGGCATGTTGACCTCCTGTGATGACTTTTAGAATCATTTAACCAACAACCTGAGTCTCTTCCTCTTGGATCTCTTGGACAAGGTCTAAGTTTATGAATATAGGGCTAGGGGCTGGGAGAGGATTTATGGAGAGGATCAATGATGTTCCTTTCCAGTGGGAAGGGCTATCACCAGCAGAATAGTTTCCAGAATTCTCAGGGCTGCTGCCTTCAACGTTAGAGTCCAGATGTACAGATTATGACATACTTATGCCAATTTATGGGAACAACGGGTAGAGACTTTAAATCTCCATGTCTATTTCCTCCCGTTACGCTTAGAAAAATAAAATTCCAATGGGATATCAACTAATACAAATGCAGGCTCTCTAATAATTCTCTGTGTGACTATGATTCACAATTTTTCCCATAAGTCCATCAGAGTCCTCTATAGTTCAGATTTCCCAGGGACTAGTCAATCCACCCCGTTCTCTCCTCATGCATATCTACCCTCTCTCACTTCATCTGTCATCTGGAAATGCAGGTGAGAGTTAAGACCAGAGACCAACAGCTTTACTTTTCCCTGGTCCTCACTCGAGTCACCTGGGTGGGGGGGAGATAAAGAAAGTCCTACCCTCCAAGACTCTTGTTATTAGTAGTTTATACAAAGCCTGCAAGGCAATTGGCTGCCATCCAGTGCTTTAATCTGCCCATTTGACTATTAATGGACCATTGCCAAGAAGCACCCATAATTGAAATGTTTCTTTTCCCCCCCACAATTGAAATATTTCAATGCCAATACAGAATAGCTCATCAGAGAACCTGGAGTCACATGCGGTTGGCTGAATCAGGTCCACATGTGCAGGAAGGCTAAGGGCTCATTCCACATCTGCAGCAGCATCCCTGGCTCTCTGGGAGATGGAAATGTGCATTGTCATTAAATTGTGAGTGATGGGATGAATGGGCAGCAGGGGCTCTGTCCAAAGTGAGGGTCACTCCAGGCACTGCCTTCTGAGTTAAATACCACAAAGCTTGGCATTTGATTCAAAAATCTCTTTGTTCCATTGGAACACCTGGCAGAGATGTGGTGAATTATCATCTTATTTGGAGTTGATTAATTCCACAAGCCTCAATTTATAAATATCTGCAATAAAGAGCAAGCAGATAAAAGTGAGATTGACAGATGGGTCATCAGTCCTTTGATGTCACCCTTGGATCAAACAGGCAAGACCTTGTGAGTGACTTTCTAGATTAGCCCCACCAAACCTGGTGGAACAAGGCACTGGGCCTTCAGGGAGAACAGCTGAGCTATTTTGCAGGCCCACACCCAGGCCTGACTCATACACAGTCTCTGGGGACCTGTTGGATAGTTCAGATTTGGCAACCATTTGACTACAAGATAGGGGTCTAGTTTAGACTATTCTGAAAGTCAAGGTAGTGGTTTAGGAAATATTAACTTTTTACAGAAATGAGAAGGTATACAACTCCAACACACACACACACACACACACACACACACACACACACACACACACACACACACGAAACTACATCTAAGGTTGACAGTGAAAACTTCAAGGTGTGGTCTGCCTCCACATCTGGAGGTTTTTAATCTCTTACAAAGAATTTTCCATAGATGCTTGTTCATTTTTCTTGTGTTTGTCTTCCCATCTAGACAATAGCCTTCTTGGAGAACAGTGACCTTATCTAACATTAATTTGCATTCTCCATTGTACTGAGCTTGGCAAAAAGGTGTTCCATGATATTTGAATCAATGTACAATAAACCTGCTGCTTTTTAGTATTTCAGTGAGTCCATACAGATGCAAAAAACAGATAACCAGGAGTGTCTCTGACCCTCTGTAAGCTGAATTCCTTGGGCAGTAGATGCTGAGATAGAGTTAGAAGTACAGGAGATTTATGGACTAGAGGGATAATACCTGTAAAAGATAAAAGTGGGGAGGAAACAGGAATGAGCCGGGAAAGTATTCTGAGACCAGTGCAGATCTCACACCTGTGAAAGGAAAAGGGGAGGAAGCAGGAATGAGCCGGGAAAGTATTCTGAGACCAGTGCAGATCTCACACCTGTGAAAGGAAAAGGGGGAGGAAGCAGGATGGAGCAAAGGGTGTCTCGTAGGTCTGACAATCTTGACAATGACTGAGAGCTGCCAAAAATGTGACTCAGCACAAGAGCTGAGCAGATGCTGAAGGTGCCAACAGCTAGATAGAGTCTGTCAGCTAACTGCACATCTTGTAGCTGAATAGCAAAGTCGTGGGAGGGAGGTCCAGGCAGCACACCTCCCTAGTGACACATAATTCCTCGCCTCCATTTCTTCCCCTTGCCCCATTTTACCCATCCATACCAAATATATAACCAAGTGCCATCACATTTATCACAAAGATGTTTTTCAGCACAAGGTAACATCCTCTCTCTCTTCAGGTCATGGCCAATTTAATGAGCATGTGGCCAGTGCAGTCTCCCAGGGCCCCACACTCCAAAGGACCCCCCACTTGGGGTTCAATGTTCTGTATCCGCTGTATTGAAATTCTTAACAATAATTTTACCTTTGAATTTGTATTTTGTGAGTCAGGTTCGATGGACAATGGAGCATGTGCTGGATCCTTGGAGCCTTTGCGTACACGTGATCCCACCTCCTGCTGCCTCTCCATCTCCTCAGATCTTGGCTGCTCCCTGGTACCCAAACCCTGTCTTGCCTCCTCATCACCTGACACATGTGGGGAGATGCTGGAGGCAAGGTCCAAAAAGTGGTTGGCATGTAGGTGTGAGAAGTCTGTCAGAAAACTAATGGACTTTGATATTCAGCAGGGCTGAAAATCTGCATGTTATTACTTGCTGCTGGCTGAATAGCTGAAGGTGATCCCCTAACCTGATAATCCTTTTATTGTTTACCAACCTTTACCTTCTATATATCTGTTTGCTTTGCTAAAGGGAAAATGTGTATTCCAGTAAATAAAAAGCTGGTGGGTCCAGAGATTCAGAGAGCCACTCCTCTAGAGGGTGAGATCGCCGCCTGGCTTTCCCCCATGCCTTCCAAATTTATATTTCTTGTCTTTTGTATCCATTTATGTCACAGCCCCTTCTCCAGATCCTGAATCCTTGCTGCAAAAGTTTGTGGCAGGGAGAGTTGGGTTGAGCGTGGGGTCTTGGAGCTGAGAACAGAGATGCTTGTCTCTGACCTGGACTGAATAACAAGGCGCATTTGGAAGGTGACTTGGCAAGAGTGAGCCCACCCCCAATACAGGTACCTGGCATGTCCTGGCATGGAGGTTGCAATAACTTTGAATATTACTCTCTGTCATGGATGGGGGAGGCAGGCCCATGGGAAGGGGAGACACCTGGTACAACTCCCCCATCTTAGCTGGGACATCGCACCATGATGTGGATGATGGAGGACATCACTGGGTGTGTACTCGCCCATGAGTATCCCTGTGTCCAAGGGATCAAGACACTAAATAGCAAATGAAATTGAGAGAGAGAGAGACAGAGAGAGAGAGAGAGAGAGAGAGAGAGAGAGAGAGAGAGAGAAAAGGAAAAAATAGCTTCATACTTTTAAAAGCATTTAAAATACGTACCTTTAGAAGCACTTTTATCCTGCCTTGTGAGTGAACAAGGGGCCTCACAGTTTCACTTTACAGTGGTCCCGACAAGTTAAGTAGTTGGTCCTCCCGGGACCACAACAGTAACTACCTAGGAGGTGTCTTTTGGCACCTGCCTGGGCTTCTTCCAACCTGTTCTCCACACGGCAGACAGAGTCAGCACTCCAAACCAAGTCCAATTAGGTTACCCCCTCACCTCAGTTTCGGCCATTGATACCTCCTCAGTGCTCTGGGGTAGAATTCTATAAAGCCTGGAGTAGACTTGACCATGCTTCACCCATTTACTACAGCTGAAGACAGTTCCTCTCCATGCAATCAGCTTCCTGCCTTCTCTCCCCAGAGGCACTGTAAGGTCCCCAGGAGTACCCTGAACCAGTGGGAGTTGGGGATCAATGATCTGCCTCTCTTTCCTCTCAGTGGGGCAGATCTGAGTATGTTCTAAATTACAGCAGGCCAGAGGTTGGAAGGGTGGGACAAAATAGGATTAATCAGTTAACAACTGATAGAATTGAGCTCCCAACAGAAATCCAATTAGTACTGCCCCGGTATTGCTTTCCTCTCCCCCTCTCTTTCCTCTGCCCTCACTGAACACTCTGGAATCAACTCCTAATTAAACTACCTGAATCCAACCAATTCCTGTCTGCTTCTCAGGGACTGAAACCACATCTGGCCCCTTCTCCCCTCTAAACTCTTCTTGCGCTGTTCTCCCTCTGCTCTTTGGAGTTATGGTGACCTTGCCCTGCTCTTTCCCCCCATGGCCTTGCTCTTTCTTTCTGAAATGCTCCCTGCCCTGTTTCTTCATCCTGATACCTCCTTCCTAGTTAACTCTTATCCACCCCTCAGATCTCAGTCCCCATGGGGGCTGAAAAAGCCCTTCTTGATTCAGAGTCATAGATTGTTTCTTTCATGTTACAACTTCAGAGTCTCTGCATCTGATAGCTTAGCTAAGCTTCCTGAGAGTAATGACAACATGCCTTATTGATTTTCATTTTTTTCTCCGAAACCATCACAAAGCCTGGCTCATTGTTGGTGCCCAATACATATTTACTAAAAGCCAAATGAGTCCAAAGAGCTTTTAAAATTGTTACAGAGACCACTCACAACGGGCAGGACCTTCATTCAGCTATGTGACTTTGGGCAAGTTTCCTAAACTCTCTGAGTCTCAACTTCCTAATGTGAAAAAGGGGATAATAATAGCCCATATGTTTTAGGGTTCTCATAAGAAGTAAATTAGGTAATGCAGGTAAAGTGCTTGGGAGGGTGTGTGGCACATAATAAGTGCTAATTAAAATGTTAGGCTTGTTTCTCTCCATCTACACAGTTTGTGAGAACTAGGGATTATATGGAAGGATGATTATGAGGTGGGACATAAAATAAATGAGAAAAGGTAAAAATGACGGAATCAGTGTGTCTGGAAAGAAAGATGCGGGGTTATGAAACGCCACACCAAGAATAAACAGAGGGAGTCCCCAGGACATTCTGGCGGACTCTTCTCCTTCTTCACTGAATATAGGATAAGAGAAAAATTTGATAAATGTTAGCATGTTGGGTATGTTAGTTGTGAAGTAAAATTTCCATTAGTAACCCAAGTTTAATGCTGTTTCCCAGTAATTTCTCTCGTTTCTTAACCTTTGTCTTGATAACTTGGTCACCATTTGTCTCCATATCAGTGTCTGTGTTGCAAGAGATGTGATGTGTCATTGAAAACTGACATCAATGTTTCAGGGCAGTGCATTGGTTTCTATTCAGGCGCCAGGCCATGGCACATCCCGTCTTTGCGTGTGTTCTTTTTCATGTGTTCTCCAGATGAGCAATTAACAGTTAAGTATAAATTTTAGTGCTTTTTAAAGATGAGGAAATGTCAGACATTGGGACATACTTGTGACGTGAATGCTTTGATATGGTTAAAAGTTGAGATGTGTGCACTGTTGCCTGGGACTTCAAAATCTACAGCCTGAAACATTTTCTTTTTGGCTGATGATTTCAGTTGTGTATTTATTTCATATATGGTGTATTTATTTTGCATTTAAGCATTTCACATTTCTATTCTATGTGTGTTTATTGATTATTTAGACAGTTAATAAATACTCATTGGGCATCTTCTATGTGGAAAGAGTAATGCAAGAATTCAGAGAAGAATTGGAGGTGTTTCCAGGTCCAGAGAGCCTCATTCTGACAGGAGAGTGAAGAATCTAGAGCACAAATAATTCCTGACTTGATTAAATATTATTTAGCACTTGCTATGCTCCAGGCACTGTTGTAGGCACTGGCAACACAGTCTTAAAAAAACAACAGCAAGGTCTTCCCCTGGGCGGTGTGGCTTAGTTGGTTGGGCGTTGTCCCATGCACTGAAAGGTTGTTGGGTCCATTCCCAGGCTACATGGCCAGGCTACAGGCTCGGTCCCCAGTGCAGGAGGCAGTCAATTGATGTTTTGCTCTCACATCAATATTTCTCTTTCTCTCTCCTTCCTCTTTCTCTAAAAATCAATAAGCTATTTATTTAAAAAACAAAAACAACCCACCAGCAAAAAGGTTCTTTATTGGAGCATAGAGTATATAATTTCAGATTATATATGATAAATTTCATAAAAGAGGAATACCAAAACACTGCAAGTTTAGAAAGGAAAGAGCACATTCAACCAGGAAACTTTCAGGGAGGAGATGGAACTCAGCTAAATGATAGGCATCTGACAGCTTAATAATAGGCCCAAGGTTTTCTAAAAGAGAGGGTACAGAGATTCTGATTCCCAGTTCCAGTGTATGAGGGGACTTTCCCATACCACCTGCCCTGCTAGGTGTCCTAAAATTCATTCAGTTCTGATACTATTGTTAAACAAAAATGTTAACTTCTATGGATAAATATTCTTTTAAAAGAAAGGGTTTATTAGGCCATTGGTAGCCAACAAATAAAAATAAAAAATAAAAAAGGAACTGGTTTTGGAGCATGGAGTCTAAACCACCAGCAGCATGGCTAAGTAGAAAAGACAGACATGTTCCTGTCCCAGAGTTTTGTAAGTATTGCATACATCAAGTTGCAGCGGGGTGGGGGGTGCGGGGCAGGGGGATGTTAGCTGTTCTGAAAGGATTTACATTAGCTATAGACAAAGAGGATGGGGGAAGGTGTAGTGGGGCTAGTTCTGTGATGGGCATAGCAGAGTTCACAAAACTCCTATGTAAGTAAAAAATGGAGGCTTCTGGGATTTGATGGGATTTATCTTGGAAATATCCACCTAAAAGTACATGTAATAATTCCAACATACACTAGGGAGTGTGAGCAGTCTTTTGTGGGTTGTTAACTGATTAATCCTATTTTGTCCCACCCTTCCAACCTCTGGCCTGCTGTAATTTAGAACATCTCAGAATTTGCTTGTCGCCATCTACTTGAAGATTACACAAGTTAGGGGCTCAGTCCCACAAGACCATCCTCCACTTCTGATATCAAAATCAGGCTGTTTCCTGCACTTCTGACCACCTGGCTATAATCAGAGGCTCCCATGACCCCCATTTTAGGTTTAATAATATCACAGGGGGCCTGAGGGTTTGATTCCTGAGCATTCATGGATCTCAGGAAACCTGTTTACTCACTAGCTTACTGGTTTATTACAAATGATATTGAAGGATATGAATCAAGAGCTAGATGAAGGGATTCATAGGGTGATGTCCCAAACAAAAGAGCTTGTGTTTCTGGTGGGGTTTGGAGTTGGGGTTTCCACTATAGGACGCGGAAGCGTTCTGGTTCACTAGCCTGGAAGATCTCTGAACTCCATCGTTTTGGAGTTTTATGGAGGCTTCATTACATAGACATGATTGATTCAATCATTGGCCATTGGTGCTTGACTCAACCTCCAGCCCCTCTCCTGTCTGCTGGAGGCCAGGGGTTTGGGATTGAAAGTTCCAATTCTCTAACCACATGGTTGGTTTCCCCTGGCAACCAGCCTTGATTCTTAGGTGTTTTCCTAGTCACCTGATTAACATAGCAAAAGATACTTTTTATCACTCTCAATCTATAGGAAATTCTAAGGGTTTTAGGAGCTTTGTGCCAGGAAGATTGAAGACCAAATATATATTTCTTATTATTAATCATAATATCATAGGGGGCCTGAGGGTTTGAACACTTGAGCCCTGTCTAGGGAATTGTAAGTCATCTATTAAAGAGTCAACCACAAAAAAAGAGTGGAGAGGAAGCTATAGAGCAGGGTTTCTTAGCCTCACTATGACATGCTGGGCTGGATCATTCTTTTTTTGTAGAGGTTTGTCAGGCATTGTGGGATATTTAGCAGCATCCCTGGCCCTGTTCATTAGATGCCAATAAGTTGCATGCCATCAGTTGTGACCATCAAAAATGTCTCCAGATGTGGCCAAATGTCCCCTGGAGGTCACAGTGGCTCTCCTTGAGGATGACCACAATAGAGTGAGTGAAACCAGATGGTGAGGGCCCTTAACTACCACAGTAAGAAGAACTGATTTAAATTGGATGGGAAGGGCCCATCAATATCACTAAAGGATTTAGCTGTTAGGTTATGTATCAGATTGGAATCTGTAGATATGGAAAGGTTGAATGGGGTGGTTATTGAAGAAGAACTGGTACTAAGAGATTAACAAGGTTGTGAGAGGAAGAGAAAAAAATGAAGTGGATAATAGAAGTTATATACTTGCCTACCTTTCCTCAGTTGTTTTCAAGTCTTTTTCATCTATTATAGTTTGTTTTATTGTTCTGATGGAAATGCTGAAGGCTGAAATTTACCCTTATTTACTCTTTGAGGGGAGTTATAAAAATAATCTCAAATCATTTCTTTATTATAGGTAAAACAGGTTTCTTAAGGGACACTTCTGCCTTGGGGAAGTGAAGGGTATAAAATTTTTTAATCATCTGGGTTGTCTTGGGACAATGGGAAATTGAAGAGCAAGAGTTTTAGTCCCTTCAGGACACCCAGGTTCCTAACTGGCAAGAACCACCACCAGGGAGCCCTTATCTTTCCAACTGTAAATTCAGCCATCTTTATAGAAAACTTGGGAAAAGCAACTGTACATCCATTCTGTAGTATGGGATGTGTGTGTGTGTGCCTGTGTGAGTGTGTGTGTGTGTGCAATTACTTCCTCCTGCCTTATACCATTAGGGCTTGGATTTGTTCTGCGTGCCCCTTCAGGGTTCTCTGTTTTAGAGTGTTCGTAAGCAGGAAATATGGAAACCTATGGTTTCCAAACCCAGCACTTCTGCTGATACACTGTGGGATGTTGGGCAAACGATTTAACCTCCCCGTGCCCCTGATTTAAGTTATTGAGAATGAGGAAGCAAGATTCCATGAAATATTTAACTTTCAAAATACATTGTGGTCAAAGAGATTGAGCGTCCTGGCTAATTGGCTCTCTCTTAGCTAATCTCCCATTTCTATGTTATGATAAAACCTTAGATTGTGGTGGAGTCAACACCACTCAGTGCCTGTCTGTGCTTTTACCACAAGTCTGATCTTGAGCCTGGCTATGTGGGTCTAAAGCTTAGCCTTTAATAAGTTCTCCCCAAATCCTTCCTGAGGCTCTGCTACTGGGGAGCAAAGTGTAAGATGCCAGGAAAAAAAAAAAGAAGAAAACACCTGAATAATCTAGTGGGCAGAGCCAGCTTTTAGCAATAAGTTCTCTGCTCTGCTCAGATAATTGATCTTTAGGCTTAAAGGAACTTGATTTGTTATTTGTTTTTTTTACACATTTTTTTTTGTTTTAACTCAACATATACTATTGATTAATGATTGTTAAGTGCCAAGAAATGGGCATTTAGCAGAAAACAAAAAGCTAATGTTGTCATGGATGCTACAAATATTTGAAGTTTTTTGGTGATGCTAGACTAGAGGATAAAAAGAAACAGTGGTAGAGAAGAAAGGATGTTGGGTTTTTTAATCTTTTAGGTAGGGTGATCAGAAGAGGCATTTCTGAAGAGGTGATATTTGAGCAGTAACCTGACGGCAATGGGAGAGGGAATGTCAATCACAGTACCCCAGGCAGAGGGGTACAACAGTGAAAAGGTTCTGAGGTGTGTTTTCTGAAGTCCAGACTATGGCCATGAACATGCTGAGGAACATCCTGTGATGCTGAGATACGAGCAAAGGTGCCCAGGTATTCTGATATCCTTTCCTGCTTTTTCCTTTCTGTATTCAGAAATGTGCAAAGTACCCGTTGCCCTGTAGGCTAGTGGGAGAAGCTGGATTGTGGTTCCAGGTAGATCAACCAACTTGAAAATAGAAATCCACGAAGAAACTGCTGAACGATATAGCTTGGTGTCTACTGGAATGCAGCCAACACAAATGGATTGGGGCTGGAGAATTGGTGACTGAAAGATATTTGAGAATTATGGTTACCTTCTGTGAATAGCAGCAGCACCAGGGCGTGTGATACATTGACGGTGTTCTTGGCCCAGGGACTCCAGAGAAGTTCGGCAATAAGTAACAAGTGGCTCCAAGGCTGTGATGTTTAATTTCCTTTTAAATGGGGACCATGTCTTCACTTACTGGCACCTCTCACTGCAGAAAGCACAGTACTAGAAAAATCATCAGCACATATTTAATGTTCATTGAATGAATGTGTGGCAATTGCATCACAGACTCAGGCATCTGGTGCAGCTGGAGAGAATCTTGGGGGAGCTTCAGGTCCTGGCCCGTGCTTATTAAACTACGAGTTAGTTTTAAGGCCAATATATGGAAAAGAATTTCTAGACTCATATCAGGATGAACTCAGTAGTCATAAACCAATCATTTGCCGTAAACTGGACAGCAGAAACATTGTCCTAAAGAAGAATTGCTACCAGAGCTGTAGTAGTCATAGGATTCTGGTCTCACATTCACAATGACTTTTTGATGACTACATTCCTAAAACATCTGTATGTTTGCCAAAATTGAGAAACACATTAGAGAACATGGTTTGTTTCTATATTTGTATGCCTGCGAGATCTCACTGTCTAGTAGAATATTCCAGCTGCCATTTTTGGGAAATGAATATATTTTACATCAATCTATTTATTTTGAAAGATCTGAAATAAAGGTGATTTCTCAGAATTACTTGGAAAAAAGTCTAAGTAAATACTAGAACTTCTTTATTTTCAGTAATTCTTCACTGTCCTTATATCATCATCATCATCATCATCATCATCATCATCATCATCATCATCCCTCTTCCTTCTCTTCTTCTTTCTCCTCTTCTTCCTACCACTATTTTGATTTTTCAATTGCTTATAGTGACCTTTATTCAATTTTCTTTTAAAAACGCTATTGAATATCCTTTGCCATAGGGTAAGTTAATGGATTGCTTGTTTTATTTCAAAGGAGACTAATGATTCAAATCTTGTTTATAGAAATAATAGTCCACATGGTCATACAGAGTTAATACTATAACCCTACTGTTCTGTAAACTAGAAATGCATGTATTTGCTATTGTCTGAAATATCTTACTTGCTTTGTGACCTTGGACACATTATTTATCTTCTCTGACTCTCATTATCATATGTAAAATGGGGCAAATAATAACCACATCAGAGGTTGTTCTTAAAATTGTCCAAGATAATATATGCATACCTTTAAATCCTCTGCCTGGTACAGATTGGGGTTCAATAATGAAGAGATGGAATCATTAGCTATGATAAAATATAAAACTGGAAAAAAGAAAGATAACTATAAGATACAGTTTATCAACAGTAATAAGCACACTGTTTAACTATGTATAAATTCAAAGAACTCCTAAGTAGACTAAGGTCTTCAGAAATAGACTTGGTCTCCACAGTTTGGACTAGTATAGGTTAAGTGGCTTAAACATTTATTATTATTATTATCATCATCATCATTATTATTATTATCCTTCTAAACACTCCTCACATCTGATGCCCTGGTTACACATTTAGCCTTCCCTTAGCATTATCTCTCAGGTTTTGATATTTTTAAAGTCATCATAAGGAGGGATGACTTATACAAGTATGATTAGATGGTTGTACTGGATAATTTAAAGACCTTGTTCAACTCTGAGAGTTGATGAGTCTCAGCCCTCATGTGGTACCATTGGTTGGTCTATTGAGTCATAGCAATTATTGTAGCCATTTCATAGAAAAGCACACTGACATGCAGAGGTAAAATAACCCCTCAGCTCAAGTTCACATGTTTCATAAGTGGTATTCACACTCAAATTTACCTGACAACAATGTTGGTTTCCTCAAACACTATGTTATGCTGCCCATTCCAGAGGCAATTGTAACCTGTAAAAGATTCTCAAACAATAAATTTTACTTAATTTGATTATACATCAATATGTAGTATCAAGTCATAAAATAATAGAGATTTAAAATAAAGCAACATACCTCACATAATATCTGTGAATATATATGTATATATGTACATATATGTATGTTTGTACACATATGTATATAGTTGAATATTAGACAAATCAAATAATATCAAGGTTTCTTAACTAATGTTGTCTTTTATACCTTAGATAAAATTTGACAATCACAAGTCACATGCTAAAAAGACTAAGGGGTTCAGCTTAGCATTGTCACTTAATTAAACTATAATAAATTTGATTACATTAACATATACATAAATTCTATTGTATTTGCTTGGTAATTGGCCATACATTCATGGCTGTATGATTATATTTAACTAGAGGCCCAGTGCACAGATTCGTGACCAGTGGGGTCCCTTGGCCTGGCCTGCGCCCTCTCACAATCCAGGACCCCTTGGAGGATATCGGGGTCTCGGTGCATGGATTCAGCCTGATCCCTGCAGGCCAGGCCGAGGGATCCCACCAGTGCATGAATCTGTGCACGAGGCCTCTAGTATGCATATAAGATTTTTGGTTAATCTCTTCCCACCCTCCCTGCTCCTCCCTTCCCTCTGAGATTCATCAGTCTGTTTCATGTTTCCAGGCCTGTGCATTGAGCTTCTGCCCCCTGGTGGTCAGTGTGTGTCATAGCTACTGGTCGAACGGTTAAACACTTAGCATATTAGCCTTTTATATATATAGATAGTGTAATGATTACATTTAGAATTGCTGCTACAGGAAAAATACAAGTTTTCTTTCTCCCACTGTTTAGTTCACTAGTACTAAACATTGTGTCATCATGCTATGTGCATTTTCATTGTTGCCATCATGTATATAATCACATTAAAATCTTAGCCCTTACTCTCCAGTCGGTTTCTCTTGTTCTTAACCTTGACTCCCCTCTGGGCAGTGCTGGGCTTTTCCCTACCTAATGCTTTAAGCTGCCTGGTCTTTTATCCTCCAATATTATGGGGTACCTCCAATATTATTTGCAGGTCTAATTTCAAATATCTTTCTCTCTTTTATTTTTCAGATTATGGATCAGTCCATGGCTCTTGTTAAGAAAAATAGAGTCAACCTATCAGACTGGGGTTAGTTCCAAAGAACTGGGTGATTAAGAACCCTAGAAACTGAGGTTGTTGGGGGCACGGGTCACGGTTGGGAGGAAAGTAGCCCATGACTTCTTGGAGGACAGGGAGGTTGTCGTGGCCTCAGCAAGGGGAGAGGGCTCAGTCAGAGTATGCACTGGGCCCTGACCTGGGCCTGTGGAGCAGGAAGACGGGAACAGACCCGACACTTTCCTGTCCTTTTTGGATAAGTGTTTCGCCACCCCCCACTGTACCTCCACCCCACACTACCAGGCATCAGAAAAGAAGTTTAGGTGTAAGAACAGTTTTAGGTGTAGTGGAATGTGAGAGGTATGAAGACATCCCTGCCTTCCACCAAACCCTCTTGACAAAGTTATCCCCATCTGTTTTCCATTGTTCCAAATCCCTTTAACATATGTCTTTAATTGCACAATGAAATATTAAAGGCTTAAACTTGCATACATGGTAAATGATGAGTTCTTTGTTGAATTCAGAGAAGGGGTTAGAAAGGGGATGTTGCCTGACCTTTACAGTTTTCATTGGGCCAGCCCTGTCTATTTTTATCTTGGTGAGAACCTCTGTGTAACAGGTTTTTGTTTTTCTGGCAGAATGGTTTTTCACATTCTGAACCGCTAATCGTAAAGTCATCACTGTCTATCTCAATGATCTTTTCCACACAATGATTTATGTTGTAATCAGTGCATACATATGACACATTGGATTATTCATGTATTTTTTCTAAAAGTCCTTGTTGGAAGATTTTGTATTTACTCTGGTAAGTGATAATGGTATTCAAATGTACCAGCTAAGTAAATCTAGTAAGGGGGAAAACTAGGGTATCATATAGAAAATCAAGACAAAAATGAAAGGGATTTTGGTCATCAAGGGAAAAGAGGGGCATTTATCCTGAATTATAGGAACCAGCTGCCTATTTTGGATTGAACTCAGCATGTTACTTATTTCAGAGTTCATGCATTCAAAAATATCCATTTGGCACCTGTTATGTTCTAGAAACTGTACTCAGTGCTGTAGTTACAAGAAAGATGTGGTTCCTCTTTGCACAGAGCCATTATCTAGTGGCTAGAAATGATGCCAAAAGAGTCCCCAAGATCAACTGATACAAACCTCCTTAGTTTACAGGTTAGAAAATGGAAGTACCAAGAGGCGAAGAAAATTGCCCTTTGTCATGGCTGGTGAATGGCAGAGCCAGGCCTGTCACTTGATTCTGGCAACTCCCAGCCCAATTCAAGTGAGTTAGCACAGGATCATGGGCATTGTGGCAAGAATCCACTTGGACAGTTTGCTGTAGCCTGGAAGATCCTTTGCCCTCACCAAGCCTCTTGGATGTACAGAAAGTGGCTTAAATATTGGGGTGTATTTTGTTCATGACATTAGGGCATTTTGGGGGTATGACAAGGAAGCATAGCCATGGGGCATTGTTCGCTTTGGGAGACAGTTGCCTTCTCCCCCCACCTCTCAGTGCATTTCCAGGCCTGCCTGAGCAGAGGAGTTTGGCTGACTACTGGGTTGTTATTAAAATGATAATTAAAGAGGTAACAGGAAGGGAGCATGTTCCAATACCATCTAGAAGAGTCAGCACTTTCACAGGGTTATTACTCAACTGAAGGGAACCTGCAATGCAGTTGTGTCTGGAATCAATAAAGATACATTCCCAAGCAATGGATTTTTTGTTGTTGTTAATCCTCACCTGAGGATATTTTTTCCCATTGATTTTTAGAGAGTGGAAGGGAGGGGGAGAGACAGACAGAGACACGTGGATGTGAGAGAGACATATCTATAGGTTGCCTCCTGCATGTGCTCAGACTGGGGCCAGAGATGGGCATTGCAACTGAGGTATGTGCCCTTGACCTGCTCTTGACTGGAATCAAAGCCATGACCCTTCAGTCCACAGGCTGGTGTTCTAACCATTGAGAAACATCAGCTAGGGCCCAATCAATGGATTTAATGGCCAACTTGTCACTTATAAAAATACACCTTAGAACAGTGGTTCTCAACCTTCCTAATACCGCGACCCTTTAATACAGTTCCTCATGTTGTGGTGACCCCCAACCATAAAATTATTTTCATTGCTACTTCATAACTGTAATTTTGCTACTGTTATGAATTGTAATGTCAATATCTGATATGCAGGCTGTGTTTTCATTGTTACAAATTGAACATAATTAAAGCATAGTGATTAATCACAAAAACAATATGTAATTATATATGTGTTCTCCGATGGTCTTAGGCGACCCTTGTGAAAGGGTCATTCGACCCCGAAAGGGGTGGTGACCCACAGGTTGAGAACCGCTGCCTTAGAACAACAGGAAGGTAGATGATGATCTTGAATCACCCATATGGTATTTACTGCTGCTCTTTGCAGGCAACTTTTAACTTCTTTTCAAGATTGACTTTAAAAGGATCCATATTTCTGGAATTTTCTTGGGAAATAAGAGTTTTAAGAGTTTATTGGGAGTTTATTAGTAGATTTATTTCACCTGGCACTGGAAATGCATTTTAATGTGGAGGGTTAGGGCTTGTTCCTGCAGGCCATCCACAGTCACTGAAAAGGAGGGTCCTTCCCTGAGTCTCCCCAAACATTTCACTGGAGGCCTGTGCATCCTGCCCACTCTGTGGGTGAGCCCAGGGCCTGTGCCATCGCTGGACTGCAGTGTCATTCCCTCTCTCGCTCAAGGAATCATACTCATCAATTTCCCAAACGCATTTCACTTTGGAACCCTCCCTTACAGGTTTTTTCTGTTGATAATTCATGAAACTACTGTTCTATAGAACAAAACTTGGGAAACTGGCAAATAGACATGAAAATTGAATGAATGTGATGATGTCATTGCAGGACTAACCTTGGAACAGTTTGATTTATTAAAATGAAATATGCAATTTATATAATCTGCACTAATTTTTGTCAGTCCAGAATTGGCATTGAAAGTGACCTCGCAAGCAGACAGAGGTGCTAGGTCTATCCCCTTTGGTTCTGGAGATGAGAAGCAACAGTGAGGCCACTAGGCTGGGGGCAGTGTCCACTTCTGCTCCAGAGGACCTGCTCCGGGGATGACGTGCCTCAGATCAGCAGGGCTTCCTCAAGTCTGTGCGTTCACTGAAGCCTCATTTCCCGTCAGCAGCAGGAGGGGAAAGCAAGAAAAGATAGTCACTCAGTAAGTTAGTCATGTTGGGAAACTTATCTGTTTCAGGCACTGGTTCCTCTCATGCAAGGGGTGGCCTATGTGTGGTCTGGCTTGCAGACTAACGCCATTTCTTGGTGCTATCACGAATACTTGACGCGATGTGTGCTATTTCCAGCTTGTCATCTGTCCCTGGCTTGCGAAACTACCATCCAAGAGAGCAAAGGCATTTCTACTCCCTTGGGCCATTGCCTCCTGACATTCTTTGCCGATTACCTCTGAAGCAGCTGTGATCACTTCTTTGGATGATCAAAGCATCAGCTGATGGCTGTTTGTCTCACTAGAAACAGGCCAGCTCTGGCTGGTCCCAGCAACATGCCTGTGGGTGAAGCTCAGGGACACAGGGCCTTGGCCTGGCTCCCAGGTGGGCTGCACTTTACAAAGCAGGTTCCGAAGACATGATGACCTGGAGGTGTTATAATGGGGTGAACTGGTGGAATTACAAATATTTAGTCTACCCCCTTCCCTGAGCCTCTAGCAGGAATGAAACTAAGCCAACCCAGACTGGTAACAAGCAGAAATACTATTAAAGGTCCCTTAAAAAGGAGATTCTACAGTCACCTTCCTCTCTACAAACCTGATTTTTCCTGGTGATGAAAGAACTAAGGTTTGCCATCCTCAACAGAGTGTTCCTTAGGGTCCACTGAATTAATCCACATACATATTATATGTATACACATAATATAATGTACACATGTATGCATATAATACATACACATATATGTCTACAATACACACATATATACATACTAGAGGCCTGGTGCACAAATTCATGCACAAGTAGGATCCCTCTGGGTGGTCTGCAGGGATCGGGCCGAAACAGTCCAATGCTGCCTGCAGCTCCTACCTGCCACCCCTGCTCATCCCAGCCCCACTGTGCCTGCCACGGGCTCATGCCCAATCAGTCCCGGTAGGGAGAGGCTCATGCTGCCATAGCAGCGCTCACCAGCCATGAGCCCTGCATCTGGCACCCTCCCAAGGGGAGTGGCCTGCGGGATCGGGCTGAAACCGGCTCTCCAACATCACCTGAGGGGTCCCAGATTGCAAGAGGGCACAGACCAGGCTGAGGGACCCCACTGGTGCATGATCCGGTTGGGGAGGGACCATGGGAGGGCTCCAGGGCATATCTGGCCCATTTTGCCATTTTTCTCAGTCCCGATTAGCCCGACCCCAGCAGCAAGCTAATCTACCGGTTGGAGCATCTGCCCCCTGGTGGTCAGTGCATGTCATAGCAAGCGGTTGAGCAGCCTTAGCATATCATTAGCATATTATGCTTTGATTGGTTGTTCGGTTGTTCTGCCATTTGGTCTATTTATATATTACCCTTTCATTATATAGGATATATACATTTTATACACACACTATGTTTGATTGCTTGCCATGATGTGCACTGACCACTGGGGGGCAGCACGGAATGAAGGAAGGCCCCATAATGATATTTACTGTCATCATTAGCGGTGCATGTGCTTGTATATTGGAGGAATATAAAAATTTATAACAGTCTTCCTCCAAGGGGATTTAATCTATGTAAAGATATAAGAAATATGCAAAGCTGCATGATGAGAACCATGTGGGTCTGGACCCTGAGCTGGCATTATAATGGAGAGTGTTGAAAGAGGTACATCTTCAGCTGGGAATTAAAATATGACTACTATTACTACAACTACTTTTTGCATTTATCGAACACTTACAAATTCCTGGTATGGTTCTAACTACCTTCATATTTTCTCCTAAGTGCTTTTTGCATGTGTTTAACCATCACAATGACACTGTAAGGGAGAAAGAGGAAGTGTGCACGAAGAGTTTAAGTGGTGGTAATTCAGTTCTAGACCTAAATCTAAACCAGTCAGATTGTAAAGCCCCTGATCCTTTCCACTAAGTGTGCTGCCTCTGACGGAGGGATTGCAATATGTGCAGAGAAGGGCAGAGGCATTCCTGATGAGAGGAGCCTGGTCAGCAACGGAGTGGTGGCAGCAATGTGTAATTGGCTGGTGGGTGCTTGATGTAATGATTGGCACAATGCCTGGAATAGAGTAAGTGCTTGATAAATGTTTGTTGAATTAGACTGAATGGTTAGAAAGAGAATGCTGGAGAAGTTGGCTATTATCAGATTGTGCAGGGTTTTAAATTACTGTCTAAGTAGTTTAAACTTAGTACTGTGGATAAGATCTTTGAGTGCTTGGATTTCTGGAGAGGGCAACATACTAGTTTATAAAAGTGTGTCACTCTAACCTATATTTCCTCTTCTTTAGTGCTTTCTGTAGAATTGCTAGGAAAAAAATAAAAACCATGCTAGTTATGCCCATTACAAAATCATGCTACACTTTGTTTAGCCTTCACTGGAAAAGTTAGTTGCTGATTATACCTGACAGTCAGTTTTTCTGTTATGCACATAGTCCCTTCTAAATGCATGAGAACGAGCAAGTCCTTAGGAAGCCAACTTGCATATAGTGTGCCCCCACTCTCGTTGGCTGAGCATGATTAGATTTCTGGTGGGCATTGTGACAGGACAATGTACTCTCTTTGGAATATCAAGAGTGTGAAGCATTTAGCAGAGGGTGTAGAACTGAAAGATCATGCAGAGAAGAGCCAAAGAGGATGCAACAACCTGCACATCTACTAGTGCAATGAAGAAGCAGGAATGATACATAAGCAGAAAGTATGATGTAGAGAGAAATTATTTTATGCATACCTCCAGCCCAAGTCCTTTGATTTCAAACTCAGTTCTGGATACTTGCTGAAATTCCCCATAAAATGAGAAATCCTACCACCCCTTTACACTATTCATTCTCCCGGACTTTTCTACAGCATTTTACATATTTGCTCATTCGCTCCTTTCTAAAACTCTTCACCGTGAAATGTAATACAGTACTCTCCTGAGTCTTTCCTTCTTCTCTTCTTACCCTCATCTTCCTCTATGCCCAAGGCTTTTCTGAAACATAGTTCTCTTCTCTTTTTCTGTCTGCATGATTTTATCCATCTTCAGGCTTTACACTTATATTACTTTGCACATGGTATTCCCAAACTATGGATGCAATCTGGATATCTTTTCTGAGCTCTCAGGGAGCTCACATTTCCAATTGTTTGCCCCAAACCTCTAACTGGTTGACGTTCCATTAATTATAAAAGGGTCTATGCAGCCCCAAGGCCATGCCTTGATTCCGGACTTTATTACCTCTTACTTGACATCTCCATTCCTAATGGTTTTTGTGTGCTGCCAAAAAAACATAAATCCCTAAATTACAGCTCTGATTTTATCCCTTCCTTTCCCTAAAATCTTCAGTGACCTCTTCTCATCTACCAGGAAAAATTCACAATCCTTAACTTGGCACTATTGTTTATATGTAATATGATCCCAGACGATTCCAGAATTTTTACATGTCTTTAGATTTTTGCAAAGTAGGATCCTTTCTATGTCTCCTCTAGCTTTCAAAATTCTATTAATTTTTTTAAAAAATTCAAAGTTCTCCTTTTTTTGTTTCATAAAGCATTGGCAATTCTAAATGGAATCATCTCTTTTCTCTAAATTTTCATGATTTCTTGTTTTAACCACATTAAGTCAACGATTGTCAGGTTATTTTACTTTCCCTGTGGTATGGCTAATTTGTGTTTGGCTCTTAATCAGGTGTCACAGTTCGCTGTGTATGGCCTGCTTGCTCTCAGCTCCAGTCCTTGTCTGTCCCTGCTCTGCCCGGTATCACCTGTGGACTGTGCAGCCCATACTCCTGTGTCAACTGCTTTCATATGGCCTGGGTTTTCTGCTGGGAGGCACAGGCGTGAAAAACCAAGGTCTTTTCCCCAACCACTCTGCCTTGGCAGGTGTCTCCAGGGAAGCTGTAACTCCTTTTGGCTCCAATTCCCACTTGATAGTTCCAGCTTCTGCCTGGTGGTCTCTGCCCTTGGATTTCAGGAGCATGGTCTCCTCATCTTCCTGCCCATGTATGGCGGTAGAGCCTATTATTTATTTCTGGATTGCTCCACCGCTCTCTGATGGGCTTCTTGCTCTTCTATCACCTGTGTATTCATTTCCCATATATTAAATCCCTTTTATTTGAAATACAAATGGTTTCTGCTTTTCTGGGATGGATGATGAATGATTTTCCAGTAGACTATGAATTTTCCTTATATACTCCATAGTGCCTGGCTCAGTGACTTGATACTGCAAGTGCCAAATACATATTTATTGAATAAATGCATAATTGCAGAAAAAAATTTTGCCTTAAAAAGGGCACTAAATTTTGCATTAGAAAATTTAGTAAACTGGAAAATATTTCATTTTCATTTTTTTTCCTCCCAAGCTCTGAGGAATGCTTATAAATTTAGGAGGCTCAAATTATTCTTAACATTAGTTATTGAGTATTTTATTTAATCTCAAACATCAATATTTGACACCACTTTACTAGGAGGTATTAAGGAAATAATGTTAAATGGAAAAACAAACAAACAAAGGGGGCATCTGTAATACTTTCAACAAGATATATATATATATATAATGTTATTGTTATATTGATATTGAGTATTTTCTTCCTCAAGGTCCATGGGCCCAGAAGAACTCATGGTTCTGTGAGTCACTCACTGTCTCTGTTCATTAGGGTTCCCACTTCTGAGGGCTGCAGTAATATTGGTGGATATGTGGGAATATGGGAGGCATAGCTGGAGTGATGAGCCAGTGCTTTTAGAACCATCTCCACGGCACAGGGAAGTGGATTTACGGTTTAAGTCCTTACGTACTCTGTCTTGGTTTTAACCCATGGCCTTGACCTTCTCTCCTGGCCTTAATTTCCCCATTCATCAGAAAGTAGCACAAGTCACGGAAAGGATTCTGTGGAGAACAATCTGATAAAATAGAGAATGAGGTGGAAGGGGGAGAGAGTTTAACCATTGCTATAGATGGGCCTTGCCACAGAATGTTGTTGTGAAAAGGAAGGAATCTGGTGGCTCCAGACAAGAAGGTTGCCTTGTCCAGTGAACAATTATTTATTGGGCGCTTACTATGTTACTGGCACTGTGGTCAGTGCAAGGGATTCAGAAGCAGTTGCCTACAAGCTTCTGCATTTGTCATACAAAATAATATCACTTCTGGTGTTCGACTGTTACTCTTTGCAGGCCAAACGTTAGAATAACTTTTTATTTGTTCAGATTCTTGGAGTTGAAAGCAATGGGGGAAAGCCTCCTTCTGCCTACTAAAGTTAGTATTTCTTACTCCTTTGCACGCAGGTGTGGTCAACTTTGTAGTCCCGTGACAATGCATATGTTTAAAGTCTCTTTAAATGTCTCCCTGCAAATATTTTTTGATAATTTTGTGTCAGCTCAGCAAGAGGTCCTGTGGGAGTGAAGTCAAGACCTCTGGCTCGGAGGGCTGACCCAGTGATAATTGGTTCATTGCTGAGCACATCTGGAAATCTGCTGGGACTTTAATAGGATTTCCCCACCCTCTCCCCAAAGGAGACTGTCTGTGGTTGCTCACCTTAAAAGGCATATGGCTTTGATATTAGATATTTCAGACCAGTTTGCTATTCCTCACAGCTGAGAAACCTTCCCTGCCCTTGTCATTGTGAGAGTAGTAGGCTCAGCTCAGCAGCCTGGGACCTCACACCTTGCTAGTAGTCCATGGTTGAAATCGCTGCTCTAAGAGACTGAGGCCAGTACATTGAAATAATACCAGCAGAAGGGTAGCTGCCATATTGCAGGCCAACTGCACGGCACACTCTAGACTAAGTCTTGCCTACATGGTTTCACTTAAATATTTCAAGAGCTCATGAACTAAGTATCACTAATTCTGGTTTATGGATGAACAAACTGAGGCTCAGACTAATTAAATTGCCTAAGATATAAAATTAGGTTTAAAAAACACACCAAAACCCAAAATAAAATCAGGGTTTTTTGAGACAATGTATTTCAATTATACAATGTCTCCGTTCTCCCTTGACCTGTGATTTCACTTGAGTGAATGGGTTTCTGATAAGATTCTTTATTCCATTCTAGTGAAAAAAAAAAAAAAGGTCACCTCAAGGTCTTGGAACTGATCTCTCTGCTATGATGTAGAACAGAGGCCTAATTCCCACATTGCTGGGCTGTCCTTGCGTGCGTGCCAGCTGTGTCTGTGCTGCAGTGTCCGGCTTCCTACTCTACTCATAACACAGTGATATCAGCAGTGGGGCAGTGAACATCTGCCCTTCAAGGACCACAGAGGAAGCTATTGTGTTCTCTAGGACAGCATAAGTGGCAGTAGAGAAAGTTAGGAGTTGCTCCAGCCTGTGGCTTATGATATTAATTACTGAGGAGTTAGGAAAGAATTTCATTGATTTTGCTGTAGAAGCTATTGATTTCATTAATCTTTGTTTCCCAGCTATCTTTTTAAACCAAATTTAAAAAATTGTCTTTTTGTACAGAGCTTGCATGGCTTACAAGCTTCTGAATTTGTACACTTAGCTAATAACACTAAAATTATTAACATGTAAAACAGCAAAAATTGAATTGTTGAAATTCCCATCTGAAAAATACCTGTTCTTCCATTGGTATGTGATGCTCTTTATTCTAGTATGGCAGCTTTTATTTCTCTCTGGGCTCTACATCTGGAAAATTGTTTTGAATATGAAAATAATAGCAGCAGTACAAACAACAAGAGCAAACTCCCTTCTGTCCATTCTTCCATGCCATTCATTCTCGCATCCTGATCCTAAGATCCTCTCTTTCCATAAACACTCCCCTTGAGCCTCACTTTTTTAGCTTTTCAGCACTTCTGCCTTTTGGGTTTTCCCATGATGTTTTATTTGGGGAGAAATGACATATTGATAATTCTGCCTCCTCGGTTGCACTCTAGACTTTGTGTCAGTTAGGGATCCATAGCAAAGAATTCCACTGACATGGTTTAACTGAAGAAATTTTATTTATTTTTATTTTATTTATTTTTTAAAAAATATATTTTTATTGATTTCAGAGAGGAAGGGAGAGAGAGATAGAAACATCAGTGATGAGAGAGAATCATTGATTGGCTGCCTCCTGCACGCCCCCTACTGGGGGGATCAAACCACAACCTGAGCATGTGCCCTTGACCTGAATTGAACCTGGGACTCTTCAGTCCACAGGCCGACGCTCTATCCATTGAGCCAAACCAGCTAGGGCAACTGAAGAAATTTTAATGCAGAATGATTGAGGGGGTATTGAGGTACTCAGGCACTAGCAAACATAAGAGGCCATTGGCCTATCTAGGCCTAGAGGAGCAAGGGGGAAATAGTGTTCCTGAATCCCACTTGGCTGAAGCCATGGAAGGTGAGCTGCCAGGCAGGGGCTATAGTTGGGAAGAGAAGTGATCATAACCGGCCATCAGAGATGAAGCAAGGGGGAAGCAATCTCTTTTAAACCAACCTCTCTCCTGCCATTTCCAACCTTCCACAAATGCTACCTTTGTGTAAGAGTGATGGACACCAGAAGGAGTTGGAGTTGTGCTTCCAGGGAACAGAGGAGGGCAGAAAAGGGACGAGATGGATCTGAGCATGTCAAAGTAGCAAATGGAGAATCACCAGCATGATATCTTATTCATCATTGGAACTCCAACAGATAACACAGTGCCTGTACTGAGTAGAAAGTTAACAAATATGGAACAGAACTGGAAGATATATTGGAGCTCAGTGGGTTCAGTTGTCTGATTTTAGAGCTGAGGAATCTGGAATTGAGAAATACGGAGGTGACTTACTCAAGGCCATGCAAGCAACTAGTGGCTAAAGGAGCATCATAGAGAAGGCATCTGAATTCCACAGCCAGTGCCCTCTCCCACCACCACTGTCTAGCAGCGAACATTGGTCTATCTTATTCCCTTCATCTTATAACTATGCTTCTCATTATAATAATCTCAGTCTTTTTACTTCTTCTTGGATCCTTCTTCTTACTCTCAGACCTGGGATAGTTTTCATTTTCTTTTTCTTCTCAATTCTATGCATTACTGAGCACTCAAGATGCATCATCAGATAGTGCACTCAGTCCTGGACTTACAAGCATGAGCAAGATCATCCCATGCTTATTCCACAGCCACTCCTTTGTACTGGCCTTTTTCTATCCTTGGAATATAATAATTCATCTCTGTGATCTCCTGGCCAACATTCACAGCTCAACCCTCATGCCACCTCTTCTGAGAAGTAACCCTGATTCCCTCTTGTCTGGCAATGGACTCATTGCACCATGATTATCTGTGTGTATGTCTTGCTCCCTTACAGAAGAACACGCAAACTCTAGCATCATTCCTATCACACAGTAGGTTTTGATAAATGCTTGGTGAATGATAGAATAAAGGGTGGATGGCCCTAGCTGGTTTGGCTCAGTGGCTAGAACGTCGACCTGGGACCTAAGTTTGATTTCGGTCAAGGGCACGCACTTCAGTTGCAGACTCCTCCCTGGCTCAGGCCCTGGTCAGGGTGTGTGCAGGAGGCAACCAATCAATGTGCTTCTCACACATCAATATTTCTCTGTTTTTCCCTCTCTCTTCCACTCTCTCTAAAATCAATGGGAAAATATCCTCAAGTGAGAATTAAAAAAAGGGGGGTGGGTGGATGAAAGAAGGGATTCATTATGTGACTGCATTTAAGGCTGTCTTCTTCCCCTCTATTTTACCATGGTTACCTTCCAGCCACTCTCAGAAAATCAACATATTTTATTCTAGAGGTGTTACTGTAGTTGGTGGAACACCTATAATTGACCAAAAGCTAACTTAGTCCTCATTCTACAGGTAAAGAAACTGAGCTTCAGAATAAAATGACTTGCTGAATTGTGCTGAAATTTGACCCAAAGACTGTCTAACTCTAAGTATATGAACTATGTTGCATTTTCTCATGTCTTAGGTTCATAAGAATATATTCATGTGTTAATTGTATTAAGAACACTTTCTTCTTCAACTCACACTCACCTCTCCTGCCGTAAATATAACCCTGCCTTTCCCTTTATTTTTTATGGCACCCAGACTTCACCGTGCTCCTTGTGCTATGTGACTTCCAAAGAGTGAAGTAAATGTCATGTTTTCAGAAGTTACGTTGGTACTTTATGTCTGTACAGTGAACGGATTTTATGATCTTGTGACATGAAAAGAGACTGAAATCTCTGTTTTTGAAAGAGGGCCAAATTGAGCTTCGTGCAGTTAAGCAATCCACCCAAAGTCTCACAATGAATGATGGCACAACTTTGACCGCAACTAGGAAAAATGGGAAGTAGGCACAATTTGTTTCTTGACCTAGTTGTCTCAATATCAGACCTTTCCATGTCTAAAACATTGAATTATAATCTAATGAAGCTGTAAGGTGTGGTTTTTCCTAGAACAAACTGCTTTGTTTAAGGGCCTCTTTAAGAGTGAAAAAACTTTAAAGCTTAAGTGTTAACTGACATTAGTAGAATGATAGTCAATCCCAAGTAATTTGGGCAGCAACCAACTGCTTCTACTGAGAAGTGATAAAATCAGGCTCACCTAGGAATAAGGTCTAAGATTCCCATGCTATCTGATTTCCCAGTAACATCCGATGGGGTGTTGATGCCAGTTCCCACCCATGATTGTCAGTTTTCCTTTCCTTATCTACACAAGAGCTCTGAGGTGACTGCAAAAATAAAGCCAGGGCTGCCCACGGCCTAGCAAAGAGACCTGGCCTGACTTGAACTTGGAGGAGATGGGAATCATGGTCCTGTAGGAGGAAACTGCAGTGCAGACAAAGTTTAATTTAAATTGTTTGATCCTGTGAGTGACTCATATTTCATACAGAAGACAAACCCTGAGATAAGCCATTTGATAAGAACTTGCTTTGATAGATCCCAAAACGGTAGTGGTTACATAATTCTAGGAAAGGCAAAGGAAATATTCAGGGCTTCAAATGTGTATATCCAATAGAGGGAGGGAAGGAGAGAGAGAAAGAGCTGCTTGAGTTAATACCTTTCTGGTCTCTAATCATTATTGTTATTGTGATGGGTCCAGCAGCTGACTCCACCCAACCTATCAGCAGATGCTAAGCAGGTATGAAGTATCCATGAGGGCTTCTGGCCACACTCCTGGAGTCTAACACTTAGAAATGGTGGCTGCATGGGGAGGACAAGGAGCCTGAGTTTCCTGATGGCATGGGGGTGGGGGCAGGGGAGGGTGTATATGCAGGAGTGGGACTTGCTGGCTTATTTATGCTGTGTGTGTGTGTGTGTGTGTGTGTGTGTGTGTGTGTGTGTAAGTGCACGAGGGCATGTGTGGATATTAAACAGTCTCCTGTATGAGTTCCATCCCTAGAATTGTCACAACTGCTGAGCTTATTTTTTCATATCTCATCTGCACTTTAGATCATTGATTGGGTGCTAGAACATAATAAAGATTGGGGCATTGCTGTTTCTCATCTACCCAGCTTGGTTACTGCTTTAACTCCTTTAGGGTCTTGTCCTTAATTTATTTGCATTGTCTCAGCATCTGGCAATTAACTGCGGGATTGGGAAAGACTTCTATAGTAAATACTAAGAAGAAAGTAGTAACTTTGCTCTTAATTGGTATTTTCATATTTCAGTACCGTCTCTCCATCATTGAACTTCAATGATATATCTGTAGGCTCTGGCATGGTTACCACTAGATACATGGACAGTGCAGAGTTCTGTGGGCTAGAAACCTATTTGTAACACTGCCCACACTTTATATCCTTCTCTGAGTCTCCAGATTCTTGAAATAGAAACAGAACTTTCTGCTCCATAAAAAGAGGTTAAACCTCCCAGAGTGCTGCTTTTTGTTTTTAATTTGGTATTTAGAGGTAGAGTTTTTTTTTTTTTTTAAATTAAATCTTTATTGTTCAGATTATTACATTTGTTCCTTTTTTTTCCCCCCCCATAACTCCCCTCCTCCCAGTTCCCGCCCCACCCTCCGCCCTCACTCCCCACCCACTGTCCTCATCCATAGGTGCACGATTTTTGTCCAGTCTCTTCCCACATCTCCCACACCCCTTTCCCCCCCAAGAATAGTCAGTCCATTCCCTTTCTATGTCCCTGATTCTATTATAATCAACAGTTCATTCTGTTCATCAGATTATTTATTCACTTGATTCTTAGATTCACTTGTTGATAGATGCATATTTGTTGTTCATAATTTGTATCTTTACCTTTTTCTTCCTCTTCCTCTTCTTAAAGGATACCTTTCAGCATTTCATATAATCCTGGTTTGGTGGTGATGAACTCCTTTAGCTTTTCCTTATCTGTGAAGCTCTTTATCTGACCTTCAATTCTGAATGATAGCTTTGCTGGATAAAGTAATCTTGGTTGTAGGTTCTTGGTATTCATCACTTTGAATATTTCTTGCCACTCCCTTCTGGCCTGCAAAGTTTCTGTTGAGAAATCAGCTGACAGTCGTATGGGTATTCCCTTGTAGGTAACTGGCTTTCTTTCTCTTGCTGTTTTTAAGATTCTCTCTTTATCTTTTGCTCTTGGCATTTTAATGATGATGTGTCTTGGTGTGGTCCTCTTTGGATTCCTTTTGTTTGGGGTTCTCCGCGCTTCTTGGACCTGTAAGTCCATTTCTTTCACCAGGTGGGGGAAGTTTTCTGTCATTATTTCTTCAAATAGGTTTTCAATATCTTGCTCTCTCTCATCTTCTGGCACCCCTATAATTCTGATGTTGGTACGCTTGAAGCTGTCCCAGAGGCTCCTTACACTATCCTCGCATTTTTGGATTCTTTTTTCATTTTGCTTTTCCGGTTGGATGTTTTTTGCTTCCTCGCATTTCAAATCATTGACTTGATTCTTGCGCTCCTCTGGTCTGCTGTCGGGCGTCTGTATAATATTCGTTATTTCAGTCCGTGTGTGCTTAATTTCTAGTTGGTTCCCCAATATAAGATCGAGGGTCTTATTAGTTTTCGTGTAGATCTCATTAAGTTTATCGGCAGCTTCTAAACAGTTCTTGAGAGACCTTAAAAGTGTGGTTCTGAACTCTGTTTCTTCCATTGACAATTTTGTCCTGTTTCTTTGTCTCCGCATTTTGTTATGCTTCCTTGGTGCACCCCCTAGTGGTCTTTGTTCACAGTCTTATAGATAAATCTTGATTGTTGTAGCTAATTCCAGGGAGGGTTTGACCTCCAGGCCAAGTGGCTATGAGAATCAGCTGTGTCAGCAGTGAGAGAACTTCTGTCCTCTAGGGAGGTGCTAATCTAGCCTTTGCCTGAGGCTATCCGGCAAATGCGTCTGTGCAGGGCTTGGGCGGGGCGGGGTGGGTCGCACAGGATCAACAGGGTGGGCCGGAGAGAGCAGTTATGGTGGCTCTCAGTCCTGTCGCAAGGGGCTCTGCCTCTCTGAGTCCCAGCACCCGCTGTAAAGCTGGGAGAGAAAGCTGCACTGGCTCTGACCGAAGCCAGACAGTCCCGCTTCTCCCGTTTGAGCCTGGGTCCCTAAAGACTCGCCTGTATCTGGAGCTCAGAGTCTGCGACTCCCTCCCGATTGAAAACAACAACCGCGCCCTCCGCCGCCAGCCCGCTCCACGCACTCCGCACCTCAGAATTTGACTTCAGCACTGCGCCTCCTCTGAGTGTCCGTATGCGTTTCTCTTTCCTCCTAGTTGTAGGACTTCCACTCAGCCAGCGTTCCTGTGGTTCTGGGTGATGTCCCTTCCGTTTTTTGGTTTCACTTTTGAAGTAGTTGTTCAAAGCAGCAAACTCCGGCGTTAACCTATGCCGCCATCTTGGTTCTCCCCTAGAGGTAGAGTTTAACTAAGAAAAAAATCCGTATCCTCAATAAGAATATACCTTCAGAGTTTCTAGTCAATCCAATATACAGTTTTATACATGGCAACAAAAAATGTTAGTGCATATTTATAATTTAAAGCCATTACTTTTATAACATAAACACTTAAAACAACACATTACAAAACTCATGTTTCAGTTTGAAATACTGCTTTCTTTCACTCTTGTTTTCTTAAATAGTTTGCATCTCCATTATAAACTAAACTTTCAGATATAACATGTAGAGATTTTTCATAGGGCTTGTTCAACTCTCAGATTCCAATGCAATAAATAGTTATTTGATGGTTAATTTTGTGCAAGGCAAAAATTTGCCCCTTATGATTAGGGTTGTGCTGAAGACATGAGTGCTGTGCTTATAACCCATGTGCTGGTGCCACGAGAGCCATCTTGCAGATAAGATGCACTGACAGCAGGATGACAGTGGTAAGAGAGCATCTGCCTGGGGCAGTGGGTCATCCTGAGACCCAGGAGTGATAATTTGACAGGGTCTCAGTTTGCAAGAAAACCTGCTTCAGATTATCCTAAATTATTAGAAAGCAAAGTCTTTCAAAGAAAGGGTACCCATGCCCATTCATTTATTTATTCATTCATCATCCCTTTGTTTATTCAACAAATATTGAATGAACAACATAATGTAGAATGCACTTAGCAATAGTGAAATAAATAAGATAGTCATTTCTCTTGATATCATGGAGTTTACATTCTAGTAGGAGAAACAGAATTTAACAAAGACCTAAATACTTAACTGTTAAATTTCAGTTATAATTATGTTGAAGGTGGAACAATAGGGTGCTTTGAGAAAATATGACAGGGGACACCTAATTTATATATTCTGAAAAAGTGACATTTAGGCAGAAATTTGATGAAAGAAAATGAACTATCTGGGTTAAGGTGGTAGGCTTGGAGTGGCCAGGGGAGGGGGGCGGGGGGGGTGGGGTGGGGGGAAGGTTGAGATTCAGGCAAGGACATGCATGTAATAAGGTCCCAAGGCAGACCGGTGTGGTCAGGGAACCAAAAGAGAGACAAAGTAGAGCTTAGTGGGTGTGATGGAGAGTAAGATGTGATCAGGTTGAAGAGTGCTGGCTATGGTCATGAGTTTTAAGTTTATTTGGAGAACAATGGGAAGGTCTTTAGCAGGAGTACAACACAATCAGGTATGTGTTTCAAGAAGAGGGTCTGGCTGCTGGTGGGGAGTGGGTGGAAAGGTGGTGAGGAACGCAGGGGTAGCAGGAACAAGGCCATTTCACAAGTGTAAGCTGGTGATGATGGCGGTGGTTTCTGTTTGATTTAATGCTTTCTGTGTCTATTGTATTTGGGCTGCTTTAGCAGGTTTAAGTTAAGATGCAACAAGTTAAGGTGTTAAGGTGAGAACATTAACGTTTTGGCACCCAATCCTCTGAACCAACTATATATCTTTTATTTTGTATTGTATTTCAGGATGGTATATGTAATGTTAATGTATTTCTTCAGAGCTTCACACCCTGCAAAATTTAAGGTATCAGCTTCTGTAAGTGTTGGCTTTTATAATAGACAATGAAAAAATTTTTTAACAGCCATCTGGCTGTCGGCTGTCAACATTGTTGTTCTTTTTATTATTATTTTTAACAGTTAGCATGCCATGCTGTTGGGGAAATGTCATATCTGTTATGCAATATCAGGGTGACTAAGCGCGACAGATTCTCCACGCAGGGAACATGCTTCCCACTCCCTATGAGCAGCTGAAGTGTGAGTGTAAGGAGCAGATGAATCTTGACTCTGCAGGTCATGTACCCTGCCTTCCTGCCGGAGCCCTGGGTGCTTCTGCTAATGTTGTAAGCCACACAGCTCTTCAGCTCTGCAGAAGCCATCTAAGAGTGGGCAGATGTTTTCATTAATTGCTCATTATGTTACATCAGGTTTCTTACCTTTTGTAAGAAATGTAATGTAGTGGAAAGACCACAGCTTTGGAGATAGGTACGTCTCGATTGTGCTGTGTGGAGCTCTGTAACCTCGAGCATATTCTTTAACCTCTCTGAGCTTGACTTCCCTCACCTGTGCAACAGGGCTAATTATAATGCTAGCTGCTTGGGATTCCCATGAGGACTAAATGCGATGGTATTTGTAAAGTGTCCCGCACAGGGCCTGCCACACTACGCATATCCAATACTGAGTTTCCTTCCCTACAGTAACCGCGTAAAAACCAGCTTCCTGATGTCACCCAGGGGCCCCAGAGTCTTTCTGCGGTAATGGGATCATTACCACATCCTCATATTTTGCAGCTGATTTGTGGGAATTTCACTTATCTTTATTGTTCCTTCCTTCTGAGGGGAGGGATAGTCAAATTTTCAGAAGAAGAATGAGGCAAATACAAGTATAAGCTCTGAGAATATCTTACTATAATTTGTAGACTGTCAGCAACATAATACAACCAATGTGGCATTTGGTCTCTGACAAATGTGTGAAAAGATAAAGTATTGCTCTTAAATAGTTAAGAAGGTGGTGCAACTTTGCCCCTCCTGGGCACTTCCAAACCAAGCACAAGTAGCAGCCAAATGCAGACCACTCTGTAGCTCATGCCAGGTGACCTGGGCAGGGCACAGGCGGTGGCTGACCTTGCACCTTTGGGAGGCCTCAGAGCCAATGCACCTGGTGGATAGCTTCAAAACAGGCTGGGTTATAATCCTACCACCTCCATGACTAACACACTCAAGGAGTGGACGCAGTGGGCACCAAAGCCCCATTGAAGCAAGTCCTGTTCTATGGAGTAGGTCCCTGCACAGCAGCTTCTCTGCTATCGTTGTAGCCAGACCTCACAACAAATTGGCCTGGGAGTCAGTTCCTCCCAGTGATGTGTCAATAGCAGTTAAGGCTCAACTACAACAGGACAGTGCACACAGCCCACGCAGGGGCATACCTGGAATGCCAGGTTTGGGTAACTGGGAAGGCTGAGCCACTGGGCCCTAACACCTACTACATAAGGCCACTCTACAAGTCCAGGAGACATAACAGCTCTATCTAATATATAGAAACAAACACAGGGAAGCAGCCCAAATGTAGAGAAAATGAAACAGGTCCCACATAAAAGAAGAGGAGAAATCTTCAGAAAAATAACTAAATGCAATGGAGGCAAGCAAACTGCCAGATACAGAGTTCAAAGCAATAGTTATAAGGGTACTCAAAAAACTTAGTGAGAGATTCAACAGCATAAAAAAGGACATGGAAATAATAAATGAATCAGTCATAAATTAAAGATACACTAACTGAAATGAAGAATAATCTACAGGGAATCAACAGTAGAATAGATGAAGCACAGAATCAAACTAGCTATTTAGAATATAAGGAAGCAGGAACCACCCAATCAGAACAGCAAGAAGAAAACAGAATTCAAAAGTTGAGTATAGTGTAAGGATCCTCTGGGTCAATTTCAAGCATACCGACATGAGTATCATGGGGGTGCTGGAAGGAGATGCGAGAGCAAGAAATTGAAAACCTATTTGATAAATTAATGATGGAAAACTTTCCTAAACTGGTGAAGAAAATAGACATACAAGTCCAGGAAGCACAGAGAGTCCCAAACAAGAAGAACCCAAAGAGGCCTACACCAAGATACATTATAATTAAAATACCAAAAGTTAAAAACAAAGAGAGAATCTTGAAAGCAGCAAGAGAAAAGCAGTTAGTTACTTACAAGGAAGCACCCATAAGATTGTCTGCTGATTTCTCACTAGAAACTTTGCATGCCAGGAGGGATTGACAAGAACTATTCAAAGTGATAAAAAGCAAGGACCTACAATCAAGATTATTCTACCCAGCAAAGCTATGATTTAGAATTGAAGATGAGATAAAGAGCTTCACAGACAATAAAAAGCTACAGGAGTTCATCACCACCAAACCCTTTTTTTTTTCCCAAACCCTTTCTTAAAGGGTCTTCTTTAAAAAAATAGATAAAAATATGAATAACAAAATGACAATAAAGATGTATTATCAACAATTACCTTAATTGCAAATGAATCAAATACTCTAATCAAAAGTCATATGGTGACTTAATAGATAACAAATTAAGACCCATACTTATGTTGTCTCCAAGAGACTCACTTCAGATCAAAAGACACACACAGACTGAAAATAGAGGGATGGAGAAAGATATTTCATGAAAATGGAAACAAAACAAAAAAGCTGGCATAGCAATACTTACACCAGAAAAAATAGACTTTAAAATAAAGGCTATAACAAAAGACACAGAAGAACCTACAGGCCTACAGGACTCAATTGTCTGATGCTTGTTCTCAGTATTTCTCTTTGGGAGAAATTTTAAGTTGTAATAAAATAATTTGATGTAAGGATTTTGTTAGGATTTACAAAGCCTGGCTTGGGCCAGCACATACTCAATCTGATCTCCAAAGTTATCTTGTTTACAGCTATGGAGTGACTCTATCAATCTGATTCTCAGCTCAGACTGCATTAGAAAACTCCTACTAAACACACAGATTAAATGTGTTAAGGGGAACTGAGGTTTGCAAAGCTCATCATCTTTTCAACATTTCCTCTGTATCTTTGCAATTATGAGGCCCCTTTATTTCCAGCAATCAGCAACATCAGTTTAGAAAATGAACAATAGTGATGAAACAGTACTGCATGTCATAAGATCAAATATTAACTAATGTCCATGACAGTGGACTCAAGAAGAGATAAAAAGTCTAAATGATCTTATTCACTATGAAAAGAATTGTACCAATTACTTAAAATCTTCCTACAAAGAAAACATTGGCCCCAATAATTTTGGAGGTAAGTTCCACCAATAATTTAAGGAACAGGTAATTCCACACTTTCAGATGATAAAAAAAGGAAGGAATACTTACTCAATTTCTCATGATATGAGTAAAAACTTGGTTCTAAAACCAGACAAGGACAGAAAAGAAAGGGAAATTGCATAGTAGTTTCACTCATGAGCATAGATATCAAAATGCTAAATGAAAATGTTAGTGAACTGAATCCAGCACTATATTAACAAAATATAATACATTATGACCAAGTTGGATGTTTTCCAAAATGAAAGGTGAGTTAAATATTAGACAATATATTATTGTAATTTACTTTTTAAAGTTTGAAGTGCACAAAAATGTCATCTCAATATATGCAGAAAAAAATATTTGCTAAAAACCAACAACCATTTATGATAAAATAAAGCAAATTTCCTTAATCTGTTTAAGAGTAGTTACAAGACACTAAATGCAAGTGTTAAAAATACCATTTTACTTAAAATAAAGAACAAAACAAAAATGCATGTGATCCCTGTTTCAATTCAGATGATAAAACAACAACAACAAAAAAACAAAATATTTAAGTATATAAAAAGAACATGACTGTCAATATTCGCAGATGATACAATTTTTTTTTTTGGTACAAAAATAGGAATCATCTACAAAGTTTAATACTGCATCTCAAAGGTACATTAAGGTCCTTGGATTTTCAAATGTAACTTGAAGGGAAATGTTAAGGGTTAATACATGTGTTCTAGCTTAGTGCTAGTTTATTTATTTAAAATGATATTTACTATTTCAGCTACCGTTCATTGAATACCAACTCCTAGCCAAGAACTGGGTATATTTTTACTGTTACTATTTCTGTCCTCAAACAAATTTCAAGGTGTTATTCAAGATATTATTATCTTTATTTTACAGATGACAAAACTGAAATTCAAAGAAGTAACGTAACTTACTCAGCTCATGTAGCTAGAAAGTGGGACTTCAAAGAGGGTCTTTTGCTGGTGCACTTACAATACAGGCGGCTTCCCTAAGGTACAAACTTGTGTCCTGTTGATGTTCTAGGTGCTTAGTAAGTATCTGAGGACTATTTCACTTGGAGCCAAAGTCACTAACCTGTCTCGCAAAGGGATCAATACTTTAAACATCAGGAGACAGGGCCGTTAAAGCTGCTATCACTTCCCAGGATGTTCTGGTTCCTTGTTGTTCCTCGTGGGGCCAGAAGTGACTTTCTAGGGAGTTTATGCTGTTTGGGCATGAGCTAGATTAGAGGACCTCTGTATTAATTTGGTAGGGCAGCCACAACAATATACCACAGACTATGGGGCTCAGACAACAGAAATTTATTTTCTCACAATTTTGGAAGCTAGAAGTACAAGACCAAGGTGTTAACAGGTTTGGTTTCTTCCAAGGTTTCGATGTCCTTTGCTTGCAGATGCCACCTTCTCACTGTGCCCCTCACATGGTCGACTGTGTTGTCAGTGTCCACATTTCCTCTTCTAATAAGGACACCAGTCATATTAGATTAGGACCCACCCTAGAAACCCATTTTAGCTGAATTGCCTCTTTAAAGATTCTATCTCCAATACAGTCACATTTTGAGGCACTGGGATTTAGGATTCAACATAGGAATTTGGAGAGGGTTGATGGGGAGGGAGGATGGGCACAATTCAGCCTATTTATAGCACACAACTTACAATGGCTAAAATTTGGAAACAGCCGAAGTGCCCATCAGCAGCTGAGTGGATTAAAAAAAAATGTGGTACATCTACACAATGGAATACTATACTGCTGTAAAAAAGGAAGAACTCTTACCACTTGCAACAGCACAGATGGACCTGGAGAGCATTATGCTAAGTGAAATAAGCCAGTCTGAGAAAGATACTAGTAAGTATCACATGATCTCACTTATTTGTGGACTATAATGAACAACATAAGCTAATGAACAAAAATAGATCCAGAGACATAGAAACATCAAACAGACTGTCAAATCCCAGAGGGGAGGCACGGGAGGGTGGGTGGATGGGGGTAAAAGATAACCAAAGAGTTTATATGCATATAAGCCTAACCAATGGACACAGACAATAGGGGGTGAAGGCCGGGGGTGGAGGGCAGGCTGGGAGAGTTCAATGGAGGGAATAGAGGGACATATGTAATACTTTCAATAATAAAGAATTAAAAAAATACACACAAATATACAAAGAAATGTATTCATAGCAAAATAAAGAATAAATACTCAGGACAAAAAAAAGATTTGTAAGTTTCTAATGAATCAACACTATATACTATGCCTCTCAGATATGTTCATTTTTTTGTTATCTATATGTGTCTGGCACATTTTGCTATGCTAAATAAAAAATAGTTAAGAATAAAAAAAATTAAAAACAGACAAAACCCACCCACCATCTCAGGGAAATAATAGGGTAGATTTGTAATCTCAGATAGGTTAGATACTTTCAGGGCACATGTGGTAATGAGTCTTTAAGGCAGTGGTTCTCAATCTTCTGGCCCTTTAAATATAGTTCCTCATGTTGTGACCCAACCATAAAATTATTTTCATTGCTACTTCATGACTGTGATGTTGTTACTGTTATGAATCATAATGTAAATATCTCATATGCAGGATGGTCTTAGGCGACCCCTGTGAAAGGGTCGTTCGACCACCAAAGGGGTCGCGACCCACAGGTTGAGAACCGCTGCTTTAAGGGCAGTCCTCACTCTACAAATAGGAGCAGCAGGCAGCCCTCCCAGGCTTCATTGACAGTTCCCAAGAGTACAGTCACTCACGCTTCAGGCTCAGAGAATTACTCTCACTGGACTCATTGACAAAAAGGCAAATGCAAGGTCAGCTCTCCATTGAGAACAGGAGCGCCCAGCAGGATATCCCCCCTCCCCGTTGTCCCTTCATCTCTTAAGAACATGCCAAGGCTTGGAGAGTGGGAGCTTCAAAACACCCGCCCACCCAGCCATCCATTCATCACTTCTGACAGGACAACAGGAACTTAAAAGTCAGTCTCAAATTCCCAGATGGATATAATAAAATTTTGACATTTCATGAGAGTATTCTTTAAGGTCATGTTTTGGCATCAGAAGCCATACGGGGGTCGTACAGAGTAGAGAGCATGGGAAACAAACTGCATAATAAACTGAACTTGACAACGCCCCTCATGCTTCCCCATCTCTATTCTTAGCTTCTCCCCATGTTCCTTTTAGAAAAGAAACAGAGCTTTTTCTTTGGACTATAAATCTGGAGGCAGCTTTGAATCCAATCAAGGGTAACTTTCCAAAGAGCCAGGTCAGCATTAAGCCCCTGCCCAACCCTTCAATTTGGTGAAGAGATATGAAACTATGGTTATCTGCTGAGTAGACGTCATGGGTCTCTAGGTAACTTCTGTAGTCATCACTTGAATTGATATTGATCTTGAATCTGAAATTGATGACTATGTGCAAAGCTGTATTTTAAAATGTATTTAGCCTTGTTCTCACATGTGGTTGGGGAATTGGGAGTTAGGTCTCTAGGGTACCAGTGGGGAGGGTATTTAATGGGTTGAGTGATGGTTCAGTAGGTTAGAGGATATGTATTTGAAGAATAGCATTATTTTCTAAACTTATATTTCTGGGACATGTCCACCTTTGTCATGATCCATTGTCTTTTGACTCAGGGCTTGGACTCAGAATATAGGATGTCCCTGAATCCTACAGTTTACTTAAAGCATCACAGCAACATCAGAGGGGGAATGTTTAAACTTCCATTTTATGGAGATGACACGGAGGGCAGTTAACATTTCTTAGATGTTTGCTGTATGCTTGGCTCTATGCTAGTAACTTCATGTGATTTATTTATTTAATAAAAAAGTAATGTGGTGGCAACATGTAGCAGTAAGATGTCCCTTCCGCCTGGATTTAAGGCTGGGAGGGAGCCATGTGAAATACGGGATGCCTGACCTGTTTACACCCTCACCCCTTCCCTTTTCTCCACCGCAGTTCCCTCGGGCATGGTGTACTTCACTCACTCCTATGAAATGGTACTTTAGAACACACAGATTTTAGGAGATTCTCTGAATTTTAAAATCACCTCTCATGTCAGGCCTTCCTAACTGCCCTATCTAGAGAAGCAATCCAATACCACCCCATCAGATCCTCTATTTCATTATCTCTCAGCATTTCTTAGAATCCTATATTTTTCTTGTTTGCTTGTTACTTTCTGGATTTCCTTCTAGGATGCAGCCTATCTCATCCTCTTCTGGGTTCGTGGGGCCTCAAACAGTGACAGGCGTGGAGTAAGTTTAAAAGGTTATTTGTTCATGACCGTACATAGTCCATCCTTAGCCATGGTTTCCTTATTTGTGATTTCGGTTATCCATGGTCTGAAAATATTAAATGGAAAATTTCAGCCCTAGCCGGTTTGGCGCAGTGGATAGAGCATCGGCCTGCAGACTAAAGGGTCCCCAGTTCGATTCCTGTCAAGAGCACATGCCGGGGGCTGCAGGCTTAATCCCCAGTGGGGGGTGTGCAGGAGGCAGCCGATCAATGATTCTCTCTCATCATTGATGTTTCTCTCTCTCTCTCTCTCTCTCTCTCTCTCTCTCTCTCTCTCTCTCTCTCCCCCCTCTCCCTTCCTCTCTGAAATCAATAAAAATATATTTAAGAACGAGAAAATTCCAGAAATAAACAATTCATAAGTTTTAAACTGTGAGCATTTCTGAGTAGCTGCTGAAATCTCGCGCAGCTGGGCTCCACCCACCAGGACGGGAAGCCTCCCTTCATCTCGCGAGGCCTCTCTAGCTCCCGCCGTAGGCACTGAGCAAGCTCTGTTCCTGAGTTGACTGTGGCGGTATAGCAGTGCTCAGGTAACCCTTATTTTATTTAAAAATGGCCCAGAAATGCAAGAGTAGTGATGTAGGTAACCTGGATATGCTGAGAAAAGCCCTAAGTTGCTTATGATGTACGGTCAGAGGGTCAGTGGTAGCCTCACACTACCTCACGATGCCTCCTTCATGTTCACCTCACTTCATCTCACCACGCAGGCGCTGTATCGTCTCTCAAAAGGACGGGTGAGTACAGTACAATAAGATATTTTGAGAGACAGAGATGGCCTTCACATAATTTTAATTACAGTTTATTGTTATAATTGTTCTATGCTATTACTTGTTCATCTCTTACTGTGCCTAATTTATACATTAAACTTCATCATAGGTATGGAGATACAGTATATAGGGTTCATTATTCATGGTTTTATGCATCCCCAGGGAACTTAAAATGTACCCTCTATGGATAAGGGAGGATGAATGTATCAATGAAAAGATTTAGGCAAATGATAGTAACCCCACTAACTAGCTGACTGATTTGGATGAGATGGTAATGTTTGGAAGAAATCAAATCTCTTGGTGATGGTGGCAGACATCTCAAGCTTTTCCAATGAATTCACAGTAATAATACAAGACTGAACTTACTTCCAGATTGCCACGGTAATGTCCGATGCATTACCTACCTCACTAAAATATGCCTTCATTTACTTGTAATGTTTTCTGAGTGGGGCACTAGGCCCCCGACGCAGTGCCAGCCACTGCAGAAACGGGAGTCAAATAGGAAATGGTGCTAACATGTATTGAGCACATACTGTATGTCATGAACACTTGTATAACTTTTCCTGCTATATAATATTTTACTGCTTGGAAGTTACATCATTTTAAAATCAATTAATCTTTTGGTGGACATTTAGGTTGTTCCCTTTTTGCTGTTCATATTTATAAACATTTTAATGCATGTATCCACATAGGCAAGGATTTATCTGAACATTGTTTCTCAAACTGTGATCCTTGGACATGGAGCTCAGACTCCATTCTAGGCCCACAGAGTCAGAAAACCTGTGGATGGGACCCAGCAATCTGGGTTTTAATAAGCTCTCCAGGTGATTATGCTGTACATTAGAACCACCTGGGGAGCTTTCAAAAAACACCTAAGGCTGAACCCTACCAAGGAACGAGTAAGTCATAATCGCTTAGGACAGAGGTTCTCAACCTTCTGGCCCTTTAAATACAGTTCCTCATGTTGTGACCCAACCATAAAATTATTTTCGTTGTTACTTCATAACTGTAATGCTGCTACTGTGATGAATCGTAATATGCAGGATGGTCTTAGGCGACCCCTGTGAAAGGGTCGTTCGACTGCCAAAGGGGTCGCGACCCACAGGTTGAGAACCGCTGGCTTAGGATGAGGCCAGGTGATTCCACTGTGCTGCTAGAGAAGAGAACTACAGCTATTGGGTAAGTAGGTAGGAGTGGCGTTTTCAGGACATAGAATGGAGGTTTGTTTAATTTTACTATGTGAAGTCAAATTGCTTCTCCTAATGGTTGTCCTACTTTCTGCTCCCACCAGCTGTTGATGAGTGTTCCTGTTGCTCTGCTTCTTCACCAAAACTTGTATTATTTAACTTTTTAGTTGTGCCACATTGATAGGTATAAAATTATTAAATCATTATAATTTAAATTTGTATATATTTAGTTAATAATGGGGCTGAATATTTTTATATGTTTAAAGGCCATCAATATTTTTACATCTGTGAAGTGCCTCTTCATATCTTCTGCCATTTTCCCCCCCAACTGAACTGTCTTTTTATTGATTTGTTGTCATTTTTTATGTATTCTAGATGCTAATTCTTTGTCAGTTATAAATAGGGCAGCTAGCTCCCTTCTCCTGGATTTTGACTTATTTTTAATTCTCTTTAGAGTAATAGCAATTCTTTTATGTCATTTAATTCTCCTTTCTTGTTAGGATTTGTGGTTTCTTTCTTTTTTCTTTTTCTGCTGTTTGAGAAATCTTTTCCTACCCAAAGTCCCAAAGGTAGTCTCCTATACTTTCTTGTAAACATTTTAAACCTTTGTGTTTCACATTTAAGTACTTAACCCATCTAGAACTTTAAAAACAATCAGTGGTCTAAAGTAGATAGCCATTTTTACTTATTTTCCTTTTGAATAAATAATTGTCTAGTGCCATTTACTAATTAACTATCCTTTCTCTACTAAGCATGCCAGCTTTGTTCATATATCTGTTTTAGATAAATGCATGGGTCTGTATTTCTGAGCTATTTTATCTGTTGATCAATTTTTTCACCCATGAGCCAGTGCTTTACTGTTTATTATAGATTATAATCAGTCCTGATACATGGCGGGGGGCTAGTCCCTAGCTGGTTTTTCTCCAAGAACTTCTTGACTATTTTTAGTACTTGGCAGTTCAGTGACTTAACAATTAACTTGTCAGATACCATAAAATGTCTTGCTAGAATTTCTATTAGAAATGCATTGACTCTTTAGATCAATTTGAAGATATATAACATTTTTGAAAATGTTGACCTTTTCAATTAATAAAGATACTATGTCTTTAATTAAGGTTTTATTAAAATCTCTATCAATGAAGTTTTATATTTTTCTACACAAAGTCCTCACAAAATTTTTGTTGGACTTTTTGCCTGGATTCTTGATGTTTTTGTTGTTGCTATAAGTAATCTTTACTTTTTAGTTGCGTTTTCTAATTGTTGGTGACTGTGTATGGAAATGAAATTGATTTTTAAATATTAATCTTATGCCTGGCAACCTATCTAAATTATTTTATTCTGATAATATTTCATAGATTATTTTGAATTTCCTTTGCAAACAATTATATTATCTGTAAATCACTTACTATAAAACTCAGTTGCATAGAAGTGATAGTGGGCATCCTTTTTTCCCCTGCTTTTAAAGGTACTGATGTTTGCAACATTTCATTGTTGAGTAATATGTGTGTGGTAGAATTTTTGTATTCTTTTTTAGTTACTCTCGAGTGAGCAAAGAAAGTTCTCTTCTTTTCCTAGTTAGTTAAGAAATTTATCAATTATTATTTCAGTCTGTATCAAAATTATTTATTTTCCCCCCTTTAGTCCAGTTACATGATTAATTAAATTAATAGATTTTCTAATGTTGAATCAGCTTTGCATTCCTAGACCACTCCCCACTGTGCATGACTCATTATCTCTACTTGCAGTTAGCATTGTTTGTTTAATGTTCAGAAAATATTTCTTTTTTAGCACCTAGTTTTCTTATACTGTCCAGTCTTATGTTGGTATCAAGATTTTACTCACCAAAAAAAAAAAAAAAAAAAAAAATAAATAAAGAAAAGATCTTACTCACCTCATGAGATATGTTGAGAGGGTATCTACTCTTTTCCTAGTCTGTAAACTATTGCATAAGATGGAAATATATCCTTCTTAATGTTTGCTAGAATTCTCTTCTAAAATAATGTGGGTCTGATACTTTCTTTTTGTAAACATTTTGTTTTTGCACATTTTACTGAAATATAACATATGTTCAGAGAAGAGTAAAGCTGATGAGTTATCATAAACTGAACACACCCCTTTAATCAGCACTGAGATCAAGAAACAAAACAATTCCAGAGCCATGCCCACTTCTCATCATTCTGCTCATAACAAAATGCTTAGGAAGTATTCTGACTTCTAACAGCATGTATTATTAGTTTTGCCTGTTTTTGAACTTAATATAAATATAAATGAAATTCTATAGTATGTATGTATAAGTCAAGATGTTCTGAGAAATCATACATCTCTTTAATGGCTATAGAGTTCTTTCTATTTCTTCTTTTAGATAAAGTTTATTTTCTTTTTGATCATGTCTATTTTTCTAAAATTTGTCTTACTTCATCTAAGTTTCAAATTTGTGGGTATACACTTAATTCAAAGTATTTTTATTATCTTTATAATTAATGCGGTATCAGTGATTAGGTTTCCATTTTATTTCTGCCATTTATTTTTCTAAATTGGTCTTGTTAAAGGTTTGAAAATTTTTATTAATCTAACTTTTCAAAACCTAACTTTTGGCTCTGTTTAGTTTTTATTACATTACTTTCTGTTTTATTTTTATATTTTTCTTTCTGCTTTCTTTGGGTTTATTCTACTGTTATTTTTATAACTTGTTTTATCCTTATTGTATTAAATTTTAGCCTGTCTTCTTTTCTATATGTACTTAAAAATTATTTAAAAGCAATGATGCCCTCAAGGTATGACTTTAGTTACATCCAATTAAAGCAGTATTTTCATGATTGTTTAGTTCTATGATTTCCCCCCTTTAGTTCATTAATATGGTGAGTTATATAAATGTATTTTCTAAATTTCATTATGTTATTTGACAAATTACTCAAACTTTTTAAAAAATAGAGTTATTTTGTAGTCCATAACACTGATTTTTGAAAAATTTTAAGACTTCTTTTGTGATCTAGAATTATTCAATTTTTATAAATGTTTTATGTCTACTTGAAAATTATATCTATTTTCCAATTGTTGGGTGCCATATTCTAAATATATAGGGTGTCCCCCAAAATGTATACACATTTTGAATAATTATAAAGGCAGTGTTTACTAAAATACATTTCATTTTTGAAATTGAGCTATGAGCTGTTAAAGTGTGTATACATTTTTTGGGACCCCCTATATATATGCAGAGTTTATCTTTTTAATTGTGTTGCTTAATTCTTCTCTGTCCTTATTGTAATAATCAGGACAGCTTTGGTTGTAACAAACAGCTCCACAATTAAAGTTGATTTTTGGCTCAGGCTCACATCATTTTTACTGAAAAGTCAGGCTGACAGAGGATCCAACTCTATGCTTCCATAATTACCACAGCAAGACTTCTGCAGTGTCTCATAGAGGCCCTTAAATACTTTTTACTGGAAGCAATACACACAACTTCTGCCTACATTTTGTTAGCCAAAGTAGATCATGTGACCAAAAGCCACACTTAACTTTAAGGGGTAGGAAAGTTTATTCCTACCATCTACATATATAAAGCCTAGGCGACCTTTACGACCAGAACGACCAGAACGACCAGAACGACCAGAACGACCAGAACGACCTGTTGCTATGACATGCACTGACCACCATGGGGCAGATGCTCAATGTAGGAGCTGCCCCCGGTGGTCAGTGTGCTCCCAGTGGGATTGCTGCTCAGCTGAACTACCTGTTCCTGCAGCCCACCAGCCCTGTGGCAGCCACTCACTCCCTCAATAGTCCTGAAGGTCCACTCTCTAGAGAATGAGCCAGGCACCTACGGACCAGTGCTGCTGGCACCATCCCAACAGCACCACCGGCCTCCTGGAAGTTGGCCTTGGGCATCGCGGCTGCTTCCCTTCCCTAGATGCTCCGCAAGGAAGAAAGGATATAAAAGCCACCACTAGGTGGCTCCTGACAACTGGCGTGAACGTAAGCAGGACGAATCCAGATCCTGGGCTGGCAAGGGCATCCCACTGCCCGCCCAGAGGGCCAATCGCATCCCGGCTCCCCACTTCACCCCCATCAGGACCTCACCCATGCATGAATTCATGCACTGGGCCTCTAGTGCAGTGATGGTGAACCTTTTGAGCTTGGCATGTCAGCATTTTGAAAAACCCTAACTTAACTCTGGTGCCGTGACACATATATAAATTTTTTGATATTTGCAACCATAGTAAAACAAAGATTTATATTTTTGATATTTATTTTATATATTGAAATGCCATTTAACAAAGAAAAATCAACCCAAAAAATGAGTTCACGTGTCACCTCTAACACGCGTGTCATAGGCTCGCCATCACTGCTCTAGGAAACAGAATTTTTTTGAAAGCATTAATGACCACATTTTCTGATTTATTTTGTTTGCTGTTTTTGATTGCTGGAATAAAAAAAGATAGGGGGAGCTTAAAACTCCTATGATGGACTCATCAATATATATTTATATATTATGACAATTTTTTCTTTGTACAATATTAAGATATGTTCTGAGGTAGGTATAAGTTAGAATTCTAATACTTTCAGTGGAAATGTGTAGCTATCATTTTTGCCCTTCAAAATATTCTTGCCTTAAACTCCATTTTGTTTGTTATTAATAGAGGTCCACTATTAGTATATTTGAAGAACTGGTATGTAGACTCCCTCTTTTTATTTTTAACCTTTCAATTTTCTTTGTCTTAGGCCTGTATCTTATTAAAAAGTAAATAAAAAAAATATATAGTTTTATTTTCCTAAAAATTTTTTCCTGAATTTTAAGAGACTTTCTTTCTTTCCTACCTCCCTTTGACTTTCCTCCTTTCTTTCCTTTCTGCCTTATCTTCTTTGAACCTTTTGGATTAATTAAGGCTTCCCCTCCCCCAAATTTCTTATTTTTTTACTAGTTTGGAAGTAATATGGTATTTTAATCTTTTAGTGTTTATTCATTTTAACATGCATGTATGTTAAAGTATGAATTTAACCAATTTATTTGCCCTACTCTTGAATAATATCAAGATGTTAGATTCTTGCTTATCAAAATTTTATTCTCAACCAGCAGCATGGACATGTCAGAGAATTTGTTAGAAATGGAAAATTTCCATCCCAAACCTACAGATTCGGAGCCTGCATTTTACCAAGATCCCTCAGTAACTTGGGTGCATATTAAAGTTTGAGGAGCTCTGACTTAGAACATATTAAATCCAATGATAGTCTTCCCAATTTATATGCTTCTGGTGTCCAGAAATTAACTCTCTATGAATAATTTTTAACTACAAATTAGACTTCATTGTTACGACTTTGCACAGTTAATATTTATTTAGAGTTATCCAGTAAAGAAATTGTTCAGCATTTCTTCTTGCACATCAGACCTTTCTCAGATCCTCTCCTCTTTCCTTAGATATACCTTTTAGAAGTTCCTTTAGTAAGATGCTATTGGTAGTGAAGTCAATTTTTCTTCATTGGAAAATGTCTTTATTTTTCTTATGTTTTTAAAATATCTCTTTGCTAGATAAATTTCAAGGTCAACAGGTACTTTTTCCTCAGTATTTTGAATATATTTCTTTGTCATTTGCCTTCCTTTATTGTTTTTGAGAAGTTAGCAGACAGCTAATTTTCTTCCCTTGGTATTTCATATCTTTGTGTCCTCCTCTTCTCTTTCTTTTCTCTCTGCATTCTTTGAAAACATTATAATTTATATATGAATATAAATGAAAGATATATAAATATATTTATGACAAATATCAATCCCAAGGTTCAAGAAGCCTAAAGGATTGCATGCTGTATACATATCCATTAGGGTTCTTGAACCTGGATATTGGTATCTTTCATCAATTCTGGAAAGTTATTAGTAGTATTTATATCTTTGAACATTATCTTTTCTCCATTTTTTCTCTTCTCTCTTTTTGAAACTCTCATCATGTATATGTTTAATCTTCTACTCTAATCACCATATGTGGAAACTTTTCAAAATATTTTTCATCTTTTTGTTTGTGTGCAATTACTTTCTAGGTTAGTTCTCATATTTATCTTCTAGTTCACTAATGCTCTCTATACTGTTAGAGTCTGTTGTTGCACACTCAAATTAACAAATGCTCTCAGAGAAAATATGAACTCCAGCACTGGCTTGTCCTTCTGTAATCACACTTTTATGTTTTTTTCTGGGCTGTATATTTCTTTTATTTTGTGTCTCAATTAGCCACAATTTTGAGACATGTTTATAGTATTTTATACAGTTATATATATACTAGAGGCCAGGTGCACAAAAATTTGTGCACTCGGGTGGGGGGGGGGGAGGAGGGTCCCTCAGCCTGGCCTGTGCCCTCTCACAGTCTGGGACCCCTCGGGAGATAACGCCCTGCTCCCGGGTGGCAGAGGGCAGGCCCAATCCCTAGGTGCAGCCCCTGGTCTGGCTGAGAGCAGGGCTGGTTGGGGAGTTGGGGCACCGCCCCCTGTCATGCACAGAGCAGGGCGGATTGGGAGGTTGCGATGCGACCCTCAGTCATGCTCAGGGTAGGGCCGATTGAGGGGTTGGGGCACCGCCCCCTGTCACACTCAAGGCAGGGTTGATGGGGAGGTTGTGGTGCCACCCCCTGTCATACACAGAGCAGGGCCCATCAGGGGGGTTGGGGCTCCGTACCCTGTCACGCACAGAGCAGGGTTGATCAGGGGGTTGGGAGCTCCCCTCTGTCACGCACAGAGCAGGGTTGATCAGGGGGGTTCAGGGGGTTGGGGAGCTCCCCCCTGTCACGCACAGAGCAGGGCCCATTAGGGGATTCGGGATCTGCCCCCTGTCACGCACAGAGCAGGGCCCATCAGGGGTTTGAGGAGCTCCCCCCTGTCACAGAGCAGGGCGGATCAGGGTGTTGGGGCGCCGCCACTCTCACACTCAGGGCAGGGCCGATGGGGAGGTTATGGCTCTACCCCGTCACACACAGAGCAGGGCCCGTGTGGGGGGTTGGGGCACCGCACCCTGTCACACACAGAGCAGGGCCCATCAGGGGGTTGGGGAGCTCCCCCTATCAGGCACAGAGCAGGGCTGATGAGGGGGTTGGGGCGCCTTCCCCTGTCACAAACAGAGCAGGGAGGATAGGGAGGTTGCGGCCCCGCCCCCTGTCACACACAGAGCCGCAGGGCGATCAGGGGGTTTGGGCGCTGCCCCCTGTCACACTGATCCCGGTGCTGGGAGGTATATTACCCTTTTACTCCATAGGATAGAGTCCTGGTGCATGGGTGGGGGCTCACTGGTTTGCCCTGAAGGGTGTCCTGGATCAGGGTGGGGGTCCCCACTGGGCTGCCTGGCCAGCCTGGATGAGGGGATGATGGCTGTTTGCAGCTGGTCACACACCCTTCAGGGTCGGGGTCCCCACTGGGGTGACTGGCCAGTCTGGGTGAGGGGCTGAGGGCTGTTTTCAGGCTGGCAAGGTGACTGAAGCTCCCAACTGCTCCTTTTTTTCTTTTTTTAAATTCTGGGCCAGCTTTAGCTCTGACTTCAGCTCTGAGGCCTCTGCTGCTGAAAGCAGGTATCAGGTTTGTTTGGGTTCTATAATCAAAACACTGTATCAACTCCAGCTCTGAGATCCTGGCTCACTGAAAGCAGGTTTCTGGGGTTTTGTTTAGCTTCTATATTTGTTACAATGTTTCAAACTGCAAGCTCAGAGGCCGGCAAGGCAGGCAGGGAACGTTGGAGTCCTCCATCACTGAAGCAAGCAAGCCTCATGTTAGCTTCCAGCTGCCTGGCTGCCAGCCGCCATCTTGGCTGGCAGTTAATTTGCATATCGCCCTGATTAGCCAATGGGAAGGGTAGCAGTCGTACGCTAATTACCATGTTTCTCTTTTATTAGATAGGATGAGAGGAAGGATATATATATATATACATATATCAATGATGAGGGAAAAAAATCATTGATCTTCTGCCCCCTGCATTCCCTCCACTGGGGATTGAGCCCATAGCCCATGCATATGCCCTGACTGGGAATCAAACTGTGACCTCCTGGTTCATAGGTCGACGCTCAACCACTGAGCTCAAACACTGGCTGGGCTAAACAGTATTTTTATATATTATATCTTGAGATAGATTTCTCTGTGTATCTATTTCTTTATATTGCCAGAAATGGAAATCTGAATTTCTTTTATACTTATCCTATTTTTGCCTTCTGTTTTGGTTATTTTTATACTATAATCTATTGTTATTAGGTTTCATTCCTGTGGGGAAAATCCTATCTGACTTATTTTGCAGTCTCCAAATTAACTAGTGTACTTAATATTTGTTGAATAAATGATTCAGTAGTTAGTGGAACTTCCTCATATTACCCAAGACCTGATTGTGGGAAAGTACCAGAAGAGGGAATGCCATGAATTTAACTATTATGAACTCAAGCACACAGCCAGTTCAATAGGAGGGAACGCTTGTTCAAATCCCAATTTTATCTCCGGTTGGACAACTTCCTAGGTTGAAAAAAATTAGGGAAACAAGATATTTTCTCTAAATGCTGACAGAATTGTATAAAAATTTATTTTCCATGAATTATTTCAAATTTCTAATAATTTTGAAAGAACTATTAAAATATTTTCCCAGTTCCAGACCACAAAAATTACAATGCAAATAAATAGTATAATCAAGGAAGACACTGAAAGATAGATGGCAAACAACCTTAGAAAATATCCTTCCTTTGCTATTCTACCTCATCTCATCACATAGCAGCTCTTGGTCATATAAATTCCAGTTGAACATGGACTTTCCAATTTTTCCATATTTAATCAATTACAGAGTAAAATATCAACATCTACATAATATTTATTCCAAATATGAAAATTTATTATAGTCATAAAAAGACAACATATTAGCAACATCAACTAAAGATAACCAAGCCACTCAAAAACCAGATGTACCAATCTTCTCATTCTATGATTTAGAGACAGGATTTAAAATAAGGCTTACCCAACAAATGTCATCTACTCTTGATGTCAAAAGATGATGGCACTTCGTCTGGCCAGTGTTTCTCAGTGGTTGAGCATGGACCCATGAACCAGTAGGTCATGGTTCAATTCCTGGTCAGGGCACATGCCAGGGTTGCAGGCTTGATCCCCAGTAGGAGGTGTGCAGAAGGTATCTGATTGATGGTTCTCATCATTGATGTTTCTCTCTCTTCCTCTCCCTCCCTGTGAAATCAATAAAAAAATCTTAAAAAAAGATTGCTACATTTAGAGTTTATTTCCATGTATGACAGAGCAGTAATGTTCAAGCCTACAGTTCTAGAAAAAAAATCCCCAATTTAAAGACCGGCTTTTGACCTAAATGAAGCACAGGTCAAAGGTTCATCATTGGACTGAAAATATATCAAAATAATACTGGTGAGTCTGATGATGATAATATTTATGTTTATTCTTATTTCTTACAGTCTAACTAGAACAAAACCAAAAATAATATTTAGTATGTTAGGACCACTTAGAAAGTACAGTTCAATACTCCACTGATCACATAGAATCTCTTGTATCTGCTGCTGTTTAATTTCTGCAACATTTGACAACATTGGCCAAAAACAGCTCAACAAAGATATTCACTTCTCCCTTGGTTTATATGATAGTAAATTCTCTTGGTTCTTCTCCTATCTTTCTGTCTGCATCTTTTCCGTCTCCCCACCTCTCATACCTTATCCCCAGCCATTAAATGTTAGCATCATGTCAGATCTTATAGTTTGTCTTGAATCACCTCCCTGGATCTCATCCTTGAACTAATTCCAGGTTGTTGTCTCTCTATATTTATTTTGTTTTTCTAGGTGTGTGTTTCTAATTGCCTACTTAATACTTCCATCATGACATCCCACAGATAACTTCATTTCACTGTGAAAAAGAGAAATAATAATTTCCCCATTTCACAACTATTTATCCTCATTAGCTTTTTAAACATCTCACTTCCCTTCACCATTCACATATCATTTTGGACAAAATCCAGTTAAATACTATAGTATAAGCAGTTGTACTTCTCTACTTTTTCTCATGGTGCTTCCTCCTCTTGAAATTTCAGTAAAAATTAAACTCATTTTTCAAGAGCTAACTCCAAAACTGAGTCTCTCCCAATACCCTCAATGGAATTAATTATTTATTTTTAATTTTGTGAGTTTTCTTTTAAATATCTCTCTTATGAGGGAAAATACAGTTGACACACTTTAGGTATGCATGCACATGTAAATTACTTTTTATGAGTTGTCAGATTGAGGATGTTGCCAGTGTCTTAATTGTTTGTGTATATCTCCCACCGAACCTAATATAGTGCTGTGAATTGTTAGGTTTTTATTAAGTATTTCCAAGATTTAAAAGGAAATGTGCATGGATATTTTACCCATTCCAAAGCCAACTAGGAAAACCTATGTCATCTGAAATAAAACCCCCAAAAAACAAAAAAACACAGGAGACAAATCTCAAAGAGAACTATTATCTTTATTTATACTAAAACTATTAAAATGAGAGTTACTTTTAAAAAATCCTTTTATTTACTATGGGTTATAAAGCCCATGAAAAAGTCAGCTGAATATGTATAAGCTCTTACATGGCGATGAAGCAAAGCAGGCATAAACAGAACACACACACACACACACACACACACACACACAGACACACACACAGACACCCACCCACACACCCCCCCCACACACACACCACACACACACACACACACCTACACACACCCCCCCCACACACCCACACACACACGCACACACACCCACACACACCCATGCACACACCCCCACACACACAGACACAGAGACACACACAGAGACACACACACAGACACCCACCCACAGACACACACACACACACACACACACCTACACACACACACCCCCCCACACACACACCCACACACACACACCCCACACACACGCACACACACACAGACACACACACACAGACACACACACACAGTTTGGTGAGTGTAAGAAAGACGCCATGTCAGTGTCAATTCCATGTAATATGTTTAGCATTTACAATATATGCAGTATTAAGGCAAAAAAGACAAGTGAGACAGTGTTCAAGGAGTTGTTCTTATAGTACTGCTTTAGCTTTACCAAAAAATTTTTCTCTTTAATTAAGAATGACTCTTGTCTCTAACCAAGAACCAATGATATTATTACTCATAAGATTATTTCATTTTCATTGATAATGAATTTGGCTACTTGGAATATAGTTGCATTTTTAGAGACAGGATTGAGAGTGCCATGGTAATAATGGCTTAGGATAGAAATCATGTGAATAACGCTGATAACTTGAGGAATGTTTCAAGATAACACAGTGTGATATTCGCTTATGTCTCATAAAAGTGCCCCAAATAGCAAACTTTATTGAACTTGAGTCCCCCTTAAATGAGTTGTCCAAAAGAGGTAATCCATAAATTTTCTTCAGGGATTCCTAAGGTCTGAGCACAATAATCACTCAATTCTAAATTACATGCAAAATCAGAAATAAAAATAATCCTCTTTAATCGAGTGTTTTTAGATTTGTTACCCACTTTTAAGATCTGATAACATAGTACACTTGCATAGCTTCTATGAACCACAAGGTACATGCCGTACTATCTACTTCCAACAGGAAAAAACCCACAAAACTACTTCTTGACACGTACAATTTAACAATAATGGTCAGGGTCATGCATGTCTGAGACCTAGAACTGGATTTTCCTGCATTATGTGTATTCCATGATGGAAATATTTGGTTTGGCAGAGTGAAAAATAGATGGCTGTGCTCTGTTGGGAAATAACACTGAACTGGATCACTGTGACATCCTAGGCTTGTAAGTTTGGTGAGTTGGGCTGAATTCCGGAGGATAAGCATCTTTGGTGGGAAGCAGTAGATGTGCTGGAAAAGAAGTTATAAATTGGCTGTACATTGCTTAACATCTTTTTGGAAGCATTGGGGAAGAAAAAGGAGAGCATCTCAGCCGTGATTTTATGTAATAATTAACATTATGGTCATATGGTCAAGAAGAGAGCTATGTCACATCATATCTATCAGTACTAATTCATTCAGTAAATGCTTGTACTGTGATGGGGCTGTGCCAGGAATGAGGAACACGGAGTGTGATAAGACATGGCATTATGTTCACGGATCTGATACTCTAGTGAGTTGTCTTACCAAATCTTTTAATAGTCATCAAATTAGGCATTGCTTGTAAAGGGAGATTGCATTCCAACTTAGAATATAATTTAGCTTAACTTGAGTAATAAGGCGGTAACCCACATTCTACTCATCAGATACTTAAAACTAAACTGGGGCTGTTTTGAGAGTGAAAGGAAGGTTACTTATAATTATGCTAGGCTATCAGGCATAAACTAGGAGAGAACCTAGTTTCTCTATGGTCATCTGATAAACCCAATAATCGTCCCTTAATAATGTATACTACCCAATTTGGAGCTCTCATCATGAACAGAAACTCTATCTACTTTACTTAACAAATGGCTAACAGATGTGCTACTATACAAAAAGATTCTGAAAGGCATGTTATTCATTAACTTCGCTAGGTATTCAGGTTCATCATTTCCTGATTATCAGAAAAAAATCAGAATCCACATCTATGAGTCATATTAACTTGTCATCTTTAAATTATGTTTTACTGTTCTGAGTCTGTGTTAAGTGTCAGTACAAGAAAGAACTGTGCAGACATGTGACTTCACATCTGTGTTTGTGATAAGAATGTTGAAGATTTTTCCCACTGTGTCGTTTAATGGCATGTGAAAGAGTCCAAATGCCTTCTCCTAGACTGTTTGCTCTTTTTTTTGAGGAGTAATGAGCTTCTTTCTATTAGATAAAGATTTATATAGACTTCTGATTTGTCCTTTTATGTCTGGCTCCTAATGGTCAGCCACAGGAATCCATCCTTGAGGTGAAGTCACATTCTATGAATTCCCATGTTTGGTTTTCTCTTCTTTTTGATGTGGCATTGTATTTCTTCTAAATTAATTTTCCAAAGTTTTATCTTGTATATTTGGGTAATTGAAAAATACTAAATTTTTGGCCTGGTATTCATGGCCTACATATTTGATCCCAAGGCCCTGGTTATTATCACTTCTTAATACTATCCCTCATGGACTCTTTCTCATTTGAATCATTTGGAAATATGTCATGTTTTCTTGCCTTTGTGCCTATGTTATGCTGTCCTTACTATTTGGGGACTGGAAGAAAGTTTATTAATACCTATAGTGGGGAGTAGAATAGGGAATTTATTGGCAGAATAATATAAAGGTTGTCTGCCAGAATATTTGGAACCCACTAGAAGAGAAAATGTGAACCACCCTGAGCCCTTATTCACTGTACAAGCTCTGGCCTGATGCCATGATCCTTTCCATATGGAAAGACTTGTCTTGGAAAATTCACTTCTTGAATGAGCTGAGACTAATTTTTAATATTTTTTTCTGGGGCGTGGGGGAAAGTGAGTGGCATGAAGATAACTTAAATCATGTGTCGGGCACAGACCTGCTAAAGGCATCTCCTCTTTGGATAGCCATTCAAACTTCTTAGGCATTTGCCACTCTAGCCCCCACCCTCCAAAGTCAAAAGCCAGGGTATATTGTCCAAGGAATAGAATCAAGGAATCTACCTCGTTTTTATAACCCTACGATCTTGAGTGGGGAAGAAAAAACTGGAAATCCTTGGAATTATTCCCACATATGACTATGCATTCAGATTCGAGGTTTTTTTTTTTTTTTTTTTTTGTGAAGTCATGAAAGAAAAATGTAAATTTAAAAAGAAAATGATGTATAGGGCAATTTCAAAAACCATAATTCTTTCCATGGCCTCCTCTTTATTTATTTGCTCGTGTGTGTGTGTGTGTGTGTGTGTGTGTGTGTGTGTGTGTGTGTGTGTTCAGTTTGTAGGATGGGCTGTTGACTCTATTCAAGCACATTGCAGAGGGATGGTGGAAAGGGGTTGCGGTTAGCTAGGTTATGCTGAAAGACAGCAAAGAAATCGAATCCTCACCTTGGCAGTGGCCCAGACATTTCCGGTGGATACCGGTTTGCTATAAGCACAAAAGACTCATGCACAGGAGCTTGAAATTGTGGTTATATATACTTACTTTCCAAAACAGGAGGAAATTGGGACCAGAACTCTGGATTGTCATTGAGAAGCAATTTTAAGTGAATTAATCAAGCAAGGAAATCCAATAGTCAGGAAATGGCAGCAACAGAGTCAGTTTTGCACTTTGGATGTGTAAGCGGGGTCTCAAGTGGTGATAGTAATGTAACTGTTGTGTAGACCCAGAAGGAGCTGCTTGCCATCGCAGCCTACTTGGTTGCAAAGCTGCAGAATGGGAGTAGAATGGAAATACAGATGCATTAATTTTTATGACAGCTGTTAGGATAATGTTAGGAAAAATTGTAAAGACTGGGAATGTGAAATAAGGTTACAATGTTCTATACTGAGAGCTGAATACAGAAATAATTTTCCTACTGGATGGTAAGTCCACCAAAGGCAGAGGGTGTGTCTTACTCAGGTTTGAACCAACAGTGCGTAGCACACGGAGGGTATCAATAAAGGAATAAAGGCTTTTCTAATCCATCTCCTTGCCCTTTGCTATGTGTACACCTTTGTGTCCCCCTCAACCCCCAGCCACAATTCCTGTGCTGAAATTCTGACTCCTAAAGTGATGTTGGTGTGTGTGGTCTTTGGGAAGCGATTAGGTCATAAGGGCAGAGCCTCCTGAGTGGGACTGGCACCTTTATAAAAGAGACTCCACAGAAATGGCTTGTCCCTTCCACCATGTGAGGACACAGCAAAATGGCACCATCTATGAACCAGAAGGCAGGCCATCACTAGACAATGAATTTTCCTTTGCCTTGATCTTGGACTTCCCGGGGTCTGGAACTGTGAGAGAAAATTTTTGTTGTTTATAAGCCACCCAGTTATAGTCTTGTTATAGTATCCCTAATGGACGAAGATATCCTTAAACTGTTCTTTTATGTATATATGGCTGATAATATTCTTAAATATTATTAATATATTAAAGCTCTCTGCGAGAGACTATTCTGTAACCAACTCAGTAACTTATATTCCTAACTATTTTATTTTCAATGCAATTTTTGCATTCTCACCTAGATCCTGCCTATTATTTAAAAGTTTTGTTTTGGTTATTCTTCATGCAGCTAAAGCGTGTCACCTTCTGTATAAATGATCTCCTTAAAAAGTGAATGGTCTTACCTGGCCACTATTGTCCTCAAGCAGTGAGAAGACAAGTCTATCTACATAAAACAGTTACAAAACCATATGAGGTGGATTAAGTGCCTACATGAATGACATGTATGCAATGTATTATAAAGAAACAATAATGAAAATAATCCACATGGCTATGTAGATATTTCCTTGAGCCAGAGTGTTCCTATTTTTGTTGCTGGTATGCCTCTAAATATGCATATTTTTTCTTAAACAGTTTTTTAATTGAAATATTTTGAACTTAAAAGAAGGGAGCTTCCTATATACCCTTCATTTACACAGATTCACATTTGATTTTCTTTCTCTCTGTCTCTTAACCTTTCTTGTTCATCATTCCTTCAAGGAGAAATTTTAGAATTTGTAAAAAAATAATTTGCCCCATAAAAATGTAAGAGCACAGATAAACTGTGTATTGTTTATAACCATTGTAATATCTAATAATATTTGACCTTCAAGAACCAGTGTTGATCCTCATTTTTCTGTGTCATTTGAGAATAAGTTGGACACACTATGCACTTTTCCCTAAATATTTTAGTATTTATTTTCTAAGAACTAGGGCTACCTTTCATAATGAAAATAGTAAATAGAAAAATCTAGATTTTTAACATTCTAATATTTAATATTATAATCTAAACCCCACAGTCTATATTCAAATTTTGTCAATTGTCCCCAAAATATCCTTTTTTTTCAATTATTATTTTTTTATTGCTTAAAGTATTACAAAGGGTATTACATATGTGTCCATTTCCCCCCCCCGCCCTAGACAGTCCCCTAGCCTCCCCTATCCCCCAGTGTCTTATGTCCATTGGTTATGCTTATATGCATGCATACAAGTCCTTTGGTTGATCTCTTACCCCCCTACCTCCTGTCCCCCAACCCTCCCTGGCCTTCCCGCTGCAGTTTGACAATCTGTTTGAGGCAGCTCTGCCTCTGTCTCTATTATTGTTCAAAAGTTTATAATGGTCTCTATTATCCATGAATGAGTGAGATCATGTGGTATTTTTTTCTTCATTGACTGGCTTATTTCACTTAGCATAATGCTCTCCAGTTCCATCCATGCCGTTGCAAATGGTAAGAGCTCTTTCCTTTTTAGAGCAGCATAGTATTCCATCGTGTAGATGTACCACAGTTTTCTAATTCATTCATCTACTGATGGGCACTTAGGCTGTTTCCAAAATATCCTTTAAAGCTAGTCTTTCCCAGCCCACCCAGGATTCAATCCAGGATTCCTCCTGGCATTAAGTTGTTATGTCTTTTTAGTCACTCTTACTCTGGAACATTTCCTCAGCTGTTCTTGACCTTGGCATTTTTAGATAGTAGTACAGGCTAGACTAGAGTTTGTAGAATGCTCCTCAATTTGGGTTTTCTGATGTTTTGTCCGGATTAGATTCAGAATCTACATTTTTGAACAAAGTGCTATGGAAGTGATGGTATGTCTTTCTCTGTAAACACATCAGGAGACACACAATGTCGGAGTGTCCCAATACTGGTGATGCTGATTTTGATCGTGTGTTTAAGATGCTGCCTGCCAGTCTCTCTACTGTAAAGTTACCATTTTTTTGCCTTACAATTAATAAGTAATTTATAGGAAAATACTTTTATACCCTGTAAAATTCCTATTTCTCATAAAACTTTCACCTGCACAGTTTTTAACATCCATTGCTTTTTAAAACAAAACAAAACAAAAAGTCTCATCACTTCTATAATTTTTATCTGGAGTTCTACTGTTAGAAAGAGGTTTCTCTTCACCACCATTAATATACTTTATTTATTTATTTATTTATTTATTTATTTATTTATTTATTTATTTATTTATATCAATATGCACTCATGGGTTCTACTTAGTCATAATTAGTGAATATTAGTAGTTATTTTAGTGCTCAAATTGTACCAAATTTGGCCCATGGAGGTACCACCAAGCTGGCTCCTGTGTCCTCTGACCCTGGATTTTGAATAGTAGCTATCCTTTTCAGTACCTGAGTTAGCTCTTCAACTTATATCCCCCTTTGTTGAACTCTAACATGGGGAAAGACAAGAGAAGGGGACATTGAATCTATAATCAGTAGGTCAGACTCTGTCATTAGTAGTAAGTGACTTTCAACATTTGAGCCTCAGTTTACTTATTTGTAATATGCAACTAACAATTGTGTCCTAATTATTTTACTGGATTATTGTGGGTACCAAGTAAATACTGCATAAACAATGCTAGAAAAGCCATAAAACTTCTATCCCATATGAGATTTATTATTATTAAATTATGCTCTTATGATTATAATGACATAAGCCTTATTTCAGCAACAAAATACTTTGGATGATGCAATGGGCAGTGGCCTAGAAACAGGAATACATTTGCTAAATATTGAGGACCTGGATATTATAATGAAGTCATTTAGATCAATTCAATTTTCCAGAGGACCTCATATGAACTATTTTTATTCCTTTGATGAAATCCCAAATCACGAGGTGTAGAAGTGTCTTTGTAGTGTTATTGCCTCAGTAGATCCCTGCCTTTTATTTAAATGTGGCACTTGCCTGATGTGTAGTTGACTGGAAAAGCATTCATACACATGCTAGATCAGTCTCATTTACCCTCTAATTTCCGGAAGGCCTGAGGGACTGCATGCAGATCAGGCTGCTTGGAAGGGGCTCTTCCCCTGAGAGGAGACATTTTCTGGCTCTTTGTTTATTTGCTCTCAGTGTGGTCCTTACTCTGTAGTCTCAGAAAACCCCTGGCATTTTTGCAGCTTTGGAGAACAGGCATTTTTCAGAGTTCAGCTTTTCCTCCCAGTCTTGTGCTAACATTATCCAATGAATAAAACGGTCCTTTACTCAGGTGCAAACATTGCCCAATCACCAGGAAAAAGGGATATGATTTGACAAGGGGTATGTCACAACCAGAAAATGTCCCCTATTTTGGGGGAAGGAGCCCTATTAGGACTGAGAATTTGCTTCACATCACCTCAGTTGAACTTAGAATTCTGGCAAAACCTGAAAACCTAAGGGCAAATGCTCCTTGATGTAGCCTGGGCTTGTTAGCTGTCAGGTCAGCATCTTGCCAGATCTCTAGGTTCTGGGTTCAAGTTGGAAAGGTCTGAGCAGAATATGGATCAGGTCCTTCATTTTCACAATTTTCCTAAGCCTGATAATTACTCCTGCAAATACTCTGAAGCTATATGTTAGAGAAGTATAAAGTAGAAAAAAAAAACAACCCAAGCAATATTCCCAGCCCAAAAGTGATTCCTGTCTTTTAACCAACCTACCACTCACCAATGCCATGTGCTAGTTCACCTGGTAATGAGGCCAAGACTGTGGTGGTATTTCTCAGTATTTATAGTCATATTAAATGAGCTTTGATTGTCTATATAGGGCCTGTGAAGGATACCAGGAAATTTTAGACATAGTTTTCTCCCTCAAGGAACTTTCAGTCTAGTCTCTTATTTTTTCTACTAGTGACACAGTGCACGGATTCATGCACATTGAAAGGAAATTAATTAGAAGGTGGTCGGCGGGGCAGGACTGGGCAAGATGGGCTGGATATACCCTGAAGCCAAACTTCCACAGTCCCTCCCTGGCTGGCCACCCCTGGGGTGGCACTGCAGTGGAGTGAGTGGGGTCTCTCCAGCAGGTGGGGTCCCTCGGCCTGGCCTGGGGGATCGGGCTGAAACCGGCTCTCTGACATCCCCTGAGGGGTCCTGGAGTGTGAGAGGGCACTCTGCAAAGTTGTCATATAGGGTGTGGAACGCAAATGCAAGTGTGCAGTGAACCAGATTCGGGCTGATAGTGCCCCAGCAACAACATAACCCACGGCCGAAGGTGGAATCACTCGGCCCTGCATGGACTCGGGCTCCCTCCTCTCTGGTTTCGGGGCGCATCACCCGAGAACTGCTGCTGCCAAGTCACTGCAGCTTGGTAGTTCCTGTGTTGAGTGTCTGCCCGCTGGTGGTCAGTGCATGTCATAGTGACCTATTGGATGGTGGGAGGAGAATTTAGCATATTAGCCTTTCATATATATACTAGAGGCCCGGTGCACAAAAATTTGTGCCCTCGGGGGGAAGGGGAGTTCCCTCAGCCCGGCCTGTGCCCTCTCGAAGTCTGGGACCCCTCGGGAGATAACGACCTGCTGGCTTAGGCCTGCTCCCGGGTGGCAGAGGGCAGGACCAATCCCTAGGTGCAGCCCCTGGTCGGGCTCAGAGCAGGGCCGATTGGGGGGTTGGGGCACCACCCCCTGTCACACTCAAGGCAGGGTCGATGGGGAGGTTGCGGCGCAACCCCCTGTCATGCACAGAGCAGGGCCAATCTGGGGGTTGGGGCACTGCCCCCTGTCACACACAGAACAGGGCCAATCAGGGGGGTTGGGGCTCCGTACCCTGTCACGCACGGAGCAGGGCCCATCAGGGGGTTGAGGAGCTCCCCCCTGTCACTCACAGAGTAGGTCCGATAGGGGAGTTGGGGCACCGTCCCCTGTCACACACAGAGCAGGGCGGATCAGGGGGTTGGGGCACCACCACTCTCACACTCAGGGCAGGGCCGATGGGGAGGTTATGGCTCTACCCCGTCACACACAGAGCAGGGCCCGGGGGGCGGGGGGGTTGTGGCCCCGCCCCCTGTCACACACAGAGCCACAGGGCGATCAGGGTGTTTGGGCGCTGCCCCCTGTCATGCTAATCCTGGTGCCGGGAGGCCTCGCGGCTCAGCTGATCCCGGTGCTGGGAGGCATATTACCCTTTTACTATATAGGGTAGAGGCCTGGTGCACGGGTGGGGGCCAGCTCGTTTGCCCTGAAGGGTGTCCTGGATCAGGGTGGGGGTCCCCACTGGGGTTCCTGGCCAGCCTGGATGAGGGGATGATGGCTGTTTGCAGCTGGTCACACCCCCTTCAGGGTGGGGGTCCCCACTGGGGTGCCTGGCCAGTCTGGGTGAGGGGCTGAGGGCTGTTTTCAGGCTGGGGGTGACTGAACTCCCAAACGCTCCTTTTTTCCTTTTTTTTTTTTTTTTAATTCTGGGCCAGCTTTAGCTTGAGGCTTGGCTCCAGCTCTTAGGCCTCTGCTCCTGAAAGTAGGTTTCTGGCCTTTGCATACAATGTTGCGAATCTGCTGGCTGAAGTCCGGCGGTATTTGTTAAAATGTTTCAAACTGCAGGCTCAGAGGCCTGCAGCCACAGGCGGGGAATGTTGGTTTCCTCCGTCACTGAGGCAAGCAAGCCTCATGTTAGTTTCAAGCTGCCTGGCTGCCAGCTGCCATCTTGGCTGACAGTTAATTTGCATATCTCGCTGATTAGCCAATGAAAAGGGTAGCGGTCGTACGCCAATTACCATGTTTCTCTTTTATTAGTGTAGACTAGAGGCCCGGTGCACAAAAATTTGTGCACTCGGGGGGAAGGGGGGGTCCCTCAGCCGGGCCTGTGCCCTCTCGCAGTCTGGGAGCCCTTGGGAGATAACGACCTGCTGGCTTAGGCCTGCTCCTGGGTGGCAGAGGGCAGGCCCAATCCCTAGGTGCAGCCCCTGGTCAGGCTCAGAGCAGGGCTGATTGGGGAGTTGGGGCGCTGCCCCTGTCATACAAAGAGCAGGGCAGATCGGGAGGTTGCGATGCCACCCTCAGTCATGCTCAGGGTAGGGCTGATTGGGGAGTTGGGGCACCGCCCCCTGTCACACTCAAGGCAGGGTCGATGGGCAGGTTGCGGCACCACCCCCTGTCACGCACAGAGCAGGGCCAATCAGGGGGTTGGGGCGCTGCCCCCTGTCACAGATCAGGGCCCATCAGGGGGGTTGGGGCTCCGTACCCTGTCATGCACAGAGCAGGGCCAATCAGGGGGTTGGGGAGCTCCCTCCGTCACTCACAGAGTAGGGCCAATAGGGGAGTTGGGGCACCACCCCTATTACACACAGAGCAGGGCGGATCAGGGGGTTGGGGCACCACCACTCTCACACTCAGGGCAGGGCCGATGGGGAGGTTATGGCTCTACCCCGTCACACACAGAGCAGGGCCCGTGGGGGAGGGGGGTTGGGGCACCGCACCCTATCACACACAGAGCAAGGCCAATCAGGGGGTTGGGGCACCGCAGCCTGTCACACACAGAGCCGCAGGGCAATCAGGGGGTTGGGGAGCTCCACCCTATCAGGCACAGAGCAGGGCTGATCAGGGGGTAGGGGCGCCTTCCCCTGTCACAAACAGAGCAGGGCGGATAGGGAGGTTGTGGCCCCGCCCCCTGTCACACACAGAGCCGCAGGGTGATCAGGGGGTTTGGGCGCTGCCCCCTGTCACGCTGATCCTGGTGCTGGGAGGCATATTACCCTTTTACTATATAGGATAGAGGCATGGTGCACGTGTGGGGGCCGGCTGGTTTGCCCTGAAGGGTGTCCTAGATCAGGGTGGGGGTCCCCACTGGGGTTCCTGGCCAGCCTGGGTGAGGGGATGATGGCTGTTTGCAGCTGGTCACACCCCCTTCAGGGTGGGGGTCCCCACTGGGGTGCCTGGCCAGTCTGGGTGAGGGGCTGAGGACTGTTTTCAGGCTGGCGGGTGACTGAAGCTCCCAACTGCTCCTTTTTTTCTTTTTTTTAATTCTGGGCCAGATTTAGCTCTGAGGCTCCAGCTCTTAGGCTTCCGCTGCTGAAAGCATGTTTCTGGCCTTTGTTTACCTTCTGTATTTGAAACAATGTTGCGATCCTGCTGGCTGAAGCCCAGCGACTGAAGCAGGTTTCTTGGGTTTTGTTTAGCTTCTATATTTGTAACATAGTTGCTTAGAGTTGCAGCTCAGAGGCCTGCAGTGGCAGGCGGGGAACTTTGAAGTCCTCTGTTGCTGAAGCAAGCAAGCCTCATGTTAGCTTCAAGCTGCCTGGCTGCTGGCCGCCATCTTGGCTGGCAGTTAATTTGCATATCACCCTGATTAGCCAATGTGAAGGCTAGTGGTCGTACACTAATTACCATGTTTCTCTTTTATTAGATAGGACTAGAGGCCCATTGCATGAAGAGATTTGTGCAGTAGGCCTTCCTTCCCCTGGCTGCTGGCATGAGTTTTTCTCCAGCACCCGGGACCCAGGCCTTTGGTCTGGCTGCAGCGGAGAAGCCAAGCCTCCTCAGTCTTCAGTCTTCGCTCTGCGCCTGTGTATGCAAATTAACCACCATTTTTGCTGGGTTAATTTGCATAGTCACTCTGATTGGCTGGTGGGCGTAATGGAGTGACACCAATTTGCATGTTTCTCTTTTATTAGTGTAGATAGAAGATAGCCTCACTTTGAATAGACCCCACCGAGAGAGTATTAAATTCTTGACCTTTTGAGTCTCTAGACTAAATACCCAAAGATGGGAAATTCTCTGCTCACATCCTGTGCATGCTTTATGTAACCATTTCTAGTCTCTTCTCCATCTACTCACTGTTATTGAGAATTGGGAATGTCTGAGAAGTGGCCTATGGCAAATTAGAGAAAGGAAGCCTTGGATTTCCATTTCTGTCTCAAATACTCAGAAGCCTAATGTGGCTATGGTAGATTGAAAAACAATAACCGCAATATTTTTCAGCCCCTCACACCATTGCTGGAGTCTGTTTCCCCACCCTTGGAATCTGGATTGGCCGTATGATTTGTTTTGCGGAGGAAACTGTAGCAGCTTCATGTGAACAGAGACTTGCACATTGGACCTCTTACTCTCTTGCTGCTTTTGGAACGCTGTAACTGCCAGCATGTGAATACTCTGGGGCTGGCCTGCTGAATAGCAGAGATATGTGGCATAATGACCCCCATCACCTCATACAGCCAAGTCCTCAATGCAGAGACACGTAGCTGGCTGGCAGCTGACTGCAAAGGCATGAGTTCCTGGAGCTGAGACTAGCTGAACAACTGCTCAATTGATCCCAGCCAGAATTGGCATCTCATAAGAATGGTGTGCTAGATAAACGACTGCTGCTTTAAGCCACACACTTTTAAAAATGTCTAATTTTAACTTACAAAAGCTACAAATATAATAGTCTGGTGTACCCTTCACCCAGATTTTCCTATTGAGGGTATCTTATGCAGCAGGACTTTATTTCTAAGACTAAAATTAGTCTGAAACTTTCAAACTAGAATTTAGATTTAATCTTTATGTTAAAATTTGCCTTTATATTTCTCTTTAATATGGCAAATTGAGCACATGCAAAATCTCCTTGGCTTTTCAGAGAAAAATGATAAATGAAAAACAAAACAAAACACACACTTAGGTTTATTCAGGCTGAGTCTGTGTGGAGCTGCCTCCCTGTCCATGACTATTGCACAAGAAGCACTTGATTGGGACCTAACTATACTCCTCAGTGACAAATTCACACTTGTGAAAAGTTATATTTCCTTGTCATGTTCATATAGCTGCTCTCATCTTTTTTTGTTTTTACCATATCTGTTTCTCATTTTAAAAGAATAGAGAAAAAACTTATGTTTATTAATTTGTTTGTTTTCGTAAATATAGCCACACTCAAAAACAAGAGGATAAGATCCAATGATTGGAGCTAACAGAAACCTATAATGGGAACAGAGGCTTGAGGCAAAGGGTTCATAGGAAACAGATACTATATACAAACAATGGAGGTTGAGCTTCAAAGGCCACTTGGTGATGAAGGTGTAGCTCATCCCACTAAAGACAGAACATCTGACCTGGCCTTCCCAGGTCAATATTAAGAGCTTCTGACAATCAGTCGACATGGAAAAGTTCCAAGGACTACGCATGATTGGATCTTGCGTGCCTGTGGTTCTAGAATGAAATAGAGCCATCTGGGTGAGAATAGGCGCCAGGTCCTGCTGCATCTAGCCATAGCCTTCAACATGGTATTGCGGTGGTGGCTGGGAAAAGATAACTACATCTTGGCTTGGTGATGCATACCTGATTACCAGGGTAAGGTAACCAACCCTAAAGCCACCTGACAGAGAGGGAACGCTGCCAGAAACAAACTCCCAAGCATGATAAGCTTTTAATTAAAAATTAAAGAAAATAAGAATATAAGAAAATTTCCTGTCATGAGTCTAGTCAGCAGACCCAAGAATCGTAAGTCTATAATACCTACAGATTCAACACATGAAGAACTAGAAATAATGGTGCACTATAAAAATGCATTAAAATAAGTACTTTGGAATCATCAAATAAATCAAAGAGGAAATGAAAACAAAGGATCATTAATCAAGAATAGAAGGTATTAAAAAGATTCATCATGAAACTTTGGGAATGGAAAGTGTACTCACTAAAATAAAAGTTGTAGCTGGTAAGGTAAACTGGGGACTAAACATCTGGGACAAGACTAAGGTGAGGCAAAGGAGAAGCCCAGGATACAGAGTTTCAGGAGGCAGTCAGTCACTGTCAGGTGCAGACCTTGAACTTGCAGAAGCCCAATTGTGAGTGCCTCTTGAAATTATGCAACCTGGGCACTGTGCTTGCCTTACTCTTGTCTGAACTCTGGTAGATATGGCTAAAGAGAAAACTGAGTTAGAAGATAAAACTGAAGGACTAACCTAAAAGGCAAATAAAGAGAGAGGTATAATACGAAAGGAGAAGTTGAGAGACATGAAGTAAAGCTCCAAAAAATGTCTTAAGAGTGTCAGAAGGAGAGAATTAAAAAAAAGCGAAGTGCTAAGATAACGTTAACATTTCCTAGAATTAAAGATATAAATCCTTCAATTGAAATGATTATGTCTTTATGAGATTTTAAATAATTCATTATCAATTGCTCAAAATATGAACTCCAAATTCCTGATTGTCCCCTGACCCAGGCTACTTTAATTGGGTTGGAAAAATTCTATTTAATCTCCAGTCATTGGCACAGCTGGATTTTGTCCTTAGTTCTATTTGTGTGACCAGTAAACATCTCTGATCAGTTTTCAGTATTCAGTTGCTTCAAGTAGCAGTGACTTAACAGTGACTCAGTTGCCTCATCACTCCCTGTGGGAGGTGAAAGCCTTTGGTTTGCAGCTAGTAGTCAGGAGTTAGGCTGGAAGCCTGTGTGTGAACCACTCTGCAGGCCTTCCTTCCTTGGTACTGCATATGAAGTGCTTTCAGCCCCTTGTGCCTCTGTTGTAATCGGCCTCCTCTAGCAAGGGAGCTGTTTGGCTATTACACACATTGCGGACGGATCACGAGAAATCTCGTGTTTCCCTATTACACAGTATTTTACAAAGTATCATACTTTAAAAAGATATTAGCTTGTAGGAACATGTAATAAATAACTTCAAAATGCAATGGGTATTTAGTTTTAAGGCGTGCCTTTAACATTTATGTAAAACGTTTTTTTGTATTCGTTCAATAGAAACTTATCTGGCCACTGGGTAAAGCTAGCAATCATATACTGGTCCACAATGTGTTAAGCTGCAAGATAAAAGCACACACCCTTCAGTAGAGATAGTACTGCTTCAGTCCCTAAAACTGTTTACTTTCTTTTCTTTGCTCTTATCACAACTAAATAGCTGCAGGCGGGAGGCCTGACCATTTTTGGCCCAGCTGATGAACAATTAAAGAAAAAGATGGGTCATTGCTTATTTCTATGCTCACTTTAGCCTTCATGCCAATTTAAGACTAGTAATAGGTGCAAACTTTACTTCTCCCTTTTTAATGGGTTCTTTACCACATGGGTGGTAGAGTAAACAGTCTCAAGTTTTGAAGAGCTTTGGGGCAGGTGGAAATCCTTAGCATATAGGAGAGGAAGAATTTTGAATAAGCAATTTGAATTAGCCTTGCAAGACACTTTGTTTATTTCAAGGTAATTAAAATGTTCTGGGTTTGAAGGAGAAATAATGCTTCGGGAATTACTCATTCGGTGTTTTTAAATTAGGGGTTTGGCATCTTTTTCCAGGAGTGAGTAATTTCTTTTGTGGTGTCTGTGTGCAGATAACACAATAAGCAAAATAATTCAGAGCCTGCAGTTGAAACGTGCCTGGGAAGAGCTGAAGAATGTCACATTGCAAATTGGGGCTTGGCAGATGCTAAGTCAAAGATCTTATATGGAAAACATAGAATTTTCCACTGAAGGATTGGATCAATGTGTGTGTGTGTGTGTGTGTGTGTGTGTGTGTGTGTGTGTGTGTTAGTATGAAAGAAAGATAGAGAGATACAGAGACTGAGAAACAGAGATTAAGAGATAAGGAGACCAAGAGACAAACAAAGCAGATGACTTGAGAGTTCATTTAATAATCAGGAAACTGAACTAGGTAAGAGAAAAATTACTGTGGTCATTATCAAAGCATAAATATAAGACATAAAATTAAGATTATTCACCATGTGTCAGATGTAGTAGAATGTAAAAAATACACAAAGGCATGACCCTTTCTAAGCAGGAGGAATGGTGTGTAGAGAAGTAAGGTTGGTTGTAGTTGTGTAATATGGTATAGCACAGGATCGGAGGGCAGGCATTGCTGGGCTAACTGAGATTGACTGACGTTTCCAGTTATTACATCCCAAGCCCTTGCTCATGCCATCGAGGACCTTTGTGCAGGGCTCAGTGAGTATCCTCTCAGTGCAGTGGACTGGTTAGATGAACCTCAAAATAAAACCTCTATCTAAGCATTCAACCTCCTAACTCATGCCATCTCAAATAGAAAATACATTGTATGCTAACTAAAGAACACACTTGTTTTGGACTCAGTAAAAATAAAAATATTTGTATTAGCATCTAGCTTTTACATTTCACAGCTTACTTCCACTTATAGCATCTGGTTACATTTTTTTATAATATGTTGATTTTTTTACAGAGAGGAAGGGAGAAGGATAGAGAGTTAGAAACATCGATGAGAGAGAAACATCGATCAGCTGCCTCCTGCACACCCCCTTACTGGGGATGTGCCCGCAACCAAGGTACATGCCCTTGACTGGAATCGAACCTGAGACCCTTCAGTCCACAGGCCGATGCTCTATCCACTGAGCCAAACCAGTTAGGGCAACATCTGGTTACATCTTTAAGACAAATGTGTGTTGGAGAGTTACTGTTTTGCAGGCTTGTTGCTAGTTGCAGGGAACATAATGTGAAGTGAGAGCACCACATGTTTCCACCTCAAGAAGGTTAGTTTGGGAATTAGGGGAATTAGAAAGAACCTCATTTCATTTGAAACTCTCAGCTCCATAACCTTAAATTTTCCATTTGAAACTCAGAAATAGAAACAGGAGTTTTGAGGGTCAGAGGAAATTTAAGGGGGACATTGTCACTTTATTTTTTTAAAATATAGTTTTATTGATTTCAGAGAGGAAGGGGAGGGAGTGAGAGATAGAAACATCAATGATGAGAGAGAATCATTGATCGGCTGCCTCCTGCAGCCCCACACTGGGGATGGAGCCAGCAACCTGGGCATGTGCCCTAAATGGGAATCAAACCTTGACCTCCTGGTTCAAAGGTCGATGCTCATCCATTGAGCCATGTCAGTCCGGTGAGACACTGTGACTTTAAATTAGGGCTTACAGCACTGACTGGTTTGGCTCAGTGGATAGAGCGTCGGCCTGTGGACGGAAAGGTCCTAGGTTCTATTCTGGTCAAGGGCATGTACCGTGGTTGCGGGCACATCCCCAGTGGGGGGTGTGCAGGAGGCAGCCAATCAATGTTTCTCTCTCATCGATGTTTCTGACTCTCTCCCTCCCCCTTCCTCTCTGTAAAAAATCAATAAAATATATTTTAAAAAAATTAGGGCTTACATTATATATCTTAAAAGATGGAGATACTGAATGAAAGGCAGATAAATGGCAGCCTCTTATTTGGCATTGCAAAATAAATTCCTCATATAACTATCTCATAGATGGTAATTTCATATTAATGAATATTGATGATAAATAAAATCAGATAATTGTTTATCTCTTTGATTCAGGCAGATGTTCTTGGATAGATGACCCTCAAAGAAACAATCTAAACTTTAAAAATTTTCTATGGATAAAGCTTTGGCAGAGCCGTCAGTAACCTGGCATTCAAGTCCCTAAAAACGCTGTGCTTGCCACTAAGTGACATGATTTCAGAAGGTTGGCAAACTCCATATACCTGAGGAATTTGCACCCATAGTCTCAAGAAACATGCATGGATGTTAAGGCATCTCAGGCCTGACTTGCCAGAAAGCTGAATAAGGAAGAATAAGTTCATGCTTTTCAATTCAATAAACTATTAATTCAATATCAATTATGTGTCTGGATCTCTGCTGGGTGATTTGACATTCGGTTGTCTTATAGGTGTTTAGAATGGTGTTATTGCTCCCACTGCACAGTGTGAGGACAAGGAGGCTCAGAGATGTGCCCTTTCTCACATTGTCTGTTACATCCCTATGGGCACGCGAGCCAGGAGATTTCACATAGGCTGAGGCCAAATGCGTTCTAAGTCACTAGAGAACTTATGCTCCTTCCCACACTGTTTTTCTACAAGGCCGGAGAAGAGGTATCTCTCACACTTGAACATCATAACATTGGTTTCCTAAGCCACAGGCTTCTGACACAAGGCCCAGAGAAGAGAGGTTTACAGTCCTTACTTTTCTTGTCGGGACTGGGGAGGAATGGACATATTTACCAAATATGGTCTAAAATGCTACCTGAGGAGTGCTCCCAGGGGAAATGGAATTCACAGGCTCTCTGACGTATTTATCCCAGCGGAAACCTGAATTGAGAGGCATTTTACAGAACTGTTTTCGAGTGTGGAAAGTCTTAACATGTCATTTTAATAGCCAAGGAAGGGGAAAAAAGAGCCAACTTTGGGAGGAAAAAGTCAAAAAACCAAAAAAGCAATCAGAACATGTTCCTTGGCTCCCCGATGGAAATAGTTTTACACGGTCATAATAACAAGTGTTATTGGGAAGATGGGGGAAGGAAGGTGGGTGTGGTAATGAGGATGAGGAGGTGATGTGGATGTTTCAGCTGAAGTCCCTAGGCTGAGTACAGTTTCCGGGTAAAGATGTCACCCCCAAAGAGCAAACACCCCAGTCTCTAGCTAGCTTATGAGAACTCTTCTATTTTGCTTTTTAACACTTGAGGCCATCCAAATCCTTATAAAAGGATCTATAATTTTAATCCTATAAAGAGATTTTACTATGAGATTTTTAAATAAAAGACTATTAGGTTTTACATTTTTGACATAGATAAGAACTCCATTTTTTACAAATGTGCTGCTCGAGATCGACTTTTCAAATGGAAATTTGAAGCATGAAGCAATCAAGCCTTAGTTATGGAGCAAGTTGTCTCTGTGTAGGCAGGTCACTTCCTCTCTTTGAGTGTCAGTTTTCTCAAGTGTGGGATGAAGGAGTTGAGCTAAAAAATCTTTCCAGTTTCTTCTATGGTGGCAGAAATGGAGAACCGCCACACACACACACACACACACACACACACACACACACACACACCTGCAGGCCTGGCCCCCTGACCTTGGCACTGACAAGGTCTCCTGGTCCCCTGGAAATACCCCTTAGGTTCAGGGCTGGGCCTGGTTCCATGGGAGTACTCTCCAGCTCCCGGCCTGATGGGAACGGATTCTCACTAGGCCTCTGAGGACCAGGGGCCCAAGATGCTAGGGCTGGGTTTCTACCACAGACCTGAATCTGTGTGAGGGATGCTCGGGTCCCAGCAGGCTGACTCCCAGCAGCACTTTTCTGGGGAAAGAGCCTTTGTTGTTATCAGGAAAAGCAGGCTAACAATATTCTTACATGTTCACACTTGGTCCTCCATCTGGCCAAGTGAGTAATCTGACTTGCAGAGAGTGTGTTTACAGAGAATAGCCAGGGAGAAGAGTCTTTTGGAGCCAGAGATAAACACAAAATGGCCAAAGTCAGAGCTTTTAAGAATTTCACTCTCAGGCCAGCGGCCAACTGATGCTGCTGGGAATGCTTCTGTCACTAAACCAGGCGGCGGTGCTTTCCCAGCCAATTCTTTATCTGCCTGCATCCCACCCAGGGCTTGAAGCACCAGTGTGGGCAGTGGGAATCTATAGTCCTTGCTCTACTGATCCCAAACCCCTAGCCTCTCACCCTCTGCACTCCAAGGCTAATTTAATACTGCTTCCAAACTGTTTAACCAGGGAGGAGACCTGCTGTGACCCTCAGCAGCAGAGAGCCGAGTCCCTTTCAGGTGTGGAATTGCCTTGTTACCGACGCTTGAGGACTGGAGTTTTGGTTTGCAGGGTCATCCACTGGTGGTGGAAGAAGACAGGTGGGATTTTGAGAGGCAGTGGGTGGGACACTCCTACCACTGTTCTAGGATCAGCTGTCCTAGCTAATGACTTTGAAGTGAAGCCTCTATTTAATTTTCATTTTTATCTCTCACAACATTCCTCCTCATTTCTCCCTCCTCATCCTCTCTGTGCTTCCCCAGAACAGAATTACTTCCTGTCCCCTGGCATGTCCCATGTCTGTACCTTTGCGTAGGTAGCCTCTGTAACTGGAAGGCTTGTACTTTCTTTTTCAATCAAAGTCTTGGGTTCCCTCCAAATATCAACTCCGCAAGGAGGCTTTCACAACCCATCTTTCCCCCTTGGAAGCCGTGCCCCTTTACTCTGCATGCCTGTGGATAGCCTTGAATTTTAGTGCTTCTGGCAGCTGGAGCTTGTGTCAAGCCTGATGTCTTGCTCCTTTCCCCTCATTCCCTACACTGGCTTCCAGCGGTCCTTCTAAAGGACCACATTTATTTCTACCTCTTGTGAAAGGTCTTTTACTTCACACATGTGGTCCCCCCTGCCTAGAATGCTCCACCCCCGCACCATCCCATCACCCCCTTTGCCTAGCTAACAACTACTCATTCTTTGAGTGTCATCTTCAACAGCACTTTATCAGGGAAGCCTTCTTGAACCCCTAAACTAGCTCATGTCCACCTGTTATGTGCTCTCATAAGATCCTACCTTTCCCTTCATAGCACTCATCACTATTTTAATGTGTTACTTAATTCTATGCCTATTTGCTTGATGACTATCTCCCAGACAGGCTAGAATAAAAGCTTTATGAAGATAGTGTTATATCTTTCATGGTCTTCCTTGACTCCTTAGTTCCTAGTGTGGTGCTCAGTGTATAGGTAGGTGGTCAGTACTTGCTTGCTGAATTAATGGCTGTGTGAATTGTGTTTCCCCCACTTGAGTCTGAGTTCCTTCACAGCAGATGACTGACCTCTGCTTCCCAGGCCAGGGCTGGGTGCTCTGGTTGGATCTGGAATTTCTTTCTTTTTATTTATTTATTTTTTTATTTTGCATGTGTGTGGTAAGATTTACATAACAAAATCACCATTTTAACCATTTTTAAGTATACAATTCAGTGACATTAAATCCATTTGCATTTTGGGCAAACATCACCAGACCTGGAATTTTCTTGCCAGATTTGTGTGTGGGAGGGGCTGGAAGCAAAGGGGAATCAGAGTGCAAGGTCCAAAGAAAGCTTTGGGAATTACAGGAGAAAATCACATGTACAGAGGTAGGTGGAGCATAAGAAAATCTAGATCTCTATGAAAGGGTCATGAATTGAGTTCAGAGAATGAGTGGGTTCCAGACAGACCCCGAGAGGCGAAGGTGGTCACAGGAGCCTTCTGTAGGCTTGCTGTAACTGAGTGAGAGGCGAAGGTGGTCACAGGAGCCTTCTGTAGGCTTGCTGTAACCGAGTCATGGGCAGAAGTGTTGGATGCTGAAGCGGCTGGGACACCAGGGACCATGTCTTACTTCTCCCTCTATGCCTAGAATCTCCCACGTTTTCACATGTGAGAAGGTGTATAATGAAAATTTTATATTAAATTGAACTTGTGGTTTATGGCAGAGGATGGGTTGGATATTCAGGATGGGGTGGATATATATTCACATGTGCTCACTGCCTCTTGACCATAGGTTAAGTGTGATCAGTTGCCTCTAGCCTTTCCTTTCACTCACCTCAAAAACGTTGGTGGTAGTGTCCCTGAGGGACTGTTTTAGCTTCTTTATTTTTCAGATAGTGAAAATGCAGAGGGAATTGAAAGGGCACTGAGGATGAAAAACCAGTTGGCCAAATGCCCAATTTTTGCCCAAGGAATGGGTCAGCCAGGGAAGCAGGAAGCAAATAAATGTGTGTGTCCTTTTGCTAACCTCTGGCACATCTGACAGTCTGAACCAATCTGCTCCCTTCTCCACCCATTTTTCTAAACTTGGGTGTTACAGGAGCAGTGCTCACCAAAGGACCTTTTTGTCACCTCTGACAGGTTTTACTTTCTGCCCTTTGACTCTGTCACATCATTGCTGGACTTGGACTCACTTGCTAAAACCTTAGGATGGAAAGAACATGTCCTTTCACTGACACTGGGAGCACAGAGGGACGGTGACTGCTTCTCGGAGGAGGCAGGGAGGGGGATGGCCATCATTCTTTGGCAACTCCCTCTCTCTAAGTTGAAAAAGCTGCCACTGCTGGACACAGTCAAGACCTTCTGAATGAGAAAAAAAGGGGGGGCACTTCAGACAATAGACATTAGAGATAAGCAGGTGGAGATGGGAATTAGCATGAGTGTTACAGGGCTGTGAGGAAATGAACCCAGGGAGTGAGGAAGGGGCAGGTGGCAAAACAGTGAGATATAGGGTTAAACAGACAAATTTTGGCCAGAGGATGAAGGATTGTGAAAACTAAACAGAGATATAAAGTTTTGAGGAAATTAATTATAGGGAGGCATTGAACATTTGTGAGAATTTATTAAATAAATTTTCTTGGATGCTATTATATTTCAGACACAGATACAGGATCTGAGGACACAGTAGTAGATGAGCCTGCCCTTGAAGAGCATACAGTCTAGACAGGGAGGCAGGTAAGCACTAGGCAATTACGATGCAGTGCTACAAACAATCTAAAGATAGAAATGGGTTGGAAGGAGTAAAATCAGTGATGGAGGCCTGATATACAGCTTTTGCAATCATTGAATATGTAAGTCATGAATGTGTTGGGTATGTGGTGATAGAAATAGTTTGGCACTACTTTGAATTCAATGTGATATTTTAATGGATTAATGCAGAACTTTGTGAATCCGGATTTCTAAGAAGACTGCAGAAAAATCAGCTACATGGGTTTTGAACCTGGGTGATAGTGAGAATAGAGATATTGATAACAGAACAAAGAAGTTGGAGAAAAGGGAAGGAAAGATGTTACAGTTGGCTTAAAAGTCATGTTGAATTAAAATGATGGTGAAACGTTCCATAGGAAATGTCTCGTTTGTGGTTAGGAAAGCAAGCAAGCAAGCAAGCAAAGAAACAAGCCTTGGAAGAGGCATTGGAAAAGACACGTTAGAACAGGCTTGGAGATACTCATTTAAAGTCATTAGTCAAGTAACAATGGAATACATCAGATTGAGTTCTCTGAGAAAGAAAAATAAAATGATAAGAAGACGTTAATAAGGATCATGACTTAGAAATTACTCACAATTTTCTCCCAATGACTGAAGTCTGCACTCAGCCTTGCTTCTTGACATCTTGTTTCCCTGTCTGGGCTGAGCTCTTCTCCCGGCTGCTCACCAAGTTCCGCCTTTCCCCCTACGTCAAGCATGTCAAACTTGTGGCCTGCAGGCCACATGTGGCCCACAATGAATATTTTTGTGGCCCAGCCAATATAATGATATGTAAGACATGTTTGAATAAAAATTTCATAACTTAATTTTTATAATATCCTGTTATACATAATTATTAATAATGAACTACAACGTTTGCTAATGACTGATTACTATAATTGTGTTGCATTCATTTCCCTTACGTGCCTTATGCCCAGGCGCACCATTTCTCTTTACTAATACTAGCAGCGCATATTTTAGCAGCCAATTGCCACATCATTAGTCTTGGACTGACTTGTTTGGTGTGCGCAACAGGAAATACTTCGCTTTCGGAGAACAAGAAAAATAGATTTATTTGCTTGTTAATTTGTGCAGTTATTCAGTGTCTGGTAAGTTAATGTTCAAGAAAAAATATTAATTTTTATTAAAATGTTCTGTTATTTTATGTAAACGATGATATTTATTTCAGCCCTTTGTATTCAACATATCTCTATCGAAATAACCTACATTTCTATGAAACTTGAAGCTTTTGTTTTTTTGTGGCCCACATAAACTTAAACCTTGTTTATTTGGCCCGTGTTAGCCTTTGAGTTTGACATGCTTGCCCTACATCTTCCAAGGTTGCTCACTTTCCAGTTGCAGCTCTCAACTCAGGTTTGCACACATGTAACTGAATCTCACCTAGTTTTCCCAGCCTCTTCTTACCAGCAGGTGGACCCTGTCCCAGGTCACATAGCTATAACTAGAATTCTAATTTACATTGGATTGAAACTCTCTCCCCAAAATGGCCTTAGACCATGCCATTTCCAGACACCTGTATTTTACCACTGCCTACAGACTTCTACTGTTCTTTTCACAGCAGACCAGACCACCTGGACCCAGAGATGTGATCTGCCTGCCTTGGGGCAATCTGTTCCTCGCCCCATTGATGTTCAGGACCCCAGCTCTGGCCCATTCTGTTTTTACCTTCTGCTTTTTTCCCCATTGGCTCCCCAACTGAAATACTGGCACACTTCTGAGCCTGGCGCAAAACGGGAAATGTGCCATTCTGGCCATGACCTTCCCTAGTCCTAGAGAGAATTTAGTCCTCACCAGGATTATGTGAATCTGTCTGGATTATGTTACCTCTGTTTGTTTTCTGAGGTCATCTCGGCAGTTTTGGAGGAGAACCACCTTTCTATTATGTCTGCAAGCCTTTACAACATTTAGTCCATTTCTTTTTGACTCTTTATTACCATCAGAAAATTCTTGAATGCCATCACAAAAGAAGTGATAATCTAATTTGGAAGCTTAACTATTCTAAACAAATCAGCATTCCAGAATGGAAACAAAAAAACTTATGTTTTAGATTTTCTGAAAAGGAAGATACGTTTTTTATTGTGAATTTTTTCAAATGTTCCAGCCATTAATAGTTGATAAAATAACTTGAAACTATAATAGCAAGCCTTATTTGACAATTTTATTTACAGAAAACTATTTTTGAGTAATAAATGTTTATGAACCCAAATTCAAAATGAATAAAGCAATATAAAGTATAATCTTCTCATAGCCACCTTCCCCCCATTTCTCAGTTTCCTGATTTATGCCAATCACCCTACCACATACTCATACAATTCTTCTAGAGCTGGTCTGTGTAAGCGCACACAGATGTACACAAACACACATCTCTTTGTCTTTTTTCTTTCAAATGGCAGTGCATTATGCAACAATCTGCATTTTCCTTTCACTTATTACCATTTTGTTGGAATGTATATAATTTATTCAACCAATTATTAATAAATGAAATGTTCTCATTAAGTTATTAAAATTACTTTCTTCTCTTCTTAGCTATTAAAATGTTACAATTAATATTTTTACACTCATTAAGATAACCAAGGAAAAATGAACACAGCGTACTTATGCAATTATAACCTTAAGATAAATTCCCAGAAATGTGTGTTTGGGTCCCGTGGTAAAAGCATTTACAATTTTCATGGATATTGCTAAATTGTTCTCCAGTTTTACTAAATTGCTTGCTTTCCATTTATACTCCATCAGTTTCCACTGATGTGTAGAAATGTCTGTTCCTTTGCACCACTGGACAATTTTACAACACTGAGAAGCTTAACAACAAAGTTTCTGTATAAAGTCAGCTTAGTAGAATGAATATTGATATTGTCAAATAAGCTCAATATTTTCATTTTAAAAATGCTGGGCATTCACTATAAGGCTAGAATTAGCCACAGGTATAATAAGTTGAATAAATCACTCTCCACAATATTATCTGAAAGGTTCTGAAGATCTAGTTCAGTGGTTCTCAACCTTGGCTGCACATTAGAATCACCTGGGAATCTTTTTAAAATCCTGATTTCTGGGCCTCATCCTCCAGAAATTCTGTTTCTTTGTTACTAATGTTGTGGCCCCACCCCATAACAATGAAATAGAATTTCCGGAGGATGAGGCCCAGAAATCAGGATTTTAAAAAGATTCCCAGGTGATTCTCATGTGCAGCCAAGGTTAAGAACACTGGTCTAGTTGGTGATTTTTTTCTTAATATGTACTATGGACTGAATGTTTGTGTCTCCTTAAAATTCATATGTTAAACCCCAATCTCTAAAGAGTTACTTGGAGAGGAAACCTTTGGGAGTTAATTACTTGGAGAGGAAACCATTGGGAGGTCATGAGGGTGGAGCACACATGATGGGATCAGTGTCCTTATGAGAGGAGGCAGGAGAGACCTTGCTTCTGCTCTCTGCCATGTGAGGGCAAAGAGAGAAGGTGACTGTCTGCAAATCAGGAGGAGGGCCCTCACCAAGAATCCAACCCTGCTGCCACCCTGATCTCAGATTTCCAGCCTCCAGAATGGTGAGAAGTAAATTACTGTAGTTTAAGCCTCCAAGGCTGTGGTAATTTGTTAAAGTGGCCCAAACTGACTGAGACAGTATCTTATTGATGTGTCTACTAATATTTTGTAACAAATAATTTGTTTTTCAATTAATAAAATCCACTTTACTTGTATTATCTCACGAGATAGTCACAGCTTTGTATTTCCATGCTTTGTCCAGATCAAGCATCTAAAACTTACACGTTAACTGATTTATTCAAGGTCGCTAGTACTCAGGAATTCTTTCTTCTACACCTGTGCTCCATGCCCCTTCCACTATTAGCTTTTGTTCTTAGAACCAGAACTGCCCGAGGCATGCAAAATTAAATATTCTTTCCCACTTTTTTCTTTCTTCTCTCTCTGAAAGTTTTGAAAAGATTACTTTTCTTAATGCACAAAATAGCCTAAAAAGTTAAAAGTAAAAATTTTGTGAATTGAATAAAATAGTGATGTATCAGGGTTGTTTATTTTTGTGAACAAGGAATGTAGTAAATACTTTTAGAAAGAAATATTTTTCAAAGAAAAAGAAAACTCACTATATTATTTATAGTACAAACCTGAATTTTAATATATTTGTTTAAAATGAAATACACTGGTTAGTCTTTCTTTTTTAAAAAAAAATGATTTTATTGATTTCAGAGAAGAAGGAAGAGGGAGAGAGAAATAGAAACATCAGTGATGAGAGAGAATCATTGATTGGCTGCCTCCTGCACGCCTCCACTGGGTATCGAGCCCACAACCCGGTCATGTGCCCTGACTGGGAATTGAACTGTGACCTCCTGGTTCATAGTTTGACACTCAACCTGAGCCACACAGGCTGGGCTGGCTAGTCTTTCTTTTAAGCATTTTTTCTAATGTCACCAATATAGTCTTTAGAAAAAAATGGTTACTTGGTAAATAATGTTGTCTGACACTGTGGATTATTTTATTGTCAGTTATTTTCTGTTCATGTGTCTAATCTTAATTCTTATGTGCCTACAAATAATTGGCTTTTAGGACTATGTAGTGCATTATTAAAATTTATCAATTAATTTAACATGATATTTAGGAAAACATCATATTGGTTGAGTAGGAAAAACTCTACACCATTTGCTACAAAAAAAACCCCAAAACCGGGATTTATTATTGATAAGCTTTGTTGGCTAGTAGAAGACTAATAGTGTATAATTTGTAATGTTATCTTGTTTTTACTAGTAGTTTTTTTAAAATAATAGATTCAGATTTTACCATTTTTTATGACATCTTGATATTCTATGTGTACCATGCCGTGTTGTATAAATAGCATTATGAATAGTCCACGTTTGTGTTTAAATAATAAGTTTTTTGTTTCTGCAAATTACTTTATTCTTTAGTGTTATGAAAATATAATGACTAGAATTCTTACTAACAAGAGTTTCCTGATTGATGGGGAGGAAAGATACTAAAAGAAATTAAAGCCGAAACCGGTTTGGCTCAGTGGATAGAGCGTTGGCCTGCGGACTGAAAGGTCCCAGGTTCGATTCCGGTCAAGGGCATGTACCTTGGTTGTGGGCACATCCCTGGTAGGAGATGTGCAGGAGGCAGCTGATCGATGTTTCTCTCTCATCGATATTTCTAACTCTCTATCTCTCTTCCTTCCTCTCTGTAAAAAATCAATAAAATTTAAAAAAAAAGGAAAAAAAAGAAATTAAAAACAAATGTTGCGATTTTTACCACCAGCAGGTCCATCTCTGGTACCACTCCTTATTCCTTCAGCAGTAAACTGGAAGAGATTTCGTTTGCAGAGACCTCCCTGGGGTGGGTGCATTCTGGACACTCCAATTATTTAGTGAATATTGTGTTTTAGAGTGGAGGTTGGCACACTTTTCCTATAAAGGACCAGACAGTAAATATTTTAGGCTTATGGGCCATATGGTCTCCATTGCAATTATTCAACTTTGAAAGTAGAAGCCATTCAACTTTAAATGAGAATATTTATGAACAAATGAGTTTGACTGTGTCCAATGCACATTTCCTTCAACAGTCAGAGTGAGTTGAATTTGGCCTAGGGGCTATGGTTGGCCAACTTTTGTATTAGAGGATGGGCAACTTTCCAGGAATTCATTATTAATTTATTAATACTTTCAACAAGTGTTTATTGGTCACACTCATTGCCAGGTGCGGTGAATAACTGTATTCTAAACATGGCTTTAACAGAAGAGTACCAGTAAAGCATGCTTACTGAGCAAATTAACAATGACAAAACTATCTGAAATAATTAATTTTCCTTAAAAACTTAGTGTTAGCTGCATTTATCCTGAAATGGGTCCTTGCACTCTAAGCCTAAAGTACTTCTACATATAGTCAAAATACCATTAGTCTATATTGAAGATTTGCAGGATTAAATGCTATATGTGTCTCTCACATAGCTCACGGGTATGCAGATGGTCAAAGGAGGTAATAAGTAAGGTAATGCTATATAAGAATGTTTGTCATAAAATATACTATTAGACTTTATGTTTATTCATACATTAATATTAACGATAAAGCATACTCACACAAATAATATGAATATGGGGCTTGCATTGTAAAGCTGGTACACTTGCTACTAAGTCAGGTTTTTGTGAGCATTCTTGGACCTTGAAGTTGATATTATCTGAGCCATGTTACCCTCCTATTTGACATGTTCTCTCAAAGGTAAGGTGTGCATGGGACAAGAAAAGGGGAGGAACATCTATGTATGGCTAAAACAGAGATGGTTGGACCACAGGATCTCAAGAGTGGAAAGGCAGCCCTGACTGGTTTGGCTCAGTGGATAGAGCGTCGGCCTGCAGACTCAAGGGTCCCAGGTTCGATTCCGGTCAAGGGCATGTATCTTGGTTGTGGGCACACCCCCAGTAGCAGGTGTGCAGGACACAGCTGATGGATGTTTCTCTCTCATCGATGTTTCTAACTCTCTATCCCTCTCCCTTCCTCTCTGTAAGAAATCAATATAATATATTTTTTTTAAAAAAATAAGAGTGGAAAGGCAGAACATCTGTCAACCTTTTCCATGAGGCCAGCAAAACTTGGTATCAAAACTCGACAAAGATACTAAAAGACAAAAACTTCAGCAGCTAACTTCTCTCATGGTCATAGATATAAATAAATAAAATATTAGCAAAATGAATCCAGTGACATATGAAACTAATTTTATATCATAACTAAAGTTTATTTTAGGAGTGTGAAGTTGGCTTAATGCTTGAAAATTGATGTTATTTACCACATAAGCATTGCAAAGGAGAAAAAGCATATGATTATATCAATGGATACAGAAAATATTTGATAAAATTCAACACCCATTCATGGCTAAAATAAAAAATAGACTCTTAGTATTTAAAAATATATGAGAAATATTATTTTTAATTGAAAAATATTGAAAGATATCCTACCCAGCATGGGGAATGAAACAATGAAATCAATTATTACCATTTTTACTCAACATTGTACTAGGAGTCACCAATGCAATAAGCTAAGAAAAGTAAAAGAATTGAAAAAGAAACAAATGATGTGTGTTATGTGTTTACATAGAGGATTTAAAGAATCTGCAGTTAAGCTATTAAAATTAATATTAAAATTCAGTGATTCAGCAAGGTCATTGAAGACAGGTCAATATTAAAAACATAATTGCATTTCTACATATCTTCAATGAATAACTGAAATTTGAAATATGAAAAAAATTAAAAGAGCATCAAAACCAGTAAATTCCTAGAAATGAAATGCAAAATATCTAACCAGAATACTAAAAGAAAATACAAAAGTAACAAAAAACCCTTACTGAGAGAACTTTGAAAAGACCTAAGCAAACGAAGGGAGATACTTTGCTCATGGGTTGAAGGACTCAATCTATACTAATAAAAGGATAATATGCAAATGGTCAGGACGCCCTCACAGGTAACGATGGAAAAGCAGGAGGCTGCATGTGCAGCAGGCATGGGTGGGCATGGACTTGCAGCGCTGGTGACTGGCATCATGTCATCACAATCCATCACCTGGGGCCCAGCGGAGGCATCTGCGTGCCTCTGCTGGGGGTCCAGAGGCCTCTGCGGAGGGTCCAGTGGGGCCTGGCGGAAGCCTGAGTGCTGGGAGGCCTGGGGGTCCCGCGGCTCGTGGAGGCGGGACCCTCGGCTCTGGCCTACCTCTTTGGGTCAATCCATCGAGGAGCCCTGGATGGGTGGGCGGGGCCTACCTCTTTGGGGTGGTGGATCACCGGGCTCCTGCACTGACAGAGCACAGGCCAGTCTGGGGTACCCCCTCCCCTCCGAGAGCATAAATTTTGTGTACCAGGCCACTAGTCATATATGACTTTCTTAGAGGTGATAGGAAGAAGTAAATATATAATTTTTTAAATAGCAGGTATGGGGAAAGACGTTAGGTATTTCATGTGTCCAATTTGAATAGTCCAGATCAGTGTAAGATTGTAGAGTGCTCACTAAGTATTGGGAGCTTGAAATTTAGAGGTGAATAAGATGCAGTGCATACCCTTGAGAACCTCAAGAAGTATTAGCATGGTGCATGTGTGTATAGGGAGGGTGGCCATTTAACACAAATTCAATACTATAAATCAGTGGAATTAGTGAAGCAATTATAATGTATATAGTACTACAGAAACACATGAGAGAAAGGTACATTCTACCAGGAGTTGAAGGGATTGAAAAAAAGAGAAGAGAACATTTGTTCAGGTCTTTAATAGATGAATCAGGATTTTCCAAGTGGATAGCATGTGTGCATGTATATATTTATGTGCACATGTAGGGGTTTGACACAGCTGGGAGGGTGTGGCAATATCAGGCAGAAGGATTTGCATGAAAAATAGCACGAGAGTGATAATTTCTAGTTTTTTGAGGGGACTGTATCTATGTTACTACTAGTAAGACATATGCTGGGATTATTTTAATGGCTTCAGATGAGGTTAGAAAGGTGGGCTAGGATTTGTTATGAACTTTCAATCACCTCTGTTAATGAACTTTTCTATCCATGGGATACTTTTCAAAATGGAGTGTGCCTAAGAATTACTCTACTATGTGTTTAACATGCAGATTCCAAGGCCTTACCTCCAGAAATCCTGAGAGGCTCACATTGACCTTGATGGCTCAGGAACAGCAATGTCCCTTGCAGATCCTCGCACAAAGAATACATTTGGGGTGGGAGACAGCAGAGGAATCTGAGGCAAGAAGGGAAGTGAGGAAATTATTGCAATATCTCAAGTGAGAGATGACTTTAACAAATCACTTCTCTCATACTTCATATTTTTGTAGGTCTGGTGGCTCCCTTAGTGGTGAGTGTGGGAAGCTAACTCTCTTGCCCAGCACTGTGCCCTATCATCCCATACCTGGTACTGGAGCGAATAAAGGATTTGGCCTACCCAGCTTGGCAAACTTTGGGGGGCATATGTGTATTATTTTATGGGATTCTCCATCTCCTCCTGATTTCTCTTCTCTCATCTTGGATTTGGTAACATCACCCTCCAGGTGACAGTGCCCCCAGGTGTCCCTGAACCTTGCCAGGCTCAGTTGGGTCTGTCCTGGCCTTTTCTACACTGTTCAGTTTCTCTGTCTCTCTGTTTGTCTCTTTAAAAGCTTTTCTGAAAGTATTCTCCCCCAGTGAAACTGGTCAACCAGTGAGTGTGACCAGGGCACTCTTACATCAATTGCCTCCTGCTGGGAAACATGTTAAGATGCAATAATGATGAAAGAATAAATAAATCTGAAGGTTAAAATTCTGGTCACTATTCACTGATGTGCCTAGCTTCATTTCCTGGTACATAAGTGTTCAAAGAATAATAGAAGAATTAACTATATGAATGAATGAATGAATTTGAAGATAGGCAAGCCTTCGAGCAGTTGAATATTATCCCAGGAAACCAGCAGAAAATCTACTCCAAAGGTAGTAAATGAGACACTGAATTCCAGCAGTGAGGCTGCAGGTGCCTTGTGTGCAAGGCAGTAGAAACAGCTCCTGTTAGCAAGGTAAACCAGAAAACCAGGGGCAGAGGGCATTCATCACAGCCTGCCACCTGCACATACAGGCCCTCCCAACTTTTGGAAATGACAACTTATACTTGTGACTGGAAATCATTTAATTCATGGAGATGTACAGAGTTGGGTTTCAGATATTTCCTAGGATTTTGGTATCCAACATTGGTTCTTTGGATTTAAAGATGAAATAATGAAGATATAATTCAGGACAAAGCTCTGCCTCTGTGAGAAAAATATATGCATAAGATCACAATTTAAGTGCTGGAGGTGGGAGGGGTTGTCATGCCAACTCTTGGCAAAGCCAGCTTGGCCCTAGTACAGGAAGGAGCAGCCAAGGAGGCCTGTGTAGGATCCCAGCATCCACAGAGCCCAGCTTTCACAGGAGAAGCTCGAAACCCCCAGGGGGCTTCTGCTGTGCATTCTCTGTGGCAAATTCAGGAAAGGGATTAAGTTAGAGTTTCTTCCTCTTCTCCCTGCTCCACAATTTAGACATTGATATGGTAAAACGATCATTTGAAATGAAAACCCCTTAATGAATATTTAACTTTCTCTGTTTTGCCACAAATTATTTTAACATTCCTTGGAGCCTCTATTCCCCCTCTTATTTTAAGAAATTTCACATTTCAGTGTCAAAACAATTCCAAGAAGAAGGAACAGTTTACCCATAGAGCCTGGATTTGGGAAGCTAACCTGTTTTGCGGTCAGACTCCTGTGGTTGGGGTGTTTAGGGTCAGTTTTAATGCGCTGAGTCTTGCATCAGCATTGGGGTTTGGTTTCCCATTTCAGAACATACCTCTAATTTCACATAGATTTTTCTTTTGTTGTTGTTAATCCTTACCCAAGGATATTTTTTTCCATTGCTTTTTAGAGAAAGTAGAGGGGGGGGGTGAAGAGAGAGAGAGAGAGAGAGAGAGAGAGAGAGAGAGAGAGAGAGAGAGAGAGAGAGAGAGAGAGAGAGAGAAACACCAATGTGAGAGAGACACATCGGTTGGTTGCCTCCTGAAAGTGCTTGACAGGAGCCTGCGGATTGAACTTGCAATTCAGGTACTTGCCCTTGACCAGGAATTAAACCCGCAACCCTTCTTTGTGCAGACCGGCACTCTAACCATCGAGAAACACTGGCCAGGGCCACAAAGATTTTAAAGTTGCTCATCTTTGGTATGAGTTTGCTCTCCCTTAGCAAGTTATTTGATTTCTCTTGAATTTACGTGTGATCTTGCAAATTTTTCTTGAGCAATATGAGCCTCGATTTTTTTATCTGTAAAATGTAGACAATATTGCTAGCTTCCTGGTGAGCTTGCCTTGAGGATGTCATTAACTTTATGTGTCAAGTACTTAGCACAATACCTGGAACACACCAGTCACTTAATGAAGTTGGCTATCAACTTTGTCTATTCCTTTTCGTAGAGGACTTTAATCCTGTGTTGTGGACTCCTTGGCAGGTTAATTCTCTGAGTGCTGAGGCTCTCACCGTAAAATGAAGATAATGATGCCCACCATGCTGAGTTGTTCTAAACATTAAGGAGGCAATGGTTCGCAATGTTTAGTCAGGCACTTGCTTGCAGGGTATGTGCTGAATCAATTATAATTTGTAATGATTAAGGGAGAAGTTGAGAGTGTATCATTTTTTTTTAAACCATTACATGCTTTTCTCTCCATTGTATGGACACTTAGTTTTTATTGATATGCAGAACCTTGTCAGAGCCCAGTGTGATGGAAGGGAGCTTTTTCTTCCCAGGATGAGAGATCAGAGCACTGAGTAACACACTGCCTCTATAGGATCTTAGGGTCCTTGGTGTTGACCAGTGAACTCTCTAACACCAGCCTCCTACTCCAGGCCCAGTTAATCTATTATGCCATTCCACTATCTTAAGTCATTTCATGACAAGCCATTATTCTTGGAAGAGATAAAACTCCTCAAGGCCCCACATTGGCTCCTATATACCTCCACCTTCTTAAATCACTCTGTCTCTTCTCTCTTTTCTTGTCATATCTCCTTCTTCTAGCTCTCCCTGCCACAGGACTTCTGCACATGTTGTTCCATCTGTTTAGAACGCTCTTTTAGTCCCTCATTGACTCGTTAACTCCTATTCATCCTTCAGATCTTAGCCTAAACTTTGCTTCTTCAGGGAAGCCTTCCCCAATCAATCTGAAGAGGTCAAATTCTATTATATGCTCTCCTTGCATTGGATACCTACCTTTGTATTGTTCTTTACAGCCACAGTTTTATATTTGGTAATTTTTCACCCAACTGGGGTCTTACATTTCTTTGTATCATTATTTGATTGCTGTCTGTCTTAATCCATTTGGGCTGCCATAACAAAATATCACAGAGTGGGTTGCTTAAAAACAGCAAACATTTATTGCTATAGATCAAGGTGCCAGCATGTCAGGTTCTCGGTAAGGCTCTCTCTCTGGTTGGACACTTCTCACTGTGGCCTTATCTAGTGGAAAGAAGTAGGGAGCTCTGTGTGGTCTCTTATATAAGTGCACTAATCCCATCCATGACAGCTCTATCCTCATGACTAATCATCTCCCAAAGGCCCTACCTACTAATACCATCAAATTTGGGGGTTAGTACTTCAATATGTGAGTTTTGGGAGGATACAAACATTCAAACCATCGCACTGTCTATCTCCTGCATTGCAGTGGGATCCATGAGGTAAAAGACCTCTTTCTCTTTTGCACATTATTGTATCACACACACACATTTAGCTGGCTTATGATGACTGGTCTAGCCCTACCAGTTATTAAACTGCGAACACAATTCCATACCAATAGGCCAATAACTGACTCCTGAAGCCCCAAAGTGCCCCTTCAACTGCCCTAGTTGCCCCAGTCACTCAAGTGAAATCCCTAGACTTCTCTAAAATATAGCAACAAAAGGAGTAAGTCCTGATACAGTGAAACCCTTCAAAACCCTCCTTTGGCACTTTGACTAGCTCCCATGTCAGGCCCAAGTCTTACTCATTCTTGACTATTCAATTATCACTACGCATTGTTCATAGTAACACAGAGCAGCTACATGGTAAATGCTTGACAAACATTTGTTGAATGCAGGTGATGGTCACTGCAAGGAGACATGGACATGGCTGCAGAGTGAGCCTCAGCTTGTCCTACAGCTGTGGCTCGGGCTGCACACCTTGCTCCTTTATTCAGAAGGGTGCCAGAAACAGCTCTTCCAGAGGACTTCCTTCTGACTGTGAGCACCATCCCAATAATGGCTGGGTGTTGAGGCCTAGGATTTAAACCAGGAAATGCTGCAGTTAGGAAATTAGGGGAGATGAAAGACTCAAGGACACACTGAGATTCTCTCCTCCTCCAAATCTCCTAGTGTTTGCTCCATGGCGGATGAGTTGACAGGAACAAGGAGAAATGCTTCTCTGCCCTCTCTGTTTAGGCCAGCTCTTTTATTCCCTACACCAAATAGTTCAATGTTGAGGCAGTTTAACACATTTCTTTGTTTCCTGGGTCAGGAAACAGGACAGACTCAGAGCCGTAGCTGGGGCTGTGGAAGAGAAGGCAAAATGCATGATAGCGTTAGGCTGATGTTGGGAAAGTGTGCTAATTATGAAGGTGAAGACAGACTGCAAGGAAGGAATTCAGGTTGTACCTCAAAGGAGTCTCTGCTTCACAATTCCACAGAAGCGAAGTCCCATTCCTTGATCCCTGCTGACCTGTCATGGCATTTGGGTATCCTACAATGGTAAGGCTTGCTTGAAAGCAAGGGAGTGGCTGCCCCCAGCTCTCAGGGCTCAGCCTAGGTTGACAAACATGGGGAAAATGGTTGGAAGACACAGAAATAAAGAAGCTTTCAGAGGTCCAACAACAGCATCCATGAAACCATGCTTGAATTTTATTCATTTATTAATTATTTTGAATGGCGATAAAAATGAAAAAATAACACACTTCTTGTTCTCAAGGACTTTAATTTTAAAAGGAAGACAAAAGTGCATAGAAATAATAATTTCAAGTAAACTAGGGAAGAGTCAAGTGCTTGAGGAGTTTAGAAAAAAATCACTTTCTATAGCAGCAGATGATGTTTATGGGGAGGATGCCATTGGGGTTTGAGGGTATGTAGGACTTGGACATAGTATGAGGGAGAAGAGACTGTTATTTTAGCAAGTGTTTAGCAGAGGAGTGGTCTGATCAGAGCTGTGACAGTAGTATGCTAGGTAGGCTGAGAGTGGGAGGTGAGAGAAATGTAGGGCAAGAAGAGACAATCCTATTGTTTGGGGTCACAGTGACTGGAAAGGTGCTAGATGGCTGTAAAGTTGCCTACTCACAGGCTTCGGAACATGATTAGTCTTGGGAGGCAGCAATGGTGAAGGAGGTAGTTAAAAGGGGAATCTGAAGTTTAGGTGAAAGTCTGAAAGGATAACAGAGAGATTATCATAAATCTGACATGTCAAAGAAAGAAAAAATAGGTTAAGAAGTAACATTGAGTTTGGTTTAGTTTTTGCTGAACTTAAGAAGCCAACAGGATGGATGATGAAGGCATCAAATGAACAGTTAGAGTGAGAAGCTGGGTGTGAAGGCCAGGCCTTCAAAAAATTTATTTGCAAAGATATATGCACCCTTATGTTCATTGCAGTATTATTCCTTATATCGCCAAGACATGGTGATAACCAAAATGTCCTTCAACAGAGGATTTGGTAAAGAAAAGGTGAAATACTGCCATTTGAGACAACGTGGATGGACCTTGAGAATATTATGCTAAGCAAAATAAGCCAGTCAGAAAAAAAGCTAAGAACTATATGATTTCTCTCACATGTAGGATATAAAACTGAAACTCATAGACACAGATAAGAGTATGCTGGTTACCAGAGAGAGGAGTGTAGGGTGTTGTGGCAGGTAAAGGTGGTGATGGAAGATGATTTGACTTTGGGTGGTGGAACACACAATGCAATATACAGATAATGAATCACAGAAATGTACACTTGAAACCTATATGATCCTATTAACCAATGTCATTCCAATAAATTAAAAAATAATAATGTAGAACTCTTGCTTCAAAGGAATAAAAATCCATTCATGAGATACAAGTGAATATACCTGAAACGATTAGAGAACAATGTTTTAAAAATATGAAGAAGCTTCATGTTGTGAGTCATAAAAGCAGGTGCTTGAGGCATTCAGAGAGGGGATGGGTGTTGACTGGTGAAGCCCTCGAGGGCTTCATGGAGGTGGGGGTGCTTTGGCTGGGCCTTAAAACAGTAAGAGGAGGTAGTGTCCTGGCAGAGTCACAACATCAGTGAAGATTCAACCTCTCCTTTCTCCGGTGGCGCCCGGCTTCGCCTTTATCACTACTCTGTTTTATCACTAACAATTGTGTTTAAAACATGATAGATTGGTGCGAGGCAAGAGAACAGAAGTTTCAACTTGCTTCTCTCCCTGGCAGTCACTCCCAGATTAATGCTAGGAACTCTAGTTTTGTTTCTCGCTCCATTTCCAAACTGTCAATCAGCCACATGCCATTAGGCAGATAGTAGTAGTGTCATGCGTTTTCATATTATATTAATGATGATGTTTATCTCTATTTCTTTTTTCTCCCTCTTATATATTTGCTGGGGCAGAGGAGTTGGAACAATTTCTCTAAGAATTATTTACTTTCCTACTACAGTCAAATGAGATCTGATGGACTTTAGTCTTCATCCAGTCAGTGTCTCAAATTATATCAACAAAAGGCACGGGATTCAGTTTGAATCTGTTTGGCTAATGTTTCTGTGTGATCTAATGTTTAGGGAGTGACAGACACTCTTAGGCCCTCCGCTGGGCCAAATGGACTTGAACTGGATACCGTAAGCTTAAGTTTTACACCCTGAAAGGCAAAAGCTAAGAACCCTGAGTGACTCACTCAGATTTCTTTGTGGGGGTTCAGTTTGTAGCACTTTGTTGGTAAAGCAAACCTCTTTGGAAGATATCACAATCATTATGTTCTAACTTTTTGCAGAAAAGGGGAAATGCAATTGGACATGTAGCTGTTGGAGGAAGGCTTGAAAATAGGGAACAGATATGCAAAGGTTGGTGGCAAGATCCTGCTTGGGGGTAAATGAGGGAAAGTGTTGGGGCAAGACAGCCCCCCTCTTCGAAGGCAATGGAAAGAGGAAGCTGGGGCTCCAGGACATTTGAAACATAGTGATGAAAGACCATCTACTTTTTATGTGTGTCTTTCGCTGAATTTTCACAGTTGGGCAGATGGTACGGTTCCTCTTTGAAAGTGATGTCCCAATTTTTGTGTTGATATAGTGCGGCGGACATGGAGAAATGTTAGATGTAAGGAACTCTGGGGAGTCTTGACTCAGGGGCTGCTTAAAAACCAGCATGGCCAATTTCCCTGTTTTGGACATAGTGTCTGCATCCTGTCCTATTCACCCTCACTGCTTGAGATGTAATCAATATTTGTTGATCATATGAACCACTGCATGGGGCTCACTAAAGAGCTATTTCTTGAGGGAAAGTAAATGAATAATGGACTTACCCTTGTCTTAACAGTCTTTATCATAAAAACTCTCAAACATAAAAGCCAATTAAATCTTCCAGCTATTTCAGCTGCCCGTCACCACCTTCCCCATCACCCCGGCTCCAGAATTAAGCATGTTTAGGTGAGAATTACTTGCAATATCTCAAAACATGACAGAGACATGGGTCTTTGATCTACATGTTTTACTAAGCCAGCTTTTTTTTAGCGAGTCTCATTCATGTAGCTGTGGGCACAAAGGGTGAATTAGAGCTTTGCTTGCTATGGGGAAAGGCCCCCTTCTTCTACTGCAGGAGTCTTCCTGCTACCACATATATTCCTGTCTAGAATTGCATAGAAGAGACGTCGAGACTTGAAAAGTTGTATATGCCTATCTGTTCAGAGTTATGATATCACTTTGTGGATGCTCTTGTAGTGCTCCTGAAGTTTGTGAAAAATCATGTTTTCACCACTTCAGGGAGACCATACCAAACATTTGGTAAATTTCTGCCTGAGTCTATTTGGATGCTTTTTATGGATGAAAGATGAATGGTTCACAATCTCATCATTCCTGAACCTGGGAGGTAAGGTTTTCTTTGGCAAGCGCGCAAACACACACACACACACACACACACACACACACACACACACACCCCCCTATACCTGCATCCATAAAGTGGAAATGGGGGAAATCCCTGACTGAGATATAGAAATATTGTTGAAAGTTCTCTTTATACATAAATAACACCTAAAATAGATTAAATATGTAGCCTCACAATAGTTAGAGATATAACCTTGACCAAGACAGTTCTGACTTCGCTACCAAGAGCTTCCATTTAATTCTGGATAGATTTAGCTCATATTTGTGATGACACAGAGCGCACATGAGTATGTATGATGGCCTGGCTCTTACATCCAAACCTGACCAGAATTGAAAGTTCTGGTTTGAAGGTTAGTGAAGGTTAGCTCAGGCTAGCTACATGAATAGCACTGAATTCATGTCCAAATTTTGCAGAGAGAGTCTGTGCTTTTTCAGTAAATGCCAAACAAAATAAGCTCATGATTTAGGGTTTGTGCCTAAAGGCCTTCCTAGAACTTTTTCAAATGAGCTTGATCCCATTGGCCTGAAGTTACCACACAGGTGGCACTTTGGCCTGGTTACATTATCTTTCAGGAAATTTATTTACCTCTAACAGAACAAAATGTAACATACCTCCCGTGCCCGAGGGCATCTACTTAGCAGAGTAGCATATCAATGAAAATGAATCTCTCCCTTTAGCAACCTTGGACTGTAAAGGAAATGCTGAGAACAATGCCTCCTAAGGCTGCCAGCCCCAAAGGATGAGTCTTGTCTGTTGTGGCAAGAACATCCTCCCTGTCTGGGTGTCTGCTTTTATTAGGAATCATGTATTTTTCTTTGTGAACTTGTGGCCCAATAATAAACTGCCTGGCTATTACATCCATTTCCTATCCTAAGCCTTTCACCTCGGCCAGCTGTGTGTAGGTGTGCCTCTGCTAGAGGCCTCAGCCTGTTGCCTACCCTACCCGTGAACATTTGTTCTAGACCACTGTGAACGCCCTTCTGATGCCATTTTGAACCCATGTGGCTGGCTGGAATGTACATGGCAATGAGCCTAAAGAAAATTTACTCCTGGATGCCTTCATTAGGGCTGGTTTTGACCCGTATATATGCTCTGGATCACATAGGATGGATTCTTCGAGTCCAGTTCGGTCAACAGGGCATCCTTTCTATGTGAGGATGACTGAGCTGTTCATGGATTCTACTTTGCTCTGTGCCATCCACTGGAGGGGGGTCCTGTGTAAGTCAGAGAAGCCCATGTAGACTACCAAAAGGCCTCAAATTAATTTCCTTTGTATTCCTTTCAGGCCAGTCTGTGTGCCCCTCAAGTGTGCATACCCGACCCTGTTCTTGGTAACTTTTCCTGTTAGACTCTCAGAGACCTGAAGATTTCTTATGCTGTGCCCTTCACCTAGAACAATCTTTGCTAGCTACCATTCTCATGGCTGGATTCTTCTTTTCCCTCAGCTCTGTTTTTATTGATGGGCTTTCTCTAAGCTACCACCAAATTGTTTGCAACTTTCTATCAGTGCACTTTGTTGATTTTCTTTGAAACACTTATTAAAACTAGTTATGATGGATATGTGTACTGTCTTTCTCTCCAATTTAAAAGTAAACAACCAAATATATATTATTTATTCTTTATATCTGGCACTTAGCACATAGTAGGTTGTCAATAAGTATACATTGGTTGAATTTATGAATGAAGCTACTGTCCCTGAAAATGACCAGAAGCAAGCTTTAGTTTTCCCAGAAAAGATCAGAAGACAACTTTGCCTCTTCTTCTTGGCAAATCAGGAGAGTAGAGAGAAGAGTTAGCACAGAGGGAATAGCAAGATATTTCCAGCATAAATTTCACTGTTGTCCAAGAAAAATATTAGGAGACTAAGCTAACACCTTTGTGCCCAGACATGCCTGCCCCTACCAGCCACCTTGCCAACATCTCCCATTCTGCCTGGCTGGGCAGCTGGTGCCAGAGCCCCTATTTCCCTGTATGGTTAACGATTAGAGTTGACGGGAGAATTGCTGGCACATCATTTACACCCTGGCATCCTCTCAGCAAGGATTAATCATCCCCATTAGATTTGTTTATGTGCTTGCCTGATTTTGATAATTCTTGGTGCCTTCAGCAGGAGCAGGCCCTTTGCATAGAGCTCACAGAGGTCCAGGATGTTTCCCTTAAGTTGCTCTTAGTACCATCAATCTAGCTCCTTCCAAACCTAATCCAATCTTTATTAAATGGCTACAGTGTAAATAAATGGGGGTAATGATGGTGTTCACTAAGCCATTTGAGGAATTCCTTACATTAGGGATGTCTGCAGGACTCAGGCAGAAAATATAAATGGAATGAATTGTAGGACTTGGGTGTATTTGAGAGAATGTGCCCAGTTTAAGGAGGTCAGTGGCCACTCAAAGTTGTCTGATTAGGGCTAGTCAAGAATGAGGAACCACTGTTGCCAGATCCTTTGATTGTTCAAGAGAATACGGAAACCCAGATTTGTCATGTGACATTTCCCAATATTTAAATCACACTATTGGCCAAAAAAGATCCAGCTAGGTTTTAATATCGCTCATAATAACCAATTTGTAATACTGATTTGCACCTGGAATGCAGATTTATTTATGAACATTTTAGTTCAACTAGAAACCACGTGGGCTAATCGTGTGGGCTTTCAGCAGCCATGTATCAGTTCATCTCTTGTGGTGCTGATCAAGTTCCATTCTCAGCTACTATGTGTCACTGTCTCTTCTCCGGTGATCCTTTGTCCTCCAGAAAACTCACCTGACTTATTCCTATGCGTAAGGTGGTGGGTCTCACAAGATGCCCCCATAAATCACTCAGAGTCCTGTGGTTATTTCGAATACCTCTGCTTCATTTTCTCTTCCTTTCTCTCTGCCTTTGTGTGATTCTGGCTTCCCTGAATTCTTCTGTAGGAACTCCTTTGCTTTGTCCCATTTCATCCAGTCTCCTGACTTCCTGGCAGAAACTGGTTAGTTGTTTACAAAAATTGCTTATTTTTCTTCCTGGGTACATGACTAGATTGCATTTCCTAGTCTTTCCTGCAGTTAGATTGACCTGTGGAATTTGCATGGACCCAAACTACTTCCTGCATACAGAACTTTCCCTCCTCCCGCCCACTTGGCCTTATCTCTCCTCCATTGGCACGATGTAGTTAAATGACAACTTTAAGCTCTAAGTGTTGACTGTGGAAGACTTTTGGATCCCTGCATTTCTACTTGGAGGAGAACTGCCTGCAGAAATCTTGTCTTCTACTTTACATGAGTGAGAAATGAACTGCTAATGCATTTGAGTTATCTGTTTTGGCATGTAGATAGTGACTATATATTAGATATATGCTAGATGATAAGCAACATAAAATCAAGGAGATTTCCCTATTTATCTTTTTTTTAGCTGTATTCCCAGAACTCTAGCATAGAGGCAGACACACCAGAGGTGTTTAATAAATGCTTCTGGAATGAACAAATGAGTGAATGAATGAATGAATGAATGAGTGAATAAGTCTCCATAGAGCTTCAAAGCTGGTAGGGACATAGATATCATACATCCCAGTCTTCATATTATAACAAATGAGAAAATGGAGACTCACAGAGAAGAAGTGCCTTGTTCACGGCCAAAAAATCTAGTTGATTCCAGAACAGGGTTCCACAAACAGGGAGCCCCAGTTCGCTGTATTTTGCCATCCTATGCTTCTCTCCATAGCAACCATCAGCAACTGCTAAGGAAATAAAAAGAAAATCTCATGCCTTAATTTCTAATAGATCAATATCAACTAGAATGCATTGCGTAATCACACAGTTCACATGTGAACGATGCTATGCATGGGCCAGACTGCTCTTCTGGGCTTTACGAGAAACCCCTTTGTGATTCATACAGCAAAATAGACAGGAAGCTGTCACTTGATTTGTACCTTATGAAGTTAGGGAGGGCATCCTGCCACAAGTGGATTTAAACAGGATTTGGCAGAAAGGGTTGGATCTGTTTTGGGCGATGAAGTCTGGGAGTATTAGGCTGTGTATACTGGAGCTCAGAGTCAGCAAAGGGTGCTGTGTATAATAGTGGTGGTCTTACAGAGGAAACCGAAAGGGCTGTTGGGAGCTTGGCCAAAAAAGGGAAAGATGTATAAAAAGGCTCAAATATTACATTTGATTGTTGGTGCTTAGATCTCTTTTATTTGAATGAAAATAACAGGATACAGGGAAATATCAACTCCACTTCATTGTTAAGCATTCATGCAGAACACCTCTCCGCGTGTTACACAGCCTTATCCCACCCCCACCGTTGGCAATCTGTCAGTTTCCCACAGAGACCTTTCAAAGCTCCGCTCTGTGATGGAATAAATAAAAAGAAATATTCTTCTAGGGGCCATTACTCTGGTTCTGGTTGTATAAACCCATAATTCTGTACCGTAGGTATTTTAACTGTCTTTCAAAAGCAGGCATATCTTGAAAAGTCCTGGTTGTCACCTGAACCCTCACGGTGGCTCTGACTGTGCCATTTGGATGGACAGGTGATGGAAGAAACACACATACTCACTGTCCTGGCACGGGGTTTGGATGAGTTGGGACTCCATGCAACCAATACATTGCCAGCTTCTTCATCTAGAAACTAATATTGATTTAAGAATTCAAAGGAGTGGGGGATAGGGGATAAGCATTTTATCCCCAAAGTTGCTTTGTACTTGCAATGTATGCTTTTGAGGGTACAATGACTCCATTTTTTGATCAGAATGAAAAGCAGTGATTCTGAACTCTTAGATATAAGGGGTATATTTTCTTTATTTCATGTTCCAAGTCTTTGGGGCCAAAATCAGACTGGTTTTTCGTGGATTGTCATTTTCGCCCCAGTGTGTTTATGCACAAGTCCTGTGTCACTTGTCACAGCTTGCCCAAGTCAAGGACCATGCTCCCATAGAGTGCAGTCTCGCCTCTAGAGAGGCCTGCTTAGGACAGCTTACGCAGTGACACCTGGGATTGGTGCCATTAAAACTGTCACACATAGTTGCTTTACTCCTAAGACTAAATTAAAAGCAGAGCCCAACACTGAGAGCCTGAGAGGCTGAGTTAAGGGGACCCTGCTCTGTCCCTTTCCTAGGAGGATGCTCTCAGAAGCACACTGTTTGTTGAATTAAGTGCATAAAAAAGGCAGCTTACCAGAGCCTCCGAATCATCAGGACATCCCTAGGAGGAGCACCTGAAAAGGTAAGCATGGTTGAAATTGGAGAGGGAAGTACCAAAAGGGGAGTGGGTCTAGGAAATGCTGTGGACATATTTCCAGTGGCCAGTTGCTCTGTGCTTGTAAGAATCCTGTCACGTGTCCTGACTTGTTTTATGGGGTGGAGGGTAGGATAGGGAGGACAGCGGAGTGAAGAACAGGATATTAGAAATCATAACTTAGAGGGAGTTTTCATATTTGATTTTTTAAAAACAAATTGCACACAAAGTTAACAGATTGCATAGAAAGTTAACACATTGCATAGAAGGAAAGGGGAAATCCCTCTCTTCCCAGTCATGTCATTGTGGTATTGAGCAAACGTGTATTTCTGCAACCGCAAGGGGGTATAAGCAGAACTCTTCTCTCTAAGTATGGGACAAAAGCTGGTCTCCCCACACCTTTCTGAGTTGCCTCAGAGCTTTTACACACACTCCCTGCGCTTCCCCATCCAGCACAAGCTGCAGCGCTACAGGATTGGCCAACGGCCTTGCACACTTTCGAGGCCTGCTGGTCATTTTGCGATTGTGAAATGTGATAGACGGCATCTGCATCAAGGTCTGTTCTGAGCCTGCTGTTGGGTGGAGCTCTCAGCAGCTCTTTAGCTGTCCTTTTGAACTGGTCCTGTCCAAAGTGTGGGAGTAAGCATCTGACATTATGTTCACCTTATTGACTTTCAGAGATTGATTTTTCTTTAAAAGAGTCAAGTAGGAAGGGAAAAAAAAAGTATATTTCCCCACCCTCACCTCACGCCAAAGCACTACAGACTTTCCAGGGTCGTCTACATCTGGGCACAGACCGAGCTTGAGAAGGTCGAGCCGAAAGGAGAGAAAACAGTTTGTGAATAGTTTGTGAGAGTTATGAGCACATGAACGGAGAGTGTTATTTTTAATGAGGGGCTGATTTAGAATGGAAATCTGTATGTAATCTGAACTGCTGCGTGCTCTCTGGTGGACACGAAGTGAGGGAACAATGGGAACCTCTGTTGGAACTTTATCTGAACTGCAACTCTGTTCTCCGTACCTCAGTTGTCCAGGTAACTATATTGTCGAATGCACTGACTTAACTGCAAGGGAGTTCTTAGATACAGGGGAGGGGTACAGAGGAGGGAAATTGTATACAGCCCCTCTCCCCCACCCAATGATGGGAGGTGGGTAGAGAGAGAGTGAGAGAGAATGAATCACTGTTGCAAACTGAAATGCCTTTGTCTCCCTGTATTAAATGTTTGTTTCCCAACCTGTAGCAAGTACCTGGAATTATCCTTTCTCTTCCTTCTCCTGGACAGGCCGAGTCTTTTTTCCCCCCCGGTGCACTCTCCTGGTTCCTGGTCATCTTACAGCTTCTGGGAAGACCAGTTACATATTTAGGTTTGGAAATGCTCCTGCTGCTTCCCCCCTCCATAGCAACAAGCTGCACATGGTAGCCATGTCATAAACCCGTGTAAACATATTTTCCTTTCTGTCTTGAAAGTTCACATAACTTTCTTGACCTACTTTGTATACACTAAGGCTAGAGCCAAAAATGTACTTTGCCTCATCAGATAGGGGGTTTGCCTGCCTGGTCCTGACTCTTTTCTGTGTATCAATATTTCTTGGCAGAGAGACTTCCATTAATACTGCTGTCCTGGGATTGGAGATGAAAGCACCCGACACTTAGCAATAGATGAGCTAAGTCTAACAGAGAGAATAACTTATTGATTCAGGGGTTTGGGTGAGGATGATAAACATATAGTTATACTTTGCTTAAATCCAATCCTCTTGCCTACCCTTCTCTCCTTTTGAAATGGATGAGTTCTGTCTAAATAATATGGGCTGTGGAGAGATAGTGTGATAAGACATCATTTGAGAGAAATCCATTAGTGGGCAAACAAACCTTGAGAAGGATTAAAAAGTATATTTTTCAGGATTGTTGTAAGTTTATGAAATAGTTTTCTTCTAAGGAGTGCTGGGAAACATTTACAACTGAATTTGATAGACTTCTTTCTCAAAGATCTAAGTGGAAATTCAGTATGAGTTCTGGGGAGAAGGGTCTGCCCTTTTCTTGGGGAAGGAGGTAAGTGAGAAGGCAGCCTTTGATGGAGTATAGGGATGGTATGAATGAGATGGGGAGGAGAGGAAAGGGATGTTCAAAGAGAAAACCAAGACTCAGCATGCTTTTAAACATTATAAAAGTTTTTTTGTTTAAAGCCCTGACCGGTTTGGCTCAGTTGATAGAGCATCGGTGTGCAGACTCAAGGGTCTCAGGTTCGATTCCCGTCAAGGGCATGTACCTTGGTTGTGGGCACATCCCCAGTAGGGAGTGAGCAGGAGGCAGCTGATCAATGTTTCTCTCTCATCGATGTTTCTGACTCTCTATCCCTCTCCCTTCCTCGCTGTAAAAAATCAATAAAGTATATTTAAAAAACATTGTTATTTTATAACTTATTTTCAGTGGACTGGGGCCAATTTTCAGTGGACTTGGGTAGGTAGAATTAAATGTAATTTTTAAAAAAAGTGCTAGAGGAAAAAACACTGCCCTGAGGAAGGAGGGGGAGATTATGAGCACATTAATCTATTAACAGATTTTTCTATTTATGAAATGTAAAAAGTTTCTCACATTATTGCTCTTTGCACAACTCAAAAACAATTATTGTCCCTTGTATGTAAGAAAGGTGGGTCTGAAAAAGGTATTCCAGATGTGAAATTCAGATCATCTTGGCAGGTAATTCAACCAAAGGCATTTTTTCTCTATAGTTTTCCAAGTCACTCTCCACTCGAGGGGAGGCAGATGCAAAGCATGAAATGAGAGGAATAAGAACACCAAAATGGGCTTTTTGAGAGAAAGAACAATCCTTCAGAGTCCTGTTTGGGCATTCACAAGGGCAGCTGTACCCACCAAAGAGGGAATTTCAGAAGATTGAGGTGAGAAGTGAATACTGGGCATCTTTGTGTGAGAATACACCCTCAGCAGCAATGCAGATGTATCTTGTTTGATTTGGCATTACAGCATTGACTATACTCAAACAGAATTTCCAGGATCAGTGTCCATTCTGATGCACTAATAAAATTATTAAACATTTTAAATAGTGAAAGCAGTGGCTAATATTTTCACATATTAATAAATCAGTCACAACGTTTACTAGCCTAGTAATGTATGAGGGCTGGGAAGCCAGTGGGTTAGAGAAATTTAGATTTCAGTTTTGAATACCACATTTTGCTTTATTATAATTTAATAATCAAGGCTTATTTAAGTGTTTCCTTTGTAATCTGGACACTTGTGCTTACTGCTCCTTATATGTATTATGATTACTGAGAGCTGTTTGCTTTAGTACAGGCTTGTGCTAACCCTTTGAGAGAGAGAGAGAAAAAAAGAATGAGACCAAGAAAGAGATTCTGCAAGTCAGACCCAGGTCAGCACCTGGGAGTCTTGTAACCAACCGACTGAACTAAGTTTGGAACTGAAGGCCAAAGATGGCTCTAGGCTCTAACAAAATTATGATTGTTAGTATTATTTGAGGATTGATTATGTGATTGATGCTAAGTGGGTTACTACTGTGGAGGTTAATTTTTTGTGCCAGCTTGACTGGACAAAGGGATATCCAGGCAGCTGGTAAAATGTTTTTTGTTTGTTTGTTTGTTTTTCTGGGAGTCTATGAGGTTGTTTCTGGAAGAGATTATTTCTGAAGAAGATCCACCCTCCCCAGTGTGTTGCGAGAGGCATCATCCAATCTCTTTCTCTTCATGAGCTGGGGCATTCATCTTCTCCTGCCCTTGGACATGGGAGCTCCTAGTTCTTGAACTATGCCATCAGTCTGGGAATTACACCATCTGATTCCCTGGTTCTCAGGCCTTTAGACTGGGGTTGAACTGTACCACTGGGCTTCCTGGTTCATCAGCTTATATTCAGCATATCGTGGCATACCTTGGCCTCCATAATCACACGAGCCCATTCTGACACTACATTTCCTTGTATGTATCTATATATATCCTGTTGGTTCTGTTTCTCTGGAGAACCCTGACTGATGCACATATACCTTCTCCTTTAATCCTCAAAGCAGTCCCATAGAAAGAACCATTATCCTTCCCATTTTGCATATGAGAAAAGAGAGCCCTATAGGGCTTTAGCAATTTGCATGAGGTATACTGCTGGCAAATAGCAGGGCTGGTGTTAGAACCCCGCTCTGTCTGACTTTAGAGCTTGAACTGGACCCCAAAGCGTTAAATGAGATTTTAGGCAGATTGATGTAGAAGACACCATTTGCTCATAAACACCTTCAGATAAATCCTCTTGTGTTCTGTGCTGAAGTTCACTTACTCAGGTTATAGAGTGTTAAATTAGCCCAACTCATTGCCAGTCTTTTTAAAGAAATTGTAAAGGCAAGTGAGAACCAAATAAAATAATAGTACTAGAAGGAGCCCCAGTTGACTGACTCCCTTTCTTTCTACTGAGAATGTGCCTCAGTTTAATTTACTTCTACAAATAATAATTTAGAAAATACGTATACAGTCCAGTACTATGATAAGTACTTTGGTCAGTACTATTAATTAAGGCAAATTAATACTAGTACAAGCATAATATACTTAAAACAATTATAAATGTAAGTAAATATAGGTCACATTTATGTCTAAATAAATAATATAATTCACTTCTTTACTCTCCAACCAATTATGGGTTAAAATGGTCCCACAAAATGAATATCTTTGCTTTTTTGGGTGATCTAATAAAAGGATACTTTCAAAATATCTGGCTTGAATATTCGTTTTTGCCACCACTGGGCCCATACTAGAGGGAATTAGCTGAACCAATCTCAGAGCCTCATACTTGCTGCTCAGGAAATATGAGCCCAATGAAGGACATCTCCTAGGTCAATTTAAGGACATCACTGAATGGTTCCATTAAATCAGACAAATCAGGAAGGAACAGCTGAGGAATTTAGAACCTCCCAAGAAAGAAATGTAAGTAAGCAGTGGGAATTCACAGGATATACTTTGTATCTGCTGCTAATATTAAAATAACATCTGATTGTTAAGATTTTTAAAACTTAAACTCTTACTCCTGCTTTTAAAAATCCCATATTAATAAACTACACTTTGTTCTATAAAGTGATTCTTGAAATGCTTCTACATTTCCTCAAATATGGAACCCCTAAAACTCTTCAACTGAGGTTTTCAGAAATAGAACCTGCCCTTGGTTTCGGGAGCAGTGTTGGGCTTTGTTGAAGTCTCTGTGGGTTGTGATAAGGCATCATTTAGAGGACCAGCTTGTGCGCCAAGGAAAATGGAATCTGAATTCAGGCTGTTGGCAAGCTGACTTGTAAGGGTACAGCTGTGATAAATTCAAGAGGAATGTAGTACCAATTATGAGAACTGACTAGGATTGAAATTAAGATGGCTTTTTTTTTTTTTTTTTTACATTGTGGACATGATAACATGGATGAGGGAGCTTGCTGAGGGAGGAATGCCCATTTGTAAAGAAATCTGTGCAGGCATGACATGCTATATGAATTTTTTAGTTTTGTGCTTCTGTTTTCTCATCGTGATGAAGTCTAGAACTGTTTTTGTTTAATAATGAACTTATTTGGAGTAAGGTTTGAACACTATTTGTGAGTAATACCATCTCCCAAAAGTGGCCATTGTTTGATTTTTATTTAAATTGAAAGCTTGTGAGAGTTTATTTTTTGCCTTTTAAGGAGAGGAATTACTAGGCTCAGCCTTTAATTGTCATTTCTGGAGAAAAGCTTTCTGTTGTTATAATCCCCATTGACCAATGAATGATGTAGGGTCACTCAACTCTTAGAGGCAACCCATCTCGTTCACCCTCAGATGTCCTTGAGTCCTCGATCAAAGATTCTTCAAGGAACAAGACAGAACCTGAGGCCAGGAATGGTTTCCTTGTGATGTTTCTAGGAATGTACACTTGGTTAAGAAAGCCAGTGTGTGAAACAATAGCTCTCAAATTTAATTATAATAAAAATAAAGCTGATTTAATTTATTGAACTCCCCTTAAGTTTCCTATAACTCTACATAATTTATCTCTTAATTTTACACAATTCCTGTAGGGGAGTTGCTTTTTTTGCCATTTCATGCATAAAGAAGCGAAAACTTGTAGAAGTTAGCTAACTTGCCTAAGACTACACTGCTAGTCTGCCACCAGAAACTTATCCTAGTGTAAGGACACTGATTGCAACAACCAAACAAACCTGTTGCTTATTGAAAATGGTCACATACAAACACACACAGGTCTCTCTTAGGTTTAACAGTCATGCTCGCATCAGCAGTAACCCTGGACATGGGTCTGGTGCTCTGTGCTGAATGACCAGAATTTGAGCTAAGAGGTTCTCTGTTTGCAGTAGCAGTGGCATGCAGAAACCCCTGCTAGAAGTAAAGAGAGGGAACCCTCTGAAGTGGAACAACAGAGAATGTTCCGTGCCTGGTCTCCCTATAGATATAGAGCAGCTGGTAAAACTCATTCAGAGAAAGCTGGGCACATCATCAGAGGCTTAAAAAGCATTTTCTTTTCTCTCTGGCACAATCAATTCCCGAGTCTACTCAGGTTGTACACACATCACTGTGATCAAAATTAGTCTTCTCAAAGTAGCCAAGATTCATTCCCTGCTACACATATAGGTAGTATGGGATAGCCGTTTTGTGCGTTCATAAGAGTTGAGTTATGTAAGGTGCGAACAAGCTAAAGGTTTGTGGATAGGAAAAGAGAGTCAGTGGGTAATTCTTTAACTGTTCTCCATTTTAGGCAAGGTTAGTTCCCTCTCCTCAGATCACATCAGACTGCAATGTTTGATAATTTAAGTAGTTCACCTTTCCAAATTCCTTAGAGGACTGCATCTTTCACTTTCCAGTTTGTTTGTTTTTTTTTTAAATATGTTTTATTGAGAGGAAGGGAGAGAGATAGAGAGTCAGAAACATCGATGAGAGAGAAACATCGATCAGCTGCCTCCTGCACATCACCCACCGGGGATGTGCCCGCAACCCAGGTACATGCCCTTGACCAGAATCGAACCCGGGACCTTTCAGTCCGCAGGCCGACGCTCCATCCACTGAGCCAAACCGGTTTCGGCTCCAGTTGCTTTTTTGCATGTAGCCCAAGACTTTTCCAATCAACTCTTCTATTAAATGTTCTGTTGACATTTACACAAATGTCTTCCTCCCAGGGCCAAGGCAGCTGCCCTTTTGGTATTTTCTAGAAGACTACACAAGAGCACAGATGGGAAGAGATCCTAGTGAGAGAGAAATGGCAACCAGCTGCATTTAGTGCTTTTCACATGGAAGGGCTTAAGGTCAGAGCTGTGTAGCCATCAGGGCATATCCTCAAACTCCGCAGTGCAGGGGGCTCTGTGATCTGTGGGAAATCCCAGAGCTCCATCTGAGATGAATGAGTCACCGGGAGCTCTGTGTTTCTGACGCTGGGAATCCCGACTTGGCAGGAAATTTGTCATCGTACAGGCATGTTCCTAAGCGTCCCTCTATGATTGAGCCCCCTAAGTTAGGGAAGTGGGCCCTTCCCTCAGTTCCTGTCACACCAGCCAAAAATATGCTGAGGAACCACATCAGAAAATATGTCAAAAATGCTCCTGATAAGGCATTTGCATTTTTGATTCAGAAGTTCAAATTGAGCCAAATCTCTGGCACAGCTTTGGACCCCAGATGAATCGCTTGCTTCAGGGCTTAGGAATTTTGGGCACAATCTTTAGAAAGGCAGATCAGTAGAGGTTGTCCTGGCAACAAGGGGTTCTGTAGCTAGAAGAGCTGCTGCTTTTTCTACTATGGTTTAGTTGACAGTGTTAACTGGCGCTTCCCTCTGAGAAATGATATTGTGTGAGGCGTGAGTGGGAGGCACTCAGGGTGATTTTGGTTTTCCATTGTTTTGACTTATTGGCATATAGTTAATGACTGATTTTGTTGAATCAATATGTAAAGGTCTACAATTGTGGAGTTCATTGGTATTCCCTTCCAAAACGATTATGGAAGGAATTTTGACTTAAATAAAAGGGACATTAGATCCACTGCATTTAGGAGGAAAAGTGGCATAGGCTCTGGGGTTAAGGATACAAAATAACTAAGCCGTGTTCCCACTTTCCTACAGATCAGAGTCCATATGAGGTGGTGTCATGGGTTGAGACATGCAAATATGTGATTAACACTAGGACAAAGGAATATGCCACAAAATAGAAGTACAGTTAACTGAGATGGGGGTTGATTATGCTGGATGGAGGAAGATTTTGGGGAGACCAAAAGGTTAGATTTTAAAAAATAAATAAGTCTCTGACAGAGACATGATGTGATGAAGGCATATTCCTGACAGAAGGAAGAACACAAATAAAAGCATGTATGACATGCATGGAATCTTCAGAGAAATGTGAGCATTCAAACATTGCTAAGAGCATAGGGTGTATGGGAAACTAGGGGGGTGGGGTTAAGACTGAAAAAGTTGGTTAGATCAAGATTGTGGCAGGATTTCTATGCCAATACTCAGAATTTTGAACTCCATCTTCTAGGGAGCGCGTGGTCATTGTGGGCTCTTAGGCAGGAAAACTGTGTGACTATAATTGCAATTTCTGTCGCTGACTTGCTATCATTGATTTTCAAAATAGAAGTACAGTTAACTGAGATGGGGGTTGGTTATGCTGGATGGAGGAAGATTTTACATCCCCAATCTGAAGGCGATGTAAAAGCTGTGGTGACTCAGTCACACAACAAAATTTAAAAACAGTCTTCCTAATACGATTACCTACAGCTTTAGTTTTCTCTTCTTAAACAATAGAACCCAATTACTTTTCCTTTGATAATATCGTGGCACTAATTAAAGTTAATGTTGACATCACTCAAGTGCTACAAGCAACAGGAAACCTTTACTTTAATCCTCTTGTTTTTTGTTCCTTGCAACTTTTACCACTGAATCATAAGAAGTGGAGAGGCCACTTTATATCAGAGGTAAACCTGCCCTAGGCAGAGACAGAAATGAAATATGCAAAACAAAACAAAACAAAAAAACCCCACACAAAAAACTCACACCAAAAAGGCTCAACATTTCTCCACCCTGAAAAATAAAAGCAGAACCCACTCCTTAAGACATTTTATTTATAGAGCTGCCACAAAGCAAACCTGGTGTAGGGGAAAGAGCACAAGGCTAGGAGTTGAGGTTGGTATCCTAATCCAATTTTTTACCTTGAAATTTATACTAATAAAAGGGTAATGTGCTAATTAGACCAGACATCCTTCCATACATCCTTCTGGACAAAGCCACAGTGGCTGGAGCCGAGGCAGAGGCGGTTAGGGGAGATCAGGCTGACAGGGGAGAGCAATTAGGGGCAATCAGGCCGGCAGGCAGAGTGGTTAGGGGCAATCAGGCAGGCAGGCAGGTGAGTGGTTAGGAGCCAGCAGTCCTGGATTGCGAGAGGCATGTCCAACTGCCAGGCTAGGCCTGATCCCTGTGGGACTCTCCCCCTCCATGCACAAATTTTGTGCACTGGGCCTCTAGTGTTATATAAACCTGGACATGTCTTTTCATTTTTCTGAATCTCTAATGTTTTAATGTTTGAAATAGATGAAATACTAACTGCCCTACTGTATTAGTTTGCCAGGGCTGCCATAACAAACACCACAGACTGGTAGTTTAAACAACAGAAATGTCATTTCTCACTGTTCTGGAGGCTAGGAATCCAAGATTAAGTGTTGACAGGCTTCATGTCTTCTGAAGCCTTTCTCATTTGCTTGTGAGTGGCCACCTATTGCTGTTTCCTCACATGGTCACATCCCTTTGTCCGTGTCTCTATCCCAATATTCTTTTCTTATAAGTCCTTATTAGTCATATTGGATTATATTGTATTCATCCCAATGACCTCATTTAACTTTATCCTTTAAAAACCCTATCTCCAAATACAGTAACATTCCAATGAGCTAGGGATTAGGACTTCAACCTATGAATTTGGGGGTGGGGAGTGGAGGGAGCAACTCAGCCTGTAACATCTATGTATATTATTGTGTGTTTTTAATGGACCAGTAAGATAATGTCATTTTGGGAAGCATAAATCTTACTGTGAATACAAAATATTTGTAACTGTGGCTGCTGGGCCAAGTATAATTGATAGGGTCCTCCCTCTGGTTTGATGTCTATTTTCTTCACTAGCCTGGAAAGTACGTGGAGGTCTCTGCATTCCTCTTTTCTTCCAGTGTGTAGAGCAACTTTGATTATGTGCATGTCGTTCATTATCCTATTTTATTTTAGCCTTTATCAAAAGATTTTACCAATATTAATTTCTTCTCTGCTACTGAGCCCCCATTTACCTTCCCCACATTATAAATAAAACTAGAGCCCTGGTGCATGACATTCATGCACAGGGGGATTGGTGGTGTCCCTCTGCCTGCCCTGCGCCTATGGGGAGCAGGCTTAAGCCAGCAGTCCCACATCCCCCAATGGGTCCTTAGTGCTGCCACAGAGGCAGGAGCCTCTCACCAGCTGTAAACCTGGCTTCTGGCTGAGCAGCACTCCCCCTGTGGGAGCGCACTGACTACCAGGGAGCAGCTCATGAGTTGAGCATCTGCCCCCTGGTGGTCGGTGTGCATCATAGTGACTTGTCATTCTGCTGTTCGGTCGATTTGCATATTAGGGTTTTATTATATAGGATGTCCTTCTAAGGAGATGGACAAATCTTTCAAGAAAGTAGTGATCCTTAAAGAAGACCCTGCATTAGCAAGAGGTTAAAAGGGATTATGCATAAATGCATCTAAAGCTTCATAAAATGGTTCACAGCCACCACTCTTGGGGTCACAAGTGCCAGGAGAAGAAGGATGACCCCCAGTAATTTGCTTTTGGGCATGAGCGAACCTCGAGCTTCCACTGTTTTTCTCTTTTACCAGCTCATTCTTCTCACCCTCACCTACCATCAAGCAAGCTTCCTCACGCAGTCTAACTTCATTCAGGCAACTCTTCAGTCTGTATGCAATTATTTTTAAGAATACCTTGCATTTAAACCTCCTCTGCTAATGTTATTTGTATTCATTGTCTCTTTTCAGTACATTGCTTGATCATTTCTGTATAGCAGAGTACATATGTGTTGTATTATAGAAGGAAAATGTAATAATATCTAAAATTACATAGTGCTATTGGGTCTGGCATATAAAAACACTCACCAAAGAGTGCAGTAGTATTAAATAATTAGGCAATTAGTGAGATGTTAGGTAGATGTTACAAACTGTTTTAGTGATATTTGAGAAAATTGGTTGGGATTTTCTGTAGGTTTGGGAGCACAGGGTACTGTTCTATTTTCATTTAAAATAATAAAACATGGAGTTCTACTATATAATTCACTAGCAGGTTTTTGGGGGATGGATTAGATTTGGATAATGAGAATTACTGCATTTAACTTATAAACTTAAAATTTGTGAGCAACACAATCTCTTGCTGGTTTTGACTCTTCATAATAATATAGTAAACTCCACAAAGGGCGAGAAGAAGAATACAAACCTGCCAGATGCCTTCCTGATTTTGCTTGTCGTGTGCAGTTTCTTTAGCAAGATCTGTAGTTGGGGAAAGGAACAGGTGAGAAGGAGAATGGGGGAAGGGAGTGATTTCATTCTCCAAATAACTAAGAATAGATTTGACATTATAAATTTTCAAGGACGTTAATGGAGAATACATACCGTCAGCCCTTTTCAACAATTCAAATATTCAACTTGATTTTAATATTAACTTTTTTTTAGTGACACACACTGGCTTGGGGAGTATGTTCCTGCATACTCTGAGAACTTCACAGAGTTTATACTATTAATAGTCTCTGTGCTTATTTTATTTTATTCTTTTCTGTGTACATTCCCAGTCTCAACTTGTGGAAAACACTTATGGGAAGATATGAGAGCAGTAAATATATGCAATGCTTCTTACATGACTAATAAGCTAATATCTTATTTTGAGTAGCTGGAATTTTAAGTTTTGCCAAGGGTTTTTCTGCTCTTCCCAGTCTTTTTGGCTACAAAGCAGACTTTTTTGACTTTCAAAAGCTGAATTCTTTGACATACATGTTAAGTCAAGGATATAAGCTTCTTAGTTTCTCAATGAATGAGAATTTTCTATTGAATGTGTAAGGTTAGATTTTGTTCATCTGCATTTCATTATTTTTTGACTGTTTTATATTCCACCTCAGCCTCAATTAATTTCTAACCAATTGACATTGACCAGTGCAGGTACTCCAGGAAAGAAGTTTAGTATTACTTTAAGAAAATATCATAAAAGGCTCTTTAAGAATTGTAGTTAGGAAGTTGGGTTCTGAAAAAATCAAATTTTATAAGGGTAGATTATTGCTTGGAGAGAAATTCATAAAAGACTAAATTGATTTCCATTTGGGAAATTGGCCTAAGAAAGGGTCCTTTGCCATAGGAAAAATTGAGTACCTCTCAGGTAGTTCTGATTATAAGGCTGGTACTCTGTTTATTACACCATGTTGCTAATGAATCTTTGTTTCCATTTGAAAAAAAAGTCATATTCAGAGTCATGAGTGAGATAGCAGTCATAATAGACCATCATATTTATATTTCTCTTAATATTTTCTAAGAAATTTTATACTTGTTATTCTTTTTTTGAGTCAGTTTGAAGTGTAAAGTGTATTAGACTAAAAGCCAAGTGATCTACTAAAACTAGCTAGCATGTTGTCTCTCCCTGGAGAAGCTCGAGAAACGAAGGAGATAATGTAAATGATGGTCCTTGAAGTTTTTATCAAGCTGAGAAGTTTTCAGTTTCCTTGCACTTTTTGAGCCTTGATGTCTTCTTTGTTAAAATGAAGGAATTAGGTAGCAACTGATAAATCTCTACCTTTCTCACTTTCATATAGTTGTTTTTTGTTTTTTTTTTTTAACTTTGGGAAGTCAGTAGAGTCACCTGTAAGATACTGAGATTTATAAGAAACAGCCCTAACCAGTTTGGCTCAGTGGATAGAGCGTCAGCCTGTGGACTGAAAGGTCCCAGGTTTGATTCTGGTCAAGGCCATGTACCTTGGTTGCAGGCACATCCCCAGTAGGAGGTGTGCAGGATGCAGCTGAGTGATGTTTCTCTCTTATCGATGTTTCTCTCTATCCCTTTCCCTTCCTCTCTGTAAAAAATCAATAAAAATATTTTTGAAAAAAAGAACAAATATTTGGTCTTCTTCCAGGTTCCTGGCACAGAGCTCCTGAAAATCTTGGAGTTTCTTCTGATGAGGGCTATAGAGATATTGTTTGTTATGTTAATGAGGTGACAATCCAAAGGATTGATGCCAGTTGCCAGGGAAACCAACAATGTGATTAGAGGATTGGAACTTTCATTCCCCCAACCCACTACCTCCTGGGAGAGGAGAGGGGCTAGAAGCCATGTCCAGTCTCCAGTGGCCATAGATTTTATAAATCATGCCTATGTATTGAAGCCTCCATAAAAACCCCAAAGGACATGGTTTGCAGAGCTTCCAGGTTGGTGAACACATGGAAATGTGGGGAGAATGGTGTCCGAAGAGAGGACATGGGATCCTTGCCTTCCCACATAGCTTGCCTTATGCATCTCTTACATCTGGCTCTTCCAGAGTTATATACCCTTTTATAATAAACTGGCAATCCAGTAAATAAATTGTTTCTCACAGTTCTGTGAGCCACTCAAGAAAATTAATCCAACTCAAGGAGGTCCTTGGAACCTCTGGTCTATAGTCGTTCCCCCCTTATTTGAGGTTTTATTTTTCCAGGTTTCAGTTACCAGTAGTCAACCATGATCTAAAAATATTAAATGGAAAATTCCAGAAATACCAGTAAATAGTTCATATGTTTTAAATTGAGCACTGTTCTGAGTAGTGTTATAAAAGCTTGCAGTGTCCTGCTTTGTACGGCTCAGGATGTGAATCATTCCTTTACAGCATCTCCATGCTGCAGATACTTAGTCAGGTGGTAGCCATCTTGATTACCAGATCACTGTTGAAATATCGCTGTGTTCAAGTAACTCTTATTTTACTTAAAGATGGCCAAAGGGCACGAGTAGTTATTCCTGGCAATTCAGACATGTCAAAGAGAAGCTCTAAAGTGGTTCCTTTAAGTGTAGAAGGGAAAGTTTTTGATGTAATAAGAAAAGAAAAAAAATCATATGCTGAGGTTACTGAGATCTACAGTAAGAACACATCTTCTGTTGTGAAATTGTGAAGAAAAAAGGAATTTTTACCAGTTTTGCTGTTGCACCTCAGACTGTGAAAATGACAGCTGTGGTATGTGATAAGTGCTTAGTTAAGATGAAAAAGGCATTAAACTTGTGGGTGGAAAACAAAATGTGTCCTGATTGACGGCATTGCATTGCTCCTGAAAGCACTGTGCCTAATGCTACGTCACAATACCTACATCTTTCACCTACTTCATCTCATCATGTAGGCATCAGATCATCTTACATTATCACAACAAGATGACTGAATATAATATAGTAAGATACTTTGAAAGGGTGCACATTTCACATAGCTTTTATTAAGTATATTGTTACAATTGTTCTATTTAAATATTAGTTACTATTGTTAACTTCCTACTGTGCCTAAGTTGTAAATTAAACTTTATCATACGTATGTATGTATGTATAGGAAAAGCAGAGTACATGTACGGTTCACCACTATCTGCGCTTTCAGGTATCCATTTGGGGTCTTGGAATACATCTCTACACTATTGTACATTTGGTGAGTTAGAAGCATAGATAACAATCCAGGATTGTGATTGGCATGTGAAGTACTGGGATCTGATGCTACCTCCAGGTAAATAGTATCAGAATTGAGTTAAATTGTAGAATGCCCAGCTGGTGTCTGAGAGTTGCTTGGTGGTGTGAAGAAAACCTCACATTGGAGTTGGGTGCAGAATCCCAGCATGGTTAAAAAGTGAGTGTCCTGACTGAGGATGAGAGTTGAGCTGTGTTTTCCTCATGCTGGAAGTTGATGGGGGTCAGGTGGATTGTGTGAGGAGCTCCATGTAGCCCCCTTTCATGGAATGCAAATGATTTCAAAATAGAGAACAGTAAGGTTAAATCCCAGAGGAGCTCTGATTTCAAAGAAAAGTGACTGATGCTGCTTCTCTGGATAAAATTGGAACGTTGGGGTCTGAGCTCATTGCATCTGTGAAGAGCAGCATGGCCATGGCAAGGGAGAAGGTCATCCTTCTAGGCAGGACTTGTCAGTTGTTCAGTAAATGGGTCTATGGAGAAGTTTGAGCTTGGTGTTATAAATCAATCTTATTTTCTTTTAAAATCAGCAATTCTTATAATTTGGAGCCATAAACTGGGTTGAGAATTTCATGATGGGTAATATGATGATTTTACAAAGATGCAATTTGAACCATCACAGAGAATTTTTGCAACTAATTTCAGTTGGTAAGAAATCCCCTAAGACCATACATAGACCTCTTAGAATTCAGCGGTTCTCAACCTGTGGGTCGTGAACAATGAAAATACATCCTGCATATCAGATATTTACATTATGATTCATAACAGTAGCAAAATTACAGTTATGAAGTAGCAACGAAAATAATTTTATGGTTGGGGTCACCACAACATGAGGAACTGCATTAGGAAGGTTGAGAACCACTGTTAGATAATTGGTTCTGAAAATTTAGTACACATCATGATAATCCTGGGAATGGTACTCCATTCTCAGAAACTTTAATTCATTAGATATGAAGGAGTTGGTACTAGGGTTCTAAATTTTTAATAAGCACCCAAGAAAATTCTCATCCAAGTGAATGGACTACATACTGAGAAACTTTGTCATGGGGGTCCTGGCTCTTATTTAAGACACATGCTCTCAGTCTGCCTTAGAACTCCAGTGTTACTGAACATATTCCTCAGATTAAGATCATCTTTCTTAATTTCAATATAAAAAGAAAACCCGTCTCCCAGCAAATGAATTAGCCAAGTTGGAGCAAAAACCAAACCAAAAAGAAGATTTTGTTTGGATTGAGCCAGTTTGGCTGAGTTCCTAGCCTGGCATCACCAATTGAGTATTCAGTTTTCAAGTCACTGGGTGACAGGATGCCTGTTTTCATACAAGTATGGGCACTAGCTGCATTGTCCAATACAAGAACTGCCGCATAAGAGTGAGCTAGTCTCAGTGGGACTATTCTTGGTTTGCTCTGAAGCAGCATAATCACAGGAGTGATTGCAAATGGAAGTTGAGATCAGAGCTAAGCAACAGATCTGTGAGCAAGATGATGCTGTCAACAGAGGATAAATCAAGGTCTCAGTAGGACTAACACTCACTAATGGAGTTTGAGTTGGATGGAGGCAAGCAGTTCAGGAGGTAGGCTATGAACAAAGTAAACTTGTTGGTCTTAACAAATCCTGGCCAGCTTACACACTCTAGACTTGACTGAACATAAGATGTTCTGATAGACATTCCCTGATGAAAACTTACTATACAGAAGTCAAAGAAATAAAACCCTTATGGATGGTAAAATTTGTCCATCTTATTTCTGATCACTTTTTCTTAACAATGAATTTACACAGAAACAATAACTCTTTCTATGTAGTTTTCATTAGCAATCTCCTTTATTAAGGTATTCTCTAGTGTGGACATTGGAAAGCTTTTTCTCTATAGTGCCAGAGAGTAAATATTTTAGGCTTTGTGAACTACAATACTACCTCTGTTGTATGTTTATCATGTATATGTTTTTTATAATCCTTTACTAATGTGAAAACTATTTTCAGCTCTTTGTCAGAACAAAAAACAACAAGAAGGCATGGACTGGATTTAGCCCCATGGCTATAGTTTGCTGATCCTCAATTAGGTTACCCATATACTAATAGTAAGATTATTTGTGTTTTTTTTTTCCCCCATGGTATTTAATATTTTCTCATAATAGCTGTAGTTTAGTGGGAGAATGGAGGATGGGGTGGGGAGGAATCACAGTTAGTTGTTCCTCATTGAGAATATATCCCCTCACTATGCACTGATAAGAGAGCCTAAATCCCTAAGTATGAGAAGTAGTGTTTTCTATACTTCAGTCCTTCTGTGGCCATCTAATATTAAAATCTGTAAAGGGAGAGTTGAATTTTAACTTGGATTAGTTAAAATTTATGACAGAGAACTTAACCTAGACAGGAATCGGGAGGGCCTGTGGGAGGAGCCATCATCCCCTATGTCATCATGAAAGAAGGAACTACAGAAAGAACTCTATGATTACAGTAGAGCTATATGGTTGTAGCAGTCCCTCCCCTTAACTTTCTATCCTCTCTGTAAAAAGAGCTTCCTGTGTCCTCTTGGCCCTTGATCATGCATGTGGCTTCCATTTCTGCACTACTGGATTGTAATCCTTTCTTTTTCTTGACTAAATCCTTTTGGTGATGAAATGCCTAGTTGACTTTTATTTACGGATTTTAGCCTCACTTGCCTCCTTAGCTGAGCCCTCTTGTTCAGGGGTATGAATTTGAATAGGAGGGGACAAGTTTGAGAAAGAATGTAGAAATATCTTTGGGACCTGGTAGCCAATTAAATCTGGAGATCAAGGATTGCTTCTAATTCCTGGCTTTGGTGACTATTGTTTTATAATAATATCTGATTTATTGAATCCGTCAGAACAGTCACAATAATTAGTATCAGCTTTTGAAAAACTTTGGTGTGGTCAGGAAAAAAAAAATCTAAGAAAAAGCATTGAAAGAGGAAAGCAGTGGCAGTGATAGGAATGGACAAGATGACCACTACAAAGTAGAAACCTGAAGGACTTACCACTTCCTCTTTCCTGTGTGTGTTTATTTGGAGGTATCAGGCATCAATCCATAGTGCCCCTACTGCCTCACAGAGGGTCTATGTCAATATGGAACATCCTAGTCTATTGTTACCTCATAGAGAATGTTTTAATGGCAACTTTATTCTAGGTGGACTTGAAGCTGTGATACTAGGAAGCAGGAAGCATGGCTGAGTGAAAGTGCAGGGAGATGCTTCCATGGGCTCAGGGGAGTGGGGAGGGAGACCAAGCAGAATTTTGGCCTGGTCATCCCTCTATCATTTCTCAATAGAAGCCAATAAAAATATTTATTTTGTGCTGGATAATGACTTGGTCTTGCAAAATAAACATGATCGAAATATAGGACGACTAAAGCAATATTCTTCATCCTTGGCTAAAGAGAGCTTATGCCAAACCGGGGAGGCAGAACACAAAGGCAGCACACCAAGAACACTTAAGGATGGAGGCACAGGCAAATTAGTTTATTACCGACTGGACATTGGTGTAGATAACCTTCCTATAGTGAGAATACATCATTCTGTCTGTCAGAGGAGTGGCAAGTAAAGATGAAATCAGAATGCAAGTGGGGGCTTGGAAGTGAGTGTGGACGTGTGTGTGTGTGTGTGTGTGTGTGTGTGTGTGTGTGTGTTTCATTGCATTGGAGGGTGGTGAGTATTAACTTGCAAAGGGGCATTCCAGAAGGATAAATTAGGTCCATATTTTTGAGTATGGGGAAGAGGGGACAAGGAATGCTTAGTGGAAAGAAGAGTAAATTCAGACCAAGAATGAACAAGTGGAATTCAAACATAGCAAGAAGAGAGGTTAGCTATGCGTCCCAGCTGGCAAAATACTACTACTCTTACAAAATGTTTCCATACCAGAAGCCCCGAAGCACCAAGAGCATGGTGGTGTACTAGCCCATTAATGGGGGCTTCTTAATGCTGAGCCAGGCTTTTGCTTGCTTGAGGCCTGATTGCTATAATAGTTTGTCTAATTCTTTTCATCTTGATCCCACAGGCTTAGGCAAAGCTGAGCAGCTGGTGTGTATTTTGATCTCTTGTGTTGGTGAACACTTTAGCTATTAGTCTTTAAAGCCTAAAAACACATGGCAATAGCTCTCCACCAATGTCCTGGAGCTCTCAATCAAGTCAATGTTTTGTTTGGCTGTATTGCAAAGAGATTTAAGGACACTTTGCATGGCATTCTTTCTCTATAATTGCAGATGTTAAATGCAGCCCTAGACAAAGTGTAAAACATCCTTGGAGACAGTTTAGTGATGAATTGCCAGGTCTGTCTGACATTAATAGGCTTTGGTGGGATTAGGTTAGTAATAGTTATACATATAATGTGTGATTTGTAGCAATGAAAATGCTAAAAGGGCCAATTACTGCTTCATAATGGACACACCTTTAACCTAATGATACATCTAGCCCTTTGCAGGGTTCACAAATATATTTAAATGAAAGGTACTAATCATTGCGGCAATGGCAAGACTAGCTGACAGGAATCATGTTACAGCTCTGCCTCAGCCAGTGAGGACACAAGCAGCATTATGTAAGCAAGCTTGTGTGCCTTGGAGTCAGTTTGCCTGTTTGCTTGGTTCCACCACTTGCTGAGCAACTGTGGGCAAGTGACTTAACTATTCTCTGAACCTCAGTTTCTTTCTTTCTTTTTTATAGTGTAAATTTTTAATATTTAGAATTAGGCAGCTTGACTCGGTTTAGATGATCCCACGTTTGTTGGCAACATCCAAATCATCACAGTGAGGAGCCAGTAGAACTTTTGCCTTCTCTCCATCAGGACTGATCAAGGTGTTGACCTTGGCTACGTCAATATCACAGAGCTTCTTCACAGCCTGTTTGATCTGGTGCTTGTTGGCCTTGCTATCCACAATGAACATAAGTGTATTGTCTTCTATCTTCTTCATGGCTGACTTGGTAGTCAGGGGGAATTTAATGATGGCACAGTGGTCAAGCTTGTTTCTCCTTGGCACTGGAAGATGGGTGACATGCGGATCTTCTTTTTTGTGTGACTGTAGACACCTTTCAGCACTGCTTTCTTTTTTAAAAAATATATTTTATTGATTTTTTTACAGAGAGGAAGGGTGAGGGATAGAGAGTTAGAAACATCGATCAACTGCCTCTTGCACACTCCCTACTGGGGATGTGCCCGCAACCAAGGTACATGCCCTTGACCAGAATTGAACCTGGGACACTTGAGTCGGCAGGCTGACGCTCTATCCACTGAGCCAAACTGGTTAGGGCTCAGCACTGCTCTTTGCCTTCAAAGCCTTTGTTTGGCTTTGGCTTTGGCTTTGGGAGCGGCAGGGGTCCATTTTTTGCTTTCAGTGCCATCTTCATGAAAAGAATTTCAGAGACTCGCTCCCACCTCAATTTCTTCATTATAAAATGGGGTCATACTTGCCCTAACTGTTTTGGCTCAGTGGATAGAGCATCGGCCTGCGAAATGATGGGTCCCACATTCGATTCCTGTCAAGGGCATGTACCTTGGTTGTGGGCACATCCCCAGTAGGGGCTATGCAGGAGGCAGCTGATCAATGTTTCTCTCTCGTCAATGTTTCTAACTCTCTATCCCTCTCCCTTCCTCTCTGTAAAAAAAAAAAAATGATTAGAAAAATAAAATGGGGTCATACTAGTTAGTATCTATTATGACGGAGCTCAATAGAGATAACGTGTAAATCGTATGCAAGCACTTATGATAAAGTAAGTGAAATATTAGTTGGATCGGTTACTCTGTTGTACTCTATCTGGAATTTAATGTGGAGATAATGCTTTCCACAAATGTTTTAAAACTTAAAGAGTGGTCTTCCTGGAAAACAGAGTAAAAGTATAATATTTCAGAATAATTAATATACTTTTATTAGAAACCTAGTACCCAAATCCTTCTGTTTCTGCCCAACACACATTCCATGTGTCTCCAAGTTTTCCTGCTCTACCTCAAGGAACATCTACTATACTTAGGAGCCCTCAGATTGAGCTGTTTTCACCCTCCTGTCTGGGCCGCCACTCCAGTTCCAAACTCAATACCCAAATCTGATATAAATTTGGTAAAATAAAATCTTTGAGATATTTTCTTTGTCAGTTGTAAGCTGGGGCCATGACTTGTTTAAGATCTTCAAAATAAATTAAGGTCAAATCTAAGTTACAAATGAATTAGACTGTGAGAATTATTTTGGATTATTTAGAATACATGGTCATATCTCATTCCTTTCACCATTGGAGCTCAGCATGCATCTACTTATAGGCAGAATACATCCTCACCACAGGACAGCCACTCTTCTGCCTGCACCTGATCTGACTTTGATCCCTTTCTGGTTCTGAAGGCTTGAGGAGCTTGACTTTAGCCCTCTTGAACCTTCTTATCCTGGGATCCCTCTCCTGATAAGCCCTGGAATACTCAAATGTTAAGACGCTATAAAGATGAGGAGGAAACAGCAACGAGGATTGAAAAGATTCAAACAATTGAAGTAGGACAACAATAACCCTGGAGAATATGGTTTCCAGGAGGCCAAGTGAAGAAAGCTTATCAAGAATGACAGAGGAGCCAATGCCATCATATGCTGTTAGTACATAAAGTCGATGAAAAATAAAAACTGATCATAGGATTTGGCAATATTGATCAGGTTAGTTTAGGCATAATTCCATTCTCTTTAATTCTTATAAAATCACTGTAATGATAACTTTTTTATTTTATTTTTGAAGGGTGCAGCAACTTCAGAATACTGAAGTTAAGAGCAATGGTGATAATCTGTTATCTGTGCCCATGAGAATATTCTAGGGCAGTATCAGAGGGGTCAGGGACCTCCTATAGAAATCTGCTAAACCTCCCATGCTTGTGGGTTCTGGGTTTGTCTCTTCAGTGTTCTGGGTCAATTGCCATCACCTGCCAAAGAGAGGGCCAAAGCCTTTTCCCTTATTATTTCTCCAGGTGTCCGGGGGTCAAAGATGAGAATGGAGGCAGGGTGTGTGTGTGTGTCTCTTTAATTAATTAATTAATCAATTAATTTTGAAGCCTTTTTGTTGAATGTATTGGTATGACATTGGTTAATAAAATTATATATGTTTCAGGTGTACAATTCTATAATACATCATCTGTATATTGTATCGTGTGTTGACCACCCCAAGTCAAGTCTCCTTTCATTATCATTTACTATCCCTATTTTTTATTCTTTTGCAAACAACCCAAGATTCAGGATACATAATCTGCCCATATTCACATAGCTAGAAAGTGGCAGAATTGAGACTTGAACCCGTTTTTTTTTTTTTTTTACCCTAATTCTCATTATCTTTGATACCAGATATTTACATTTTTGTTTGACTTTAAATCATAGATTTTCTGTTCTTAAGGTTACATTTCAAAACTTATTATTCATGGTGTATACAAAATCTTGCTCCACTTTTATGATTTCTAAGTATTAGGAATCTTGTGGGAAAATATTTTTAGCAAACCCCTATTCTATCTTGGAATAAAGCTAGATTGAACATGACCACCTTTAACATTCAACCTTCTGAACATCCCAGATATTTTGTGGAAAGTAAAATGGGAAGAGGAAAATGTAAAAACAGAGAAGACTCATGCAACTTCAAGTGAATCCTTTTCCTGAATACAGTTAGCGGGACTCCCCGAGGAGACTTCTGAGAAGGTCAACATGTGTCATTCAGTGTTCTAGGCAGTACCACAGACAGCTAATAATTCTGGGACTAATGAGCTCAAAGATTCTTGAAGGCCTGATTTTATTATTTCTGTTTTGCTGTATGCAAGCACATGTGTGTAAACTATCTTCCAGTTCATCTCAACTCTCTCTACTGCCTCTTTAGTTTACGTTTATCCTAAGTATCTTTAAAGAGTAATGTGCATGCAAAGAATGGAACATTTGTGAGCATTTGGGCAAAGCACTAAAGTACTATAATTCAGACACTAGCATCAAGTTATTCTTTTGAAACTCAATGATTAATGCCATAAAAATGGAACACTCAAATGAGAATGCGCCTATGGCTTTGGAACAATGTGAATAGTACTTCTATGGTAAGGGAATAATGAATATTTTTGTCTGTTCATGGGCCCAGATTGTTGGGTAGACTGAAAAAAAAAAGAATTCCATGGATATTAATTTCTTGAGGATAAAAGAACAAGAGGGTAATGATTTGGCTGACTCATTGTTCTCCATTGCTTTTGTCCAACATAGAACTTCTAATTGTTCATTTTCTTACTGAAAAAACAAAACACAAAAACTCAGTAGTGTTAGAATATGGTGATGGTGCAAAATGACAGGAAAAACAACCTGCAATTAATTGGAATATGCACAAAAGTGGCTTACTTATCACAGATGTCATATTTACAGTTATCCACCAAATAATTTCAGATCAGATGTCCTTTTTTCTATATTTATTTTGCTTTTTTACAAGCCACAAAAGCTAGCTGTCATCATGAGCTTCATCAAAGCCTGAAGAAAGTCGTACTAAAAATGTGGCACCATAGACATCAACAGTAACTTTTAGGACATTCAGGACTGGAAAGAATCTTTTAAAACTTAACTTCATTTTGAGACATAAGGTAACGGAATTCTAGAATTGCAAAATGCTAACAAACAGGGAATTTACCCAAAACCCAAGGTTAATTAAAACAGCCTAAGTCATGGGCAGCTTCTAAGTTTTACTGAGCTGTTTTGAATAGTTTTAAAGCAGAGATTTATGCTAAGTCCAAGTGCCTGGTCCATTCAGAGCTCTGTGAGTGTCCAAGACAGCCACAAAAATGCTGAAGGGAGTCATAGCCTTGAATTTAAAGCCTTCATGATTGCACCTATTGTTTATGAATGTGGTTGGAAACTAGAGCTTACATCTCATAGTAACAAAACCTGCCTGATAAAGAAAGTAGCTTCTGAAATGGTAGTACCCCAAACAGATTGTGGAGGGTTGAAAAGGCTCCAGGATATACCTACCATTCAAGAATAGATGTTAGGGGCCCCGGCTGGGAAGCTCAGTTGATTAGAGCATTGAAAAAAAAAAAACAAGGTTGAGGATTTGATCGCTAGTCAGGGCATATACAAGAAGCAACCAATGAATGCATGCATAAATGAAACAACAAATCAATCTCTATTTATCTATCTATCTATCTCTATTTCTGTCTCTATCTCTCTTCTCCCTTTATCCCTCTATATGAAAATCAATAAAAAATTTAAAAAAGAATAGATGTTGCTGCTGTAAAAAAGACATAATTCTTACCATTTGCAACAGCATGGATGGAACTGGAGAGCATTATGCTAATTGAAATAAGCCAGTCAATGAAAGAAAAATACCACATGACCTCACTCATTTATGGATAATTAAGACCATTATAAACTGATGAACAAAAATAGATACAGAGGCAGAACAACATCGAACAGACTGTCAAACTACAGCGGGAAAGCTGGGGAGGGTTGCGGGGGGTAAGAGATCAACTGAAGGACTTGTATGCATGCATATAAGCATAACCAATGGACACAAGACACTGGGGGGTATGGGTGGCCAGGGAAGGTCAAGGGGAAAAAAATAAAGGAGACATATATAATACTCTTTGCAATACTTTCAGCAATAAAATAAAATTTAAAAAAAGAATAGATGTTAGTTTATCTGTTAGTGCTTAATGTGTTGGTCTAGGGTGGGTTGAGCAGGTTGTAAAGACATTAGTTCAAGTAGAATCAGGAATTCATCCACCACCCTGCTATTAAGTAGCTGCACATCATCTTGGCTCACTCTGAATCTCTCAGTGGTTCTGTTTCCTTATTGGTAAAATGTGAGGAGAGTGATTGCTGCTGCCTCTCCCAGGATTAATGAGGTGGTATTCACAAAGAGCATTGTACTCTTAGGAAGGAATGCTCTGAGGCAAGACATTATAGGGCAATAACATTAAGCATGTTTAAAACATGTGCCTCCTGTTACCAAATGGATGCCACGGCTGAACAGTCTTGTATCCCAAATATAAAACAATGCATATGGAACTGCTTATGGGTAACAGATGACAGGCTGAATAAATGAGATAGTTGATTATTATACAGAAAATAGTTCATGCTTAAAAAATGCTTTATGCCTGCTATTTCGTCCTCAATACACTGAAGACATACTTGAGAAATCTCATTTAGATAATCACTGGCCATTGATGGAGGAAATTAGAATTGGAGGAAAGGATTGGGTCACTGAGTCGGTTTCCCTGGAGACAACGTGGAAGAAGCAATTCCAGTAACAATGCCTGGATCCTCCTGCTGTGCATTAACCCAACTTCATAAACTCTGCAACTATGGCTGCGATAAATGCCAGACTGAGCCCAAGATGGCGACCCCAGACTCTCTTCACAGTTGCTTGAAATCTTTTGTACAAGGACCATATTGGAAACTGTCAGCACCCACAAGTGAATGGCAAGGCTCTGTAATTAGAATGGCACTTGCGAAGTCCCACCTTGCTTGTGCAAGTTGTTCAAACACATTTCCATTCATCAGGCAGATAATAAAGCCAGCTGCTTCCTATAGAGCATCTTTTTCTGTATTTGGAGGTTCAGGGATTCATTTCATGATCCACTTGCTAAAATCAGTTAACTTTATTCCCCTAACTACGATCCTTCAGTGGATTCTCACTGCACTTAGGAAAAAGATCCCATCCCAGCCTTCAACCTGAGATGGCCTCAAACCTCCTCTTGGGCCAGCTACCTCTTGTCTGCCATGGTATGCTTCAGGCTCATCTCTAGTCTAAGCCTCTGTCTGCTGCTCCTCTAGCGAAAGTGCTCTGCCCCAACTCTCCACATTCTGGAAGCACACCTAGATTCTTAGTAGATATGACTTCAGTGGATGAATTAATGGACAACATTCACAATTTAGATTTCCAAATTGTTTATGGATTTTTAATACTCACTGTGACTAATTTCACATACTGATATGTTTGTTCTGAGGAAGTCTTTTGTCTAAAGAGTCATTAAGATAGCTTGGGATCATTCCATTCATCATGGCTTAGCTTTAAGGGCAAGAGAAAACTTGTCGAGTCTGAGATCTAGGGATACAGATATTTTTGGAGTGATTAAACATGAAAAGATTTCTTACTAACTCACTTTTAGTATTCTATATAGAGGGTGTTGCCAGAGACCAGAGCTCTAATCTCATTCCTCATCCTTATTAGCAGAAGATTGGAAAGAAACTCAAGCTTTCTAACTTTGTATCCTCATACATTGCCTGCCTGATCTAATTTAAAGGGTGCTATGAGGACCAAGTGGAATAAAGTGGCTGAAAAGACTCTGAAACCTTTAATTTACTATTTGGTTGTAAGATATTAGATTTTTACATATGAGGGTCTTGAGTAATATATCTGTTGATTCCTGTTTTCCTTACCAAGTGATCATTTTTCATGCCTTTCTGTATCTGCAGTCCCTAGTGCGGTAAGTAGTCAATATCTCATGGAACGAGTGAAGACTAATAGTGTTTTTCTTTCTCTTGATCAACCTTTACCTCCTCATTGTAAGCATTACTGACTGTATTTATTTTTCACTCTCTGTTATTTGTAAACTATTGGCCATTAAATAGAACAGTTTCATAGGATCATCTCTCATTTAAGTTAACTTCAGTGTGACTTTCTGTTATTGTCACTGCATATGATTTGGACTTGGTTTTAAGCATCCCTAGGGACTATAAGTGGGAGAGGGCATCTGTTCAATAGACAAAGTAAAATGGATGGACCATGCTGGCTATGGTCTTCTGGGGTGTAGACTCAGAATATTTAAGATTTCTTACTAATCACAACTCCAGCCTCTTCAATTTATGTATTGTAGCCATTGAGGAAATGGAATTCAAGACCTTGGTGAATTATGTCCTAGCCTGTTGGGCAATACTTTTATTTTGAGATTTGGGTTATTTGTAGATTGTCCTTTTTTGGTATAAATGAGCAGCACTGTTTATTTCCATTTTGCAATAAAAAGCTACCGGCTATTTAGTCAGAAACCAAATATTTTAACTTTGAATTGCTTTCTGGACATTTTTCCAGCAGTGCTTGATTTGAAGCTGTGAAAGACATTATTCCCTTTTCCTCCTCCCCCTCTCCTATCCCCCTCCCCCCATTTCCTTTTAGGTGGGTCAAAACCAATGTTTCAAAAAATAAAGCCAGTATTGTGTGATTGCTTCTTTACTATATGAAAAGATCAGAGAAGCTGAAATAAGTGCCTATTTGGTCCCAAAATGCAGTCAAGGAAAGTCTCAAGCCTACCAGGTATTCCAGAATATTCTGCCTTAGGTCAGCTTGCCCAGAGACTGGCATTGAAATATGTCTGGGCTTTGATATTTTTTATGTAGCTCAAAATGCTATCCTTGGGCACATTTATTGGGCTGCTTAAGAAATATTGTACAATCTGCATAGTGATGAAGTTATGTATGTCTTAGACATGTTCTCCAGTCATAGAATATTCCTTTTACAGACCTTTGGATCCCTTGGGTTGTTTTTAAATTTAATTTTTGATTTTTCCATCTGGGTGCACTCTCCACTCCCCATTTATTTTACTAAAATTTCCAGCTTGTTTGTTTCCTTATCCACTGAAAACCTTACCTCCAAACCTATGTCCTTTTATGTGATAACACACACACACACACACACACACACACACACACACTCTCACACACACACCAAATTTTAGAAACCTTAAATTTAAGTTTAATTTTACTTTCAGCTGTGATTTACTATTGGTGGCCTGGCTGTACTTTATTTTAGTCATTTCCACCCATTCTTGGTTCAACTCAAGGCACTCAATTTCTAATTGACTCATAGTCTAGGTATTTAGAAGATTTGTATCTTTCCTTTTCATTTTGGTGACATTGCTTAGGTATGCCCTGCCATTCTTGACATAGCTGATAAAAGAAAGCCTTCAAAAGACATTTTTCTTTTTAATAACAGCAAGTGACAACAGTTGAATTAAAAAAAGAATGAAAGAAAAGTAAAAAATATTAAGTTCAAAAAGAATCAGTGTGAACAAAGCAGCAATGAATTGCAAAGTTTCAGAAATAGCTTGGGTATTAATATTATAGATTCCTCAAAAGTAGGTGAACTATTTTCTTTTTAATTTTCTATAGCGTCCTTTAAGTAGAAGATAAAGGATGCTTTGCAGAGGTGAATAAAACACACTGCTCCATCATTATGGAGGGTTGACTCAAACTTTCAAATATTTTGAGTGGTAGGGAAGAAATAAGCACCAGATAATTGTATCAGTTTTAAAAATGTTGTCTGAACCCCAGGGGACAGATTCAACTGGACCAAACCTGCTTTATCCCTTTGGGATACATAATATGCTTTGGCAAATTATAGGCTTTGAGGATTCCTATAGTAATGAATCCTACATATGACGGTATTTTCTACATTTATTAGACTCCTCTCATGCAATAAGAGTTAATGTCTCATAGAATGTGTCCACAGAACACAGTGAAATTCTAAAAGCATAGGGTGGGCATTTTGGGGGCACCATCACTGCTGAGTGATCAGCAGGAAAGATAGAATCGGGAGAAGAAGCAGAGTCTGTGGCTTCCAGCTGGAACCTAGGGGTGAAAGCACAAGAGTCTGTGCTCACAGAGAGAGCACGACCAGGGGACAGAGAATAAGTGGAGGTGTTGTCCATGCCCCCAAGTAGGCATGCGGGAAGGCTCATCCTTCAGGTAGGCCATGCTTTTCCAACTTGGTTGGATATTCGAATCATAAGTTATTTTATCTTGCCTTAACAATAATTGACTGAATTTCTATTTCAACATATATGGAGAAAAACAAACATTCCTGAGTCATCAATTCAATCATGACTCACCATATCCCTGGAAAGAATTTATAATCATATTTAAAAAAACAGGTTCAAATTATTTGTCATTGTTTTTAATTTAAACCACAGCAATTAGGTTTCCTATTAGTTACACACACACAGAGACACACAGATACACACCACTCTCACTCACATATCTGTTTTTCATTCTGTGTAATTAAGGATTATTGAGAAGCTGTTCTTCATAAGACAGCTGCCATGCAGATGTTCCAGAATTATATTAAATGCTCTACACATTAATGTTGGCTTATAGGAGTCTGAAACTCTCACCCCAACACCAAGCACTTTAACTCCTGATTCCTCTTTGATTTGCTTTCAAACTGAGTGATTAAGAGGCAATATGAAAACCACATGTACAATGCCCACTGCGTTTTCTTTTCTTTTTCTTTTTTCTTTTCATACATTAATACAATGGGGGAAAGCCAACGTAGAGATACTGGGCCAACCGGTGGTTTACTTTGAAGCTTACCGGGGACACTAGGGAAGTTTGTCAGTACGTGAATCATTTTTGAAGAGTCAGATCAAAGAAAGAAATGTAGAGTGTCGGAGCCTGGCATCTCCTGGGCTTGGATGTCCAAAATTCAGTGTCCAAAGCAATTTTCATTCCCTATCCATTTTGCTTTCATGTCACTCTTCTCTTCCAAAAGTCCTCAAAATGGAAAGGCATGTGCTCTGTGTGACCAAAGTTGTAAACTATCACATTTTAAAAATGGAATTGTCAAGTTGCCTCAAATTTAGATTTCATTTGGAGATTCACTGATCACTAGTTTAAATCACTGGTAGCAAAGTATTTTATGTCCTTCACCCTTTCTGAGGATGTCCACTAATTTCACTTCACTTCTAATTATTGTTTTTTCTTAATTTTCCAGGGTCCCCATAAGAATAGTTGTCTATAATTTTACCCTTCTTGGAGGCAGTAAAGGAAAGGTCAAAAAGACTTCTCTGGTGAGAGTGGGTATTAGAAATGACTTGAAGCACAAGTGGCCTAGACTTTCTACCTGCTAAGATGTTATATTTTTTTCAGGGTGATAGAAGGGCATGTGGCAAGCCTGTAGTCTCCTGAATTTCCAGGTGGAAGCATGGAGTGCTCCCAATGGCAGTACAGTAGTCCCCCCTTACTCATGGTTTCACTTATTTAAAAAAAGTATTTTTATTGAATTTTATTGATGTTTAGAGAGAGAAGAAGGAGAGGGAGAGAAAGAGAAACATTGATGTTAAAGTGGAACATCAACCTGTGGCCTCTTGGACACCCACTACACGGGATCAAGCCTACAACCCAGGCATGTGCCCTGACCAGGAATCAAACCAGCAACTTTTTTATAGCATGGAACCAACTGAGCCACATTGGCCAGAGCCATGGTTTCAATTTTTTCAGCTTTAGTTACCCAAAGTCAATCACACTCCAAAATATTAAATGGAAACTTCTAGAAATAAGTAATTTGTAAGTTTTAAATTGTGCATTTTTCTGAGTAGCGTGATGAAATCTCATAATATCTTGCTTTATCCTGCCACCCAGGTCATGAGTTATTCCTTTGTCCAGCGTCTCCGTGCTGTATATGCTAACCATCCTTAGCCAGTAAGTGGCCTACTCCTTTATCAGATCCACTGTCTTGGTATCATAGTGTTTGTGTTCAAGGAACCCTTATTTTACTTAATAATGGCCCCAAAGCCCAAGTAGTGATGCTGGCAAGTTGGCCATGTGGAAGAGAAGCTGTAAAGTGCTTCTGTTAAATGAAAGAGTGAGTACAGTATAGTAAGATATTTTGAGATAGACCACGTTCACCTAACTTTAATTGCAGTATATTATTATAATTATTCTATTATTATTATTATTATTAATTATAACTCTCTTAATTTGCCTAATTTATAAATTCATATGAAAACATGTAATACAGGAGGTCCCTGAATAATGTCTTTTCATTCAACATTGTTTTGTTATAACGTTAAAGAAAGAAAAAAATAGATGCTGGGCTTGGGCCACTGTCTGTGTAGAATTTGCATGTTCTCCCCATGTCTGCATGGGTTGTCTCTGGGTACTCCAGTTCCTTCTACATCCTAAAAGTGTGCATGTGGGGTGAACTGGCATGGTGTGAGTGTGGGTGTGGGTGTGAGTGTGAAGGCACCCTGCTGTGGAAGGGCATGCTGTCTAGAGTGGGTCTCAGCTGGTCCTCTGGGTTGCCCGGATAGGTCCTGGCCACCTGAAACCCTGAAGTGAAATAAGTAGGTTAGAAAATAATTATCTTACATGATTTTATTAATCTCTAATATATATATATATAATCTCTAATATATATATAGCTCATATGTATTTCAATGTTTAATATTAGAAGTGTTTTGGTGTCTTTATTTAGAGGTTTGGTGATATTTTTGTGATCAGAAATATACCATAGAAAATTAAATTAACTATTGTTTGCATCAATTAGCTTGTAGTAAATTTGGTTTAATTATACATTAATTTGCTTGAAGCCATAGTTTCTAAGAACCTATGAACAATGTCAAGTGAGGACATACTGTATCTATCTATCTATCTATCTATCTATCTATCTATCTATCTATCTATCTATCTATCTATATCTGTATAGATATAGATAGATAGATAGATATATATAGATATAGATATATGGTTTGGTACTACAATTTCAGGCATTCCTGGGGGATCTTAGAACATATCCCCCCATGGACAAGGCAAGCTACTGTATTTCATGAAAAGTGTGATTAAGGTTTATACTCCAAACTCAGAACCTAGCAAGGAATTTGAGTGTGATAAGGCAAAGAAAAACATCTGTGCCATTTCATCTATGATTTTCTGCCCTTCTGACGGACCTCAAGTCCATGAAAGAGTAGAACCACTTTATTTTGTGCTATCTTCCCCTGCTGCTGCTCTTCAAAGATTCTGGGAGGAATTTCTAAGCCTGGTTTAAAAAAAAGGGTAGGTAGTACATATGCTTCTGCCTTTGATTCTCATAATGATATTTCCCAAGATTTCCAAAAGGGAATATCTTGGAACAGTGTGTCAAATAGCTTCATGTTTGTTTTTTTAGTGTTTTAAATGCTGAATGCAGCTTTGGTTGGTTCAGGAAGTATGTTTAGTATTTAATTAGAAATCAATGAGGTGATCCTTTCCAACATAATTGTCTAGGAGGAGATTTAGTACTAGACGATCATGTTTGCAGAGCTGGGGTGACTTTCAAAAAGGAAGCATAGAGCCAGGTTTTGTTTCTATTTAAGTACGAGGGCAAAGCTCTGGCCTCACACAGATAAGTTGTGACAAGTCCATTTCTGGCTGTGTATCGGATCCCAGAGTATCACTTCCCCTTGTATTTCATGATCTGTCACTCCAGGGTTGGAATCACTCATTCTAGTACCATCTTAGATGTCAGTTTCCATAATGGGCCATCTGAATTCCAGCATTAATTTTCTTTTCCCTGGGAGTAAAACACAAAATCATTTGTTTGACACCCTTGAGTTGTCAATTCATCAGTAGGCTAGTCTCTGTGCTTTGGCTCAGTTCAACAAATAGTTTCGCCACTGAGCACAGAGTTGGAGCCCTTTCTTCAGGGAGCTCAGGGGAGGATCCAAGTCAGGGCATATGGGGAATGATTTCTCTTGCCATCTGCATTTTACATAGGATCATGTAACAACCAGACCCACAGGCCCAGTCATTTACCCTGTCAGCTCCAAATAGAGCAGGTTTTAGAAAAAATGTGTAGTTAAATCCAAACAAAGCAAATAGCGTATGTTTTCTCTTGTCTTTACATCTTTGTTTAATAGGCTTTAAAATATTTCAGTCCTTTTTTTTTTTTTTTTTTTTTTTTTTTTTTTTTAGTAGAAAACCTCGTAAGATCTTTCACTTTGAAAATTTCCATAGCTCACTGTGTGGCAACAAACAGAGTCTCCTTATATGTTTACTCTTTTTTAATGACTAAAAAATAAAAACTTTTTCCCTTGCCCAGTTTAAATCCCTTTTTCAAACTTGTATTTTTACCATTTTCAGTGGTTTCATTTAAATTAACTCTTAAAGGTTTGGAATAAAACTAACATGCATGTGTTAAATGTCATGTCTACATACAAATCTATTTGACTGTTTTTACTAAATATATGAAACTACTTAGTAAATTGAATGAAAGTTTGGCACTCTCTTACACAGTTATTTGGGGGTAGATATCTTGTTCAGTTATTTGGGTGAAACCTCTGCTTTTTTGCTAGGTATTGTGTTCCATAAATAAATGAACTAAATATAGAACTAAGAAAGAAATTCAATTAGAATAACTACAGGTTTTTGTTTTTTTTCAATGACTAAGAAACATGATGTGAGAATTTTTTCCTGAACTCAGTTCTTCTCATTTGTGTTTTGTTTTCTTCAGAATGCTTAACCCATTGTGCTGGTATATATTCTACTGATTGATACCTCACTTGGTATTCATAAATTCCTTTGAAATTCATTCTCATTGTGACAAAGCTGACTTCTGGTGGTGATTGCCAGTGAAAGAATGAGTCATACATATAGTCTTTAGCTTCTACCTTCCTGTATTCTAATGTATGAGCAAATAGAAGAACCATTGGAAACAAGAGTGAGTGTGGAAGATTATTGGATAGATTTTGCCTGCTGCTACCTCTGTAGAGTATCACACAGGTGGCCCTTCTGGCCAGGATTTTAAGTGAGGCTTCACTTGTCAGCGTGGAAAACTTCAAGATGATCATCTTCTCAGAAATCGTAGAGCAATAGCATCTTTTTTTATTTGCTGTTCCTTGAGAAGTTCTAGAAGAGAATATAGGAGAGTATGCTAACTTTGAAGTGGAAAAGAAGCCAGTCTTTATATCAGCAACTCAGGAATTAACCTGTGTAGTCTGTTTCCTGTAACTCAGGAGCTTAGCAGCCACATGCTTAATGATATTAAGGACTTTGCGAGTTACAAAAATTAAAGGCAGGTCTGGAATCAATGTGTATCCATCCTTCTCTGGATTATAAGACTCTTGTGAAAAGGATTTATGCTTTGTTACCTCTGAATCCAGCAAGGTGCTTATGAAATAATGACAGTACTGTTAATGTCAGCAGCTGACAAGTATTGAGTATTTAATGTAAACCCAGCAATATACCAAGCACTTTATATACTTTGTCTCATTTAATCTTGATTATAATTCTACAATTATTATTAATATTTCCACATCATAGGTAAAGAAATTGAGGCTTCAAGGTGATATAACTTGCCCAAAGTCACACAGCTGGTATATAGGTAGAATAGTGGTCCCAAAAGGGTACATCCAAGTTCTAATTTTTGGTGCTTGTAAATGTAACCTTATTTAGAAATAGGGTCTTTGCAGAATTTAAGAATCTTGAGATGAGGTCAGCCTTAAATCCAGTGAAGGCACTGTGAAGATGGAGGCAGCAATTAGAGTGATGTCTCTACAAGCTAATGAATGACCAAGACTGTTTGCCACCACCAGAAGCTAGAAGAGCGGGCTGGAATGGATGCTCCCTCAAAGGCTCCAGAAAATTGTCCCTGTCAACACTTTGATTTCAAACTTCTGGCTCCATAACTGTGAGAAAATCATGTATGTTGTTTGAATTCACCCTGTTTGTGGTCATTTATTATAGCAACCCTAGGAAACTAATATAACCAATAAATGATGGAGCCAACATTAAAAACCAAATACCAAAGCCAATGTTTTGAGCACTATTCTTTATACTAGTATACCCTCTTGCTGACAAGGCCAATGCTGTGTGCATAATAAATGTGGCTGGGCTTAGTTTATTTGAAAGAAGCAGATGGATGAATTTTGATGCTTTTTATTTCCTTGGAAAAATGGTACTGAAAGAATACATGTGAAGTAAGAATAATTGCATTTTTTGGTGATAACTATTTGGAACAACTATTAGCCTGATCGCATAAAATTTCCCTTTAGTTCAAATAGATAGCAGGCAATTATAACCCCAGTGATTTAGTATTTTAGATGAACTGATCAGACATATGGTAACCATATCCTCGAGTGATAGGGTATGAATTTAATGAATACAACTTAGAGCCTCCAGTTGGCCACTGACACAGTCCTAATACAGAATGCTCCCCAGAGCATCTCTCCAGCAGCACTGCTTCTCCTCATTTATTTTCTTATTTTTTTCTTCCATAGAGTTGATTATTTTATTTTATAATTCTCATTTGAATTGAACCTATAGCAAACACTGCAAAAATATGAAGGTGTGCAGTAAGTTAGTAGTGAAGTGCACATGGGGAGGAAAGAGGGAGGGTAGAATCTCAGAAGAGAGGGCAAGTGTAGAGGGGGGAAAAATTACCAGGAAAATGGCTGAAGAAAAAACACAACATTTTGCTTTGGCACATTTGATAAATTAGTTGACTAGAGCTATTTTTCTGTCATGAATGATTACTCTGAATTTTAAAGGACTTAGAGCAGATACCTGGTTTTCTTCCCTTCTCAATTTACATTAGATTTTGTTTTTGGTAAGAAGCATTCTTTTCCTATGCCCTTTGTCAACACCATCCAGTGGCTGCAGATGTCAAGGAGAATGGTCACGCCACAACTCTCTAACCCATGAGGGGCTGGTGATGCCTCGCTAGAATGAAGTCTCTCAAATCTTATTCTTTTAACACCAGTGGATTTTTCAAAGTTGCTTTAATGAAATGGGAGGACATTTGTATGACTCCCCCAAAAAACAAACAAACAAACAAACAAAAAAAACCCAACAATAACAAAAACAATTTTGTATCCTTTTTGAAACATTTATTCATCATTGGAATTCCATAAGTTGGCACTATTATCTCTATTTTTTCAGATAAGGAGTTGTAGCAGGAAGAATTTAAGCAACCTGCCCAAGATCACATGGCTCTCAGAGAGCCCTGGACCCTACAGGTCATTCCATGCCAGTCTAAGTCTGGTGCCATTGCTGACAACCAGCTTTAGAAATGCTTAAAGGGTCAAATGCTACAGTAGATTAAAGTACAGGGAAGGAAAATGGATTAAACATCCATTTTGTGCCAGGAGAATTATATGTGTCTGGTTATAGAAAAATGCCCTGGAGCTGCCATGGTTTAACTTCCCTCCACCCCTCATCTCCTTGGGGGAAGATAAACTAGAGAATTAAAAACTATATACTGTTGACATTGTTAAATTCTAAACCTTCCTCTGCTTACACCAGAAATGTTCCAACTGCTAAATTTGAGCAATTTAGGCATAGATTCATAAGACAAAGTGAATCCACTAATATACAGATATCCATTTTCCCAGCTGTTAAAGTACAGATTTCCAGGAACTAAACTAAAATCAGAGATTGCCAGCAACTATTTCCAACCAACTGTGTCTTAGTACTTGAACTTAAGAAGGATGTGGTTAAAGAACTGTAGGAATATTTTTTTTTTTATCTTTGCAGAAAAATGCCTCTTTAGAGACATAGATAAAATAAGTTTTATTTTAATTACCTGCATCTTTGTCTTCCCTATTTCAATAACGTTTTCTTTGATTAAAAAGTTGAATCACAACATAGAGTCAAACAATCCAATTAAAAATGGGCAAAAGACCTGAATAGACACTTCTCCAAAGAGGGCATACAGATGGCCAATAGACATATGAAAAGATGCTCAACATCACTAATCACCAGAGAAATGCAAATTAAAATCACAATGAGATATGACCTCACACCTGTCAGAATGATTGTTATCAATAAACCCGCAAACAACAAGTGTTGGTGAGGATGTGGAGAAAGGAGAACCCTCATGCACTATTGGTGGAACACAGATAGTGCAGCCACTATGGAAAGCAGTATGGAGTTACCTCAAAAATTAAAAATGGAACTGCTTTATGACCCAGAGATGCCACTTCTGGGAATTTATCAGAAGAAACCTGAAACACTAATTTGAAAGCATATAGGTACCCCTATGTTTATTGCATCATTATTTATAATAGCCAAGATTTGGGAGTAGCCCAAGTGTCCATCAGTAGATTAGTGAATAAAAAAAGACATGATACATTTACACAATGGAATACTACTCAGCCATAAAAAGAAAATTTTACCCTTTTCAACAGCATGGATGGACTTGGAGAACATTATGCTAAGTGAAATAAGACAGAGAAAGACAAGTATCATATGATTTCACTTATATCTGGAATTTAGTGAACAAACTGAACTATCAAGCAAAATAGAGGCAGATTCATAGACAGAGAACAGGTATGCTCTGTGGCTGGGGTGTCGGAGGGGTGGAGGGATTGAGCAAAAAATTAAAAAAAATAGAGCTCATAGATATGGACAAAAGCGTGGTAATTGTGGGGCAAATAAGGGTGGGTGGAAGCGTGTATAGAGGGGATAAATGGTAATGGGGAAAAAAGGAAGGGGGGCAGTAGGAAGTAAAGCAGGTCAAGTTGCTTAGATTGTGAACCTTACAGTTTGCATTCTCTGTACACCAGTCACCTTTCAGAGTGATGCAACTCTCCTCAGATCCCTCTTCTTCTTTTTTTAAAAAAATATATTTTATTGATTTTTCACAGAGAGAAAGGGAGAGGGATAGAGAGTTAGAAACATCGATGAGGGAGAAACATTGATCAGCTGCCTCCTGCACGCCCCCTACTGGGGATGTGCCCACAACCAAGGTACATGCCCTTGACCGAAATCGAACCTGGGACCCTTCAGTCTGCAGGCTGACGCTCTTATCCACTGAGCCAAACCGGTCAGGGCATGATCCCTCTTCTTAGAGAATCCTCTTCTCTCCACTATCACACTGGCACTACAGACCTAGTGTTACTGGTTATATGCTTTGTCCTCTTCAGAAGACAGCTATGCTGGCAGGTAGCAAAAGTCTCTTGTACCTTTTCCATGGGTTCTTGCTTAGGGTCACAACTTAAAAGTATTTGAGTAACTCCAGTCTAAACAGTGCATGGCAGCAGGGTTTCTTCCCAGGTGGTCTCAAGAAGACTCATTATTTGCCATTATCCTAGAAAATTGGAGTGTGTAAGCAGGATTGGAAAAAAAGAGTTTTGGTTTTCAATCTGAAAAAAGTCCCCAAATCGCCTTACTGCTACCAAATTAGCCATCTGGTCATTTTTACCTGGAGGACAAAAATCATGGAAGGTTAAAAATTGAGTTAAAACTGTGTAACATTCTGAAAACAATTTTAAGAAAAATATTGTATTTTGTCTCTAGGGAAGGTACAGCTCAGATTTGGTGTTCAGCCCTGATATCTTCTAGACTCACCCTTTACCCTTAGAATCATTATAGAACCACAAAAATAAGAATAACACCTCTCATGAACCAATTCCATGGAAAATGTTGTTTTAGTCTTCACTTTTAGGGCTCCTAATGAATTAGCTGTTTGAGAAAATTTCTGGGAAAAGTAAGGATCTCGGGGACATGAGTGAGGGGGAGATGGTGGCAGATTGGTCTCTGCTCCTTTTTGCACTCTGAGTTTTGCATAGCCCTGCATTTTTGATGTTCAGCATAACTCAAGTATTGTTTGTGGTGTTTATCCTCTGGGTGCTGTTTCTTTTAGGTGTTTTGGAGTCTGCTTTTGTGAAGAGTTGATTTGGGAGCAGGAGTTGGTTTGATACTTATAGGAAGAGTTTATTATGGGGGGGGGGAGGTGCAGGGTGTAGGACAATTTTCTCTGTCATAGCCAAGGGACTAGAATGAAACAAACACCCCTAAATAGATATCCTTTTGGGTGAGACTCTTGCCTTTAGCTTTCTGAGATGTATAGTGGAATCTCTGTTTGATTTTCAGAGCTCTGGGTAATTCTCAGGGCTTTATATTTTGATCTCTGCAACATCCCCCTTACAGCATGAGAACAAGTAAGTTCAGGAGACATGAAAAAAGTGTTTCCCTAGAAAATTCTGGATGTGAAATCAAAAGAGAAGTGTTGGACTAGAGGTGTTTTTTGTTTGTTTGTTTTTTTAAATCTTCTTGGACAAACATAGCTTAGATATTAGAGCCAAAATAATTTGATTTAAACAAAATCTTACTTCAATCTGTCCTGTTTTATCTGGGACACTCAGAAACTTTTAGGAACTTCTGTTGGAGAAAAGGAAACATAGATATGAAAGTAACTAGGTATAAGAAATGGAAGGGTAGACAGGTACAAAATAGAGGAACAGATAATACATTTCAGTGAGTGCAGAGAAGCAAACGCAATTTAGTCTAATTGTGGGGAATAAGGGAGATGTCTAGAGAGGAGGTGGCATTTAAGGAAGACAAAATATTTTAATACATTGAGAACTAAAGGAGGGAGAACATTTCAAACTGAGGGAGGAGCATAAAAACCAGCACGGAAGCATGAACGAATTTCCTGCTTTAGAATGTTCATTTCCCAGAGACATTACTACAAGTGGAATAACTCCACGGGTGCCCTCCTCATACCTTTCCTAACAGCAAAATATGCTGGGTGTGCAGCAGATCAGCTTCAGAAATGCAAAACCAGGTGAAGGTCACTGTCTCAGGACGATACTTTGAATTCCTCAGACATCACAAAACATAGGCATTGACTGAAAATGAACAGATCCCTGGGAGGGGAACAAAGCTGCTATCATTCTTTGTGCTGTCATATAAGTAGACTTTTCAGATTACTTGGAATCTTAGAATATTCTTTTTCTCTTATTCTAAGTATAATTCACAGAGCTTGAAAATGAAAATTTCTTAGAATCTATTCCATATGGAGAGAAGCACCCTTTTGTGATTAATGGTGACTGTAACTTATCACTACTTTGAATTTCAGCTCTGGGGATACCAACCCTTCTGCACTTGGTAACATTTCACTTAAAGCAGGTTAAGCATTGATCTATATTAAACAGAGTTGTTCTGAAGCATGCATGGGTTTTAACAGCCTCTCTTGCTTTGTGGTTCTGCAACAGAAAAAATCAGGAATCATTTAGCAGCAAATGAGAAATCTACCTTATGGAATCCAGATGTCATTCTCATTTTACGTGGATCCATGTAAACAAAATTTTTGCCTTTTTTTGTGGGTATGTTCATCATTTGTCTGTTATCTTTGCAGAGGCACAATATCTTTCTTAAAGGTCTTCCAAGATTAGCAAAAGAATTGAGGGAAGAGGAGGGGGAGGAGGATTGAGAAGTTTTGGGTTAACCACTTAACTATGTCAACATATGTGTACTACGTTCTGGATATGGGAGAGATTTGAATGCAGAAGCAAAGAAGGGAGATGGAGGAGTATAGAAGACGTGTGCCCACAGATATGGATGCAGAAAAGTGACCACTTGCTTGCCCCAGGTGATAAAATCTGAGAAGGAAAAGTTCATCTGAAAGGCGAATGAAAATGGGCATATGTTTATGGGTTTGCCTTCTATTTTTTTCTAGAGATAAGAAGTTTACAGGAAAATCTTAGCTATTTCATGTAGTAAGGAATAAACTCTTTGGGTTAACTGAAGTTCACATACTTGCAGATAACCATTCTGAAAGGGTTGAAATAACCCAAATATATTTGCCCCAATCACAAAGCTGTCCTTACTGAATCTTTCTTTGGTAATTCAAAAGCAGTTTAGGCTGATGATAATCATATCTTGCATTGTCCTGGAGTCATCATTAGGAGCGTTAAGATGGTTATATTTTGAAAATAAGCACATACTTTTTAAAAAAAATCTTTATTGTTGAAAGTATTAGTCCCCCCCCCCGACACCCCCATAAACCTCTTCCAGCCCACTCCCATCCTCGCTCCCTCCCCGAGGCCCTCACCATCCCATTGTCTGTGTCCACGGGTTATGCATATATGCATACAAGTTCATTGGTTGATCTCTTCCCACCCACCCTCTCCTGATTTCCCTCTGAGGTTCAATAGTCTGTTCATGCTTCTATGACTTTGGGTCTATTTTTTATCATCAGTTTATGTTGTTCATTAGATTCCACATATGAGTGGGATCATGTCATACTTATATTTCTCTGACTGGCTTATTTTACTCAGCATAGTACTCTCCAGGTCTCTCCATACTGTTCCAATTGGTAAGAGTTCTTTCTTTTTTATTACTGTGTAGAATTTTACTGTGTAAATGTACCATAGTTTTTTTGTGTTTGTTATTTATCCACTCATCTATTGATAGGCTCTTAGGCTGTTTCCAAGTCTTAGCTATTATAAATTGCACTGCTATGAACATAGGGGTGCACATATTCTTTCTGATGAGTGTTTCAGGTTTCTCAGGATATATTCCGGTCTCCAGGTGTCCTCTGCCTTTCTTTGTTTTGAGTTGTCTCCCCTGTTGTGCCCAATTTGTTAATTCTGGGTGGATGTTCTAGTTGTATTTCCAGTCTGGCCCTGGGACAAGGTGCATGACATGTCTGCCTATTTGGCCGCCATTTTTTCTTCCCAAACACATACTTTTTGATAGAGTTTTCAGGGTGGTATAGTTTCATTGATGTGAAATGTAAAGACAACTTGAATTCAGTAAGTACTGGCTCTACATAAACTTTAAACTTCATTAGTCGTCTCTCAATTTTTGAATGAATGCCCACCACTGTTTTATGCCTAAGAGAGAAAATATTATCTCATTGACTCATAGATGAAAGAAATTTAAAACACTTCAAGTGGTGTGCAACAAAGCTAAAAGAAATAAAAAATGTTTCAGAATTCTTTACTTATTGACTCAGAGAATTAACACAAAAATGCATTATCTCTAAAAAATTACGGTATTACATTTGTTTAGTATCATATAGGATGCAAAACATTGTCATTCATATTTATGTGTTGATTTTTATGTCAACTCTTTGTGCTGCATTTCATAGATAAGACTTGGTGAGGTTAATGATGCAACCAAAACTAAACTGCTTGTAAATGGCCAAAATGTGGCTTAAATAGATCTTCTCATTGCAAACACCACCCTTTTCCTACTAAACCAGATGCTTTAATTTTGAGTCTCATTTCTTCAAAGCTTTTCAGCCAAGATTTGCAAAATTTCAAAGAGAACTTTTTCAATAGAAAATACCTTGAGGCAAGTTCATGGACTCATGGGGCCTCCATCCTAGTTTAGATATGGTTTTGATTTTAAATTTTCTTCTCTTTTGTTGGCTCCTCTTCCATCTTTTCTTCACCTTTCTTCACTTCTTCCATCACCATCATAATCCTCATCATCAAACTCAGTTTGCAAAGGGGCAGAGGTGGTGATACAAGGGAGTAATCATTTGATGCTACCCTCATCTTTCTTTATTTGAGTTAAAGTGTATCTAGTTATTATTGACCAAGGAAAGGCAAAAAAATATAATTGTTTCTTTCATTTATTAAAAGATATATTTTTATTGACTTTTTTTTTTGAGAGAGAGAGGAAGGGAGAGGGCTAGAGATAGAAGCATCTGTTGTCTTCCTCCTGCACACTCCCTACTGAGGACTGAGCCCGAAACCCGGGTATGTGCCCTGACTGGGAATCAAACCAGTGGCCTCTTAGTTCGTGGGTTGATGCTCAACCACTGAGTCATACTGACTGGGCTATTTCCTTCATTCTTTATGTCTTCTTTTCAATAATCTTCCTCTTTCTTTTTTTTTTTTTTTTTACTCTTCAACATTATCATTTATATCTTCCTCGCTTTATCAACTTTTCCCCAAAACCACAGAAATTCCAAAGCAGCTGTTTTCTGGGACAAAACAACCATCTGCCTCGCTGCTTGGGCAGCACCCTTACATACCAGAGATGGACATTCTGTTCTGATTTCTCTCTACCTCAGAACCTAGTTAACCACCTTCACAGGCGCCATTCCACAGGCCACACATCAGGCTGTGGCTTCTGTAGTGTGTAAAGATGTATTTGTAAAATTTTAGGAACAGAAACCACTATATTTTGCCCATAGTCGCAATAAATTCAACCCTTCTTCCCCTCCCCAACTCACACACACAAATCACTCTCAGCTGTAGCAACAAACAGAGCTTTAATTTAAAATCCAAATTCTGAGATCATAGTTTTTTCAACTCAGGGTCTTATCCTAAACAGGGCAATATCAAGCCTAAAATAGCAATGGGGATCTCTGATATGAAAATGCATTCTCCTTCTAGCCCATTATTTTTAAAAATCATGATCCATGGCGGGGGGTGGGGGGGGTATAGTTTAGTTTTTGGGGAGTAGAAGTTCAAATCTTTCCAGAGATTAAATGATAAGCTAAAAAGAGCAGCAAGAACAGCAACAAATGATGCTTAATTTAATTTGGTATTTATGTAAATTGACAGCTGTGTCAGGCAGGGGTTCACAGTCCCTGAGTCTGTGGGGCGAAGACAGTGACACTCTACTGGGCTCAGGTACTTATTGCTTCAGCTGGTGGAAGTGTGACAGCTGACACTCGTAGTTGGTTATACTCCAAGATTTGCCCTAGAGTGGTCGGCAAACTCATTAGTCAACAGAGCCAAATATCAACAGTACAACGATTGAAATTTCTTTTGAGAGCCAAATTTTTTAAACTTAAACTATATAGATAGGTACATTGTTATTAACTTAATTAGGGTACTCCTAGGGCTTAGGAAGAGCTACACTCAAGGGGTCAAAGAGCCACATGTGGCTCACGAGCCGCAGTTTGCCGACCACTGCACAGTGCTGCCTGTCCAAGGTCATGTGCCCTCCTTAGGGACAGCCCCCACCCAATGGCTAGGCCACCTGCTCCAAGGCAGGAGGATTAACTGGGGCTTCTGTTGTGCGTGAATCACAGCCAGCCTCTGTCTTGGTCCAATCTGAACAGCTATTCCCCTCCCCCTCCTGCCCCCCCCCCCCCCGCCCCTTCCTGAAGCTCTTGCATGCAATTTTAGTCTCAGTCTGTTCCCTGGGGAACCTGCCCTACCACAGATCCTTTTGAAACAGTAAAAATATGTCAGGACTTGATAGAGTAAAAAAGCCCCTGGACATCTGCCACAACTTTTCTCCATATTCCAGGGACTAAAACAAAGCCTTCTCATAAAGAATCCATAGAACTCACCTTGCCATGAAAAAACTAACTTTATTGCCAATCACACCACAGAGGTGAGTTGTGAACTGACCAACCAGGTACAGCAACAGTGTGTATCACTTCCCTCTTGTCATTACCAGTTCCTTTCAAGGTGGGACATAATAAGACAACAGATTTTTTTAAGTAGTCAGAAAATGCTCCCTTATTAATAGCTACAGAATGGTAATTGTAAAAGATAAAAGAATGGGTTACATTTGTCATATGGCCTAGAAATCATTTTTTTCTCAGTTAAACATATGACAAACTGTATATATGTGATATAAAAATATAATCACTTAAGTAAATTCTTTGGGATAAAAACTGAACATTGATAAAATTTTATCCCTAAATCACTTTTATTGTTTCTGAGAATGATAAAAGGACACCATAGTAATAGCTATCATAAACTGAAAACTTGGTACTTGTCACTGGCTATTCTAAGTACTTGATATATTGTTAAAAATGATTAAAGAAGACCGTTTCGGTGATGCAAACAATCTTGACAATACTTCATGAAGCGGGCTATTTCCTTTTGGAGAACTACAAAATGGGGCAGAAATAAGAAAGCTTTTATCAATAAAAATAAATGAAGAGAAAAATATAAAATATATGATAGACGGGGCCACAAAGCCAACCTAGTTTGGGTTGAGAAGGCCCAGGATTAGCTTTGTGTTTGTCTGACTGGATATTCCGTGTTTCAGGTCAGGCAGAGCATTGACGGGGACAGGAGAGCCCTCTCAGTTTCGGTTTGCTCACATGGCCCCCTGGATAGGAACAGCTCCATCTTGGGCCTAGAGAGTTATTCCAACACTATATGTCACCAAATTTAACATTGGCAATGTTCTTGTGAAATTATTACTATCCCCATTTTGCAAATATGAGGATCAAAACAGAAAGGCTAAGTGACTTGCATCAGGTCACACAGAAGGCACACCTAAAATGTGAACCTAGGTATATCAGTATTTAGCCCATATTCTTAACCACTGTGCTTCATTTCCCCCACCCCATCACCGACAATTCTTTTATTTTAAAGGTGAAATGTTTTTGTCCAGTACACCAAAATTACCTAGTATTATCTTTTTAAAATGATTGCTAAGAAATATGCTTGCACTGGAAATTGGTTTTAACAATATAGTAATCCCCTTTTATTTATGGGGGATACATTCCAAGACCCCCAGTGAATGCCTGAAACCAGTTGATAGTACCAATCCTATATCTATAATAGTAAAAGTGTAATATGCTAACTAGACTGGACATCCTTCCAAATGGCCTTCTGGACAAAGCCATGGTGGGTGGAGGTGGACCCCTTTGCACAAATTTTGTGCATCGGGCCTCTAGTATAATATGTTTTTTTCCTGTGTTTACATAACTTACCATTTAAAGGTAGCACTTCATGGCTTCTCTTTGACATTTCTGAATTGCCAGCATCACTGCTCTTGCACTTTGGGGCCATTGTTAAGTAAAATAAAGGCTACTGAACACAAGCACAGCCATACCATGACAGGTTGTTAACTGAGACAGCCACTAAGTGACTACTAACAGGCGAGTGGGTGAATAGCATATACAGTGTGAATATGTTGGACAAAGAGATTTTGTATGTCTGGGGTTGGAGGAATCAAGATTTCATCACACTACTTAGAAAGGTGTACAATTTAAAACTTTTAAATTGTTCATTTCTTGAATTTTCTATTTAATATTTTTGTACCACGGTTGACTGCAGGTAACTGAAACTGGAAAGTGAAACTCAAATGAAGGAATCTGCTATAAAAAGATGGGAGTTAGATGCTCTCTTCACATACTCAGGTTTCCTGCATTTGTCTTTGTCAATATCTTACCCAGAACTTTTATTTTGCTCTGAAAACTGTAGGAATTATGACTATTTCACCATAAATGTGACTACCTTCTTGTCACTTCTGTCCTGGTCCCTAAGTCTTTAGCTCATCAGCAACTAAATATTGGCTCAATTCTTTACCAATGCTCTAAACTTGTCCTGGAAAAGTCATTAATTTCTTAGTTATTTGAATACTTGTAGTTTTAAAATCCTTTTAAGTTACTATGAAGCCTTTGGGATTCTCTGTTCCATAGCTGTCTAGAGAGAAGAGGTTTATAAACATGTTTTTAGGTTTATAAGGGAGGCTATTAATGGACAAAACCTTCTCCAAACTCTATGGGTACCACTCACAAACATGATTCTCATTTCTCAATAAAAATGGCAATATGTTAATCTGCAATTTGGTTTGGTTTCAGATTTATGGCTTTCAAGTCCTATGTCATATACAAATGTCAGGTCATCCACTAGATTAGCAGAGAACAGATACTTCTTTGGTTTCTTATGGGTAGGCAGTCACCTGCCAACATGTTAGCTTATGGCAGATTGATCATAAATTTGATTCTTTATTTCTGGTTGGAAACTCCCCTTCTTTGAAATGAGTTTGGGGATAACCACAGCTGAGAGCTGAAAAGCATATTCAAGGCTAAGAACTGAGCAGAATATGTGGTATCAAATCTGTCCCTTCCATCTTAAGCAGCTTTGAGGGGAAATCATAGGCAGTGCAATACAGCAAGAAAGGAATGATGTACTTTGTATTTTTCTGGAGGTGCATGTAATTACATCATGTAAATGTAATTACATTAAAATGAACAAATTTTGACAAATTTATATATCTGAGTTAAGATACAGAACATTTCCATCAATCTAGGAAATTTCCTTATGTCCCTTCCCAATCGATCTCTTACCTCTATCCAGAAAGTCAACCTCTATTCTGATGATCCCTCCTGCTTTGCCTGTTTCCTATTCTTGAAATTCACAGAAACTTAATCATGAGTATGGACTTTCTTGTGTCTAGCTTCCCCCACCCTCTCAACATATTGTCCTTGAGATTGAGCCAGGTCCTTGCATGCATTAGTAATTCAATCTTTTTGTTGTTGTTATTCAGTTATCTTCTATTGTATAAATGTGCCACAATTTATTTATCCATATTCCTGTTGATGAATATCCTGTTATGTTTAATTTTTGGTGATTATGAATAAAGGTTCAGTGAGCATTCTTGTACAATTTACTTCGTGGATGTTTTTATTTTTTTGGGGGGTGAACACTGAAGAGAGGAATTATAAGATAAGTTATATTTGACATTTTAGGCTTTTTAATTTTAACCATTTAGTGGGTGTGTAATGGATCTCCTTGTGGTTTTAATTTTCATTTTATTGATGACTAACAATGTTGAGCATCCTGATATCTTCTTTTGTGAAAATGTCTTTTCAAAAATTACTTACAATTTATTGTAAGAGTCCTTGATTTAGCCTGAGTACACATCCTTTTGTCAAATATATGTATATTTAATGCTTAATTTTGGTCCTCGCTTGTCCTTTTATCTTTATCCATAACACCACTCTATGTATGATGTAAGATGTTTACAACACTATAATTCTGTTTTTTCCCCCTGTCCTTGTTCTATTGCTGTCATATAATTTGTTACAAACCTCAAAATACAATGCTTTTACTTTTACTTGAAACATACAGGGGGGTGGGCAAAAGTAAGTTTTCAGTTGTTTATATGGAAAAAGACATGATTATTACAATAGCTTTGTTAATTCAAAAAGATGTCATATGGCATAGTGCACTTAGAAGAAGAGGACAAATTATATAAATAAATAATGCAATAAATAATAATACAAAAATAAACTCTGTTTTGCATACTCATAATTGTAAACCTATTTTTGCCAGCCCCTGTATATCTTTCAAATAAATTAGAAAAAAATAGTATATATTTACCCATTCATGTACCATTTCAGGCACTTTTCAATCCTTGCTATAGAACCAAATTACCAATTTTCAAACTAATTTCACTTCAGCCTTAAGAAGTTGGTTTAGCATTTCTCACAGTATAGGTCTACTGGTGATAGATTTTCTCAGCTTTGTTATGAAAATGTCTTTATTTTATCTTTGTTTTGAAGAATATCATAACTGAATTTATAAAAGTCTAGGTTGATAGACCCTTAATTTTTTTTGAAAAAAAGCAGATTGTATTGTTTTCCTTGAAAAGTCAGCCATCATTTTAATTGTTGTACCTCTATATAGTGTTTATCCATTTATTTTTAGAATATTACCTTATCTTTGTTTTTCAGAGTTTGTTACTAAATGCCTATAATGTGTGGCAATTATTCCTTCTAATATTTTTCCTGCTTCAATCCTCTTCTGCGGAGACTCTGCTTACTTATATGTTTGACTGCTTGATACTCCCCCACAGGTCATTAGTGTCCTGTTCAGTTTTTCCTCAGGCAGTTTTTATTTTACTCTATTTTGGATATTTTCTTCGTGTGCTAAACCAGCATCGGAGCCCATTCAGAGACGTTTCTATTGACTGATATTTTCCTGAATATAGGTCATGCCATCTTATTTAGTTTCCTGTCTCATAGTATTTTGTTGAAAACCTATCATTTTTGTAAATATATCATAATAAAACTATATTCTGATACTTTCCTCCGGAAAGTTGCTGACATTTTGTTGTTTTTGCTGCTGCTGTTGTTTTAAAAACTTGCCTGGACTTAATAAGCAGAATCGGTCTTCTCCATGATGTCAGACAGTTGTTGTTTTTTTAATTCTTATTTTCATTTTATTAGTCTGGCTTCCTAGGGCTTGCTCCTGTGTCTGCATAGCTCAGTGGTCAACCAATGACTGGTGTGAGGTTGTGCCCCAGCACCTCGAGCCAGCAGAGCTCCCCCCTCTGCTGACAGATCTGTGTGTTCAAAGTTGGGCAGTTATCAAGTCTGTCCTGGGTTTTCCTTTCTATTGGGCCCTCATGGGTCTCCCTGGTGTGTGTGTGGAGCCTCCCACACAGCCGGGAGTCTAATCTGGGTCTTCTATCGTGCTCTCCTTTCCAGGATCTCCCCATTACAGGTCTGGTTAGTCTGCCAATCTGCTATTCACCCCAACTATGACTGCATCCCCATTTATTTCCTGCCAGACTTGCTACTTTTGTTGACAGTCCAGCTGGGCACGAGTAAGCCTCTCCAGCAGGGAAGCTGCTGGTTTTTATGGCGGGGCCCTGCCCTGCCTGAGCTGGAGGGATGGTGAGAGCAGCCCCAGGCAAGAGTGCCACAGAATGCCATTGTTCTTACCCAAAGTGTGTCAGTATTTTATAAGCAAATGCTTCTCTCAAGTTGTCATTTGTCGTTGCTTAGTTTCCAGAGCCCTGAAATGATTGTTTTTGACAATTCTACCCAATTTTATAGTTGTTTTTGTGTGTGTGGGGGGGAGAGGATTTGCTGAACTTTCTATTTTATCATAGTCAGAAGCCTTGCCCTGACAGGTATATTTTGACAAAGGAAAAAAGAGGCAAAGAAGACAAAGGCTCTCGCATAATGAAGCTACTGGGAACAGTATTCCCTGGCTTTTTGAAACCCATCACCAAACCAACAGATCCAAGGAACTTTCAGAACTAAACATCTTTGAATAGAGCCATTTTTTCTAACCAAATGACTCAAAAGGTGAAATGCGTTTAACAATATAAATAATTATTGTATCAAGGGAATGAGTTAAATAGCTGTGATAAAGAAATCACAGCAACATAGATAATTACTCATTGACAAATACATAATTGTTCGCACTTAGCTTATTGTGAAATTTTCTTATGATATTGATTATATTTCTTAAAAGACTCTAAATATCAATTTTTTTCTTGATAGTTCATACAGTGATAATTTGCATCATCCTAACTCATATGTGTTATAGTAGTTGTCCTGTCCCTTGCTCCCTCATTTCTGCATATTAGGGACATAGAGAAGTTATGCCTTTCACCTCTGCTCTGACTCTCTCTGATCTTTCCTAGGACCTCAGATTTCCTTACCTGGAAGCAGAGCCCCTTCCTTCAATCTGTGAGGGAAGGTAGTTAACCTTAAAGATGGCCACTTGTCAATTCATTGGTTGGAGCAGTCTTCCCACTTATGTGAAGAAAGGAGTGTGGGGAAACTGAAGGCCCTGCCCCTGAGGAGATGGAAGGGAAAGGGGTGCCCCCGGGCATCAGGAAGCTGGGGCTGTTTAGCCTGAGGCTTCTCTGACATCACCCTGCTCACCTTCCTCCAGGCTCTGGCAAACACTGTGAAAGTCCCGCCTTTGAGGGAAATCCCCTGGAGCCCTAGGGCATCAGAGGATAGCGCCCACTCCTTGAGAGGGGCTTTGGGGGAGGTGGAGGAGTTCCAGTCACAGCCAAATGATGCTCCCAGTACATGAAGTAGGAATTGTCTAGTGACCTTAGCAATTTTCACTAAACTTCTGCTAGGTCTCCTGTGATATTTTTTTTTTCCTGGGTTGCAAGGATTGTACTAATCAGTCTTTACCTTTTGTTCTTAGTATTTGCATGTTTTGTCTCTACTAGATTTCAGGTTGGGGCAGAGTGGCATTTTTTCTGCTATTTATTGTTAAATTGCTCCCTTCCTTATTCTATGCAGGTCCTGCTTTTAATATCTAGCACACACTCATCAAACCAATTTTAATGATTGCTCTGAACAGAATACAAAATAATCTGGCAATTCACGAGTGCAGTGTTTCTCAGTCATAGCTGCTTAGTAGAATCACCATAGGAGTTCTTAAAAGCTATGGTGCCCATGCTGCACTGGAGACCAATGAAACTAGACTCTCTAGTGATGGGATCCAGGCAGGTTGTGCTAAGAAGCACGGCTCCCATGGAAAGTAGTACCTTTATGTAGCATGCTAATATTTATCTTTGGTTTTTAATCTTAAACCAACATTTACCACATCCTTGAGGGACACATTGGAATATTAGCTGGAAGAAATGATAGCAATGCAGAAACTGAATTATATCACCAGCTCATTGCAGTGTGTCAATACTTAGGAAATCATGTTGGCCAAATGCCCCTCAGTGTCCTTGTATTCAGAAGCCGCTTGGGTGGCTGACAACCTGAGAGAGCAAATAACAAAAAAAGAGAACAACCTGGAGATATAAAACTTGTCAGATTTCAAAGATGGCTGGCCCATTGTGTAAAATGCAGTGACACATTAGTACAAATATTTACCTTCACCTTTCTCCCCTGAGGTCTTTGTTCTCATGTAAGCACCAAATGGCCATTGGCTTCTTTTCAAAGGGAAAAAGGAACTTGGTAAGACTTTCATTACCTTTTCTTCCCCCCCGCCCACTACCTTTTCATAAAAACTCTCCTTTTGAGACTGAGATTTCCTATTCTTGCTTCTTGAGGTGACATGATTGCCTCTATTTCACGCTCCTTGGTTCATTTCTCTAACCTCAAAGACAGGTGCAACTTCCTTCTGTCTGTGGAAAAAAATTCCAGCAAATATTTGCCACAGATATTTGCTAGATTCCAAACCTGCACAAACCAGCTTCTGATTTTCTCTCTTTAATGGGAAGATGAGTGGAGGAGTGAGGATAAGTCTTAAGGGCCTGGAGGAATGCTTTCAGCACTGGGTCATCCGGTACCTAGAGAGGTGCTAGCAAAGGGCATGAGACCACGATACCATGGAAGCCTGCAACTTGGTGCTTGATAGAGTGCTCCTCTATTTGTCATAGGGATGGCGTTGGAAGATGAGCAATCAGGAAGAAATTCTTGGCATGAGAGAGGGAGAGGCATGACTGTATCATTCAATAGAATTTTAGCAATTCCTTTGTAGGATTTGTGTGTGTTTGTGCATGTGTGTGTACATGTAAGGGAGAGTTTTTTAAATTTATTTTTTCTTTGTTAATCCTCACCTGAGGATATTTTTCCCATTGTTTTTTTTTTTTTAAAGAGAGAGTGGAAGGGAGGGAGGGAGGAGGAGAGAGAGAGAAACATTAATGTGAAAGAAGCACATGGATTGAACCCTGACCAGAGCTGGATATTGAACCTGCAGGCTAGGTCTGTGTCCTTGACCAGGAATCAAACCCATGACACGTCAGTGTGCAGGCTGATGCTTTAACCACACACAGCCACACTGGCCAGGGCAAGGGAGTTTGCTTTCTAAAGTAAGAATCAGAGTGATTTCTAGATGTGTGAAATGTTATTCTTGAGACAAGAATAGAATACTTCCCGAGGGTTCCTATTCAGCCTGTACTTCTAGAAGGTATTATGTTAGAGCAATTTAAAGCAAAAATTCAACTTTCCTTATTTCATGATTCAATGCCTGTTCCAAGTTTCTCCATATTTTACATTTTTGTTAGAAAGAATAAATGATAATTTGAAGCAGAAGGTTCAAGACAACCACATAGGACATGTAGGTTGTGCACTGCACATCCCACGGGGCCTCATTACTGAGGTTCCAGGGTGAGTACTATGCCCTCAAACTGTGAATTCCGTGGTCCTGGGAAAGAGACTGGCCTGTGTGCCAGCCCAGCAGGGTAGAATTACAGTTGGTGGTCTCCATCCCTGGCTGCTACTTCCAGTTGACTATGTATTTAAGGTTATTAGCAATTTTATTTTTAAATCTGGTCTCTGAATTGCTAATTTAGCCCACCGTAGGGGAGAGAGTGTAGGTGTAGGAGGAGAATCTGCTGACCTAGTTAAAAAAAGGTGCTCTGATAACATATGCATAATTTCTTTGGACAACAACATTCCTAGGAGGAAAGGTCAGTAGATGCCTTTGGTTATTGTCTCAAATTGTTCTCTTCCAGCTGATAACACCATAACCAGGGGAGCTATGAAGTATAGCAATTACCCCAGTGGACAGAAGTATGGTTTGCCTCATAGAACAATCTCAACCTGAAATGATTATTGTTACCATTGTTTTCTCCCAGTTCGTCCTGTCATTCCCATTGTGAAATACTAGCACAGTTCCCTCCAAGAGTCACAAGAAAGTAGTGGAATTGCTTGGTTTGAGGGTCATCTCTTAGCCCAATCTTCTGGACCACATAAAGGTCTGAAGTCTGAGTGTCGCTTGGACCAAACTTGAAGTTCAGAGTTTTATGGCAGGAAACTGGAACCATTGTGGTGACTTCTACACACTTGTTCCAGGAGTTAGATGCTGTTGTGCTTTCAGTTCTGGCAAGGTTCTAGACTAGACTGTGTCCTCACAAGGCATGGTAGGCCCCCTTCAGTGTGTTGGACCAGCACTGTGCTGAGGGCTAGATGCTCTGGAGCATAAATGGCCACAGACAGAATGAATGATAGAGCAGGACACAGGGAACTGTTTTCACTGTTACAACTCTTACCAACAACATCCTGCTTAACATGTGGCTTGGTCTAATTTCTGTTAAGCTCTGTGCCTATATATGGGTTGAAGATAATATATGTTGTTGCTGCTTTGTTGAACTTCCCCTCCTTTTGAGGAAGAAAACATAATTTGGAGTGCAGGATAGCTCTCTGGATTATCCAGAGTATTCAGCAGATTTATTTATTTTATTTTAAAAAATATATTCATATTGATTTTAAAAAGAAAGGGAGAGGGAGAGAGAGATAGAAACATCAATGATGAGAGAGAATCATTTATTGGCTGCCTTCCGCACACCCCACACTGGTAATCGAGCCCACAACCCGGGCATGTGCCCTGACCTGGAATCGAGCCATGACCCTCTGGTTCATAGGTCAACGGCTCAACCACTAAGCCATGCCAGCTGGGCTATTCTGCAGCTTTAGCTCAGAGGGCCAGGATGTCTACTCAATGGCAATGCCCTAAAAGGCCCTCTCTAGAGCAGGGCTTCTCAAATTTTAATGTGCACGTGACTCACCTGGATCTTGTTACAAAGGTCCTGATGTATTAAGTCTGAGATGCAGCCTGATATTCTGCATTCATAATAAGCTCTGAGTGATGCTGATGCTGAGGGTCTGAGGACCACATTGAGTATCAAGACTCAGTACACAGTATGGATAATTCTAGCAACAGAATGGCCCAGGAAGGTTGAGTGTGGGAAAGAGCAGAATGGAGTGGAAATACTTTTCCTATGAGATTATAGCCACCCAAGCTCCCACACAGACTTGACAATGAGTCATGGTCACTATCCTCCCAGACCCTCACTTCTCATTAGAAGGCACTCACCCTGGACATGCCTACACTGAAGCCTCAGGAATACCATGCCTTTCCCATAAAAAGCCCAGTGAAGAAATTTATGACTTTTGCAGCAGTAAAAAAGACAGGGTCAAGTTGAATGCCGAGTTGGTTTTGCCTTTTCTCCTGATCAACTGCAGGGCAAATCAGAAGGTGAATCTGGTGGTTAGCTCCACTCTGTTCAACTCAGTGGCTATTCATTGCATGTCTGCTTTCGGTCAAACACTGTGCTTGCTAAATATATGGATCTCTGATGAAAGGCAAAAAGTGGTCTCTGCTATTCAGAGACTTGCTGTATTATTGAAGCAATGAAAGGAAAATAGGAGAGAGCAGGGATGTAATTATGTGCTAAACTGAATGTAATCAAGTGCCAAACCTATGACACAAGCAGTAAGTACTATGAAAAGTTGGGTTGGGGGTGGGAGTTGAATGTTGGTTTAGGTCTCTGAAACCAGGGTTACAGTTTTTAAATGGAGAGCTCCATTGTTTGACTTGTATTGGGGTTTTGGAGATCTTACGGATACAGAATTTGGAGCTAGTGGGTGGGAAAGGGAAAGGCAGAGTCCAGCACAGAAACACAATTCACTTGTTTTCAGATACTAAGTGCCCCACAGTGGGTGCAAATCACACCTTTCACCCCAGACCTTCCCATCCCTACAGTGAATGAAGCATTTCTTTAAATGAAACCCCTCTAGGTAATGAGATCGTTGCTACACTGTGTTTGGTTTGACAGGACACCCCCACTGCTTGTAGGGGATTCAGACCTAAAGTGAGTTCTTTCCATAAAATGTGAATAATAATAATAGGGATTTAATGGGAAAGGCCATCTCAGGATCTCAGGGCAGATACCTTATAGTTTATAGATGCAGCAGACAAAAGGAAAAGGGGCTGGGAAAGGCCCTCAAAGGCAGAGAGGGAGCCCTATCATTTATCTTGTCTGTGAAAGCCCTGTGGAAGAACAATGCCATTCAGTACTTATATAGCACTCTAAAGCCTTTCATAAACATCAGCTGGTAAAGTCACATGACATCCCTGGAGAGCAAATGCACATTGGTCTTTCCCCATTTCTAAGCGTTAATTACGGGCACAGAACCTACGTGTGTCTGGTATAAGACTCATAGATCCCTTGACCTGCCAAAATGGGTGAATAGGCCAAATCCACAAGGCCAAATCTATCATGTGGCTTAACTGTGTCATTCATGAACCAAGCACCAATCCCCCATGCCTCCCCGTGTGAGGAACAATATCAGGTTCTCTGAGTTGTCCCATGGGACACCCCTTTCCCAACTAGAATTGAGGGAGAAGATAGCAACTTTCCTCCTCCCTGCCAAGTAACCCAAGAGTTACAAGACTTCTTATTGAATGTTTCCTGCATGCGTTTTCCATATGGGGCTTGTTTCATGCTCACTTGGGTGTCTGAGACCTATTGTGGCGGTACCGCAGGCCAGTGGTCAGCAAATTGTGGCTTGTGAGCCACATGCGGCTCTTTGGCCCCTTGAGTGTGGCTCTTCCAAAAAATACCACGTGCAGGCGCTCATGTGCAGTGCAATTGAAACTTCATGGCCTATGCGCAGAAGTCGGTATTTTGTGGAAGAGCCACACTCAAGGGGCCAAAGAGCCACATGTGGCTCGTGAGCCGCAGTTTGCCAGCCACTGCCAGGCTAACCTGAGGCAGGAAGGGTGCTCCTGTAAACTTTGGATCACACCATCAGCTGTTTTCTGTTGATGGAACAAGGCTGATAAGAAACTGCCAAAACTTATCTATGGGCTGAACTTGAAAGAAACCTTTTTTAAGTTGCTGGTCTTACCTTCTCTATGAAGAGTATTTGGAGGCCCAATAGTTTCCAAATTGGTAACTTGTAGGCCAAATCTGGCCCACAGATGCATTTCCTTTAGCTGTTCTTTGTGGTTTGTAAAAATCTGAATTACATTTTAACATTTTTATATGAGTGTATTTTTATATAAAAATTGGGATTTCTGGCTTCTCTTGAGAAAACTGAAGAGCTGGGAACTCTGAGTCCATGCTCCTTCTTGGGAACATGGAAACATTGATCTAAAGCTGTGGGGAAGCCCCTTGCTCCTCACTTTGTTCCTACCCTCACACCCCACTGCACCCACTTATTTCTTCACTAGCCCAGACCCTGTGAGCTTTATTATTAATTTATTTTTTAACCTTGATGAGTCACAAATACAGCCTGCAATTTTTAAAAAATCTTGATCTTTAAACATGAGGTCAAGGTTGCTAAATGATGTAACTATTAACACTGCAGAAAGTGTTCAAGCTTCTTTTAATTTTGCCTTTTGATCTTATCTGCCATTGAAAACATGTCATACACCCTTTATTTGAATGGATATATCCTTTATTACAATATTTAAAAATAGAAAAGATATCCAACAAATTAGCAGGCAGACTGTCCAATTCATATCTTTGAAATGTTTTGTTGCTTTTTTTTTTTTTCAGAAAGAAATAATGTGGAGAGGAATGGATGCTGGGGGTCATCTAGTAGTCTCTGAAGGAGGGATGCCTTCAGATAAGCTTTGAGCATAAGAGAGAGTGTAATTTGTTCCCTTCAGTGACAGGGATTCCTCAGGGCCTACAAAAGTTTATGCAATTAAAAATTTTTATAACCGACTTGCATTTTTGAGCAAGCTTTGTGTGCAGATTTCCAGTCCAGATGCTAAATTGATATAAATGTTTGCCCAATAAAAAAATAAAAAACTGATAAGATGGCTAACAGGAACCTCTATAGCCAGAGTCAAAACGTAACTGTCTGTGAGAGGTTCTGGGGATAGGGCAGTGCACAGGGCAGTGCCTGTCATTAAGGAGCTTACAGTCTAGCAGAGCAGATAATAAGTAAACAGATAATGGCAATATGATATGAAATGGTGCCGGGAGCCGGTCCATCCTTGCTGTTTCAAGGGACCTGGCATATATGGCATACGGTTCTTAATATGTTTGCTCACCTTCTTGGCGCTGTGTTTTAACCAAAGTCACCTCTCCGAGAAAGGTTGAATCCCCAGGTAGGGATTTTCCCCTGAAGTTAGGGAGGGAATAAAACCCCTCAACTAAGTGCCAGGCGGGTAATTAATCCCTTTAACTACGAACAATCATGCTTAAACTACATAATCTTTTCTCCCTGGAATGGAGATAAGAAACGCCCTAACCTTTGTAATAGAGATTGATAGGATTGAATCAACTGGTATAAATACAGTTGTAACAAGACAGAAACACTCAGAACTTAGAACAGAATCAAGAAGACAGAACTCATGAGACAGAATTCAGAAGACAGAACCTACACGGAGCCTGGAAACAGAAGAACTTCGCTGGAGAGAACATGGCAATAGATCCTGGACTGAACCTGACTGTGGAAATTGGCAGGAGAGCCTGACTAGAACCTGGTGACTGAACCTGGCTGGAGAATCTGGACAGAGCCTAGCAAGAGAACATGGCCACTGAACCTGGCTGGAGAATCTGAGCAGAACCTCTCTGGAGATCCAGACCAGAACTTGGCTGGAGATCTGGGCTAGAGATCCTGGCTAGGCTGCTGATCAACTGAACGCTGTCTCCGTGTCCTTCCTTCCTTCGCCGACTCCATCTACACCTTTGGGAACCCCTAGACCTGCTGGGGTTGGACCCCGGCAAAATGGGCTTTGTAGGATTCCGTCATAGTGACTTCAAAACAAAAGACTTCTAATTGGAATCAGAATCAGTCCAGTCTTGTGAAAATATTATGTCCTGCAGAAGTCCTGTTGTTTAGCTAAAAGTTACTTGAAGCCAGATGGACTGGCATTAGATGTGTTAAAATAAATTGCCAGTTTGACATAGTATGGAGTTTCCTCAAAAAATTAAAAATGGAACTCCCATTTAACACAGTCATCTCACTTCTAGGACTATATCCTAAGAAACCCGAAACACTCATCAGAAAGAATATATGCACCCCTATGGCCATAGCAGTGCAATTTACAATAGCTAAGAATTGGAAACAGCCTAAGTGCCCAACAGCAGATGAGTGGATAAAAAACACACAAAACTATGGTATATTTACACAATAGAATACTATGCAGCAATAAAAAACAAAGAACTCTTACATTTGCAACAGCATGGATAGACCTGGAGAGTATTATGCTGAGCAAAATAAGCCAGCCAGAGAAAGATAAGTATCACAGGATCTCACTCATATGTGGAATCTAATGAACAAAATAAACTGATGATCAAAAATTGGCCCAGAGTCGTAAAAGCATGAACAGATTGTTGAACCCAGAGGGAAGGCAGGGAAGGGTGGGTGGGAAGAGGTCAACCAATGAACTTGTATGCATATATGCATAACCTGTGGTCACAGACAGTGGGGTGGTGAGGGCCTGGGAAAGGGGGAGGACGGGAGTGGGCTGGAAGAGGTTAATGGGGGAAAGATTTTAAAATAATTGCCAGTTTGTTTTTCCTAAATGCACCCCATCAAGTCTAAATAGGAACTCATTATTGGAGAAGTCCCAGGTCTTAGAAATCCTAGAAAGCAAATAAATAGGATGGTTCTAGATAATGTTATGTTCCCCCTAACTCTATTACCACCGTATACCCCAAGATACTGGTAGAAGCCACTAGGTTAGGTTTCATAGATTTTGAGGGAACCCAAAAGCCTAGCGAGTTGTCCCTGAGATCTTGCTTGTGACTGACACATAATTTTTTTTCTCCTTTTTTAAATTTTACCACTTCATTTTTTTAGTTAAAATATATATCTCACTTATTTGAGTGATAGGTATCTGGGATGCTGCTTTCATAGAGAGGAAATGTCAACTCATGAATCTAAAGGAGCAACCTTAAAATTAAGTCCTTTTTCCTTAAAAAGGATGTGTGTACTCTTGGACAGCAACTTCTCAGGGTACCTAGATAGATTCTCATCTAAGACAGTTCTCATCTTAAAAGATAATTTGAAAATTGTATTTGCTACATCTGAAAAGTAAGATTGAAAAGTAAGATTCTGGTCATATAAATATGCAAATAGATAATTTATAAGCAAAATACAAGTATATTTTATAATTAGAAAACTTCAATATGCATTTTCTGCATTAAATATATATATATTTCTCTATTTGTCAATCTTTATGAAACATAAGTAAACATTTGAACTGTTTTTAATTATACTTAGCAGACGGTTTCTCTTTGAATGCAATTCTATATTTAGATGGAATTACATGCAGTTCTGCCTTTTATTAGGGTTACATATGACATTTTACCATCCAGTGTTGCTCTTTAAAAAGAGGTCTGGAGGTGCATGAGCATTTATAAGTCAGGTTTGGTAGACAGTTATATTCTGACTAGAGGCCTGGTGCATGAAATTCATGCACTGGGTGTGGGGGGGGGGATCCCTCAACCTGGCCTGTGCCCTCTCGCAGTCTGGGACCCCTCAGGGGATGTCGGACTGCTGGCTTAGGCCCACTTCCCAGGGGACATCCTTAGTGCTGCTGCAAAGGCAGGAGAGGCGCCAGCCGTGAGCCTGGCTTCTGGCTAAGCGGTGCTCCCCCTGTGGGAGCGCACTGACCACCAGGGAGCAGCTCCTGAATTGAATGTCTTCCCCCTGGTGATAAATGAGTGTCATAGTGACTGGCTGTTCTGCCGTCAGGCCGAAACCGGCTCTCTGACATCCCCTGAGGGGTCCCGGATTGTGAGAGGGTGCAGACCAGGCCGAGGGACCCCACCAGTGCACGATTGGGGCTGGGGAGGGATGCAGGAGGTTGGTCAGCCAGAAAGGGACCTCAGAAAGGCTCCAGGGCATGTCTGGCCTGTCTCACTCAGTCCCTACCGGCCGGACCCCAGCAGCAAGCTAACCTACTGGTTGGAAGTCTGCCCCCTGGTGGTCAGTGCATGTCATAGTGGTTGAGTGGCCTTAGCATTCATTAGCATATTATGCTTTGATTGGTTGAATGGCTGACCGGATGACCAGACACTTAGCATATTAGGCTTTTATTATATAGGATACATGATGATAAAAGACAAAAGTCTCTGAATTTCCTGATTCACCACAACTTAGTTATATACCAGACATGAAAATCACAGGGTTTAAGGTTAAAAATTGCTAGTACTTTTCACTGGGTTCATGAAAAAAATAATAAAAATTCTCAGTAGGATATATGGGGGCTATAGGTTAAGGACTGATTCTTAGAATTTAGTAGTCAAGTTTGAGTTATAATAATACGTTCATTGCCAACATATTGCTATACCTTGAAGCCTCAGCCTGCTGATCTATTGTTCAGGGAAAGAAATGAACATGTTCCTATCCTGACTCTGTTACTCAAGAACAACACATATAGAAGTGAAAGAATTTAACAATTATAAAATTTTGAGAAACACAGTCTCCAGCATTTGGTAAATTTTCCTCTCCCTGCCAAACATACTAGTACATTCAAGCAACCAAGGATTGTCATATTTTTCCCTAAACCAAATTATCTGGGCAGTTGAATAGCAAAGGTGACTCAATGAGAACAATGCCTGTGATGTATCTGGGAAAACCACGTAGGGGAAGCAGCACACCTGTTATGGCAGCATCTGTGGCCGTTCCCAAGGAAAGGAATAAGCAGAATAGGCACTTACTGTTAGTGACAGATGTTGTTCCACACCCCTAACCACAGAGGTTATGTCCGTTTGTCCAGTAGAGGACTGTTCACCCCCATGGATTTGCTTTTTTAAATTTCTTGATCCTGTTGGAATAGCAGGCTATGGCATTGCTGTGGAAAAGTATACTATATACCCCATTGGTTAATGCTATAGAGTAGGATTTGGCAGGTAAACCTCCGGAATAACTAACTTAACTCACTGTATGTCCTAATGACTCTTTTGAATTTCAGATGTGGTTCTTATAAAAATGGCCCTAACTGCTTTATTAGTCTGCTTAGGCTGCCATAACAACAACAACAAAAATACCAGAGACTGGGTGCCTTAATAACAGAAATGAACTTTTCCACAGTTTTGTAGGCTTCAAGTCCAAGATTGGGGTGCCAGCATGGTCAGGTTCTGGTGAGAGCTCTCTTCCTGGCTTATATATGATCATCTTTCTGTGTCCTAGAACAGTGGAGAGAACATGAGCTGTCTCTCCTGGAAAAAAAATGTATACACCTATCTCCACATTCTTTAAGACTGAGCTCAGCCCAAGTCTCTACAAAGTCTAATCCGAGCCCTTGTTTGGAGCTAAGCATTCCGGCAATTCTAATATGTAAACACATAATAATTATGGTGAAGAGTCCTTGAAGCCAGGGACAATATCTTATTGGTTAATATATTTCCAATGCCTAGCACTGTGCCTGGCACATAGAAAGTTTTCCATAAATTCTGGGCGGTTGCTAGAATAAAATTAAATCAGGAATAGATAGTATTGAATTGGTTATTTGATTTTTCAATAGTATTATTTGCCTGTGCATATGGGCAATAAAAACAACATCAACAAAAGTATCCTTCCAATAAGCTGGCTGTTTTACCTGGTGCCTTGTAAATATTAGTGAGCATGTTTCCTATTCCAGCGTGGGCCAAAAAACTAAACTCAGTGACTTCATTTGAGAGGCCTGCAGTTCTTTCATATTGAAAGCCATCAGAGTGAAACATGTTAAGCGATTCAACTGAGAAATTCCTGGTTTCTACCTTTTTGTATCTCCTGGGTTTTCTTTTGTTCACCCAGTCACCTGCAAAAATCATCGAATGTTCAAATTCACAGTCGGTGTCTTGGTGACCTTGAACCTCTTGGTGGCCTGGAATAAACATGGAATGCTCTTACTTAGCACTTGGAGCCCAGTCAGATATTGGTTTTCCTGCAGTGAAATTCTCCAATGCCTGTGAGAAGGGAAATCAGAAACAGAGGTCAGACCCCGTCCCAATATGATGAGTGAGTCACTGACAGAAATAGGGCTGGATACTGGGTTTCTCTGACCTAAATCCCTTATCCCAGTTATTAAAATGTGTCACTTCTTGGAGCTATGAAATTGAAGACTACTTCATTAAAATGATGAAAAGTTTGGACTTTAAAATGTCAGGGAGTGTGAGCCCCATTTAGGGCAAGAGTCAATTTTCTGATGCTCATACGCTCTGTGCAACTCATGTTACACCCAAGAGACTGAGTTTTCTGTACAAAGAGCTATGCCAATGCATTAAAAATCCTTGGGTTGCATGTTTCCTTGCTTATGACTTCCCCATTTAGTTGGTTCTGGCCCAACTCATTTGAAAGGGACATATGTTGGATGATTTTCCATGATACCGGTGTTTGCTGAAAGTCTACCCTGACAGGTCAGTGTGAAACAACCACGTGCTGACTAACTCTTAAGTGTAGGAACAGTTTTGAGAAGATTATCCAAGACAATGACTTCAAGATCAAATTAGGCCATGGAGTTAGCCACAAGGCTCTGGAAATTCTTTGTGGCTCAGGCCCCTGGGGTGTCCTGTCACTGTGTTTGCCAGTAATGAATTTTACTTCCATGTGGGAGCTTTCAGGTCTTCTTGACACACTCTAAAGCATGTGTGTTTCAGTCATTCCCGACATCATTCTGCTCTTTAACTTGAAGAACAGTCTAAGTGAGTGAGGCTTGCTATAGCATCGAACCTCCTTTTAAACTCACATCTCTTAATATGATTCTGGACAGCTGACTCATAAATATTTCCTGCTAAGGAACAATGGGGGGTAGCCTGAGGAAATTAAACCCACACAAGTAATTACCAAACTTTATTTCATTCCATGTTTGAATACTGTCTAACTCTAAATGTTTTTACCAGACTGGTAACATATAGTAAAATCATTGGCTATGACTGTCCTTTCTTTTCTTCCTCTATCTTTCACTCTTCAGGTGTGGTGCTAACTGTAGAGATGTCGTCAAAAAGAAGCGACAAGAGAAAGCAAAAATTAAAAATCCCTATCATTTTTCTCTCCCCTGGTAATTCTGTTTTAAAGCCAGTCTCTGCTTCTCTGGCCCGGTCAAGCCAGAGTCAATCAGAGTGGGATTAGAAACCTCAGTAACACTGTGATACATGATAAACCCATGTGAATGGTTAAGTTACAGATAGTTGGCTCTAATATCTTCATGCAAATGGTCCTATGCTCTTGGCATAATTGTAAGAGTGAGTCCTCAGGAAAGCCTGCCTTGAAGCACCACATCACTTGAGAGTATGATAGTGCCTTGAATAGTTTTGTTCTTCAGTATTGTGGAACAACGTAAAAATATCCAGGTGCCTTCTGAAATAAAGAGGGAGTCAGAGGTATTGTTTCTTTATAGGAAGAGTTATACCATAGCCCTCCTGAGGGCCTCAAGGCCACCCCACCCCAAATACCCTGGTGATATCCTGTAAATGATTGGATTTTGGTCTTAGAATATGCTAGTTTCTACTTTTGGAAAAATCAATTTTGGAATATGGCTTGCCACCAGAAAAATTTCCATGTATTAAATACCTACAGGGTACCAGACTATTAGGTACATTACTGGAATTTCTTCAGTTAGTTTTCATCAGGTAACATTTAAATCTTGTACAATGGAATATTATTCACCCTTAAAAAATGAAGGAAATTGTGCCATTTGTGATACCATGAGTGAAATTGGAGGGCATTATGCTAAGTGAGATAAACAAGAAAGAGAAAAATAAATACTGCACAGTATTACCTCTATGCAGAATCTTAAAAAAAAAGTCAAACTCAAAAAATAGAATGGATTTTTGCCAGAGTCTGGGGTGGGGAAATGGAGAGAGATTGGTAAAAGGTTACAAACTCTTAGTTATACAATTAATAAGGTCTGAGGATCTCATGTATAAAATGGTGAGTATAGATGATAACACTGTATTGTGTACTTGAAATTATAACACTCATTATACCTATAATTTGCTAAGAGAGCAGAACTTAAATGTTCTCATCAAAAAAAAAGTAACTGTGTGAGGTGATGGATGCATTAACTCAATGGCAGGAATTTTTTCATAATGTATACATATGTCAGGTCTTCATGTTGTACAGTACACTTAAATATATTACAATTTTATTTGCCAGTTGAACCTTAATAAAGCTGAGGGGGAAAGAGAATACTGATTAGGAATTTTCAAAGTATGGCCTGGGATCCCTGGAAGTCACTGCCTATGATGCATTTAGGGGGTTCAGGAGTCAAACCTATTTTAATAATAATAATAATAAAAATTATAAAAATAATAATAAATAATTAGCCATTTCCATTCTCATTCTCTTACAAGTGTACAGTGGAGTTTCTCAGAGCCACATGATGTATGATTAGAACAGATTGAATGCAGAAGCAGCCATGAGAATCCATCTGTCTTCTATTAAGCCAGATGTTAGAGATTTGCAAAAATGTAAAACAATGCCATTCTCACTAATGTATTCTTATTTTTGAAAAATATAGTTATTTTCATAAAATATGCTGTTTATGTTAAAATGGAATCAATTTACTATGTTGTTTCTAAATGAATTAAATATTTTAAAATGCCTCAGTTTTAATGTATAACATGTAGCTATCCATAGATATAATCCACATTTTTTTTTTAAAAAAAAGCTCTTTGGAGCCCTAAATAATTTTTAAGAATGTAAAGGAATCCTAAGCCCCAAAAGCTTGAGAATTGCTGAACTAAGCAGAGAAGATGAGGGAGTGTTTCATGTTGAAGAATAGCAAATGGGAAAGCACTGATCTAGGGTACAGCTTATAGTTTTGAGGAAATTAAAGGAGTTGAGTGTGGTTGGAGCATAGAAAGCAAGGGAAAAGAGTGTGAGATGAAAGTTAGGGAGTCAGATTTGGAGCAAAGACTTAGTATCAGGTCAGTGGGAGGTCACTGAAGATTTTAAGCAGGCTGAGTCGTTCAGATTTATGTTGAAAGAAGGGAAAAAGGAAGGAAGAGGCTTTGGGGGAAAGCTCGGTAAACTACGAGGTGAATGCAGTAGGATTGGGTAGAAGAAGATGGATTTAAGTGGTATTGAAGAAGGAGAATCTAGGGAACTTAGTGTTTGGATATCAAAAGAAAGAAAAGTCATTACATAAAAAGGAATTAATTTTCTAATGTCTTTTTAATCACAGAGATGATGGTAAATCCTAGTGCTACCCTACTAGTTCCATGACCATAAGCAAGTTATTTAACCTCCGTAAGTTATTTAACCTTCATCAGAAAAATAAAAAAGATAAGAACTACTTTTCATATGATTGTTCAAATGCCTTTGAAAAGTAATGTAAAACCGGAATGCCATAATTATTTAATAATTATTAGTTTTTCATAATATCTTTCCAAATTCACCTTTTTTCCTAATCATTTTTAGATGGAGGGGGGAAGCTGGTCTTGTTCCTCAGGAAACAAACAAACAAACAATTTTGGGAAGGGAGGGTCTCACAATTTGTAAAAGATCCTTTTGTGATTCCTATATGCCACTGTCCTTATAGGACTTCTGGTCCTGTCCCAGACATCCATGGAGACATTTCAGTTGTTAAATAATACAAATGCTTAACTTCCAAACGTCTTCATGGTTGTTTTGGACTGGATGAAATACCAAGGATCTTTTGACACGGACTAAATGCCTCAGTGAGCATTTTAGACAGGATTAGTGTCCACTATTCAACCACTGGGGGTGTGCTTTCCTCAAGTGCAAGCAAACTTGGTCTCTCTCTCATCTTCAGGGCTTTATCATTTAGATTCAGATCTCCTCATATGGGCTCCCTTTTAACTGAAAGCTTGTCCTGTTCCTCCTTTTCTACCGTCTGATTCTGCTACTATATTCAGTCACCTTTCCCTGTGTTCCCACAGCCCTAAACTAGCCTTATTGTATTTTCATGCCTTGCCATATCCCTAATTTTAAAGAGCTCTCTTCTCTGGCAACTACCATATACAGACAAAATGATTAGGAGGAGAGTTAGGATATAATCTTTAAAATTATTATAACTAAAATGTAGTAGTCCTTGTGAAAAATCTCATGACTGGGGCCTGAGCTACCTCCTGTCATTGTTCCTGTTATCTTTTGCAAGGCTGTTCTTAAATGCATTACATGAGAATTTAAGTGGTATTTCATTGGGGGTCAAAGGGGGAAGGAGACAGGGAGCTGCAGGGTCACAGGACCATACAGATATTTTGCATTTTGTTAAGTGGCTCTTACAGCAGAGAAGCAGAGCCTAGGAGATAAGCAGAGGAGAGCATGGGCCTGGCAGTCTGCCCTGCAACAATGAGCTTTGTCTGCACGCAGGTTCCCAGCTCACAGACAGCAGACATTTGAATAGAGTCAATTGTTTACCACTTGAGTGGGAAACAGAGGAAATAGACCAATGACTCAGGCATGCACTTGTTTTTAAAGAAACTTTTCTAGGGATTTCAGATAAGTAGAAGCAAAACCAGAGTGCAATGGAACATGAGGGGGAAAAGAACAAATAAGGGTTGCTAGGTGTTACTGATGCTCTTCAGTCTTTGCTGAGAACCTGTCATCCTTGGGTTGTGGGTTCCAATCCTAACCTATATCCAGTAGAGATGCTAATTTCACTCTGGGGAGGGATTTTGACTAAGATATAAGTAATTTGAAGTAATTGATCCTTTCCCTTTCTCCATTTAAAGGATACATGCTCAAACTCAGAGACAAAGCTTATTAGAATTATAGACAATTTTAATCTCTTAATCTTTTGAACAGTGAACTGTGGTGGGTAAGGGTAGAGTGAAGGAAGTAGACAAGAAGATGAAAGAGAATCACAGTAGTCAGGTAGCCCTAAAAATTCAGCTTAGTAGCTAAGCATTGATGGAATTTTCCAGCTGTAGTCTTGAAGTTAATTGGCCCTGTGATAGGGATTGTTACTCAAAAACGGAGATTGCTCAAAATACCTTGCTTTTCATAGAGGCTAAGGAACAGAGAGAGAGGATTACAGTGTTTATAATTTTTAAAGTATAGTAACTGATCAGCAAATGACATAAACTTAGAATCTTACACGGGACCTGTTCCATAACTTGATTTCTTCATCTGCAGATGCTCAGACTGACATTCCATTTTCTTATGACTCAGTGCTCAGAGTAGGAATGGTCTTTCCATTGTGTCATCTCAATTGGGAAAAATACATGGTAGTGATATGAATGCTACTGGAAATAAGAAAATGACTTAGTGTCCATGGCAAAGACTCAACTATGTTCTGCTGAAAGCTCTAGTTTGCAATTCAAACTTGATTCATTTTCTCTTATTATTTTCAGTAAATGTTTTTCCAAATTGGATTACAAAGAAATAAAATTCAGAATTAAAAAAAAATCCCAAGGAAGAAAATAGAAACAACGTGTAATCTGACCCCCAGAGATAAAATAGTATGCTGCTGTACATATTTTAATATTTCATAATTAATGGAATATTTTATAATATTTAGTAACCTGCCTTTGTCATTTATAATTCACTTCACAATTTTTATATAACTACATATTATATTGTTTAACATAATTTCAAAGGCTGTAAAACACTTTAAATAATTTTATATTATTAAATATTAAGATTAGTTCCATTTTTTCACCATTAAAATATTTCTTAATAAAGTTTTATAATGAACATTATTCATTTATTATTCAGAAAATATTTCTTGAGCACTTACCATGTTCAAGTCATGAAATTAGGCATTATTTGTAGGGGACAAAAATATAAATTAAGATATAAATAGTCCCTTCCTTTAAGGGAGTTACTGAAAAGGGACTAAGCTCCTCTAAATGATAGTGACTGTTCAAGAAGTCCCTTCTCTTTATTCTTCTGTGAGTTTCATGCCTCTTTTTATTCTATGTAAATTCCGTTAATATAAAAGCCAATTTCTAGGGTTGATTTGGTCCATGTTCTTTCTTCCAGACAGCATTGTGTAAGAGCTCAATAAAATTATATGGGGTTGATTTGTTAGAGATGCTATTAACTCATAAGCTAAATATATGTTAGAAAACAGAATAGTATTACAGTGATTATGGTTTGTATATTTTGTAACAAACGGAAAAATAGCCAAAATTAAATTCCTTAATCATATTTAGCTGTTTAATCCTATTTAGTTCAGAAACTCTAGGTTGCACAATATAACTGAAATTGTGGTTTAAGAGTAGAACAACTGAGTTTCCAACTCAAATGATGGTTACAAACTCACTTTACGGGGGCAATGAAATATTTTAGTGGAATTTATTCGCATCTCCTTCTGCCTCTGAGATTGAGGCTGCCTCTATTATTTCTTTGCCAGTGGGGATGGCTGGTTTGCTCACTTGTGTAGCACACACTTCCTCTGAAGTCAGGACCATGGGAGTGATTCCATTTGAATCTGTGATTCTCTAACTGCATTAGGACCACAGTTTGCGTTTCTGAATTGTAAACATGCCTCATAGAAAATCATATCCTTATTACAGACAAAAAGATGAACAAATGCAGATACATCTTATTTAAACAGCACATTCATGGTTGTTAAATTATATAGTAAAAGGGAGGTTTGTCCTGGTGGGCCAAATGAGTTACACAAAAACAGAGTTTTCTCCGGCTGGGAGTCGAAGTCAAAGAAATTTGAAGCATGAGAAAAACTCAACCCACCATTGCTGGCTTGAATATGGAGGAGCTATGTGGAAAGGATAAAGAAGGAAATGAATTCTATCAACAACCAATGAGCTTGAGACAGGACCTTTAGATCCAGACGAGACCTGCAGTTGGCTGACACATTACTAGTAGTGTGAGATTTTTAAAGAGAGGAATCAGCTGAACCCACCTGGAATTCTGACTTACAAAAGTGTCAGGTAATAAATAGGTATTGTTTCAAGCTGCCAAGTTTGTGGTAATTTGTTACTTAGCAATCTAACATTAATATAATTGTCATAACAACTCAGATTTTATACCTTACTGATAGAATATTTGTCACGTATTCATCATTGACCAAGGACATAACATTTTTTTTTGCAAAATTTAAATGAGGTTAGAGTAAATTTATGACACTAGTAACTAAACCACCAAATAATAGAACATGGTATACCATCATAGAAATGCTACTTATAATATAATATATATATATATTTGATATTAATGAAAAGCTTTATATAATTTATAATACACTAGCACACAATAGTTCAACAAATGACATAATAGAAATATATTCAGGCTATTGCTACAGTACAGAGGAATGTCACCTAACCCTACCTGGGTGGTACAGTAAATTCTTCATAGAGGAAGTGATTGTCAAGGGCTGCAGGAGGCAAATTACCTTATGTTTATAGGCCTAGGGAAAATAAAATTTCCTGGTGCTGTGCATGAAAAATTTTGGGGAGGTATAAGACAACTATGATGAGCCAAGAGGAGGGGATTAGGAAAGAAATAAGGCAACTAGAGATTTCGTGGTTTTTTTTTAATTCAAGTATTAGGATGATTATTTTAGAGAGGAATATGCTTAATCATATTCTCCCTCAGAAACCTTGCCTTGGAATAAAGGAATCTCAATCACAGGGACAAAGGATAGCTTTAGATGTGAGCTAAATTTAATGAAAAATACCCCATTAGGGCAGGCTGTGTGTGTCTGTGTGTGTGTATTTGACTAAACCACCGGCATCTGAGACAGCCTTAGGTAAGGGCTGAATGTAAATAATTATAGTGCCTAGAATACACAACCTAGGAAGAGCAAACAAACATACAAACTCCAGATTCATTATTACCATTGCTTTCCCTTTTGCCTCTACATGATGCGGTTTCTTGAATTCTTTATTTATAAAATCAGGATAGTAGCCATTCATACCTGTCTGTCTTATTAAACTAATATGATGGCAAATAAAAAAGTTCTCTCAAATAACATCCTTTTGTAGAAAGGACATTGTATAAAAACATACAAGTTGAACCATTCCTTGTTATGGTGTCTCCATGCCCTAGGGAAGTATGGGAGTCTACAGAGCTCTGTGCATTCTTTGGACTCTTCTCTGCTTGCAGTGCGCATACCTGTTGGGGAACTCACTGTGGGGAATTGAACGTGATTGTGGGGAAACCCCAGGTACCTTTTGGAAGATTTCACCTCTATTACTCATGATTGATTACTAGGAATTAAGAGAAAGTCAGAATATTTAGACTAATACCAAGCAAGAGACCAATGGGCCTATGTAGGCATAAAGAGAGATATAAGATGCAAAAATATAACTGAGCTATAAGTCACTTACCCTCATCATGATATCACTCTACAAATGATTACAAAAAGTAGTTGTTCCCTCTGTCTGATGGTCCTGCCCATCTGGAGTCATATTAATAACTGGTGCCAACCCAAATGTTTACCTTTATCGTAAGCCATCATTGACTCCTTTGCAGAAATCAGGATGCTTTTCTCTGCTCTGAAATGTCCTGTCGAGCAGGTTTCAGTATGATCAAGGAAATACCCTTGTCCTCACTCTCACTGTTCCAGCTGCCCTGGCAGACCTCCTGGTGCATGCTGAATGAGGTCATATATTTAGTAGGGTGATGTCTTAGTTAAGAGAGCTGAGACAAATAAGAGACATTTTCATATCCTCCATTCAGTAAAAAAGCTACAGGGAGAGATTTTAGGGTGTAATGTACTGTGCATGGGATTTAGAGGGAGAAAGACCTGGGCTTACTGATCATGTAATCTTGAGCAAGTTACTTTATCCCTCCGATTTTTCACCTCCTCTGAGTTATATACTAGTAGGAATTGCAATAAAGTTTGTGAAAATGCATGACAGAGTATCAACACAGCAAATGTCAGTTCTTTTCCTTTCCTTCTTGACCATCCAGTTTCAGGGAAATTTGATATGTGGTTAGGAGCTCAAAGGAATTACAGATGCCTGTATCCTATGGAGCCAGAAACTGTGTGTCATTATTTTACTCTTAGCTTAGAGTTCTCTCCTGCCCTTCCCTGCCAGGGCTGGAGAACACACAATACCAGCTGGTAAAGCCTGGGGTAATGAGATGCATAGTTGGATGTCAGAATAGAAGCTTCAAGTTATTCACCTTAGGAGTTTGCATATTGTCTAAAAACAATTTAAATTGTTCAAAATATTTTGGAATTTGTCACTTGAAAGTTTTTACATGAATATTTGAAAAGCCCTTTCACGGGCAAGGGTGACAGGTGTGAACCTCCCTCTCTAATCTGTCCACAAAATGGCATTCAGATAAATACAGCTACAATTTCAAATAATTCTCCATCTAACTGCCTACAGCAAGTCAAAAGGATACAAGAATTTGGAATCCCAGTACAAATCAAGTAGATAAATATATATTTATTTTCAAGAAGAAAAATACATGTCTATGTGTGTTAAAACTTTAACTGAGCTTTTGAGTATCTACCCTCAGAGAGGCGTATACACATGTTGGTTTTTGTTGTTTGTTTGTTTGTTTTACTCTCCGTTTCATATGGCTTCTATGAAGGAGCCAGGTTTCCTCTTTTGTCTCCGAAAATGTTTCCAGGACCCACTTGGTCCCTCTGGTCTTGAAGATCCCATGGAGTACGGGAATGTGGTGATCTTCCTGTTAGTTCCTACTGACCGGCACAGGCATTTTTCAGAGGGAGAGAAGGGCCCTTTCCAAGTCTGATCTCAGCCCTGGCTGTGTCCAGATTGTGTCACAGGCTGTGCTCAGATTGTGGTTTTAGGCACTTGCATTTACCAACTTGGTTTTGGCAAGAGAAAGAAGACTTCCGATCATGAGTATACCCAATTGCCTCCTGAAGCATATATGCATAATATACTCCATCCTTACCCAACTTTTATTTCTCTACACCTAGATCTATTCAGGAACAGGAAACAGTGTTCATTAAAATATGTTTCATTTTCAAAATTGAGCTATCAGCTGTTAAAGTGTGTTTACATTTTTTTTTTTTGAGGAGGGGGACACCCTGTATTTTACAATTTAAAAATAATTCATCGAAAAAATAAAATTTGTTAAAAAATTTAAAAAGAGTGAATGTTCCTCAGAGTGTCTTCAAATGATGGATTCATCCTATGTATTAACTTAAATCAGTGAATTCTGTTTATAAGTGATGAGTAACAAAAAGACTAGTTTATGGGAGAAGAGTCCCCTCTCTTCAATAGAAGCTTCATCTGACCTCTTTCCTTCATGGTTTGGTCATGTTCTCCTTGAGCCTTAAGGAGAAATACAAGGCTCTTTCTTATGCCTTTATTTTTAATTTTGCTTCCTCATCCTCTCACTTCAGCTAAATAATTTACTGTCCACACCTCCACGAGAGGATTGTAAAAGTTTTTAATCTTTGCTGGTCTTATTTGCTGTCAACTCTCTCACCAGCCCCTTGAATTGGCAGCAGCCTATGTGACAAAGATGACCCATGCTTCAGTTTTCTTCAGCTCACTAGTCAGTCACCAACACCTTAGCTCCCTCCCACTCACCCAGGGAGTGTCTCCAGCCTTGGGTTCTGACAGTCAGTCAGCATGTTGTTAAGTTCAACCCAAATGGCCCAAACTCTTTCCCCACTGGCGTATACAACACAGATTTTAGCGTTAGCTTTCTACTTTTAAAAAAATGTAGTCAATTCTTGCCTATAAAATACCCAATTAAAGGTAATGTTTGATATAGAAAAAAAGAAGTGAAATTGAGGTTTGGGGGTTTATCAATAGCCACACTATGCTTCAGCTGAGACCCTTAACTGGACCTTGGCCTTGTTATTTTTGTGGGTCTCCCACTAGATCACACTAACAGTCTCCTAAACTAACGTGGGAGTCTGGAGCACTGGACTGCTGGGCATGTCCTGCCGCGACATGATGCAGTTTTTAAGAGGCTATTTATTTATCTAGTTTGAGAAGGAGAAATTGAAGTTGGAAACTTTTAATCTCCAGAACTAGGTAATATTATATATCTACTTAAATAAGATAAATATTCAGTTCTTTTGAAAAAAATATAAAACAGTTGCTGTGTTACTACAATCTGCCTTTGTGTACCCGTGCTTTAATTATGCCACAGGTGATTCTACCTCATCAGAACTCATTATTGTTAGGAATTTTTCAACCATGAAAAACTGGTGACTAATATAGTAACAGTATGTGTGGCCTTTTAAGGAATGTAGATTACTTGAAGAAGTGCACTCATTACCCATGTGAATGTGATAAGTAAGCAGAAAACCACATAAAACCTGCTGTAAAATGTCAGTAAGGATACATACTTTGGCATAAATTAATTAGATTACTTTAATAAAAATACAAACATGACCAACTGTGGAAGGTCACAACTTTTCTTATGGTGGCTTTCCCATTTAGACAGCATTTGGCCTAGGCATAGGTCTGTTAGACTTTCAGTTCTGTGCTGCTTGAAACATTTTTGGCCACTCCAGTAACATGTCTAAGGAGTGTGATCCTTTCCCTAGCAAATTCCATGCGTACTAGCTGCACTTGCAAGAACTCAGTTGTTTCTGCTCTTAGCCTTGACACAACAACCTTCTCTCCCAAGTGACTGGCTAGAGAATGGTCTGCTTATCTCACTCTTGCTCTTTCCTTTGGACTCCATGTGTAAAATTCTTGCCCCGTGTCTACCTTCTCATTCTTTGCTTTCCCTTTCTCTCCCAGTCATATCTTCTTCAGGTTCAATGGTGGAAGAATAAGAAAAGAACCTATTTTTAGGTACAATGCCAGAAACCCTACCTTGAGATGTTGGGAATGGAAGGCACACATTTGTACAGGACGTAGGTCTGTATGATTTAGTGCAAAAAATGTGGGTTTCTTACAGGTTTCATCACCTCAGGTAAGTAATTTATCTTCTCTGCGACTTCTGTTTTTAATCTGCACAATGGAAGGAATACATTTCTTCAAAAGATAGTGTTATAAAAACTGGATAGTTACATGCAGACAAATGAAATTGTACCCCTATCTTACAGGGCTCACAAAAATTAACTTGAAATGGATTAAAGACTTAAACATAACACCCGATACTAGGAGTATTCCTAAACACTGCTGGTTGGGCACTGCCTGATTCAAATTGATTTTTGCTCAAATAAATTCTTTAAATTTTTAATATGCCTTAGTTTATCTGTAAACAGTTCAGGTTTCAGAAGAAAGAACCAAAGGAGACCTCTGATGGCCTCCAGGAGCAATGAGCAACCAGGCGTAGGCACCTGCTGCGCCCCTTGAGCTCCTGCGTTTTTGCTGCCTTTGGAGGCCATGGGAAAGTCCCTTTTGGATCCTGAATCCTAGCTTTGTAGTTTTGTGTTATAAGCTTTCAGATTTAAAATTTTTTTTATTGATTTCAGAGAGGAAGGGAGAGAGAGAAGGAGATAGAAACATCAATGATGAGAGACAATCATTTATCAGCTGCCTCCTGCATGCCCCACACACACTGAGGATCAAACCTGCAACCCCTGCATGTGCCCTGACCGGGAATCAAACCATGACCTCCTGGTTCATGGGCTGTTGCTCAACCACTGAGCCATGCTAGCCGGGCAGCTTTCACATTTTTTTTTGAGCATTTCTTTTTCCACCCTGGGTCCAGAAACCAGCCAGAGACAGACTGGTTCTAACTTTAAAACTGGACTGGGTCCAAGGTCTGACTGGGTCCTACTTAAACTGGATTGAGTCTAGTATGAGACCTCAGGTGATAGAATTTTATTTTAAGGCTAAACAAGTAGGTTAACTTTACCAAGGACAGTCTTGAATTACAATGGCCACAGTGGAGAGCTTTTAACCATCTTTTATGACTTTATCCATTTATGAGATGCCCTAGAGAAAAAGGGTTCTTAGCCAGGCATTCCCTGTAAGGATTGAGGGAATATTATTTTTCCTCCTCTACAGTTTCTGGTGTCTAGGATGAGATTTGCTGGGATGCCCCCCTCACTGCAGAGACTGCAGATGCCATCCTGGGAAAACTGGCAGAACTGGGCAAGTCCAAAGAACTTGTCTTGGCAACTATTAGGTCGGGGATTCCTGGACAGAAATATGGGTTGTACTCCATTGCAGCTAGGGAACTACTGACTGTTGCCAATTTTTAGTGGAACTCTTTCTCTTTTTTGTTTACCATTGGGAATGGCTCTGAGTCTGATAGGGTAGTATCTTTTGAACTCTTTTTTGGGGACTTCTTTTGTGTTGATATGCCAGGAATATTTACTGTTTGTCCCAGCTCAAACCTGACAAAATATTTGAAAAGTAGCTCTATAGTCAGAAGTTGGCCAAATTGGAAGCTGATACCCAGAGTATAATAGGACATTTTTTTTTAGGTCTCTCACCTAAGCTAAAATAAAACTATGTACTCAGAGGATAAGAAAAATCTTCTGAAGCCATTGTGGAAGGATTTGCTGAAACATTCCAAAGAAATAAATACATCTCTAAATCTAGAACATAGAAACCTTTTGATTTCCAATCTTCTTATTTCCATATTAAGCAAATATGGTCTCCCTGATATAATGAAGACAGTGTAGTTGGACAGCTTTATGTCATTCAGGTTGCAACCCATTTTGGGGGAATTAAAAATTGTACTTGTCTTACAAATTGAGTCTTTACCAGAACAGAAATGAAGCTCTAAAAATAATTCTGCAAAGCCCGCCCATCTTGTTTATTAGTCCCCAAATCTTGAGTTGTTAGAAATGAGTCTGTGTTTGTTTTAGTGTATGTATGTGGAGAGGTGGAGGAGTGTGGATGAAATTATTTGTGCTGAGAGTATAGTTTTTCTAAGCCAAGGTTGAGGCCTAGTTGAGCAGAAGACGTAGAAGGGCCTGGCTAGAATTTGGTCAAGGAGAGAGCCTTTGCCACCTCTCCCATAGGGTCATGCCAACATTCCAGAATCACTAATACCAAAGTGTCAGGTATTAAGCCATCAACAGAGTCGGGGAGAATAACTGTACTCATCTTACTGGATATTCTCCTTATTGACGTGACCCTTCTGCAGCAGTGGCTCTTTCTTGCTCCTTGCTGCAGTCAACACACAGGAATGTTCCCCAAAGCAGGAAATCCCAGTGGCCATTGACTCATCCCCCTAGAGACAACTGGAAATCAATTCTGGAATATTGCCACGAAGCAAACTTGGCTCCTGCAGATCTACCCCCAGCAGGGGAGTTTCTCTCTTTTAGTTTAGGGGGCACAACTCCTCTGTCCAATTTGTGTGTTTTTTTAAGTCTCTATGATTTTTTTTTCATCAAACTCTCTCCTCCTCAATGAGCTTAAGCTTTTGAAGATATAACTCAAGAAGTTTTTCATGTACTTTTGTTTCTGCTCAATCATATTTTTCCCTGAGATGTTGAAACACAGAGCCTGTTCTTGAATTGACCAGGGGAAAGTGAAAAATTCAGAGAGAGAAAAAGAGGAATGAATATCTTAGAATAGTTCCCAGCTACACATACCAGTTATCATGGAAAAGAACCTAGGTGGAATCTAATGAACAAAATAAACTGATGGACAAAATAGATGCAGAGACAGGGAAGCATGGAACAGACTGACAAATCTCAGAGGCAAGGGGTGAAGTGGCGGGAAGAGATTAATCAAAGAACCTATATTGCATACATGCATTACCCATGGACACAGACAATAGTGCAATGAAGACCCCTGGGGGAGATGGGATGTAGGGGATTAATGGAGGGAGGGGGAAGGGGACATCTGCAATACTTTCAACAATAAAGATTTTTTTAAAAGTTCACTCCTAGACATGATAGAGTATAAGAAGGCTTAATTTTGTGCCATTGATAACTCACTTAGGTGAGTGTAATGTGACACACCCTGGGCTGAGTTGGAAGATCATTATTCTGGTTTCTTTCTTGTCCGTTGTCACCTCACTACAAGTTCCTTAGCTATTAAATGAGTATGTTGGATAGTTAGCTTTTGCAGCAGTCATATTTTTAACACATCCATCTGGTACATAAATTGCCAGATCAATGATTACCTAAACAATGCTGCTGGCGGATTTGCATTTATTTAGAGAGCTTTCTTGGTGCCCAGTACCACACCATATGGTCATTTCAATCAATTCTGAAAAAGTCTATCAGAGCAGTTAACTAATTTCAAAGATTACCTTTTCTGATTGAGTTTTTGGCTTCCATTATATAAACTAAACTCTTGCCTCTGGAAAAGGTAATGGACTTGTGCCCTCATAGCTCCTTTCCCTTTTCTCCTGGGACCACTTTCCAGGATGACAATAAATTTCCTGCCTTTTATAAGAGTGATTTTTTTTTAAAAAAAAAGGAAGATGGAGCCACAATGTGTAGTAATATACTCACACCCCTGTTTTGTTTGTTTGTTTGTTTACCAAGTGGCCTTGTCAGTGGCTGAGAAAAAATTGTAATTAATAGGGTTTCCATTTTTAATGGAAATGTATTGATGCTTATTTTGTAGGTAAAAAGTCAAAGGCAGGAAAAGATGCTTTGAAACACCTATTCAAATACATGTCTGTAGACCTCCAAAGATTTTCTTTACCACAATCCCATCCCTCTTTCTGTGTTATGTAACATGAACAGTCTAAGAGGTCTTCTATGGCACTAAAAAATTTCATTCCTTTTAATTTCCCCCCTTTTGTTTCACTTGGCATTTGGTAGAGTACTGTTTTCCCGAAGCTGTTTATAATGTAGAGTTGTAGGCCATTCATGTCTTTCATAGGAGTGTTCCTACTTTCTCCCCCCAAGTTGCATATAGATATTGACACCTGATGGAATTTATAATAAGCAAATGGATGCCAGAGTCCCATGCTGACTTCTCTCCTTTCCCTTTCACTAGAGACTCCCTCACCCAAACACAATATGTGTGTTTTGTGGAGTGTCTTACTCAAGGCCAGATGTTCTTGGCTAAATTTCAGGACATATCCTGATTCTGTTTACAGGTGAGGAAGGAACAAAGCCTAGTGCCCTGGAGAGAATGGGGGGCATAGAGTTAATCTTCATAGGCATGTTTTAGACCAAAGCAAACAAGAAATTAGTTGGCTTCCTCTGGAGTGTGATGTCACAATCAGACTTGTTGTTTCCTGATTTTGTCAGAACCTGAAGCCAGGATAACTCTATATCATGTTTATTTCCACCTACTGCATTACAATTGCCTCCTGCAAAAAACAATGACTACTACTTAAGAGGCAGAATGTGTTCCTGGCCACATGTTTTCTCTCTCTGCTTACTTCTAAAATGGACATGAGCAATTTATTTTGAATGCTATTCTGTCTCCTGAACTACTACTTCCTCAATGTTTCCTAAGAGTTTTCATTTCCAGGGGCCTATTTCTTAGGATTTGTAGACAGGGGAGCCCAGAAAGAATAAACCATTTTTTTTGGAAAAATGAACATACACAAAACCTTGAATTCAAGGGCCATATTTTAAAAAATAAATATTATGGACAAATGAGAAGTGTTCTATGTTATTTTATAGGAGAATTGTCTTTTATTAAATTTATTAACAGTAAAACAACTTTGATATGACAAAAATAATAACTGCAAGGTTGAATATTTTAGGTTTCAGTCCCTCATCTACTTAGTTATCATCTAATCAGAAAATAATGTGGAGTATCTGTTGTCAGTCATTGTGCTTAATGTTGGAGAAAATTAGGACTCCAAGTAATATCTGGCAAACATAATTTGATTTAACTCTGTGTTTCACAACTCTTCATTAAGATTTTTAAAAAACCTTTTGAATAAAATAATGTAATAAAGGGATCATTGGAAAAAATAAAAAATAGAGAATTATATGAAGTAAAAAGTAAAAGTGTCTCTTCTCCTTTACCCTAAATGTAGCCTATTGATAACTAGTGGCTTGGTGCATGGATTCATGCACAATGAAAGGAAATTAATTAGAAGAAATATTTTAATATTGCTATTTGACCGTTCTCTATAATAAAAGTCTCAGAGATGAAAGAAAATTAGTAAAATCTTTGGATGTACGGCCGGTCACTTAGCCTTTTATATATATACTAGAGGCCGGGTGCACAAAAATTTGTGCACTCGGGGGGAGGGGGGGTCCCTCAGCCCGGCCTGTGCCCTCTTGCAGTCTGGGACCCCTTGGGAGATAATGACCTGCTGGCTTAGGCCTGCTCCCGGGTGGCAGAGGGCAGGCCCAATCTCTAGGTGCAGCCCCTGGTCGGGCTCAGAGCAGGGCGGATTGGGAGGTTGCGATGCCACCCTCAGTCACGCTCAGGGTAGGGCCGATTTGGGGGTTGGGGTGCTGCCCCCTGTCACGCACAGAGCAGGGCGAATCAGGGGGTTGGGGCGCTGCCCCCTGTCATGCACAGAGCAGGGCAGATCAGGGGGTTGGGGCGCCGCCCTCTATCACCCACAGAGCAGGGCTGATCAGGGGGTTGGGGTGCTGCCACTGTCACACTCAGGGCAGGGCTGATGGGGAGGTTATGGCTCTACCCCATCACACACAGAACAGGGCCCGTGGGGTGGGGGGGTTGGGGCGCCACCCTCTATCACCCACAGAGCAGGGCCAATCAGGGGATTGGGGCGCCGCCACTCTCACACTCAGGGCAGGGCTGATGGGGAGGTAATGGCTCTACCCCATCACACACAGAGCAGGGCCCGTGGGGTGGGGGGGGGTTCAGGCGCCACACCCTGTCACACACGGAGCCGCAGGGAGATCAGGAGGTTGGGGAGCTCCCCCCTATCAGGCACAGAGCAGGGCCAATCAGGGGGTTGGGGCGCCTTCCCCTGTCAGGAACAGAGCCACAAGGCGATCAGGGGTTTTGGGTGCTGCCCCCTGTCATGCTGATCCTGGTGCCGGAAGACCTCGAGGCTCCGCTGATCCCGGTGCTGGGAGGCATATTACCCTTTTACTATATAGAATAGAGGCCTGGTGCATGGGTGGGGGCTGGCTGGTTTGCCCTGAAGGGTGTCCCGGATCAGGGTGGGGGTCCCCACTGGGGTGCCTGGCCAGTCTGGGTGAGGGGCTGAGGGCTGTTTTCAGGCTGGCACTGAAGCTCCCAACTGCTCCTTTTTTTCTTTTTCTTTTTTTTATTCTAAGCCAGCTTTAGATCTGAGGCTCCAGCTCTTAGGCCTCCACTCCTGAACGCAGGTATCTGGTTTGTTTAGGTTCTACAATCGAAACTCTGTATCAACTCCAGGTCTGAGATCCCGGCTAGCTGAAAGCTGGTTTCTGGGGTTTTGTTTAGCTTCTATTTTTGTAACTATGTTTCAAACTGCCAGCTCAGAGGCCTGCAGTGGCAGGCGGGGAACGTTGGAGTCCTCCGTCACTGAAGCAAGCAAACCTCATGTTAGTTTCAAGCTGCCTGGCTGCCGGCCGCCATCTTGGCTGGCAGTTAATTTGCATATCGCCCTGATTAGCCAATGGGAAGGGTAGCGGTCGTACGTCAATTACCATGTTTCTCTTTTATTAGATAGGACTAGAGGCCTAGTGCACGACATTGGTGCACTCGGGGGTGGGGGTGGGGTCCCTCAGCCCGGCCTGTGCCCTTTCAAAGTCTGGGAGCCCTCGGGGGATGTCTGACTGACGGCTTAAGCTGTCAGTCAGACATCCTTAGCGCTGCAGCGGAGGCGGGGGAGGCTCCCGCCACCACTGCTGCGCTTGCCAGCCATCAGTCTGGCTTGTGGCTGAGCGGCGCTCCCCCTGTGGGAGCTCCTGAGTTGAGCGTCTGCTTCCTGGTGGTCAGTGTGCATCATAGCGACCTGTTGTTCTACTATGTGGTCAATTTGCATATTACTCTTTTATTATATAGGATAGATAGATAGGGGTCCCAGAGTGTGAGCGGGCACTCTGCAAAGTTGCTGTCATACTGGGTGTGGAATGCAAACACAAGTTTGCAGTAAACTAGATTCGGGGCCGACAGTGTCCCAACAGCAACATAACCCATGGCTGAAGGTGGAATCGCGCGGCTCTGTGAGGAATTGAGCTCCTCCTCTCTGATTCCGAGGTGCGTCACTGCAACTTGGCAGCTCCTGAGCTGAGCATCTTCCCCCTAGTGGTCAGTGTGTGTCATATGTCCTGGCCGGTTGGACAGTTGGATGGTCGGACAGTCACTTAGCCTTTTATATATATAGACATGCACAGTATTCCCTTGTCCCAATATGTTTTCATATATTTGCAATAATCCAGAATTCTTTTACACAAATCAAATCATATTATACTATACTATACTATATTATACTATACTATAAGATTTTCTAGAAAATTTTTCACTACCAATGTTTTGTGGATTTTTTTTGGTGCTGGCACAATGTAATTTTCTTTATTGTTTTTAGTACTAATATAATGAACCATTGTATAAATGCACTTAAATTTATTGAAACTGTCCCCTATTTGAAGCCCCTTAGGTTTGCTTTGTTCCTGTTGTTCTTTTACTTCTTTTTTTTTGTTTTACAAATAATATCACAAAAAACTTCCTTGCATATTTATTTTTATACCATCCTCAAAATTGGGCAATTGCTGGGTAATTTGTATATTTAAGATATATCATCTTTCAAAAATTTGTATTGAGCATGATATATGAGAATTCTTATTTTTCTGTAGGCTTGCTTGCTATTATAATTTTATATTGCCAATCAAAAATTTTATATTTGCAACAAATATATATTTTTAAAAAGCTTTGTCAATGATTTTCAATCAGTGTGTTGCAAAGAATTTTTAAAACATGCAATAACTGTCTACTTAGGGGCACTGACTTCTTTTTTTTAGGTTGTCAAATAAAAAACTGACAACATTCAATACAACAACTGGTGAGAATAAAATCTGGTGAGACTGAATCAAAATTATACCTATTGTCAAAAAACATGTTTTGATGTGCTGCAGAATTTTAATAATTAATTGATATGTACCATGAGAAAAAAGGTTGAAAATCACTGTCCTAGGTATACAAGATTATATTTTCATTTCTTATGAGTGAGTTTAAGCATATTTTAATGTGTTAATAGCCATTTATGGTCTGCATTGGAATTTGCTTATCATATCTTTAACCTACTTTTCTATTAAATAGTTGATATTTTTCTCATTGGTTTTAAACTTTCTTCTTATTTTTAGTAATAGTCCTTTTCAAAATACTTTAACATATAAAATTAATATATACATAAGAAATAGAGTGAAAATGTATAGAACAAATAATTACAATATATATAATTTGTACCACCCCATACCTCTACCCCTGTCCCTTTCCCTGAAGGTTACTATATTTAAACATAATTCTTTTTTATTAATATATTTTTATTGATTTCAAAGAGGAAGAGAGAGGGAGAGAGAGATAGAAACATCAATGATGAGAGAGAATCATTGATAGTTTCCTCTTGCATGCCCCGCACTGGGGATCAAGCCTGCAACCTGGGCATGTACCCTGACCAGGAATCAAACCGTGACCTCCTGGTTCATAGGTCGACACTCAACCACTGAGCCATGCTGGCTGGACTAAACATAATTCTAAAAAATAACTATTTACTTCCATTTCATGATTTATCCACTTTTAATAATATTATCAGCTTCAGCTGTGAAAGATTAAGAATTTAGCTTATTTTTGTGCCCCTTTCCCCCCACACTTCTTCCCAAAAAATATTTATGAATTTAAAAAACATTGTTATTCTTTTTCTTAATTTTATCACATAATTTAACGTTTTATTACCTTGTATGAAATTTAATTTCTCAAATTATTTACATTAAATACTGTCTTTTAAACCTCTGTATGTTGGTAGAAGAAATTAGTACCCGTATACTTCCATTAATCTAATAGAGGGTACATTTTTATTCCTCAAAGTCCTGTTTTCCACCCAAGAGTTCCATGCTTTCTTTTAGATTGGTCCTAAAAATTGAAAGCCAATAGATAAAATTTATAATATCTTAATCATAAAAGAGCAAATCAAAGCTGTAGAATTGGGAATGTGATACTATATCCTTAAACTTATGCCATACAAAGGAGAATGTTGCAAGTTTCAGCATAAATAATATTCTTTTATTTTCTTTTCCATTTTGTAAACATGATTTCACTGCTTTCCTGAAATTTACCTATGGGGTATTTATTGGTAAGCAGTCGTCCACCCATCTGCTATTTCAGTTTCCACGACTTTATTTTATTATTATTTTTTATATTTTTATTGATTTCAGAGAAAAAGAGAGAGGCAGAGAGAGATAGAATCATCAGTGGTGAGAGAGAATCATTGATTGGCCGCCACCTGCACACCCCACACTGGGGATCGAGCCTGCAACCCAGGCGCATGTCCTTGACCAGAATCAAACCTGGAACCCTTACATCCACAGGCCAATGCTCTGTCTGCTGAGCCAAACCAGCTGGGGCTCAGTTTCCACAATTTTAGTTATGTGCAATCGAGTCTGGTTCTAAAATATTAAATTGAAATTCAGAAATAAACAATTCTTAAGTTTTAAATTGTGCATTGTTCTGAGTAGCAAGGTGAAATCTTGCAATGTCCTGCCCAGGACGTGAATCATCCCTTTGTCCAGCTTTTCCACGCAGTAGACGCTCCCTGCTGATTAGTAGGCTAGTAGCCATCGTGGTTACCAGATCACCATTGTGGTTTTGTAATGCTTGTGTTCAAATAATTCTTATGTTATTTAATAATAGCAATGTGCAAGACTGGTGATACTAGCAATTCGGATACACCAAAGAGGAGCCTTAAAGTGCTTCCTTTAAGTAAAATGGTGAACGTCCTTGATTTAATGAAAAGAAAAAAACTCATATGCTGAGGTTGCCAAACTGCCTGGTAAGAATGAATCTTCTACCTGTGAAATTGTAAAGAAGTAAAAAAAAAAAAAATTCATGCTAATTTTGTTGTCTTACCTTAAGTTGAAAAAGTTACAGCCACAGTGAGTGATAAGTGCTTAGTTAAGATGGAAAAGGTTTTAAATTTGTGGGTGGAAGACACGAACAAAGAATGTGCGCTGACTGACAGCAAAGTGTTATGCCAGGTGAGTGTGGCAGAGGTTTCTGGAACTTAAAGGCAGAGATAGCTGTGTGTGTGTGTGTGTGTGGGGGGGGCAGCTCTCTGATCAAGGAAAGCCCTCAGCTGCCTTGGCCTCACAGGGAGGGAGCCAGTCAGTGGTTCTCAACCTGTGGGTCACGACCCCTGTGAGGGTCGAACGACCCTTTCACAGGGGTCGCCTAAGACCATCGGAAAACACATATATAATTACATATTGTTTTTGTGATTATCACTATGCTTTAATTATGTTCAATTTGTAACAATGAAATTGGGGGTCACCACAACATGAGCAACTGTATTAAAGGGTCGTGGCGTTAGGAAGGTAGAGAACCACTGGAGCCAGTGGAATAAATATCCTGACTTCGCTCCTCCCCTTCCTTTCATACTCCTACCAGTGCTTACCATTGTTTGAAACCAATGAGAACAAGAGGGTACTAGTGACTGTGGATGTAACCTTTGAGTAAAATATTGTGGGACTGAGAGCAAGGTGGGGGAGGATGAAGACTAGATATCACAGGGAAAACAGAAGGCAGCACAGCCACACTTCCCAGGTACTACCCATCCTAATACTCCTCAGAGAGTCTGAGAAGTCCATGTACCCAACTTGTTCAGAATAACTTTGGGGAACTCATCACTTGGTGTTTTTGCTAATTACTTTTTTTGTAGACAGGTTTTTAGTAACAAATTCAAATTATTTTTTAAAATATATTATTTTTATTTTTTAGAGAGAGAGGAAGAGAGAGGGAGAGAGAGAACATCGATGAGAAAAACATCGATTGGCTGCCACCTGCACGTTCCTTACTGGGGATCAAGCCTGCAGCCTGGGCATGTGCCTAGTGAGACATCTTGAGGGTCAATGCTCAATTGCTGAGTCATACCAGCCAAGCTCAAATTCTTTAATAGATATGTTTAGGTATTTTATTTCTTTGTCTGCTTGGGTAAATTATAGTTTTCAAGGAACTTATTCACCTAAGTCATTCAACTTATTCCCATAAAATTGTTGATAATATTCCTTTATTTTCCTTGTTTTATATGTGCAGACTTGTAGTGAGTGGTATACGCTCTTTCATTTCTGATATTGGTAAGATGTGTGCTACTTCCTTTTCTTTGACCAGACTTGTTAAGTGTTTATCAATATTTTTCATATCTTTTAAAAATCAACTTTTGATTGATTTGGGCCCTTTAATTCATGTGGAACAACTTCTGAATAGCACAACAAACCTAAGTATCGTTGTTGATCAACTTCATCCTATCATGTTGATGACGTATCCCAATGGAGATGGCTTCTTCCAACAAGACAATGCACCATGCCACAGTGCTCGTATTGTGCAGGAGTGGTTTCAAGAACATGAGGGAGACTTTATCTTGCTTAGGTGGCCCCCACAATCACCAGATCTCAATCCAATTGAGCATTTGTGGGACAAAGTTAAAAGAGCCATCAGGCAGCTGGTTCCACAACCATCAGATTTCACAGAACTGGACAGTGATACTCATCAGGCATGGTGTCAGAGTCCTCGCATCACCTTTCAACATCTCATGGAGTCAATGCCAAGAAGAATCGCTGCAGTACTGAAGGCAAAAGGTGGCCCAACGAAGTACTGATGGGGTGGTCATAATAATCTGGCCACTCAGTGTATATACAAGAGGCCTCATGCATGAAATTCATGCACGGGTAGGGTCCCTAGACCTGGCCAGTGATCAGGGATGATCAGGTTCCCCAACTCCCTGCCTCCATGCCTCCTCCTTCCCTCACTATCTGTGCTTACCACTGTGTAGTTCCCTCACCTCCCCGCCTCCTCCCCTTGCTCCCTCAGCACCCTGATGCCGCTGCTGGTCACCCGCCATGTTCAGTGCCACCTCCTGGTGGTCAGCACACATCATAGCGAGCGATTGAACTCCTGTTCTCCCGGTCGAACTTCTGAGGGGACACTTTGCATATTAGCCTTTTATGTATATAGATTGATCTCAAGAAGGGAGAGGGAGAGAGAAGTAGAAACATCAATGATGAGAGAGAATCATTGATTGGCTGCCTCCTGCATGCCCCCTACTGGGGATCAAGCAGCAACTCAGGTATATGCCCTGACCAGGAATCAAACTATGACCTCCTGATTCATAGGTCGATGCTCAACCACTGTGCCACACAGGCCAGGTGCTGATATTCACTATCTTTTTAATCTGTTGTTCATCTTTTTTGTTAAGTACTTGGATGTATTTATAACATCTGTTTTTAAGTCCTTGGCTGAGGGAAGCCACCCACTGCCGATGCTGTCATGAGAGTGCACCAAGAAACGCGGAAGGCTGATGGACCTTGGGTGTTTAGCAGGACTGATGCTAAGCACCTTGTTTGTTCAGATAGTGGTGGCTCAAGGCAATTCCCTAACCTGATAATCCTTTTACTGTTTACCAAACTTTACCTTTGATATGCCTGTTTGCATGCATTACTAAAGGGCAAATGTGGATTCAAGTAAATAAAAATAGGACCGGCCAGAGGTCAGTGTGCTCTTCATGAAAGAGACACCACTGGCCCCCAATGCCTTCTAAATTCATATTTCTTATTTAGTGTTTTCATTTGTGGGTCTGCCCCTCCTTCAGATCCTGAACCCTGCTGAGAATGTTGCAGCACTTGGCCTTTTCAGGATCTGTTTCTCTTCACTGGTCTCTTTTCACGATTATAAGTCATAAGTTTCTGATGCTATACTGGACATTGTAGGTGATATTTTTGAAGGAAGTCTGGATTATGTTGCTTTCCCTGTCATAATTTTACATTTTCCTCTCGTGGGCAGTTAAATTTCTGTTGGTTCCAATTGTTTGTTTCTGGCTTGGTTTTGTTCTAAGCTGAAGAGGATCTATTTTCAGTTTTACCTTTTGCCTTGAGTATGGCTCCAATTTAGGGCAAAGTTTCTTACTCCTAAGGCATGGCCTAGCTGGGGTCTCAAATGAATGCTTGATGTCTCTCCACAATATCTGCGCCCAAACACAGATATCTCTTGGTACTATGTGACCTCCACTATCTCTGTTCTCTCAGATGCATGGCAGGCCCTGCCTTGTAGACCTTGTAATCTAACCTTGCACATGCACATCCCAACCCTCATCCAAAGAGCCATGATTAGTCCTCACATAGGCTTCTGGCAATTCCTTCATTGGTGTAGCGCCATCCTCTTCAATATTCTGCTTTACAAATTCCAGCTGCTTCAACAGCCTCAAAATTCAATCTCTGCCTCTTTAGCTCAGTGAGATTGGCTTCATCTCTTGAGTGTTACTTCCCTAAAGTAGTTCCATGGGTCTGAAGTCAGAAAGCCAGGAAACACACGTGACTCAGGTATGTTTTTCTTCTCTCAAGAAATATTGTCTCCTAATACCTCTGATCCGATGCCTGAAGACTCCGGTCAGATTTTCCCCCATTTTTTATAATTATTTATGGAGAGTGGGGAAGGTCAGTACCAATTTGGCTCCCATGGCCAAATGTGAAAGTCTGCCTGCTGGTTGTTGATAGAAAGATATTTCCAGGCTCATTGTCCTTTGCTTACAGAGGCACTTTCTCTTTCTAACCTAGTAGAGTTTATGTCATTTCAGTTTGTACTTGATGGAAAAACTCTGTAATGTATTGCATTTTTCTCAATGTAGTCCTAACTCTAACTCCTACCTACTCATATTTTGTTCTAAGACCAGAGGAAATGATTAATAAAAAATGAACTGATAAGCTGCATACTGTTTGATTCCAACTGTATGACATTCTTGAAAAGGAAAAACTATGGAGACAATAAGGAGATAAGTAGTTACCAGGGATGGTGGTGGGGAAATAAATAGGCAGAGCACAGACAATATTTAGGGCAGTGAAAATACTTTGTATGACATTATAAATAGTCTTTAAAAATCAAACTAATAGTTGTATTTAAGGACAAAACTATAATCTATATGATGAATAGTTTTATCTGTTCACTTAAAATTGTTCTTACACATAGTTTTCACTTCTTAATAACAAAATTTTATACTTTTAAAAAAATTAGTTTTGATTTAGGCTGATTTCTTTATCATGTATTCATTTTATTTACTTTGTGTTATTCATGTCTTAAGAAATAGCAAAATTTTTGAAGGTTTAGATTACTAATTTCTATGACCTCTTTGCTTTCCTTTCTTAAACAGGAATAACTTTAATCAGTAAATATCTGTTCAGTAAGGAAGGCATGATAGTTTATGACATAAATATGTGGTTCTTAGATCAAGGTTGCCTAGATGTGAATCTCACTTCTGGCATTTAACAGATGTGCAATATTTTAAATTTATTTTTTTATTGTTGACAGTTACAGATGTCACCCTCCTCTCTCCCCCTTTGGCCCTCCTCAATCTACCCCCTGCCCCAACCCAGGCCTTCGCTACACTATTGTCTGTGTCCATGGGCTATATGTCTCTCTCTCTCTCTCTCTCTCTCTCTCTCTCTCTCTCTCTCTCTCCATATATATATATATATATATATATATATATATATATATATATGGCTAAGTGACCATCTGACCGGCCAGTACATAAGATGCACACTGACCACCAGGGGGCAGACACTCAATGCAGGAGCTGCTGAGCTGTGGTGACTTGGGTGATACACCAGGAACCAGAGAGGACGGAGCTCGATTCCTCACGGGGCTGCGCGATTCCACCTTTGGCTGTGGGTGCATGAAACCGTGCACTGGGCCACTAGTATGTATATAAGTTCTTTGGTTAAAATCTTCCCATCCCTGCCAGGCCAGCATGGCTCAGTGGTTGAGTGTTGATCTATGAACCAGGAGGTCATGGTTCAATTCCTAGTCAGGGCTCATGCCTGGGTTGTGGGCTAGATCTCAGTGTGGGGCAAGCAGGAAGCAGTCAATCAATGATTCCCTCTCATCATTTATGTTTCTATTTCTCCCTCTCCGTTCCTCTCTGAAATCAATAAAAATAGTTTTTTAAAAAATCTTCCCATCCCTTCCTCTCTCTACACCCCCCACCCCTGAGCTCATCAGTCTACTCCATGCATCCATGCCTCTAGACCTGTCTTGTTTATCAGTTTATTTTGTTCATTAAATTCCACATATTAGTGAGGTCATATGATATTTGTCTTTCTCTAACTGGCTTATTTCGCTTAGTATAATACTCTCCAGGTCCCTCTATGCTGTCCCAAGGGTAAGAGATCCTTCTTTTTTATAGCTGCCTGGTATTCCATTGTGTAAATGTACTACAGCTTTTTAAATCCACTCATTTACTTATGGGCACGTGGGCAGTTTGCAGATCTTAGCTATTGTAAATTATGGTACAATGAACATAGGGGTGCATATAACCTTTCTGAATGGTGTTTGGGATTCTTAAAATCTAAAAGTGGGATCACTGGGTCAAATGGCAGGTCCATTTTCAGCTTTGTGAGGAAATTCTATACTGTTTTCCACAATAGTTGTATTAGTCTGCATTCCCACCAACAGTGCACTGGGGTTCCCTTTCCTCCACATCCTCCCAGCACTTGTTGTTTGTTGACTTATTGATGGTAGCCATTCTGGCAGGTGTGAGGTGATACCTCATTGTAGTTTTAATTTGCATCTCTCTAATGATTAGTGATGTTGAGCATCTTTTCATATGTCTATTGGCCATCTGTATGTCCTTTTTGGAGAAGTATCTATTCAGGTCCTTTGTCCATTTTTTAACTGGATTTTTTGTCTTCCTTCTGTTGAGTTGTCTGTGTTCTTTATATATTTTGAAAATTAACCCCTTATCAGATGTTGGCAATCTTGATAAACTCTCCTAATCTCTCTAAGTTTTATCCATAAAATAGAGATGATAATAATAATAATATCATTTCTTGGGAGGTATTTTTTAAATGTTTCAATCCAAGCACTTGGCATAATGTCTGATATGTAGTATGTGTTTAATATAATAAGTGTTACTGATATCTAGTCCTTAAACTACTATATTGATTGATTGATTTAAAAAAAAAAGAAAAATAAAGAGGCAGCATAGGAGAGTGGAAAAGAGTTATAAGGTATCTATTCTATTTCTACTTCTTTTTATTTGTGTGACCTCAGTTAAATCCTTTAAACACTCCAATCTATATTATCTATAAAATAAACAGAAAAGGTTAGCTTTGCCTACCTCACAGTTTGGTGCAAGAATCAATTGGGTTAATGTTTTAGGCTTGCAAAAAAAAAAAAAAATCCAACAAAAAACCTTTACAAAATAAGTGAAATACAAGCAATTCAATCAGACAATAATTTTAATAAATTATTTAAGTTACATTTTGAATCCTAATATTCTCCACCAGATAGAATCATCCTGCCATAATGAAAATACAAATGTTTGTTTTTTAAACAGGAAAAAAGTGATGGATGGTCCCCTCTGAGCTTCCATTGCTTTGAAAAGGAAGAGCTGAATATTCTTGTCTAAAATTTAATGAGGACTTATATTCTCATTAGAAAAGTTATTATAAAAATACTAGAGGCCTGGTGCACAAATTTGTGCATTGGTGAGATTCAGCTGACCCACTCCCAATTGGGGTGGGAGGGTCCGATTGGGGCCGGGCCAGGTCAGGGGAGAAGCCATGGGAGGTTGGCTGACCTGCCCTGCCCCGGATTGGGATGGGGGCGCTGATTGGGGTCAAGGTTGGCCCGGAGTATGGGCCATAGGCAGTTGGCCAGCTGCTCCTGCCCCCAATCAGGGCAGGGAAGTGATCATGGGGCAAGGCTGGCTGGGGGTAGTTATTAGTGTCAAAGATTTTTCCAGGGTATATATACATTTCCTGTTGGCTTTTGGATGAGTCATAGCTTCAAAGGCACTTTAGTGTCAGGGACACTTATAGCTTCTGTTTCTAAGCCTCTCCCTAGACAGGTAATGTGGTTTAGTTCCCTGCTGACAAACCCTCTAGAGCAGTGGTTCTCAACCTTCTGGCCCTTTAAATATAGTTCCTCATGTTGTGACCCAATCATAAAATTATTTTTGTTGCTACTTCATAACTGTAATGTTGCTACTGTTATGAATCGTAATGTAAATATCTGATATGCAGGATAGTCTTAGGCTACCCCTGTGAAAGGGTTGTTCGACAGCCAAAGGGGTCGCGACTCACAGGTTGAGAACCACTGCTCTAGAGAGAGGCCGTGGTGTGATGTGGCTGCCCTGTTTGGCAGTAAGCAGTGGAGAGAGAACACAGAAAAATGGTGGTTGTGCTGGGCACCTCTCCTGGACACCTGACTGATAGTCCAGACCGTGAGCAGTTTTCCTCCTGATCACTCATCGTTCGGGTTCCTGCTCTATGAAGGCTAGAGAATATTTACTTATTTAGAATCACTGAAGTGTGATTGAGGTGGGGGGAGGGGCGATCAGGGCCAGGGCCAGCAGGGGGAGGGGCCACGGGCAGTTGGCTGGCTGGCCCCGCCCACAATCGGGACCGTTGGCTGCCACAGTGCATGTCATAGCCATCATTCATCTGGTTGTTCTGGTCGTTCTGCTATTAGGTCACTTGGTTTATATATCTATATATATCTATATATATCTATATATCTATATATCTATATATCTATATATCTATATATCTATATATATATATATATATATATATATATATGCTGTACATTAAATATATGGATACAGTAATGTGTGTTTCATCTGCATGTGGCAAATTCATGCATAAATATGTGTTTATATGTAATGAACAACACCTTCAAAAAAATAAAATCTATAATAAGCAAAGCATAATATGCTAATTAGACCCCACGACCAAACAACCTTCTGGACGACCTTCTGGAAGAAGCTGGGGCTGTGAGGGCCAAGCCCTTTGCATGAATTTCGTGCATTGGGCCTCTAGTATAATTATAAAGCCCAAACTGTGGGAATTTAAAGTAAGGGCTTAACTCCCATGACACTCTTAATTGTTAAAAGTCTTTTCAGGGTATTGCTAGATGTGATGACCTATTGCTGAAAGGATCGTGATTTTCCCATACACATGTCTATGGAGCTGATGTTTCATTCCTTTTCCTAGGAAGAAGGGTTCTTGGGGTTATAGCTCCTGAAGGAGACCTGGATCTCAGCACCACCTCTGCTGGGCTGGATCAACTCAGGAGACAGAAACCATGCTAGTAATCTGAACAAGTAAATTTAACATAAAGAATTGTCAGCTAGGTAAAAGGTTTAGTTCTAAAATGGATATAATGGAGATCTCTATGGCTTAATTGGTGGAGCAACTATAGAAAGCAACCACCAGCCCTAGGTGTTAGAAAAAGGTGAACAAGGAAGGAACTCAAATACTTGGAAGGTGAAGGAGGAAGCACATTTTTAAAGGGTAAACACTGCTGTTTTTGGATTATGAGTTCTTCTATATGGTGATTGCTATGAAACATGACATTCTAGGAGCAATTTTGTACCTGGGAGTTTCCTGAATTCTACTTGAAATTACTACTGTAGGAGGAAATAAGTAAGCTATTTTCCTTTGAAGTGTATTTTTTAAAAATTGGAGCAATGAAAACAACTGTCAAAGCTATAAACTCTATGCCGTAGGGGTCCTCTTACCACAAAATTGGTCTTCCCCCAATACTCACTGACTAAATGAGGAAAATTCTAAGTTCCTTCTTCTGGGAGACATAATGATGCCAGTTACTTTAAATAACTTAAAAGAAAAATATTTAAAAGTTGTCATATTACCAAGTACAATGTGATAGAGTTAAATAAAAATAGTGGGTACATGCACAAGAAAAGTTACAATGGTGAGAATTTGTGTTTGCCTAGGACTTTACCGTTTTTATAGCACTTTTCATATTGTTCATGTCATTGAATTTTCAAAACATCTGTATAAGTTTCACAGATGAAGAACATGAGGTTTAAGTGATTTTCCCCCAAATATCATAAGTGGTAGAATGAGGATTTAAACCCATATCTCTTAAAAAGCAATTCCTTGATCTTTCCAAAGCAACCTAATACTCTCTGAGGCGGGTTCAGCTGCTCATTATAAGTGAGACTTCATCTTTATATGGGACAGGATCCAGTTTCTCATCCTGAGGCCCCGAACTTCATAAGTTAAATGGGGTTAAGAAACTAGGTAACTCATAGGGAACCTGCACAGAAAAGTAAATGAAGTTCCCGCCTAGGAGAAACAGCAAGCAGTGAATGATCTCTGGAAAAGAAGTCAGACTCATGGAATCAAACCCCCAGCTGAGTCTCCCCTGCTAACTGCATGACTGCTGGCCTCTTTCCGAGAAACTCACTGTCAAGTTTCTGGAAGCTCAGCCACAAAGGCAGAGGAAGGTTATTTGAGACAGGGCCATTCTGATGTACCTGAAAAGATCTTCTCTTCTTGGGCGGATGGCCTGTTTCACGGGGAGTGTCAGGACTGCTGAGTCATTTGCTGAGAGAACAGCTTACAGACAGGCCCTTATTGATGCGGCCACTCAGAATGAAGGTAATCTGATGTCTCAAGAATTTAAGAGACCTTCATCACTCGCATTCCTTACATTCATCTCATAACCTCAATGTGTGTGGGTCCCCATGCTCCACTTGACACTTTACATTTCTGATCATGGCACACACTACTTCCTGCATTCTTTTCCCTTGAATAGATGCGTTTACTCTGGGGATTTTAAGCTTATTCTTTATCTTATTAATAGTGTTACCTGTTGCAAAAAAAAGTCTTGTTCTTATTTAAGCAGTAGTAGTATTTCACCTTGAACACCTGGCCTTTTCTGGCTGTGGTGGTTCTTCCCAGAGCAAAGGAAGATGAGGCCCCTGGGAGAACGACTCAGGGAATCCACAAGTCTGCATTCCCTCTTCTTTTACTCATCTCGCTTCCCCTCATCGTCTTTCACAAGCCCATTTAAAACATCTCCACGGAATGGGGCCTCCCAGCTAAGTACATGTTGGCTAAGGACAGTTCTAGAGTAACAGATGCTGGCCTCTGTTTCATTTCAAAGCTGTGTATGTGGGACTCTTTTCACCCGTCTCCAACAATTATTCCTTCATACCCCATTAGTAAATATGCTGGTATGGAAAGCAATATTTATCACTTAACAACAGTCTAATATAGTAGGTGCCAATTAAGTACTGATTGCATTGGATTGAGGTTTAGATTATACATTTTGAAAAAAAGTTTTTCTACCACTATGGAAAATATATTCATTTATAAGTTCTTCTTACTGAAGATATTGACTTTAACATGTTTATTGCCCCATAGGGCTTAGAGATCCTTGCCTATAATAGATAGTTAATAATATTCATTATAAGTGAATGAATGAATAAATGAGTGAACAAATAATGAAATGTAAATTTCCACACTTGGATAGAAATAAATTTTTAGATATGGGATAAAGAAGTACCTTGATTGTGGGATGCATTAAAAGTAAAGATGTATTATTTCAAGTCTTACAATATGGAAATGCTTATTGTATATTTTACAATATATAAAACATTATAATAGGTGCTGTGGGACATCAAAGATGAATTAGACACTGAACTTATAAAGAAACTTAGATACAAATAACAGATTAAAATGGAAAATAAATGATTTAAGGGACCTGTGAAGAATCTCTTGCAGAAAGCAGACATCTCTTCTGATTTCCAAAGCTTTGAAATTTGTATAGCCATCACAGGCAATATCTTCAGGAGGTTTCATCATTCCTTTTGCCTCCAATCACAGAAACCTCTATGGTTACATAGACTATTATTTGCCTAAAAAAACCTGTTCCTGCTATATCTGAGAGAACTCTGGTTTCAGATATGGCCTCACCAGCTTCCCCTAAAGTTATTACCATCTCATTAAGATGTCTTCCTTTTTCTGAGTGAGGTCCTTTTCCTGTTCAAGTGATATATTCCAACTCCTTTAGGCTCCTAGTCTGGGATAATAGATTTGTTTTTCGATTTTAGTTTAAACTCAGATGTAAATGAATTAGAATTCATAATAGATCTTACTAACCAGTGTGCTGTAAAGTGGAGCTGTTCCAATTTTTCTCTTCTACCACTTGCTTTGCTAACTTCCTATCGATGTGATTAAGAAACCACACCAGATTAGCTGCAACACAGGTGTTTCTTTTGATGTGATGCCAATTAATTGATGGCTAAATGTGGTTAAATGTCCCTAGGAAAACATTACCTCATATGAGGAACAAAGTTATAATCACTGTTTTATTTAACACAAGAATTCCAGAAGAGACCAGTCTTTGTTCTTTATGACAAATCCCAACTAACTTTATTTTCATTTCATAGTTTAAACAAAAGCTGCATACTCTTTCCTCTTCTGGGAGAATAATAATTATAATACCCTACACTTATCATTTCTTGTTAAGACTTAAATGTTTTTTTTTCTTATTTTAGCTTCAAAACAATCTATGTAGCAGATATTGCTGTTATTTTACAAATGAGAAAACTGAAGACCAGAGACGTTAAGTCAACAGATAATAAATGGCTAATAAATAGAGGAATCAGCATTTACAACCAGGCATCTGACTCTAGGCAGCACTTTTAACTACTAGATTTTGCAGCAAGAAATGGTTGGGTACATTTTATCATATGAAAACCTAAATACTTTTCACGGTTGGGGAAAACTCATGCTCACCCTTTAGTGACTAACTCAAATATAATTTCTTTTAATTCCTTCCCCATTGTAGCAATGAAAATTATTTAGTATCTCTGCTAAGCCTGGCACATGGCATATGCCAAGGTAGAGTATTGGCTGAATGGATAAGTGAATGAATGAATTTCTAATATCCTGTATAATAAAAGCATAGTATGCAAATTGACCCCTCAACTGCAAGTTGTCTGGGAGTTTGACCAGGGGGTGGGACTGGCCGGGGGAAGGAAGGGAGGCACTGGCCGGCAGCAAGCAGCCACTAGGGACTCTACCAGTACATGAATTTCATGCACTGGGCCTCTAGTATTCAATATAAATTTCTATCATAGCTGGTCTTACACTGAATTATAGTTATAGTATTGTTTAATACATTTATTTGCATGTTAGACTATACACTCCTACATAAAGAGATTAGTCTTTTTTAAAAATATATTTTATTGATTTTTTACTGAGAGGAAGGGAGAGGGATAGAGAGAGTTAGAAACATCGATGAGAAAGAAACATCCATGAGAGAGAAACATTGATCAGCTGCCTCCTGCACACACCCCACTGGAGATGTACCTGCAACCAAGGTACATGCCCTTGACCGGAATCGAACCTGGGACCCTTGAGTCCATAGGCTGACGTTCTATCCACTGAGCCAAACCTGTCAGGGCAGAGATTAGTCTTAATAATTTTTTTATGCCGCCCTCCTCAAAAATCCTGGCAGATAGATACTCAATAAATGCATACTAAATAAATGAGTGACTTGGAGAATAAATGAATGAAAGAATGGATGAATGAAATGATGATAGAGATGAGTGCTAGAGTGATCAGAAATTCCAGTGTCGTATGTATTTTTAAATGCCAAAATATCCCCCAGCAGGTATCTCATTTTCTTGCTATGAAAGAGACATATAGAACTTTACAAGAACCCATGTGCTTTTATTTATACAGGGTGATATGACTAGTTCTTGTTGTGAGACAAAATAATATGTCATTTTGGATTTAGATATTTAAGGCTAGGTATTAGTTCTCAACTTTCTCTCTTTTCCTAGAAATACAGTAGCGATAACACATTGAGATAAAGGCATCACATAGTGGAAGAAGCCTAATGCCGGTGTTATTGAATGGAAAAAAAGCTCCTGGTGAATTATTCCAACAGCAAAGTACTTTTTAAAGTATATATTTTTTTATTCATTTCAGAGAGGAAGGGAGAGGGAGAGGGAGAGGGAGAGGGAGAGGGAGAGGGAGAGGGAGAGGGAGAGGGAGAGAGAGAAAGAGAGAGAGAGAAACATCAATGATGAGAGAGAATCATTGATCAGCTACCTCTTGCATACCCCCAGCTGGGGATGGAGCCTGCAACCTGGGCATGTGCCCTTAACTGGAATCGAACCCGGGATCTTTCAGTCTGATGCTCCATCTACTGAGCCAAACCAGCTAGGGTGCAAAGAACTTTTTATTGAGATACATACCTTTGTTGGTATAAGGCATTGAGATTTGGTGACTTATGTATTACTGCAGCATAACCTAACCTATTGGGAATAATAAAGTAAAATTTTCAGTAAGTGTTGAACGAAAGAACAGGTAACACCACTATCCATGTCATTAAGATTGGCCTCAGTGTCCTACTGATCGTGGCATCAACTTTTGTTTCACATCCAATTGGTTAATGTAATAGGTCAAGCCCTAGTACAATTAGGGTTAGTGTGAAGGTTCTTTGGCTTAGTCCTCCTACCTAAGTAATTGTAGATTTATTGTTAAATTATTAGAAGGCTAAAAAATATAAAGCAAAACAAAATCTCCTTGGGGTTAAATGTGGATTACACCTTAATACTGGCATATTAGTTATGTTTGCCTTACAAAGAGTTGAAATAAGCCTGCCTAAAGTTTACCAGTCTGGGACATGAATGTTTGGCTAACACAATTACACATTGACCTGTGTCAGTTCCCACTAGCAGAGAGTCATTCATTTGTTCATCAAATATTTAGTGAGCACCTAGCCAGGATTACTAAAATGCCACAATGAGCAAGGTTGATTGTAATTTCTGTCCATCCACAGATCTTCCTTGGACTTATAAGTCAATTTTAATTCAAAACAACGTGATTTATGCAACCTGGGGTTTACAGGCAAGGGATAATTCTTACGGCAGACTTAGCATAATCGTGATGTTTTTCTTTCTTCTGTTTACATTCATGGCTGTGGTTTGAAACTGGCTTGAAATTTTAGTTTTCTTATCAGAGATCTGATTTATTTGAGCAGGTAGGCCAGAGTTTTTAAAAAGGCTCAACTGCTTTGCTTGTTTTTCAGGCACTAAGCAGTAACCCTGAGGGTCTCCCATTAACCCCCTGGCTGCATGAGATGTGGTAGTGTGGGTACCTAACTCATTCTGATGGAATAAATCAGTTGCAACTTGTTAGGTGCTTCTTTAGCAATAATAGACCTACGTGCATCATCAGTGTATTTTTTTTTTAAATGGATTCTTCATCTCTTGGGTATAACTATTGTTATTTTCAAACAATCAAAAAAAGAGAGGGGGAGGCTTGCCTATTCTGTCGTTTCGTTTGGATTGGCATGTTGGGACCTGGTGTGTGGGACCTTAGACTATGGCAGGAACTGGCCTTTAGCTCAAGGTTTCCCATTTAAGAGCTTAGGCAGCCAGGAAAACAAGGAAGGAGGTACGTTTATTGCCTGTGTTGGGTAATCTGATGCCTTGGGGCAAAGTGAGTGAAAGCCAGGCAACCTCTCTGTAAGTTCCTTTGAGCAGGAGCTGGCAGCATCTAGAACCGGCAGCTTTCCATCATGGAATATCCATTAACCTTGTTTATCTCTGGAAAAACACTGCCCTGTTTTCACAGTCTGCTGCTTGTCAAAGAATGGTGCAAGAGATCATCTTCAAGTTCAAGAAGAGGATGAGCTTTTCAGCTATTGTGAAAATATCGTCTCGCAATACTGATTTTCTTTTGTCTAAAGATGTCAGGCAACGTGTACCACTATATGATCTCAACACAGGGGATGGACTCAGAAAGATCCTTCTTGGATTCCCCATAATCACCTTAGATTCGTAATATTTTCTTTTGTTCCCCACCTCCTTCAGGAGTTCATGGGTAGTAGTTATACCTTGGGAACTAAAACTGAAAGTAAGATTCAAATTCTTAGTTTGATTTTCCAATTTCCCCATAAGACCATGTCCCAGTACCGTGTTGCCAGTTTGTGGGATGGCTCTAGTTCAGCCGTGGGCAAACTATGGTCCGCGGGCCGGATCCAGAAGCGAATAAAACTAAAAAAAAAAAAAAAAAAGACCGTACCCTTTTATGTAATGATGTTTACTTTGAATTTATATTAGTTCACACAAACACTCCATCCATGCTTTTGTTCCGGCCCTCCGGTCCAGTTTAAGAACCCATTGTGGCCCTCGAGTCAAAAAGTTTGCCCACCCCTGCTCTAGTTCTTTCTCCATTGTTCACCTTGACGTTCAGGTGTGGCACTTTAACACAGTAACACCTACAAAGCTGTTATTCATTTACCTTCAGAGCAACCTGGACAGGTGTTTTATATAAATGTTTATTAATGAAATAATCTATCTTAGAGTTTTAAAAGGGAGAGGTAGATTAGACTTGTCAAATATGTTATTCCCCATAATAAACAGTTATTAAACATGAAAACAGGCTACAATATGAAGTTTTAAGTTGGAATATGTAGTCTTCTAATAAGAGAGAAAGCCTTTTTATGATTGTGATCTTACATCAAGACAGTTGATGTAGAATACTGTTGAATCTGTTGCAGAAATTCTTAATCTTTAAATTAAACATAATCCTATCTAATAAAAAAGAAACATGGTCATTGGCGTACGACCGCTACCTTTCCCATTGGCTAATCAGCGAGATATGCAAATTAACTGCCAGCCAAGATGGTGGCCAGCAGCCAGGCAGCTTGAAACTAACATGAGGCTTGCTTGCTTCAGTGACGGAGGAAACCAACGTTCCCCGCCTGCTTTGCTGGCCTCTGAGCCTGCAGTTTAAGAAACATTGTAACAAATATAGAAGCTAAACAAAACCCCAGAAACCTGCTTTTAGCGAGCTGGGATCTCAGAGCTGGAGTTACACATTGTTTCAATTATAGAACCGAAACAAACCAGATACCTTCTTTCAGCAGCAGCAGAAGCCTCAGAGCTGGAGCCAGAGCTAAAGCTGGCCCAGAATAAAAAAAAAAGAAAAAAAGGAGCAGTTGGGAGCTTCAGTCGGCCTGAAAACAGCCCTCAGCCCCTCACCCAGACTGGCCAGGCACCCCAGTGGGGACCCCCACCCTGAATGGTGTGTGACCAGCTGCAAACAGCCATCATCCCCTCACCCAGGCTGGCCAGGCACCCCAGTGGGGACCCCCACCCTGATCCAGGACACCCTTCAGGGCAAACCAGCCAGCCCCACCCATGCACCAGGCCTCTAGCCTATATAGTAAAAGGGTAATATGCCTCCCAGCACCGGGATCAGTGGAGCCGAGAGGCCTCCTGGCACTGGGATCAGCGTAACAAGGGGCAGCGCCCAAACCCCCTGATCGCCCTGCGTCTCTGTGTGTGACAGGGGGCGGGGCCACAACCTCCCTATCTGCCCTGCTCTGTTCGTGACAGGGGAAGGCACCCCAACCCCCTGATCAGCCCTGCTCTGTGCCTGATAGGGGGGAGCTCCCCAACCCCCTGATTGCCCTGCAGCTCTGTGTGTGACTGGGGAAGGCGCCCCAAACCCCTCACCCCACAGGCCCTGCTCTGTGTGTGATGGTGTAGAGCCATAACCTCCCCATCGGCCCTGCCCTGAGTGTGAGTGTGGCGGCGCCCCAACTACCTGATTGGCCCTGCTCTGTGGGTGATAGAGGGCGGTGCCCCAACTCCCCCCCGCCCCACGGGCCCTGTTCTGTGTGTGATGGGGTAGAGCCATAACCTCCCCATCGGCCCTGCCCTGAGTGTGACAGTGGCGGCGCCGCAACCCCCTGATCGACCTTGCTCTGTGGGTGATAGAGGGCGGCACCCCAACCCCCTGATCTGCCCTGCCCTGAGTGTGACAGGGGGCGGTGCCCCAACTCCCCTATCGGCCCTACTCTGTGAGTGACAGGGGGGAGCTCCTCAACCCCCTGATCAGCCCTGCTCTGTGCATGACAGGGGGTAGCTCCCCCACCCCCTGATTGACCCTGCTCTGTGGGTGACAGGGTACGGAGCCCCAACCTCCCTGATGGGCCCTGCTCTGTGCGTGACAGGGGGCAGCGCCCCAACCCCCTGATTGGCCCTGCTCTGTGCGTGACAGGGGGTGGCGCCGCAACCTCCCCATCGACCCTGCCTTGAGTGTGAAAGGGGGCGATGCCCCAACCCCTCAATCGGCCCTACCCTGAGCATGACTGAGGGTGGCATCGCAACCTCCCGATCTGCCCTGCTCTGTGCATGACAGGGGAAAGCGCCCCGACTCCCCAATCGGCCCCGCTCTGAGCCCGACCAGGGGCTGTACCTAGGGATTGGGCCTGCCCTCTGCCACCCAGGAGCAGGCCTAAGCCAGCAGGTCGTTATCTCCCGAGGGGTCCCAGACTGCGAGAGGGCACTGGCCGAGCTGAAGGAACCCCCCTCCCCCCCGAGTGCACAAATTTTTGTGCACTGGGCCTCTAGTCTACACTAAGAAAAGAGAAAGATGCAAATTAACTATACCTCATGATGCACACCAGCCAATCAGGAGTGAGTATGAAAATTAACCCAACAAAGATGGTGGGTTAATTTGCATATTCAGGCGTTGAGTGGCCAGGGTTGGGATGCAGGCATTCCTGTCCACCCCAGCCACTCCGGGTCTCTGGGCAGCGTGGGAAGGCGGAAAGGCAGCTCTGGCCCAAGCGAAGGCGGTGCCAGCAGCCAGGGGAAGGAAGGCCCATTCTTGCACAAATCTTCATGCATCGGGCCTCTTGCTAATTTATAAATGTGTTCTTATAAAAATAACATGTAAAGGTAGAGCATAATTTTTTAAAGAGGATATTAAATAATTTATAGATTATACATGATAATGTATGATACACAAGCTTCATTCCCATTTATAATTGTATTTGGTACCATAATTCAATTTAGATATATTGTATAGGATGTGCCAATAATCACAAATAACCAAATAAACTCCATGAATCTGATTGGGTGACCTCCCCTTTTCTTTATATATTTTTATTGATTTCAGAGATGAAGGGAGAGGGAAAGAGAGTTAGAAACATCAATGATGAGAGAGAAGCATTGATCAGCTGCCTCCTGAACACCCCCTACACAACCCGGGCATGTGCCCTTGACTGGAATCGAACCCAGAACCCTTCAGTCTGCAGGCCAATGCTCTGTTCACTAAGCCAAACTAGCTAGGGCTGGATGACCCTTTTAGTGGTGAGCTCAGGTCACAACACAGTAACTGTCAATTCAATTACACCAGGCTTCTGGAGACAATTACTTCTGTGCTCAAGCAGGTTGTAAGTAAATTTCAAATGGAACCCTGCATCACCCTGAAGGATTTCTAACTTCACACTGTTGGGGTAATTTACCTAGAATATTAATTTTGAAATATTTAAAAATGAATCATAGAATATGGATTTGAATGAACAATATACAAATTATATGGTTACTAGAGGCCTATTGCATGAAAAGATTCGTGCAATAGGCCTTCTTTCTCCTGGCTGCTGGCACCAGTTTTCCTCTGGCACCCGGACCCAGACCTTCACTCTGGCCACCACCTTCCATCTTCGCTCTGGACACAGTCTTCGCTGTGGCTGGAGCCTTCAGTCTTTGCTCCTCGCTCCAGTGGGAATCTTCAGTCTCCGGCCAGGGCTGCTCCTGTAGCTCCTTCCGCCCTCCCACCCTCCCCCTCATAGCTTGATCGCTGCTTCACCTGCAGACCTCGCCGAGGGGCTCCTGGGTTCCAGGGGGCTGCCTTGCCTTCAGCTTTCCGATCAAGATCATGGGGCCGCAGGCAAGGAGGCTCCTGGGTCCCAAGGGTGCCGCCTTGCCTGCGGCCCAGCTTTCTGTTCCCGATCACTGGCTGGGGGGCAGGCAAAGGTGGCCCCAGTTCTCCGATCCAGGGCCAGGGGGCCCTGAAGGCCGCCTTTGCCCTGCCACCCAGCTCTTGCCTGCTGCCTGGGTTTCCGATCACCGTTCTTCCGTGCTTCCCCTTTGGCCTCCCATCACTGTGCCTATGTATGCAAATTAACTGCCATCTTTGTTGGCGGTTAACCGCCATCTTTCTTGGCAGTTAATTTGCATATCACCCTGATTAGCCAATGGGAAGTGTAGTGAAGGTATGGTCAATTACCCTTTTTGTCTTTTATTAGATAGGATTCTCCAGTCACTAATTAGCACAGAGTGAAGCAGCTTTAAATAGTAATTCTTAAAAAAAAAAAAAAAAAATCCAGGGAGAAGATGCCACAGAATTCTGTGGTATGCTGCTTAATAACCATTATATCAGGAAAGTCTTTCTCATACCTAAACTCAAGCCTAATATTCTATATTTCAAAGGTTTTTTCTGTATTTGATAGAGAAAAAATATTTATGTGTAATATCATTAAGTACAACATAAATAGTAATTACATGCATATGCTTTGATTGCATTAAAATATAATATTAACAGAATAGCATTTATCATAGTAGCATAGTTTTGCTTATCTGGTCATATTTTATGAATAAAAGACATTAAAGTATATTAAATTATTCAAAATAAGTTTGTTTTTGTGCTAGTGACTGCCCTGCTAAGTACCTATGAAAGGCAAGCTTACGGACATAGAAGTCTGGCTTTGAATAGGAAGCATTTCCAGTGGGCCAGTCATGTGCTGCTTGCTTTCACGTGTTATGGCATTTAATTTCTATAAACAGCCCTGTGATACAGGAATTATCAAAACCCTTTACAAATATATTCCATACAGGGCTTCAGTGCCCACAGTAAAATCCATCTAGCTAAAGAATACGAAGTCAAGAGACACAAACACCAAAGCAAAAGGTCTTAGAGGTGATAAGAACTCTGTGTGACTTAACCAGACAAATCTATCTCCATAATTGGTTTATTATAGACAAAACAAACAAAAATCCAAACAAGAATAAAACCTTCTCCAGATGAGAGTCAGGAAATACATATTGCTTAAACTGTCCACAGCCCTATGACCTTAGGCAGGGTTGTACTGGAGCCATAGTTTTGTGTTTTATTTTTAGATCTATAACTCAATAAAATGATCATAATTAATATTTTTTTAAATGTTCTGGCTCTCTCATAGTAAGAAATATATTTTAGATCACAGCTCAATAAACATACATGCCCTAAAAGTTTTACCAAACACTACTTATTCTTACTATGGGGAGTGCATTCTGACATTTTCTACTTTGTTCTGCTTTACTTTTCAAAGTGTTTGTGACTTTCTAACATGATTTACAATTCACTGGTGGACCTCAATCTGCAGTTTGAAAAGCACATTATGCTCTTAAAAACAAATTATGTGTTCAGCTGGCGTGGTTGAGTGTCGACCTGTGAACCAGGAGGTCGCAGTTCGATTCCAGGTCAGGGCACATGCTGGGTTGCGGGCTGGATCCCCAGCGTGGGGCGTGCAGGAGGCAGCCAATCAATGATTCTCTGTCATCACTGATGTTTCTTTCTCTCTCTCCCTTTGCCTTTCTCTCTGAAATCAATAAAACTCCCCCACAAATTATGATATATATTAATGTATTACCACTCAAAAACAAACCTATCTATAACAATTCCCACTCAAAACAATCACCACAGAAAAACATCTGCTCTATCTATACATATTTAAAAAACTTAAGATAAAATTTAGCTGATAATTTTTATGTTTGAAAAAATTATATATTTCAGGAAAAAACAGCAAAGTCCTGAGCTATTGAATAGTATGGAAAGAGCAGAGGTTAACATGATTAATTGAGCAAATATGCTTTTAAAGCATCTGAAACATCATAACAGGAGGTAGCTCTGAAGACCATCTGGAACAGTTCCCGAAGTGCAGAGCTTATGTTTATCTCTATGAACGGCAATAAGAGCATTGATACACACTTTCACTGCATCTTTTGTAAGAAAAAAATAAGGTAATTTTTTTTATGTTCCTTTATACTTTCTAATAATTAGGAAATAGACATTCTAAGAAGTAAAGCCAATTTCATCAGGAATTGTTTCCCAAAGAAGTTTTATCCTCCTCCGTACGTATTTGCTTCATCTGGAAATCTGAGTTTATCATTGAATAGTGGATCAGTTATTCATTCCACAAATGATCCACTATTTGGTGAACTCCCATATGCTTCAAACTGGGAATACAAATGTAAATATGACAGATGAGATTTCTGCATATTTGTTTTCACTAACCTTTACTGAAACTTAGCATATCTTTCCATTTTGAATGTGAACAACATTTCATATCACAATTATCATTATCTATAATTCTGCCATCAACAAATGTCACAGATATTTCCATTTTCTATTATAGTGGATAGAGATATCTTGAGATATTGTTTGTACCATTCAGTACATTGAAATTACAGTATTACTGGTTCATGACTAGCTCATGTTAGATAATGTGCTAATAAAGATTCATATTCATTGTATCTCAGATTTGTTTTTCAACACTTTGGAGAATTATGTTTCAATATGATTAGTTTCCTTGGTCATCCTGCTTTATATTATGCATGTGAAGATACCATTCTGAGTGCGGTCACAGATTTTCCAGACTGACAAAGGGGTTTGTGTTATAAAAAGGGTTTAAGATCTTCTGCTCCAAGTAAAAGAATACAAACGCAAATGCCTACAAGGCAGGCAGAAACATAAAAAATGGATTAAAAAGGGAGAGATTAATAAGAAGACCAATACAGCAGTCTAGAGAAAAATAAAAGAATTTCTGGGAAGTTCATGGGAACCCAACTAACACTTCTGTTTTCCACCCAAATTTGGATGCAACTGAAGGAAAGGCAAAGAAATAGGCCGGATGGAGTCCAAAGTATCACATTTTGAACTAACAAACCTGATATTAAAGAATGTGGCTTATTTCCTGCCTGCCACAACTCTAGGGGCCCGTTCAAGAGGATTGTAAAGTGGAGGAGCGCCCTGGAGTCCTGGAGCCTGTAACCAGCTCCGCTATAGCACGCTGCAGCCAGCTTCACACCCATGACCACAGACACTGGGCCCTGCCTGGAGGTAAACCAGTTCACCCAGCACAGCTGGTTTGGGCAGGTCTTCTCCTGCCAGACGTGGAGTTTGCCCCAGGAGGCCTTTATTTTTTTTATTTTATTTTTTTAAATATATTTTATTGATTTTTTACAGAGAGGAAGGGAGAGAGATAGAGAGTTAGAAACATCGATGAGAGAGAAACATCGATCAGCTGCCTCCTGCATATCTCCCACTGGGGATGTGCCCGCAACCCAGGTACATGCCCTTGACCGGAATCGAACCCGGGACCCCTCAGTCCGCAGGCCGACGCTCTATCCACCGAGCCAAACCGGTTTCGGCTCCCCAGGAGGCCTTTAAATGGGTCAGAACAATGCATTAATTAAACTGGCTCCAAGGCCCAAAATGTTCTGTGAATTCTATTTACCTTCTCAAATTTTGGGCTGTTACAACTGTCCTGTATAACCCGTCAGAGATTCTGCAGTAAAATCAAATAAAAATGCACAAAGAAACTCTGTTAATAAAATGTCAACAATGTGGAGATGCCCTACATTTGAGTATAAATCCCCTCATTGTAATTCCCTCAGAAACTTCAAAATCCAAACACTAATCTCTTTACAAGTCCAAAGTCCAAAGGAAGAATAGCCTGAAATCAGATTCTCTTGCTCCTGTAAATTCAAAGTCCAAAGTAGCTACCATCCTGACCGCTATGTCCAGGGTTGGGAGGTTTCCATAGTTTGGCAGAGGGAGGGGTTCTGCCAGTGCTTGCAGCCCAAGCTTTTGCTCACTGGGGTTGGGGTGGTTCCTGCAACAAGTACAATGTTCAATGCTGGGTTTGTCATAGATTTTTGTGTGTGTGTGTGTGTGTGTGTGTGTGTGTGTGTGTGTGTGTGTATGCAGCTGCCTATAGGTTTTTATTTATTTATTTTTATTATTTTTTTTATTGCTTAAAGTATTACAAAGGGTATTACATATGTGTCCATTTTTCCCCCTCCCCGCCCTAGTCAGTCCCCTAGCCTCCCCTATCCCCCAGTGTCTTATGTCCATTGGTTATGCTTATATGCATGCATAGATTTAATTGGTTAAGTTTTCCAAAAAAGATTTTTAGCCCTAGCTGGTTTGGCTCAGGGGATAGAGAGTCAGCCTGGGACTGAAGGGTCTCAGGTTCGATTCCAGTCAAGGGCACATTCTGGGTTGTGGGCTCGATCCCCAGTAGGGGGCATGTAGGAGGCAGCCAATCAATGATTCTTTCTTATCATTGATGTTTCTCTCTCTCTCTCTTTCTCCCTCTCTCTTTCTCTTCCTCTCTGAAATCAATTATATATATATATATATATATTTTTTTTTTTTTTGCTGGACCATACCCACCACATTTAGAAGTGAAACCAAACCTCAACCCCTAAAGCAATCATTTCAGAAAAAATACACTCCCCGAATGTGAGATTTAGTATGTCATCAAAGATCATAATACATAATGCGATGTCCAAGTGAAGAAGAAGCTGGATGTATGCCTGTGTGGTAGACGGAGTAATGAATGACCCCCTGAAGATGTTCATGTCCTAATCCTTGGAACTGTGATGCTGCCTTAAAGATGAAAGGGACTTTGCAGATACAATTAAGTTAAGGATTTTGAAATTGGGAGATTATCCCGGATTATCTAGGTGGCCCCAATGTATTTACAAGGGTCCTTTATAAGAGGAGGCAAGAGTGTCAAAGTCAGAGAGAGACTTGAAGATGCCATGCTATTGTATTTCAGGGTGGAGAAAGGGACCGTGATCTAAGGAATATAGGTGGCCTCTAGAATCTGGGAAGGGTAAGGAAATAAATGTTCCTCTAAAGCAGTGGTTCTCAGCCTTCTGGCCCTTTAAAACAGTTCCTCATGTTATGACCCCCAACCATAAAATTATTTTCATTGCTACTTCATAACTGTAATGCTGCTACTGTTATGAATCATAATGTAAATATCTGATATGCAGGATGGCTTTAGGCGACCCCTGTGAAAGGGTCATTCGACCGCCAAAGGGGTTGCGACCCACAGGTTGAGAACCGCTGCTCTAAAGCCTCCAGAAGGAATGCAGCCCTGACAACATCTTGGTTTTAGTCCATTAGGTCCTAGGCTGTAACATAATAAATTTGTGTTGTTTTAGGTTTTTAAATTCGTTGCAATAACAAAAGAAAATTAATATGGGTTGTTAAAAGCTTGGATTCTGTCATTAAACCAGCCTGCGTTCAGATTCCAGCTCCGCCACTTAGTGTGTGGCCTTGAGGCCTGCCGGCATATACAGAGGTCCCTGAATCACTGGCACATGTGATAAGCTCAGTGCTGGCACCATTTCACCCCAAGACTTCACCATGGGATTGCCCATGCCCACTAAATCCAGGCTCTTCTAGGCCCCATGCAGTTGCTGCCTGATGAGGTCACACCTAGGATTTTTGAAGCCTCAGCCACCATTTTGTTGAGGACCAATTGTCCTGTTATTTCTCCTGAGACTTGTGTTTTTGCTGAGGGCCATGCAACTTTGCTTTAGTCTGTCACAGTCCATAAAGAAAGAAAGAGCCACATATAAAAAAAAAAACCAGTCCATGTAAAGTAGCCACAGGATAAGGTGTAATCATCCATCAGAGCTGAATTATCATGTGGCCCAAAGCTTAAGGCCCCTTTTCCAAGTCACAGAATTTAAAAAGGAGCCAAGTGCAGAAAGCGACCTCATAAGCCAATAAAAGCCCACAATGCATTAAGGTCAAAGTATCCCTCCCATACATAAAGATCCAATCCCAGTGCCCCTCAAGATTTTTTAACGTGTTTATTTTATTCTCTCACATTCTAGCCATTCCTTTTGTTTCTCAATGTCCCTAACCAATGCACCAAATGTTGGGTAGTGCTAGGGAAGCTCTGTATTCTTTCCCAAATTCAAATGCAATTGAGAAATAAGACCAAGAAATAAGGGAAGGAAATAGACTAAAACATCATATTCATGACTGATAAAGCTGGCATTTGTGATTTATATGTGCTCCCAAGGGAAGAGTGAATGGGGGTACAGAGTTCAGAAGTACAATGAAATGCAGGTCCTTCCGCATGGAAAGAAGTAGCAGGAACTAGTAAAGTTTTCCCCATGGTTGCAGATAAATGCCTGGCTTTGATTGACATGATAAATGAGACTCAACTTAGGCAATAAGTATGCTGTTCAGGTTAACCGGGTGTAGTGCTTATGATGCATAGGCCATTTCAAACTGCAGAAGGGCCCACCCCATGGACTTCCATCAGAGCTGAAATTCACTTGTTAAATCCAATCAAAAAGTTCGCAGTGCAATAAAACAAACAAACCCAAAACTTTGTAATACTAGTCAAGGGATGATGATTATTTACTACTAAACGGTGCCCCAAATTTCATGCAAGAAGTAATTTTCATAAAAAACACAGGTTTATAATTAAAAATTGTAAACGTTTCATTGATTCATAAAGTATACTGTACAGGGTTATGTATGGAATAGGATATCGGGTAAATGACCTCCACGGCTTTGCTGGCACATATGCACTCCTTTGTTGAAATTTTCCATGACCGTTTTGCATAAATGTGGCTGAATTTCAATAAGGCTCATTTTCCTCTTGATGGCTCGGTTAATCGTCAAAATTGTCGCATTTTGGGTTCAGAAAATCCACGAGTGATTGTTGAGAAACAAATGCATCCACAACGTGTCACTGTTTGGTGCGGATTTGGGGCTGGAGGCATCATCTGACCATTCTTCTTCGAAAATGCGGCTGCTCAGGCAATAACAAAAGAGTGCGCATGCGCCAGCAAAGCCGTGGAGGCCATTTACCCGATATGCTATTCCATACATAACCCTATACTGTATACTTTATGAATCAATAAAAAATTTAGAATTTTTAGTCATAAACCTGTGTTTTCTATCAAAATTACTTCTTGCATAAATTTTGGGACACCCTTTCTATGAATTAATTATTAATTAATACAAAAAGTAGAAATTTAGGCATTGTAATATAATGAGCATAACTATTAGGGATATAACTTATAATTACCTAGAAGATCCCTTTGCGGATGACATTGGATTAGGTACAGTATTTGTAGAACCCTCATGAACTACAAAGACAAAATAGATTTTAACCCGTTTCTGAAACTCATTTGTAAGACTATGTTTTGATTTTTGCTTTTAATGTATCATATAAACACTAGAGGCCCATTGCATGAAGAGATTCGTGCAATAGGACTTCCCTTCCCCTGGCTGCTGGCAACGGTTTTCCTCTGGCACCCGGAACCCAGGCCTTTGCTCTGGCTGGAGCCTTCAGTCTTCGCTGCTCTGGCCCAGAGCCTTCAGTCTTCGCTCTGCTGCTTTGTGCCTGTGTATGCAAATTAACCACCATCTTTGTTGGGTTAATTTGCATACTTTCCTGACTGGCTAGTGAGCATAGTGGAGGGATGATCAATTTACATGCTTGTCTATTATTAGGTAAGATATTCAGGAAGAGAGAGGTCTATTTTTAAAAAGAATCTGATTTCCTAGCCTATGTTCATGCAATTGTGCAATGAAGAGATTAGCTGAAATGGGAAAGCCAAGAGATGTAGAACTCCCTGAGCTCAGAAGTTTGTAGCAAACGATACCAGTGATGGACCTTGATGGTTCATCAATCGCCTAAGACTCTGGAACTGATTAAAAATGGGGCTGGAAAAAGAGTTTGCTTATAGCTAATGTAAATCTGGGTCTTGCCCAATCAGGAAAGACACACTTCTCTACTTTATCAGGTATGCATTTTAAGTCAATAGGTATTGTTTTCATTGTCAGCTACAGCTTTACAGTTCATTCATGGTTTGCTGATTCACTGCCCTACCTCACTGTACTTCCTAGTGATATCTGAGAGCAACTCAGGTTGCTCAGAGTCGTGCATCTGTGGCTTCTTGGTGCGCACGGGCACTGGCACAGAGCTCAGGAGGGGCTAGAACCCCGGGAAGCTGCCGTTTGCCAACACAGGCCGAGCATGCTGATATGGAACAGTTTGGATAGCTCATGAGAAATCCACCTCCTCTCTTGGAAAGCTACACAACATGCGTGTTCAACTGATGTTCTGCCGGAAGCTACCACTCCACAAATTAAAAAGGAGTCATTGGGCTATTTAAAATTATATTAAAAATGTGATAATACTACGTTGGATCTATAGAACCTTTAAAATGGTTGCAATATTTTGCTTTATCTTTGTGTTCATTAACTTCCATGTTTTTCCCCAGGGAGGATTTCGGGTGATGCAGATTCCTTGAGAATATTGCTGATTTCACTGCATTCAGGAAGGATGCGTTTGGATGATCATTTCTTGTGCCTAAGGTACTTCTTTGTTTCTCAAGAATATTCCTCACTGAACCCAATAGAACTAGCATTTTAAACAGCAATGAAACTATAAAATCAGGGGCCCAAACAGTAAGGTTGAAATTTTATAGTCTTTAGCCCCAGTGGCCATAACTTGATTTTACTGCAAAGTGGTTCTGGTTGTTGCAGTCACACATTACTACCAGCTCTGGTTTGGTGGACCCTGATCTTCAACGGCTTCCATAAGCACCCACCACTGTCATACCACCCACGTGTACCTTAGTGTGTTGAAAACCTGCACTCATTTCTTGGATGTGTAGATGTTTGTGGACTGAATCATCCCTGTCAGCTACTTTGTCTGTCTTGTTTCCATTTTTTGGTTCAGTCTGGAACAAGGCCAAGAGGTCAAAGTTCTCCTGCAAATGACTTTCTCTGTCATGGCAGAAAAGCATAGGTGTGCTTATACATTAATTGTGCCAGGGGATAGCATGGCATTCTGGATATAACTGTCCCTTCCAGGGAAATAGTTATGAGTTAGTTTTCTAATGGAAGTCTGGGGGATGGCTGATTGTATAACAAGTTGAATAATTACTAAAGAGCCAATATTTGTGTTGCCTTTTAAGAAATGGTCATTATTGTTCTCGAATGGTGTCCTGACCTGAATCATCATGGTTCTAATAACTGGGTTTAAACGTTTAAATTGTTTCCCTCAGCATAGTGTTCAGCGTTACTCTATCAGAAGTGATTCTCTCAGAGCATCCTGAAGAATTCTACTCAGCCTCAAATCATTGTGGAACCTCAGTGATACAAATTTAAGAGAGGGAAAGAAGTGAGACCCAGGTTAGGTAACTCGACTCCCAAGGTTGTGTGAATGGTCCCCAAGAAGGGCTTTAAGCAGTCCAGAATACAATATCCAAAGGGGCTGTGAATGAGGCTGGCTTTACTATTCTTAATCTTGTGGTATGATCTAGTAAGAAGGAGTTGGCAGTGGGAATTCTCCCAGCAGGAATAATAAAAATTTGATTGGTGATGGCTTTGTGGATCCATGTGGATAAGACTCCAGTGAAAGATCCAGGTGAGGGGCCTGGCAAAAGCCAAAGTATCAGATCAAAGCCAAGCAGACAGGGTTCAGGGCAAGATTCCAGACTCAGCAAGGAAGAACCAGAGCATGGAACAAGCAAATGAGGCAGAAATAAAACCAATAAAGAGAACACAAAGAAGGCTAACTTGATTTTAACTCACTATGAGTGTGGGTTCCCATGGTCCTCTTCTGGAATTTGGTCTTTAGCAGGGTTTCTCAACCTTGGCACTAATAACATTTGGGGTCAGATGGTTCTGTGTTGTTGGGGATTTCCCTGTGCATTGCAAAATGTTTAGCAGCATTCATGGCCTCCATCCACTAGTTGCTAATAATACTCCTTCAATTGTGACAACCATAAATGTCTGCAGACATTGACAAATATCCCTGGGTAGAAGAAAATTACCCCAGTTGAAAACTACTAGTTGATAGTAAAAGACTAATTTCTGTCTACACTGGATGGTGGGACCACTGTTTTAATCAGGATTAGTTCAGGAATGGGCCACAGGTAAATTTGTCAATGAAGGATCTGTAGCCAAGCAGAGCCAGGGCCTGACAAAAACTATCCAAAGGCTGCTAGTACCGAAAACTTTCATAATGAGATAACCAAGTGTTGGAGGAGAGGGAGCTGAAATTTTGCTTGGAGTTTTAAAGAGAAGGGAGAAGAAAGATAAAGAAGTCAGGGTGAAGTTATGTCTAGAAGCTGAGCCAAAGGAGAGTTTAAAGTAAAGGCTGTGCCTCCTCCTTTGGGCTTATCTAGAGCAAAACCTATTATTCAGAACTCCCAGGCCTTGACTTTGGGATGAAAATCCTACATTTTTATTGAGCCCTGAACAAAGGCTCAGGTGGATATTTTATAATGAAGCCTGTGCTTCCCACGTATCTTAATGACCCATTCTCTTCTGGATCGATAGCTGGTTTCACTGTGAGAAGCTTTACACGGTGCTAACAACAGTTAGCAAAAAAATTCTAGCAATAGAAGTGCTTTATAGGTTCATATAAACTCCAGTTTGAGAGAACAGGATGCTTTTCATGCTGAATTTTGTATATATTTCTGTTTTCCTGAGAGATATTAGTTGACTGTGGAGCTAGGTTTGAGTTGAGGCCAATGAGACATGGCCGACAGCTTTGTTCCTAATAATGATGGTCACTACTGACCTTATTTATAGCTTTCTACTTCCTGTGTGCTCTCAGAGATGGTCTCAAGCAATCAGTCTGCCTCAATAAATCTTCAGCCACCGGGAATTTGGCCATTTCTAAATCCAGGACTTCTGCCACTTCTTATGGTCATTTTGGTTTTCCACAGAGCACATGTTTTCTTTTGGAGAAGTAATTAAATGTCATACAATGTGGACAAAGAAACAAGTTTGGAGCAGAGAGGCCTGCCTGGGTACCGCTCAGGAACTAGTATGGATCACTGATTTCTCTAAACATAGTTGGGCAGCTCCCAGTGTTCAAGCAAAGGCTAGTCTCCAAGTGTGTTGGAAGGACAACTTAGAGCCCTGAATGCAGTGCTGTCTCCCTACTTCTAGTACCACCAGAGGCAGTGACAGTGAGTGTGGCATTCTACAATAGTACATGGTAGTAGCAGTAATTGAATATACAATTTTGTTTGTTAAATGAAAATGAAATACTATTTCTTATAAGACTTCCGGGTATTGGGAGTTTTAGGTAAGTGGATGTGAATTTCAGGGATCTGTGGTTGGGGTTAACTTTACTTTGGCCTTCTGAGAACACTCAAAGTAGCAGATGCTGACTTTAAGAGCTCAAGAAGGAATCAACGGACAGACAGCGTGGTACCATCTTGGCCTTCTTTCCTTTACGGTGGACTCTCTTTATGTTTCTCTGCTTGCTTGATTGATTCCTCTGTTTCAGTATTATTTAGAGGAAAAGCATTCTTTCAACTTGGATATTTTTTAAAAAATACATTTTTATTGATTTCAGAGAGGAAGGGAGAAGGAGAGAGAGAGAGATAGAAATACCAATAATAAGAGGGAATCATTGATTGGCTGTCTCCTGCATGTCCCCTCCTGGTGATCGAGCCCACAACTGGGCATGTGTCCTTGACCAGAATCAAATCTGGGACGCTTCAGTCTGCAGGCTGATGCTCTATCCACTGAGCAAAACTGGCTAGGGCTTGAATATTTTTTGATAAGATTTCTGATCCAGTAGATACTTTCTTACTATTAATTAATATCTCCATACAGATTATAAAACTGCATTTGAGGTGCCAATGTGGGTAGAACTTTGCTTAAATTCTGTGTTACTTATTTTAGAACTAACAGAAATGACTATACTCCAGACATATTTAGAGTATATTTTTCATAATTTTAAAATCTGTATATTTTTAGTAATTTTTATATTGGTTTGAGGTGTGTCTGTGAGAGACGGAAAGAGAGTCAAGAATGAGAGAGCGAGAGGAAGTTAATTTTGTTTTCAGTGTCTCAGAAGGATTAACTTGGTTATTCAGGAATGATCTCAATTTTGTTTTGCACATATTTCACTCTGAATTTTATCCAGAAATTTAAGGCTGGATTGATTCTTGTTTTAATTCTAGCAACTCCAGTCTTTAAGGAGAGAGGTCTAATATATTTAGTACTCAACATTTAGGTCTTAATTTCCAGTGCTGTCCTTATATATTACACAATATTTTAATGGATTAGAATTCTGCTTGGTGGCCTTTGAAACATTTAATCATGACTTTGACATGAGGATCAACAGGAGTTCTCTGTCTTTCCTGTTTGCTAAGCTTGCTTTCCAGGACTCCTTCCTGAAAGCATACCTCAATCCTTGGAACTTGCCAATAAACACTCAAACTAAAACAATGCTCCCACTCACTTAGGTTTCTGGACTTCTCTCCACTTGACCATTTAGCCATGTGGCACAATATGATATACAGAATATTAACATCTATGGGGATGGGTAGATTTTAGACCTGCTCCTTACCAGCTTTGAAACTTTGAGAAATTGAAGAGATTTAAAATTTATACTTTGAGTTAACAAAACTTTGAAGACCCTGAAGTGATCATTGATTGCTTGCGTCATCTCCCCATTTTCACAAGAAACTAAAAGAATTAAGTAGAATTCAAAATCTATTTAATTCAAGTCATACTAAAAGAAAGCATGAATCTCAGGAGCCTCATACAAGGGCTCAATTAGGAGAAATGACTCACTTTATTTTATTTTTGTTTAATTTTTATTGTTGAAAGTATTATATATGTCCTCTTTTTCCCGCACTGACCCCTTCTAGCCAGCCCCCACCACCCACCCTCCGTCTTTACCAGCCTCTTGTCTGAGTCCCTGGATTATGCACATATGTATACAAGTTCTTTGATTGATCCCTTCCCTCCCACCCACCCACCCACCCCTGCATTCCTTTGAGATTTGAGAGTCTGTTCCACTTTAATCATGTGTGAAACACTGCAGGATGATACAAATGTGGCACTGGAAGGCACAGTCCTTCCTCTTAGAGTCCCTTCCTCTGCCTTCACGCAGGGTGAGGTCTCAGTCATCTCAACCAGATAGACATTAAAACACTTGTGGGAACCTCTCCTAGAGACCTCATAGTGTTCCCACTTTCCCTCTTGGAAAGGTATTCTCCATTCAGTTATCCTGATCTTCTTTCTACCTCTTTGGAAATTTAATATATTTCCTTTTGTTCACATATACACAAAGTTGTGAGATAGTCTCTTAGATAACATTCTATTTAAAATTCCTTAAAACAGTATATAATGATCTACCACTAAAACTAAAGCATCTTAAAAAAAACAACAACACAAGTTAGTTGTTGAAGCCTAATGGTGGTCAGTAAAGGAGCTGATAAGGGGAATATTATATTTAGCTCTTTTTTAAAGTTATTAGCCAGTAGCTATTACTGAGAATGCCTTAGTAAGAACAAAAAAAAATGAGTAATAAGATGTATTCTTGCTATATTACTTAAAAATTATTGTGTTTAATTCAGTGATATGAGTGAGCTGAACCCTTTTGGGAATGACACTACCATGGGACTATGCAGGCCTTGAGTTTGTCTAGGAAAAAAACACCTCATTTACCTTTGTGTTCAATGTCTCCTTTTCCTATTATGCTCAGCTTGGCTCCTGGGACACAGTAGGCCTGTCCAATACTATTGAAAAAAAAATGTGGAAAATTACAGAAATTATTCCTTAAAGGAATATGTGTGTATATGGAAGCTAGTGGGTAAGATTGCAGAAATCTGAAACCTAGATAGGATTCCTAGTAAGTTAGAAAGAAGCATCCCAATCAGGCCTAGAAATAGAACCATAGATAGCTGAATAGCTGAAACTGCTCTTCATCTTACTGAGAGAGCTCTCTTAGATTTTTCCATAAAATTTTTCATGGGCAGGTTTTTATATTTTTTTCATAATATTATTTGAGTTTAGTTATTTGTAGGCTTTGTCTTCAGTCATAGTAGTCTTTGTGACACTACTTAACGAAAACAGAGTGAAAAGAAATATATTCATTTTTAGTTTAGCTAATCACAGCATTGACCTGTGCAGTGGCAAATATGCCAAGCGCAGCCCACTCTATTATAACTCAACATATGTATTTCTTTAGCACTGTGCAACATTGCAGAATAAGGTTCACAGGGCTAGTGGGAAAATGGGGTTAGGGCACAACACTAAAAAATCCACCTGTGACACATAGAAAAGACAGGAATCTAATAAAATAGTAATACAGTTTTATACATGTTAAATGGTTAAGACGCACATAAATGTTACAATAAGTACAGCATTTTACAATAAAAAAGACTGAAGTTTATTTGTGGAAGTGGTTGTCACAAGGGTTGCAGTTGAATTACTGTGAAGTGGTAGAAGGAGATTACTGAAATAAAATCCAAAGTTGTAACAAGTGTGGATGGATGTGGTTCATCACACAGATGGGAACCTGCAGTAGCCGGTAGATTGGATCTAGGCACATACTAGACGCATGTATATGTGTGTGTTTTTTGTGTATTCATATACAGCTCAGTTTAGCTGCGTGTATGTAGCAAATTTAAAATTTGCATTTTGCTCAAGTTGTTCCCCGATTTTTCAATTACTTCAGGAAAAATTCACATTTTCAAAGCAAGCATGTATAGCAGAATCAACTGCAAGCAAAATGGCTAATGCTGATCATAACTTACATGTTCTGAGCCCTTATTACGTGTCAGGCACAGTTCCAATCTTTTGACATATATTAATTAGCTCATTAAATTCTGTTAACAACCTGATGAAATAGAAACTGTTATTACTCTTGGTTATAGAAAAGGACACATTCACAAAGACATGAAATAACTTGCCCAAGTTAAGAACTAAGTGGGCAAGACTCCAGCTGTCTTAACTCTCTGCTCTTCTTCCCTGTCTGCTCAAAGGAAAGTAACCACCTTTGAATGCTAAACCTCAACTTTACAGAGGAGCAAAAATTACCAAACCTTCCTGGCATATCATTTGTCATGTAATTTTAATGGGTGAACTTCTTCGAACCGGTAGGACGTTCATTGAATATGACCTGAAGGGCCTAATAATGAAGGAACTATTTAAGCTATGTCAGAAGAATCTAATTCATTAACTCACCTTGTGCTTTCTTCTCCGTTTCCTAGGCAGAATTTTAATAATGTGAAAATGGAAAGCAGTGGGAGGGGAAGAACAAATAGATGATTACACAAAGGTACATACCTATACTTTGCTAGGGGTGGATCTATATTTGGTAAGATTAGGCCCCATTGTGTTTTTATGCTTAACAGTTACAGAATTGAAACTTGTCCTTCAGGACAGGAATTTGCCATTTACGACGTTCCAACATTCCTTGTCTCCTGAGCAAAACCACTGCATTGATGTCATCTAATCCCCTTGTTTTTATATATTTCCGCTTAGCTCCATACTGTTTCCGTTCTTCTCTGGTCACTCTGCCATACTGTAATGGGAGCTGTTTTTGTTTTGTGTTGTCTCTCCTTATCCCCTTTTTATGTTTTGCTGAGGAAAAGTGAGAGTAGTAGAAGTGGTTTGCATGAAAAAACAAAGAAGCAAAATCCTTCAAGGCTTTGAGATAGTTATAAATAAGTGGTCCACTCTTCCTTATTCTTACTATTAAAGATGTATCTTTCTCTGCCACTGTTATGTAAAGTCAAATTATTTAAAAATTAAAAGTTACAAAAATTATGTGTCAGTTTTTAAAAAATAAATGTTAATTTCTTTAAAAAATGATTATTTTGTATAACCAGAATTGATAACAATTACCCAAGCCCAGTAGTTCTCAACTTTGGTTGCATGTTAGGGTCAATACCTGGGGATAGTTTTAAAATTACTTAAACAACAGCAATATCGCCCTTTCCCTCCTGTCTTTTGCTAAAAGAAAAAGAAGCTAACATGAGTTGACCAAGGGAAGGAATGCTATCTGTATTACTGTATAAGGACTGTGCTGGATAGCATAGTCATTCATCATCATTTATATACCTACCAAGTAGGTGAGGAAGAACATGGTGATTAAATATATATCTGAAATTAGAGGATTCAGAGATCTGAAGAGTGTGTAGAATTAGTTAGCTGAAGGTGAAAGTGGCATGTGAGAATGTTACAGGAAGAATAATCTAGGCCAAGGGTAAAACTCTGTGATGATAAGGAGACTGTGATTTCTGAGAAATTTTCAGAAGGTGAGTGTGGATGACTGACAGAGACTGTTCTTATGTGACCTTCCAGTCCAACCTTGGGAAGCCTGAGGGTATGACCTAGTTGGATGTTCCATCATCACTTTTCTCTCAGTGCTTCTCTGTGCACTCGCCTGCCAACAGCCACTTTCTCTTCACTGACTTCACCTACTGCTCTGTCCATATTAAGTTTCCTTTGTGATCATTTTTGTGTCTCTGTGTGTGGCAGCATCTTTTCCTCAAATATTTAAGAAACCTTGGTCAATTTGAGGCAGGAAAGGAGGGAATAAGTTCAAGGAAGACTCTGGGGACTTGGACTCTGGCCTTGGCTCCAGCATCCTATGCAAGTCCTGACTCTTTCTGAGCCTCAGTGTTCTCACCTGAAGGGGAGTGAGTAGGCCAAAGGATCTCCAGGGCTCCTTCACATTGAAAGCTTACATTTTAAAGAAGGTCTTCAAATCAAAGGTCTTCACCTTCAGATAAGGAGCTGGCTATTTATTTAGTTAAATTACTCTTTTTAAATAGCATTGCTAGGACATGAGACCAGTCAAGAAATATAACATGTTAATGCAGATAGATTCAGCCAAACTTGGGAAGCCTTATTTCTATGTAATAGAATAAATATGAATATTATAGTCAGGTGGCCCTAATTTTTGTTTATTTCTGTAGCTCTAGATGCTGCAATACCAAAGTTAAATAATAAAAATTTCATTAGACATACAATATGGGAACATGAAATCTTAATTTGTGGATATGGTGAACTCTGAGGTGAAATGGATTCAGTCATTCAAAACGATGATAATCAGGTTACATTAAGAAGTAATTTATTTAACTAAATTGAAAAAAAAAACAGTTGAAAATAGCAACTTGGTAATTCTCAAGCACTACTGTTGGGAATGTAAATTGGAACCACCATTTTTGAAAACCATTTGTCAGTATCTCTTAAAGCTGAATATATATATATATATATATATATATATATATATATATATATATATATATATATATATTCATATGAGCCAGGAATTCCACTTCCAATGTACACCCAACAGAAATGAGTACATTATATTCACTAAAAGCATGATTATAATTGGTAGTAGACCAAAACTAGAAACTATTCAAATGCCCATCAACAATGGAAGTAATAAATAAAAACACTTCCTAGTCATATAATGGAATCCATATAGCAATGTGAGTGAAGAACTTGCACCAGCACAGAAAAACATGGGTGAAATTCATAAACTTAATGCTGAGCAAAATAAAGCCACACAAAAGAGCATATAGCATATGACTCCATTTACGTATACTACAAAAACAATCAAAGCAAATCTAGGCTGTTAGATGTCAGAATGGTGCTTACCTGTTGGTGGGTTGATTGCCATTAGGGAGCATGGTAGGGGGCTTCTGGAGCAATATTCAGCTTATTGAACTATGTGCTGGTTACACTGGTATATTTAGTTTGTAAAAATGTATGATTTTTAAAACTTTCTGTATAGACATTTTATTTTAATAGCTATATTTTTAAAAAGGGTTTTGCTATTTATTAGTTCACTTGATCCATACAATTCCAGCAGATAAAAAGGGCAGGTAATGTTTCTCTAAATTTGTAGAGAGAAACAGACTCACAATTTGGTCCTAGATCTCAGGGTTAATTAGTGGTAGAGTGAGGTCAGGTATATATACCTGGTTTGAGGGAGATAACCTCTGGGGGGTGGAACTAGAACAGTGCCAGACACATAGTAGGTGCTCATAAATGTCATTTGAAGCTGCATCATCGACTAATAATGCCCTTTCAATTCTAAAGGCCATCATTTTCCCTAGAGGGACCATTTGCTCTGGTGGTCTTATGTCCCTGACGGATCAAGTGCATTTTCTCATCACAGAGAAATGGAGATGAGCCCTGAGTCAAATGTCCCAAGAAGCTGCTGAAATACCTGTGGAGAATTGCATAACTTTGTCTCTCTGAGACTTAGAAAAGAATGAGTCAGAGACTCAGTTCTCAGATATGGTGCCTAGGAAAACAGGAAGAAAGTTAACTTAGGCAGAAATCCATGAATGTGACCTTGGATAAATCATTGAACTTCTTTGTGGGCAACACTTTGGAGCACAAATCTGATACCCGCTTCTTAGGACCATAGAATACTTTTTGGTTAACCTTTTGAGACCCCTACATTTTTTGCTTTCCTATGATCAGATTCTCATTATTTTCAAGTACATCTGATTGTTTTTAAAACTTGACAGTTCCTTTGATCTTATTTAAAGTCAAATTTGATTAATTTAATATACAATTTAAGTGTGAATATGCCCAGTTTTCTGCCTGTCATCATAGTTCAGATGTACCAACAAGTTACCCAGAGCAATCAGAGGTCCTATTCAACTTTTTTGACTATGTTTGTTCCAAAAATGTAAAACAGAACTTTTCTTTCAACAGAAAATTCCAGTTATTTATGATGTGGCTAAAGAAAAGATAAGAAGTCCTGGAATGGAATCTGTTATTGCTTGGATAATAAAAACTCAGGTCCTTCTTTGGAAAAAATAGAGAATGATAAATGGTTTGATTTAGGATTTGGCTGTGATGTCAAGGTCAGCCAATGAGCACAGAGGAAATCTGAGAAAAATAAAGAGATAAATAGAAGCAGATGTTTGGAAAACCTTCTTGACTATTGCTAGTGAAGTTGTATGGTTAAAAATCAAAATTTCAGGGTTATATGTCTATCATCCTAATAAGGTTATAATGAATTGGTGTTCAAAACCTCTTTACCATGTCCACTGAACTTTACCATGAAATGACATTTTCCAAATCATGCTGCAAATTTTGTGTCTGAAGTACTTTAAGCTGACATCCTTGTGGGGGTATTCTTCAAGGAAGTCAGCTGCCATGTCTTTCAAACTCATCATCTTTATTTCAAATTAATGTGAGAGAGAAATCTTATGGGAAGGGAAAAGGAAGTAAAGTTGAAAAGTTTTTGTTTCTGATTGGTCAGAAACTATTTCCTCAGAATCAAATTTCTTTTTACCTTTAGTTGTTTCTGATGACAGGAAATAGAAAAGTTATATTTTGTTACCAAAGGCTGTCATTTGAAAAGTTTGAGTAGTCTAAAAGAGGAAATGGATCACTAATTACTGAGCCAAGAAGGAATAAAGTAGACATTTTAGAGATAGGAGGCACTTGAACACAAATGGCCAAGAAGAGCTTTTGATTATAAGACAAGACTCAAAGTATGTAAAAAGGAAAATGGTCAAGATTAGTGAGAAGGGTTTAAAACTATACTATTGAGATTTACTTGACAGTGTTCTCTAAAAAAGTCATTATGTGCTTTACTGATTAATTTTCAAAAGAGTTACGTTTCATAATATAAAAAGTGGAAAAACGATGATTGTTGCTCTCTCACTACAAAGCCTGGACTTAAATCAGTTGAATTCCCGCCTTGGTGTTAGTTGTGCAGCCTTGAGCAAATTACTTAGCCCCCTAACCCTCACTTTCTTCACCTGTAAAATGAAAAAGAAAAAATACTAGAAAAAGGAGAAGGGTAGAAATTTTACAAGAAGATGGAGCCAAAATAAAAGATGGCAAATTTGTGCACTAGTGGGTTTGCATTAATCAAAGACTTAATGGAAAATAGGTGGTTCATTCAAAATAGGATAATGTGAGGAGAGTTTATTTACAAAGGTGGGATTGCAAGTGAACCTTAAGGGATAATTGACTCACAGAGAAGTTTCGAGAGGAGGTGTGGTTGCTGGAACCCAGAAGAGAGAGTTCTATAGAGCAGGCTGCCTAGGGAGGTTCTCCAGTGGACCAAAATCCTCGGTCATGGGACAAAGCCCTTGTGGGGACAGATGAGGGAAATGAATATCCTGAATTCTCTTCTTCCTCCCTCCCATATCCTGCCACCTCTTCCTAGTGACTGAAAAGAATTGGGAGCCAAAGGGAATGACAGCTATTGATGTCATTCACACAGGCACATCTGTATTCAGGAGCGAAGAGTGTGAAGTGTGGGGAGTGAACATATAGGGCACAGAGGACATTGAAATCTTAACTAGAATCTGAAACAAAAAGAGGGATAGAATCAGATACAAAATCCATGCTATCAACAAACAATTAAAACCATGTCATTTTTTTCTGGAACTTTTCTAGTTTATTGCAATTGTAACATTCTATAAAACTGTCCAACTTGCTAAGTAGTTATCTGTTATATGAGATTGTTGGATATACATCAATTAAATTTGGGAAGCATCTGGGGAAATAATAATTTTGGTTTTAGAAGTTGGCCCAATGTGTTCTTTCTGAAAGTAAATAAAATAGATAGTAAAATGATCTGTACAGGCAATTCTTAGATTGAGATGATAAAGTTTTTTCATTTTTGTCAAGATTTGTTTTTCATTTTCTACCATGAGTGCAAGAAGACTATGAAAAAATAGTTATAGACAATTGAGATAAGTTTAAAAGAAAGAGGACCAAAACATACTGATTTATCCCACTCCAAATTATTTAATGAAATGTCAGGAGAATATTCCAGAGGACTGGGATTCATGGTGGTGAAATTCAAGAATAGAGCATTAAGAGTTGGCATTCTAAATGGAGCATGCACAGCTGGCCCATGAATGGTTCTTGTTTTAAGAGAAGGAGAGGAAAAGCTACAGGTCATTTTATACTGGTTTGACAGATCTTTCCTCAGAAAAGACTATCACAGGGATCAGTGGTAGAAGCAATATTCAGAGGATCTGCTTTGATATTTTGAAAACCATATCTGACAAAAGACACAGCTAATACTGTAGAGATTTGTATAACATTTTTGGGTAAAAACTTTTTTATTTTGTAAATATAATACTGAATGGAGGAGAAATGTGGTACTAGAGACATGGTTGCTAATACTACTAACAAGTTTTCATAATGTGTTTTTACAAATTTCATAGACAAGTTACTGAAGCCTCATAACAGTGCTGTGAGGTGCTATCCTCCTTACAAGTTAGAAATGGAAAGCCAGGGAGATAGGAACCATTCTCCAGATCACCAAAATCTTGTGAATTTATTCCAAAAATCAATCAGATATCTTGGTTAACTAATTTTTAATGAATGTATTTTGCATGCATGGTTACCACATAACAAATATTTGCTGAAGAATGAATGAGTGATTGCAGAACAAATGATATATCTGAGAACACTGTGCTTGGTTTGTTTAGCTCCGGACAATGTATGTTCCTGAAACAACACCCACAAATTTAGAGGGCACACAGAGTGTCTTTCCATGCAAATTATTTATATCTCTATGGATGTGTTTGATGAGATAGGAAAATGGTGGCCCTGGCAGAGCAGTATAAGGAGCTCCTGGTGGCCCAGAAACGTGATGGCTGTCAGCACATGCCAGCTTGCTGAAGTCAGTTGTGTGTGGTGGTTCAAGGTTAAGTCCAGGTCTCATGTTGCCTGGGAGGCCTGGAGGCCTAACCACCCATGATGGAAGGGCCTAAGAGCTACAGGCAGGCATGAAGCTTTCTAACCTGAGGGCAGATGACCTCATACCTATTGTGTCAAAAGCCACAGGTCATGTGACAGTTTAGCAGCCTTGGGCATTTACCCTTAATGTCTTTATTTATTTATTTGTTTAAAATTTTATTTATTGTTTAAAGTATTACAGATAGTAGTACCTATGTCTCCTTTCCACACCCCCCCCCACGCCCCATTGACCTTCCCCCAGCCTCCCCTACCACCCGGAACATGCCCTCACCGTCCCCCCCCCCCCCCCCCGCAGTGTCTTGTGTCCATTGTTTATGCTTATATGCATGCATACAAGTCCTTATATTGGGTCATCTGAAAACACAGTGATAAGCCAAGGTCATTGTTGGCCCTGTTTGGATCTTTGCACTAGAATTCTCTTAGGCTGTGGTCAGTGTGTATCCTTCCCACCTTGAGGCTGTTACAACCTTCCTCAGAAGAGTACAAAACAATTTGAGGCAGTTAATAGACTAACAGCAAGCCTGGTGGTGGTGACCCCCTTCTACCTTTGTACAGGGTCCTGTGGGGGGTCTACCCAAGCAGCCAGTTTGCCTCCTGGGAATCCCTCTGCTCCTTTAAACATGCCTTCCGTGATAGGAACTCTTTGAAGAGTCAAGGAAACAGATCTGTCTTCATTAACCCAAAACACTGCGTGTAATGCCACCATTGTGGGTTCAAATAGTCCTTCATGACTCTCTGACCAGGCTTCTGTAGTCCCAGAAGGAAACACCTTGAGAGTAAGACATTGCCTCCTTGACCGTGTTTAGCAAAGCCTGTTTGGGGCGTTCCCTGCCATAGGGGACCTTTAGAAAGCTCAACAGGACCCTTCAAATTCATTGCTGGGGCCCCTCTAACTCTAGTTTGAATGACACAACATGACAAAAACTTGTAAATATCCCACTAGTTCCTCCGGGAAGACCTTGAACCCACACCAGACTGAGGAATACACTTTGGGCTCAGTGCAGGCCCTAGACAGGAAGTACTGCCGCCAGACCTGAGGGTAGGATTCCAGGAATCCCACTTGAAACCTCTGCCAGATGGATACACCTTGATTCTGTGACAGTTGGGGACATAGTTTCCTTCATGGCATGAACTCAGGGTTTGGAGCTGAACAGATCTGGATTTGAAGCCCTCCATTGCCACCTAAGAGGAGCAGGGTTTTAGGCAAGTTCCTTAACTTCTCCCAGCGTCAGCTTCCCATCTACACTAGAGATCATGCTATCTACCTTATAGGGTTTCTGAGGTGATTGTGTGCCCTACAGAGAGGATTGGGGCAGATGGGCTCCCTAGGCATTCCTAACTATGAAGATAACTCCTGGATTCTTGCAGTGTCTTCATCTAAGTGCCCAATGTTTCACTTATGTGGGCTCCTTGAGCCTCGCAGTGGTCCTGTGATAGGGTGAAGAGTGGCTCTGGACATCATTATGCAAATAAAAAGTATGATAGTGGGAAACAATTTTTAGTTACTTCCCACCATAAGGTAGAACCAGGACTGATTGTTCTGCTCAATACTTTATGCAGAAAACTTTGCCAAGTCATATTTTATAAACATTCCTTCAGAGTCTGGACAGAAGAGATTCAGGTGAGACACAAAGAAGAGGGCTGTTTTACCTGAGACTAGCCACCAAGGGCACGTTAGAGAATCTTCTCTGAGGCTGAAGGATTTAGGGGATGCTAATCACTCAAATGATACTCCTGCTGGAAAAATTGTACTTCTACCACCACACCATTAATATAACCAGAGTCTTGTAATCAATTTTAGTGTTAGAGTAAGCAGCTATGAATCATTATTGGAAAAGAATGGTATTATGAAATATAGTGAAGCCATTAAAACCAACGAGGCCAGATCTATCTATATGTACTAAGATAGAGAAGAGATCTGTGAGATATGATTTACTAAAAAAGTACAGAGCAATATGTACATGTCATTGTACTTTTGAAAAATAATATTTGAAATTTATATGGCATTATTCTTTATGAGAGTAAGATTACACATCAAACTGTAGCCCATTTGTGCTTGGGATGGGGAAGGAGTAAAGGACTTTAAAATGTTTAATACATTTGTCACACATATATTTTTACAATTGCAGAACTCCAAAAATTGGGAAAAAGAGAAAACCATATCTAGCACCACACCTAGTATCTATCATATGTTTAGATATACATTTATTGAATAACAATTTGATGACTTCCATAATAATTTTCTTAAATACTACTACTACTACTAAACTTCACATTTAAATTCTGCTTTATAATATAGGAAGTTTTTTTTATATGCAGCATGTCATTTCAGTTTCCCACAAACTTGAGCTGGACAGAGAAGAGCATCTTACAAATTAGGATTTTGAAACTTTTAGAAGTTAAATTACTTTCTCAAGGTCATTTGTAAGTCGCCCTAAGACAACAGTCTAGTTCAGGGGTGAGCAACCCCTGGCACGCGTGCCAAACATGGCACACCAGTAACTTTTGCTGGCATGCGAAACCCTCTCTTATAATCTTCCATTTACAATTTTTGTGAACATTTGAATAACTTAAATGTTAAATTACAAGGAACTGGCAAGACACTTGATGTTATGTTTGGTTACATAAAGGCTTTTAAAAAGAAACTGGAAGTCTTTAAGAGGGATGTGGATGGTGAGAGATTTAGATATTTCCCAAACCTTAAGAGGCACATCAAAGACCTCCCAAAAGATGACAGAACAGACTGTCAAAGCCTTCAAAAGCTGTTTTTAAACATCATTGAGTCAACTATTGATCAGTTCTTCTCAAGATTTGCGAAATTCAGAGAACTGGAAGAGACAGCAAAACTCATGATGTTTCCAGACAGCATGAAACTGGAGGAACTAAACTTACAAATGTTTTCATGGATAGACATGGCTGACTGAAATGCAGTTGATTGAATTTCAGAGTAACTCAATTTGGAAGCAGAAATTTATTGACCTTAGGGTTGACTTGGAAAACATTGAAAACAAGCGATTAGAAACAGGACTACCAGAGAGAAGTTTCGAAAACAACTATTGAGGACTTGGAATGCCATTCCAGAAATTTTTTTCTGTTTAAAAAACTTCGCAATAGCGTTACTCTCCATGTTTTCATCCACATACGCTTGTGAGTCTTTGTTCTCAGTGATGAATTTTGTTAAGTCTCATAATAGGAGTAGCCTGACGGATGAAAGTAGTAGCTGGTACATATCTCTGAAGGTCACAAAATATAAACCTGATGTAAAATCTCTGTCATCAGTGATGCAGCAACAAAAGTCCCACTGATAATATCAAACGGAGTCATAAAGTTTTCTGTCAGACTATCAGTGTATTAATACATTTATTAAAAAATAAATGTATTTTTCATCATCATATACTGTGTTTTTGTCGCTCGAATGAATTTTATAATTTCTTCAAGGTTCTTCACATACATACACCTTAAGATATATCAAGTAGGCATAACATGTTCTCAAAAAATTAGGGTTGGCACGCAGAAGAATTTTGAGTCAGAGATTTTGCTGGTTTGGCATGCATTCACCCCTGGTCTAGTTAATTGACTTTTTATTTATTGTTTTGACAAAGATTTTTGGAATCCCCTCTGTGCTAGGTTCCCTGTTTTCTCACTATACTACATGCATGGCAACTTGTAAATAAAAATATGAAAATACAGAAGCACCACATTAGTCAGTGTCTGAAAGTAATCCTACAAACTCCTAAAAAATAGATCACTGTTAGATGCAGATACACATTGTATTTTTTTTACTTTCACCATGTGCCCTTTTAGTACTCAATCAGCTCTGGCAGACTTTATTTACTAAACCAGTTTTACCTTGCTTCTCTGAAGAATGGACTTTCTGGTTTGAACTTTAGTTTTTCCTTCCTTATGCCATTTACTTAAAGAGAAGCTCATTTAATAGTTCTTAGTTCATCTTCCTCTTTAAAAATAATCAAATGTCCATACAATCCTTTGTTTTTCTCTTCTAAAGCAGATCATTTTTCCTTCAGTTTTGTACAGAAAGAGAGGAAAAGTTTGGGAATAAAAGATGGATGGGCCAATCATCCTATGATGGGACTGGAGAAATTTGTAAATTTATCCCTGAAGAAAAATTACTTTGCCATAATGCCTCAATTTACATAATTTTTGTGGTGTGGCTTTGCAAACAGAAACATGAATCCATAGGTGTGCTTGAAGAGAAACACCAAGAAACTGTAAGCAAGTGAACTAGAGGTGTTTGCTGGCTAGACATGCACAGTGGGGAGCCAGAGGGAAAACCCTGCCCAGGCTTCTCTGCTGATGAAAGGCAAGTCAGGCTAATGTGGTTCCGGTGCTCCTGCTGCAGAAGGATGGGAGGGTAGAGGATGAAGTATTTTAAAGCAACTGAGAAGAGGAGAAATGGGTGCTAAGGATTGGTTGTTGTTTACACATTCATCCTTTCATTCTCTTATGTACCTATTATCTGTAGGAACTAACTGTGATACAGGTAAAAGGTTACTAAACAGATAGGGTTCTTGTCTTCCTGGAACAACATTCCAGGTGAAAGCTGGGGCAACAAACCATTTAAAATATTTTAATTACAGATTGAGATAAATGTTAAGCATAAACTAAACTCAGAACTATGATAGTTAACAACAATGGGGGGGGGTGGTCAGAAATGGACATATATGGGGAGACCAAGACAAATCTGAAAGGCAAAGTGATAAGCCCCTGCCAGGCATCATTCCAAACCCTGCTGCAGACCCCCCTCCCTTCCTCCCTCTGCCAGACCATAGCACTAGCCTCTTCTAAAGATTGGGAGAGCCCTAACCGGTTTGGCTCAGTGGATGAGTGTCAGCCTGTGGACTGAAGGGTCCCAGGTTCAATTCTGGTCAAGGGCATGTACCTTGGTTGTGGGCACATCCCCAGTAGGAGGTGTGCAGGAGGCAACTGATCGATGTTTCTCTTCTCATCGATGTTTCTAACTCTCTATCCTTCTCACTTCCTCTCTGTAAAAAATTAATAAAATATATTTAAAAAAATAAATAAAGATTGGGAGAAAGATGAGCCCTGTGATCAACTCCTGTGACATGGGAGCTACTTTTGTGGTGTGGCATTGTCATGGAGTGCTGTCTCTTGATGAGGAATGTAAGTTTCTCACTTCTTTACTTTGACCCATATCCTCGCTTCCAAAGTATGGCCACTTCAATTCCTGTCCTCCAGCAAAGCAGTGAGTTGAGTTTTCTTGGTGGTAGCTGCCATGCAGCTGTAGGGATTGGGAGATGAGCAGGAGGCTACTGTGTCTATGACTTTGTCTAGTGTTCTGTACACGGGGAGAAAGAAAATAATCACTTAAATGATGACAGGGAGGATTCAGGTTATGAACAAAGGAAGCCTTCATGGCTGCAGGGAGTTACCAGGACACATGATCATTGGCAGTATAGAACTCCTTTCCTAAATATTTCAGGCGCGAACTCTGGAATTGTTTCGGTACAGTCCTACCTTGGGGCAGGGAACAATCCCCAGCAGACTCAAGTGTTCCTTCAAAACCCTAGGAAGCTATAACATGGTATGTCTTTTTTTCTTCTTTCTTTTCTCGGCATATTGTTGTGTTCAAAAGCTTTCATTAGATACAGCCAACAATGAAAAAAATGCATATATTTGGAATTCCTTCCAATAGTCTTTTCTTGGAAAACTATTTAATTGCATGAGCTTTTCCAGATGTAAGCCTCACTCTATGGGAAATAACAAAGAATTTGTGAATTAAGTAAATTATCCTGCCTGCTTTTGTGCTATTTTTTTTTCCTGCATGGTTATGTATTATAAACAGAATGTTGAGGTGAATCATCAGAATTTGTTAGCAAATGCACTCTCAGAATTGCTTTGCTTAATAAAAATCAAATTTCTTAAGAAAAATGCAACAAGCTATTTTACATTTATAATAATATTGGGATTGGATATTTGAGATCTCTGTATTAAGTCAGTAAAAATGAGGCAACAAAGCTCTCTTAACAGTGAATAGCATATGATCCCAAAAGCTCTAAGTAGGAAACACTTTTACGTAAATTATAAATCTTAAATTTACAAAAGGATTTGACTACTATCAATTTTTCTTAGAGGCCTGACTGATTTTATAAAAAATTCTGCTTTGGACAAATTTTACCTACTTATTGCTAACTTGCTTGATCTTTTTGGCCCGATGCAATATGAGTAATATTAAATTCAGATTTGAAATATTGATATTTTTCTGACCTAAATGATGGCAATCCTTATAGTCTATTCTGATAAAATGAATGTTTGGAACTCTTCCTGTATCAATTATTCACACAACAGCTGGTCCTTTCTGCTACTGAGGCTGTCCTTTACCAAGGGCATCTGCTTCCCTTGGACTTGGTCTGAAGGCTTTACATTACCACAGGACTCAGGAGCCTCTCCAGCAACCCCCCTTCTACAAGGATGCCCAAGTCTTGGGACAAAGTCTCACAGAAAGAGAGTGAATTTATTTTATACTAGAGGCCTGGTGCACAAAAATTTGTGCACTGGTGTGGGGGGGTGTCCTTCAGCCCCACTTGTGTCCTCTCACAGTCTGGGACCCCTCGGGAGATAACGACCTGCTGGCTTAGGCCTGCTCCCGGGTGGCAGAGGGCAGGCCCAATCCCTAGGTGCCTGCCCCGCAGCTCCTGGTCGGGCTCAGAGCAGGGCTGATTTGGAGTTGGGGCGCTGCCCCCTGTCACACACAGATCAGGGCCCATCAGGAGGGTTGGGGCTCCATACCCTGTCACACACAGAGCAGGGCTGATCAGGGGGTTGGGGAGCTCCCCCCTGTCATGCACAGAGCAGGGCCGATCAGGGGGTTGGGGAGCTCCCCCCTGTCATGCACAGAGCAGGGCCGATCAGGGGGTTGCGGAGCTCCCCCCTGTTATGCACAGAGCAGGGCCGATCAGGAGGTTGTGATGCCACCCTCAGTCACGCTCAAGGTAGGGTCAATTGGGGGGTTGGGGTGCTGCCCCCTGTCAATCTCAAGGCAGGGTTGATGGGGAGGTTGGGGCGCCACCCCCTGTCACCCACAGAGCAGGGCCGATCAGGGGTTTGGGGCACTCCCCCCTGTCATACTCAGGGCAGGGCCGATGGGGAGGTTGCGGCTCCACCCCATCACACACAGAGCAGGGCCCATGTTGGGGTTGGGGCACCACACCCTGTCATGAACAGAGCAGGGCAGATAGGGAGGTTGTGGCCCCACCCCCTGTCACACACAGAGCCGCAAGGCGATCAGGGGGTTTGGGCGCTGCCCCTTGTCACGCTGCTCCAGGGGCCAGGAGGCCTCACTGCTCCGCTGATCCTGGTGCTGGGAGGCATAATACCCTTTTACTATATAGGATAGAGGCCTGGTGCATGGGTGGGGGCCAGCTGGTTTGCCCTGAAGGGTGTCCTGGATCAGGGTGGGGGTCCCCACTGGGGTGCCTGGCCAGCCTGGGTGAGGGGATGATGGCTGTTTTCAGCTGGTCACACCCCCTTCAGGGTGGAGGTCCCCACTGGGGTGCCTCGCCAGTCTAGGTGAGGGGCTGAGGGCTGTTTTCAGGCTGGCGGGTGACTGAAGCTCCCAGCCTCTCCTTTTTTCCTTTTTTTTTTTTTTTTTTTTTTAATTCTGGGATTTATTTACGTTCTGTGGCTGTCACTGGAGCTGAGAGCCGGCTTTAGCTCAGACCTCAGCTGCTGAAAGCAGGTTTCTGTGCTTTGTTTACCTTCTGTATTTGAAACTTTGTTGCGACTCCAGCTCTGAGATCCTGGCTGGCTGAAAGCAGGTTTCTGGGGTTTTGTTTAGCTTCTATATTTGTAACAATGTTTCTTAGAGAGCAGCTCAGAGCCCAGCAGTGGCAGGCGGGGAACCTGGCTTCCTCCATCACTGGAGCAAGCAAGCCTCCTGTTCGTGTCAGTAGCCTGGCTGCCGGCCACATCTTGGCTGGCAGTTAATTTGCATATCACCCTGATTAGCCAATGGGAAGGGTAGCGAAGTTATGGCTAATTACCATGTTTCTCTTTTATTATATAGGATCATTCCCAAGAAACATGTGCAAATGATCCACCTGGAGCTGGTGCCCATGACCTCATTCCTCCTTCATACTGGGTTCTGAGGACTAGCAGAGAGCCGGAGGAAATATTTGTTCCCAACATGTTCTGTTAGGGACACTGTTTAGCTAGGGTTGTGATTACAGTTCTGAAAATTTACATTTCCCTGGCGTAGGGAGCCAGGTCCTGGCAGAAGTTAGAAAACAGGCCTGCCCAGTGGGCATGGCATAAAGAGGACAGATACGAAATATCCTCACCTGCTTTTTTTTTTTTTTTTTTTTTTTTTTTTTTTTTTTTTTTTTTTTTTTACATTTTCTCTAGTGTGACTTTCCTGGAAATCTGTATCTGGATATTCTGCTCATGTGCATTGAGAAAAGGAATAGAAAAAAGGAGGGGGGAATGGTGCCCTTGGTAAAAAATGTTTAAAATAAATGCGAGTTTGGTGTTTAAATCAAATGTGTGCAAGCTAAAGAGTGAGATTTAGATAGAACAGTTGTATTGGAACCACCACATGAACAAGATACTCAGGTACCTGTATTCATCTATTTCTGTAAAGTTTCCCCAGGCTTTAATCCCAGTGGAGATAAATATGTTGGCATGTGGGTCAGTTCAGGAAGAAGAAAATATTTACAAGCCACATTTTTACATTTAAAATAAAAATAACCTTATTTAATTCTGTGAAAATGGATATTCTTATCATTGAGATGACTACATCAATGAATGTGAAGGACTAATAGGTGTGGCTCCTTCTGTCATTATATATTTAATTAAAATGTTAACATTTGGGCAGGTTTGAAAAGAAGCTGCCTAAAGGCTGCTCTCATTTTTTTCTCCCTGTGGTTGGAAGTCACACACAGGCAGCCCAAGGCACACAGGCGGCTCCTTGCTCTGCCAGCCCTTGCTGCTGCTTTTTGGGTTTACTTCTTGCCTCTCCGGCTAAGGAGAACTTACTGCCACACTATTCACTTTGCCTCTCAAGGTCTCAGTTCTCTCCTCAACCCTCCCCTGCAAATCCTCTTCCATCTGTAACATTCAGTGCTTTCTTGGCTTAAAAGAAAAATCAAAGTCATAATGGCCATCATTAAAATAAGCTGCCTCAATTGATGCTTACTTAGTGCTTCCTTGGACCTAAACAAGGCCCACCTAACAAGGCCCTGCGGGGAGCGGGGGCGGGGGGGCGGGGAGAGGGGTGGGGGTTACTCAGAGAAAGCCAAAGAAAAGAGGCTGCCAAAGACCTGCTCAAAGTTAAAACTTGGACCTTGATGGCAAAGCAACCTAACCTTGCCAAGTCTCGTCAGACTTCCTGGAAGGCCAGTCCACTCCCATCCTCCTCCCCCTGCCTGCCATACCCAGACCCCAATCCACAGCTTGCCTTGATTATGGTATTGAGATAATTAGGAAACAATCTATTTTATATATCCAGCTATTCATAGAGACTTAGCTCTACATATCCCTGAATGAGGTAACCTCAATTATTTGTCTAAAACCAGTGATGGCGAACCTATGACACGCGTGTCAGAGGTGACACTCGAACTCATTTTTTTTGGTTGATTTTTCTTTGTTAAATGGCATTTAAATATATAAAATAAATATCAGAAATATAAGTCTTTGTTTTACTATGGTTGCAAATATCAAAAAATTTCTATATGTGTTCAGAGTTAAGTTAGGGTTTTTCAAAATGCTGACACGCTGAGCTCAAAAGGTTCGCCATCACTGGTCTATACCATGCGAAGGCATACAAATGACCAGTGGAATGTATAAGTGAGGTTGAGGGAGGTGAACAGAGATCTTTTAATTTTGAAAATGAAGAGAGACAGCTCTGAAAGAAAAACTAAAAGGAGATGTAATGTTGAGACTGTGGATAAAGTTATATTTTAGGATAGGATTCAATTTTAGTGAGAAACTCTAATTGTTTAAGGTGAATGTAAAAGGGATGATTGTAGTCCAATACATATATTTGGTCAGCATCCAGTGAGACATTACCACATGTCACTCTTTTTGCTAAAAACTGGAAGTTAATGACAAAATCTCTGCCCTCACAAACTCCAAGTTATGGAGGAGACAGATAAACAAAGTGACAAGGAGGTATGTGAGGCTAGTACAGAATGCTCTGGGGGTAGAAGGTTGATACCCACCTCTGACCAAGACTTAAAGCATGAGGAGTTCTACTAGAAGGTGAGAGAGGCACGCCAGGCAGAGAGAACAGCATGTACAAAGAAGGGAGGTGGATGGGGACTGAGGAGCGGTGGGGGGAGGTAGTATTCAAAAAGGCCTTTGGGGTACTGCAGGCACTTCTGAAAGCTGTGGTGCATACGAGGAGGTGAAGGGATTTGCAGTTCTAGAGGGAGAAAAAGTCCTGGTTATGGGGCCTATGCCAGGGTAATGAATTGGGCCCGTTTGGTTCCATGTTTTTTTTTAAATATATTTTATTGATTTTTTTTACAGAGAGGAAGTGAGAGGGATAGAGAGTTAGAAACATCGATGAGAGAGAAACACCGATCAGCTGCCTCCTGCACACTCCCCACTGGGGATGTGTCCGCAACCAAGGTACATGACCTTGACCGGAATTGAACCTGGGACCCCTGAGTCCGCAGGCTGACACTCTATCCACTGGGCCAAACCGGTTAGGGCTCCATGGGGTTTTTTGACTAGATGTTTCTTAGTATGATTATACTGACTCAGATGGTGCTGATTTGACTGAATACTTGCCTTTCTGGGATATCTACTAGAACATCTCACAGAGTTGAGAAATAGGTAAAGGAAAGTGCCTACGAACTTAACATGAATCCTTCATTTCTGCATATCGATAATATCAAACATAAGGAAAATAAAATGATTTTGAAACATTAATAAATAGGAGATGCTGCTCTCTGCACCAAGACTGCATACTTCTGCTTTGTTATGGTCCTGCACTAGGGATCAATAACCACAGCTTGGTTTCTATACTCATGCCATTGGAATAGAACAATATTTCTTCCTTATCTTACTTTGTAAGCATGATTTTGTTATGTTCACACGGTGGGCATGACTCATAGAAACCCACCCAGTGTGGGAAATCACAAGTGTTCGCATGGCTTGTGCCTGCCCAGTTGGCAGAACGGTGCTCAAATGGCCTTTCACATGCTCTACTCCTGCCTCTACTTGTTGGCAAGTTAAAAAATGCTTAGGATGAATCAGCTGACTTTATTCACTATAGCTTTCAGCATGGGCTGGGCAATTACTTTGAAAAACTTAAGTCTGACTTTTTCACATGTCAGTTTGATAAGGTGTTAGGTAAAAATTTGGGGACTGCCCTGCTCAGTCAGAATAAACAGCTGTTATGAAGTAAATTGCTAGAGAAGAAATCATCTTGAACAGTGTTACGATTTGAAGTACTTCTCCAATGAGGAGAAGGTCTACATCACACCCTTATTCTCCAGTTCAGCTCTGGTTATGTGAAAAGCTGTTAAGTGAAATGTCACTTCACACAACTTTTCAAAATTGCGTACCCACAGTCATTGACTGCCCTTAGTTGCTGAGAGTCACTAAATAGACCACTTAGTGATAACAACCATAGACTCAGGGAAAATGACTCCTCTCCCTATTAGCAATAGGGCAGCCTTTGCAATGACCCAAACTGATGAGTCACCTGAATGTTATTTTTTTAAAACTTCATTTTATTTAGTAATAACACATTGCTCTTGAAGTAGTAAACACATGTATAGGTGAACTTTTTGAACACAATAAATCATGAATTAATTTGTATTGTAAGCTGAGCCCCATTTCATTGTTAACAAACCATTAGGTTTCTAATTTAATTTTAATGTTTGTGGTTCTCCAAGTGTTGTTCATAGACACCTCGATGTCCCAAGATTCTTCTGCATGGTTTACAAGGACAAATTCTTTTTATAATAGCCCTGGCCGGTTTGGTTCCGTGGTTAGAGTGTCAGCCCGAGCACCAGAAGATTCCAGGTTCGATTCCAATCAAAAGCACGAACCTCAGTTGCAGACATGTTTGGGAGGCAACCAATCGAGACATATTAATGTTTCTCTTTCTCTCCCCCATCCCTTCTACTCTATCTAAAAGCAATGGAAAAAAATACCCTTGAGTGAGGATTTAAAAAATGTTTTTTAATTCTTTTCATAATAATACTTACATATTATTTGCCTTTTTTTGTGTCCCTGTTGACATTTCCACTGATTATACACAAGCAATGCTTGTTAAAACTGCTGAGCAGAAATCAAGGCAGTGGCACCAAACCATAGTAGTAGTCACTGTCTTCTTCAGCACCACATACTTACAGTGGAAAATAATGATGGTTCCACACAGAGCTCTCCTGATGTAGCAGGAAGAAATTATTTATTTTATTAAACCTTGATCTTTGAGTACATTGTTTTTACTATTCTGTGTGACAACATGGAAACTAATATATGAAGCACCCCTGCCACATATTGACGTTTGGTGGTTTCCTGAAAAGAAAGCACATGTGCATTTTTAATGTAACACCATTTTTTTTTTGAAAGCATGACAAGTTATAATTATTCGGACTTGGGTATTTGGCAAACACTTTCTTAAATTAACAAAGTTAGCCTGTCACTTCAAGGAAAAGGATTGTGGAATTTACTGCCAATGATAGAATTTAAATGTTCAAGTAAAATTTGATATGGAAAAACTTATATCTGACAGCTTCCCAATATTAAAACACTTTCCCAATAAGGTTAGTGGTCATATTAATGAGTGTGTTTTCTGAAATGGTATAATGAAATGGGCTAAAATTTGGAAAGCCCGAACAACTTGGTGAACAGATATTTTCCAAATGACTAATTATGGATGACTAAGAGTTGGCTGTGGAAGTGTAAATAGTTGCTTATTTGATAAAAATTTAAAGACTGGAGATATGTCCTTGCTTCCGTGCTCATCTGCATTTCTGTTCATGTTATTCCTCTGCTTAGGCATACAGATTCTCTCAGTGTCCACAGAGAAAAACAAGTCTAACCTCTCAGTACGCATTCAAGGACTTTTACAGCTTGATTTACTGTTTTTCTTCTCTTTCTTATCCATCTCCCATTCCTTACTCTGTACATCATCCATGCTAACCTTTGTCTAAAGACAGCCTTCCCTTGCATATCTTGGGACTTTTGAATCCCTATTTTTTCTCCAGGAATGCTTCTATGCCTCTTTTCCTCCATCTAACAAATTCTCACTCATAGTTCAAGATCAAGGGTATGTTTACTGCCAATGAGAGGCCAGGTTTTCATTCATTCACTCACTCACTCATTCATTGAACAAATGGGAGATGCTAAACCACACAAAGGAAATCTGACAATCATGATAAATGCCCCTATGAGAGAGAGTCAGGAAGCTGAGAGTCTGTAATGCAAGGATTTGTCAGGGTGGGCTCCCATGAGGAAGACTTGATCTGAGCACTGAATAATGATAGGGATTAAAAGAGAAGAGGGAAGGAAAGTGCCCTATGTGGGTAATGTCTTTGTGGCAAGAGAGAGCATATGAACCACAGGGACAGGAAGAAGAGCACTGTGACTGGAGTCGGGGGAGGGAGGGAGAACATAGCACACTTGAATTGAAAGAGGAGGTAGAACCAAAAGCAGGCAGGAGCCCCTGAGCATGTTAATGAGTTTCATCTTTAACCTAAGAGATTTATGAAGTCATTAAAAACTGGAGTCATGATTAAGTCACAGATCTGCATTTTGAAAAGATCCCTGTGGCAGCTGTAGGGGAATAGACTAAAGAGAGGGAGACCAGTGATGAGGTTCCTATAATAGTCTAACAGCACAATGGTGGTGGCTTGGAGAAGGAGGTTGAAGGTAAGTGGATGGATTCAGATGATGATTATTAAGCGGTGATACTGAAAGGACTTGGTGACGGATTGAAAGTATGGGTTAAGGGAGAGGCAGGTGTCAATGATGATACCTGGGATTCTAGCTTGTGCACTGGATGCATGAAGGGGCCATCCACTGAACCAGGAGTGCCCTAAAGAAAGACCAGGATTAGGAGGGGCTCCTGACTCCCCTAGGAAGCATAGTGATGGCTATGGCGCTAGATTCACACCTTTGCTAGAGCACGCTCATTTTGTATGAACATTTGTCAATTTTGATTGTTGATAATGTTGCCATTCCTACATTGGAGGAATCTACCATTATGTGAGTCTTGATAAGAGACAGAGTACAATCTCATAGTAAAAAAACACACACAAACAAACAAAAAACAAAGAACAAACAAAAACCCAGAGTAGACCAGATGTCAGGGCTTAAACAATTATTTGCTTTTGTATAGGACTTTGAATTTGGAGCTAGTAGAAAAAAAATAATTTATAGTTGATTTCACTACAGCAGTGCTGGCATTGAAGTGATCAGAATAAACTTTGCTGTGAATCCTGCTTCTTAACCTCTCTCGGTGCCTGCCCATTTCCTGAATCTGCTTCCATAGGCCTTTTTAAAAAAATATATTTTATTGAATTTTTACAGAGAGGAAGAGAGAGGGAGAGGGATAAAGAGTTAGAAACATCGATGAGAGAGAAACATCGATTCAGCTACCTCCTGCACACTCCCTACTGGGGATGTGCCCGCAACCAAGGTACATGACCTTGACTGGAATCAAACCTGGGACCCTTTAGTCTGCAGGCCGAAGCTCTATCCACTGAGCCAAACCAATTAGGGCTCTGTAGGCCTTTTGATTGAATATAAACTGATGCTAATGATAGCTAACATCTCCTGTATATTTAAGATGAATCAGGCATTGCTTTAGTTAGTTCACACGTATTCAATATTGTAATTCTTACAAGCGATACATATACTATAGCCCTCATATGACAAATGAGAGCATAAAGCATAAAGTGGTTAAGTAGTCATATAGGTCGCATAGCTAGTAACTGATGAAAGCAGAATGGAGACCTTAGATAGAGACTAGTTACAGAGCCAGCTTTCTTATTAGGGATGGATTTTGTGACTTGTAACCAAGAACCTTGACTGGTATGTTTGTTTCTGTGCTCTGTTTCCCCCCTGGGAGCGCCAAACATGGTTATTACTGTCTGTGCCTGGCAGGGAGCACACCCAATAGACGTTCAGAGCACTCAGGGTAGAAGAAGGAATGGTTCTTCCAAAATTCACCCCTTCCTTCCCTGCAGACATGCACGGTGCTCCCACCGGCCTCTGCTCAGCTGCTCCAGGACAGAGCAGGGTCCCCAGCACCACACTCTTTCGTAGTGCTTTCTCTGCTCCATGGCACTGTTAACCCAGGGCTGCAGGTGCCAAATCAGGAATGAAAGCACCTATTGTACAACATCCCTGCAAGGGATCCGTGTTGAGGTTTTTGTGGGGACAGGGGAATGCTGAAAGCCAGCTGACAACACAACAGGACAGAGTGAAACTGTATAGTTTCGATTCCCTGAGAGCGGGAACTCGTTTGTTCAGAGCACCTGAAACAGCTAGGAAACCATGTAGTGTCCGCATTCCTTGGGAAGAAAGCTCTGTGTACACAAAGCCAGTGAAGCCATAGTCTTAAAGGTAATACTGCCCAAGCCAAGCTTTGTCCTTCCCTGGAGATGTCCTTTTGCATGTGGGGCCATTCAGTGCTGGGCTGGAAGGGGCTAAGGAGGCTGAGTTTGGGATGAAGTCTCTAATAAGCTCCTAAGGGTGGAGGGGCTGGGAACCAGGCTCTGGGGATATTCGGTGGCCTCTAGCTTACCAGTGTGGGTTATTGGATGACAGTCTCTCTGAAGCTTCATTACCAGGGTCAGTATGTGGCTTCAAAATTTCCTTGACACTTTTAAATAACTTGTGCCTTAGAAGCCACTTAAACTGGCTGGAGAGCCAGATTTTTCCTGGCCTCTAATTTCTATGGGGTCCACAGCGTCCCCTTACTGTAGTCCAAAACTAAAGGCAGTGCTGAGCTGTCCTGCAACTTTTCTTCTGTTTCTAAGACTAAGATGGGGTCTGAGAGAGTCCATACATACCTACCATTGCAGGCTCCTATTGCCTTTCACTATCACCCTCACCTCTGTTCCCTCAGGAGGCACGGGCCTCGCCATTTGAGTGTCTGTGGTGCTCTCTGCTGGCAGCTGCAGTCTCTTTGTTCCCTGGAACAGGATGCCTCTAATCCCGTTCAGGCCACTTGCCCTGATCCCTCTGACACAGAAAACAAGGTAGAGGGGGTTTTATCAATAGCCAGTGTTTACACCCTCCCTCTCCCTGAAGCCCTTCTCCGGCCTGTTTGAGAGTCAGTTACCCTTGCTATAAATTCAATCCTAAGTAAAACCAACTCCTCCCTGACATCATCCTCTCTCAGTAGCTTCCTCCTGAGGTTGTAATGGTCTCTTAACTGGGCAAGGCAAATCAGTCTTATATTTCTATGTTGTTGTTTTTGTCCATTTGTTTTATTTTTTTCCCCCAAATGGTAGAGCCAAGCGCAACACACCACCGAGCAGGGGGAGGGCCAAGGAGTGCCCTGATGGACAAGGAAGAGGTTTGGTGCCTCTCCTCCGTAATATTTACCAGCTAACACCCCCTCCCTAAATATATACTAAACCTAGGTGAAAACAGTGTGCTTGCTCTGCGATGCAGCTTTAAGATCTATCTCCTAACCCCACCTTCTGGTCAGATTGCTAACACCCAACCCCTTGATACAGAAATTCTTGGTGCTGCCACAGCTACTGGGTCAGAGATTAGAACCAGTTTCAAAACATTAGAATTCATACTATCATTCAATTTTTATTAACTGACTTTTTAAATGCATGTTGATCCCATGTTATCCCCAGTATGGCAATTCTTCCTCAATTTCTGTCACAAAAATAAGAAAGGATAGAATAGGAGCAGGAAAACCTAGTTAACTTTCTTTAAGGGAAGAAGAAATGCATTGGAAAGGATGAGACTGAGTTATTCCAAAATAAAATGTATTCATGACTTATTTTTTGATTAATATTTTAAGATTGTGATATGAGAAAAGCAAGTTGCAGAATACTATTAGTAAAAAAAGAATGGAAGGAATGAATGTGTTTATGTAAATATATATATCTTGCATGTGAAATAAAATATCTGGAAGAATACACAAAACTAATAATAGCAAATATTTATTGGCATCTACTTTGTGACAGATATTATTCTAAGTATTTTACATGTATCAACTTACTTAATCCTTATAAAAATGATAGGACAGAGCTGGTAGTATTGTGCCTGTTTTTCAGACAAGAGAACCGAGGCACAGAAAGATTAAGTAGTCTGTCTAAAGTTACATGTCTGGAGAATGCAAATCCAGAATTAGAACTGAAGCCAATATGGCTGCCTCTAGGAAAGAGAAGGGTTTGTCTAAAGAACATGAGTGAGGAGGGGGACACTTACCTTTTTTTACCTAACTCATAAAATAATTGAAAAGAAATATAAAATTAAAAATTAATTAATTTAAAAAATTACACCAACCTAGAGAGTTAGCACAGCAGTTAATAGCATCGACTTAGGGCCAGGCAACTTGTGACTAAACTTGGAAAAATTTATATCTGCTCTGTGCCAAGGGTTATTATTTTGAGGATTACATAAGTTATTATGTATAAAGTTCTTAGAAGAGTGTTTCACAGATACTAAGTGCTATTATCATCCAAAATACAAAATCTGAACTCATTCAACAATCAATAAATATTGAGCATTTACTATATACCTGTTACTGGTTTTGGTTCTGGAGACATAACAATGAACAAAATGGGGTGGGGAAGATCCTTGCTTTCACGGAGCTTTAAGTCTTCAGAGTCAGAGAGAATATTACGTGGGATGGGAAAATAAAGAGACACAATAAAGTAGAAAAATAGTGTTTGAAACAGAACATAGAATAAATACTATGCATTCAAATCAGAGTCTCATGACATATTAAATCTTAGCAACAAATGGGACTCATAGATTACATAATGTACAATCATTTCTTATTCTTAGAAGTTATATGAATCCAAAGGTGACTGTAATTTCTTGTAATGTTTATTTATATATGCTATATAACATATATTACTACTTCCAAATGGAATTTAAAATGGATTGTAACCAGAAAATCAATTTTTAAAAAGGAAAATATAACATATTGTATACTTTGGAAATAGAGAAGATTCTAGAAAAATTCTGGTAGTAACTTAAATGGCCTTGTGAAAAGTTAATCTTTCAGAATAACTCCATTTCTTTCTATGTGACTCAATGATCAAGAAAGCATTGTGATTTTAATCTATCTCAGAATCATGTCAAGAGCTTTTCAATGGCCTGGCTGTTTGAATACAGATATACATTTATGAATTTCATAGCCAGTATTCCATTGGGCATGGATTCTAAGCCTTGAAAAATGGAGATAAACTTCAAAGAGGAGCTGAAAAAGAATTAGGTACTAAAGGAAGGAGCTGTGGGAGACAATGTCCTTTGGTGGAGGAATCACATGTCCTGGGCATGAGATGGCTTCCTGCTGCCTCCTGTGATGGAATTGCCACCAAACCCCCAAAATCTTCCTCAGCCTTGTTCCTTTCTTAGATAATCTGCTTCGCTGAATGACCATCAGGAACTGTCATAACTAGTTAATACTTCCTCTGCTCTTATTTATACTCATGTCTCAGTTTTTCCAAGAAATACTAGGTGATTTGACCCATAGCTTATTAAAAACATCACTAATGGATGTTGCTCTTTTCCCACTGCACCTGGCTTTGTTGAACTCATCTGTATAGCAAAAAAAAAAGTAGAACTTAATGAAAGCATATATGGTAGATGCATGCTAAATTCTGATGCTACTTTAAGATTATTTCAGAATTAGCTCTTTGCTTCAGTAATTGTTATAGAAAGATAAGGTGAATCCAAGTTTTCTATGGTGATTGACAATATTATCTCCTTGTAATCTCCAAGAAGGCAAGAATTTTGGACTCTTCATTGTTATATAGCCACTATTTATCGTAATGGTTAGTAAGAGTAGGTGCTTAATAAATACTTAATGAATGAATAAAATAGGTAAGTGATGTTAAATTCACTCAGAAGTTAGGAAAACTGAGAACTAAGAACTAAGTCAGGCCACAGAACTAAAATGCATCCCTAGGGTTATGTGACTCTGAATCCTATGACCTCTTCCTAATGCCATATAGAATCATACCAGTAAACTCTGGCTTATCCTCAAATGTAGAAAAATAGAAAGCCTACCTGGCTGCACTTGGGTTTTGTTTGGTAGTGCTGCCCTTTCACAGACTGATACATTTTTATCACTGTTCTGAAGCTCTCCTGCCTATACACATAACCCCTCACCTCCATGCAGAGAAAATGCAGGAACTATGGGAGAAGGGCAGCACTTGTGCACCAAAGTGACAAAACTGGTGCTTCTAGGAGTCCCTGAACCATATCAGCTCACCTAGTTAAACATGTAGGACGTGGGAGAATGCAAACTTCACACAAGCAAGGATTTCTGTCTGCTTTGATCACTGATGAGTGTCAAGCACCTAGAATACCATCTGGGACTCAATAGCTATTTTTGAATTAATGAATGAGTAAATGGATGGAGAAAGTGGATTAGAATGAAGGAAAAAAGGGACAAAGAAGGTGAGGAGAGTGCGAGTGAAAAGAAGAATGGCTGTATGCAAGAAAAAGAATGTGAATCTTGGCAGTTGGTGAACTCTCTTTCCTTCTGTTTCCTGAAGGATGTGTATTACTGGCACAGGGGAAAAGATTGAGCTGAAAGACTAAGGGAATTTTTTTGGGGGGGGAATTATACACTTTGGTTCTAACTCACTTTTATAGCTGAAATAGTCAACTTGAATATTTACCTGCCTCTTTATACCTCATTTTGCACAAATTGAAATGATTTGCTATGAATTGCTGACCATCAGAGAAAGGGAGATAAAAACAACTATTAGGAAGGAATAAGAAATCCCTGTATGTTACTCTGGTGATTGGTTTTGAAGCACACACACATTGATTTGGTTATATTAGTCATCAATAGCGTGACCAGTAGGAATGTTGCTCAATTTGTAAATATTTGCCTAAGTGCTCTTAGTTGTCTTGCTTCTAGGTCCAAAGCTTGTTTCATCCTACTGCATGACTCTTCTCCCCGAGGACTAGTCCTTGAACCAGGGTGTCTAGTTCTTGAACTCTATCCAAAAGTCCATCTAACTGTCCACCAAACCCAACAGACCAAGGGGAACATAAAATGTACATGCCAAGGCCAGTGGATAGGAATTCATGGGACACTATCTTTGGGGAGAAGTCTTTGCCATGTTCAGCCTTTAGTGTCTACCTGACCAAAATCTTATCACCCAGCAGTGAGTTGCTTTTTACAGTTGTGATAACTGGAAAAGTTTTCATATGTTACCAAGTTAAAGAGAAGAGAGCTTATGAAAAGCAAGTCAGGTAACATGATCAGGAGGTAGCCTTTGGGCTGTCAGGGAGGTACTGTGGGCTCTGGTCACAGCTCTGATCTGGACTCCATGTGACTTCAACAAAGGCTCTTAACTCTTTCCTGGAAATAAGTGTTTGTTGGAAAAGAGGAAGAGCACTGAATCCTGTCTACAGAACAATGGACATCTCTTCCCGCCTAGTTTCTTCCATGACCAAGATCAGTTCTCCCATTTGTTAAATGGGACACAGACCTTCCTCTTGAGGTGATAGAGGTAATTAGTGATTCATAATTACCTCTATTCTCATTAGACTGTTTTGAATGGAGATGAAGAACATGAAAAGAGTAATAAATTATTTACTCAATCACAGAAACCACATTTAATTTGAAACAGATACTGAGTTCATGTTTTAATTTGATGTCCACAATGACTTGTTCATAGCCCACAGGTGACTTGCTGGAAAGAGCCATGCTTGCTGACAACTGCTTTGCTTAGAAATATGCCCTATGCTCCCATTTCAAATATTGCATCAGTGAAAAAGAAAGAAAACATTTCATTGAAAATTCCCTTGTGTTTTCTGCTCCATCGATACTATGATTAATTTTCTTCACAAAGAACGGGGTGTCACCAAAACTTCAAAAATATTTTGAGTGTTTTCCAGAATACATAGACTATTTTTTGAGGCATTTTATCTTGAATAACCCAAGATAACTTTCAAATGCATTTTTATGTAGTTTTGGGAGTATCTTCCTCTGTTTTTCATTACACTTTAAAATTTTTGTCAAACATTTTGAAAATGTAAGAGAAAAATCTAGCTACTTCAAAATCAATTAATGTTTGGCAATATTGGTCAAACAGGCAGGATTTGCAGTACGTTAGGTTATGTAGTTAATAGTTTTAGTGTTGTGTTAACTGCATGTAAACAAGGACTATATCCAACACAAAAATTCTAGGAGGGAAGTGTAGGGTGACTAATCTATTTGTATGTTATACACTTTTGAGAATTTTCAGTTGATCATATTCTTCTTTTCCTCACTCCCTTTTCACTGTCTGGAGGTGAATGGTCATATTGTCTACCATCTGTTTTCAAAATTTTGAAACTGTAAATTACAACATTGTGTGTGTGTGTGTGTGTGTGTGTGTGTGTGTGTGTGTGTTTGATTTTAAATACTTCAATAATTGATGGCATTCTGGTAGTAGTGAAAAATAACAGTCCTGTAACTAGTCCTGTCCTATTGAGGTCTATGTAAGATAATATAGACAGAGAGTTTTGGATAATCCATAATACTTACATTTAAGTATTTAGTTATTTAATTTATATAAGCATAAATTATTTATATTAAATTTAAATGCTTTTCCCTCAATTTATACTGAGCAAATAAAAGTTGGATTCAACACCATATTTGCTTGGAGAATGCACATACATAGAACTACAAAGCAGTTTTTAATATGTTCATATTGTGGTCAATGATTTGATTTATTTAATTTTGGCTGAAGTGACTTGGAAGTTATATAAGTGGAAAGAAAAAAGTGATATTTTATATATACATGATCTTACTGATATCTATGCACATATCATCAGGAGCAAATTTTGTTTTGATTCTCTTGCTTTGCCTTTTCTATATGCTGAATAATGGAGCAAGAAAGACATAAAACCCTAGCTTGTGTGTATCTGAACTTTAAGTCATTCTAAATTAAAATGAATTTTATTCAGTCATTTTCTTCAAATTCTGATGACAAAGCAAGTGGCACTTGACAATCTTGCTGATGATAGGAAGACTGCAAAGAAAAAGAAAATGGATATTACAAAAGAGTTTTCTTTGTATATATTTTATTACATTTATTGGGGTGACAGTGTTTAACAAGATTATATAGCTTTCAAGTGCACAGTTCTATGATATGTCATCTGTATATTGCATTGTATGCCCACCACCCAAAGTCAAATCTGTTTCTGTTACCATATACTTAACCCCCTTTACCTTTTACTACCCCCAAACCCCCTTCCCTCTGGTAACCACCATACTGTTGTCTGTGTCTATTTCTGTCTTGTTTGTTCATCTGTTGCTTTCAGTTTTATATACCACATATGTGTCAAATCATAGGATTCTTGATGTTTTCTGTCTGACTTATTTCACTTAACATGATGTTCTCAAGCTCTATCCATATTGTTGCAAATAGCAGTATTTCATCTCTTATCAACACTAATAAAAGAGAAAAATGGTAATTGGCGTACGACGATACCCTTTTCATTGGCTAATCAGGGCTATATGCAAATTAACTGCCAACTAAGATTGGCAGTTAACTGTCAACAAGATGGCGGTTAATTTGCATATGTAGGCACAATGCAGGGAGGCGAAAGGGAAAGCAGGAAGAAGCCCGCTGCCACTGACAGTGATCAGAAACCCAGGGGGGAGCTAAGAGCTGGGGGGCAGGGCAAAGGCAGCCCTGGGGCCGCCTTTGCCCTGCCCCCCAGCCATGATCGGAGAATCAGGTGCCTTTGCCGCCCTGGCCAGTGATAGCAGGAAGTAGGGGTGGAGCCAGCAATGGGAGCTGGGCACGGTCGAAGATGGCAGTCCCAGGAGCTAGGGGCCCCTTGCCTGGGCCTAAAGCGAAGCCCACGATCACGGGGCCGCTGCAGCTGTGGGTCCCCGCTCCCCGGGCCGGACGCCTCAGCCAGAGGCATCCTGCAGGGGCAGGGGCGGAGCCCGCGCAATCGCGGCACCCCCCGCTGCCACTGCAGGTCCCCGCTGCCCGGGCCCGATGCCTAGGCCAGAGGCGTCAGGCCTGGGCAAGGGGCCGATCCTGCAATTGGAGGGTGATGGGGGTCAACGCCTGAGGGCTCCCAGTATGTGAGAGGGGGCAGGCTGGGCTGAGGGACACTCCCCCCCACACACACCCAGTGCACGAATTTCGTGCACCGGGCCCCTAGTGATTAAATAATATTCCATTGTATATACATACCACATTTTCTTTATCTATCACCTATCAAAGGACACTTCAGTTGCTTCCATGTCTTGGACATTGTGAATAATGCAGCAATGAACATAGACATGCGTATATCTTTGTGAATAAAAGTTTTCAAATTTTGGGGGTAGAAACCTACAAAAGAATTTTTGAAACCATTCAGGTCTGGTTAAAAGGACAGAATAACAATGGCAATTCCCCATTTTTCAGAAATCTCCCAAAAGCAACATGGGGACAAAAGCCAGGCATGCTGCCTTGATCTGGTGGCTCAGTTGGTTGGAGCATCATCCCGTACACCAAAAAAGGTTGCAGATTTGATTCCCGGTCAGGGCATGTACCTAGGTTGCAGTTTCCATCCCCAGTCAGGGTCCATAAGAGAGGCAACTAATCAATGTTTCTCTCTCACAGTGATGTTTCTCTCTCTCTCTCTCTCTCTCTCTCTCTCTCTCTCTCTCCCTTCCTGCCTCTCTACAATAAATAAAAACATATCTTCTGGTGAGGATTAAAATAATAACAATAACAAACACTCTAACTCCATCTTTGATTAAACTGACATACTTTTAAAAACTAGAGCTACAAATAGGACAAATGCTGCCTAAGAAATGTAATAGGAAACAGGGATATGGGAAGACGTGGAGCCTGCCTGTAGCTGCAGACCTTAGAAGAAGCTGCAGATCACAATTCTATTTCCAGGGGCACAACCTAAGGAGAAAAACAATAGGAACTCATTTGCCACAATGGGAACTGAGTGGATGAGTCAGTAGGAGGGATCTCCCTGGATTTTCATTGGTAGGATATGTAAAAAAATATAAGAGTGTGACAAAACAATAAATTATGCAAAGACAGCACAGTTCCCAGAAGTGGTTTATAAGTAAGTCAGTAGGAGAAAAATTTGCTGCACCATGAATAATTCTGCAGAATAGCTCTCAGTTCACTCAAAATTAAAGCCTAAAATATTCACTCACATACATACCATATGCCATTAAAAGAAAAAAATTTTTTTTTTCTGGAACAGAACCATGGCCTCATGTCTACATAACTGTGAAATCAATGGTCCAGTAGGAGTTCACCTCATTCATATATAACTATTGATCAAAAGGAAATCAGTATAGGACATTAAGAATTTTTAAAGGGGGATGAAGAATGAGAAAGAAATAAGGAAAAACAAATGACAGGGACATAAGGTTTGCCAGAAGAAAAAAAAACAGCCTATAATAAATAGATAAAAACTATGTTGCCATTAAATTTAAGAATTTAATTAAAGATGTCTATTTCAAAAAGTATGTCTGACTACATGTCTTGTCTGAGCCTCTCATCAGAAACTACTAAACATCCTGAGTAAAATATAAATTAAAAAATATTTGCGCATGAGCTAACAACAAAGTATAAAATTCGCCCACACCAATAACTAAGTGAAAACGGGAATCCAGAGAGTTAAGTGAGTCATTGAAGCTGGCTTTGCCCGGAGCAAATCTGCAGAAACACATAATTTTTTAGTCTTTCAAGATGCAAGAGAAACGAGAACAAGTCTAGACCTGCCATAGGTGGGAGGTCTCATAGAAGACTACCTCCCAAGAATAAGATACCTCAACTTGTGCAACATCATTGTAAAACAAAACAGGTAAAAATTTACTGCTCACCCATTGGGATCAATACACTGAGGAAAAAAATAAACTCTTTTTAAAAATTTCATAACTACAAAAAGTGCTCACATGGGTTTTTAGCTCTAATTCACTATGTGTGTGGCCGAAACAAATACTAAAACAAAACAAAACAGAAATACACTAAGCTGCCATTTTAGCATCAACTGAAAAAGTTGTCAGGCATGCCAAATTCATTTCCCGTATTAGACTAACTAAATCAGAAATTCAGGGGTTGGGACTCAAGGCCCTGTGTTTTTAACAAGCCTATCATCTGATTTTGATGCATGTCAAAGTGTGAGAACCATTGCCTTAAAACAAGATTTTAGCTGAAATTGCTGCTAGGTTGATACACTAAAAAGTATAAAACATTGCTGAGGGAAGTTAAACTATAGCTAAATAAATTGAGAAAGTACCATGTTCATAGACTCAAAGACTCAATATTATTAGTCTAAAAGACTCAATTGTGCCCTAGCCGGTTTTGCTCAGTGGATAGCACGTCCACCTGCGGACCAAAGGGTCCAGGTTCAATTCCAGTCTAGGGCAAGTACCTTGGTTGCAGACTTCTTCCAGGCCCGGGCCCTGGTTGGGGCTGGTGTAGGAGGCAACCAATCGATGTGTTTCTCTCACATCGATATTTCTCTTTGTCTTTCTCTCTCTTTTCAAATCTCTCTAAAAATCAATGGAAAAAATACCCTTGAGTGAAGATTTAAAAAAAAAATAAAGACTTAATTGTTAGATTAGAAAACTCAATTCTCCACAATAAAGATAACTTAAGAAAACTGTGTTTTATTTGCATAAGGAAAAACGCATAGGTCAATGGAACAGAAATAAGCCCAGGTATTTATGACTGACTGATCATTGACAAAGGTGCAAAGACAATTCAATGGATAAATAATAGTCCTTTAATAAATGGTACTAAAATCATCAGAGACATATACAAAAATACCAATCATGACCCTCACCTCATATTATACTTCATAACCCAAAATAGATCATTGATCTAAATGTAAAATTTAAAATCTAGAAGATAACAGGAAAAAAAACTATTGTAAATTTACATTATGAAAACAGTTCTTACATAGGACAAATGAACAGATTATAAAAAAATTTATGTTTACACCATCAAAAAATAAAAACTTTGGCCCTTCAAAAGACACTAGTAGGTAAATTAAAAATTAAAACAGAGACTGATCAACAACACTCATCAAATTATCATTTAAAGTTAATGAACTTTATTACAGATCTATGAATTTATATGTTTTTAAATTATACACTTAAAATTGATCAATGTTATTATTCACCAATTATTTATTTTAAGAATTAACTGTTTAAAGCAAAAATAAGATCAATATAGTATGGGTTAATAATGTAGGCAGAAATAAAATTTATGACAATAGAAAAAAATTGAGGAACGAAATGGAAATATAATTTTATGAAATTCTTATACATGAAATGGTAAAATGTTGTTTGAAGTTAAAATGTAATAAGTTAAAGATCCATTTGTAACCAATAGGGCAACTGTAATAAATATAATTATATATTTTTCAAAAAGAGAAGAGAGAATAAAAAAAATTTTTAAAAAGTCAAAATCTAGGTTAAATAAAAAACAAATAACAAGAGGTAAATTTAAAACCAACTATATCAATAACATTTGTTCAAATATTTGAAATAAAAGACAAATTATTAGACTAGATAGAAAAGCAAGATATGCTCTTTAAAAAGGACACATTTGAAATAGTAAACAAAATATTGAAAATAAAAGGATGGAAAATGTAGTATGCCAAACTATATATTTTTTTAAAAATATATTTTATTGATTTTTTACAGAGAGGAAGGGAGAGAGATAGAGAGTTAGAAACATCGATGAGAGAGAAACATCGATCAGCTGCCTCCTGCACATCTCCTACTGGGGATGTGCCTGCAACCCAGGTACATGCCCTTGACCAGAATTGAACCTGGGACCTTTCAGTCCGCAGGCCGATGCTCTATCCACTGAGCCAGACCAGTTTTGGCAATATATTTTAATCTGAGAAAGTTTATGTGGCTCTGTTAATAGAAAAAGTAAATTCATTTTTAGTGATTAAAAGGGTTAGTTCACTAAAGTTATAGCAATTTTAAGTGTTTATGAGTCTGATAACAGAGGTTCAGAATACATAGGAAAAAAATTGACAGCAAAAGAGAGAAAATAGATATATCCACACCTCTTTCAGACATTAGTAGAACAAGAAATTAATTGACCTAGTTGACATTTCTAGAATATTACACTTAAAAACTATAGAATAAATATTCTTTTCTGGTGCACATAGAATTCACCAGTATTGACCATCCACTAAGTCAGAAAACAAATCTGAATAAATTACAAAGGATTAAAATCATGCATACAGAATATTTAAGACTTTTATGAAATTAACTATAAATCAATAACAAAAGTCAATTTATAAAACTACCTAATATTTATAAATGAATGAACACACTTTTAAATAAGATATGGTCTAGAAAACTAACAAAAGAAAATTATATTTAAATGTGTCTTGAACAGAATGATAATAAAAATACAGCATATAAAAATTTATGGAATACAAATACATCAATACTTAGAGAATAATTAGAACTTTGTTTAAATTAGAACAGAAGAAATATCTAAAATTATTGATCTAATTTTTTACCTTAAGAAGTGAAAACAGGTGAAATTTAACCCAAAATATGAATAAGAGTAAATAAATAAATAAGAGTAAATAATATGAATAAGAATCTCTCTCTCTCTCTCTCTCTCTCTCTCTCTCTCTCTATATATATATATATATATATATATATATATATATATATATATATATATATATAAAACAGCCTAAGCGACCATTACGAAAGAACAGCTGGAACGACTGGTCACTATGACATGCACTGAGCAGGCAGGCAGGTGAGTGGTTAGGAGCAAGTAGGCAGGCAGGTGAGTGGTTAGGAGCGAGTAGGCAGGCAGGTGTGTGGTTAGGAGCGAGTAGGCAGGCAAGCAGTTAGGAACAAGCAGGCAGGCAAGTGGTTAAGAGTGAGTGGTCCTGAATTTTGAGAGGGCACAGTCCAAGCTGAAGGACCCCCCCCCCATCCCCGTTCACGAATTTCATGCACCAAGCCTCTAGTCTATATATATAAAAGCCTAAGTGACCAACCGACAGAATGACTGAACAACCGACTGACTGGTCGACCGGTTGCTATGATGTGCACTGACCACCAAGGGGCAGATGCTCAATGCAGGAGCTGCCTCCTGGTGGTCAGTGAGCTCCCACAGCCATCCTCCCACAGCCAGCCAAACCTCCCACAGCCCCTCCCCCCAGCTGGCCAACCTCCAGTGGCCACTCCCACTGGCCAGCTGGCCCTGATCAGGCCCGATCGAGCTGGCTGGCCAACCTCCCATGGCCCATCCCCCCAGCCGGCCAACCTCCTGCGGTCCCTATCAGCTCTGATCACTGGACAGGTCAAAGGACCCCACACGTGCATGAATTTGTGCACTGGGCCTCTAGTAAAGGGTGTCCCAAAATTCACGCAAGAAATAATTTTGATAGAAAACACAAATTTATAATTAAAAATTGTAAATTTTTATTGATTCATAAAGTATACTGTATAGGGTTATGTATGGAACAGCATATTGGGTAAATGGCCTCATGGCTTTGCTGGCACATATGCACTCTTTTGTTACTGCCTGAGCAGCCGCATTTTTGAAGAAGAATGGTCTGATGATGCCTCCAGCCCAAATTTCCACCAAACAGTGACACGTTGTGGATGCATTTGTTTCTCAACAATCACTCGTGGATTTTCTGAACCCCAAATGCAACAATTTTGTCAATTAACCAAGCCATCAAGATGAAAATGAGCCTCATCAAAATTCAGCCATATTTATGCAAAACAGTCATGGAAAATTTCAACAAAAGAGTGTGTATGTGCCAGCAAAGCTGTAGAAGCCATTTACCTGATATGCTATTCCATATATAACCCTATACTGTATACTTTATGAATCAATAAAAAATTTCAGTTTTTAATTATAAACCTGTGTTTTCTATCAAAATTACTTCTTGAGTGAATTTTGGGACACCCTTTATATATATAATGCACAAAAAGAAAGGAGAAAAAAATCAGAGTATATCAATATAAAAAAATCAACAAAATACAGAGGAAGACAGTAAGAGAGGAAAGAAGAAACAAAAAGCCTCAAGAATAACAGGAAATAATGAACAAAATGACAATAGTAAGTCCTTCTCTGTAAGTAATTATTTTAAATGTAAATGGATGAAACTCATCAAAAGATATAGATTGGCTAACTTGATAAGAAAACAAGATCCAACTATATGCTGTCTACAAAAAACAGACTTTAATGGATTTTTAAAATATATATTTTTATTGATTTTTAGAGAGAGAAAAAGAGAGAGTGATAGAGATAGAAACATAGATGAGAAAGAGAAACATTGATTGGCTGTCTACTGGGGATTAAACCCTTAATCCAGGCATGTGCTACAACCAGGAATTGACCCTTGAACTCTTGGTTCATGGGCTGATGCTCAACCACTGAGCCACACCAGCTAGGCAAGAAAGTGACTTTAGATCTAAGGGCACATATCAGGCTACAAGTAGAGGGTTGAAAAAGATATTTCTTGAAAATGGTAACTGAAAACAGGAGTAGCCACACTAATCTCAGAAATAGAGTAAACTATAAACTGTTATAGGAGACAAAGGACAGTACATAATGGTAATGGGGGCAATAAAAGTTTTAACTATTATAAGTATTTATGTACTGAATCTCAGAGATCCTAATGTGTAAAGCAAATTTTAATAGAACTGAAGGGATAATCGGCAACACAATAATAATAGGATACTTCAATACTTCACTTTTAATAATGGATGGAACAAGATCAATAAAAAAATTCAGTACTTCAACAACACTATAGAATAGTTGTACCTAACAGAATGCTCTATCCAACAACAGAATATATACTTTTTCTTAGTGCACATGGAACATTCTACTAAGCTATGAAATTCATGGAAGAACCCTAAATTCATGTTGCTTAGTGAAAGAAACCAATCAAAAATGGCTACTATATTATTTCAACTACTAGTATATGACATTTGGGAAAGGCAAAACTATGGACACAATAAAAAGATCAGTGGTTGCTAGGGCTTGAGGGAGGAATAAATACATGGAGTATAAATAATTTTTAGGGCATTGAAACTACCCTGTATGGTACTATAATGGTGGATGCATCATTGTCAAAACCTGTAGAATATACAACACCAAGAGTGAACCCTAATGTAAGCTATGGACTTTGGGTAATAATGATTGTCACTGAAGGTTCATTCCATTGTAACAAATGTACCAATTTGGTGTGAATAACTGGGAGACAGGTGTGAAGGGGTGGCAGGGGTATAGTAGATGGGAACTCTCTGTACTGTTTGCTTATTTTTGCTGTGAATCTGAAACTGCTCTAAAAATTAAAGTCTATTTAAATGATGTATTTATAATAACAGGGAAAGATATCCAAAGTATTTTGTTTAATATAAAATAAATTATTATTATAGTTTTATGAAATTACATAAGTGCATTTGTGTGTTAAACTCTAAATTTTTCCTGCCATTAAGCAGGGAAATCTGGGGAAATGAGTAGGGAGAATAATTCCATCTTTTAATCCATATATTTATACAATTCTTAAAGTTTATATAATATTTATTATCACTTTTGCAATTATAAGCATATCTGGAAAAAATGAGTAGTGTATGCTCAATATAAACCACTAGAAAGTGTGAATAAAAATGAATGAAAATCACTGTTATTTCCCTTTCTCATCCTGAAATAACCACTTTAAGTACTCTGGTATATTCCCTCCCAGTGTTTTGTCTAGGATGTCTGTTTGTGTGTAGTTGTGTGCATGGGTATACATGCCGTCCACAGTAACTGCTCCGACGCAGTGTGGATGAATGGTGGTGTTCCAGCACACCTTGTCTGTTTCCCCAGGGTTATGCAAAGATTGCTCGAACACCTTTATTTGATGCAGGCTGGCTGAAGGGCCGTGCATGCACGGGTCCTTGTTCTTGGCTTCTTGCAGAAAAGAGATGCTTACGCTGGAGCACAGCTGCACACACCGAAGACCTGAGCTTCATTAAAGGGACCTTGTTATGCTGTTGTTCTCTCTTTCTTATAAGGTAATCCTGAGAGTGGCCTTGAATGAAGCTTGGGCTCAAACTTCTGGCAGCTTTAGCTTAGGTGCCAGCTGTTTAAAAGGGAGTCCTGGGAAATGCCAGCTGCACACTGTCCAGAGAACTTGGAGCCCTCAGATCAGTATGAGGCTGAATTTGAGCATAGCTTTTCTCTTGCTGGATGAGGAGTCTAGGGTACCAGCTGTTGTCAATAGACTGAGAGATACCCGTGGGGTCATCCTGAAGAGAATCCTGCTTATCTGCATGCCCATCTCTGAATTGAAATATTGTTGCTAGTAACTATGTTCTTGATGAGCCACTGAATTGATAAAAGAACATATGACAGATAAATGTGATTGATTTTTAAAAATTAGACTCAGCTATGACTGAAGTAGACATCTGTGTCATGGCATGGTGGTTAATGTTTAACAACTGGCTGGGGTGAGGGGTGGAGTTGTGACTTGTAGTTTTCCAATTTCCTTGGAATAAATACTCTGATCACCACCAATTTCAAGCTGCTAAATAACATCATTAAATGCAGAATTGAGAAGATATGCACACAATTAGCCCCATGCATGCTAGTACTAGCCAGTACCCTACTGATGCAGTGTGTTAGCCGGGTCATCTTTCAGTGTCAGATACCATCAGCAACAGCTATTTATATTTTTATTCATTATACTACAAGCCAGGGAAATGTGTTTCCATTTGAATTTTGATGACTTATTTTTTTGTGTTCAGCTGGGGGACAATATTTTATAGTTTAGCCTTTTAAAGATCCTACTTCTATAAACATTAGAGAGTAATAAAATTATTTCACTGGGAAGAAACAATTTTGTTCTGCTAACTATGGCAAATATCTTTAGATGTGTTGGAATGGATTCATCCTATTTCAGCTGCACTAAGATCTTTATTTAAAAAAAATGCTTAAGCTGAAACATTTGACTTATTTAACTATAGCATGTCTTTGAGTATTTTCCAGGCTACTTCTCTTACTTTTACACTTAAAATGAGGTGAATTCTACTTAGGAGATAGTGTATACACTTGAGAGAGTGATTATTAATCCAATGTCTGCACTAAGGGTGGCTTTCCTGAGGTCTCTATACACATCTCCCCTAATCCTCACATTCCCGGAGAAAAAGATTACCTAATTTATCTTGTCAGTTGGACTTAGCAGCTATGGGTCTATAGGGCAAGAGACCTTTGGGGAGAGAAACTGAGCCAAGGAAGCTCCATCTATGGCCTAATAACCCCAACTCTAGGCCTCGGGAACCAGCTGACCTCTGGGAAGGAGAGTTTGGCATTTCCTTTTCGTCTGTGCTCCAGGGTCAGCTCACATTGGCCAATCTTTTTAGGGCTTTCTCTCTACTTGGCTGGCCTTGTCCCAATTTTTTTCTTATTTAGGGAATTTCCCTTTTTCTCTCTGTGTCCTAATAGAGAAACCTCCCTTTATTCTTTCTCACCTTTACTGACGGGTTTTTTTTTTTTTTAACAGCTTAACCAACCTTCCTTATATTTTTTCACTGAAATACACTCTTTCTGGATGGTTATTTATATGTACACAGAGCTGATAAATGGCTTTGTTGTTTGATATTTATATGTTGTAAATATTCAGCCCTTAACTAAGATTTTTGAGGGGTATCAGTGGGTCTGATTCCTTAGACTGTGGCCCACAAGGGCACCTCTTGGTTGTAAGGAATCAGCTGATACTCAATAGAGAAAGTGGGTCAGGGCAAATGATACACTATCTATTCCAGTAAACATCCAAATCATAGTGTGATCTCTGTATATTAGTAGAGGAGAATTCTCTTGCAGTGTTGAGTGCAAAGCGAGCGCTAATGATCTGGAAAGGCAGGGAAGACCAAAGGAATGAATTGTTGATTTTTCTGTGTTATACCAACTGCCAATATTTTCAGCTTAGTTTTGGGGTTGATTTTTTTCATTTAATGACTTCCAGACCTGACCCTTGCCCTCTCAGCTGTGCTGAGCTGAGATTACTCACTGTATTTGACTTTATTTGTAGCATGTCAAGATCTTGTGCTTCAGTCTCAAGGTCCCCCGAGCCTGCCTGGCTGGCTGCAGAACTATAGAAAGTGAATGAAAGATAAAATTGTAAGAAAACAAGTCTTTAGACATCTCTCTTGTCCCACCCTGAGAAGTACTTATTTCACCTCTAGGCAGTGATCACATGTGGGAAAGGGAAAAGAGGCTGCAGTAACAACTCACAAATCTCTTCTAGTGCTGACAGGGTCTTGCTGGTTCTGTTTTGAACACTGGTTCCTTGAAGGAGTGGGCTGATCACTTTCCCTGCTGATATTGTTTCTACTTCAGTTTAGGGGAAATCCATGGTGCCATAATGGCCTTGCAAAATCAAACATTGTGTCCAAGCTAAGGGATGATTGAGTGAGCTATGGGAATGAGGTGTTCATGTACTGAACCTGAGAGAAGGTCAGTCAGTTGTGGTTTTGATGAACACTTTGGCTTATGTCTCCCAAAGGAGTAAGTGAAACCCATCCCAGTGATCTTGACCCTCAAGCACTTTGCATTGCTTTCCATTTATTAAATAGCTGAAGGCCACACATCTGAGTTCCTGGCCTCACTGAACTTGAATAGCCCAGCCATGGTGAAACCAAAATTCTAGGGGAATCTGGATTCCTTGTCTTTCGAAATCAAAGTATGAGTTCCACGGACAATGAGATAAGGGAAATCAAAATTTCTATTAAAGAAAAGCTCCCTGCAGTAGGGAGGGGACCCGAATGGGTTGCCAGGGCAGTTCCTTTGTCTAGGGGTTAATATATGCCCTGCTAACTTCCCATTGGTTGGTTCTAAAAAGTCAGCCCTAGCAACACCCACACAATTTAAGCTTCAAGATTCACCCAGGGAGCAGAGCCCTTTGTTCTAACGATTTTACATGGTACAGGGTGAGGCTGAGGAACTGGTTCCTGTCCACATTTGCAATATCCAGGGGCACCTCCCCTTGACATTCCTCTCCTATAGCCCCGTCCCTAACTGCCTAGATACGCCTAACTCCTCCAAGGGACATTATTTTATTCAATGCGGAACAGTGGACATCTCAAAAAGCCTTTCGAAGTTGAAATGGCAAGGAAAACAACCAGCATTCAGACACATTGGTGATGCTGGACTGCGGACTATCCTAGACAAGACGCGCATTCTGCGGCAGCTATCCTTTTCCTCCCATCTGAGTCGCCCCGGAAGCTTCCTTTTCTTATCTCATGTAGAGAGAGTTTATATGTGAGAATTCTCAAAATGTAGTATAAATTGAGATGCAGATCATTCTTCTAAGTCAAGTATACTTACAGGAGGTTTCAGAAACATTTTGAGGTTAAATATTAATTATTCACTTGTCTTACTATAAGAATGGAAGGGTGCCTTACTAATGTAAAGGCTTCCAATTCTTTTAAAGAACACCAGCAACAGGTGCTACCCTAGGCTCCAAAAAGGCAAGAGTTTTATTTTCAAAGATCTGAACCCTTTAGAAATAAAGGAGCACATAAGTAAGTAAAATATTTCCAAGGATCATTAATCCATCTCAGGAAAAGAATGTGGAAGTCTGCATAATTTCCCTTCTAATTATACCCATTCTAGCTAGACATTTTAGACTGGAGTTATTCATAAAAATGCAGTGACTTTGTCAATGTGGATATTTACTTGTGTGAGTCTCAGAGCACATGCTGGAATGTGGCAGTGTGAACTAAAACCATCTCCAGAAAGTCCCAGAGAAAAGTAAAACAAGGAAAGGGTGGCTGGGGTCAGCAAAGGAAGAGGGTGGGTGGTGCCTCTAGAAGTTGACCTTGTCAAGAAAAGAATGGTCAGAAATCGGCGAGGGGACTTTTCTCCCACAGGACTAGTGGCTATAAGGAAGCGGTAGTGGCCTGTGGTGAAGTTCGGGAGGGGCATCACTTTGAGCTCTACAGGGCTGGACTCTGCTGCGTGGGTCTGGGGTCTGTGCCCTCCGGGAAAGGGCTTGGATGGGAAATAGCTCGCAGAGTGCCTGAAGCTCTGATAACTCCTTGTAGAAGAGATTTACTAAACAGGATGCATGGACACACCAGTCCCAAGGCCAAGCCACAGAAGAAATTCTTGCTTATTCCTTGTTTGGTAGTAATAGAACCACCAGAAGCTAAAAAACCAAGTTCCAACTTCTGCCTCCAGAGACTAAGTCTGGACATTTCTTGCCAGAAACTGTAGGCGAGAGCTACAAATTCTTCTGTCTTGTAGCTATTTTTTCTGACCAAGCCTGCTGAGCAAGCCTCACCCCTGTAAGTGGCATAAAGAAGAATTTATATTGTCATTGCATGTTTTTTCTCTGATTTTAGGGATTGAAAATTAAATATTTATTACTAAGCTTTTATATATTTTTATTTCCATATATGCTCTGAATTTCTTAATTTTGTAGGCATGGGGATTAGGAGGTTTTAATAATGTCACATCCAAATATAACAATATGTTGCTAAACTTCAAATTAATTCCTTTTGAAAAGGTTGTCATGACCAAAACAATTACAGAGAACATGTGCCTCTGTGTGTCCTGGTGCCAAGAGGAGCAAAAGTAGTTAGAATAGCCAATGGCAACCCTGTCCATTTGCAAGCAAACTCCTCATCTCATTTCTGTGTTCATGGCACAAGGGGCATAGAGCTTATCACTCCTATAATATTTCTGGATGTTATGAATAATGAAAAGGGTACCAGAGAAGCACTCACTTTAAATTGTATATATTCCATCAAGTGGCCTTAGTAAATATATATATGTATATGTGTGTATATATATATAAAGTTGCCTTGCCTCTGATCTCTTTGGATTGTCCACATACAGTGTAAATAAATACATTTCTTTGGTGGGAACTGAGTAAATATAATATGGACTTACTCACAAAGTAGGAAAACATGTAATCATGGCTGAAATTGTGGGTGAGAAATAAACATTGTTATAACCAATATTTGCAAAATGATTTACAATTTGTGAAGCACCTGTGTATCCTTGTTTACATTACACTTACAGGTTTCCCGAAGAGTACTCATTTTCATGTTATGCAGCGTTCTTCGGGGAAGCTGGAGAAAAGCTTGTTGCCATGAATGATACCTCATCACCCTCCTGTTTTCCTATTGCTCCATTCCCACAGTGCCCATGTCCAGAAAAGTGCTAGGTCTTTATATCAGTCAGGAAAGACTAGGTTAGCTGCAATGTAACCACCCCCCCCCCCCACCACACACACACACACACACACACACACACACACACACACACATCTCTGTTAACAACAAAGGCTTATTCCTCACACATGTTCTATGACCATCACAGGACTAACATTCAGGGGTACAGGCTATGGGGGCTCCACAGTGTGGAGCATTATCAGTCATTGTGGCCGTGTGCATCATCGTGAGACTTCACACATTGATCTTCAAGGTGTCCACCTGGATGTGACACATGTCACTTCCACTCATTTTGTACCTCTGCCTGTCCTGGTGCCAGTAGGTATCAGTGCCAAAAACAAGTCACTTAGCCGCACCCAATTTCAAGGATTTGGGAACTCTAATCCTACCATGTGCCAGGAAGAAAGAGAACTGGAAATACCGTTGAAAAATACTAATAATTACCAGAGTTTTGTGGACAGTGGGCCTGGACCTTGGCAAAAATATGAAGGGAGAACATTTCCTCTGGTTGCTCCTGACTCTCAGTGTCCTTTTTCTTCCCTGTTTCCACCTCCTTACCTTTGCCCCTTCAGTGTCTCGGGGCCCTTTTCTTCCACCATCAGAACTAGTGACCATTTGATATTTTTGCTAGTTTGTATAATTTTAAAGTCAATGCTATATCTTCAAGATTATTTCCCTTTTTTAGCTTTATCTCTGATAATGGAGTTAAAGCCTTCCCCCCAGTGGATGGGGAGAGATTCTTTCCTGTGGAGCAGAGTTAGGGATTGAGGAGCAGAGGCAAGTGGGAGATCTTCCAATTTCACACGCTGTAGATGGGAGCATGCGTGTATGCTGGCTCCGTTTGGGAAATATAACCAGTTGACGTGAAACTTTCTCAAAGAGCTTACACTATAGTAGTGACAGAAACAAAAGTAAACACAAAGCCACACCTACAAGTCAAAATGATCCCCCCACTAGCCACCCCCACCTCTGCCAGAAAACACACAAATAAGGCATAATGGCCCTCCAAAGATATCCTTGTGCTAATCCCCAGAATCTGTGCATATGGATCCTGAGATGAGAAAATTATCCTGGATTATTTGGATGAGCCCAAAGAAATCACAAAGGCCTGTATAAGAGGGAGGCAGGAGGGCCAGAGATAGAAAAGCAGATGTGGCCACGAGCAATCTCGTGAGCAATCTCGAGAAAATAGAAAAGGCAAGAAACAAATCCTCGTCTAGAGCCTCCAGAACGAACATGTGTTTGCCAACATGTTGATTTCAGTTCTGAAAGACTCTTTTCTGACTCTGACCTCTAGAACTGAAGATAATAAATTTGTGCCGTATTAAGCTACTAAGTTTCTGGTAATTGGTTATAACAGAGATAGAAAACTCATAGATGAAGATTTTGTAAAAAGTGTTTCAGAGTAGGGCTTCAGTGTCAGACAGTTGAGTTGAGTCCTAGCTGTGAGTATTGGGAGTCAATATACACAACTTCTCTACTCCTTACATTCCTCATGGTAAAAGCAGGGCAAAGTTTACATCTTCTTATAAAAGTTGTTGTGAGATAAATCAAATGCTATTTGTTTGGCCCACAGTATGGTCTCAATGTAATTAAATAAAACACAGTCTCATAAGCATGACCACCAGGGCTGTGGCAACGCAATGGCAATGCAATGGTAGTAATAATAATGCTTAATATCCTCATAAAAATTTATTTCTTCCAGCCCTGGCTGGGTGGCTTGGATAGTTGGAGCATCATCCCACACACTAAAAAGGTTGTGGGTTCGATTCCCTGTCAGGGCACATAACTAGGTTGCCGGTTCAATACCTAGTCAGGTGTATATAAGAGGCAACTGATCAGTGTTTCTTTCTCTCTCTCCACTCCCCCTCCCTCCCCCTTACTTTCTCTAAAATAAATTAAAAACAAAAAACAAAAAAGATATCTTCAGGTGAAGATTTAAAAAATTATATCTTTCAGAGTATTTTTAATTATATGAATTTTATATAATTATTTTTTTCTTAATCCTCACCCAAGGATATGTTTTTCATTGATTCTAAAGAGAAAAGAAGGGAGCAGGAGAAAAAGAGAGAAACATTGATTGGTTGCCTTCTGTATATGCCTACAGCTTAGGTATATGCCCTGACTGGGAATTGAACCCATAGACCTTCAGTTCACAGGACGATGCTCTAACTAACTGAGAGCCATACTGGCCAGGGCTCATGTAATTCTTAGTGAAGCTTCATGAAATAAGTTAGAGCTAGCAAAAATTCCAAATGGAAAACAGCTTAGAATGATTTGAGGCTTGACTGGCATGACTTCGTAGAGATCAGGTGATAGTTGAGACAATATTTGAAGAAAGATGTGCACTTCAGTTAAAAAATACCTACTATACACCAAGTGTGTATTATAGACCTACTCTGTAGCCCACACTGTGCCAGGCCCTGAAATGAAGGTTTTACGTGCTATCAAAGAGAAGCACAGTGTACCAGGGAAGGTAATGGCATTTACTTGGCTGACAATGTCCTCTCATCACCCTTAATTTTATTTAGAAATACGTTTTTATTGATTTCAAAGAGAGGAAGGAAGAGGAAGAGAGGGATAGAAACATCAATGATGAGAGAGAATCATTAATCGGCTACCTCCTGCACAACCACTACTTGGGATCAAGTTTGCAACCTGGGCATGAGCCCTGACTGTGACCTCCTGGTTCATGGGTTGATGCTCAACTACTGACCCACACCAGCTGGGTGCCAACACCCTTTAATAAGCATCACTTCTAGCAGCCAATGCCTCAAAGATTTAAAATATTGTCTCCTGAAGGAATACTATTTTGTAATTTTGGCAAAAGTGTTTTTTCATGATGTTTCCAAGAATTTAAATATATTATGGCTATGGAAAGTTAAGGAAAGTTCAAATGAAACTAGGAGGCACTTACTTTGACTGAATGTTTATAGTTGCAGTTAATTTCATGCATTTTGGTATGATATAGACCAGGGTTCAACCTCCTGCTACTTTATTATGAACTTTGTGATCCCAGCAAAGTTGCTTACCTTCAATTCCCTCCTGTAAAATAGGACCAAAATAGTCCTTACCCTCTCAGTTTGTTTTGACAATTATAGCAAGCACTCAAATGTTATGTATTATCATAATTATTCTAACCCAGGACTTTAAAGAAATGCATTAGTTTATTAAAATAGCAAATATTAAGATGATTTTTCTTTAGAGCAGTTTATTAGAGAATTTTATGTTCCTTTGCCCTGTTTCTAAAAACATCCCCAAATGACATTTCCTGTCTCAAAATTTCTCTAATATCTATATTTGTTTCTTTCTAATTTGGGGGAAAATTTGAGAAAACGAAAGACCTATCTATCCCTTTGATTTCAGGAGTAAACTGAGGAAACAGCAAGAAAGCCGCAGGGTCTTGTTGTTACACTTTGCTTTGATTTCCTTCTTTTAGAAATAACTTCAAAATCTCTTGTTTAAAACAACCCACTGCCCCTTTTAATTCTAATTTTTTCATCCTCCAGATTGGAAGTATTTTATATCTATCACCTGGTGGGGACTATGAAACTTCCCATTCCTGCATCCCAGACACTTGCTAAACATTGAATTGCAGAAATCCCTCTTCAAATTTGAGGACACCCATGAGCTTGGACTTCTTTCTCTCCACTTTTGCTGCTTTTTATGTAAACATTTCCAGACTGCCTCACACAGATTGCTGTATGGTTTCTCCTACAAACTTGTTTTGAGCCCGAATACTTTCCATTTAGGACTGTTCCATGTTTCCTACCCCTTTGCCAATTAAGACCCAATGCCCTAGTGATTTTTCCATTCCGTGAGCTGGGTGACAGCTGAAAGGAGGTGAGTAACGGATGGGCTGCTCACTTCAAACCATCCTCTTGCAGCATTGAAAGTGATGATCTTGGAAAAAACAAACAAACCAGAAAACAATGAGTCTTCTGTCTTGTGGGGTCTCTCTCTTTTCTCTGGATTTCCTCCTGGGCAATGGAAAGACTCTCAGTAGGTTGAGTTCACTAACAGCCATTTCTCTATATGTTGGGTTTCCTCCATCTGTTTCTAATATAATTTATCTCAGAAACCAGATATTGCTCACTGCTCTTCCAGGGTCTGTATGAGTGGTAGTATATATGTCTATTTGTATGCATGTATGTGTGCATATATGTATGTGTAAGTATATATGTGTGTGTGTATTGCATGTGTATCTGTGGTGTCTGTGTGGTTTTAAGAAGGTAAAAAATAAGAACCAGAACCCTAATGCAAACTGAGTAAGATGTATAGTCTCTGTTCAGCCTTGGGTATAGGTGAAGATGGGGACCCAGCTCTGAGGCTTGGATCTGGAGAGGAGCAGAAGCACAGACATATGGTAGCCCAGACGTTCAGGGCACAGAGAATCTGCTAGTCACCTTTTACTAACTTTTAAAAATGTCTGGGAGTATTTTTAGAGGTTTGTAAAGTACCCTCAAAATGTTAGGTTTCAGAATGAGGGAAATACTGTTGTGGGTGTTTGTTGTTGTTGTTTGTTTTTTATTGTTGTTTTTTCTATAACTATTGTTTCTTCATTTTATCCTTCACGTAGGAGGGCCTGGAAAGAAAAACCATATATATAGTGGTGAATTCTTTGGTGTCAAGTATAATATCTTAGAGTTTTTAATTGCTTAATTATCGGTAATAGACACTATTTTATAAGGCTTTTTATTTTTACCAATTTCCAATATGAATTTTATCCATCTTATTTTAGTTCCAGACTGATTTCTTTAAGGCTCTAGGCAAATGGGCCTGGTATTGATTTACATGACTATGCATTATGTGCATATTGGGAACAAGCCTTGGGAGTCTAGACAGCATGATGACTCCATCAGAAATCTCATTTTCAGAAAGTGCATTGAAACATATGCTAAGTGAAATAAGCCAGTCCAAAAAAGGTAAGTATCACATGATAACACTCATTTGTGGAATATAATGAACAACATAAACTGATGAACAAAAATAAATCCAGAGACATAAAAGCATCGAAAAGACCATCAAACCTCAGAGGGAAGGCAGGAAAGGGTGGGAGGGAGGGTAAGAGATCAACCAAAGGACTTTTATGCATGCATATAAGCATAACCAGTGGACACAGACAGGAGGGAGCTAAGGGCCTGTACTGGAGGGCAGAGCAGGCAGGGAGAGGTCAATGGGGGAAAAGAGAGACATATATAATACTTTCAACAATAAAGAATTAAAAGACACATTTCATAAACTTCTACTGGCTATAAGAAAATACCCTCATGCACAATGTTGGCAAGCAAAATCATTAAGTAAAATTTCTCTTTTAATATAAGAAATTTCTGTTCTTGGAACAATCTCAAATTGCGTTTCAAGGATAAAGTACTACAGAGTGAGTTATCTCCTTTGGGTTCTGAGGATACATATAGACTAGTAGCCCGGTGCACGAAATTCGTGCACTGGGGTGGGGGGGCGGGGGAAAGTGCCCCTCAGTCTGGCCTTCACCCTCTCCAATCTGAGACCCCTCAGGGAATGTCCAACTACCTGTTTGTGCCCACACTTTTAACAGATAACAGCTCCATTGTTGTTTCTTTCTTATGCTTAAAACCATTGGAATTAGTAGGTATTCAAAGTGTGTATACATTTTGGGGGGACACCCTGTATATCTCTAGTCAGCGGTGAAAGAAACCAACAGCAGATTTGGAACCCCCAGACAGGGAACCTTGCTCACTCCCCACATGTCTCCCCACTTCACTTTCCACCTTCGTGGGCAGCAGGAGAATCAACATTTTCTGGGCCAGGAGGCAGATCTTGCGCAGCCACTCCTGGGCGCTGATGGCCTGCAGGTGCTACTTCAGCTCAGCCTGCAGGCTCCGCTTAGCGAGCTCACAGCTGTCACCACCGCCATGTGGGGAGTACAGGCCACCCTCTGCTGGCTTGCCTCCCCTGTCCAGAGGCTCTCTGCGCTGCTCACCTGGCCAGAGTGACTGGGGCTGGGTGGGAGCCAGGCGTCCTGCCCTGCCCACCCCAGCCGATCTGCCCCTGTGCGAGCTGCTGCCCCACCGGGAAGGGTCACGGATCTGGGTCCCGGGACCGTAGACAGCCTCAAGCACTGCCCCCCACCTGCCAGGTCACAGATCTGGGTCCCAGACCGTTGACAGCCTCAAGCGCTGCCCCCCACCTGCCAGGTCACGGATCCGGGTCCCGGACCTCGGATAGCCTTGCCCTCTGCCGCCCACCTTCAGTATGCAAATTAGCCACCATCTTGTTGCTTCAGGGTGGGGGTCCCCACTGGGGTGCCTGGCCAGTCTGGGTGAGGGGCTGAGGGCCGTTTTTAGGCTGCCCACACCCCCTTCAGGGTGGGGGTCCCCACTTGGGTGCCTGGCCAGCCTGGATGAGGGAATGATGGCTGTTTGCAGCTGGTCACACCCCCTTCAGGGTGGGGGTCCCCACTTGGGTGCCTGGCCAGTCTGGGTGAGGGGCTGAGGGCCGTTTTCAGGCTGGTGGGAGACTGAAGCTCCCAACTTCTCCTTTTTCTCTCTCTCTCTTTTTTTTTTATTCTGGGATTTATTTACCTTCTATGGCTGTCACTGTAGCTGAGAGCCGGCTTTAGCTCTGAGGCCCAGCTGCAGCTCTGAGACCTCGGCTGCTGAAAGCAGGGATCTGGGTTTGTTTGGATTCTATAATTGAAACTCTGTTGCGGTCCTGCTCACTCCAGCTCTGATGGCTGAAAGCAGGTTTCTGGGTTTTGTTTAACTTCTATAATTGCAACATTGTTTCTTAGAGTGCAAGCTCAGAGACCGGCAGCGTCAGGCGGGGAACCTTGGCTTCCTCCTTCACTGGAACAAGCAAGCCTCCTGTTCGCTTCAGCTGCCTGCCTGCCGGCCGCCATCTTGCTTGGCAGTTAATTTGCATATCGCCCTGATTAGCCAATCGGAAGCGTGTCGGAGCTACAGTTAATTACCATGTTTGTTTATTATTATATAGGATATATATGCTAATAAAAGAGTAATATGCTAATTAGTCCAACTGGATGATGTCTTCTGGATGTCCTTCCTGACAAAGCCAGGGCCTGGGCAAAGCCACTGGGGGTCCCAGGTGCCTTTGGCCAGCCAGAGGAGGGAAGCCTGGGTCCTAGGTGCAGGGGCCAAGGCAGAGGCAGTTAGGGGCAATCAAGCAGGCAGGGGAACAGTTAGGGGCAATCAGGCCAGCTGGGAAGCAGTTAGGGGTGATCAGGCATGCAGGCAGCAGAGGCATTTAGGGGTGATCAGGCAAGCAGGGGAGCAATTAGGGGCAATCAGTCAGGCAAGCAGAGGTAGTAAGGGGCGATCAGGCAGGCAGGCAGGCAAGTGGTTAGGAGCCAGAGGTCCCGGATTGCGAGAGAGGTGTCCAACTGCCAGTTTAGGTCTGAACTTGGATCGGGCCTAAACCGGCAATTGGACATCTCCCTAGGGGTCCCAGATTAGAGATGGTGCAGACTGGGCTGAGGGACCACCCCATGCACCAATTTCATACAGGGGACCTCTAATATATATATATATAATATATGTATTTACACTAATAAAAGAGAAAGATACAAATTGACCATACATTCACAACACCCACCAGCCAATCAGGAGTGAGTATGCAAATTAACCCAACAAAGATGGCGGGCTAATTTGCATATGTAGGTGCTGTGTGACCGGGAGTGGGACACAGGCATTCTGCACAGCCCCAGCCACTCCGGGCCTCTGGGCAACGTGGAAAGGCAGAAAGGCAGTTTTGGGCCAGATCAAAGGCAGAAAGGCAGGTCCAGCCAGAGTGAAGGCAGTGCTGGCAGCCAGGGGAAGGAAGGCCCATTCTTGCACGAATCTTTGTGCATCAGGCCTTTAATATATATATATATATATATATATATATATATATATATATATATATATATGGTGACTGGAACGGTGGAATGGCAGAACGAACAGTGGCTATGATGTGCACTGTGGCAGTAATCCAGCCTGATCTGGGCCCTGATTGCCCTCCCCTCCTGGCTGGCCCCACTCCCAATTACCCCTCAACACTTCAATTGGGGGGCAGGGCTGGCTGGCCAACTGCCCGCGGCCCCTCCCTCCTGCCAGCCCTGCCCAATGGGCCCCCATCAGGGTGGGTCGGCTGGATCCCACCCGTGCACAAATTCGTGCACCAGGCCTCTAGTGTATGTATGTGTATATATATATATATGCAAAGTATGCTTTCATGTTTCTGATCTTCACTGAGAAGAATGGAGGAAAAACTTTTAATATTATAAGACAAGTGATGGAATATTATGATGAGCTATGGATTCTCAGGTCGGGCCAACTCTCAGGTTCTGTTATAGCTTATTATGCAAAAGGTCAGATAATTCAAGTCTTTTCCCAAAGGAAAACTTTCATTACAAATTTCTTTCATTAAAGGAATTTTAAATAGTACTTTATACTTTTACATGTCTAATCTCAGTCTGTATGGTTATAATCTTGGGTATCTGTCTTGGCTTCCATATATCATTGGCAGGGGTTCATTGGTTTTCTATAGGCAGACATTTCAGATTTGGATAATGTTTTCTAGATTCTATTAAATTTACTTAATTGGTTTAAGCACACAAGTTATAAATGTTATACTTACTGTATTCATTTTATCACTATGCAGAAGGTACTTAATTATTCTATAAATTAATGCATAAAGGCTAGCTCTCCAGCTAGTCTATAGTCAAATATAGTGACATTATCATATTTTCTACTCCCCCTGATCAGCATGCACCCTGTACTTATGAGGGTCAATGAATTGAATAGATTGTATATGTCCTTGGCTAGGCATACAATGGTCCTTGTTACTATAGACAAAAAATATAGAGTAGATCTAGAGTCAAATTCCCCCAGTGCTTTATGACATTTTCCACTGGAGCTGGCAAACTCCAAGATTGAGATCTGAAAAAGAATAAGCTCCCCCAACATACTCATTTGTTACAATTTTTGCTAAGGTGAAAATGAAAGTTTCAACTAGAGTTTCCTGGCATGATCATTCTGAAAATCGGTCTACTCAATTATCTTTCAAGTCTCAATTTCACTTATTTGAATTTGATTTAAATTTGATCTCCACTGTATCCTGGAAAGCCTATGAGACTGAAAGGACCAGGACATTAGAACCATCTGGTCTAGAACCATCCAGTCTAGGCCATCATTTTTCTCATTAAAGAGGTCCAAGAGGATATATTGAAGTCCACTGGGGTAAAGCAATGCCAGAAAGAATAATAAAATTCTTTTCTAACTCATGCCTGTAATATTATTACATGCATTTTCCTAAGAAAAATTCATATTAATAAATGTAAGAGGTAGAAATGCATAATGGGATTTTAAATCTATTCATTTAAAGATACCTTTGGGTATACAAAAAATTTTAATCTGAAGCTCAGCCAAAATTCTTTTATTTTTTACACAAAAGAAATATTTGGAAGCAAATATTTTTTTTCTGGGACAAAACTTGGCTATAAGAAAAACAAAATGTTATCAACTTCTCCTCAGTAATTGGCTTATAAATGGAAAAATCTAATCAAATCACTCTTCTTTGTGAATCAATATTCACTGACTCCCTGTTGCCTGCAAGATAAAATTGAAATTCCTTATTATGACATTTACAGTCCTTTATGATCTGTGCCAGGCACTGTACTAGGCTTAGCATGGCTACTATCTCATATCATTTCTCAGAAGATCTTTACAAAATAACATCACTATCTCCACCTTAGAGGTGAGAAAACAGAGAAGCAGCGAGATTGCCCCAAGTCACTTTGTAGTTCTAGTAACATAGTTAGGGTGTGTGACACCAAACATTGTCCCACCACATTTTGCTAGCCTTTGAACTTTCCTGCAGAAGTTACATCAGAAATGCCTGAAAAAAAAATAAACATAGATAAATAGACAGATAAAGCTATTTCTGCAGTCAAGTGACCATTTGAAGGAAGAAATAGTTTAAAATATAATGGTGAAGATGGTGAAAATGGGCTAACTAAATTATCTTTGTTGTCTTATTCCCATGCCCCAGAGCGTGGGAATCTCTAGAGAAAAGTTTAAATTCCTTGAGGAAATTTCATGATGTTTTTAGTTCACAGCATGTGTTGTAATTAATGATCATTCCTTTTAAAGTAGCAGATACCACTAAAAAATTCCCAAACACTGTGTAGCAGTGCCCTAAAGAAATGCACTATGAACTCTAGGTAAGAGCAGAAGTCTAGGGCTTTGTCATTCACTATGGCAGCCACTTAGGGACATATATTTATTCAGGATTTGAAATTCAGCTAGTCTAAATTGAGATATGCTGTAAGGGTAAAAAACACACTGAATTTCAAAGAAAAAAGTAAAATAACTCATTAATAATTTTAATCGATTACATATAGAAATGATAATATTTTGCATACAAGGGGCTAAATGGAATACATTCTATTATTACCTGTTTAGTTTTAAAATTTCACTACAAAAATTTATAAGTACATATGTGGTTCACTTTATATTTCTATTAGACAGCTATAGTCTAGGTAGAAGTGAGTTATTTTCAGATTTCCTTCCCAGGGGACTTCAACCTTAGAAAAGTATTGGAAGAGAGAAGCATCTTTCAAAAATTCAGAACACATTTGCATTTTTTTTAAAATCTGAGGTTTACTGGGGACAGTATCTCTCTAACACAGGTGTCCTGAGAACAAAGTTGAACACAGAGCTGCCATTGGCTGTGGCCTCCAAGAGCTGTGATATCATAAGAAGAGTAGGCTTGTTCTAGAGGAGTTTTGGTCATGTTTTTCTGTTGCTGTGTGTTCAAATCAAGGCCATATCCACACAGCATAATAATAAACAGCAGTAATAAAGGCCCTGAAGCTCTATGTAATAATTGCCTATAATGGATCCTGGATGAGGCAGAACCACTCATTGGCTGAGAGTAGAAATCTGTAAAACTAGTTAGGTGTGTTGAAGATGGTCTTCGTTCTGCACATTTCTACTTTCCAGTATTCACATTAAATTTAATCTCTGTATGTATCTGTGTAACATAAAACATATAAATATAGCCACTCTAAAGAAATGGCTCAAAAGTGATAGAAGTTTATTTTTCACTCACATAAAATTAAAAAAACACAGTAATTTTCAATTGATGGGAGGCTCTTCCTTTTCCAGGTGGTGGTTTTGGGACCTTGGCTCTTTCCTTCTTGTGGCCTCCTCCCCTTTAACATATGACTTCCAAGGTGACAGTGCTCACATTTATCAAGCCAGAAAGGAAAGTGCTCAAGGCCACATTTCCATTGGCTAGAATTGTCATAGTCTGTTTGTGGGCCCTGAAAGAAGAGGACCATTTTGATAAACACTAACTATGCAGTCTCTTATATAATCTACTCTTCTCAGTCAGCAAATATCAACTCTTCCCCTACAGAGAACTTACTCATTCTTTCCCCAAGGGAAACAACACAAGGGGAGGCAACAGAACTACCACATCAGCTCGAAGTCTGGCATGTCCAGTTCATGTGCAGTCCTGTCATTTTTTGATATTTTGAACTTTGGGTTGAGAAGTTGATCTCAAAAGTGTTTTTTAAACACATGTGTGCGCGCGCACACACACACACACACACATACCCACATACCACCACCACCACCACCACCTTAATTATAGAGTTATTTTTAATTCCAGAACAATGGATTTCTTTGGTAGGTTGAATCTAAAATAATCTGAGTCAATTGCTTGATAGCATATGGACAAATTATAATTATTTTGTAGCTTCTCCATGAATTGAGTTGGAATCCTACTAATGATAACCTCAATGCAATGTTTATATTTTCTTTGCCACAGGATCATAGAGAGTCACTGACCTACATTTTTCTTCATATTCCAATTTCACTGTCACTCTACACATCCCAGCTCCAACCTCCAGGTCATTGCCATCCCCAGAAATCATTACAAAGAATGGACAAAAATCTTATCTCAAGGGTTTTTGTTTGTTTTTAAACAGTGCTTTGCTTTTAGAAAGTATGTATCTAGGAGGCAAGAGCAAAAGTGAGCAATCCTTGCTTAAGAAGGAGTATCAGCTCTGCCCCTGAATTTTTATACAGGCTCCATTATCAACTGAAGAGCCTTGAGGACTTCTCCTGAAGCCATGTACCGCCCCCTAATACCAATGCACACTTTCTATTCTCCAGCTCATAACAAGTATAAGTGGAAGATCTAAAACAAGTAGGTTCAAATAGTTGCTCCAAGAAGATGTGGACCTAAATCCTCAACTTACTATGTACAAATCTTGTTAATCATTAACCTCTTTGAACCTCATTTTTCCTCTCTGCATAATAATGATCATATCTGTCAGAGATTTGTTATAAAGAGTCAACTAGAATATCAGAAAATGTAGAACATAGTGCCTAACCCATAACAAGTACTTAATTCATGATATGTTTTTTCTCACTTTTCTTACTTTGGACATCATCCCAATTGCAACATCACAACCCTCCTTCCCCAACCAACCACATACACACCTTGACAGTGGCCTTCAGTGTTCTGATTACTAGCCCAGGCTGCTGATGTTGGGCACACTTTTTCACTTTCTCCTGCAGCCTCAGCACATCCTCAGCCCCCAGTTGAAGATGCTTAGGAGCCATCTTCCTCCCAATGTTCTGTCAGTTCGTTTTACTGTAATCACGTTTCATCCAGCCCCAGCCCACATCTCTTTTATACCAGTGGCTATTGGCAGCAAGAAAATTAGTGACCACAATAGCTGAAGACTAAAGGCCAGTCAAGGGAACCAAAATTTAACTGGGATCTGATGAGTTCACATGAGTGTGTGTGTGTGTGTGTGTGTGTGTGTGTGTGTGTGTGTGTGTATTTGTGAGAGAGGGACAAAGAGACACACACAGAGAAATATATTGAGTGAGAGAATATGTACCAAGAAACACAACTCAAAAATGAATTATAAGATTTTTAAATAAGAAGTTTGGATGAAGAAATACATAAGGCTCCCAGAGGATGCCTGGGAACAAAACACATGTGTGTGTGATACAGAAGGAGGGAGGGAGAGATAAAGAGGAGTCAGCAGGATGCATCATTGAATTAATGTGAAAGAAGGGAGAAAAAGGCATGTACTAGTAGTGGGAAAGGGAAAAATAGAATTAAAACATGTGGATATGTGTAGATAGTTGGATATATGTTCATATCTCAAAACATGTATAATATATATATATATATACATATATATATATATATATATATATACCCATCATAAATAGAATTTTATGAAATTGTATCAAAAATAAATTGCTTGTTCCAAAGATTAATAACCAGATCAATTCAGGAAGAGAACTCAATGCTCCATATGTAACTCCCCCTTCCCCAGGGGATAAACGTAGCTCTGGACAAGCAACCTATATATAGAAAAGGCCAGCATCATTAGGAGGTGAATGCTTGATTCATGATTAATGATGGCCAGTGTCCAGCCAAGGAAACCCTGCATCTGCCCTTAACCACATCCTTTAAGCCTAGATGTTACTGCCTTATATGGACCACCAACAGAAAAGGAAGAGAGTATCTTTCTAGAGTCCCCACACAAATAATATAAGTGGGATTTAGCCCATTTTCAAGTCAGCTTGGATTCAGAAGAAATGATCTTTGTTTGATAGGGACCAACTAGGCCAGAGAGGGAGAAAGGCTTCCCTTTTCTGTAGAAAAGAGCCAGTGCTCTGTGGTGACTTGCCTTCTCTGAGAAGGCTTCTGAGCCTGTCTCAGAAGGGACTGTTTTTCTGATACTAATCCCACTATCACCCTGTGTGCACTTGGTGACTCACAGTAGATGAACTGGCATTCTCAGAGCTGTGCCTTTATCACCACTGGGAGAGCAGAGTGGAGCAGAGCAGCTGTCTCATCAGTCTGACTTTTCCTCCTGGGCTTTCTCCTGGCCATTCCCAGTACAGTGGAGCGTTGCCATGCTCATGGACACAACTCACAGGAAAGTAGTTTCTTTGAATAACAAATGCTTTGGCCAGATACTGGCCTCACAAACTACTCAGTTCCAGATAGTGAGGAAAGCTCTTAGTACAGTAATAATACTGACAGCATAAACAACTAAGGCTACGAATATATTACTACTACTACTACTACTACTACTACTACTACTGCTGCTGCTGCTACTACTACTACACAGTGAGATGGAATCACCACCCTATAATTAATGCACTCTCCTGGAATTTTAACATCTGATTTGAAAACATATCTCTTATTCATTGACAAAAGACAAAGGGAAACTTCAGTAACATCTCTAAAGCTTACAGAGAATGGGTATAGAATTATATTAAAATGTCTTGCTATCCCACTTTCCTCAAGGTATACAGCAATGCAACTTCAGGCAACTGTGAAAAAGAGACAGTGGAGAGTAGCTCCAAGAGGAAAAACTCCAGCCAAGGGTCATTGTGTCATAGCTTTCCCTCTGTACCACTTTGAGTTTGGGGCATTTTTTTCAAATTGTGTATCCAAAACATATCCTGGAGAGTTAACAGTGTCTCTGATTAATTAATTCTGCTAATGACAACTACACTAACCCCAAGGCCTTAGGAAACCACTGGTAAATAAATTGATTATTTTTAAGTTTTTATCTTGAAAAAATTATAGGTCCACATGTAGTTGTAAGCAACAATACAAAAAATTCCTGTACCCTTTACTTGGTTTCCTCTAATGGCAGGAATTTGTAAGAGTAATTTCCTCTTACAAATGTTATCTCTGCAAAAACAATAGCTAAATATCAACCAGGAGATTGATATTGACACAACCTACTGGTCTTATTCAGATATTCAGATTTCCCCAACTTTACTTATACTTATTTGTGTCTATATTTAGTCCTATGTCATTCTATCACATGTGTAGCTTTGTGAATCCAGCACCACAGTCAATATACAAAACAGTTCAGTTACCACAATGTCTCCTTTATATTGCTCAAATGAAAGGAACTTTCCTCACTGAGTAGTTCAGGGTAATGTTTGTAACTGAGGTATTATAAAAAGAGAGAAAAAAACCCACACCCTGATCTTATAAGCCAGTGATTATTATGCTTTCACAAGAAATGGAATTAAACAGTTCATTTTCTCCCCTTTTAATTCACCTGACACATAATGTGTTAGAATACATTTATCTCAAGTTTCTCTGGAAAAGACTGTTTATTTTTCTCTATATTCAATTCTTCCCAGACCAAACACACACAAACAGAAAAATGCAAAAAGCTGATGTAGGCCATGGGGAAAAAAAAAAGCTGGCAGAGTCCCATTTGGATTGAAAGGGTTTTCTATGGGCAAAGAACTGTGAAATTGCTTAGCAAGGCCCCATTAATCAATCTGACACACTTGTGAACTTTCATATTTTTACCTCTAGCACTGTCACAAGGCCATCAAATTAGTCAGTGATTAGATCATTTAATTAAATGAATGACACCTGCCTTGTCATAAACAAATGTTTAATATTCACCCTAACAATTGGATTGTTACCCACTGGTATACACCTGACAGCTATGGTGTTACTATTCCAGAGATAACAGTGTTTGTGTATCTGATTCTTCCTTCAAAACTGTACTAATGAAATATCTATTTGTAGAGGGCTTCCTATCGGTCTAGATTTAAACATATCCTTGAAAGTCTAAATGGAGAAAGGAGGTTTTCACATGGATCTGTTTAGTAGACACTGAGAAAAGAGTCAAATATGTGTGGCTGGCACAATGGGTGAATGTTATTTGGAGAAGGCAGAACTTGAATTAGGTCCAAGAGTTGGATAGGTAAAGAGCAAGGAGGAAGTGTGTCCCTTGAAGGGAAATTGGATAACCACATGAGGAAATGAGTGCCATGATTCAAGAATAGTGAGAATCCAGGCTGGTGTAGAGTGGAATTCATATAGGGGTCTGTGAGAGGAGTGGTGGGCTCTAGGGTCAGATGGCTAGGATTCAAATCCCAGATGCCCCTTTTATTAGATGCATAAATTGGAAAGTTAACCTTTCTGTGCCTCAGTGCTACCACCTGTAAAATGAGAATAATAATTATACTCACGTTATGGGTATAATTAAGTGTTTAAAAATCTATAAAATCACTTCTCTGTGTGCCTTGCATAGAAATACTTACTCTGTTTATGACTATCATTTTTACTATGCTAATTATGAGACAATATTTTGGACAGCCTTAAATGTCATCTTAAAAAACACAATAATTTAGATTTTTACCTGTAGGCAATGGTATGACCATTTTAAAAAGAGCAATAAGTGGTAAGATGTAAGAAGGTATTTAGGTAGAAGATATAGAAAGACAGTGTAAATTGAGACTGGGAAAAAGCTAAGGAAGAAGGAAAATCATCTCAGCATGAGACAAAGAGAACCTGGTTTGGAATAGAAGAGAGAGATTTCAAAGGAAACATGTTTGGACTTAGAGATTACTGCTACTATAGCTGACAAGAAAGAAGTGAAAAAACTGGTTCTGTGTCTCAAATTCCAGAAAACAGTGTATCACAAGTTAAATGAAAAAGGAAAAGGGTAATGAGTTTAATTCTTGAAAATTGAATTGAAAGTGAGAGTGGAACATTTTATATCAGTTAGGATCCAATCATTCAACCATAGGAGCAGAACAAATAGAAGAGAGAGATAACTCACATCTATATATCTTACATATATGTATAATCACTTATATATGTGTATATACATATATACATATAAATATAATATTATACACACAAACACACACAAATTCAGGGAGTATGAATAAGGGTTGTGCTGATGGCCAGATTCTCAAAGGGACCCTTTAAAGGTTGCCACAGTCAGAAGAAAACATCCTTAAGTTGCTATTTATAAATTGTCCCCTGTGACCCATCCCCTCCTTTCTTGTGCCCAGTCATAGTTTGTTCTAGCTATTGCTCATTACTCCCAATTCCATATTTTTTTCTTTATAAGGCAATATTAATGTTAATATGCTGATCACCATGTCCTTCTTCTGTCCTTGTCCATCTATTATCAAAATGGGGCAGATACCTTGTGGCTCATCTAGTTGCCACATGTTTATTTCCATGACTCCACTGGGGCAAAGCAGCCATACCTTAAGGTGTTATAAAACTCTTGTTCTGTTTGTTTCTTTATAGAAGTGTTTCTCCTTTGGGAAATAAGACCTCCAATGTTGATCAAACCACAATGTTGATCTTCAATTTTATTCTTACTAAATTTTAGAGAGGCATAATTTATTAAAGTCTATTTTAATATTGAAAGTCTAATCACAGGGAAGAAATTCCAACAAGGAAAACTCTAGATTCTAGGCAGTGGGGGTAATTTAGCAGAACCCTGGGTTCAAATCCCATCTCTACCACCTACTATCAGTATGAGTATATAAAAGTTACTAAATCTTGGTCTGACCCACTCATTTAATAGTCAATGCTATCTACTAAAAAGGATTTTTGTAAGGAAGAAATTAGATAGTTGCACAGAAGAGCCTACTCTAAGTAGACATTCAATACAACAATGCCAGGCCCTTCCATTTTGCTTTCTAAGGTGACCCATGGATTTCTCACCAGAAATAGAATGTGCTTGTCATTCCGCTTCATCTGTAATCCTCTTAATTACAATCCAGAGTGACCTCTTGAAAAGATAACCTAGGAAACCAAAAAACAAATATGGGAATGTTTAAATTTTCTTAGTAACAAAAATAGCCAGTGACTGGTCTTTCTCAAGACTCCCTGATGCATGACTAAGAGAATTTTGAAATGTCTGTTAAGTTTTCCTACTAGGGATACTAATATTTCTCCAACATCCCACTTCTTTCACCCGTGGAATTGTGACTTTTCCCAGAGGATATTTCAAACTTTCCTTATGAAGATATCTTTGGAAATGAACTGATTGCTTTAGAGTGGGTTTTAGTACTATGCCCCATGATGATGGTGAAGACATAGACTTATAGATATATGCATATATAATAATAGTTACATGTTCAAAGTTAGAGTGAAACTGAGAAAGTGAGAGAATAAGAGAGCTAGAGCGAGAGTGTGAGGGAGAAGAGAAATGAGGCCACAGATGGTGAAGTTTTCTGTGTTGATGGGATAGATGCTGTAAGCTGGTGATGGGAGTGATACTGCCTAGTGGTTAAGAAATTTGACCTTGAGTTTATATCCTAGTTCTGTTTTTCACTATCTGTATATCCTTGGCACACCTCTGAAACGTTCTAAGCCTTAATTTTCTAATCTATAAAATGAGACATATTAGTACTGACTTCAAAGAGTTACTGAGATGAGTAAATGAGAGTATAAATATTAAGTAATTTTTATTATGCCAAGCACAAATTCAGCACTCATTACACGTAAGTTATTGTTATATGTTAATGGAACTTCCTCTTGTCTTCCAAAATAGCCACCCCAATATTGAACTCCATTCTTGTAGAGCAAAGGAACATTCCAATATGAAGTTTCTCACTGTCAGCACATGTGCTGGATAATGTTTATTGCACTCAACATCTATTCCTACTATTTCTTTTACCGACTTGTATCTGTAAGGCTGAAAAGGACATTTCACAGACTCATGCATGACTAGCTCCAGATCTGATATATCTAATGGATAGGGACAGCCCAAGAGAGGGGCCTAGCAGGTAAGGACTAGCAGGCAAGTTTAGGAGAGCAAGATCACTCTTGGAGGCTGGACTCCACCTTCCAGGACCAGGTTATGGCACTGATAACTGTGGAAGCAGCAGGCGCAGCTCTTTCCATATCTCAGCATTGCTCTTAAAATGCTACCTTAGATCAATGACTTCTGCTCCTCTAGCCCTTCTGAGGATTTTGCAAGCACCCGTTACTCTGTGTGAAATCTCTCTGCTTAAATACCTGGAGCAATTTCACACCATACCCTGAGTGATAGAACACCTATCTGAGTTCTTTCAATGCCTTTTACCTCATTACTGGGGGAGCCTGAGACTTGACAAAATGGCCCATGATCTATTCATTGACTACCAGGTGTAAGGCAAATGATAGGCACTGTGATTTTAAAAAACAGCCAACCAACACCCAAGCACCAAAATCCAATCCCTCCTTTTACAAAGTTGAGGCACCAGACATATTTAAAGATTATTATGTTTTGACTCACCATTTGGACTCTAAGACATTAGCCTGTAGGGACTATTAAAGATTTTAGTCTACAAAGGGCCACTCCTATGAATGTGATTCAGTTCAAATTTGTCATTGTCAGCATGTTCCAGATTGTTTTGCTCTTTTGTTTGGAAAAGTTATATACTTGGTTATGTGAACTCATAATATACTATGTATTCATTTATTCGGTAGTTATTTGCTGAATTCCTCTTAATATCAGCATATACTGTCCTAGGTACTGGCATAAAGAAGTGGACAGAAAAGAAAAAAAAAATCCTTGCTTTCATTGATAGTACAGTAAAATGGGAAAGACCAAAAAATAAACAATAATAGAATGTCAGATAGTGGTAAGGGCTATGAGGTTTGGGGGGGAAGCAGATAGGAATGAAGTACAGTGGACATAGAAGACCCCTCTGAAAAGGGGACATTTGACCAAGGTTCTGCACGAAAAGAGGTTGCAAGCCATGTGTATATCAGAAGAAGAGCACTCTAGGCAGAGGGAACAGTGAGTGCCATGGCCTTGGCTTGGAAGAAAGCTTGACAAGGTTAGGTCAGCAAGGTGGTCAGGAAGTGGGTGACCATGGGGAAGAGATGTAGGTGATGAGGCTGGAGGTAGGGCCCTGTGAGCCTTGCTAAGGCCCTTATATTTTTAGGAGTGATAAGAAGCCGTGAAGTAGAGTGACATAGTCTGACTTACATTTGAGGATCATTCTGGCTTCTGAGCGGTGGAAAGACTTTAGGGAGCAAGAGTACAGGAAGGAAAGCACATAGGAAGTTATTGCAATAAGACACGAAAAAGACTTTGAGAGAGAGATTTGAGTGCAGGTGGTTTGTTGGGAAGGATGTTCAGGAAGAGCACAGTAGGGAGTGAGAGAGTGAGGACTGGGCAGAGGAAAATTTTGAACTGTGAATCCCTTGAACAAAGGCTTCAGTCGGTCCCACAAGCAGCATGGTCAGACCTTTAGAGACATCTGGAATTGAAACAAAGAGGGGAGAGGGTGGGTCCAAGCTTTTGTAAACCTTCATCAAATAATCATTAGATATGGCTGCTCCTGGGGAATGAGTGTAACCACGAGTGAGGCAGCAACCTGCGATAAAAGTCAGTTCCTAAAAAGGGACAAATTGTTGAGCCATCAGCAAGAAACACTTCCACCAAGTGGGGGAATGTGTGCTTCAGATATAAAGGGGGGCATCTCGGTATCTACAACCATCCACCCCTGTGTCATCTGCATCCACTTGCTTCCCATTCTTCAGCCCATCTCAAAACAGTTTCTCTAGGATTCTGATCTGTCTCTTTTTCTGGGAAAAGACTGGCTACAAATGAAACTCACCCTCCTTACTGGCCATTCTAGATTCTCCGCACTTGGCAGATACTGGTGGATTATGTGGTGGGATAACCCTGACCTCACCACTGGGAGCTATGAGGCCTGATCACCAAGCCCTTTGCTGATTTTGTCCATTGACTGTCTAAATGGGGCAGAGGAGACCTAAGATATGTCCTGTGGATCATTTGGGTTCCCTGTGTATTCTTTCCTGACTCCATTGAGCTAGAGCAGCCCTACTTCCTCCTAACAACCAGGTACATGTACCCCGACTAGATGGAGATTCCTCTCCTTGCCTGCTGGTCTCTTGGACAAGAAGCCCAAACAAAGTGACTGAGTGGCAGCTGTACCTTAAGGTTTAATAAAACTCTTGTGTTCCCTGGCGGAAACGTTCCTCCTCTGGGAAACATGACCTTGAGACTCACAGAACCCAGAGTTGTGGTGATAGAAAGCACACATTTTCCAAGTTCATCACTGGGAGTGTGAGGAAGCAGAGTTATGCTTACCTCTACCACATAGTTTCCAAATTCAGGTGTTCTCCCTTTTGGTGATATGGCACCATATAATTAATGGCCCGTGATTTAAGGCATACACTTCTCCTTCATCTCCACGATGGCACTGGGTTTCACCTTCATAAAGACAGTCCATAGCTCTATCAAGCCAGAAGTTTCTGGGTACGGTGGCAAGTGATAGGTCTGAAGGACCCCAGGGTCATAAATGTAGTAATTAGCAGTGCTGGATTTAATCTAATTCAGCCCAATAATGAAGCGCATTTCATGGTCATTTTTGTCATTGTTTTCTGGAGAAGATAACATCTTATTTTGTGTTTACAGACCTTACTCTTCTCCTAACCTAGAAGAATTGAAATTGGTTGTCAAGCCTCTGCACTGCTCTTTATCAGGATAACGTAGTACCGCAATGCTAAACAGGGAGCATAATGACATTGTTTGCCTTTTCAAAATTCACATCAGTCTAACCTGATTCAAACAAGCAAACTTCTCTTGATCAGAAACTCCATAACCTTCTCACTTGGCATGGAGAGAGCTCCTGGAGCCGACAACTGAGGACCTTCACCACAGGAGTGAGGAAAGGGACATGTGCCTTTATTTGTTTTCTGGAATGCACTGCTCTCTATTAAATAAAACTACTAACCTTAGAATTTTTAATTTAATATCTTGCTTTCCCAGGACTCTGTCTTGGTCATTCCTAAAATGCTTATCAGAATAACTGCGGTCATTTTAATAAGAAAATTCCAGAGGCTCTGGCCAGGAGTTTCTCAGTCACTAGGCCTGAAGAAAAGCCTCAGGTAAACTTTTTGTCAAATTATAACAGAAAAGTTCACAAAATGACCTTTGTGATAGAATTCAAATGATTGTCACAAAGTTTACATATTCAAGTGAGTAGTATCTCCCAGAACATCACTAGCTTTCCCCTCGCTTCATCCCAGGCGTTATCCTCCCCACAGGAATCATAATCTTGACTTCTAATTCCATAGATAGCTCTGCCTGTTTGTGAACTTCATATAAATGGGTTCATGCAGTGTATGGCTTATTTCACGCAACATTGTGTTTGTGAGATTCATGAGTCTGGTTTCATGCAGCAATAGTTTGTTTATTCTCCTTGCTTTATAGTATTCTGCTGTATGAGTGTACCATAATTTATTAGTCCATTTTGCTGCTGTTGAAATTTTTGCTTCAGTTTTTGTCTATTAATTACTAACATTCTTGAGTGTGCCTTTTGGTGAAAATATGTATGCATTTCTGTTGAGTCTTTTCCTTGGAGTGGAATTTCTGGTTCAGATGGTATGCATGTGTTCAGCTCTAGCAGATATTGCCAGTTTTCTAAGCGGTTCTACCAATTTATACTCCGAGCAGAAAACAAGACCTTTGTTCTACATCTTTGCCAAAAGTTGGCAATATACATCTTTTTAATTTTCACTATCCTGGTTTTAATTTGAATTTCTCTCATGAATGTTGAGAAACTTTTCATAGTTTTGGTTTTCATAGTTTTGATCATTTGAATATCCTTCCTTTGTAAACATCATTTTTTGGCCTATTTTTCTATTAGTTGTCTCTCTTCTTACTTGTTTGACTCCTTTTATTACACGTGTATTAAAAATATCTTCTTCCACTCTTTAACTTATCTTTTCACTCCCTAATGGTAACTTTTCATTAGCTGAAGCTCTTAATTCTTATGTTGTCTAACTTACCTATTTTACCTTTATATTTAATGCTTTTTGTTTCTGATTTGGAAATATTTTCTCATTACAAGGTTATGTTTTCTTCAGAATTTATATGTTTTATTTTTTAAATGTATTTTTATTGATTTCAGAGAGGAAGGGAGAGGGGAGATTGAGATAGAAACATCAATGATGAGAGAGAATCATTGATCGGCTACTTCCTGATGCCCCACACTCTCCCCTCTCTTCATCCCAGGCATTATCCTCCCCAAAGGAATCACAATCTTGACTTCTAATTCCATAGGTTAGCTCTGCCTGTTTGTGAACTTCATATAAATGGGTTCATGCAGTGTATGGCTTATTTCGCTGAACATTGTGTTTGCGAGATTCATGAGTCTGTATCTAAGATTATGGTATCTAAGATTTATTGAATACTTCCTATGCGGAGATTGAGCCCGCAACCCGGGTATATGCCCTGACTGGGAATTCAACTGTGACCTCCTGTTTCATAGGCTGATGCTCAACCACTGAACACTGGCCAGAATTCATGTATTTTTTTAAAGCTTCATGAATCTAATGCATTACCAGTTTAAAGAAATTTTAATGTTGAGTATTTGAAATCTATTATCTAATGTTACATATCAGAAGAAGTGTCTCAGGTCAAAGTTAATGATACTGATGTTTGATCCAAAGTCAAGAATGTCTTCCCTAAAACACCAATGAAGGGAGGGACTTAAAAATGTAAGCTTAATGTGGAGGTCTGTTAAGGGCATATGGACTAGATATTGTCAATGGAAAATAAGCCAGGTCAGATTTCTGTGTCAGTATCAAAACCTGGGGGGGCAGAACTGAGCAGCTTCCAAGTTTCAGGGTCACAGGCTAAACAGGGACAGAGGAAGTGAAGCTGAGCCCCAGTAAGAAAAGTAGTGAGGAAAGCCTAGGCTATGGCTGGGCTATGTCCTTCACGTTCATGGCCCACCTTTCAGTGTCCTCTCTGCCTGTGGTGAAGTGATTTTAGATTCATTGCTGATCTGTATTCTTATCACATTATTTTTTATTTTTAAAAATATATTTTATTGATTTTTTACAGAGAGGAACGGAGAAGGATAGAGATTTAGAAACATTGATGAGAGAGAAACATCGATCAGCTGCCTCCTGCACACCCCCTGCACACCTCATGCCCGCAACCAAAGTACATGCCCTTGACCGGAATCAAACCTGGAACCCTTCAGGCCACAGGCCGATGCTCTATCCACTGAGCCAAACCAGTCAGGGCTCTTATCACATTTTAGAAAGTGATACTGTTACTGGACTAGTCTAATAAAATACGTTATATCTTGGGAACTTAAAAAAACAAAAACAAAAAACTAGCTTTCCATCCCAGTGTGACTATTCATATTTTTACAAAAGTTCCTAATTTAATTATTTTTAAAACAAATAATAAGACCTTCAGAGCTACTCAGACCTCTCAGGCTCTGAAGTCAGACTTGCATGGTTCAAATTCTTTCCTGTGATCTTGGAAAAATTACTTAATTTTCCTGTGTCTCAGTTCCCTCATTTGTTAATAAGATACTAATAATAATATATCTATTTCTTAGGATTTCCATGAGGATTAAATGAATGAACATATGTAAAGTATTTGTAGTTTCTGGCGCCTAGGAAGTATTCAATAAATCTTTGATACTATAATCCCATACTAACTGATTTAATAACATCTGCAATACATTTTGACTTCCTTATAACTTAAAATTATATCAATACACAATTAAATTTCAAGACAATTAAGTCATAAAATCAGAATTTCTCAAATTTTACTCACATATTTTAGAATAATTTTGTCTCTTCCCCTTTTTTCACTATTTTATCTCAGAGATCTATAAGTATTATCCAGTGACTATTACCTAGTTTGTAAGATTCATCAGTCTGAAAGTGGCCAGAACCTAGGAGAAATTATCAGGGAGAATCATTCTTAACTACAGATGACAGAGATGCTCCATGTCATCATTAAAGAGCAGTCGTTGCATCTCTGTCCTTCTTCAGATAATGGTGAGCCAGCTCTACGTTTTGGCAAAGTAGGGCACTAAGTTGTAAGAAACTTCTCTGATTTCACAGATACCAGGGAAGGCCCACCACATAAAACTACTCCCCCTGATGGCTGATGCCTAGAATTGCATCCATAGACCTTTGAAAATCCCATTAGGCTAAATCTATTTCTCTAAGAATTAATAGAGTGTCAGTCCTTAACATTCTCTTAGATGTTTTCTAATTTTATTTTTCAATTACAGTTTATATTTAATATTATTTTGCATTAGTTTCAGGTGTACAGCATCATATACTTTAAAAAGTGGTCTCCCTGATATTTCAAGTATATTGTCAGTGAAAGTATCTACCTGGCACCATACATAGTTATTACAATACTAGAGGCCTGGTGCATGAAATTCATGCATGGGTAGGGTCTCTAGGCCTGGCCGGCAATCAGGGCCGATCTTTGGGGTGACAGGCGGAGCTATCGGGGGGGGGTCCCTGCTGGGACCTGCCTTGGCTGGTCTGGAGCCTACAGGCTGGGGGCAGCTCCTGCGTTGAGCATCTGCCCCCTGGTGGTCAGTGTGCATCATAGTGACTGGTCATTCCACCTTTTGGTCAATTTGCATATTAGGTTTTTATTATATAGGATTATTGACTATATTCCCTATGCTGTACTTCATGTCCCCATGACTGTTTTTTGACTACCAATTTATTCTTAATCCATTCAAATTTTCACCTAGCCCCTCAACCTCCCTCCCCTCTAGCAACCATTAATCTGTTCTCTGTATCTATGAGTCTGTTTCTGTTTTGTTTGTTCATTTTGTTTATATTGTTCTTTAGTTTCCATATATAAGTGAAATCATATGGCATTTGTCTTCCCCTGACTAACGTATTTGATTCAGGATAATACCATCTAGGTCCATCCATAGTGTCACAGATGGTAAGATTTCACTCTTTTTTATGGCCAAGTAATATTCCACTATATATGTACCACAGCTTGTTTATTCACTCATCTATTGATGGGCACTTGGATTGCCTCTATATTTTGACTATTGTAAATAATGCTGCAATGAACACAGGGGCACAGATATTCTTTTAAATTAGCATTTTTGGTTTCTTCTCAGGAGTGGAATCACTGTGTCATAAGGCAGTTACATTTTTAAATTTTTAACTTATTTTTATTTTTTAAATCTTCACTCAAGAATATGTTTTTATTGATTTTAGAGAGAGAGAGGCAGGAGAAAGGAGAGAAAGAGAAAAAACATCTACCTGAGAGAGAAACATCAATTGGTTGCCTCCCTTATGTACCTTCACCAGGGATCAAACCCACAACCTGGTTATGTGACCTGACCAGGAATCAAACCTGTGACCCTTTAGTGCATGGGACAACATTCAACCAACTGAGTCACACCAGCTAGGGCCATTTATAATTTTTGAGATAATACTGTTTTCTATAGTGGCTGCACCAATCTGCATTCCCACCAACAATGAGCCATCTCCTATATATTCTGAATGCAGTTTCAAAGAGATAGAGAAGAAAGCTTTAGGATATAATCTCAAAATGAAAGTTGAAAAGATACCAGAAAGTTGGGGGAGAGGGGAGACTATAGGATGGGAGATATACTAAAGGCTAGTTTTACTTGATTACATTTGCTTGTTTAATTCTATGTGAATACAACACTGGTTACTCTGTACATTGACAGAAATCACATGCTCAGCCTAATGTAATTTCTGGAATTCAAAAATGGTCATTTTCTAGGCAGGAAAGCTGTTGTTTGTCAAACTGAAGAATTATTTCATGAACTGTCATACCATCTGGTGAGCATTTGTGAGCTCACCCCACTTCGCTGATTCCAACATTTGAAATTTAGAAAATGGCCAGAAAAGATTTAGTTATTCCTGGCTAATTTGCATCTGACTATAAGCTGTATGAAAAATTCCAGTCTCAAAGGGAAATTATTTAAAGAGAATGCAGAATGGCCTGACTCTTGTCAGAGAAGTGATCGCTTTTATAAGAGCAGTCACAGCAAAATCATTCATAGCTCTCAGAAGTCAACAGAGTTCATTCTTGGCAAGCCTCAGAATTCTCTGCCTCAGAGAGTTACTCTCTAATTACCAAGAACATGATATGGTAGAAACAAATGTTGTTGGCTCCAACCAAGTGTATAATTGATTGAAGAGGTCAGTCCCAGAGTAACTGTAGAGAGGCTGTCTGTGGGACTGTTGCTGAGAATGTGTGAGTGGGTGGGGGCCAGATTTGCTCCTCACTGCTGGATTGGGGAGTTTGACTACATGCCATGTCTTTGGGAATTAAGAACTGTTGATATTCAAAAATAATAAGGGAAAGGCACTTCCAGGAACAGAAGGCTATGTAGACTAATTGTATCAGTATGGCGTATTGCCCCAAGGGCATTGGCTGCTGTAGCCATTTGATATGACTAAGATGTTAAAAGAGCAGATGAACACTTACTAGATGGGAAAAGTTTATCCTCATGGTCAGTTCCACTCTCTTGGTTGAAAAAAATGTTGGCCTCTTGACTGGGGTATTCGCAAGATGGAAAGTAAAATGGGCTCTGTGAAGTAGGTGGGAGGGTGAGGAGAAAAACCATTCAAGTTAAAGTAGCCCAAGCCGGAAGGGTCATGTGAGGAAGTGGAGGAGTTGAATACCCTTGAAAATATGGAAGAATTTTCTCAGCTATTTTGTGGTGTGGCGCACTGACACTCTGAACCCTGAACACTCAGGATCTCCAGATGCTGGTCTTTCCAGGAGTGCCAAATCTCAGGGTGTTACCCAGTTATTCTCTGGGTTTGTCCAAACATGGCAAAGAGTTCCTGGGAAACATTGCAGGTCACATTACTTAGCCCTCTGAACTGTGAGTCCAAAAATACATTTTTAGTCATTACAGTAGCATATTGTATTTGCAGAGCAAAGACGAGTCACCAAATCAGAGGATGCCTGTTTCCCGTGGCATTATGACACATGAATGCACTCTTCTCTCACTTGTGAGAACAGTGGAGCCCTGATCTGGGCTCCAGCTTTCTGCTGCTCTGCCATCCTCTCTGCAACATCACAGAACTGCATCGTGCTCCGTGGACGTCATCCCTGAAGGAGATCTGGGACTTGCCCTGGGGGCAAAGGCAGAGTCCTGCTCATTCCTGCTTCTGCTCTTTCACTGACTGTGATCCCTATGTTTCTTTCCTTACCTCTTCCCAGCTCATTCAGTTCAGCTCATTTTATTCCCACAAGTAACCATTGACTGACTAGCAGGCGCCTGACCCTGGGAACACAAGGATGAGCTGTGGTAACAAATGGTCTCAAGTTTCTTGTCTACTCGTCATATGGATCTCTTCTTTAGCCTCCCAGGGTTTGGTTTCTGTCTTTGCCACTGATAACTGTGTGACATTGGACAAGTTACCTAACTTTTCTGTGCCTTGATTGCCTCATTTTACTATTGTTATGGGGATTAAATGAGCTAATACATTTAAGACCTTAGACTAGACTGTATTATATAATAAGTGGTCCATAAATAATACCTATGATCCTCTTTGTTTTATTGCTTAGATAGAAAGCCATAGTTTATATTGGATGTCTCTTTTTGACTATTTTTACTTTACTTGACACATGCATTTTATTATGTCTTGCTTTTCTCCTTTATTGTTCCAGGTATATTATAAAAAAGCAGCTGCTTTTCATGCACTTTGAGGGGGGAAAAAAACTGCATCTTTTTTTCTCTCTGTGTTCTCCACTGTCTACCTAACAGTGCTAGATGTACAAAGGGTACTCCAAAAATCACTGGTTAATTGAATGAGTATGAGTAAAAAGAAAGGCCACTTCTTATTTATACCTTATATCTTGTACCTTATAACTGCCTGTGTCTTTCTCTGGTCATGCCAGTCCTTCCTCTCCTGCATATTCCTTCTTCTATCCTCTGAGTGTCTTTCCCCATTAGATGAAACCAGGATCAAAGAATATTCTGTGCAGCATTGGATACCATTTGGTGCTTTCCTGAGCAGTGGCCTCTTTATTTATTTATTTATTTATTTATTTATTTATTTATTTATTTACTTACTTACTTATTTTTTAAATACATTTTTATTGATTTCAGAGAGGAAGGGAGAGGGAGAGAGAAATAGAAACATCAATGATGAGAGAGAATCATTGATAGACTGCCTCCTGCAAGCCCCCTACTGGAGATTGAGTTTGCAACCTGACTGGGCATGTGCCCTGATAGGGAATCAAGCCATGACCTCCTGGTTCATAGGTCAACACTCAACCACTGAGATATGCTGGCTGGGCAGCAGTGGCCTCTTTAAAGCCACAAACCTAAATTTACAGGGCTTTTTTTAAGTGGCCAATTTAGTCATACTGTCCACATAGCTGCCATTTACCTTTCCACATACTCCCAGCTCTCACACTTTGGCAGACCTTGTAATAATAATGCACATGTAAATTTAAAGCAGCACTTACTTGGAGTTATAGAAGCAGGTGGAAAGCCAGCCTGACAGTTTAAGAAATTTGATCACAATCCCTAATGCATAGACTCAGGACTCACCCTGATCCTCAAATTTCAAGTGCAGTTTTATTTCTTCCAGGCTAGGCTATTTCTTATGCAACTGAAAAACCGAGGTTATGATAAATAAGAAGAGGCAGGATCATGTGTCTGCAAAGTGAAATTAAGCTCCAGATGTTCGTCTCTTAAAATCAGCCCTGTCCAGGAGACAGTTTTCTGCAAACTTGACCATCCTGAGAGAAATTGTTTAGGAGTCGGATGGAGTGCCTCCCCAGCAGGTTGTCAGAAAGTGTAATTTCTCCATCAGGGCCGAGCAAAAGAAACCTTTACTTTCTTTGAGGTTCAGAGGCAGGAGAATTATTCCTGAGAAGGGATTGCTTCCCTCATCAGTGGAGTTATGATTAGTGTGGGTGACATGTTGGCACCTCTGACTTATAAAACAGATCCATTCCTCTGGGCAAATACCTATAACTGCAGCACACGGAGGACGATGAGGCCTGATGAAAGGCCATGTCCATGTTCACAGACGGCACCATGGGTCCGGAGCAGGGAGCTATGCTAGACAAAGTTCACTCACCTCTGCCTTCTGTCCTCCACCTGTTCTATTAATTGCCTGGTGCAGCCAGAGTGGCCACCATACTGCACCTACAGCTCAGGAGCTGGGTCATCACTGCCACTCCATCCGGCCCGCTACCTGGCAATGAGGAACACAGCTCCTGCACACTCACTAAACTTCCCTGGTGGGCTTGGCTTCCCTGGGAGCTTTCCGGAGAGATCAGAGATGCTGTCTGAAAGTGCTGGGGTTCCATGTAGCCAACTTTGACCAATCGATGGCAGGGAATGAGTAGACTTTCTTCTGCCTCCTGGACAGTCTGTTCTCTGATCAGGTAGTCTCTCTGATGTGCCATCAACAATTAAGCAATTAAGTATGCTTGCTACCAAGCGATGGTCAGATAGCTTATACACATCCTCACCTCTGCTCTTCTAATTTATTTTTGTTATTTTTTTTTATTGATTTCAGAGAGGAAGGGAGAGGGAGAGAGAGAGAGATAGAAACATCAATGATGAGAGAGAATCATTGATTGGCCGCCTCCTACACACCCCCTACCGGGGATTGAGCCCGCAACCAAGGCATATGCCCTTGACCGGAATCAAACCTGGGATCCTTTAGTCTGCAGGCCGACACTCTGTCCACTGAGCCAAACCAGCTCTGTTCTTCCTTTCTCTGTGCCTCACTCCTCATTCCCCCACATTCCCCAAAAAGAAGGCAGTATGTGAGTTTTTGCTTTTAGGCTCTGTTTCTAGGAACCTGAGCTAAAGGAAGTACACAGCAGCACGCAACAAGTTCAGATACTGAAATAACTTGCTTAACCCCATTCATTTCAGTCCAGTCTGGCTTCCACACTATTATACCACCGATGGTCTTCGTGTCACAAAATCATCTTCATCTTTGATTTTTAAGGAAACAACATGAACTGTTTAAACAGAAACAAGGCCTCTTGTTCCTTTCCCAAGGAACATCTGCCTAAAAACTGTAGCTGCAGGGCCTTGAAATGCTCTATCTTCTGAGGCAGCTTATTATATCTTTGAACATCTCTAATTGTTATTATATTGTTTCTAAACTTTCACATCAAGCCAAAATTATCCTCAACCCTCCAGGACCTTCTGTGTATTGGTTTAATCATGCCCTCTGGAGTTACTGCAAGTAATTTTTTAGCTCTGTGAAGTCAGTTAGTTATCCTGAGCCCATCAAAACTTCTGGTCTCCAGAAAAATTATGCGCAATTTCTTCAACTATTCTTAATATATTATCTTTTGGAGGACTCTCAGAATTATATTTTTAGCTTTCTTGTCACAAAACAAAGTTTCCTAAGGCGTCAAAACGTGTGTGACTCAAAGCTGAACTAAATAATGGGGCCTCAGGGGAGCAGTAGAAGAAAAATGACATCAAGACACTTCTTTCTGTGCTTGTTTTTTCTGGAAGGGCAAACTTCCTCTAATATGTGGCATGTGTAAACTTATGTGTGGGTGGCAAGTTAGAGACAGGGAGTCCCGTGGACAATAGCCTATTCTGTATCTTTGGTTTGAATTTGGGAGAGTAGGCTGAGTGTTCATAGTCTATGATATACATTCTTTCCATAAGGATATTTGTGTGTGTGAGAGGGTGGGGTGGAGAGAGAGAGAGAGAGTGAGAGAGAGAGAGAGAGAGAGAGAGAGAGAGAGAGAGAGAGAATATGGTTCCTAAGAAAGCAGTAAGTACTTCAGTTCAATCTCAGGCATTAACCTTCTTAGAAATCAGAGGTAGAAGCTGATATGAACTAGGAAGAGAATAATGGCATGTGTTACTTAAAAATCTTGTGACTTAATCTTGATGGTGGGAAAAACATTCTGTCTCCTTCAGTAAGAGGATAAGGAAGAATGTGCTTTTTGTACTGAATAAAGGAAAACTGTTGAGTAATTCTTCCCTGTACTTGGGGATGGTGATGAAGGGCCCATAGGGGACAGCAGACACAGGATGCCGTGAGCTTGAATAACTGCTTGACACTCAGTGCTTAGATGCCAGCCAGTCAGGAAACTTCGGCCCCATTTCAGCACGTTTAGAGACAGATCTCTGAGCCCCAAGCCTGGGAGGAGATGTGTGTAAACACAGCAGAGTTAAAGGAGCCCTCACTCTCAGGATGGCACGTTTCCTTGGTGAGCAGTCAGCAGGTCTGGTTTTTATTTAACTGCCTCCTGCCATCATAGCGTATTAGAAATAAAATTACACTGACAGCCAGTATAGATGCAGCATACCTCCCAACCAATGAGACTTGTCAGTCTGGAGTTTTGCCTTTTGAATGAAGGTCTTAAATAGTTACGATGTAGGTTGCAACTGATAAAAATTGCAACGGCCCGCTGACTAAATTTGATGGTGGAAAAGATATATGTAACCACAAATATGAAGGAGAAGAGATATATTAAAAGCCTTCCATAGTTTATATTCTGACAGTCTTATAAGAAATTCTCCTAAGTTTCCTGGAATTAGTATTAGATACTTCTCCATGATTTTGATATGATTCATAGGACCATTGCCAATAGTTTAGAAGTGTGGCCTGGTTTGACAAAGTAATTGTATCTCCCTGCTCTTCCCCAACATTCCCAGCACTGGGATGGAAGCTTCACTCTGGCCATCAGTTATCTAGTCCATCTTCATACTGCTCAGTTAGGAAAATCTTCACATGGAGACAAAAGGTGTTTACCTGGCATTCATGATATTTGTCCAGAAAAGGTCACAGAAGAGGTCAGGTCAAGTCTGACCATTACTTCCTAAGTCAACATGGGAATACACAGAAATTAAGGGAAGAGCTGTGGCTAATTGCAGTTTGGCTCGAGTTTAACAAGATGTCCAAGGTGCAAGGATGCTCCAGTTAATATTTGAGTGATGAAGCTTTGCACTCCTGCCTCTGATTTATGCCCTAATCCAATGCACTTTGTCCTAGCTCTTTCTTGGTCTCTCATAACAACAGAGGAACTGTGATGAGTTTAACATGATGGTAACTGAAGGGGTCTGGTCTTTGCTTTCTCTGGGCCAATCCCTCCTTCTCAGGCTCTCCTCTTCCTTCTCCCTTAGCTTTATCTCTCTTTCTCAAAGGAAATCACCCCTGACGAGCTGTGGGAAAGTCCTGCTTTATGAAAAATGAATCCAAAGCTTATAGTATAGCTGTTCCAGATTCAGGAGCTGGATCCTGAGCTGAACATAAAAGCCAGGAGAGTTCACTTCATCAAAACATTGCCCTGGGCAGTTCAGTCTCTCCTTGTTCAAATATTCTCAACAACTAGGAGCTCACAACTTCGGCTGTTTCCACCATTCCATTATTGGACAACTCTGATGGTTAAGAAAGTGTCTCTGACTGTAGCAGAAATCAGCCCCTTTATATTTTTGACCATTGGGACTAATTTTTCTATTTGGTGCCACACAGAAATAATCTGTTTCTGGTTCCATAAAGCAGAGAAAATATGTTAAAACAGTTTTTCAGCAGCCAATCCCTTCCTATCACCTCTTCTACTTCTTTCCCTACCTCTTACACACACACACACACACACACACACACACAGCACTCAAATACTTATCTACTATTTCCTCTAAGCATTTTTCCTATGACTTAATAAACCATGCATCATTCTGGTTGCTCACTGCAAAAATACTCGAATAAGCTTTGTTCATACAACCAATGCAGCGAAGATGATGAGAGTGAGGAAAAAGGTTGGGAGGCTTGTGTATAGAACACCAGGTTTTTCAGCTATTTGGTTTAGTTTAAGTTTTAGTGGGTCCCTCCACCCCTGGCCTAATCCACCCACAGATAATAGTCACACCCAGATACATACAAGCTTCCCTGCTTTATCTTCCCCTGCCATGGTTTTGCTTTCCAAGTTGGATTTTCCTTCTTGGCAGTTGTTCTTCGTCTGTACAACAGTTGGATTCAGTTCCCCTCTTCATGTAGATACCATGAGGATCTAGAGTGCCGACTTTCTTCTTCAGCTTTAGGACTGCAGGATAGAATTCAAGTCTTAGGCATTGAGGCAGCAAAGAGCTGCTGGTTCCACTATGAGAAGATCCTTGGAGGCCGAGGAAAGCGAGTAAGGAAAGGGTGTCGATAAGGAAGAAAAAAATTGCCCATATTGGCCATGTGCTGGCTTTAGAGATTTATTTCAAGAGATGTTTGGTCTCTGATCCACCTATAATTATTTTTTTTCCATAAAAAAGCATTTTTGTGTTGTTAAAAAGTGCTGAATTGGAAACTAGAAAACTGTTCATGAAGCTTCTAATAAGTTTTGCCTCTCTGGCCTCCTTTTCCTCACCTATACACAAGGTTGCCTTGTAATGTCATTGCAGTGCGAAGGCTGTGAGATTCTAACGTTTTAGCATGTACGGATTGTGGGATAACAAGGTAAATTGGAAGAAAATCCCCAGGGCTGAAGCAGTTAAGTAGTAACTCCACATTAAAGAACATTTGTTGAATAGTTAACATTAAGTAGGTATTAGCTATTAATCTTTAGTCAGGCTAGCTTCAATAATTGACACTTAAATAATCATACCACATTTAATAATAAAGTCACTGTATATTAAACAAATATGACTTGGTTATTGAAAACATATGTTCCTTTAACTGCATTGGGAGGGATTCACATGTTTTCAATAGCCATCTGATCTTTATTTCATATAGAGCCCAGTGCAGGTACTTTACCATGAAAAGTGGAGAGGCCATTTATGTCCACCCCAAATGATTATTTTAAAATATGTGCATTGGGTCTGACTTTCCTATTGATCCACCTACCTAATAATGATCTATTTACTCATTGTGTAGGTGCTGTCATTAAATGAGTTATGCTTATAACAGCCTGTCTTCCTGAGTTCTTACCACATTGTACCTGAATTGGTCAAGTTGAGCAGTGATTGCTACAACTGCCAATCAACTCACTTTGCCCACGTGATGCCAAGGGGTTTTACTGAATTTATTGGCAGGAATGCAAACATTTCTATTTTTAATGCCTCTCTGGGGTCATAAAATACATTGCCTTAAATGGAACGTTCCCATTTCCATTCTGCTCTCACTTTTAAAAAGTTGGCAATCACCAAACATGAAATATGAATGAGTCTTTATTATTTCATTTTACTCCATTTTCCCAAGTACTTGCCATTGGTATTTTTAGTATGAATATATTGACAGTGTCTTTGCAGCCCTAGTTTATGCCAATGACTTGGCAGTTATGCCCACTGCCTGTGGGATAAAGGAAGGAAGAGAAAGGGGAAGGAATGAGTGATAAGAACAACACACCTGTGTTAATGTATTTTAGTGTGTTTTCAGCTTACTTTTGGGGTAGAGCCTGTTAGGGAAGGCTTCACATTTGTAAGAATCAGTTATCTTGTTGAAGTGCTATGCCAAGGCATATTTCTAAATCTGCTAATCATTAAAATTCTATGAAGTGCATGAAATGAATGTACATTTTATGTTGTGTTTACCATTAGCCATGACATGCACTAGGAAAAAAAAAAAAACACCTGTAAGGGGCTTTAGAGACTATCCAATCAGCACCTGCATTTTAAAGATGATCAATAACCCATTTAAAGGTTTGTCCCCAAATCACATAGCAATTTAGTAGTAGAGTATGCAGCCACACCCAGGACAAATCATTCAATTCTTATACCACAACTTTATTTCTTCTTCTTTCTTTTAATCAGTGAGGTGGAAGTAGTTATAAACCCTGGCCTTCCCATGCTGCTCTGTGATTTTTTCTATCTTATAACTGTCTTCTGTTCGATCCCATCCTTGCGATCAGCTACAGCTACAGCTAACTAGTTATGACAGCTTGGACAGAGCCAAAGAGGTCAACATTGACCAAGGGTTGGTTCTTCCTGGTATCTTAATTCTGAATCTCTTTTCTCTTCCTCATCCTCTGCTTCCTGATATTCCACTGTGGCCTGAATTTTTCATGAGTGTGGTCCTCACTCATTGATTCTCTGAAGATGTAACACATGAGTTATCCCTGGACCTAATGTCATTGCTCAAACTTAGGCTGTTTATACACATATGGATGAATCCTTTAGAACCATCTTGGCTGCAGCCTTGGATCAAACTAGTCAGTAACAGTATTGACTTAGTGACATGATTCAAATGACTGAGTCTTCTAGGATTTATTTATGGTGTGGCTGGGTAGAAAAAGCTGAAGTCAGAATCTGTGTTGAGCCTTTGAGTCAATTCATAGTAAGGCATAATGACTGTGAGGGAATAACAGGACTTTCTCAGAAAGGTTCCAATCATGGGAAGAAGAATATAAAGAATAATGCTTAAAGGGAATGAGGGGCATCATGAATTTTTGCCAAAAATACAACCTGGATATTTTCATATTTCTTGATCTACTATCAATTTATAGGAAAAATTAAAGCAAAGAAATGTGTTAACTCCATAGGCAAAATCCCGAATGTGGGACACTCAGCCACTCAATTTGGTTTCTTTAACAGATAAATTTCAAGGAAGAAAATAAATCTCTATTGATTAAAGAGGACAATCAATTTCAATGAACAGACTTTGACTTTATTGACTTAATCAAAACATCTGAAAATACAACAAAACTAAACTGAATAAACTATGGGGTGACCAGGGGGATTTGAACTCTGAACAGTTATTTTATGATAATGTTAATTTTAAACAGTATGTGGTACAGTGAGTAATAATCCCTCCATCCCAAAGATGTCCATGACTATGTTACTGAAGTAGAGAAAGGAATGATACAGCCGGCAGCCAAGGAATGCCATTAGCCCTTAGGAGCTAGAAGAGGAATAGATCCTCCCATGGAACCTCAAAATGGAACTAGCAGTGCTGACACCTTAATTTTAGCCCCCATAAGACTCATTTCCAACTTGTGACCTTCCAAACTATAAGAGAATAGATTGGTTGTTTTAAGCCACTGAATTTGTGGTAATTTATTACACAGCAATGGGAAGCTAATAGAATGCAGTAAGTGTATTGTGATTCTGTTTTACTAATAAATATTTTTATCTTTTACAATTTCATAGTACAATATTTACAGAAGAGTAAAACAATACTACAGAATAATGCAGTGTGTATGGTGAAAATAATGTGTGTGGGGGGAGTATTGATAAAGCAAGATTGAACTTGAGTTGATAACTTTGAAGCTGGATAGTGGGTACAGGAGCATTTTTTATCTCTTTTCTTTGCTATTATATGTTTCTCTAGTTCTAAAATTAAAAATAAAAGAAAGAGGGAGTATGAAGATTTCTTTTCATACTTAACAATTCTTTCCAGTGCTGAATTGCCCAGAATGGTTGTCTTGCCTTCTCTTATTCTATCACTTTCCTCCATCCTCAATATTCCTAGCATATAATGAAGGGGGAGTTCTGGTAGACCTTCTAATGACCTGGAAGAGCTACAATTATTATTTGGAAATGCCAGCCTAGAACTCAATGGTGCTGGTGGATCTTTCATGTTAATGGTCTCTCGATAGATAGATAGATAGATAGATAGATAGATAGATAGATAGATAGATAGATTTCAGAGAGGAAGGTAGAGGGAGGGAGAGATAGAAACATCAGTGATGAGAGGGAATCATTGATCGGCTGCCTCCTGCACACCCCCTACTAGGGATCGAGCCTACAACCTGGGCATGTGCCCTTGACCAGAATTGAACCTGGGACCCTTCAGTCCGCAGGCCAACACTCTATCCACTGAGGCAAAACAGCTAGGGCTGGTTTCTCTTTTTAGATAAAACTATACTAAAGAGGAAAGATAGAGAAAACCATTATCTGTTATCTACAGTGGATTTACTTAATTTGGTATTTTTATAATTATATGGCATACTGGGGGGAAATACACTATTTCGTTTGTTTCTCCTAGATAAGAATTTTTAGGCATATCATCAGAACAATGTCATACCTATGCTGCTTCCTTTTACATGGATACATACTACATAGATACAGAATTACTGCACAGATTTTGTTTTTTGGTATAGTTTTCAAGGCCATAATCCTGTACTGAAACCAGAAATTCTGGAACAATAGGGAAGGCTGCTTGATTTTTGTTTTTTTGTAGTTGTTGTTGTTTTGTTTTGTTTTGCTTTGTTGTTGTTGTTTTTTTTAAGTAAAGAGGTAGCATGCTCAGATTTTGTTTCAGAAAGAGAGTTTGATAACTGCGAAAGATGAGCGATCATGGAGAGAAAAAATAGGATATCCAATTAAGGGAGTTTTGTAGCAATGGAAATCAGAAATGATGTGCAACTGAAGTAAGGAAGTGTAATTAGTTGAAAAAGAGAAACTGGGTTTGAAAGAGACTTCTGAGCTAGGAAAAAAATAGATTTTGGTACTTCATATAATGTGAGGAAATGATTACTGAAAGATGTGTAAGCCAAGATAACAATAGAAGCACAGAGATGTCCCTTCTTCCCTGTCCCACCATCACCACCCTTTCAAATGTATAGAATAGTCCTTTTGAGAGGTGCTCATTCCTCTTTTCCCAGGAAGGCGATGAGTAGGACAAGATTTCCATGGTCTTATGCAGTCTATAATATTAAAAGCATAATATGCTAATTAGACTGGACATCTTTCTGGACGACCTTCCAGACGAAGCTGGGGCTGTGAGGGAAGCCCGGGTCCTGGGTCGCAGGTGCCAGAGGGAAGCTGGTGCCAGTGGCCGGGGGAAGGAAGGCCTACTCTTACACGAATTTAATGCATCGAACCTCTTGTTTATACACAAAGAAGGGAAAAACAATTAGAGAGGTTCCTGGGAAGAAATAAAAGGTGTGGAGGTATGCCTCCTCAGGGGGCTGGATCCTTTATTCCTCTTATTTCCCTCACAGTGATGATTCCAGATATATGCCATTCTCCTCATATTTATTCCTACCAGTGCACTCTCAATGGCACCTTCCTAGGCACCAAGTCTCTGGCTGACATGGCAGATTGCCTGCAACTCTGCATTTCCTGGACATGGCCATAGCTTTGACTATGGTCCCTGCCATTGGGGATTATACCCTTTTTCAAGAGGAAAATGAATTGTCTGGGTCTTTTTTATTTCCTAAATAAGTTACTATTCTGTGCATAAAAATTTAGAACAAAAACATGCGATTCTTATTCCTATATTGTCATAGCCAAAGAATGTCTCTAAGCAGGGAGCAACTATTCACAACCTAATTAACTAGAGTGTTACATTTTTTTTTTTTTACTGTCAAATATCATACCTAAGTTTTCCTTAGTTTATAGCCGCCAGAACATCCTGTCAGGAGACAGTGCTAAACTTTACATGCATAAGTGCATGTGCACTGGATGAATATTCCAGCAGAAGCCTGTGTTTTGTAAGCATTTTCATAAAAATGAAAGCTCTCATGAAAGCATGATGGTACTTAAGCTAATAATTGCCTGTCCTTTCCAATGATGAAGAACTCCAATAAATGATTTTGGTAAAACTGAATCTTAACATAGGCTTTTTCTTTTGGAGAAAAAAATACTAATGCCGTCATTATTCATGCAAAAAAAATGATAGAATGCCTGTGATGTGGTAATGACTCATCATAGCTGGATAGATAGCTTTGGAGTGAATGGAAGACAGGAAAAGGCTGTATGGTCATATCTTGAACCATTCCTTTTGATATTGGAAAATAACACAGTGTAACATTTTGTTATCATTAGCTGTCAGGCTATTCCAGTTACTAGTCAGAACGTGTGTTGACCAGCTTGCTAAATATAGCATTATGTTCTTTCCACATGTGTTAGAGGAGGAAAAGTAGAGTAGGTAACAGTATTTGTTGGATTACTTAGTTACCAACTTCTCTGCTATGAGTGAAACTTACTTAAAACCATCCTGGAATGCCCTGGCCTCACTTTGGAGGAGAGCTTTGGAGACCCTTTTAACAACAGGAAATTATTGAGTAAACACCATGATACCAACCTGTGTTTAAAACCCCAGCAGCTTATTCAGCGATGCTCCTCAGTTTCTTCACAAAGAGCCCCAGAAACCTCTTCATGGGGTTGGCTTCCGCTGCAAAGGCAGGCCGGGCTCAGCATGCTTGTCATTGGAGGCTTCGAGCACGGGTGCTTGTGGACAGCCAGAAGGACCCCCTCAGCACTTTATGTAGGTAACCACAAAGCAGCCAGTCTTTGCCTTTGCCATCCTGACCCATCCCTAAACTGTTTCTTCTTCTAATATAAATGATGACATTGCCATTTTTTTAATGACCCATTTTCCCCCATTCTAGTCCTCAAATTCCATGAGTATAGATAGTATGGTGATTTAATATAGTCATAGTTAATTGCTGTTGTCCATTTTTGCACTCAACTGTTAATACTGTTTTGACTTCTATCATTTAATAACAATAGATATTTAATGTTTAATCATGTAAATAGAAAGTCATGTAGGATGAACAGTAGGATGAACCTGTGAGCCCCCTGTGCCTGCTTAGGTGCTAACTGCTAACTATTCTTCAGAGGATTCAATGAGTTTATGGGATTTTTGGTGCTGGTAATCAAGGGCCCAGGGTTTTAGAGTCAACCGAGCCACATTCTACGTTCCACAGCTAAGTATGATTCTTTTATTATTATTGAATCCTTGACCACTGGCTTCTCTTCAAGGAGCTGGTGATGGAGAAAGCAGCTATAGTTTTGGAAGGCAAGGCTAGGTTTATGCCATAGCCTCATGGTATTTGAAGTGAGCACCAAGTGGCACACTATGTTACTTCTAACCAATATAATCTATTTCAAATTCATCTGAACTACCGGGTGCCAAGAAATTTGTTGGCCATTGTAATCTACATTTTCATGTGCACATATAATACTCTCAATATCTCTATCCTCACTTTAAAGAGGAGTAAATTGAGACTCTGAGTGTAAAATGACTTGCCCATGACCAGACCTAGACCATGGTTGAGATGAGATAATAATTCAAAATCTAGCACTCTTCTCAGGTCACCATGCTGCTTCCCAGGACACTAATACGCACTTATACCCTTACCTGAAACCGAATCTGAACACTGCACACACATTGTTTTGAAGGTTATTAACCTCTCTGAATATTCAACATTTTTCTAATTTTTATTAGATTTTAAAGAAAGTAGATGTTTGCTCTTTCTCTTTGAGAATAAAATGCTTCAACTGAGTAGTGTTTTCAGAATTTTCAGTGTCCTGAGGCCTTAAAAGTTAAAACAACAACACAACAACAAAACCTTAGCAGTTTTATAGTGCTCACAATGTTCAGTAAAGGAAACCCATCTACCATTTCCCCTCATGGTACTGGCCAGGTCCTGGATCCCATGCTCAAGGAATAACAGACTTTGTTAATGCTTTCGATACAACGATCTGTAGAATCGGCTTGAGCTCTGCTCTGCTGCATACTTCGGATATTTGTGAGTCAGTGGGATTTGTTTTCTATTAAACTGCCTATCCACAAGGGAGGAGTGAGAGACAAAGAATGCCCCCCACCACCCCCCACTTTCCCTTTGCTGGTCTGACCAGTTTAAAATGAATAGGAGCCCAGAGAGATTTCTCACTTTCCACTTCCCACTATCAAAGTAGGCAGTGAGTCCAGGGGCATGTTTGGAAATGGCAGCTGTGTGGTGCCGCCAGGGCAGCTGAGTGGGAACTGTGAAAGAAAACCCCACCTGGGGAGACCCACAAGTGTCCCATTTCATCCTGAATTCAGACTGGGCTGTTCAAGGTCATACACAGAAGGTGAACCAGTGACCTACAATTTGATTCCTTCAGTTTGGAGGTTTAGGCTTTGAAAGACTTTGCATTCTCTGCTCTCTTGTTCTGCCTGAACTTCCCCAGGCATCCTCACTCTAATTTCACCCAACACCCAACCCATTGAGCTGTGAGAGTGGCTTCAGTTTCAGGAACCTCAGGGTGCCAAGGTGAACATGTCTTCCTTGGGGATTATTGTCCACCTTTCTGATTAACATCTCCAGACAGTTCAATAGAATCTCCATTTTTTTTTATCCCTAGAAATATCTTTAATCATTCCCAGCTTTATGCTTAAATGGCACTTGGAGAGTATGCTGTTTTTTTAAGTGATGATATTAATGAGATGAATAAGCTAGGTAAGGGAGAACTTTCTGGAAAGAATCATTAACAATAAAAATATTTTCTCCTTTTTTTAAAGCATTGCTGGCTGAAAGAACACAGGCAAGGGAAAAGAAATGCAATAAGAAATTATAAGCAGAGAAAAATCAACTCTGAGCTTGCTTTACCCTGAATCACTGCAGAGGTGCATGAACACAAGCACTGATCCATGGGTTCTCTGCTGTGTGTCATACCAAACTCGTCCAAGCCAGCACCATCTTTCCACCTTGGTCATGACTGGTAGTCTTATATCTGTGTGTTTCTTTTGCTCTTTAAATCTCACTTTCTTAACCTGGTATTGTGTACAACATTCTATTAACTTTTAAGTTCTCTTGGAATAAGGTGGGATTATAAATAAAAACATGTACTGTATATGTGTATATATGCATACAAATTATAAATTATATATTTATTTAAACATAACACTGAAGAACAAATTAATAACAGTTTTTTCCCCACCAGAAATGTGCCTTTTCTATCTCTGAGTTATAATAGTGCAATTGTTCTCTACCTGATAATTATGCTCTACCTTGGAGCACCCAGGAAGATTTCAAATATATAGTTTCACAGCCTAGATCTACTAAGTCAGAATACAGATATATGTGAATTTAATGTGCATAGGAGTAGAAATGTGAGGTTGATACGTCTTGAGTGTTTATTTACCCTTATATTTATTTATGTATTAAATCACACATGATTATGCACAAATCAAGGAATATAGAGACAAAGTAAACATAGTTCTTCTTCTTAAAGAGCTCATTACTTTATGACTCTGTTGAGTCTTCAGAACACATAGCCAAATGAATGCCAGTTGACCCTGTAAGACAAAATTCCTAAGCTCATACCCTTGAAGGAATTCCTCCATAGTTGATGAACATGATGTAGAATATCACCATGGTTAATCTGCACTTGGGATATTGCATGGTCCATGTTCTATGAGTTCATGTATAATGAGAACAGCACAGTTGAATCAACTCCATATTTCTCATTAATGCAGAAAAATTAATTCCTATTAAATGTACAAATGGTAGGTATAAAAAAAATCCAGACTATAGTTTTCCCCCTAAGTCTTCATCTCTGTCTGGAAGGAGTAATTTTATATAACTGTTGACTTATTAGTCCATACTATTCTATGATAAAATTAAGTTTCTTCTGCTAAAAATATAGTCCAATACCATCAATCTTCACCGTATTTACAGCTTTGCATTTTGTGTAAGTGGAGTGGCAGGTAACTCAGAAGATGTATTTAAACATATGAAGTAAATGTAAACTCAGTGTCATAAATGAAGATGAGTGATTCATTGCAGTGCATGGAATGAGAGGACTGAAACTTTTTGAAGTGACGTTATTAGTTCTTCAAAATCAGTGCAAATTCTCACCCACATCTACCCAGAGAATAAACTTATATAAAGATAAAGAATTAAGAGAAGCTATTTTCAATAGCCTGGTATATTCTGTACTTTTATGTAATATTTTTCATTTTAAAATCTATTTTAATCACCTTGGCAAACAGTCTGGTACATGCTGTTATATAAATGCAGAAGAGTCTGATGACTAATACTCTGACTTGAGGAGTCCACCAGTCCTGGGTTCAACTGGCTGCATCCCTTATTATTGAAAGGTCACATTCCTCAGTCCTCCACAAAGCCTCAATTTCCCCATATGTAAAACTGACATAATGATAATATCACCTCTAAGGTTTGTCAACTGATGGTGTTGGTACCAACTTAACACCAACCGGGTGGGATCCCCCATCTGGGGTGCTGTGAAGGGAGGAAACTTTATTCAGTGCAAAACAGCTCAACTGGGATACAGCAGGCTGTGAAAACAGCCTGGCTGTGAGGAAGCCCTGGGGCCAGGTAGCCTGTGGCCAGGTCTCTCTCTGGCTAGATGGCTCTGCTCTGCTCCTCCATGGTCTGCTCTGCGTTGGTTTGCTTTGCACTGTGCCGGTCTACTCCGCTCCGGTCTGCTTCATTCTGTGCCAGCCTGCTCAGGCCTGCACTCCTCTGCTCCACTCCACTCCAGGAGGCATCTTCTGTGTTTTAGGATAAGCCAGGGAGAGGCAGTCTTTAGTGGAAAGGGAAAGTGCACTCTCAGAGCCAGAGGGGAGCTGGCTTATATATGCAGAAGTCCCTGCCCCAAGTCCCTGATTGGTCTGTCCTCATGCAAATGAGAATTCCAAATCCTCACAGTTTGATTGGTCCAAAAGACACTGTCCTGATTGGTCAGAATAGAACTACTTTGGTTTGGAACTGTGCAGCTCCCACTGGATGGGGAAAGCCTCAGTATTAGTGGTTGAATAGGATTCCAGGCACTCCTTTATAAGGACTGGCTCAGATGGCAGAAACTCAGTGCAGGCAGGCAGTTCAGTGCAGGATTCTCCCTGAAGTGCAGTTTGTGTGAGAGGTTCCTATGTAGGAATGGCTGCTAGGCTCTATCTTTTAAATTTTTAGCCAGTTAGCCATCAGGAGCCCTTCTTAGTAGGTGTTTACTTTCTCAGGGTTCACAGGTTGTTATAAGGATTAAGTGATAATTCATATAAAGCAGATAGCATTCTGCCTGGCACATTATGCATGCTCAATACATGTTTTCTATAGCAATGTTATCATTATTGTTACTATTTGCTTTTATTATCATCACATGTGGCTTGACCAGCATAATATGGTGGCAACCTGATAGTATATATCTGGGATTCCTCCCTCAGGAAGTTTCTCTGTACCACCTTTTCCATACCTAATATATATTTTGTTTATTTTATAAACTTAATTTTTTGCCTTCACAGGAAGTCATATAATCTAATTAAGCCAACTGGTGTTGCAAATTACAGCAGGTAATGTCTCTAGTTCCTCCTGCACAGTTAGCACATGCCTTATTACTTGAGACAGTTGGAAGAATAATTAATGTGTTATTTTCTGTAATAACATTCTTATTCTTCAGAACTATCGTACATGCCCCCTTAAAAATTTACATGCCACTTCCCCATCAAAGCACTGTCTATCAACTTCTCGTCTTGATTATATGGTGGTGATTGGGGAACACAGATACATCAAAAACTAAATTTCAAGGGCACTTGAAGACACTAAATAATCCAAGGATATTGCAAACTATGATCAATCTCCATTGGCACAGATAGCAACCCTGTTGAAATAACTGTCATATTAGTTAATAACAGTAAATGTGCCCTATTTAAGTAATAGGTAGTTGGCCAAAAAAAGAAGAAGAAAAGAGAAAATTTAAAAATAGAACTCATAATTTTGAGAGGAATTTTCTAAATTTAAAAATGTGGACTAAAACCCACAACTAATGAACTACTAACAGATAAATTCACTAAAACTTCAACCTAACCAAATGAGATGTCATCACATAATTTGGGATCACAACATTTACTGGTTCATGATATCAGGTTTTAATTTAGTCCTTCTAGAATTTCAGATAAGCATGGAACAGAAGACTCAAGGACTATATCTGTGGCATATGTATTGTCATGTAGGAGTATTTTTAAAAAGTAGAATAGGGTATAAAGAGGATTAATCATGATGGAAGGAGACTTGACTTGGGGTGGTGAACTAACAATACAATATTCAGGTGGTATATTATAGAATTGTACACCTGACACCTATATAATTTCATTAACCAACGTCACCCCAATACGTTCAATAAAATTTTTTTTAAGTCTATACATTTTGTAGATTCATGTTTTAAAGTCATGGCTTTAAAAGAAGCAAGGTATGTTCAGATGGCCATAAAACATCAAGATCTCTTCCATTTTTGTAAAGTCACATTCTATGGATCATATCTTATTTTTTTTATTTTAAGCCACTTTAATGAGTATAATTGACATACAAAAAGCTGTTCATATTTAATGTATACAACTTAATGAGTTAAGTATACACCCATGAAACTATCACCACAATCTATGCCATAAAAATATCCATTTCCTCACATTCTCTTCACTATTAATATTTTTCTGTGAAAAGAATGCTTAAGACCTCTTAGAAAATTTTGAAGTATGTAACACAGTATTGATAAACTATAGGCAATAAGCTGTACAGTAGATCTCTAGGACTTATTCATATAGACCCCATATTTTAAATACTTACTGTGCTTAATATATTTAGTTAACTTGTTTGGAGTTGTTATACTGTGTTAAAACTTAATGATCTAGAGAATGTAAGCCCTTTCTTTGAATTCTAAACCTGCCCTAAATCCCTTTCCTAATCATTGTCTTCCTCAATCCCATTCCTAATTTAACCAAACTTTTAGAATGACACAAAGGTACTACTGAGTTATGGCTTGCCTCTCAGAGTAGAACTCTTCTAATTTTCTTCAGTCCCCTGCTGTCAAAGTTATTTGTTATCTCCTATGTCTTGTCCCATCACTGTCAAAGTATCTGTGGTCTGAGCCTCTTTTCTAATCTTTACCACTTCTGTTTTCTAATGCTTATCATTTCTATCTTTCTTCTTCACTTTTTTTACCCCCTCCTCCCATTTCCCAACATTGCCCCTCCTACTTTATGGCCCTTCTACTTTTTTGTAGCAAACACCTATTATTAGCAATTTAGTAATCCCTTCTTTTTTTCTTTATGGTTAGTACAATGAGAAATAACATTGTCTTATTTTGCTTCTGAATGTTGTATTGTGTGTTCACCACCCCAAGTCAAGTCATCTTCCATCACGATTTTTTGGCTCATGAACTACTTTTGTCATAAGATCTGATCAGTGGCTTTAATTAAAAATTGTTTAAAAACCTTATGATTTGTTGAGGTTACCAGAAATCAGAGTGAGGTATTATATGCAATCAAGATAATAATATCAAATAATGTATTAAAATTCTCATTAATGTTGATACTGTAAAAAATGTTACTTGACTTCCATATAACAGAGTATTCTTCATTTTTGGGTTTTCTAATACCCAGTTGAGGCATTCTAGAGAGATCATTTATTTCCTCATACCTCATCACACACACACACACACACACACACACACACACACACACACACACACACACTTGGATTTGGAGACATAATTAGAAACAAATAGAATGAAAAGAAAAAAAAATAGTTGGGAAGCTATCTCTCAAAAATCAAAGGAGAGATTAAGCAGGTGCATTACTCAATTATAAATTATTTCACACCAAAATATCTTTTAGGAAGATCATAATTCGTTTCTAAAACTCCTCACCCACTTGCGTATAACTTCAGGCTGCCCCATCTGCTTTCGTATGAATTTTTTTCACATGTCTTCTTGGTTTCTTACTGTTTAGATCACTACTTTCTTTGTTTTTATGATTCTCTGGAGATTACCATTATAATGTTTGGTTCTATAATTATTCTCCAATGAACTAGTAAGCTATTAGATATATGTATATGTTGATGGACTGGGTATGATGGATTCTTTTTAATGTTTTGTATTCTTTTTTTATTGGGACAATGATTGATTTTTATTTGCATGTAATTAAATCCCTGGGTTTCCAGTCTCATTTCCCTTAGTTCAGTCATGGAAGAAGCATAGCTTGGCTTTTAGTAAAGCTAGAAGCAAAACCAGTGTCCAGAGTTTCCTTTCCATATTGAAGCTGGGTCCAGTGCAGCATCAGGCTAGTTACAGTCCATTAGTCCATTGTGTCTGAGGTACACATAGCCATGGGGCACACAGGAGAATGCCAGGAGGCCAAGAGTGAGCCATGAGCCAAGCATGCCAACAGGAACCAGGAGAGCCCACGAACTGTATCTGTTTTGTCTTTAAAACTGTTATAATTCTTTAGAAGGCTCTTTTTAATACTCAGACATCTAGGAGTGGAGAAGAGCTGGGCAGGGAGAAGAGAGACATCTGTGATACTTTCCACAATAAGGATAATTTTTTAAAAAATTAAAAACAAAACAAAAAATTTCAGACATCTAACCTACTTTGAAAGGCCATTAGGACCAAAGATAAATAGAAAGTTCATGCTTTGAAATGACATGGGGATGCTTAGAAAAAACAAAACAACACTAATTGGTAGAGTGAATGCCAGGTGAATTGCTGTCTATTCAGCATTGTCTCTGCATGTGTGAAACCATTAGCATTTATTGTACGCTAGGGGCCCGGTGCACGAAATTCGTGCACTGGGTGTGTGTGTGGGGGGAGTGTCCCTCAGCCCAGCCTGCCCCCTCTCACATACTGGGAGCCCTCAGGCGTTGACCCCCATCACTCTCCAATCGCAGGATCGGTCCCTTGCCCAGGCCTGACGCCTCTGGCCTAGGCATCCGGCCTGGGCAGCGGGGACCCGCAGCTGCAGCGGCCCCACGATCGTGGGCTTCGCTTTAGGCCCAGGCAAGGGACCCCTAGCTCGCGGGACTGCCAGCTTCGACCTGCCCAGCTCCCATCGCTGGCTCCACCCCTACTTCCTGCTATCACTGGCCAGGGCGGAAAAGGCACCTGATTCTCCGATCATGGCTGGGGGGCAGGGCCCCCAGCTCTTAGCTCCCCCCTGGGTTTCCAATCACTGTCAGTGGCAGGGGGCTTCTCCTGCTTTCCCTTTCGCCTCCCTGCATTGTGCCTACATATGCAAATTAACCATCTTGTTGGCAGTTAACTGCCAATCTTAGTTGGCAGTTAATTTGCATATAGCCCTGATTAGCCAATGAAAAGGGTAGCTCGTACGCCAATTACCATTTTTCTCTTTTATTAGTGTTGATAGTCAGTCAAGACTCTTTACAATGGCTGAAAATAAATGCCTAGGCCAGTTAGAAGCATAGTCTCCTGGAAAAGAATAAAATAATCAAGAGAAAGAGTCTAAAAGAAGAGATTTGTAATCCTCTAAATTAAAAATATTTGACCATATTGGTTATTTAATACCATTCTTTTGACTTGATGTAGTTATTTGGAAAGTATTTCTATATTTAAATGTTTGATCTAATAAATTATACTTCCATAATCATGGTTTGGGGAAAACAGCAAAATAAATAATTCCATTTACCTTCCCTTTGTTGTATAATGAACATTTTCCAAACATGGTATCAGTATCACCTGGGGAGATCTTGAAAATACAGATTCCCAGGATGTAGCCTACCATACTAACTCTGAACCTTCAGGTGGAACCTGAAAATATCTATTTTAACCTGTGCCAGAGAGATTACTTATAAAATCATCCAAGCACCAATCCTAAGGGTTCAGGAATTATAGGAATTAATGAGTGGATCCTTAAGAAGATGTACTGAAATGTTGGAAAGAAAAATCAGAATGTCTTTTCTGTCCATATACTACTACCTCACATTTCCAACTCTCTCTCTCTCTCTCTCTCTCTCTCTCTCTCTCTCTCTCTCTCTCTCACACACACACACACACACACACACACACACACACACACACACACACACACCATACAGGATACATAAATATGTGTGATAGCAGTGTGTGCCTGAGGGGATAGAAACTGACCTGAACTGGAATACTCATGTCTGATTAACTCCAATTATAGAAGTGGCTGTATATAAATATCCTGCCCCAAGTGTGTTTGACTGGCCAAAGCTTGGCTTACTTTCCCAGTTCAAGTCCTCAAAGGATACTGTGATTGGGTGTTTGCTTTGTTTTCATAGTTTCTGGACTTTGGGCTATCTTAGGGTCCTTCTGTCCTAGGGATCTTTCCTGGGCTTGACTCCTCCAAAAGCATGTGAGTCCCCTCTGTTGCTTAAGTCCCATCTTTTTTTAGGACCAGTCCTGCATCCTGGACTGAACGCAGCCCCTCCCCTTAGTCACGCAGTGCCTGCTGTAGGCCTCCCGGAATCACTCTGTATTAACACTTGGGCATGACTGCCAGGAATAGTGGGAGTGATTTAGACTTTTTAACCAGCTCAGTTATCTGGTTCTTTTTTCCAAGGCAGATTTTAAAAAACAAATTGACTGCTGTTTTGATTTGACATTTGATTTGGTGTAAATAAGAGAGAAAGGTGAACAGGAGAGCAGTAAGCTACAGTTAGCTTGGAGATTCTCCCCTCTTTCGTTTTCATTGGTCAAGCACGTGTTTCAAAAAGTGATTATGGGCCATTCTGCCTGGTTTAGAGCTATCACTGTGGGTTGTCTTTCCCTCCCATTCAGGTACTATTTCGAACCTCACTGAATTTTTTGTCTCCAGTGTAGTTGTTCACTACTGAGGAAAAGGGTTAGAACAAACATCTCTAATAGAAACATGTGGCTCAAAATCACTTTTGCATTTGCTTAGATGCAAACATTTAGCAGCAGCTTTATTTAACCCACATGATTGAGAAAGGGGTCCTAGGCAAAGAGGCATGTTGCCTGGGCAAAGGACTTCTCCAAGTCAAGCAAGCTGCTGTCTACAGACCAGTGGACAGGCTGGATCACAGCTGCCCTTCTGGCCACTTGAAGTGGACTGGACCATTTCTCATTTGGCCTAGTTGATGGCAGACCATTAGCTGGATTCTTAAGGCTGGCCATATCACTTTAGACGAATCGGACCTCACCTCTGATTTCTCATTTTAAACTTATGGGAACATTTTAAATTAACCATGCAGTCAGTTTTAGGTTCCCTAACTATGAAAGTAACTTTTGTATTCAGTATTTATATAGTCTATACACAGACTTGTACCCTAATTTATAGAAGTGACAGCCATTATGTTACAATTTATCAAAGGACTAAAGCTAAGACACAAACTCTGGGTTCTACTCATATCCTCTCATAACTACAACCTGTGTGAATCTTTGTTTTTTATGATAGCTCAACTAATAGAACAACAAAATTTAGGTCTGTGGTACCTGAAGATTGCTCTATAATCAACATTTTAAAGCTGTTTCTAAATGTTTCTAAACTTTGAGATGTAAAAGGAAGTATTTAGTTGTACATATGAGTTGTTTGGTGGAACGTAAATGGAAAGAAACCCATGTCCCTAATATTCCAAATTTACTTTAAAAATTAAATTACGTTGAAGTTGTATGTATATGTAGACACCAGTATTAATCCATTTCAAAGTTCGTGTTCTCTGTATGAACCTGAATGTACACCTTGGTGTATATAAATCCTGCTTACCCATGCAAAGAATTCTTCTATTTCTCAACCCATTAGTGTTTGAATAATTCAACATTCCTTTCCATTGAGTGTTGTCAACAATCAATAGGTCAGATGCTATTCATATCTCTAGTGATCTCATGTGAAATCCCACGTAACACTTACTTTCTTGACCCTCATCCTGGAAATGGTCCACACTCATTAACTACTGGTATATCCTCCCCCAGCATTCATAATGGCCATGGGCTTAGCCATGGACAAGCATTTAATTATAAGGCAGCCATCTGTTTAATATAAACTATATCTGCCAGCAGCCTCTTGAAAGTCTGAGGAATGATTTTTTTTCTAAAGGAAAATGAGAATTGCTCATTGAATGGAAGCAGAGAAAAGACCTTCTTGAATCTTTCCCACTTTTACACTCTCAGGTCTTCCAAGGCCAAGTCCATGCTTGAAAAAATAACATGAGTGTTACTTGACTTTGCAATTTAGAGAGAGTTCAATGTTCCTCAGACATTTTTTAAAAGTCTGGTATGAATTATTCATGCTTCTTTTTTATCCTACTAGCTTATGCTTCAAAGACAGTAAGCTAAACAAATGACCTAAGGGATAAGAACTGACCAACAGTGGACATATTTCCTATGCAGTAATATGGCTATAATTTTATAATGTGGAATGAACATCACACTGGTAAGATAGAAGAAATACTAAAGAGCATGACAATGGGGATTGACCATAATTCTTTCTTCGTGATTCTGGCAAGTTGATTTTTACCTACTCCCAGAATCTTTCAGGAGTGCTGTCGTGTCACAGCGTTGCTGGAACAGCAGGCCAGGCTCGTGTGTTTAGTGTTATTCATCCTCAGGATTCAGACCAAAGTGATTGGATCAGGACAGTACTTTGTAATCTGGTTGATGTAGAAAATGAGCAGCCCTCATCTACTGCTGCCCAAATTACAAATCACTCTGCTTATTTTATTCTAAGGTGCACATCTCCCTTGCAGTATTTTACATACCTGAAATCAGGATGTCACACTATCAACATAGGTAGATGGTGTGATTATATTTCCTTCTCCCCCTCGTAGGTCTAAAATGATGGTACATTATAGAATCAATCAAACTGAACCAGTAACTAGGAGTGGGAACTGAAGCCTAAAAGGACATGAGGAGTCTTTGGGATAGTCAGGTCCACTGTGGAGAATAAGCCAGAGATATCAGCCAGCAGAAGCTATGAGTAAACAGAGGACGTGGCCATGTAGAAAAGAAAATTGAAATGAATAGGTAGAGGGACACTGGCCATGTGGGCCAAGGGAGAACAGAGGGGATATCAGCAGGTCTCCAAGTCCTCAAAACAGTGCCTAGTCTTGAAGCTCCTCCACTGGATTTTGATACAAATAACCTGACAAGAACAAGGGAAAAAGAAAACCTAAGACTCTTGCTACTTAGGTTTCTGAGGTTCATATTCTAAACAGGTTTTGGGGTCTTTGAGAATGATAGATTTGTATGCCCCAACCTAGCCTCTCATTGAAAGAAGTAACTGAAAGCTTGTGGTCCACTTAGTATTCTGATTGATAAAAAGAGCATAACGTTGAAGTTCACACCTAGATTCAGTCCCAGTGGAGAAACAAAAACTGAACATGAAAGAGTGGTCCCCTCTGCTGCAGTTGACCAATGTGAGGTTGAAAGGTGGACTGTCAGGTGTGCTAATACATATGATAACAGAATATTTTGGCCCAAATGAGTTCTGTGATTGACATCTCCCTTTCCATCATGGAAGGCAGTGGATAACTCAATGAGGTAATTCAAGTTGCATTACACATGGATGTTCGCAGGTTTGTTTAGACAATGGCATGAAATGACTTTCTCTGATTCCTTTATTGCACCACTGTGTTATTTGCTTTACAACACTTATCACAATTTGTTATTTGTCTACTTGGAAATTATCCCTCTCATTAAAATATATTGTTCAGCACTACATTTTAAGCATTAAGTAGCACATGATAGGTACTTATTATATATTTTTTAGCTATGGAAACAATAGGAAAGGTAAGTGTAACTGGTTTATTGAACACTGGTAGAGACCAAATAGAAAGTATATATGGATTAATATATATAAAGCCTTTTAAACATAGTAACCACTATAATCCTATCTAATAAAAGAGAAACATGGTAATTAGCTGTAACTTCGCTACCCTTCCCATTGGCGAATCAGTGAGATATGCAAATTAACTGCCAACCAAGATGGCGGCCGGCAGCCAGGCAGCTGATGTGAACAGGGAGGCCTGCTTGCTCCAGTGACGGAGGAAGCCAGGTTCCCCGCCTGCTGCTGCCGGCCTCTCAGCCGCTCTCTAAGAAACATTGTTACAAATATAGAAGCTAAACAAAACCCCAGAAACCTCCTTTCAGTCAGCCGGGATCTCAGAGCTGGAGTTGCAACAAAGTTTCAAATACAGAAGGTAAACAAAGCCCAGAAATCTGCTTTCAGCAGCCGAGATCTCAGAGCTGGAGCCGAGCCTCAGAGCTAAAGCCGGCTCTCAGCTCCAGTGACAGCCATAGAAGGTAAATAAAATCCCAGAATAAAAAAGAAAAAAGAAATAAAAGAGAGCTTGGGAGCTTCAGTCACCTGCCAGCCTGAAAACGGCCCTCAGCCCCTCACCCAGACTGGCCAGGCACCCTGGGGGGACCCCCACCCTGAAAGGGCTGTGACCAGCTGCAAACAGCTATCATCCCCTCATCTAGGCTGGCCAGGCACCCAAGCGGGACCCCCACCCTGATCTGGGACACCCTTCAGGGAAAACTAGCCGGTCCCCACACATGCACCAGACCTCTATCCTATATAGTAAAAGGGTAATATGCCTCCCAGCACCGGGATCAGCAGAGCCATAAGGCCTCCTGGCCTGGGATCAGCGGAGCCACAAGGAGTCCTGAACCCGGGATCAGCGGAGCCGTGAGACCTCCCGGCACCAGGATCAGCAAAGCAGCGAGGCCTCCCGGCACCAGGATCAGCGGAGCCGCAAGGCTTCCCAGCATCGGGATCAGCAGAGCCGTGAGGCCTCCCAAACCCGGGAACAGTGGAGCCACGAGTCCTCCCAGCACCAGGATCAGTGGAGCCGCGAAGCCTCCCGGCCTATGATCAGCAGAGCCACAAGACCTCCCAAACCCCGGATTAGCGGAGCCGCGAGGCCTCCCAGCACCAGGATCAGCAGAGCAGTGAGGCCTCACTGCCCCTGTGTCAAGCGGAGCCATGAGGCCTCCCAGCACGGAGATCAGCAGAGCCTCGAGACCTCTTGGCCTCTGGAGCAGCATGACAGGGGGCAGCACCCAAACCCCCTGATCGCCCTGCGGCTCTGAGTGTAACAGAGGGCGGGGTCACAACCTCCCTATCCGCCCTGCTCTGTTCGTGACAGGGGAAGGTGCCCCAACCCCCTGATCGGCCCTGCTCTGTGCCTGATAGGGGGGAGCTCCCCAACCCCCTGATCGGCCCTGCTCTGTGTGTGACAGGGTGGAGCCGCAACCTCCCCATCGGCCCTGCCTTGAGTGTGACAGGGGGTGGTGCCCCAACCCCCCAATCGGCCCTACCCTAAGCGTGACTTGGGGTGGCATCTCAACTTCCTGATCCGCCCTGCTCTGTGCAAGGCAGGGGGGATCTCCCCAACCCCCTGATCGGCCCTGCTCTGTGGGTGACAGGGGGGAGCTCCCCAACCCCTTGATCGACCCTGCTCTGTGCGTGCCTGGGGGCAGCACCCCAACCCCCTGATTGGCCGGCTCTGTATGTGACAGGGGTGGCGCCACAACCCCCTGGTCTGCCCTTCTCTGTGTGTGACGGAGGTGGCACTGCAACCTCCCCATCAACCCTGCCTTAAGTGTGACAGGGGGCGGCACCCCAACCCCCAATCGGCCCTACCCTGAGCGTGACTAAGGGTGGCATTGCAACCTCCTGATCCGCCCTGCTCTGTGCATGACAGGGCGTGGCACCCCAACTCCCCAATCGGCCCTGCTCTGAGCCCGACCAGCGGCTGTGGGCAGGCACCTAGGGATTGGGCCTGCCCTCTGCCACCCGGGAGTGGGCCTAAGCCAGCAGGTCGTTATCTCCCGAGTGGTCCCAGACTGCGAGAGGGCACAAGTGGGGCTGAGGGATACCCCCCCACACCAGTGCACAAATTTTTGTGCACTGGGCCTCTAGTGTTAAAATAATTTACTATTATTATTTCTCATTATTGTCTATTCCTCTATTCCCACTGCTTGTTTTTCTCTCAACTTGTTCTTCCTACCCCATATTAAACCTTGGACATGTTCCTTAGCTTTTCTGGAAACTCCTGCTTTGGCAGATGTCTAAGTTTGTCTCTCTTGTTGGTGTATGTAGATTTTATGAAGACCTTACCTCATCACTGAGACTCTCTAGTGCCCCCTCCTGTACTGGTTATTTATAAGCTACTCTCTATTCCTGGTTTCTGACCATTCCTGCTCTGTTGGGATAACTTCACTGTCCACATAAACTTTTTGGCATCTCTCTCAATGTTATCAAATTTTGCTCTCCTTCTCAGAGTTCAGATCTGGCACATGGATATTATTAAACTGGAACGACAGCCTATTCCCATGGCTGCCACTTCCATTACTATGCAAGGGTAGCCACACCCACAACATCTCACTTACTAGTATCGATGTTCCCAAGTTAGAATTGGTTGCAGTTCCTGTGTTCTCAAGCTCCAAGGGGTGCATGTCAAGCTCTACCTGTAGTTCTCTTTAAGCTTCTCTTTAGTCAACTTGAGATGAGGAGGAGAACTCCCCTTCCTATCCACATGGGGTGGATGGATAGACATCATAGCACTGCATAAATCTCCCCCATGAGACTCTTCTCTACTGATGGCTTCAGATTCTCTCATGTAGCTGAGAGATGGGCGATGGGCTATTGTTCACAGAACTGATTTTATAATCTCTTAACTTGTTATGACTCTCAACTTGGGGAGAGAGAGTGCCTGGCATTTCTTTCATCACTCTTGGCCTTTATGTCATCTGGGAAACAAAACGTCTTATTTTAACATCCTGTTATATAAATATAGATAAAAGTGGCAACTTCTATAAAGTCTTATTATACAACAATCTATAGTCAGACTGATCTTAATAAATAAGGGATTATTAAAGCCTCATGGGGTAAATGCTAAACTATTCTGTATTCCAAGTCCAAAACCTAGGAAGGGTTATGATTTTAGAGAAGTGGAAAACTAGGGTACAGTAAAATTTGAGAATTACTTTGCGACTGAGATTAGTAAACCGAATTTAAAGAATGAGATCTGCACTTCCAGTTTGTAAATGCTTGGCTGATGCAGACTTGAAAAATCTAATTTATACATCCTGGGGAAAGGGCTGCTATCATTTATTGATGGTGGCTATTCTGACTCCTTTTACTGATAATTCTTCAAAAGCTTGGCCAGTGCCCCGGCCAGGTGGCTCAGTTGGTTTGAGCATCGTCCCATACATCTAAAGGTTGTGGGTTTGATTCCCAGACAGGGCATATACCTCGGTTGCAGGTTCCACCTCCTGTTAGAGTGTGTATGGGTGGCAACTGATCTATGTGTCTCACACTGATGTTTCTCTCTCTTTCCTTTATTCTCTCTAAAATTCAATTAACAAAACATATTTTTGGGTGAAGAGTAAAAAAAAAATTGGCCACCAACATACATTTTTCTATTAAGAAAAAGAGAGAGAGAGAACTTGTAATACTTTTTTCATATAAACTAATAAGTTGAAAATATGGCTTTTTATACTCAAGTGTCCTTGGATTTGATCAACACCAAACAAACTCAAGTATAAAATGACTGGCTTAGCCTGAAGAATATAGATAATCTTGTAGGGATGTCTGACTAATATTTGGAATTGCTGAATTTGAATTGGGTTTGAGTTTTCTTTGCTAGAAGTACCTACAAGAAAGTTTGTGTACAGATACTGGGAGGTCAGTGAAAGAGAACAGTGGGAGAGATACATCCTGGCACCTCACAGGGTTGGGAGAATGGTGTTTGAGCACCTCTAGCAAGGGTTAGAAACATGCTTTCATATGGGCCAATGTAAGGGCTGAAAGGAATACAGGGCCCTGTTGGTGCTTGAGCAGTGGGGAGCAGCCTCAGGGCTAGACGGCCTTCTGCGGGTGTGTTGATGGCAGCCATAGTGAGAGCTCAGTGCGTGAAGCAATTGCTCAGGTGAGTCAGAAGGTCCGAGCAGAGGCCCAGTGGGGGCAGCAGCATGCGGAGGGCCTGCTTGACCACATGTGAGGCTTCCCTGCGAAAGCCCAGAAATATCGTGGAGGCACTTTTCAAAGGACCAAGTTTGTATAGTTATATGAATGAAGGCAATAAGCCTGCAGAATTTGAGTTGTAATGCCAGCATGAATTAGGTGTGCCTATAGGCTAGTGGACAAAGGGCATTCAGTTTGCATGAGGCTCTGGACCCAAAGTTCTGAAGACCAGACCCTAACAAGGTGTCTGCCAACTACTGGACACATTCCTTCTGGAAAAATCCATTACCCTCACTCTGCTCCTAGTAAGGTCCAAGTGGAAGAAAAATTGGATTATCTTTATAAACCTATATTCAATTCCTGGAAATCCTAGCTAATGCTCTTATCTGATAATTAATATTTGTATTTTAATAAAAGATGCAAAAGACAAGTAAAGCCCTGGAAGAACCCCAGCTATAGCAGTGAAAATGACGGCATCTCAGCACCTCTCCTTTGAGACCAACGTACAAGAAATTCCCTATTAGGGAGCCAGGAGGAAGGAGGGGGGTTGGGCAGAAATCCAGGGCTGTCTCTGGAATAAGTACAATAGGCTTTAGTAAGTTCCCAGCATTGAGGTGCTAAAAGCCACAAAACTGAGTCATGCATTTGTACATCATCAAAGATAAACTATTACTAAATAAATCAAAATTCTTAAGGCCCTGAGGTAAAAGAGCAGGCTCTGAGCAAATACTCTGTCTAGGCAAGCTTCTGAGCTTTCTCTTGGATGGGTTCCACCCTCATCAGCCCGCTTCAGGTGGCAGACTACACAACTGTCAGCAGAGAGTGGCACAGGAAGTGAGATTCTGGAGTGGCGCTCTCTGCTACGGGAACAGTTTCCTTCTTTCAGTTTGATTGTGAATACTAAACAATAGAGAAACATCTGCTGCCTCCTTTCCTCTGACGTCCTGCTTCCCTAAAGGGCTCTAAGCCAGCAGATGCCTTGGACATGGGCTAATCATCAGTCTGATCAGAGATCCCTGCCTCAACAGGTCTGTGAAACTCTTCTGCTGCCAGGATTCCCAAATATACCCTTTTGTTTGAAGAAAAAAAAATAGACAACAACTTTATTGAAATATAATTTACATACCATACAATTCATCAATTTATGATTCACTGTTTTTTAGTGTACTCATAGTTGTGCAACCACTACCACAATCAATTTAGAACATTTCATCATCCTACAAAGAAACCGCATACCTATTAGCAGTCATTTCCCATTTCTCTTGGAACCTCTCCAACCTCTGACAACCACTAATCTACTTTCTATCCTTATGGATTTGCCTATTCTGGGCAATTCATAAAAATGGAATCATACACTATGTAATATAATACAACATGTGGTATAATTTGTGACTTGCTTCTATCACGGGCATAATGCTTTCAAGGTTTATCTATGTATGTGTCGGTATATTGTTCTTTTTTATGATCAAACTAGGGGCCCGGTGCACGAAATTCGTGCACTGGGTGGCGGGGGGCAGTGTCCCTCAGCCCAGCCTGCCCCCTCTCACATACTGGGAGCCCTCAGGCGTTGACCCCCATCACCCTCCAATCGCAGGATCGGCCCCTTGCCCAGGCCTGACGCCTCTGGCCTAGGCGTCTGGCCCGGGCAGCGGGGACCTGCAGTGGCAGCGGGGGGTGCTGCGATCGGCGGGCTCCGCCCCTGCCCCTGCAGGACGCCTCTGGCTGAGGCATCCAGCCCAGGCAGCGGGGACCCGCAGCTGCAGCGGCCCCACAATCGTGGGCTTCGCTTTAGGCCCAGGCAAGGGACCCCTAGCTCCCGGGACTGCCAGCTTCGACCGTGCCCAGCTCCCATTGCTGGCTCCACCCCTACTTCCTGCTATCACTGGCCAGGGCGGAAAAGGCACCTGATTCTCCGATCATGGCTGGGGGGCTTCTTCCTGCTTTCCCTTTCGCCTCCCTGCATTGTGCCTACATATGCAAATTAACCGCCATCTTGTTGGCAGTTAACTGCCAATCTTAGTTGGCAGTTAATTTGCATATAGCCCTGATTAGCCAATGAAAAGGGTAGCTCGTACGCCAATTACCATTTTTCTCTTTTATTAGTGTTGATAATATTCCATTGTGTAAACATATTACATTTCTACCAGGAGTATATGAGAGTTAACATTTCTTCACATCATTGCTAACAGTTGTTATTATCTGTCTTTTTTTTATTATAGTCATCCTAGTGGGTATGAAGTGATATCTCAATATGGTTTATATTTGCATTTCTCTGATGGCTAATGATTTAAGTCTCTTTTCATGCACTTACTGGCCATTTGTATTTCTTTGGAAAAATGTTGCTTCAGATCCTTTCAAAGAAACTCTTAAGTCCATGAAATATCTTGTGAGGGGTTTGGACCTTGTCCCTGACCATGGCAGGACCCTGCCATGAAATGCATGCTAGGAGCAGGACCCATGAATATTCAGGGCCTCCAGCACAGTTGCAATGAGACGAACAGAAGAATTTAGTTGGGAACAAAACATCAGAGCCTGAAGAATAGCCTCTGGAACACTATAGTTTTGTGTCTATAACGAGGCTGTAGTCCCCAGTTATTCAATCAAACACTAATCTAGGTGTTACTATGGAAGTATTTTGTGACTGACATCTACAATTATCTCAGGAGATGTAAAGGAGACTACACTAGATCATTTAGTGAGCATAATTCAATCAATTGAAGGACTTAAAAAGCAGAACTGAAGAAGAAATTCCACCCATGAATTGCATCTTTGGCTCAGGAAGAGCTCTAGCCTGGACTAAGGGTTTCATACTTGCCTAGCCAGCCCCCACAGTCACGTGAAGTGTAAGCCACAATCATGTAACATGTAAGCCATTTCCTTGATTTATATGAATTTTATAAATTATGTACATACATGTATATATAGTATTATATATTTTATATAATATCACATACATCTCTATCTATCTATCTATCTATCTATCTATCTATCTATCTATCTATCTATCATCTCTCCTACTAGGTCTATTTTTCTGGTAAAACTGTGACTGATACAAACACCAAGAAGTTTCTGAGATAGCTGGAAGGGTTTCTTGGATGTTCTTTCCTTCCTTATCACAATCCTTCCTCTGCCATATTTCTACCATCCTCCATCCCCCCACTAAATCCTCTTACCCTTGACAGCAGCAGTGATTCTCAACCAGGAGAAATTTTGCCCACAGGGACATTTGCAATGTCTGGAGACATTTGTGGTTGTGATGACTGATTGGGGTGCTGTTAGCATCTAGTGAGTAGTGGCTAGGAATGCTACTAAACACCCTTCAATTCACAACAAATGCCAACAGTGCCAAGGTTGAGAAACCCCGCTCTACAGGCTCATTTAAATGTCTCCAGGTCCAAAATAAGAACAACAATGTAAACGTCATCTCTGATGTCTTCAAGGAGTATTTGCACTTATTTATTTTTTGTTTTGTTTTATTTTGTTTCCTCATCTTTATTTTTTATTAAATTTATTGGGGTGATGTTGGTTAACTTGATCATATAGGTTTCAGGTTTCTATGTTAGAAGATTGGTACATTGCACCACCCAAAGTCAAATCTTCTCCTGTCACCTTATATTGAAGGGTATCTGCACTTTAAAAATGACTTTAGAGATCAGACAGTCTTCAAGTCACAGTCAAACTGAAGCTATAAAAAAAGGAACTTTGGGTTTTTCTAAAGAAGAGTATTTACTTGGTATAGAATTGATTTACTATTTGAAGGAATAGACCAGGTAGAAGTTCTCTGTAATGGAAACTGATCCCCGACCCCATGACTGCTATTCTACAAAGACCCCACTAATATTTAAATGCCTTCCTGAGGAGTGAAACCCTTGTTATTACTTATTAAAAGTGATCTGCTATATTTACAGTGGGAGAACTTCTATGCTGGAAGTTCTTATGGGGCAAGACTTGCTTCAGTGGGGCGTTGGTGCGAACTGAGTCTGTCCCCTGAGTCTGTCCCTTATAGATCTGAGGAGTTGTAATCTGGATGGTCCCACTCTGACCACTGGGTACACTGGCTCTTGGATCTCTAAGGAGGTGCTAATTTAGCCTCTTCCTGAGGCTCCCCAGCAGGAGCTATGGAGAGATCTTCAGATTCCTTTTCCTTGTTTGGGGTTTGGAGGTGCCCAGATGAGGCCCAGCTGTGAAGCAATGCAAGCTGCTGTGGGGCCTTGGGCCTTCTTTTGGATGTTCTGGGCCTGGAGGTCAATTCCTCCAAGTGATACCAACAACAATCAAGGCTTAACTACAACAAGACTGTGCACACAGCCCACAAAGGGGTGCATCAAGAGTGTCCACCTCAGCTAACTGGGGAGGCTGAGCCACTGGGCCCTATAGGACACCTAGCACACAAAGCCACTCTATCAACACAGTGAAGCAGCCAAAATGCGGAGACAAAGAAACAGGTCACAAATGACAGAAATGGAGGAAAGCAAACTACTGGATATAGAGTTCAAAACTGTGGTTTAAGGTTTTTCAAGAATTTTCTAGAAACTGCCGATAAATTTAGTGAGACCCTTGAGGATATGAAAAAGAACCAACTAGAAATTAAGCATACACTGACTGAAATAAAGAATAATATACAGAGGCCGAAACTGGTTTGGCTCAGTGGATAGAGCGTCAGCTTGTGGACTGAAAGGTCCCAGGTTCGATTCCGGCATGTACCTGGGTTGCGGGCACATCCCCAGTAGGAGATGTGCAGGAGGCAGCTGATCGATGTTTCTCTCTCATCGATGTTTCTAACTCTCTATCTCTCTCCCTTCCTCTCTGTAAAAAATCAATAAAATATATATTTTTTAAAAAAAGAATAATATACAGAGATCCAACAGCAGACTAGAGGATCCCAAGAATCAAGTCAAAGATTTGAAATACAAAGAAGCAAAAAACACCCAACTGGAAAAGCAAAAAGAAATAGGAATCCAAAAATATGAAGATGGTATAAGGAGCCTCTGGGACAACTTCAAGCGTACCAACATCCGAATTAGGGGGTGCCAGAAGAAGAGAGCGAGCAAGATATTGAAAACCTATTTGAAGAAATAATGACAGAAAACTTCCCCTACCTGGTGAAAGAAATAGACTTACAAGTCCAGGAAACACAGAGAACCCCAAACAAAAGGAATCCAAAGAGGACCACACCAAGACACATCATAATTAAAATGCCAAGAGCAAAAGACAAAGAGAGAATATTAAAAGCAGCAAGAGAAAAAACAGTTAGTTACCTACAAGGGAGTACCCATATGACTGTCAGCTGATTTCTCAACAGAAACTATGCAGGCCAGAAGGGAGTGGCAAGAAATATTCAAAGTGATGAATAGCAAGAACCTACAACCAAGATTACTTTACCCAGCAAAGCTATCATTCAGAATTGAAGGTCAGATCAAGAGCTTCACAGATAAGAAAAAGCTAAAGGAGTTCATCACCACCAAACCAGTATTATATGAAATGCTGGAAGCTATTCTTTAAGAAGAGGAGGAAGAAGAAAAAGGTAAAGATAAAAATTATGAATAACAAATACATATCTATCAACAAGTGAATCTAAAAATCAAGTGAATAAAAAATCTGATGAACAGAGTAAACTGGTGAATATAATAGGATCAGGGGCATAGAAAGGGAGTGGACTGACAATTCTCGGGGGAAAGGGGTGTGGGGGGTGCAGGAAGAGATTGGACAAAAATCGTACACCTATGGATGAGGACAGTGGGGGGGGGGTAAGGCAGAGGGTGGGATGGGAACTGGGTGGAGGGGAGCTATGTGGGGGGGGAAAGAGGAACAACTGTAATAATCTGAACAAGAAAGATTTATTTTTTAAAAAAAGTGATCTGCTATATGCTAATTTATTTATGGTAAAATTGCAGCCTAGGAAGGAACTGTAGAGTTTGTCAAATACAATTTCCAATATATTTGAATATCATATCTTATCATATGTCATATTGATGTAAGGCCTACTTTTTAGGTATTCAGTTCCAGGGCTGAGACACTCACTACCTTCTGAAACAACTTGCCTTCCATCCCCCTAAAAACAACTCTGTTTGCTAGAAATGCTTCCTAATATTGAGATGAAATCTGCTTCAATGATGTTAAACACATAGTTCCCAACTTAGAGTCTTTACTTCTGAATGGGTAATTGTCCGTATACAGACTATTATAGGGAAATTCAAAAGGAATATGTGACGGCACAAATTTTATAACTTAAAAAGTTGCTCGTAATTATTCTCTCATTAGAGAGGTGTTTTAAAATAGTTCTTTTTAAAAATTGAAGCTAATTGGAGAAAATGGAATGTGGTGGTGGATAAGGTTGAAACTCTAAAATCTGAGAAGCAGTAGAGGATGACACAAAGCAGGGTGGCTTTGGGCTGGTTCCTAGTTGGGCACCCATTAATTCTTTGATATCTTCAAAGTCTCGTTCCAGATACCTTAGCTTTGGCAAAGCATGGTGTACCCTTAAGTTTTCGGCTCACATGGCTTTCAAAGGAAACTCTTTTGGGGGGTGGGGGAATGTTTCTGATCCCTTTACACTTACCTCATCAAGTGTGTTTTCACTCTGCCTATTTGATGTCTGAGAGGCCTCATTAAGAGGTCATTTTATTAGCCCTCTTAAAAGAATTTCTTTCCTGTAGAGACAGGAAGTTACATTTTGCCAGAATTTGGACAAATTTGGAGTTCTAGTCTCTGAGGCTCCAAATCCAGACACAATTCTTCCCTAAGTTGCTCCCTAATGCTCTTGGAAAATTAGTTCATACCTGGGTCTGGCCTCTGGGCATGCCCGCTTTATAGACTCTGTTTTTCATGAGACCAGGAGAGTGGTTCCACCAAATCTGCTTTTGGTGACCTTGAATTCTCTGTTACCTTTAAAGGGCTCTAAAAAAAGATTGCCGTCTAATAGGTCATTGGACCAACTCAATAACTCCCTGTCGGCTTGGCTCCTTCTTCATAAAGGAGAAATGTTGGGAAACAAAAGTCATTGAAATAGTCTTGCTTTTCCACTTATAAAATTGGGAAAAGGAGCATTAGCCAACTTCTCAGGATCTAGAATCAAAGTGCTCAGCAATACCATGGATTCTTCTTTATTCTACTTTTTTAGTTTTGGTTACTAGATCCTTCACATTCCTCTAAGTATCTAAAAGGATCTGGGTCATCTTAAGTACCCCACTGTATCTCTGTCCACTTCCTGGATTGTTCCCTATGATCTTTTCTTGTAGAGTTTCCTCATTTTATATATAATTCCACGGGGCCCAGCGCATCAGAGTTCTTGATAAATTGTGTAAAAAGGAGTCTTACCTTTGAGGAGATGTTGGATGGGGGAACTTTCCCTGCTCCATACTTAATAGAAATAGAAAACAATTCTAGGTTTGTGGTAGAGTGTTCAAAGAGTGTCAGAAAATAGGAAATGTTCTACAACTATAGCAACATGGCTGGTCCTTCACAGTAGTGAACCCAGGGGATCAAATTGCTAATTTCTAGAGCATCTTTCTCTTCAAAGTCTTCAAGTCAGCTTCCAGAGGCTGTCCCTTATTTCTTTGAATCCTCACTGGATTGTACATCTTTGATTATTGCCACAGGAAATTGTATTGTAGGAGACAAGGAAAAGAAGTTCAGTATTGATTAGATCATTGTTTTTTAACCTCAGTCAAACCTTGGTGTTACCACTCAAAAGGAAAGGAAAATAAACTCCTAACAGAACAGCATTCCAACGTTTGAAAGGAAAAGAACTCAAGTTTATCCTTCCACCTTGACTCATCCTGTGTCCCACATGTTTGCTTCATTTCCTGGCAGAGCGTAAAAATGTCCTGTACTGGAATCTTTCATTCTGAGTGGGTCAAAATTCTCGGCACAAACAAATCTGATTCTGTGCCTTTACAGGGTTTGACCCTTTATAAGCAAAGCAAATAACACTTTTGTGTCGTTGTCAAACAATAAAAATGCTACCATCTACATACAGTAATAAATCTAATCAATTCCAGTTTTCACGCCTTCTCCTAACTTTTTCCCCATTTTTTTTTCTCCTACAAAAAGTATCCCAAAGAAAATCATGACATTTTTTTCCTCTCTACACTTATGAAATTTATAGAAACTTTGTGTCCTTTTCTGTCTGGGGCTCTCCTTCACATACACCTTCACTCCACTACCATTTGGGCAGAATCTTTACATATGCCTACAAAGGATCTAAAAAATTGCAGGTTCATAAAATATATTTGATGAATGAATATATATTATCTTATGATGTTATAAAGCAACAGGAGCTGGCATTGTAGGAGATACGTATTAGTCTCAGGGTAATTGTAGGAATCATTTATTAAATATCTAATGTTTTAACAAAAGAACAATAAACAGAAACTGAACCTTTATATATGGATAATGTTTTTATTTGAGCTAGTTTTCTTTGCTCCTTCTTCCCAGAAGTCCCTATTTCTTTGCACCATGTTATATGTCCAGACTTAATTTTAAAGAAAACAATAACAACAGCCAAGCATTTATTTGAAGTCAGGTCAGTCATGATTAATACCTACACTGAGTCTCTCCCATCCACTCCCAGTGTTTAAAAATAATCGGAATTCAAGGTATTGGCAAAGGGATCTGGGTTTTGCTAGCCAGTGACTTTTTCCCCACATGATTCAGTGGAAAAGGATTTTTTTTTTTTCACGAGAACAAAAGACTCAAGTATAGTGAAAATGTCATCCTTTATGAGTTCTGATTTGATTTTTCTGATATTGTAGGGATTTAAGCAATTTTATAAAATTAAGGGAAAATGTCAAATCTCCTTGTGATTTAAGAATATGAATACTAGGAATCCTAATATTTCTTCAGGTGTTTATTTTTTTTTTTCTGGCTTAAAGTAGAGAGATGTTGAAAATCAGTTTATTTTTAGAATGGGAATAATGATGGATTAAGTAGAATGGGAAAAATGATCAATAGTGAGGAAGTGAGGTAAGTGCTTCTGCTGGGAGCTGTGATAACCTAGGGGAAGGGTATTTAAATAGATTAAAATAATGATGGCTTAGAGAATTGTGTATCCTTAATTTTGCTAAAAAGTGTGATATGGCTAATCAGTAGTATGGAGTGATGAAAAGAGTGCTGACATGATAACAGATGGAAGGTTACAAGGAGGTGGTATCTGAGCGTTCATAAAGAGTGGTGAGATGTGATACTAACAAATTAGGGAGGAACATTCTAAAACTATGAAATAACAATTACCCATAGAAGTGTTGAACTTAACTTACAGAAGAGTCTTTTACCAGGGCAAAATTGTTGATAAGAAACATTTTATACCTAGGTGACTGAAATGAAATATCTTGCCACTACTTACTTTCCTTGGAACATATTAAATATTTCATCCAGAATTCCATCAGACTAAAGTCTGTTGGATGTTTCCTTTGAGAACAATTAGATAGATTTGCAGCTGTGCTTATAGAAAATCAAGGATGATGATGATTTACTAAGTTGGCTAAGGAAGTAGACTAAATTCTTGTAGATCCTAATATTTATCTACAAGAGTGAGAACTATTGACTAAATCCTTATATAGGTCATCTGAATGTGGTCTTGAAAAACACACACAAGCCAGTTGTTTTCCAGGAAGAAAAAAAAGGTTGAAAAGAAAATGAATTTTTTTTTGTTTTTGCTTTACTCCTCAGCCTGGATTCTTGTTGAAAGTTATGTCCATCTGCTATTGCTCAGTCCATTCATGGAAATACTTATAAAGTGTATACATGGAGAATTTACTTATTTCAATCCTATCAGCTTCTTTTAGTAATTTAACATGCAGTTCTTTGATTCTATCTTACATAAAATACAAATTGTGTAATACCTACTTTCTTCTTTATTTGTATCTTAAATATTCAGAATCTTGCTATAACTTTGTTCAGGCAAAAGGACTCTGCATTAAATAAAAATAAGTATAATTTAATCATATGGTTTCTTGAGAGGAGCCCAGAACAATTTCATATTTTAACAATGTCCATCTTTCAAGTCCTTTTGAAAGGTTTGCTCCCACATGCAACTTATTTTTTAAGAGAAACAACAGCAAACAGCTAAATGTTTGGGTAAGTTTTGTCCAAGGAAATTTAAATGTTGCTCCATTTGAGGCTTAATGTAGAAAGTAAAATATGAAATTGGATGCTTGATATTCCCAGTAGGGAGTGTGCAGGAGGCAGATGATAGAAGTTTCTCTCTCATCGATGTTTCTGACTCTCTATCCCTCTCCCTTCCTCTCTGTAAAAAATCAATAAAATATATATATTTTTTAAAAAAGAAAGAAATCGGATGCTTGAACCAGTCGCAGTGCGATTTTGAGATCCTAGTTAAACCACAAGAGGAAATTCCCAAGTCTTTTTCTGAGATGATACTAGTTGGCATTCATTTCCCATGGTTCATGGATGAAGCAGTTTAACTTCGCTAAGAAGTAATTGAAATGTCCCATACACCTTTTTGTTTCAGTAGAAACCATGAGCTAGGATTCTGACTCATTGGAACATTGTCCAGGTTACTGGGAAGATAGTTTTCTTAATTTATTTTTTTAGACATCTTCCATAACCAGAAGTATTTGAGAGACAACACTTCCTTTCATGCACTGAGCAACTGCACTAGGCCATGCCAGCCTGGCACTTTAGGGGGACTAATCAAAACCACTGGTATCAAGGTAAAGAAGCTCTCTGCCAGATTGCTGTTTAAATCCATCAACTTATTGAACCTAATGCCAAATTCGTACTTGCTTTGTATTTTGTCCAGGATATCATGAACTATTTATGTAAGTGCAATTGTTTCTTCAGGGCCTTCTTCAAATATCATCTCTTATCCGTGTTTGTCCCAATCATGGCAAGTTTAATGATAGCTGCTTCATTTAAACTCACATTTTAAGAAATCCATTGATGTAGGTAGGCTACTGTATATTTGTTAAATCTTATAGTGTATATGCTTTACTTTTTGTTATTTCTAAAATATGTATTGGCTACAAACTTAGCGCTGTCCCTATCTCAGGAACCTACTGTCCAGTGAGACTTCTAGGTGAAAATAATCAGTAGTGAGGAAGTGAGGTAAGTGCTTCTGCTGGGAGCTGTGGTAACCTCGGGGAAGGGTATTTAAATAGATTGGGGATTCAGAGAAGCCTTTGGAAGACATCAACAGTGTCCCAGGGAGCCAAATATATATGAGAAGGAGAAAGAGCATTTTTAAAATATAGAACAGAATGGACAAAGGCATGGGCACTTTTGAAAGCACAGCATATATTTAGAAAATGGCAGGTCATTCAGTGTATCTGAAGCCCAGGCTGGGAGCTTGGGGAAATAATGGGATATGAACATGGCCGAGCTATTCTAAGGAGTTTGTGCCTTTTGGCAGTTGAGAACCCTTGAATAATTTTAAGCAGGGGAGTGACGCTGTCATAGTTGGATGTGAGAGATAGTGTGATAACTTCAGTATGATGGAATGGTTTAGAGACCAGTGAGATTGATAGTTAGAAAAGTACCCCAACAGATAAGAATAAAAACTGATATAGATCTGATATAGGAAAATAGCTGATTTCAGAAGAACTTAAAATAATAAAGCAATCAGGGCTTCCTAAAACATTAGCAGTTGGCAGTAAGGCCAAGGAGGGCTTCTTGGAAAACTGAAGGTTTTTGGCTTTTGTCACTGGACCAAATATAGTGCATGAGAATCAATAAGGAATAGAGAATGAGCGAAAGAGAGATGAAAGGGGAAAAGAAAGTATGAGAAGGGGCTTTTAAAAATCAGTTCAGCCCTGACCACAGTTGGTTGGAGTGTTGTTCTGTACACTGAAAGGTTGTGGGTTCGATTCCTGGTCAGGGAACATACCTAGGTTGTGGATTCCATCCCTGGTTGGGGTGAGATGAGAGGCAGCCAATCAATATTTATCTCTCACATTGATATTTTCCTCTCTCTCTCTCTCTCTCTCTCTCTCTCTCTCTCTCTCTCTCTCTTTCTCTCTCTCTTTTCTCCCCCTCTTCCTCTGTCTAAGATCAGTAGGCATATTCTTGGATGAGGATTAAAAAATGAGTTCAGCTTTGAACATGTGCCTTTTGACATCACTTTTTATATCTAGTAGGACATAAAAAGTAAACTCAAGGGAGAAGTCTGACTGGAGCTTTATGTTTGTGAGTTATTAGCAGAGAAGTGAAGTTAAAACCATAAAATTGGATAATATTTCATAGGGAACGTAAAACAAAACAAAACAAAAAACATGGCTCAGGACAGAATTCTGGGGAGGTCATAATTTAAACTGTGGACAGAGGAAAAGGATGACAGAAGAGAATGAAGGGTGGTTGGAGAGGCAGGTGGAAAGTTTGGTTAAAGTGGCATCTGGAATTCCAGAGGAGGGAGTTAGATGATTGTGTTAGTTTCCTATAACAAATTACCACAAACTTAAAACAGCAATGTGTTCTTCAAGCATTCTGGAAGCTACAAGTCTGAAATCAGGTTATAGGCAGTGCTATGCTCCCTCTGCAGGCTCTAGAGAACAATCCTTCCTTGCCTCTTCCTAGTTGTAGTGGCTCTCTGAAATCCTTCCTGTTTCTTATAGCTGTATCACTCTAATCTCTGCCTCTGTCTTCATTCCCAAGGCCTTCTCTGTGCATGTCTCTGTCTTCTCTTCTTATAAGAAGACAAGTCATTAGGACCACCCTAATCTAATATAATCTCATCTCCATCCTTAATTACATTTGCAAAGACCCTGTTTCCAAATAAGGTTACATTCTGAAGTTCCACATAGACATGAATTTGAGGGGGACAATGTTCTACCCACTACAATGCCAAAAACTATACTATGCCCTTTACACATCTATAATATGGTCTTTTGCCCTCATCAGAAACCATGGTTTTTCTCTGGGAATTTCTCAGATCTATCAAAGAGCTAATGAATTTATAAAAGGAGAGAGAGAAAGACAAACTCTAGAAGGAGAGTGGAAGCAGAGTTAAACCCTACCCCTTACTAGTTTTCTTCCCCAGGGCACACTGAGATGCTCTTTCTGTGAAACATGACCTGGGCATTGTAAAGTTGTCCAAATATGCTTTTAAGAACCACCCCCCACCTCCTCCCCCAATATGAAGGAAAGCCTAAGAGTGAAAAGCAGATTAGGGCTGATAAGTTGCACTAGCCATATATTTAGTGCTCAATAGTCACCCATAGACAGTGGCTATCATGTTGAACATGGTAGATATGAATGAGGGAGAAGAGAAATAGGGCTGGAGAACGTTGGCTTCAGTTGTATAGCTTTTGATACTATTTCATCTTTAATTATTTGCAAATAGCATGTTGCTTTTAAAACTATTTCTTTAAAAAAACAATTATGCCCTAGCTGGTTTGGCTCAGTGGATAGAGCGTCAGCCTGAGGACTGAAAGGTCCCAGGTTCGATTCCGGTCGAGGGCATGTACCTTGGTTGCGGGCACATCCCCAGTGGGGGGTGTGCAGGAGGCAGCTGATCAATGTTTCTCTCTCATCGATGTTTCTAACTCTCTATCTCTCTCCCTTCCTCTCTGTAAAAAATCAATAAAATATATTTAAAAAAAACAATTTTACTTTTTCTGAGAAAATGAATTGCAATGGGGTAAGAGTTTAAGGTAGACTATTTATGGGGATTTTGCAGTAGTTCAGGAGTGAGATAATAGTTTTTCTCTGCAATTAGTAGAAATCAAGTAATCAAAGTCTTAAAAAAGTTGGTGAAACCACTCTATCCTCATAAAAGAAGGTGGAAAAAATATTTGACCAGTTTGGGACTGAAGCTCTTAGTGGGCTATATAGGCCATAATGCTGAAAGATATGGACAAATATGGAAACAATTCAGGCATTGAACAACTTGCCAATTGCTTAGTGACTGGGCCTGAGTTCTCTTCACAATCCACACCTGGAGATATCCTCACAATGGTCCCCCAAGTGCCATTATGGCAAGCCCAGGGGATAAGTGAAGGCAATTGCAGAATCTCCACACAAGGATAGTGATATCCTCAGCAATAACTTATTCTCTGTCTCCCGTCTGGTGTTTAACCAGTAGTAAAAAGACATATACCAAAATTTCCTCTCAAAATTACATAACAGAAAAATCCTGCAACACTTAACAAAAGTAGTTTTAAGAAAACAACAAACAAAATTTAACCATCAGAATATTAATTTACTCTGGTTGAAATTAACTTGATGTAACACCTTGACAAAGACTTTAAATAGGTATATAGAGTACTCTGTATATTAAGTCACAGTACTACCTTTTAAAATGATCAAAAGTTTATGAATCAAAAAGTGTTAGAAAGTAAATAAGAAGAGGTGACTATGGAAAGAACTAAAGAGAAATCTTGGGTTGAGAAAGGATAGCCATTTATTTAAAAGCACTCAGTAAAATAGTCAAACTCCAGACTGTGACTTAAAATAAATTAGTACTAAGGACATCACTAAGACTAAAGAGGAAACAAAAAAATGAAAAAATATGAGTAATCAGTGAAGAAGTATAGGGGCCCCAGTATGCATGTCCTAAATCTTCCAAAAGAAATAAAATAAATAAATGTGAAGTAATACTTGAGGAGGTAATCACTGAGATTTTTTTCAGAATTAAGAAGAAGTATGAATCTTTGGATTGACTGTACACTCGAAGTACCACGGTGGATAAAAATAGACCCGCATCACAGTGTATTGCTATCAAACTACAATATCAAGGGCATAGGAAAACCTTAGATGTTACCACAGAGGAAAAGGCAGATTACTTATAAAGAGAGAGCCTTCAGACATATAACAGATTTTTTATTGGCCATGATAGATGCCAAAGTACAATAAAATGATAGCTTTGAAACACAGAAGGAAAATAATTGGCAATCTAGAATTGTGTATCTAAAGGAACTGTCATTTAAGAGCAAAGGCTAAATAATGGCATGAAAATAAAAACATTTTTATTTATACAAAGCCAAGAGTTTATCATCTATAGCCCTCACTAAAAGTACTATTGAAGGATAAATGTAAGCAAGAAGAAAAGTTAAATCAAAGAAACCACATAATACAAAAAATAGTGTAAAAATTGGCAAACTATATGGACAATTTTAATTAACAATAGACTATTTTTAAAAACTAAGAGACATGGTTTCAAGGTAAAGGCCATATTAAAATTTTGGCTGTTAGACCCTTTGTTAAGACGTCCGACAGAAGTTCTTCTCTACCAAACACAAGTCCTTGACAGATTAAGGGCATAATCCCTCAGAGCCTGATATGCCCAAATGCTCTGTAATTAAGACTAGAGAAAAGAGGACAAGTCTCAAAAAGAATTGTGGGTATGGCTTCCAATATATGAAATTGACTAGGATAATTTACATTTTATAAACCACAAAATTCTATGAGAGAGTCGCTTTGGGAAAAATGTCATTGAGATGGAAAAAAACCACAAATCCCAACTTTCTATAGGAGGAAGCAGCCTGGTAAAGCTGCTCAGTTGCCAAGAATGAAGTATTCTCCAGTGCCCGCTACAGAAGTGATCAAGGAAGGTGGTGGAAAAAGGGACACAGGAAAGGGCAGAATCAGTCATTATGGGGGCGGGGGGGGGGTGGAGGAATGGTCTAGGGTGCCAGTCCCAGGATTCTAAACTGAAGCTTTATTAAGATATATTCCCTACCCTCAAAGAAAAGAGATCTGACAACATTTGCCCAATTGGACTCAAAATTGCTATGCTCAGTGACTATTACGTGTCTTCTCTTATTTTTTTTTTTTGAATGAAAGATTTTTTTTCAGTAATCCTGTCTATGATTCATCACTGTAAGTTGGATGAGTGGGAGGGAGATAACTTGTCTTTTTAGTTCTGGAGCTGCATCCAGATGTGACATAAATAATAAGATCCTGGATTTAGAGCCAGATGCTTGGTTCGATGAGCCTTTTGGGGACTAATAGGGAAGGTTTGAGTGAATGTTGTGTGTAGAAGAAATGTACTAAATATAACCAAGGTGCAATTTTTCATATCTCCCTGCATCCACACCCATTGTCATGGGACTTTGCAGGTCCTCTCACCAGAGGCAGGGTACATATTTCCCTTCTCACCAATTCTGAGCTTGGTCACATGTGTGTGGCTTTGGCCATTAGAATGTCAGCAGATGTCACATGATCAGGGACTTGAAATGTTCCAGTGCAGTTGGGCTTGCTCTCTTTCACTTTTCCCATTGCCCTGGGTAGATTTCTGGTCTCAGATTAATGCAATGTGTATGAGGCAAACTTGACCTAAACTCTCTAGAACCAAGCCCAGTTGAATCCAGCTGAGATTAGTCAAGCTATAATCAAGCCCATGATGCATGATCCTATATAATTATGCTAAGTGTCCAACCGTTCATTCAACTATTCAACCAGTTGCTATCATGCTCACTGATCACCAGGGGGCAGACGCTCTGACCAGTAGGTTAGCTTGCTGTTGGGGTCCAGCCAATATGGTGGCCCCGATCAGGACTGGGTGAGACAGGCTGGACACACCCTGGAGCCAACCTCCTGTGGTCCCTCCCCGGCCTCTAAAATATTTCTTCTAATTAATTTCCTTTCAATGTGCACAAATCTGTGCACTGGGCCTCTATTATGTAAATAATTGCTTTCTTTTATAATCCACTGATTTGAGAATTTTTAAAAAGAAGTATTATTGTGGTAATACTTGGCTAAAATATTCTCTGCACAGAAAAATAAATTCAAGACAGTTTAAAGATGTGAAATGAAATGAAAAATATTAAATTTAAAGCAAAAATAACAGAAAATACTTTAAGAATGTCTTAAAGAATAAAACAAAAGCATAAAATTGTTGATTAATTTTTCTACAGTTAATTTTAAAGTTCTTTTTAACAAAAGTCTTCAAATATTAAGACAAATTACAAAACACAGACTGGAAGATATTTGAAGAATAAATCAAAATGACCAATAGTTAGAAAAAAAATTGTTAACTCTCACTAGTAATCAAAGAAATCTATGTATATATAAAAGCCTAAGCAACCATTATGACCAACGGAACAACTGGTTGACCAGTCACTGTGACGTGCACTGACCACCAGTTGGCAGATGCTCAATGCAGGAGCTGGCCCCTCGTGGTCAGTGCACTTGCACAGCCAACCTCCTGTGGCCAGCCAACCACCTGTGGTCCTTCCCCCGAGTCGGCCGGCCCCCATCAGCCACTGGTGCTAAACCATTCGTAGATGACCTGCTTCTGGGTAGGGGTTTCATATGTAGCAGAGCAGCTCCTTTGCTGTGATCGCTTGAAAGTCAGCCCTCAACACAAGGGTTTGTCTTGTTCCTGTCCTCTCCCTTCCCTGGGGCCACCTTCCCACCACGGTTGTGGTGCAGCAGTGAGGGAAGGAGGAGGGGATGAGGTGGGAAACCACACAATAGTGGGGTGGCCTTGGTGTCCTGTGTCTGTTCCTTCTGCACCCGGCCCAGCAACCATTGCCTCCTCTCCTGGTGGTCCCTCCCCTCCCTACTGTGCATGAATTCATGCACCGGGTCTCTAGTATATAATGAAATGACAATGAATATTGTGTTATATTTATCACATTGGCAAAAAGAAGACAATACTAAATCTTGCTGAGGATGTGATGTGATAGGCTCTCATATAATTATGGTAGTAGTGTAAATTGCACATCCACTTTGGAGAATATTTGGTATTGTCTTGTGAGAACCAAATTCAACATAATTCCCTGTCCTAGTGTTAAACAACACTGGTACCAAACAGACTTTCTCTGTCCCTATGTTAGAAAGTCTAAGACCAGGTGTCCTTTTCTGTCTCTTTGCTAACGGATTCTTAGCTATTTGCTCCAGGAAATATTTTCTCCTGGAAGTTAAGACTGTAAGGCTACACAAATAACTTACTTATTAATATTAATAGCTTGCTCATCCAAGCTTTAAGAGCCTTGTCTCATAGTGACTACCAATGCAGAGCTATTATGTCACAATCTGCCCATTCCAAACTAGTTCTTTACTATGCAAGATACTTAAAACCATATAAATACCTTCTGATTTCCCCTCTTTGAGGCACTATTAAGACTCTGTCCTTACCCTAACCGGTTTGGCTTAGTGGATAGAGGGTTGGCCTGTGGACTGAAGGGTCCCAGGTTCGATTCTGGTCAAGGGCATGTACCTTGTTGTGGGCATATCCCCAGTAGGGGTTGTGCAGGAGGCAGCTGATGGATGTTTCTAACTCTCTGTTCCTCTCCCTTCCTCTCTGTAAAAAAATCAATAAAGTATATTTTAAAAAAAGACTCTGTCCTTTCTCACTATAGTTGGCCTAAGACATTGAGCTTTGCTTGATCAACACTATTGTTGTTGTTTTTTTCCCTCTGGAGGTATTTTGTGGGAGCTGATACTAGTGAAGTTGAAGATTTATATACTATAAAACTTAGGAATTCCATCTTCAAGTATAAAAACTGAAGAGGTATGGCTCAAACTATGAGTTTTGACTAGTGAAAAGGGAAATCAATTTTGTGAATCACAACCCATCTTTATTTTTTCCCCAACTCAATAGGATAGATCAGACAGGAAAGATAAGAATGGAATGAAATAGAATAGAATAAAGTAGAATAAATAGAATAGAATAAAAACAGTAAATTAATAAAAGATTGTTTTGTAAAATTTTGGTTTCAGTATATATTTCAGTATGCATGTGTGCAGACATATGTGTGCATTAAGTTATTGCCTTAAAGAAACCTGTGTTTGTTTGTATATTTATTTATGTTAATCCTCACCAAGAATATTTTTTTCCATTGACTTTTTAGAGATAATGGAAGGGAGGGGGAGAGCACAGACAGAGAGAAATATCAATGTCAGCATAGATTAGTTGCCTCCCACAGTCCCAACAGGGGCCAGAGACCTAGCCTGCAACCAAGGTACATGTCCTTGACCAGAATGGAATCCGAGATTTTTCAGTCTGCAGGCCAATACTCTAACCACTAAGCAAAACTAGCTAGGGCCTATGTATGTTAGTTACATAATAGTTATAATAACAGAAAACTAGAAACAACTTCAATGATCATCAAAAAATAGATAATACATATTTATGTAATGAATACTATACAGCAGTTAAAATGGGTGAACCAGAGTTATATGTATGTATCAATACAAATAAATCTAAAAAATATATTGAGTGAAAAAGCAAGTTATACAATGATACATGCAGATATTTATAAAGAAGACTGCACTAAATATTACTTGGGAATATAAGCCACACAATATAATGCAAACATATAAAAACTGGAAAATTTCAGGAAGTGGTTTTCCTAGCAAAGGGTGGGAATGAGAGAATGAGTAAGCAAGGGGGTGAGAGAGGGTAGTAAAGGGAATGATGGAGAGAAGAAGATAAAAATATCAAGGAGAAATAAACAGGGAACATTGAGTATCTTGGTATTTTTATTACTTTAAAAAATCTGAGACAAAATTATGGCAAAATGTTAAAATCTAATAAATCTTTTGGAGAGTTTGTTCTAGGTCTGTGAAATATGCCATTGGTATTTCAATGGGGAGTGCATTGAGTCTATAGATTGCTTTGGGTAGTATGGACAGTTTAATGATGTTGATTCTACCAATCCATGAAGACGGTATGTCCTTCCATCTGTTTATGACTTTCTCGATCTCTTTCTTTCAGTGTCCTGTAGTTTTCTGAGTATAGGTCTTTTACTTCCTTAGTTAAGTTTATTCCTAGGTATCTTAATTTTTTTTGAAATACCCGAATAGCTGCAGCAATCCTGAGAAAGAAGAACAAAGTAGGAGGTATCTTAATACCAGATATCAAGCTATATTACAAAGCCACTGTTCTCAAAACTGCCTGGTAGAGGCACAGACAAATAGACCAATAGAGTAGAATAGAGAACCCAAAAATCGACCCAAACCACTAGGCTCAATTAATATTTGACAAAGGAGGCAAGAGCATACAATGGAGTCAAGACAGTCTCTTCAAGAAATGGTGTTGGGAAAATTGGTCAGATACATGCAAAAAATAGACCACCAACGTAACACTATACACAAATATAAACTCAAAATGGATAAAGGACTTAAAAGTAAGATGGGAAAAACATAAAAATCTTAGAGGAATCCACAGGCAGAAAAATCTCAGATATATGCCAAAGCAATATCTACACCATTACAGCTCCTAGAGTTGCGGTTCTCAACCTCGTGGGTTGTGACCCCTTTGGCGGTCAAATGACCCTTTCACAAGGGTCGCCTAAGACCATCCTGCATATCAGATATTTACATTACGATTCATAACAGTAGCAACATTACAGTTATGAAGTAGCAACGAAAATAATTTTATGGTTGGGTCACAACTTGAGGAACTGTATTTAAAGGGCCAGAAGGTTGAGAACCACTGTGACCTAGAGCAATAGAAACTAAATAGAAAATAAACAAATGGGACTACACCAAAATAAAAAGCTGCTGCACAGCAAAAGAAACCATCAACAAAACAACAAAAAAGCCACTGCATGGGAGAACATATTTGCCAATGTTATCTCCGATAAGGGTTTAATCTCCAACATTTACAGGGAACTCATACAACTTAGCAAAAGGAAGATAAACATTCCAATCAAAAAATGGGCAAAGGACCTAAATAGATACTTTTCGAAAGAGGACATTCAGAAAGCCAAGAGACACATAAAAACATGCTCAAAGGCACTAATCATTCAAGAGATGCAAATCAAAATGACAATGAGGTACCATCTCACACCTGTCAGAATGGCTATCAACAAATCAACAAACAATAAGCGCTGGAGAGGATGCAGGGTAAAAGGAACACTCGTGCACTGCTGGTGGGAATGCAGACTGGTGCAGCCACTGTGGAGAACAGTATGGAGTTTCCTCAAAAAACTAAAAATGGAACTCCCATTTGACCCAGTAATCCCACTTCTAGGAATATATCCCAAGAAACTAGAAACACCAATCAGAAAAGATATATGCACCCCTATGTTCATAGCAGCACAATTTACAATAGCTAAGATTTGAAAACAGCCTAAGTGCCCATCAGCAGATGAGTGGATTAAAAAACAGTGGTACATCTACACAATGGAATACTATGCTGCTGTACAAAGGAAGGAACTCCTACCATTTGCAACAGTGCCGGGGTCCAACCCCAGCAGGTCCAGGGGTCCCCTAAGGTGTGGACGGAGTCAGCGAAGAAGGAACGATACAGAGATAGCGTTCAGTTGATCAGCAGCCTAGCCAGGATCTCCAGCCAAGTTCTGGTCTCGATCTCCAGAGAGGTTCTGCTGGTCCTCCAGCCAGGATCTGTAGCCATGTTCCCTCGCTAGGTTCTCCAGCCAGGTTCTGTCCAGGTTCTCCAGCCAGGTTCAGTCACCAGGTTCTAGTCAGGTTCTCTTGCCAATTTCTGTAGTCAGGTTCAGTCCAGGGTCTTTTGCCATGTTCTCTCCAGCGAAGTTCTTCTGTCTGTAGGTTCTGTGTAGGTTCTGTCTTCTTGGTTCTCCTCTAAGCTCTGTCTCTCTCTGTCTTGTTACATCTGTATTTATACCAGTTGATTCAATCCTATCAATCTCTATTACAAAGGTTAGGGCGTTTCTTATCTCCATTCCAGGGAGTAAAGATTATGTAGCTTAAGCATGATTGTTTGTAGTTAAATTGATTAACTACCCGCCTGGCACTTAGTTAAGGAGTTTCATCCCCTCCCTAACTTCAGGGGAAAATCCCTACCTGGGGATTCAACCTTTCTCGGAGAGGTGACCTTGGTTAAAACACAGCACCAAGAAGGTGAGCAAACATATTAAGAACCGTATGCTATATATGCCAGGTCCCTTGAAACAGCAAGGATGGACCGGCTCCCGGCACAACAGCATGGATATACCTGGAGAGCATTATGCTAAGCAAAATAAGTCAGTCAGAGAAAGATAAATATCACATGATGTCACTCATTTGTGGAATATAATGAACAACATAAAGTGATGAACCGAAACAGATCCAGAGACAGAGAAGCATTGATCAGATGCTTAAACCTCAGAGGGAATGTAGGGGAGGGGGAGGGAAGGGGGATATTTCAACCAAAAGCCTTGTATGTATGCATGCACATAAGCATAACCAATGGACACAGACACTAGCAGGGTGAGGGCATGAATGGGTGGGTGGGGGGACAATGGGGGATAAGGACAGATATGTAATACCTTAATCAATAAAGAAAAAATAATAAGACAATTATAAAAAGTCTAATGAAACTTGGTGTAAATGATAGCAATAAAAATAGTAGCTCATGTAATGTTTTCTGTGGTCCAGGCACTGTTCCAATAACTTTACATATTTTATTTGAAAAGCTATTTCTTTAATCTCTTTCTTCTACTTTTCATTATGTTTTAATTACTTTACTTCACAATTTGCAAAATAAAAACCTGGGCAAGATATTGACACAGTAAATCTAAGCGGTGGGTATACAGATCTTCATTATGCTATTCTCTGTAATTTTCTGCATGGCTGAAATCATTCATTTAAAGATGTTTTTAAAAATCAATTTGATGATGGGATTGCTAATTAATTATTAGTATGAAACCCTAGAATATAAGGAATGCATTGAAGTGTTTGTGCTGCCCTTATGCTCAGATTCCTATGATTGTTCTTTTTGTCACTAGAGTTCCAGTAAAATGTTTACTGTCATTTTGTAAAGAATCAGACTGGTTATTTATAGAGAGTAGAGAGTGTAGCTCTCCTCAGAGTAAACCCAGGAGGTTGCATTAAAGCCATCCTTGCCCAGCCATGTGCCATTCAGGCCTCCATTTCTCCCCCCTTCTCTTCCAGATAACTGAATGGCACATCCAGAAATGGTGACAGAGAAGGGCCTTAAAGTTCCCAGGCCTTCTTTGAGAAAAAAGCCGGATCTAAAGAAAATAGAAATTAATAATATCACACTGTGTGGGCTATGAGAAAGAAAAGAATGCTTCAGGGTGAAGCTTCATTTGAACAGTCCTTCTTGTGGCCTTTATATCTGGAATGACTTCACCAATCTGAGGCTGGTTTTATTATGAGATGAAAACAGTCAACATCAGAATTGTTCATAAACTTCAAATGAGTTACAAGTCAACAACCAGCACTGAGGGGGATGTGTAGCTTCTCTTGCAGGGGTTGTTTGTGCTGGCACTGCAGGCAGCTTGGCTCTGCTAAGGATGACCCTCCGGTTGGCCCATTGTTCCACAGAACTGGCCAGTTGTTTGATGAAACTGGCTGAACTAGCCTCTTAGGGAGAGCCCAGCTCTCTTACCAGGTCCGTGTCTTCCCTATTGAAAGAAGCTGATTAAGAGCCCAGCTTTAGATACAAAACTGGAGATGTGGATCCAATTCTTTAAGACTCTAAACATCACGTTCCTCTTGGTCTTTCTCCTAACATTTTTAAATTAAAATAATAAATAGGTTTCTGAAAACATTTTGATGCCCCATACTTGAAAGCACAAAGTAGGACTCAATTCAATTTTAAATCCGAAGTATTTAGTAATGAAAATAACAATAATAAAGTAATACAAAAAGCTTTTATTGACTGATTACTTTGTGCCAAGTATTCTTCCAAATATTTTATGAACACAAACTCATCCTTATAACAACCCTATGAAATAAATAGGTGATTATTACTCCCATTTTATAACTGAGGACCTGATGCTTGGAGAAATTAAATAATTTGCCCAGGAGAGTAAAATTAGTGGTGGAGCATAATGGAGTTTACTGATAGTGATTATGTAGTTCAATCCCCTCTTCTAACATATGAGAGAACTGGAGGTCTCAGCAGAGCATTGTTAACATGAGGAAGTCCACTTGTATCCAGAGATATACATTCTCCCCTTAAGTCAAGGTTTTATTTATTTATTTTGCAATTACTTCACTTTCTATTTTTTTGTTAAATATATATATACTTTTTAAGTACAATTGACATACAATATTATATTAGTTTCAGGTGTGTAACCCAGTGATTAGACATTATATAATCTACTAAGTGATCACTCCAATACATTAGTACCATCTGACACCATACATAGTTATTATAACACTAGAGGCCTGGTGCACAAAATTTGTGCACAGGGGGCAGGGGTCCCTCAGTCCAGTCTGCACCCTCTCCAATCTGGGACATCCTTCTTGCAATCCAGGACTGCTGGTTCCTAACCACTCACCTGCCTGCCTGCCTCTAACCACTCTTCCTGCTGGCCTGTTCGCCCCCCAACTGCCCCCTCTTATGGCCTGCTTGCCCCCAACTGCCCTCCCCTGCTGGCCTGATCACCCCCAACTGCCCTCCCCTGCTGGCGTGATCGCCCCTAACTACCTCTGCCTCGGCCCCACCACCATGGCTTTGTGCAGAATGACGTCCGGAAGGTCTTCTGGTCTAATTAGCATATTACCCTTTTATTAATATTAGACTAGAGGCCCAGTGCATGGATTCATGAACATTGAAAGGAAATTAATTAGAAGAAATATTTTAGAGGCCAGGGAGGGACCGAGGGAGGTTGGCCAGCCCCACCAGCAAGATAACCTACCAGTCAGAGTGTCTGCCCCCTGGTGGTCAGTGTGCATCATAGCAACTGGTCAAATGGTCAGATGAACAGTCGGACACTTAGCATATTAGGCTTTTATTATATAGGACTAGAGGCCCAGTGCACAAAATTCATGTACTCAGAGGGGTTCCTCAGCCTGGCCTGAGCCCTCTCACAGTCCAGGAGTCCTTGGGGGATGTCCAACTGATGGCTTGGGCCTAAGACGGCAGTTGGACATCCTTAGCGCTGCCATGAAGGTGGGAGAGGCTCCTGCCACTGCCGCTGTGCTCACCAGTTGTGAGCCTGGCTTCTGGATGAGTGGCGCTCCGCCTGTGGGAGTGCACTGACCACCAGGGGGCAGCTCCTGCATTGAGCATCTGCCCTCCGGTGGTCAGTGCATGTCATAGCGATCGGTCATTCCACTGTTTGGTCAATTTGTATATTAGCCTTTTATTATATAGGACTAGAAGCCCGGTGCACAATAATTTGTTCACTGGCGGGGGGCGGGGGTGTCCCTCAGCCCAACCTGTGCCCTCTCACAGTCTGGGACCCCTCGGGAGATAACCACCTGCTGGCTTAGGCCCGCACCCCTGGTGGCAGATGGCATGCCCAATCCCGCGGTGTCTGCCCTGTCTCCCCCGGTCACACATAACAGGCCCGGATCCCACACTGGGTTGGGCAGCCAGTCAGATTGTGCTGCCACCCACCCCACCCCACACACAACAGGCCCAGATCCCATGCTGGGGCAGGCGGAGGCTCGGGATTGCGCTGCCGCCCACCCCGCCCTGCACACAGCAGGCCAGGATCTCCCACTGGGGCAGCCATCAGCTGGGGATCACGCTGCTGCCAGCCCCAGGCAGGGCAGCGCAATGGGATCTGCCTGCACTATGCAAATTAGCCCCTATCTTTGTTGGTGTTTAATTTGCATATCATGCTGATTAGCCCATGGGAGGTGTAGCAAAGGTATGGTCAATTACCATGTTTTTCTATTATTAGATAAGATTATTAACTATGTTCCCTGTGCTGTAATTTACATCCCCATGAAGGGATTAATTTGTACTTCTTAATCCCTTTACCTTTTCCATCCAGTTCCCCAACCCCCTTCTCCTCTGGCAACTACCAGTTCTCTCAGAGAGAGATACATTCTTCTCTCCATGGAGAAAAGGAGACATTTGCCGGGGCCTCCAACCCAGCTAAATCAACATGCGGTTCACACTTTTGTCTCTAGATAAGGACCAGAAAGGAAAAGCAACTTGCTCACAATTGGGCATTTAGTGAATAGCAGGACTGAGGTATAAGAGCTCATCTTTCTCTAGGCTCTTAGCCTGATTTTCTTGACTGTGAATTTGGCTTTCTTCATTGTTGTGTTTTGTTTTTTCCCCTCCCCTCTGATTGTAATTTGCTTTATTTTCCATGTGTTTCAATTTTCATTAGAAATGGGTTCACTCTCCCATTCAGCCTCTAGGGAAAGTTCTTTTTAGAAAAATCCCAATTTTAATCATATTTTGTTGATCATTTTACCAAGTGGAATTCACAAAATAAACATCTAATTCAATTGGTAGTTGGGGATTTCTCACCCATTTGGGGGCCATCTTGCTTTTCTGTGTGACCTTTAACAACATTCATTAGTTACCTTTCCACAGGTCATGTAATGAATGGCATGCAGAAACCTGCCCTTTGACCTTTCCTATGGGTGTATGACAACATATCCAATTACTTCTTTTATTTATTCTTTCCTGTAGAACAGAACTTGGCTTGAAAATATAGCTGAAAAAAGTCCAGAGATTGCCCCTTCAAGAATTTATAAGGTACTAATTAATATTAAACAGCATGAAACAAATATCACAAATACTCATGACCCTCTCCACCTTGTGCCTACACCTCTGCAACTTATTTGAAAATTGCCAAAGAAAGCAATTAGCTAACTTTTCCCCCCAGCCGATATTTGGGCACAACAATGGTAACATCTCACCCAAAGGTGTTTCTATTTAAGAGATCTTAAAAAACATCCATGTATTTGGGAATATCATTCAACCAAATTAAATAGAAAAGAGAAGAGCCAGAATATTTGAACTTGAGAATGTGTTTAATTAAGGTCAATCAAATGTCAAAAGAATACAACCCTCCATTACTTGAATTTTTTTCAACCTAAGGTAAATGTAATATAGAAACTTGGGTAGTCCATAATATGGTGATGCAGTGGATTTCTCATGGCTTAAATATGTACTAATGGTAATGTCAGAAAGAATATTTTGGCTACCCTGGAAAGTGTAAAGCTTCCTAACACCAGCATTAGGACTATCCTCTTATCTGCTGTTTAAGATGTATAGTGTTTCTTTGTGTCACTTTTAAGTCAGTTAGATTTTCTATCTCTCCATTATTTCACTATTAACCCAAATAATCCAACCACTTAATTAAAAAAAAGACATCTTCTCTGTTATGCTCATAAATATAGTTGGATATGATATAACTCTAAAAAGGAATAACTTATTACTCTTTTATAAATTAATATTGTATATAATCAAGTTGCTATGACATTACCTGGTTTAAAATTTAAAATGGAGAAGAACCATCCTGCCATGTTATAACTTTGGATATAGTCATCTCTATTTTGAAAATCAAAAAAAGAATATTAAATATCATAGCTGTAGATACTTATACTTTTTGAATAAATATTGTTTATTTTATCATTTTTATGTACAATACATTTACATTTTTAAGTAGTGAATTAATCAATATTTTCTTATATTCTTATTATGTCTCAAGTTTACAAAGTCTTTCTGAACTTTTTTCTTATGTGATTCTTGATGTCTGTAATTAATTTGAATATAAAGTTTATCATTATTTATTTGACTGTCACCTTTTATTAGAAATTTAATTCATAAAACTATAGTAAATATCCTCTTAGCTAAGTTTTTACATATTTTAATTATTTTCTGAGGATACATTTTTGGAAATGGAGTTTTGTGTAAAAAACATATACCATAGTTTGATACCCACCGATAAGCTTCATAAAGAATATAACATTGCTATCCCACTCAAGTATATTAGTGAGTACAGTTACTCTTACAAAATACTATTATTGCCAATTTAATCAAAATAGCACCTTTTTAAATTTGCCTCTATGGTTATGGATGAAATTAAACTCGTTTTGTATAGTTATTATCTTCCAGATTTACTCTATAAATTTCCTTTTTTTAAAAATTGCTGATTTTCCATTGGCATGTTTGTCTTGTATTATTTGTTTATAAGATTTTCTTAAACATAAGTGTTGTGTTCTCTTTGATAAAATGATGAATGTTAGCTAGGCTTCTCTTTGGTGAGATGAAAACTATGTGGATTGGCTAAGACATTTGAGAAAGCCTCCCAAGCCTTGTCTGGGAGAGCATAAGAATCTAGGGAGGGCACAAACGCCTCTGGAAATGTCTGGGACTTGCTCCTAAATAGATCTGGTTGCCTGATACTGACTCTGAGTGATGGTGTGTCTGTCTCAAGTGAACCTTTTATGTGTAAGAGTTCCCTTTTGTTTCAGGACAGGGAAGGCTCCAGAACAGTTTTATGGCCATTTCTGCTTATTAGTTAACTAGAGGCCCATTGCACAAAGAGATTCATGCAATAGGCCTTCCTTCCCCTGGCTGCTGGCACCAGTTTTCCTCCGGCACCTGGGACCCAGGCTTTTGTTCCAGCCACAGTGGAGAAGCCAAGCCTCTTCAGTCTTCAGTCATCTTCAGTCTTCAGTCGTCTTCAGTCTTCAGTTGTCCTCAGTCTTTGCCGTGCCTGCATATGCAAAGTAACTGCCATCTTTGTTGGGTTAATTTGCATACCCATTCTGATTGGCTGGTGGGTGTAACGGAGTGACATCAATTTTCATGTTTCTCTTTTATTAGTGTAGATAATATCTGTATTACAAATATCCACATGCATGGAAGACTTTGGTCTGAGGCTCACTTTCCTTCTAAGAGGCAGTCCTCACTAATCCCACATTTATTTGGTAATTACTATGAAGAACATAAATTGTCTATGAACAGATTGTTGAGGTCAGTCCACAGGCAGATCTATGTTGAACCCACTAATGAACATTTTGAAAATGTTTCTGTACCATCATTGGATTGTTCTCCTGGTTGGGACTACCTATAAAGAATGAGATCCAATTTTCCTATAGTTGGGAAAGGAACCACTATTTCTCCTTGTCATCTTTTTCTTATGATAAATTATTTAAGGAATTCAAGGTCACTTGCCTCTATGACCTTTTCTCTCTCACCCTGTCATCTATGTCACCTCAAAAAACACTTAGCTATAGAGAACTGGGGTAAGATGTCTGTGTTCAGAAATTATAACTAACAAGAAATTCCCAAATCCTGCTAACTCAGCACTGCACTTTATTGCAGCTCTTTCTATTCTCTTTTTTGGCTTATTCCACACATGGACTTGAATTTATTTTCAATCACTCCTCCCAACCACCCCCTTGGTTCTAGTTTCTTAACTTTATGTAAGATGCAAAGCATAAGAGATTGTCTGTGATGGTGTCATTTGCTTCCCTCTCCAGGTTAGTTACCTACCTGCCAGAGCATCACCCGATTAGGATTGGTGCCCTACTAATCCTATTCTGCGTTTATTTTAGAAAATAATATATCTGGATCCTCATCATTCAGGAAGTGCCCCAGACTTCAAATAAAATGTCTAAAACTATGTTAATAGAGTAGTTATTGTAATGGAACAGAATAAAACGAGTAAAGCTTCCCTTTTCCCTCCGTTCATAAAATCAAAAGCAGAAACAAAGTTAAATGCCCTGTGACTCACTGTGAGTTTTGATTGCCCACTTCTGTTTCTGCTCACAATCTCTGTCTGGGAGAGAAGCCTCCGCATTTTTATGAGGTCATCTAAAGATGCATGCGTACCAGGAAGTGTGTCTAAATATGATCATCTCTTGGTTGTCTGAGGCTTTGGGGTCCCATGTGATCATTCTGTCACTGTGGGAACCTGAGGAGAGAGGTTGGCTCAACTCTCTTTTCTCACTCGCAGGGCCTCAGGTGAGCATAAAGCAACCAAACCATGAGGAATAAAATACAGGCTGCCTGGTTCAGCTCTAACAGTCACTCCCTGGCTTGTCTCACCTCTGAATGAAGGAAGCAAATATTTGTGTTACACACACCCTTATCTTCTTTGACTAAAAACTAATTGAAGTTCAACCATCAGAGCATTCCTTCCGCTGCTCAAGGTGGGGGACTTGAGGGAACTAGTGTGTGAATGCTTACATTGTGCCAAGACCTATTCTAAGCCCATTAGAATTTATATTTGCTACAAATTATTTATCAACCCTCGGTTCGGTAAGTACTACCTCCCTTCTAGAATGGGGGTAATTGGGCTCAAGAACAATCAATATGTAAACTGTGGATCAGGGATGTGAACCCAAACCTCTCTGACTCTGGAGTCCTTGATATTTAGGAGGAAAACACATAAAGCTTCTATCAGTTGTACATAGTTTTGTATTGATTTGGGGAGAAATTAGCAGCACTTATGAATTAGAAAGAGTAAGAAGTAGGTAAATATCTGATCAAAGAAGTATCTAGAGTAGCTGAAAGCAACTCTTGACTCCCTTGCAGTGTTGCTAAGGAGCCTGGGTAGGGCTTTCTCCCCTCACACCTACCCCAAGGATCCCTCCACCATCATTACTTCCTATCTTACCCAAGTAAGGATGTTCTGAAGGGGAAAATCTCATTATAATAAAAGAGCAACATCAAGCAAGAAGCCTTTCTTTCTTAATATGCCCCAAGTAATGTCCGTGATATATAGGAGTTTAGTAAATGGGGCATGAACTTGTGATAGAATAAATAGCTCACAGCCTACCACTGTGTAACTGGGATTTGGCAGCTTAACCAACCAAACATTTTTAGATTAGGAAACCAGAAAGGTGTCAGGAGAGACTTGGAAATACATTTACATTGGTGTCACCCTTTAGGTATGGTTTGAAGTTTGAAATAACAGATGCGGTTGGCCTCTGTAGTAAGAAACCTGGACTTGGAAGGAGAAGATCAGTATGAGAGCCCCAGCCCTGCCACCAATTAGCACTGCAGGGCGGAAGCCAGGCAAGGCTGTGTGCTCAGGCGGGGCCCCAGCCTCTGCTGGATCCCACTGGGTACTCAGAGAGTGTGACACTTCACAGTTTGTCTTGACTCCAGGCAACGGAACTGAGCTTTCATAGTCCCCAAAGTCTTGGGCTAAGGGCTTTCACGGAGCTGCTAAAAAAAAAAAAAAAAAAAAAAAAAAAAAAAAAAAAAAAAAAAAAAAAAAAAAAAACAGATTCAAAAATTAATTCCATAGGCTCATGGAGGAGAATGAATGCAAATGTTTATCCAGTTCTTGGCACACAGTTACTGTCAGAATTGGCATTCTAAATCTCAGTTTTGTTTTCCTGTGTAATGGCAGCCATAACAATGAAAATATAGCGAAAATATCATATGTGGCAGGGGAGAGGGGAATATTTATTACTCCTTCTGGTTCTGATATCTTATGAAATTGCAGTTTGCCTACAATCCTTAATGTCAAAACAGTGTTCTTGAGAGATGCTGAGAGACATTTCTATGGGACTGGAGATAAAAGCAAATTGGGCTTGGGGATGGGGCTACTGGTCCCCATACCCTAAATCTAGCAGAGCTTCAGACAAAGGCCTGTGTGATTTCAAACCAGTCTGGGGTGTGTATTTTCTATAAATAAAAATAATGGTGCATGTTTTTTCGTTAAGTCTCTTTCAAGTAGTCAGGTCTTGGAAATCATCACGAACCACAGAAGGACAAAGCACAACATGATGAGCAAAGTTTATAGTGATCAGTTCTCCTCATTTGATCCCTGTATCTATTTTGCAATTTAAGGAGAATTACTCCTTCTGGCAGTGTGTTTGGATGGAAGTCCGTTTTTCATTTAAGGACAACAATAGCAGTGATGAGGCCAATGTTAAACAGCCAGGATTTAGGATGGGGCCAGTTCCTTATCTATGTATCTAGCCTGGAAGCTAAGGAAACAGGAGGAGAAAATACAGACATCCCATGATTAGAAGGATATCCAACAGTCACTGTGTCTGCATCAACAGGTCCTGCAAACCATCTAAAAGCACAAATGCAAATGAGTCTTTTAGTGCTGGAATAGAAGTTACCAAACTTTTAGCCATCTCTGAGTCCTAGTGGGAGAAAGTAGGGTCTGAATAAAACAATTGTTTTCTTACTCATGATGGGTGCAACTTACAATGGCAAAGAGAAAGCAAGGGGTGCAGTAGAAAGAGCTCTCATCTCTCCCCAGAGCAGGGGTGGGAGAACCAACATGGCTGTGGGAAGAAGATGGCAACCCTAAAGTCTTGTTGAATAACTAAGTTATACCTTCACTCCATAGGGGGTGAAGTTCAAAGGACTCACCCATTTAGCAGGGTTCAGCATGGTAGGACAGACCAGATGTTTTCATAAACATTGTTGAAGTAGGTACTAGTAGAACAGAGGGGATAGCGCATATGTAATAGCAAGGAGTTCATCAATGTGGCTGAAACCAAGGTGGGAAAATAAGTGTTTACAAATGTAAAGAAAGTGGTTTTGAGACTGCAAATGGTGCTGGACTAAAGATTTGTGCCTCATCTTAATGAGGAGTCTCTAAAGATTTTGGAGAAATAAATTAGAGTAAAGAAAGACTATTAATCTGATGTTGGTACATAAAATTGTTTAGAAAGGAGAGGAAGTTGAGGTTAGGAAAAAATAAATAAGGCTGAAGGTGCCTCATTGGGTGGAAGGGACAACTGATAGAGCCCATCCTGGAGAGAGCTGGGGAGGGGCTTGCCAAGGTGCTGTGTCTAGGTGAGAGATAAGAGGACTTGGCAGAGGAGACCAGCTTCCGGCCTCTGCAGAGAAACCTGCAACAAAGACCATGGTTTCCATGGCTACCTGAGGGAAGCAGACAAATAACTGGCCAGGATGAACAAATGCCCTCAGTAACAGCACAATTTCATATTGCAATTACCAGGCTCAAGCTTGAAGATGCTCCTAGCTCTATTAACACTGGCTTCCATGAAGGAGATAAGCATTCCCAGTCAGGGCCACCCCATTCTGATGATTCTGGGAGTAGCTAAAGATTTAAAAAGTAACCTATTTCACCACATTTCCCCATAAGTCCATGCTTAGAAAGATCTAGTTTCCCACATTCCACCTCCTTTGCTTCTATACTTCTAGAAGAAAAACTATGTTACATTTGATGACTTTCAGAACCCATGCTGACTGAGAGACAGCAATAGCTGAACTGTCACCAAAACTCAGAGAATTCAAACCACTGAAAACAGGCAAGTGAGCTATTAATCATTTTAGAATTACATGATTAATGACAGTATATAATGTGTTTTTAATGTCAAGAGTAAAAGAGTACATCAGTTTGAGGTAACCACGTGTGTATTTTCACATAGCTTTCTCATATTTAAAAGTAAAATATAACTTTGTAGTCAAGACATCCATTAATGAAATAAAAGCAGTAATGAGAGGAGAAAATGCTTAGGATAATTTTTTGTTCATGGTAAAAAAAAAAAAAAAAAAAAAGGCAGCCATTGTTAATCAGAATTTAGGGTATTGCATAAAATCCAAGAGAAAAGATCCAACCTCTTTAGACATGTAGAGCTAGAGCTCATGAGAGAATTGGGGATTGGCATAATGTTTTAAAGTCATTTGCATAGAGGAAATAGTATAAGTTATGAATGAATGTTTCCATACTTGCATGAACTTGTATGAATGTGAAGAAAGACGAGGGCTCAAACCCACCTCTTGAAGACATGGAGGAAGTGGAGCAGGCAGACATAGGTCTGGAGCTGGTAGAAAGGAGAAAGGCCAGGACAATATGAAATCTTGGAAGTCCATAGAGGGAGAAAGTGAAGCCAAAGTCCTCATTGATTGAGAAACATAAAGGGTTGGAGAAGCCACAGGAGAGCAGTTCTAAGATGACTCTCCATGTTGTTAATCATGTATTTTAATGATGAGCGCTGGGAACTGTGGCCTGGTGTGCTCAGTTAGCGTATCCAGCGCTCCAGCCCACAAGACTTCTGCCATTGATTAATCTTGTGTTTTCTAGGCCCTAGATCCGAAACCATAAAATGTGTAGTATTTATTTAGTATTAGTCTGTGTTCTGAGGATGCTTTTTCTGGAACTGTTTTGAGACCACAGAATTGAAAAGGTTTTGGAGATGAAATGCTAGCCCTGTACCCAGGTTAGACTGTCATTCTTTCCATTTAAAGCCACTGGTAATATGGTTGCAAGATGTATTTTGCCCATTTTTTTAAAAGCCATTTTCTACTTTCCAACCACCAAAATATGTTGGGAGTGTCATAATTGTTTTTCTCTTTGGAACACTAGAAAATATTGTTTTTATAATAGAAATAGCATTTCTTTAATTTTTTTTTCTTTTTTTAATCGCCAATGGCTGCCATACCAAACCACTGACTTGGCTCATTGTATTTCCAACTCTAGCTTGTGCTAGAATTTCTGGCAAATGAGTGTTGTAGAACTGACCAAAATATTTCTGAGGAGGTTTATCTCAGAGGCTAGTCAGAGGAAAGACGAAAAAACAAAAATGGACTTAAATGCATTAATTTAATTCAGGTAAAGAATTTCAAATAAGGTCTGGCATACGCTAAGCATATACAAGTGCTGGATATTATTACTAGGGCATTCTAAGATGATGTTGCTTCTGAGGCTAGAAGGGACCAAGAAAGGCCACCAATTCTTATGATAAGATAAGTGCTCCCCAAGGATGCAAAACAAATGATTATTAGAGTAGAAAAGACTTTCAGGAAGCTGTTAAAAGATGACTGCACCATGAGTGATAGGCTAAGTGAATAAAGAGATTGACCAGTTGGTAATTAGATAAGCTTACCTACAAGATGTATCATGGAGGAGTTTAGGGTTATTAAAACCTTGTTGTAGAGTCCACATACTTTGAAAGTGGTCTAACCATAATTAAAATATAAAGGCATTTGGAATTAGTATAGAAAAAAAATCTGTGGTGAGCAGAATATTCAGACATTTAGAAGTAGTGAAAAATGGAAAGAGATAAATAAGCGACCTTCCATTCAGGGTTCTATCTGCTTCTTTTAATTTAATTGCTTTCAGAGTCTCCAAGTTGTTTTGCAGTAGGGCAATGTGATTACTACTTTTATGAATAAATAATCTGGTTTCTATAGATCAGTCAGTAAATATTTAAACACTTATTTGTATAAGCATTTGCCCTGAGACACATAAAAATCACTACAATAGAAATTGTGGTAACCATAATCTTCTCTATTATCCACATTATTGCCAAAGGTAAAAAGAATGTATCACAGGATATCAGATAGAGAGTGGATAGATGTGACCTCCCAAAATGTACATACTAACAGAGTACAGTCTAATCAATGACAGAATATGTCTAAGAGTCTTGGAAGAGAATTAGAAGTACCAGATAAAAGCTGAAGAAAGATGAAGAGGATATAAAAAGAATAGATGGAATATTTTGAAGCGAAACTTCTCTATAGACTCGCTATAGAGCAGTGATGGAGAACCTTTTGAGCTCGGCGTGTCAGCATTTTGAAAAACCTTAACTTAACTCTGGTGCTGTGTCACATATAGAAAATTTTTTGATATTTGCAACCATAGTAAAACAAAGATTTATATTTTTGACATTTATTTTATATATTTAAATGCCATTTAACAAAGAAAAATCAACCCCAAAAAATGAGTTTGCGTGTCACCTCTGACACGCATGTCATAGGTTCGCCATCACTGCTATAGAGCAAGACATGTAAAACAATTGGTAATGAAAAATAAACACAGATTCCAGTAAACCTTTCCCACCCTTTACCTGGAACTCCAGCGCCTCAATGAGCCCATTCCCAGGGTAGAATCCCACAAAAACAAACAAACAACAACAACAACACCAGGTGGTTCTAGCAGGGAAATGTGTATAGCCCATCCCTTTGAATTAACCTCTAAGCCCATCATCCCCATCAGTCATCCTAATGGAGAATAAAGATTAAAAACAACAATGAAAGACAAAAAAAAAACATAAAGAGGATTATGAGCATATTTTCAGATCTTTCCAATATAGAGGTAACAATATCCAAAGAGCTCTTGACATGGGACAAGGAAAACAGAGTTTAAAGAAGATTATTCATGTCAGCAATTTGGAAGATGAGGTTGCAAAAGTAGGTCAGGACCTCATTATAAAGGACCTTAAAGCTTAGAAATGAAGGCTCAGGGGTTTCTTTTCTTGGCATAGGAAGGGAGTGAAAGATTTGTGAGCTAGAAGGGGGATAAAATATTAAAAGATATATTTCATAAAGACTACTCTTCTGGTAGGGTAGACCACAGTTGGTACATAGACTAGAGGCCAGAGATGAGAAAACAGGTTGATGTTACTGCCGTGGGTCATGCACAAGAGCCTGGATTCCACAGTACCGTGAGACTAAAAACAGGAGAGGCCTATTTAAACTAAGTTTGCATGGTGTTCTTTCATTGTATCTTTTTTTCACTTTTTATTATGGTAAGAATTCCATTATACAGAACAACAGAGAAAATAGTACAATGACTTCCCAAGTATGTAACATCCAATTTCAACAATTATAAGTATTTTGCTAATCTTATTTCATTTATCTTCTCCTACAATTGTTTTTGCATGTGTTGAACTTTTTCTTTTAAAATAACTTCACACTTACAGAAAAATTACAAAAATAATATCCAAAGTTCCCATATATCCTTCACCCAAATTTCCCAAATGATATTAACATTTTGCCACATTTGCTTTAATCTTCTCTCCCTCCTCCCTCCCTTTCTTCCTCATATCGATGCTCCAGTTGTCCCAGATTTGGCAGGGGGCCTCTGCAAGCTGGATCCTAGGTCCTCCTATCATTTCTCCTCATTTTTTGAGCATGTCTTCCTCTTGGATATCGTACAATGTTTCAAACTCAGGTGTACTTTCCATGCCACAAGGCTGGAATAAAACATTTACCCAAGGACCTTGGTTCCTTTTAGTGAAAAATAATATTTAGAAACCAATATATGAGTATTAGATATATTTATTATTTTTTTTCTATCAGGCCCTCTTGGCAAATATGCCTAGAAATAATGCACATCTATAGCTATAAATACATGCATATCTATTTCTATATATAAAATTATGAGTTCAAACTGACACCTCCATTTTCAATCTCACAGCAGCCTTAACCCTTTTCTAATTTCCTTTTCCAACAATGAAAAACATGACTTTTCTTATCTATAATATAGGTAAAATTACATTTTTTATTACTTGTCTCTAGGACTTTATAGAATAATCCTAAACTTACCCATATAAAATTATCAATAATCCTAAGATTGCTTTGCTCTTTTTGACTGGCTAGACTGTCTCAGCAGGGAAGAGAAGGGAAAAAAAAACACCCACAACAAGCAAAAATTTGACATATAAATTCCCCCACATTTCTAAACACAGGGCAGACACAGGGTGAAATGATGTTTCCAGGGCAGTTAAGGACTAGAAACCTCACATTTGTCCTTGGATAGGAGTTTATTTTCTCAGACTAAGTCTGAGCTTCACATTCCAGTTGTTCGCCCTTCCACAGCAAATGGATATGGAGAAGTCTGCCACCAGCTGCTGATGGAGAAAACAGCTGCCTCTTGAATGAGGATAAGCTACGGAGGTGGTTGGATGTTCCTCTCCATTCCCCCCTACGTTCTCCCCCTCCTACAAAAACAACATGCACACCTCCACACACAAATAAAGGGGAAAAGGACGCCCACGTATTGCTAGGAAATCTTATTCTGAATGAGAAAATCTCCCTTAAGTAAATTGTTTAGCCAAAGTTTTCCTTTAGATGATGATTTGCATGAACATCAACGCCAGCATGATTATCTTATTTGTGAGTTGTTGCCTGTGTGAATTTGTTCAGTTTCCTGAGAAGTTGGATGAGTGAGCACATGACCTAGATGAGCTGACCACTTTATTTGTTATTTGCCTTAGTGGCTTATTTCCCTTCATTAACATAACATTATGGATCACTTTCTGTGTGTTATACACCATGAAACATAGACATGATTCAGAGACTTGAAGAGTCCGCAGTCGAGTCAGCAGGAACAGAAGTAGGACCTCTTTTCTTTATGAGATAAACCATTTCTGCTGGCTTTAAAATAGCCACCTGGAATGGTATGATTTAGATGTTGTTTAGCAGCTTTCCCTAATTCTTACCTAGCTACCTGACATCTGTTATGATACCTCAAGTTATAGCATTAGTCTTCTTTTGAGTCCATCCTAAAGGCTTTGTGTTCTTGTAGAATTTTACATTACACTATAAGTACTTTTCTCTGGAGGATAATTGTCTTAAATCATTATATAGACAATATCTTAATAGTATTATATAGCAGTTAACTTAGAGCAAGGTCTTAAGAATAGGAATGCATAAGAAAAAAGGGAAGTCAATTGGAAGGTGAGGGCAGAGGATTCCAGCTAACACCATTACCAATTTTAGTTTTCTGTTTACAAGACCTGAGAACAACAGTTGATATCTCTTAAATATAGTCTATAACCCAAAATATGTGCTTTGCGTGGTCATTCCATGGAAAAAGGAATACGAAGAGTCTAGTCAGCTGCTGTGAAATGAAAACAGACCCAAACTTAGATCTAGCGAATCTCCCACACATAATTTAAAAGGATTATTTTTTTTTTAAATCATTTCACACGTTCAAAATCTATAATAAACTTGTGTCACTCTGATTTCGCCGTAGTCTGAAAGGGACCATTAAAAAGAAGGAGTATTACTGCCACGTTGTATGTTCGTTAGGATTCTTGATGAACGTGTTAAAAACATAGTGTACTAGCTTAAGCCATATTTATTAACTGATGAAGCTGAAAAAGATACAGGGTAGCTCGGGTGGGAGACAATTCTTCATTGTTATCTCAGGTTTCTGCATGTCTTATGAACAGAGGCAATAATTATCTTTTGTTGGACTTTTTCGAGCATTTTGTATAGTGAGTAGCTTGTGTCTCACTCTGGAACAAAGGGCAAGTAGGCGTATTGTTCATTATAAAGCTCTGCGTTCCCTAAGCCTAGGTTTTCTCCTCTGTAATGCAACTGACTGTGTATGCAGGTGTCACTTGGTCCTTTTCACATCATCAGGTGGGAATTGGGATTCAAGGAATGGACACAAGGAAATCTGATACCATGGCTACTATTAGGGATATGAAATAATAAAGTTCTTTTCTCTGTACCATGTTCTTTGTCTTCTGTTTAGCATCCATGAAACTGTGGCAGGCAAAATTATCAGCCTGCAAGCAGTGTAAAATCTCAGAACCTTCTATCAACTCAAGGGACCAAAGTAAAGATAAATGACTGGAACCAGGGTCTCAAATTCATTCCATCCAGGACCATCTTTCTCTCCATATATGCTATGCTATGGGCTGATTTTTTTTATATTCCCCTCAGATTCATATGTTGCAACCTAATCCCCAATGTGAAGGTATTTGGAGATGGAGTCTTTGAGAGGAGTTTAGGTCATGAGGAGTTGGTCCTCACCAATGAGATTAGCGCCCTTATAAAAGAGGCCCAGGAGAGCTCCCTTTCTGTCATGTATGGACACAGTGAAAAGATGGATGTCTATGAACCAGGAAACAGGTCTTCACCAGATCCCAAATCTATTGGTGTCTTGATCTTGCACTTCCTAGCCCCCAAACTTTAAAAAATAAATTTCTGTTGTCTATAAAACACTCAATCTGTGGTATCCTTTTATAGCAGCCTGAATGGACTAAGACAATACCTCATTCATTTCTACCTATTCCTGTTCAGCTTGAGTCTGTAGACAGAGAAGAAAGATAGCTTTTGTCAGTCTCAAATCTCTTCTCCCCTAGGGCTGTGGAAATTCAATTGTTCCCAGAGGAAAACCCTGATTGACCTTATATATCATGGGCCCCTTAGACCAATATTTATTCAACAAGTATATGCTCATGATACACTAAGTAAGAATATATTTATGGAAATTGTATGCCCCTCAATATCCCCCCTCTCTCAACCCTTCAATATTCAACTATAACAAAGATCAGGGAGCAGAGACCTGAACAATGTTTCTTAAAGATTAGTTAGAGCCGAAACCGGTTTGGCTCAGTGGATAGAGCGTCGGCCTGCAGACTGAAGGGTCCCAGGTTCGATTCCGGTCAAGGGCATGTTCCTGGGTTGCGGGCACATCCCCAGTGGGAGATGTGCAGGAGGCAGCTCATTGATGTTTCTCTCTCATCGATGTTTCTAACTCTCTATCTCTCTCCCTTCCTCTCTGTGAAAAATCAATGAAATGTATTTAAAAAAAAAAAAGATTAGTTAGAAAGGTAAAATAAAACTGACTAGCTACAGTTCAATAGTTAAAAGAAAAGTAAATTGGGTGAAATTGTTATTTGGAAACTAATCATTTGGTAAGTAGGTTTCAGGCAAAATCACCTACTATCCTCCTTCCCACCTCTGCTTTACACCCACTCAGATTCACACTTCTTCCTTCACTTCCTTATTTCTATATATGTCCATCTCTTGAGAGAACAGAGACCACTTCAATGCTTCACATATAGTAAGTACTTGCTAGATACAAAACCTGTTAATATCCGGAAAAGAAAGGCTCATCAGGCTCTTCTCCTGGGGATAAGCAGAAGGCCTTAAGAAGGAACACAAGACAAAAAGATTCCCCAAATTCTGAGGCGTATTATTCTAAACAATGATTTTGCTCTAGCTAGAAAAAGAATCTCATAAGTTTCAAAGATTTGAGATTTTATTTCCCTGTTCATTAGGTCTCAGTTTCAAGAATCTGGTGAAAACATAGTTCATTTAAACCACGTAGAATAAAGTTTCCTATTAAATTTTCTGTAAATCATTGAGGTCTCATTAAAAGGAGCTCTATAACCTCTGTTTGGAAATACTCTCCTTTGCTCATGTGCCTTCTCCTGCCAATTTTTTTCAAAACCTTAGTTCAAATACTTAAATTTTAATGAGTTTTTGTTTAATGTTGATGGCAATGTTAAAAGGGTAGTTACAGCTTGGTGGTTCGATCTGACTCCTCAGACTTTTTGTTGCCCCTTTGTCTGTGCTAAGAGGGAAGAGAGGCCAACGTCCTGAGCTGAAGCTTGAGGACAGGACGAGCCAGCTTGGCTTCTGCAGAGTTAGTGAATCACGGTGCAGTCTCCTGGAACTCACACCCAGGTCTGGCCAGCCTAGGCAGAGCCTCAGCTTCTGTGGCAGCAGATGGGGCCAGCGAAATGTCACTGCCCTTGGTCTGTTTTTCTTTAGTAGATACCTGCAAGAGATACATCTACACTAATAAAAGAGAAAAATGGTAATTGGCGTACGGCGATACCCTTTTCATTGGCTAATCAGGGCTATATGCAAATTAACTGCCAACTAAGATTGGCAGTTAACTGCCAACAAGATGGCGGTTAATTTGCATATGTAGGCACAATGCAGGGAGGCGAAAGGGAAAGCAGGAAGAAGCCCCCTGCCACTGACAGTGATCAGAAACCCAGGGGGGAGCTAAGAGCTGGGGGGCAGGGCAAAGGCGACCCTGGGGCCGCCTTTGCCCTGCCCCCCAGCCATGATCGGAGAATCAGGTGCCTTTTCCGCCCTGGCCAGTGATAGCAGGAAGTAGGGGTGGAGCCAGCAATGGGAGCTGGGCACGGTCGAAGCTGGCAGTCCCAGGAGCTAGGGGCCCCTTGCCTGGGCCTAAAGCGAAGCCCACGATCGTGGGGCCGCTGCAGCTGTGGGTCCCCGCTGCCCGGGCCGGACGCCTCAGCCAGAGACATCCTGCAGGGGCAGGGGCGGAGCCCATGCGATCGTGGCACCCCCCGCTGCCACTGCAGGTCCCCGCTGCCCGGGCCGGATGCCTAGGCCAGATGCAACAGGCCTGGGCAAGGGGCCGATCCTGCGATTGGAGGGTGATGGGGGTCAATGCCTGAGGGCTCCCAGTATGTGAGAGGGGGCAGGCTGGGCTGAGGGACACTCCCCCCCACCCCGCTACCCAGTGCATGAATTTCGTGCACCGGGCCCCTAGTATATATATATTTAAACCTGTTTTCAAATGATGATGAAGTTGTCATGATTTACCAACCATGATGACAAGAGTGGCCTCAGGCAATAATGTCTGTCACCTTAAGTGTGAACCCCAGATTCTAGGAGTGTTTGTATCTGCCACGTTGGTGTGGTCATGGTTTACACTAAATCAGCCTTATGGGGTACTTGGAATTGATTCCTACATTTGACCCAAACCGCATGTCCTCACAATATAAAGTCCAGTATGTGGGGCAGAGCAGGGGAATCCAGGGGGATCTCTTCTGACTCTCACACACACATCTGAAAAGCTTCTGTTAATGACACACCCATTCATGAAAGTATTTTGACTGTTAGTTTTTACTGACAGAAAATAAGATCATGTTTGGGCAGCAAAGGTCTTTCTATCACCCCAATAAACAATAGCCAAGAAGTCAATGTGTTTTATCTTCACAGATTTACAGTTAATAGTCTAACATTGTGTGAGATGTTAAAATTCCGAAGGCCTATGAAAAGGGGCTATGTGTTTTTCTCATAGGTATAATTCATCGCATAGAATATTTTGCTGATAGTACAAACCCATGTCTTATTCTGTTTCATTTATTGCTTTCTGATACCTTTAACTTTGGGATATTTCTTGATCAAAGCAAGTACTATATTTTCACGGAACAATGGAATAAAAGTTTATTAGCAGATATCATATATCTATCTCAACTAGTAATTTACCAACCTGAGAGATACTCATGCTTTAGAAAGTATTAGAATATAAGCTCCACAAAATACTTAAAAAGAAAAACATCAAGAACAAAAAAACATCCACTTGGAAGAAAAACATTCAATAAGGAGAATAAATTCAAAGAAAAGGAACAATTCAATATTCGTGATCTATCATGGGTTTTTTACATGTTCATTCAGTTAGTTAAACAAAAAAATTTTTTTAAACATATAAATTAAGAAAGCTTACCAGCTGAAGGTGATTAATAAAAGATGAGCCTAACATAATAATAAATCAGAAGGTTCAAGGAGTGAGTACAAGAGCAAGTGTGGCTCAGTTGGTTGAGCATTGTCCCATGCACTGAAAGGTTGAAGGTTCAATTCCGGGTCAGGGCCCAGGCCCAGTTTTGAGCTTATTTGCCAGTAAGGCAATGTGCAGGAGGTAGCTGATTGATGTTTCTCTCTCATTCATGTTTCTCTTTCTCTCCCTCTCCCTTCCTCTCTGTCTAAAATCAATAAAAATATATTTTTTAAAAACATATGCTATTTCTCCTACTTTTAATGGTTATATTGTGTCCATGCATTACCTTCCCAACTTTCCAATTTAATCTGGACATATGATGAATATTCATAGTACATGTTTGTTAATAGTACATAGGCAAGAAGAAAACTTTTGTCCAGGCAATTTAAGACTCCATATGCTTAGCTACTACTATGTGTGCCATCAAGAGAATCTAAGTGGGGTGTGGATCTTTGTTTTCCTTGATGAACTTGAGCTAAAATTTTATAAGATATTAATATTTTCATAGGCTGGATATCTGAGACTTAAAGAAAATAGAGATTGATTTATCCCTAATATAGATTATTACATGGATACATAAAAAGGAAATTAGCGCAGAATACTTATCTGATTGCACAGTATACTTAAAATGCATAATGCCAGTTCAGCAAAAATGGATATGTATCTGTGAAATTTTATTTTTGCTCCCTCTTATACTTCCCATTTTCATTCTCTTCTCCTCTCTTCTAAAATCTACTTTTCTCGATATATGTCCTAATTCCTATTCCCAAAAGGCATTTAATTAGTCAGTTATCATACTTTTAAATTGTTAGCACTCTCAAGATAAGGTGGGAGGTGAAATTGAAGGAGAGCCGTCTGGAAAACTGAAAAATCCAGTGTTTTTCTCAGAAGGGAAAAGCCTTTTACTCCCTGATTCAATTTAGAATTTAGAATTTTGTGGCAATAACAGACAGTGGCTGAAGCAAATGGTGACATGACCAACCTGTCTCAAAGCTAACATGCTAAGTCCAATGGTGACAGAGAGATAAAAAGTGCTAAATGCAGCGGACAGTGGCTAACTACTTCCTTAGTGGCCTCTGAAGGAAGGAAGGCAAATTTCCCTGCTGGCTGCTGCTGCAGACATGCCATCCGGACATCTTCCCAGATTTGCTTTATTGAGATAGAATGACGCACAGCCCAGCCTTCTCCAGTGCAAGTTTTAAAGATGGTGACCTTTTTTACTTTGGGGAAGTTGAGACATAAAACCTAAGATGCATCCAGGCTCTGTGTGTTGCTTTCTGGGCCAACCTTCTCAACGTACACGCGTGTGCACCTCTCACACCTGCACATCACTGCATTGCCCAGTTCTAATAATAGGCAGCCAAACGCCACATGAACACTGGGCAGAGAAACAAAGCAGGGAAAACAGACAAGCCCTGGCGAGGCCTCTCCAACGCCAGGGCACACACAGTGCCCTGGGCTGTCCAAGGGAGGTGTGACGTTGTTTACTAGGGAGAGTGCCTTCTGCACCGCTCCCTACGCCCTGTCTGGCCTATGAAATTTGATCTAAATCACAGGAGTCAAAAACATATTACTCTGACCACAATTCACATTCCGTAGGAGGAGACAGGATTAGAACGTTTCTATTCTTGCCCAATGCTACTAAATTTAAAGTCAATATAACTGTTAACTGCCTTCTTCCTTCAATAGGCCAAAAGCAAGCATCATTTGTTGGTAACGCTCTGAAATGTCATCAAGAGCTGTATGGTTGGACAGACGAAGCTCGGTGGTAACGAACAACTCATAGCCAAGGCTGTTGGCAATGCCACTTAGAGTGAACAACTCCATTTATGGCTCCATTCATACCCTCACCCGATCACTTATTCATTTATGTATTCACCCATCATTTATTAAGTTTCTACAATGTGACCAGTCCCAGGTCTTAAGAGGTGTATAAAGGAGACAGGCACATAGATAGAGTAACAGCTCTTCATTATATATCTGGTATGCTAATGGCTCCCTTGTCTTTCACTTCTTCCTCAGTTACTCTCAGGTCTAGAGTCTTTCACGTCTTGGTCAGTTAAGTATCCTCCTTATAATTTAAACGGTAGTTCAAAAGTGCTCGGTGTAGACTTCCTTTCTCCAGGAAGCCCATCTGGATTTACCAGGTGGACCCAGGAGGCATTTCGCAGAAAACTTTATTACCTTTTTTCCCCCAGCCTTCTTCTTCAGACTGCAATCCCCGTCCTAATTAACTTACTCTACGTCAAACAATTTTTTGGGTTATGTTTAATTTTGTGAGGATATGAGCACCTTGACTAGTTTTCCCAACTTGATACCATTTGGGACTTTCAGTGGCTTAGATCTGCTATTGAGCTGTTGAGGACTTATTTCCATTTACCTGACCAGATCTCTGTGCCAGACACCTAAGAATCACCTCTGCCATTCATCATGAGAGCACTAAAGGTTCCTGGAGAGAAACATGGACAAGACTTGTGGCTATTAAGGACCATCTTTGGATTTAATTTTTACTGATGCTGGTCCACCAGGCTTAGAGAACTAAATTCTGAGGGTTATTTTCCAACCCATGCTATAAATAATATTATACATTATCATTTTACATGGGCTAAGACAACAGACTTTGGGTCTAAGGAATGGTCCTAAACTTACTGCTCTATCTGGACATGACTAATCTGTGCCAGGAGTCCTCTCCCTCGCCTCTTTCCTCCAATCTCACTATAGCAGGTGGGTTGAAGACTAGTGAAAGTTCCTCTCTGCAACATCATATGCCTCTCTCTTCTCCTGGGCCACCAATGGCTGGTAAAGTGGCATAAGATTTAGGGTAAAGCATCTCTTGGGCATGTAGCACGTAAAGCTCTTTGCTTGTTTCTACATGTCCATATTTTCCCAGAACATATTAAGGCAAATCATCAAGGAGGTGAGAGGAGGGACTGAAAAATTAGACTTAATATTGGAGTTTTGACAGAGCGACAGTTGGGGGAAATGCTGGGAAATGACCTCTTAGAATAGAGACCTAGGATGGACAAAATGTTATTCACACAGAAGGAAAAAAAAAAAAAAAACTAGAGGAAAGAATTTGAGTTACTTGGAGTTGTCAGTAAAGAATTCAGTGATTCTACAGTGTAGTGATCTGCACCAGGAAGGAACAAGTCCCTGGCCTGGCCTCCTGTGTCCCCAGGCACTGGCTCTGGACTGGGCCTGAAACAGGAGACTGAGCTCCTAGCATATTGAAATTGCATCAGCTGAAATGTTATTTTTTTCCATGGAAAAATTATAGCAAAGAGATTAGGATATGATTTAGTGCATATCAAAGGCAAATAAACATTTATTGCAATAAATAACCATTAAATAGGTCTAATAATATTCTAAAAATACTCTCATGAATTGGGAAAATAGTGAAGCTTCTTTTTCATGATGCCTTGCATTTTCATAGGGCATTAGTTTAATGGTTAGAAATTGTGACTGCTAATTCAAGGTCTGGGTTATCAGTGCATGACCCACCTCTCAGCCCCTGACCTCTCTGTGACCCAGGTCTTTCACTGCACAATGGGATACTTCTCTCCTTTCTTAGTGAGCACATTATGAAGTAAGTACTAGTAAAATAATAAAGAGGTTTTATCCCTTAGGAGACATGAGGCTAACATATACAAGTTTTATTTATATACACAACTAGAAATCGTGTGTGAAATCGATTGCAGCCCCACCCACCCATCCACCCACCTCTGCTCACCACTGTGATCAGAGTCTGTGGGCCACGGGGGAGGGACTGAGAGGTGCTCAATGAACCTCATGGTGACTGGTTGTTTGGTCATCCTGGTTGTCACGACACTGGCTTTTTATATACAGTGGGGCCTTGACTTACAAGTTTAATTTGTTCTGAGACCGAGCTCGTTAAGGAGCTCGTTAAGGAGCTCGTTAACTCAAATTATCAACTCAATGCAAAAAATCGGGCGAGAGACAGCTGGTATCTCAAAAAACTCGTTAGTCAGAACACTTGTAAGTCAAGGCCCCACTGTATATAAATTCCTTCTGAAAAATCCTACCTTCCTGTAAGCTGAGATAAGCACAGATGGAATTCATAAGATAGAAAAGGTAGCCATTAAATTCTTTTCACTCTTTGGCAGACCTACCCTTCCCTGGCTCTGATCTTTCCTCTACAGTGCCTTCCCTATAGGGCTAATATACTTCATCCTTATCAAGTTGTGGCTGTTCACATGCTGCCAACCGTTATTTCTAGCTGCACTGTCAAAAGCTCTGTCTGAAGCGCTTTTAAAAATGCCATTTCCAGACTCCATTAGTTCTGTCTTAATTGGTCCCAGGTAGGACTTATGCAATGCTGAGTTTAAAAGACTCACCAGGTGGATCTAATGTGCTGCCAGGCTGGGAAACATTGAGTGGCTGAAAATGAGAGGGGCTCTCACTTACATGTGGAGAGAGTTAAAAATAAAATTACTGATGCCCAAAACATTTGTCTCGCTTAAGGAATCACCTTTATGCAAGAATGGCTCAGCTGTGCCCCCGATGGCCCAAGGTGTAGCCTACCATGTGATCAAAATTTGCTAGTTGCAAGTGAAATTCTTCATTTATTTCCGTGCTTTTGGTTAGGCTTATTGTATAATTTATCCCTAAAACTAGAATACAAAATAAAAAGCTTCTGCACAGCAAAAGAAACCATCAACAAAACAAGAAATCCCAGTGCATCGGAGAACATATTTGCCAATGTTATCTTCGATAGGGTTTAATCTCCAACATTTATAGGGAGCTCATACAACTTAACAAAAGGAAGATAAACAATCCAATCAAAAAATGGGCAAAGGACCTAAATAGACACTTTTCGAAGAGGACATACAGAAATCCAGGAGACATATGAAAACATGCTCAAAGTCACTAATCATCCAAAAGATGCAAATCAAAATGACAATGAGGTACCATCTCACACCTGTCAGAATGGCTATCATCAACAAATCAACAAATGGCAAGTGCTGGAGAGGATGCAGAGAAAAAGGAACCTTCGTGCACTGCTGGTGGGAATGCAGACTGGTGCAGCCACTGTGGAGAACATCATGGAGTTTCCTCAAAAAATAAAAAATGGAACTCCCATTTGACCCAGTGATCCAGCTTCTAGGAATATATCCCAAGAAAACAGAAACGCCAATCAGAAAGGATATATGCACCCCTATGTTCATAGCAGCACAATTTACAATAGCTAAGATTTGGAAACAGCCTAAGTGCCCATCAGCAGATGAGTGGATTAAAATACAGTGGTACATCTACACAATGGAATACTATGCTGCCATAAAAAGGAAGGAACTCCTACCATTTGCAACAGCATGGATGGACCTGGAGAGCATTATGCTAAGCAAAATAAATCAGTCAGAGAAAGATAAATATCACTTGATGTCACTCATTTGTGGAATATAATGAACAACATAAAATTATGAACAGAAACAGATCCAGAGACAGAGAAGCATCAATCAGACCATCAAACCTCAGAGGGAAGGTAGGGGAGGGTGGGGGTAAGGGGGAGAGATCAACCAAAGGACTTGTATGCATGCATGTAAGCATAACCAATGGACACAGACACTAGTGGAGTGAGAGCATGAGCTGGGGGTTGGGGGACAGTGGGGAGATAAGGACACATATATAATATCTTAATAAAGAAAAAAAAAACCTAGAATACATTTGAGAATGAATTATGCTGCTATAACTAGACAAACTGGGACATATAAGCCATCCTAATTATAGGAGATTTGGGGGATATAGTTTATTACCCCTTGAACAGATTACTTTTCTCATTTATAAAATTGATATAATTTGTAGCTTTCAAATTGAATGAAGTTTAAACATGGATATTTATATAAAAGACCTTTGTAAAAGCTAAAGTCCTGTATATGTACTTTATGTATTGTTATTTGAGCCAAATTTCTTGTCATCAGAGAGACTGAGATACCAGAAAGTGTTAAGCGAGTAGATTGACAACTATTATTCAGCACCACCTTTTCTCTTTAAATCCCGCTGTGAATTTGGAAGTCAGAGGAGCCAAGAGGAGAAAATTGTAGATGCCTGTCAAAGGCACCCCCATGGTCTGTCATGTTAGATATTACTCACCTAACCTGTCAGGTGCCTTTTGCTAAACATCTTGGCTCAGGTGTTACTTAGGGCATCAAGGAGAATTTACAGTTGTAGGATTAAGGTTGCAAAAGGGTTTAATAACTGTAACCAATACCATATATCTATATCATGCTTTACAAATTAAAAGACATAATGTAGCTCAGTGAAGGTACGGCCTTTAGAGAGGTCCACCACTGCCTGCTTCATTTCCTTGGTTGTTTCTTCAGTTTTCTCAGTTTCCTTATGCAGAAATTGAGATAACAGTGTCCTCATCCTAAGTTTGTTTGATGACTGAAGTGGAAATATTTTTATCTAGCACATGAAGTGAACAGAGTAAATGGAAGCCATTGCTAAATTCATCATCACTGTCAGCTCCTGATTCCCCAGCAAGCCATGAAGTGAACAGAGATGATTGTGGAAGGAATATCTCTAAGAAGAAGTAGATGAGAAGCAGAGGTAGAGAAGGAAAGAAAGGATAGTTATTTCTATTTCACCAATGTGGAGAGATACTGAGACGAGGGTTTATATGTGCAAATGGCATATCCCTTTGTAGTTTAGAATGTAAGTCTGACAACTTCATTATTATAATTCAGAGAGGTTAGGAAAATAAAGTCAAAGGACAGAGTGGCAGAAGGACTTCTTTTACCCAGAAGCCCCATGTTGATGTTATGCATAGCAGATGTCACACAGAGCCACAACCTGTGCATTCACCACACTCCCTTATGCCACCTTGTTTTTTGGGTTAATTTCCTAACCTCCCTGACCAAGCATATTTCAATCCTATCGGTACAATCCTTAGCATATAGCTAGAATATGAAATATCTCCCAACACATTGAGATAATGTATTTGCAGTGCTAAAATGTTTTTGTTGCCTAAGCCCAGATTAAGTTGAGCTTTTTCTTCTTTTCAAATAGAAGAGAAGTACTTAAGAAAAGTAGCTGAGTGTTATTGCAAGCATGATGGAGTCATTGAACTGGCATGAATTAATACAGTGATAGACACAGAAGAACAGGGAAAATGTGAGGAAAAGACATCAGAGCTTTCCACAGCAAAGGTTAGAAGGAACCAAGGACAAAATGCCCCTTTTCTATCCCAGGGACGTGAGGGAGGTAGGACAAAGACCTTTGAGTCTGTGTAATCCAAGGCTTTTTGCTTATGGCCACTAATGTCTTGCAAAGAGAGCATATCCCTGCCTCTCCCTGTTTGGATCACTGGGTGGGTGGATGGTGTTGCTAATAACACTATATCTACCTGGCTCATAGGTTTCTTTATCCAAGACACAAAGTGTTAGTGGATTTGTCAACCATGAGAAGTTTGTCACTAAGAACATAAGAGAAACAAATCATTATAATCTTTTAAATAATCTTTTATTCTTAACTAAATTTGAAATTGAAATCTCAAAATAAACTCGAGACTAAGTTTCCTGTGTGGTACAAGGTCCTGTAATTTCAGCTCACTGGGCTCTATAAATTTTAGCTTTTGCATTCATAGACAAAATTCAGATGGGTAAATTAGTTCAGTTGTCATTGCTACAAGATCAAATACCAAATCTGAACCTACAGTTGAGAAGTGTGTTGGGAGAAAGTTGGGCACCATGTTGTTTGTTTGTTTGTTTACACTGTCAACCCTTCTCCACAGAGCAGTTCAAGGTAGTTAAATCGGTTGACCTTTTACCCTAGATAGCTACATGCCCTCAGGAAGTTTGTCACATGCTAAGAGTCTGCTTTAAAACTAAAAGCATATGGGGCCTATGTCTTACCCAAATTCACAATAAAGGAAAGGTCTACCACCTTTTTCACACATCTCTCCTCCTGACCCCAACTTCCAATTCTCCTTTACATGTTTTTTTCTTGTGTTTTTGGTTGCTTGAAAGCTGTATGCATTGTGGACTTTGAATCCTACCCTTTCTCCTTTGATAAAGAAGTAGAGTGGACAATGCCAATCAACCAACCAGGTTGGTGGACACCAGCAAATAAGAGCTCCCAACAAAACACTGAATTCCATGGATAAAGAAAGACCATAGAGTTGAGCTGAGATGCCTCTAGGTCATTTATAATCAAAACATAAAGTTAGCAGAACCTAGGGTTGATTTAACATGCTTCTCCCCTCTGTCTTCTCTCATCTTTCCTTACTCCCTTCTCCTTTCCTGCCCATAAACAGCACACACACACACACACACACACACACACACACACACTCCAGAACTGGATGAAAGCTTAATGGCAATTCCATACCAACTTTTAATCTATCCAAATTACCAGGTTCCAACTGCCATATGCCAAGGTACCAGTGAACTTCCTGGTGCCACCCAGCAATTCATAGTGGTTATAATGGTAAGATGATAGCTGTGCCTCTGTTACAGTTTGCTTTATAAACTCCCCTTGCTTATGGCTTTTTAACTTTGCAATAATGAGCCCCTTGGTGCTGAAATGGAGGCCAAAGAATGGAGAATGGATTCCAGACTAAATGTGAACAGGAGAAGAAAATAAAACACCCATTTTTTTTAAATCGTAAGGCAGGAAAAAACAGGGACAAGAACCAGTCGTTAAAAATATTGTTTTCATAGGACTCGTGGCAACCAGAAATTTACTTTATATGTAAAAGACAGATCCATCCCTTGATTGAAAAGTAAATAAAATTTGCAACGTGCATTTTTGTTTTTCTTGCTTTAATTTTTATTTACAAATCCAATATTGTCTTGATTCATACATTTTTCTGTGATTTGGTCATTTTTACTTTAACTATTAAAAGATTCTCCTACAAACTCAATAAATGAATTCTTTGAATTATAAAAATAGGGCAAATGTTTATGCACTAGGGATATAGCAGTGACAAAATCAGAACACACATGTCCCGGTTTTTATTTGGATGGACAGAGAGATAGATGATAAATATAATAAATATTTACAATATATTGTATGTTTTATGGTGATAGGTTAAGGAAAAAATAAAATAAGAAAGGGTTGTATTGATGTTGTGTGTTTGCTGTTTTGATAGTCAAGAACTGCATTCCTGAGAAAGTGGTCCCATCGCCCTAGTGGTGAGAAGACCAGTGGTGTCACCAAGCTTGTTCTCATTTGCAGTCTCAACCCTCAAACAACTTCCAACTAAGTGTTGGACACCAGACCAAGGAACAATGTTCTTATTTAACACTAGAGGCCCGGTGCGTGAGATTTGTGCACTCAGGGGGAGGAGGGGTCCCTCAGCTCGGCCTACGCCCTCTCGCTGTGCGGGAGCCCTTGGCAGATGTCCAACTGATGGCTTAGGCCCTCTCCCTGGACAGCCTTAGCACTGCCACAGAGGCCAGCTTCTGGCTGAGTAGTGCTCCCCCTGTGGAAATACACTGATCACCAGGGGGCAGCTCCTCATTGAGCATCTGCCACCTGGTGGTCAGTGCACGTCATAGTGACCAGTCGTTCTGCCATTTGGTTGATTTGCCTATTACCCTTTTATTATATAGGATGTTTTGTGTTCACCATGGAATGTTGTGTGAGGAAAGTAAAGAAATAAAAGATCTTTTATTTATTTTGTCACTTCAAATAGATTTTACCTTCTGAGACTAGGGGCCCATGCAAAATTTGTGCACCGGGGGGGGGGGGGTGTTCCTCAGCCCAGCCTGCCTATTCTCACATACTGGGAGCCCTCAGGGGATGTCCTAGTGATGGCTTAGGCCCGCTCCCTTCTCCCCTTGGGAAGTGAGCCTAAGCCACAGTCTGGACTCCCTTTGTGGGAGGTGACCGGGCTGATCAGGGGAAGGCACCAGCCTAATCACCCCACTGCTGCAGCCACTGCCAGTCACCGCAGCCAGCAAGGATTTTTCATCAACACGGACTCCAGTCCCTTCACCATGAAAAAATGACAACTTTCTTTAGGCATTTTCAAGATGTATCTTTCATATAATAATAATTTCTTTATTATTTTTTTATCCTCACCTGAGGATATGTTTCCTTTGATTTTTAGAGAATGTGGAAGAGAAAGGGAAAGACAGAGAGAAACATCAAAGTGAGAGGAACACTTTGATTGGTTGCCTCCTGCATGAGCCCTGACCTGGGCCCCGGCCAGGGAGAAGCCTGCAACCTAGGTACATGCCCTTGGTCAGAACTGAACCCAGACCCTGCCATCGGCAGGCCAAGGCATTATCCACTGAGCCAAAGTGGCTAGGGCAGGATATGACATTTCTTAGCCCTCCAGCAATGGACCTTCATTTTTTTTCGCCAGGAGTGTGGTGAAAAACCCTAGATCACCTATTTGGATTCTTATTACCCAAGTTACTAAGAATATTGCCAGTGGCATACAGGGAGCTTAGCCAATGAGCGGTCAGAAAAGGTGTTTCCTCCATAGTTCACACCAATCTCCGGCTTGGCTCCCCCGGCCCAGGCATGATGCCTCTGGCCCAGGCTTCAGGCCTGGGCAGGGGACCCCCATCTCCCCCCAATCACCATCTCTGCCCCCCACCCAGGCCTGTCGCCTTGGCCAGAGGCGTCGACCCCCATCACCCTCCGATCTCCGAATTGGCCCCTTGCCCAGGCATGATGCCTCCACCAGAGGTGTCAGGCCTGGGCAGGGGACCCCCATCTCCCCACCATCACCAGCTTCTGGGGCTTCTTGCCGGCCTTCAGCTCGGGACGGATCCGATCATGGGCTGCAGGCAGGCGGCTTCTGGGGTCACACATGGGGGCCTAGATGGTGGCTCTTGTGCTGGCAGCTGCGCTGTCCCACCCTGCCTGCAGTATGCAAATTAGCCACCATCTTTGTTGGCGGTTAATTTGCATATCGTACTGATTAGCCAATGGGAGGCATAGTGAAGGTATGGTCAATTACAATGTTTGTCTATTATTAGATAGGATGTTTTGTGTTCATCATGGAAGGTGCTGTGAGGAAAGTAAAGAAATAAAAGATCTTTTATTTATTTTGTCACTTCAAATAGATTTTACCTTCTGAGGGTAGAAAATAAACTACATAAGTTATCATATGTTTTAAGAACTTAACATAAATCATGCTATAAATGAGCTATTAGTACAGGCTGGGTATCAGAAAAGGCTTCATCTAGTAGCTTGCTCATGAACTGTGCTTTGAAAGAAGTGACAAAGTGACCAGGAAGGGGCATTTGAATTGAGGGAAGTAACAAGGCTTTGTTAGTCTCCAATCCCTCAATGAAGATTTTTTTAAATATATTTTTTATTGATTTTTTACAGAGAGGAAGAGAGAGGGATAGAGAGTTAGAAACATCGATGAGAGAGAAACATCGATCAGCGGCCTCCTGAACACCCCCTACTGGGGATGTGCACGCAACCAAGGTACATGCCCTTGACTGGAATCAAACCCGGGACCCTTGAGTTCGCAGGCTGACACTCTATCCACTGAGCCAAACAGGTCAGGGCTCAATGAAGATTTTTAATAATCTATGGGTTGATGCATTTAGAGCTCCAGGGTAATTTCCAACTTTTTCTCCAAAGCTCTCCCCTCCCAGCATACATTGTCTTCTTTCCTCATGTCTAATTTTCTCTTGCGAGGTATGGATAATTATGAGTTCAGTGTTCAGGACCATTTTTTTTCCATTGTGTTTTTCCTGAGCCCTTCATGAGCACGAGGCTCTTCATAAGTAATGAAATGCGGAAGACTCTGATCCTCCTCTTAAGGAGCTACTGTACCGGTAAGTGAACAGTTACACTAGATAAATCTCAGCCTCATAAAACTCTTTCCTCTAGTGTTTTCACTGAGCATATGACCACTCAGGAAAAACAACAACCTCATTTCCAGTTTCCTTTATAGGTAAAGATAGCCTCAGTTCTGGCCAATAAGTAGTAAATAGAGGGGCTATAACTGTTTCTTAAAAATTCATTTTTAGTTGATTTTTGCTTTTGAATGGTACAAAACCAGTCTACTTACCATAAAGAACTAGAAAACCAGACAAAATATATTAAACACTCTTTCAGACATTGAGATAATAGGCAGAGCAGGACTGTGATCACTGAGAAGAGGGAAACAGAGGGGAGTCTATTGGCCTTGCTTTCTGCCTGTGAAAGAAGGCTCTGGAGGTAAGATCCCAAGCAGAGCACATAAGAGCTTGCTGATATGAAAAGACAAGTTTTGGAGACAGCCAGAATTCATAGGACAGAGTATTAGAGAGGAGCAGTCTATGCAGAGAAACATGCATAAAGGTCCCTTTAACTATGCATGTAGTCAGTGAAACTCCACAAAAAGCAACTGCTGGGGGCAGAAATACCTATTGAATAACTATGTTGAACAACTCCTAGAGCTTGAACAAGGCTGAGAGACATTCAAACTTCTTCCACCTAGAAAGGGAAACCTCATTAGATCCTTAGGGGATTCAATAAAAAACCTAGAAGGGCCATGGCTTGGTAGTATGGCTAAATTAGTCCTTGAGTAAAGGCTACTCTAGACCAACCCTAAAAAAGATTCAAAACAAGCTTTAAAATGAATTTTGCAAGTAATTTAGTTGCCTAACAAGACTACTTCAACATTCTTTAAAAAAAGAAAAGATAATAAACACCTAATTTTGAAATATGCATAGTAGGACAGTCAACAAAAATGTGCTAGACAAGCAAAGAAACAGCAACTGTTATCATGAAATAGGAGAAAACAGAAGCAGGACTAGAAATGATATTGGTGATGAAGTTAAAAGAGAATGATTTTAATTCAACTATTATAAATGTGATCAATAGCTCCCAAAGAACATGGTCATAATAAATAGATAAATAAGTAATAGAGAAACTTATATATATTAAAAAATACAGTATCTGAAATAAAAATTTACTTAATAGAATTAATAGCAGATCAGTACTGCAGAAGAAAAGATGAACATGAAGACATAGCAATAGAAACTATCTAAATTGAAGCAAGAGAGAGAAAAAAATAAAAGAAAAATTGAAGAAACTCAGTGACCTGTGGGAAAACATCAACTATCTAACACATGTGAGATTTATTTCTCAAAAGGAATGAAAAGAAAGGTGCATTGATTTCTTTGAGTAAATAATGGCAAAAAATTTACAAATTTAATATTAATTTCTGATTATTTGCTAATAGTGCAAAGAAATAGTTTATTTCTGTATCTTAATCTTCATCTTAACTTCTTAAACTCACTTATTAATCTTAAAAGCCTTTTCTATAAATTCCAAATAATTTTCTATGTTAATGACCATAGTGTCTGCAAAAAAAGGCCACTTAACTTTTTCACAGATGCACTTTATCATGTTGAAGAAATGTCTTCCTAATTTAATAACAATTCTATTGAGAAGGGTGTTGAATTTTATCAAATTATTTTAAATATATATGGAGTTGGTCTTATGGTGTGTTTTTTCATTTCTTATTTAGTCTGTTACTATGCCAAGGGGGTTGGGTGATTGACTGCAAAATAGCTAAAGGGAACTTCTGGGTTAATAGAAAATTTCTAGATCTTGATTATGTTACTGGTTAGTGTTTGTCAAAAATAATTTAACTGTAAACTTAGAATGTGTGTATTTTTTAAGTATGTCTACTATACTGCTACAAAGTTTATTCAAAAATTCATTCAGAATGTTTTCTTTCCCCCTTATCTTGTATCTTCCTCCATCCTGTTGCTAGCATGCATGTACAATGACTGAAGCTCTTGGTGCCATTTTACAATAGGAGCCGTGCACAAAAGAAGCTTACGTTTCTGAGGTCTCTGAGGAGCTAAGTTGTCATACCTAGCCCTGCGCTGCCCACTGTATTTTAACAAAACAAAACAAAACAAAACAAAATTCAAAAATGTAAGCCACTGTTATAGTTTGGCAAAAGTAATTCTAAATGATATAAAATGGTGCCATAAGAATTTGATGCAGAGGGAAGGCTAAGGACACTCAATAAAGTTCACAATGAATTGCAGTTGGGTTTTAGTAAAGTCTTTGGTGGAGTAAGAGGGAAACAGTGGCCTTTGGAATGAAGAAAACTTCAACAGATGAATGTGGTATAAGAGCATTCCAGGCACAGGCATGCCGTGAGGAGAGAGATGTAAAGGATGAGAGGTGGAAGCATTCAGGCAGCACAGGAAACACAGGAGCATAATGGGATGGAGGACTAAACAGTTATGCTGGAGTGCTCTGGATGCCGGCACAGAGAGTTTGGATTCCTTAAGCTATACGAAGTCAAGAAAGGTTTCTGAGCAGTGGGGTAATACAATGGAAATTATACTTTTAAGAATTAAATTGTGGCAACCCAGACAGAAGAAGTTAAACTCAAAGAAAATGACAAGTGTGCATAAGGAGCAAGACATTAAGATTAGCTGAGACAGGATGTAGGAGGAGATGGGGTGGAAATAGACTAGAATAACAACTTTGAATACTAGGCTTGGTGTAAACTTAAGTCTTTTAGAAACATACGTGATTATTTCTGAATTGAAATAAAATCAACTTGGCTATAGAATTACATGGCAATTGTAGAATGAGGAAGGCAATTGTGGACAAGAATATAAGATGGTATATCTATTAGCATAGTCTATCCAAGAGTAAATAAGGGCTAGGATCAGGAAAAGAGGCAAGATTTTGGCTTGAATGACTAAAGCAAGAAGATCTGAGAATGATGACAGGAAGGGTCAAGACTGGCTTGGAGGACACAAGCCTGAGGTGACCCAACCAGGGATGATGCAGCAACAACAGTGGTATCAGAGGTATAATTCCTCCACCTAATCCTGGGGTCTGACATGCCTCTGTGGAGAAACTAAATTATCCTGCCTATACTGAAGCATAGAAAAAGGGAGAGATGAGACTATCAAAGGAAAAATCTGGTGTTTGATTTGATTAAACGTACTGTCAAGGTATACAGATATAGATGTAAGTATTCCCAGCATTTTCAACTCTAAGGAACTAGAGGCAATAAAATATCATAGAAATAAGCCTACTAGCATTATATGCTGACATGTAAACATCATTTCTGTTTTCTCTAAAATAAACTGGGGATTCTTGGAGAAATGCTGATTCTAGCTTTGGGGCAGGAAAAGTTTTAGGTGTTCATGAACCTTCTTGCTGTGCCAAAAATGAAGGGAGTGCTCAAAATCTGCTGTGGTCATCTCAAAATTACTCAGGAGCCAGCTTGAAGGGGCCAAATTTAGATACTTTTTGAGCATTAAAATGAAAACTATTAGTAATATAACAAATCAAATAAGAAAATTAATTAATGAGTCTATACTTATAAATAAGAATACATGAATGAATAAATGTAAGGAACAGAAAGGGGAAACCCTCCTTGACCAGAGAATCCCAATTTATCATGTAGAAGATATGACAGAATGTAAAAATATTTTGCAATCATTGTAGTTATAATTGATTCAGCAAAGAATCATAAATAAATGCTAAAATCTTTGGTTAAAAGATAGCCAGCAGGTCCCTGGCTGGGTAGTTCAGTTGGTTGGAGCATCATCCATACATCAAAGGTTGTGGGTTTGATTTCCAGTCAGGGTACATACCTAAGTTTCAGGTTTCATCCCCAGTCAGGGCAAGTATGGGAGGCAACCTATTGATGTTTCTCTTTCACATTGATGTTTCTCTCTCTCTCTCTCTCTCTCTCTCTCTCTCTCTCTCTCTCTCTCTCTCTCCCCTTTCTCTCTTTCCCCCTCCCTTCCTATGTCTCTAAAATCAATAAAAAAATATCCTTGGGTGGGGATTGAAAATAAAAAAGAAATAAAGATAGTCAGGAGGCAGGATATTTAGTCTCAGTCACTTTAGAATTACATAAAAAAATAACTTTATAAAGAAGAAACCGGGCCCTAACTGGTTTGGCTCAGTGGATAGAGCCTGTGGACTGAAGGGTCCCAGGTTCGATTCCAGACAAGGGTATGTACCTTGGTTGCAGGATTGATCCCCATTAGGGGGCATGCAGAAGGCAGCTGATCAATGTTTCTTTCTCATCGATGTTTCTAACTCTCTATCCCTCTCTTCTTCTCTGTAAAAATCAATAAAGAATATATTTTTAAAAGAAGAAGAAATCTGGAGCCCACCAACTTAACTAAGTGATTAACTTAATATTATTAGTAAAGGGGCAAACTGATATTAAGTGCCTTATTTTAGAAATCACTGGGATTACATTATCAGGTGATATAGCATTTCTATCAAATGTGTTTAATTTGAATCTAGTCATGAGGAAACACCATATAAATTCAAATTGAGGGACCCTTCTAGAGAGATTAATGAATCTAAGCCAAAGGTATATGGGTGTTTATTGAACTATTCTTGCAACTTTTCTATAAGGGGGAGGGGCATAACACCAAGTAAATTCTCAAAAATAAAATTATAAAGGATCAATAGTCTATAAATTCATGTAATTCAAATGCATAATGTTTCATGCATGCTCAAGTTCATTTTAGGAGCACTTATTTTCTGGTTATCACTTGTGTTTCAAGTAAAAAAATGTGTTTTCTAAATGTTGAGTAAATTAGTTTTTAATGTAATTAATTAAAATTAGTCATTAAGAAGAATGAAACGCTTATATGTGATAAGTATATCATTAGTAGCATATCCAAACAAGATTATGAAATGTGACTGATAATTAGAAGATACTACACAATGTAAATTGTGAAGGGCATCTGCCATGTGTGGCTGTCCAGAATCCTATGAGGATTCTTGTTATGCTTGGTGAAACTCCCACCTTATGTGTTGCTTTTCTTCAAGGTAGATGACAGAGGACTCCCTCCCATTGATGTTTCTATCTCTCTCTCCCTCTCCTTTCCTCTCTGAACTCAATAAAAAATATTTTTAAAAAAATGAACTCAGACCCTGTGAACACTATTCCTCAAATTTTATGTTTAACAAAGTAATTCCTGTCATCACTGTTCGTAATACATAAGCACTTGATTAGATTGGCTGCTTCCTGCACACAACCCCACTGGGGATCAAGCCTGAAACCCAGGCATGTGCCTTTGACTGGAATCGGAATTGAACCCGGGACACTTCAGTCCACAGGCCAATGCTCCATCCACTGAGCCAAAGTGGGTAGGGTGGTCTGAGTTCATTTTTAAGATTGGCCAACCTGGTGGTTCTTGGATTCTGAAAACATTTCCAAATACCTTTCCATGGTCTTTTAGTTTGTCAAAACCTCAATCACATGTGGTGATTTTGAGAGATTTAATCCATATGTTTCTAACTTACATTGATTTAACTCATTCAAGTGGGTCTCCAAGATGACAAAATAATTCCTAAGAAGGCAAGAGACTCTGTTAATGAATTTTTTTTTTTTTTTTGCTAATGTACATACTTGACTGGAGTACCTCTGATCTCAGAGAGTTGAAATAAGTTTAGAACTTGGCTTGATTATTTTCCTTTACCTCAATATAAATTTCATCTGAAACTGAGTTGTGGAAAACTACTCTGTGCTACTTGTTTTCTTCATGGTCTAGTCATTTTTCAGTTGGTCTACAGCTGAAATACAATCTGAGTTCAGGATGTTTACATGACAGGGAAATGTCAATGATTTATGTCCACACAAGCATGAACAGAATTCAAAACAGTTTTGTTGGTTTTTTCCCATCCTATCTGCCCCATTGCTTTGGGTTGAACCTGAGGGACAGTTATTGGGTAAGAACATGGCAAATAGAGTGCCGAGATGTTTGCAGTTCTTGTCTAAACCATGCGAACCTTTCACATCAATTATCAACAAGCCATCTGTCCCAGTTACACTCCATTGAACTGAATTAATCCAACAGCCCAATTCACTGGCATTATTTTATTTACACTGCATACAATTCACAATCTCCACATTTGTCTATGGCTATCCTGGGACACTGTATGCCCTCCATTCCACTAGTTTTCATTCTCAGTAGAGATTTTAGAATGGTTATTTGGGGTGAGATCATAATTTAGAGCCCAAGTTAATCACCCAAAAAAATTTTTTTATAGAAACTTTATTAATATTCATTGAAAATGTATTGAGCCCCAGTGTGCTCATTAGACTGCTATTCACTGTAGTGGGTATCATACACCACTCTCCTCTCCTTCACTATGTTCCAACCACATTGACTTTCTTTCACTTCCTCATCTCTGCAAGATCTTTCTTACCCAAGACCTATGTACGTGCTGTTTACTCTACCTAACCACCCCCCTTGTCTATCCTCACAAATAGACATGCTGTTCCCAGCTAACTCCATCTTATCCTTGATAGGAGAGGCCCTTTTTCACCATCCAATATAAGTTCTCTCTTCAAGCACTCTCTACTTCAGTGGTTCTCAACCTTGGCTGCACATTAGAATCACCTGGGATGAGGCCCAGAAATCAGGACTTTAAAAAGATTCCCAGGTGATTCTAACGTGCAGCCAAGGTTGAGAACCACTGCTCTACTTTGATAGCACATCATTATTTGTGATAAAATATTCATTTGGTTATTTTCTTGTATACGTTCTCTCTCCCACAAGACTGTATGGTACACAAGGGCAAAGGCCAAGTCTGTTTTGTCAACCACTGTATAGCCATTCCTTTTTTGCATGGGGTCTGACATATGGTTAGTATTCCACATAACTGAGAGGTAGTGCCTGTTCACACTTTAATCTGATCGACAGCATGCTTCATTCACATGTTAGTAGATTGATATGCAGTTTTTGCCTAAACCATGCATATCCAATAAAGAAAATGCACAGCTATCCTTCTCTATAAGTAGTTATTTCTTTGCTGATTAGTCCCACCAGAAATTTCTTGGCAATGTTTTCAGACACTCTTGTGAAATTGAGCCAAATAATAAAAGGCAATTAAACTTCCTCCCACTAAATTCGTTTGTGCTTATATTATGTTCTCTCCAGAGCGAGAGAAATAGAAGTGATTGTTCATCACTGGGAAATAAAAAAAATGCAGTGAGTCACCATTACTTTATACCATTTTATATTAATCATCTCTCTGTGTACTTCATCTTTCTATTCCTTGCTGTTAACTATTCTTACCAGAAATGAATAAGCTTCCAGCATTTTGTGCATGAGTTAAGAAGAAAAAAAAGTCAGACATAATTCCAAATTGTTCCAATATTTTGTCCTGTTTTTGCTTGCATGCTTTCAGTCTACTAGTAAAATGATATAAGCATGACTGACTTGGTGACAATGGAAGACATGCCTTTAAATGCTGTGTGACTGGGTAAAGTTGACACTAGTTTTCATGAAACATGGGAATAGAATAATCAACACTAAGGGAAAATTATGGATTTTCATAGGAGTAATATCACTGTGTCTTCCTTGCTGATCCTCTGAAGTCATCTCCTAGTTACCTCTAATTAGTAAAGTCTTCTTCTCCAGTGCCTTTTAATTAATATGTATCTGCCTCAACCTGTATATTCTAATCCCTAACCTAATAATCTAATAGTAATTAATCACTCAACTGCCTTGTGTGAGATGGGAATCAGGACAGTTAGCCAGGCACCTGGGATGGTAAGAAGGAGAGAGCACATTGGAAGTCCCTCAGGGGTTCATAGCACAGTGGACGTCGGGGACACAATGAGGGAAGCACACGCGGATGTCTCATAGTCAAGTCACTGAACAGTGTGAAGAAGAGGCTGGAGTGGGGCAGGGATATCTGTTTCAGTCTCCTATCAATGAAGCTTCAAAATTGGCCCTCCATCTAAATAGTCTTTTATTCCTCACCCCATAGCCAACACCTCTCCTGACCCCATTTTTTCCAACCCCATGCAATACAATCTACTTAGAGACTCCAATGCTTAAATGCTGGATACTATACTTCCTACAACCTGGATGACTAGAACAACAATGGCTCTTCTCCCAGGGAGCTTGCTGCCCTGGAGTGGAGGTGAGAGTGGGAGTTACCGAAGGGACCTGGACTTCTACTATAATGTATAAAGTGCCATGACAAATGCACGTGCAACGTGCTATGAGAGTATAGAGCAGGAGTGAACAGATTCCCTGAAGATTATCTGAACACTCTGAGACAACAGTGGCCTCAGTTGCATCTGGCATTTACCTATTTATTTTCCTACCAGGTTGGTGGTTCCTAGGTCCACCCTACGTGTCTACAACTCACTAGGAGGATTCAAAGGACTCAGCATAAAATCATATTTAGGGATAGGATTATTTATAGTGAAAGGATTCAAAGTAAAACTGGCGAAGGGAAAAGACACATGGGGCAAAGTTCGTGGAAAACCACGACAAGCTTCCAAGGATCCTCTCCTGTGGAGTTACAGAGATGTTCTCAGTTCATCCAGCGACGAGTGTGACAACGCGTGTGAGATGTTGCCTACAGGGAAGTTCAACAGAGAACCCAGAGTTTTGACTAGGTACTAGTCACATAAGCGCCCTTTGTCTAGCGGCTAGCCAGTAAGAAAATTTCAGAGTTCCAGAATAAAAGCAGGTGTTCCCCATAAACCACACTGTTTGTATAAATGGTTATGCACAGGGAGCCATTCTTATTGGTTCTGGCAATGGTAGGAACTGATATGTGGGGTTTGGGGTGAGCAGAATCTCCCCCTTGTGGGTTCTTGCCTCACAAAGTTTGAAGAATAAACTCGCAGATTAAAAGATTTCTTTAATAGAAATGTAGAAATTTATTGCCAGCATATACAAACTTTTCCCAGGGATGGGTCCCCAAAGGAGGACCTCCTGGAGAGGGGTCCCTAAATGGAAAAGCCTGTTTGCTCTCTCTCTCTCTAAAATGGTAAAAAAAAAAAAAAAAAAAAAAAAAAAAAAATCTTCTGAGTCTCTTTGTCTCTGGGTTTATAAAGGCTGTAGCTCTTTGTCTGAACACGACCCTTTCTAATTGGACCCTTCCTTAATATAGGACCCCATGCTTTCTTCACTGGTCACTCTGCTACATGGTGTCAGTTTCAAAGTCCAAAGCCCATGTGGTTCCCTGTCTTCCTCTCCCCCTTATCTTGCAACATTTCTCTACCCTCTGTGAAAATATGTTTCCCTCTTCCAGGTATCTTGTGACTTTTCTCTATCCTCTTTAAAAATAAGATAAGCATTTTGGTGTCTCCAACCGCCCACTTATGCATTTCTCTCCCATGGACCCCCTTTTGTTCCCTGAAACTGCCTGTCCTATCTCTAAAATTCCTCTCAGAGAACCTTTCCCAAATCCAAGTTCCCAGGTGCTAGCCAATGGCCAACCTTACAAGCCGGTCTTTTAATTGATAGTGTCTATATTAACTAATTTCTGCACATCTATCTATTTATTTGTTTATACATCTATACTAATAATAGAGTAATATGCAAATTGTCTGGGATGCCATCACATAATGACCAATCAGGTCGCGGGGGGGGGGGGGGCGGGGGCAGGGCCACAGTGGAGAGCTCTCAGCATGCCTGTGCCGGGGGACCAAAGGGCACGGAGAGGAAGGGAGAGCAGATAGGCAGTTAGGGGAATCAGGCCAGGAGGGGAGAGCAGATAGGCAATTAGGGGAATCAGGGCAGGAGGGGAGGGCAGTTACGGGGATCAGGCTGGCAGGGGAGAACAGTTAGAGCCATCAAGCTGGCAGGGGAGCAGTTAGGGGCATCCGGCAGGCAGGCAGGTGAGCAGTTAGGATCCAGTGGTTCCAGATTGTAAGAGGGATCCTGGATTGGAGAGGGTGCAGGCCGGGATAAGGGACCACCCCCAGTGAATTTCATGCACTGGGCCTCTAGTGTATTTATATATCTAGAAAGAAGAGTGGTTTTGGATTTGCATTCTAGTGTCAAGACATGTTAAACAATACTAGGTTTTCTTTTTAAATGATACAAATTTAATCTAATATCTATTTTCAGTGGGTGAGCTGGAGCCAGATGGTCCTGCTTACAAGAGCCCATTGAGCTTTTCTCACCTCTTAGAGAGCAGGCCATTAAACATTTATCAGCACAGCATTGCCCATTTTTATGTTCCAAGTGACAGGTTGAGGGAGTGAAAATAAATAAATTTTCACAGCTACCAAGTAAAACTCCTACTCACTTTTATTTATTCATTCATTTAATAAATGTGAAATGAAAAAGAATAACTTACTACCTTTAGAGAGCTGACTATCTGTTGGGGAGACAGATAATATATACAAAATTAGCAGTATCTTTACTGTTGAAAGTATTACAGATGTCCCCTTTGTTTATTTTTCACCATCGACACCCTCTACCCTGCACCCACCCCTCCCAAACCTTCACCGCACTATTGTATGTGCTCATGGGCTATACATATCGTATCTAATGAAGAGGGAATATGCTAATTGACCCTCACACTGTCACAAAGATGGCAGCACCCACGGCCAATAAGGAGAGAATATGCTAATTGACTGCCACGCCCTCAAAGATGGCGGCACCCACAGCCACAAGATGATGGCTCCCAGTCCCCTCAGCCCCCCACCGCCCAGGGCCAGTCCTAGGCACAGGCAAGCCTCGGATGTCAGCTACCCAGCCACCCAGGGTGGGCCCGAGGCGCAGGCAAGCCTCAGATGGCAGCTGCCCAGCTGCCCAGGGCCGCTTGAGGCTCAGGTAACCAGGGCCGGCCGAGGCTTGTGCTGCCGGCAGTAGCAGCAACAGAGGTGTGATGGGGTGTTGCCCTCCCCTGATTGCCGGGTCACCTCCCGCCCCTGCGGGTTCCCAGACTGTGAGAGGGGGCAGGCTGGGCTGAGGGACGCCCCCTCCAGTGCATGGATTTTCATGCACTGGGCCTCTAGTATGTATATAAGTTCCCCAGTTAATCTCTCCCCGCTACCCACCCCCCGAAATTCATCAGTCTGTTCCATGGTTATATGTCTCTGGATCTATTTTGTTCATCAGTTTATTTTGTTTATTAGGCTCCACACATGAGTAAGATCATATGATACTTATTTTTCTCTGACTGGGTTATTTTGCTTAGCATAATACTCTCCAGGTCAATCCATGCTGTTGCAAATGGTAAGAGTTACTTCTTTTCACCACTGCATAATATTACATTGTGTAAATGTACCACAGCTTTTTTATTCATTCATATGCTGATGGGCACTTGGGCTGTTTCCAATATACCCTAAGAAACCCAACATACCAATCAGAAAGAATATATGCACTTCTCTGTTCATAGCAGCACTATTTTTAATTTTTTGAGGAACCTTCATACTGCTTTCCATTGTAGCTATACCAACTAAGTTTCCACCAAGTGTACAAAAGTTCTTTTCTCTCCACATCCTCACCAATACTTGTTGTCTCTTGACATTTTGATATTAGCCATTCTAACAGGTGTTAGGTGTTATCTCATTGTGGTTTTGATTTGCATTTCCCTGATGCTTAGTGAAGTTGAGCACTGTTTCATGTGCCTGTTGGGTATCTGTATATGTTCTTTGGAAAAATGTCTCCTCAGGTCCTTTCCCTGATTTCAGTTGGATTACTTGGGTTTTTGTGGGATTATTTGTGATTAAATTGTATGAGTTGCTTATATAATTTGGAAATTAACACCTTATCAGATATGTAGTTTGAAAATATTGCTTCCCATTTCGTATGTTGCCTTTTAATTTTGTTGATCATTTCTTTTGCTGTGGAGAAACACCTTTGTTTGATAGAGTCATATTCTTCCTTCTATTGCTTGTGCTTAGAATGTCATAGGCATAAAATCATTGCCAAGATCAATGTTAAGGAGATTTCCCCCTATATATTCTTCTAGGAGCTTTATGGATTCAGGTCTTACATTTAAATCTTTAGTGCATTTGAGTAAATTTTTGTGAGTGATATAAGAATCAGCTTCATTTTTTTTTGCAGTCATATTTTTCCTTCTATTGCTTGTGCTTAGAATGTCATAGGCATAAAATCATTGCCAAGATCAATGTTAAGGAGATTTCCCCCTATATATTCTTCTAGGAGTTTTATGGATTCAGGTCTTACATTTAAATCTTTAGTGCATTTGAGTAAATTTTTGTGAGTGATGTAAGATAAGAATCAGCTTCATTTTTTTTTGCATGTGAATATCCAGTTTTCCTGCATAGATATTAGGTTTTATTAAAAATGAGCATTCATTATTATGTTCATGTATTGCAAGTGTGTTTTGAAATTGCTTTTTGATGGTTGTATGCTCTCTAAAAAGATAAACTGCAAAATACCTTTGCTTATCTTAATGTGATAAAAATATTTTTTGAGTCATTGTGAAACTGACCTCTTTCTAAAGGATGTTTACAGGTCTTGCCCTTGGGACTCTCATTATCCCTCTGCGTTTCATTTTCGAGTTTATTTTCGCCTTCCTTACTCCCCTGTGAGTCTGCTGCAAGCCCTAAGCAGAAAAGGATGCTTTTAAGTCACTATGCTCACACAGTATGCTGTTTTGAAGAATGTTTAGCTTTAGTTACTGCATTTGTTTCACTGCAAAATTCTCTTCTTGTGCTTTGTGTCTTTTCGTACAATTTTTTTAAAAAAGAGTCTCTCTTGTCTGCCTCGGATTTTAGAGAGAAAGACAATGGTGACTTCAGAAACGTGCTTTAAGAAGGTGTCCTTTAAGAAAACTGAGCCTTGAAAGCCATCATCTAAAACCCTCTTAGTATTTCTTGCCCAAATTAGTTCAATGAAAATAAATTGTTCCACTGAGTATAGCAATGAGACGATGAGCAGAGAGTGTTTGCCTGAAAAAATGGCCAAAAATAATTTGGAGACGTGTATTCCTATCATACCTGTGCTTTCCCTCCCTTTTTTATTTCTTCTCATCTTTTGGCCAAAGTTCAGGGAGCATCATGCTTTCAAGTTTCCTTTGCCAGAATATTTCCCTGGAGTCGTTTTCCCTCCCAGCCCACAATCCTACTAACACAAATCTCATATTAGTGAGCAAATATTCCCCTGTTGAACTGAAGTTCTGCTATTGTAGCTGCCCCTTGCCAAAGCCAGCATGATCTGAACATTCCTCTTCACCTAATATCAGCCCCCATCAGATAACTGTTAAATGAATAGGGGCCGCAGGTTATCAGGAATGCTAACAATGCAGATGAAGTCCTGATAACTGGCAACTGTGATTTAATTCAGCCAGATCACAGCTCAGGAGGGTGGCTGTCAAAGGTACAGAGGTGCTGGGGAGACTTGGCTTAGTGCCTATAACTTACAGTGCCTTCCCCTCAGCCAAGCAGCCAGGCATTTCATATCTAAAGTCATTGCAGGAATGAGACAAATTCCATTGTCCTATCTGGCAGCTGCTCACCATGGCAAATCAACTCCCTGTGACTGAGAGAAAGGGAAATAGGCACATATTTTCACCCAGAGGAACAAATTAAAATGACTGACTGTGAGGTAGCCACTGACCCAATTAGGCATTGAGAAAAGGCTCAATTGACCTCTTAAGGCATTCCATTTACTGGTTTCAGACTCGGGTTCCAATAGCCTGCTAAGTATGGTGGTGCCTGAGGCAGAGCATTTCTTGCCTAAATATTTCAAAGCAGTCATAACCTATTCATTGCCTGTTTCTATAACACTGGCAGAGCCGTGGGGAATTGGAGTTTTAATCTTACCCCTCTACTCCATCTCCGATCTGTCTGAGTAGCCTGCCTTTTTTTTTTTTTGGAATGTACCTTCAGCAGCAGCAAAAACCCACTATTTTGAGCATCTGAGCCTTGAGGCCAAGCTCTGCTCAATTTGGGTGTGTTGTGTTCTCCATTAGCGATTTTAGACAGGACATTAAGTGTATTCCTCAGTCTGACCAGTAGATGGAAGCATTTTTGACCTTGTGACACCTCTAGCTTCCTGATCCTAGAAAAGAGAATTTTGACCTCCAGGAAAAGCTGAGAAGCTGAGTCACCAGACCCGCTGTCTGACATAATGTCTTATTTGTGTGTGGAACACCTTTCCAAACAAAAAGGAGTCTATATATTTTGAGATAATTAGAAAAAAATAAATTAAAACAAATCAGAGTTTACTTTCAATAACCTCAACCACCTAATTCTCTTAATTCCTCACTTTTAATAAAACAATATAAAATGACGATAATAATTTATTAAAATTTGTCATTTAGAATTAAGACATTTCTCCTTAAATACCAAAGTGCTTTCTAAACCCTCCATCTTTAACCAAAGGTTGATGAGCCAGAGGGTTTGACAGAGATACTCAGCCAGCTAGCTGAGACACTGGGTTCTAAAGCAAGCCACCTTTCTGCTGAGACCTTATTATAATATCTCCTTTACCTATGTTCCTTAAGGTAGGCAGGTTTTAATTTAGAAACCATAGGATATTTTTGACAGAAATGTCAAGGAGATTATAGGTTATTACTAATCTTTGGCAGTGATTCAAATATGGGGTAATTGTGTGTCTTGACATAGTTGATAATTGGACTGATATTGAAACTGAAATATAATCTATCTCCTGAATCTGAAACTCAAGGCATGTTCAAATAAAGCCCTGAGTGACTTTTTTTCCACTGAAAGAAATAACATCTACAGCCCATGCTTTGAATCATGCCACAAGGAAGACTGGCAGCCCCTGTTGGTATTATATGTCTTACGTAGGCATTCTCCTGCAAAAGCTCCAGTGTTCTTTGGTAGACAAAGGTATTCTAGGGACATCTTAGGAATTCTGCATAAGAAACAACTTAGAAACTGCTGATATGCCTACATAAATGTGTTCTATTCAGACTAGAGAACTACATACAATATTTCTATAGATTATATATCTATTCATGTACAAACATACCCATAATGGAAGACCACACAACTACACAAGAGAGCATGTGTAAGGCAAATATGGATTTATTCATTTAACCCTGTGATGGTAGAGCTGGCCCCAAGTTATCACCCTGACCTTGAAAGAGTTATGTGACAAATAAGAGAAAGTAGAGTACTACTTCTATCCTGTCATTGATTTTCTTCTCCACTTCCCACTAATCTCAAATTTTTATTTTACAGACAAACTTTTTGAAGGAGTTGTCTAATTCCCTTTCCTCATTTTCCACTTCTTCAACCTCTAGAAGTCTAGGTTTTTTCCTTCCATACCCTGACATTTCTTTCAGAAAGGTGACCAGTGCCTTAGTCATCTAGGTATCTAGTGAAAACTTTTCAGCCATTAGTTCGACTTCCTAGCAGCTTTGAACTGCATCAAACATTCTTTTTTGTCAAAACAATCTCGTACATTGGCTTCTGTAGCTCACACTATCCTGGTCCTCCTCTGTGCCATTTCCATATCTCATCATTAGATCTTTGGCTGTATACTCTTCTCACTTCACACTCTCTACCTAGGCAATTTCATCCACTTCTGCAGATCCACTTACCACCTATATGCTGATTTCTCATCCATACATATACCTCAGACCCAGATATATCTCCCACACATAGACATGTAAGTAAAGATATGTATGACAGTGTTCTTCAGACTGTGAATCACAATCCATGAGTGGGTTTGAAATGAGTTGAGTGAGTAGAGGCCAGCATTTTAAATATGAATATGGAATAGAATAGAGAATATCAGAGTGCCTCAAATGTATATAGAATAATTACTTCATAAAACTTTTTTTCATTTTATTGGAGTATGGAATTGTAATCTTAAACATATTTATTTCACTCATTCATGGTCAGACATTGAAAGATATTGAAGGTTCCCACATAGATGTTTCAAAAATAATCTCTACAGCACATTTTTTTAAAGAATTTCTTTTCAACCCCAAACCTGTTTCTACTGCAGGAAGTCCTATTTCTAGTTTATTGGTTCAGCTACCTGAGTCAGAAATCTGCAGGTCGCCTTAAAGTCAGCTTCTCCTTTACACCCCCAAATCATCAACGAACACTGCAAATTTGCCTTCTAATATGTTCACAGTCCTGCACTTCTCTCCATTTCTACAACCACCAGGCCAGATCAGACCACCTGGTCTTTCTCTTGAACTATTACAATTGCCTCTAAGTGGATAAATGCATCAGTAATGAATGATTAATATATAGGACAGTAAAAGGTAAATATAAGAAATTATTAACATTTGTATCAAGTATCAAATTAATTTAAAAAGTATCAAGTTAATTTAAAAAGTTGAGATAAATTCCCAGATAGTGCATCTTTAGCAGACTGATGAGGGATTGGGGCTACACATTTAATTTTTTTAAAATATATTTTTAATGATCTTAGAGAAGAAGGGATAGAGAGAGAGGGAGATAGAAAAATGCATGATGAGAGAGAATATTTGATCAGCTGCCTCTTGCACATCCCCTAAAGGGAATGGAAACCGTAATCCGGGCATGTGCCTTGACAGGGAATCGAACTGTGACCGCGCCCTCCCCCCCTCCCCTGGGTTCATAGGTCAATGCTCACCCATTGAGCCATGCCAGCTGGGCCAATTTAATGTTTTAAGACTGGGATCAACAAACACCAGCCCCTGGATTTTATATTAAGAGAAATACAGAATAAATTAATGAACATCTGTACTGTGAAGTAGACCTCAAATGGTTTTCCTTAAGTACATCTATATATATAAAAGGCTAATATGCTAGGTGTCTGACCCTCCAACCAGTCATTATGATGCACACTGCCCAATAGGGAGCAGTCGCTCAACGCAGGAGCTGCTGAACTTCAGTGACTTGGCAGCGGCGGTTCTCAGGTAACGCACCCTGAAACCAGAAAGGAGGGAGCCTGATTCCTCACAGGGCCACACGATTCCACCTTTGGCCATGGGTTGTTGCTGGGATACTGTTGGCCCTGAATCTGGTTTACTGCACACTTGTGTTTGTGTTCCACACCCTGTACAACAGCAACTTTGCAGAGTGCCCTCTTGCACTCCGGGACCTCTCGGGGGATGTTGGAGAGCCAGTTTCAGCCCAATCCCTGCAGGCCAGGCCCCACCTGCCAGAAGGACCCCACTCACTCCTCAGACGCCAGAGAGGGACCATGGGAGGTTGACTCCAAGGCACGTCTGGCCCATCTCACCCAGTCCCACCCTGCTCGCCACCTTCTAATAAATTTCCTTTCAATGTGCATGAATCTGTGCACCAGGTCACTAGTATGAAGATTCTTATCTTCATATTTACCCAAATTCTGATTATCTGTAGCAGCTGTGAGAGGGGCTACCTAAAAAAATAGCCAGGGATTTGGGAGAATGCTAATGCTGCTAGGTCCTATTGTTTTAGCAGCACCTGAAATTCACGTTTTCCCCTCATGGGCTACTCTCCTAGACTAAGGATTATATAGAGGAAATCAAACATTTATCAGGGCATATACAATAGCTGCCATCCTACTGTTGAGCTGCCTTTATTGCCCTAAACCACAAAGTAAACAAAATGATGTTTGATAAATACATAGGTTTCCAGGGGGTTCACTGAAGGCTGCCGATTTCTTAACTTCTACAATAATAATAATAATAATAATAATAATAATAATAATAATGAATATATATGTATATAGTTATGGAGTAGAGAAAGCCTGCAGCTTCTCTCCCAAGGTTATTCAAGACAACTCATCAAAATACCCAGCTTTTTGCCATATTACTAACTGTCTGAGACACTTTTAATGGAGGAGATGAGAGCCTTGGCTGTTATCGGGGTTGGAGACACTGCTCTTCTCTTTCTGAGTATGGTGCTCCTTCCAGCACCTTCCCATCTGCAAGACAGACAGAAAGGCTTTGTGAACAGGAAGCAGGGCTGGAGCTACAAAAGCACGAAGCCTGTGGAGACAGGCGTCGTGGGCTCCGGACGTCTGCAGAAAAAGTTGAAAACGAGCCAATGTGTGAAGAATTGGGAGGAGTTCTAAAGCCCTCTGAAGACATCAAAAGCCAAGTATCATAAGAAAAGGAATAAAGAAATAAAAACTGCCATTTTTATGGCCTTCTCAGAATTACTACCAATGTCATTAAACCTGAAAATATTTCATTGGGATAATGTTATTCATAACTATGAAAATAAAGAAGACATGTTTTGAAAGGTAATAAACATAAAAATAAAATAAAACTTCTAGAGGGAGGAAACTTTTGGTAATGAATATTTTACCATTTGATCAAGCTGTTTGATGATGTCTTTTGCCCAACTAGTAAGTCCAGGGATCTTCCAGAGGGTTCCATGAGAAGCGCATCTCAGGTGCATCACACCTGAAGGCCAGGCAGGACAAATGAATTACCCAGAGCAGCAGAAGTACATGACTTCCTCCGAGTTGTGCAGTTTTGAGATGGATCCAAATACAAAGATTAAGAAGTGGTCCTGGGCAGGATTCAGAGGGTTAATATATGTCTACAAAGATCTTGGAAAGGCATTTTCAGGTGACAGAACTTGGAAAACTCGCAGTGTCAACTCTCTCAAAACCTCCTAAAGGTCTGTCACTTTTCTCTCTGGACAACACATTGAAAGATTTCAATATCCAGTAAAAGAGGCTGCTATTTCATGGTGTGGAGCTGCACAGCTTAGCATGGAAGCTACTGGCCATGTGTGGCTATTTAAATATAAGTTCACAAAAATTAATATAGTTTAAAATTATGTTCTTCAGTTACACTAGCCACATTTAAAGTGCTCCATGGCCTCACGTGACTACTATCTACCATATTGCACAGAACTATTGCGCAAAACATTTCCAACACTACAGAAAGTTCTATCGAACAGCACTCACCTAAAGCAACTTGTCAGTGTACTCTGCAGTAATGTACAGGGAGTTCTCAGTTAAGGTTTTTATTTTCTGCAGTAATATTTTTTTTTTTACTGTCAGTCTCTAAAAGAGACTGGGATATAGGAATTTCCCAAACCAATTTAGACATCAAACTTTTCTTTGTGGAGGAACTGCCAGGGCAGTGTTCCATGGAACAAACTTTGGGAATGTAAATCTGCAGAGTAAGTAGCCTGACATCATGGACTATATGCCTTCCTCATCTCTCTCTCCCCCTTTTGTGTCTAGAATAATGCCCCACACATAGTAGGTATGCAGTGTTGGCTTAACTGAGCCAAGTGCTAAGGCCAGGTAAACAGATATAGGGTGAGAACCATCTAAGTTTCAGGCTCCCAAACCATGTACATTCTTCACTGGGGCCCCCAGATAAGGTAAAACCACACAGTCTTCTATACCCAAGCATACACACCTTTTTAATGTCTACATTTGTATTCACCTCTCTGATGTACACCATTTGAAATGATCATTTTTTTGTTCTTTTTGAGAAAGTAGTAAACATTCTTAAAAAAAAAAAAAAAGGTGTATTTCCCTGAATTATTATTTAACTTATTAAATCAAGTTGGGTTGGAATTTGCTTAAAATTCTAATATCTCTAACTGCTCTGAGAAGAAAGGAGTCCAAAGACTCCAAAACCCCTCTATCTTCATAGGATTGCAGATTGGACAAATTCTAATAAAAATTTGATGCTTTAAAAACAACTTAAATTTTCCTTTAGTGACATGTCTTACCAAAAGCTGGCCGGAGCCTGGAAGGCGAGAGAACATCTTTCCAAGGAAAACCACAAATCTTTTTTTTAAGCCTTTAATGTACTATAGTTTATTTTTCTTTTGACAGAACCCTCCTAAAATCTCGGTGCTTTGGTTGTTCTAACTCTAAAACAAGATAGACACTCTGAGACCCTAATAAGATGCTAGGGAAAAAAAATGATGGTGAGAGGAAATTGCTTTAGTCTCCACAGAGACCAGGTAATAAGCAAACTCTCCACAGCTTCCAGTCCCTGAGCCTTTGCTCTTCGTTTCCTTGTCCAGACATCATCTTTCTCTTTTACATCCAAGACCCATTCCCCCCGCAAAACACTAAACGCTCCCCCACATCTTAATGTCTATTTGGCTCACCATTGGACCTTGCACTTGGCTTGGCCCTTGCTCTTCTCCTTGTAGGTGGGTACTTTTGTGCCATGTTCTGTCTCCCAGATGAGCTGAAAGGCTCTTTAGAACCGAGATCACAATTTAGGGACCCCCTTTGTTTCTTGAACACTATGAACAGCATCATGCAAGCACCAGTTGTTCAACAAATGATGATAAAGAACATTTTACACACTGCTTCAAGTAGATGAGTTATATCGAACAGTAAAATTTACTTTATTTGGGATTTTCTAATTTAGAATTTGTGGTAATACATATAATATGTAAGAGCTTGGAAAATTAAATAATAGCAAAAACATAACTTTTATAAATTTAACCTTCATGAAGGAACAAGTTATTTTAAGATCTTTAAAGATACCAATCAATCTATATAATAACCATTTGTAATAAGGCAGAGGGTAGATGAACTAGAATTTACCTAGTTGTTTTTTTCTTGATAGGATTTTTTTTATTGAGATGTATTTCCTACAACATAAAATTCACCATTTTAAAGTATACAGGTCAAAGGATTTTAATATAACCACTGTGCTGTACAACCATCACTACTATCTAATTCCAGAACTTTTTCATCATCTCTAAAAGAAACCCTATACTTGACTGGGGGTGGCAAATACGCAATACAATGTACAGATGATGTATTGTACAATTGTATACCTGAAACCTATATAATTTTATTAAACAATATTGTTCTAATAAATTCAATAAAAATATTTTTTTAAAGTCACCCCAAAATAAAAAATAAATAAAAGAAACCCTATAGCCATTAGCAGTTAGCCCCAATTTTCCCCTTTTACCATCCCCTGTAATCCACCAATCTACTTTGTATCTGTATGGATTTGCCTATTCTGGACATTTCATGTAAATTAAATTACATAATGGTGTCTTTTTATGACTGACAGCTTTCACTTAACATGTTCTCAAGGTTCATCCATGTTGTAGCATGTATCAGTACCTCATTTATTTTCATACCTAGAAACTATTTTATTGTATGGGTATGTCACATTTTACTTATCCGTCAGGTGATGGGCATTTGGGTTGTTTATATGCATTGGCTATTGTGAATAAGGCTGCTATGAACATTTGTGTCCAAGTTTTTGTAGACATGTTTTCCATTCTTTCACGTATACATACACCTGGGAGTGAAATTGTTGCATTCACTCTCTTTCACTCTTCATGTATATCCTTGAAATTATATAGTTTTATATCATTCTTAAGTAATCACTAAAAGAGATCTCTGAGAGACTTTTATTTGCTAGCATGTTGCAAACCAAGCGATGGTTCTGAGAAAGCATTTCTTTAAAAATAGTCGAATTTAGACTACTTTCTCTGCAGTGACTTCACTTAGTTTCTTGACTCTGCCATAGGGATTTTGAGAGGACCAACCTACCAGCCTCCCAATACAATAGGCCTCCTCAGATATATATGTAATCTGGTTATTAAAAAGACAGGTTGGAGCAAGTCCCCTGGGCAACTTCCAACCAGAGGGCTGCCCCGAAGTCTTTTCTAATAAGAATTCTGGGACCATCCATGATTGACCTTGTCCCATCATAGGTGTTTCTTCTTCTTCTCTCCTCCTCCTCCTCCTCCTCCTCCTTCTCCTTCTTTCCTCACCTGAGGATATTTTTACAGAGAGTGGAAAGGAAGTGTGTATGTGAGGGGGGACAGAGATAGAGAAACATCAATGTGAGGGAGACACATCAATTAGTTGCCTCCCACAAGCCTGTGCCCTGACAGGGGCTGGGGATCGAGCCTGCAACCAAGGTATGTGCCCTTGACCAGAATCGAACCCTTTAGTCTGCAGGCCAGCACTCTATCCACGGAGCCAAACTTGCTAGGGCAATTCCCCTGCTTCTTGAGTTACTGGAGCTATTTGATTAAGGTTGGGCACAGAATATGGGAACATTGCTCTGTGTTGTATATGAGTTGTGTGGAATAAGAGGATAGAGTCACTCCTGAATTTACCAGGTAGTGAGGTGGGTTAAGGACAGAGAGGTGGTGATTGCTGTGAGTGACCCGGCAGCAAGAGTTTCTACTTGAAGATAGCTGTGGACATGAGACTGCCAACATCCGAGGGCCTCTTGTTCTGCTTAACAAGAGTAACTGATGATTTAGAAAGAGGAAATATAAGTGTGATCTATAAAGTGCTTCAAGAATGAGAAAATGTAGCCTATTTCCAAATTTGAAAAAAACACACAACAAAACAGATTTGTTTATATGGGCCTAAAAAAATGTTTTCACAATGTGTTTCAGCCTTCAGATGCCAAATAATTTTAATAACTTGCCACAAGCATTGTTTTTATTGGAGTGGGTGAACTGGGATGTGATGGATAGGATAGAATAGAATAGAATAGAATAGAATAGAATAGAATAGAATAGAATAGAATAGGGCATTTCCCAGATAGCAAGGATAAGTATTGTTTCTTCAAACTTTGTCTTAGCTGTATGTGGTGTGTATGTGTGTGTGTTTGAAAGCCATACCTCTATGGAAATATTCAATTAATTTTTTCTTGTTTTCTGTTAGCAATGGATATTTGTAAACATTTCTGAAAATTTATCTAGCTAATATATAAATACCATATTTGTGTCTGAAAAGAAGCTGATTCCCAATTTGATCGTTCCTCTGCAGCCAAAAGTTGTGTAAGAACTATGTGTGGTGTTTTATATGAAAGGCCGGGTGAAGTGTACTATGGCAGTTTGGAAATAAAGATTTCTGAAATGGCTAAATGTTTTTGAGAGAAAACAGAGCTATCAATCTTCTCTACCCCCTGGAACATTCCAAATAGACTTAAAACATTGTTTGGGAAATGTGACTAAGAAAGCCAACGAAATTAGCAAACAGTATGAGAGGGGGTGTGACATAAAACATTCCAATGTTTTGTCTAGAAAATTCCAATCTGCCTTTTACATACATTGCCACACAGAATGAGTGGCTCCAGGCACCTCTTTAATATACATGTCTCCCAAGCAACGGGGAAATGTGTAAGTCTCTTTTTAATGGCATACAGAAGACAGTAAAACCCATGCTACATTCATGAGCACTGCCATAACACTTCCTGTTTAGAATAAATGTCCATTCTGTGGAAACTGAAAAGAGGAAACTCCAGTTGACCTCTATTAACACACTTCCTTTCCAGCCTCAGTTATCACACCATCACACCTTCACAATGGTACAGTAACCACAGAAACAGGAACATTTTCCAGTGGGGACCCAGCTTGTGTTTGTTCTTTGATCACTATTTCTAGGATTCAATATTCTTGGAACCTGTCTTGAAGTCCTGATGTTTTCCCCAAGGCCTCACTTTATTTCTTCTCCATTTTCCATGGTCACTCAAAGAAAGAACCTTCAACCTTGACTTCTCACATGACATGCCAGTTTCAAATTTCCAAATATCCATAAGGAATTTTCAACTTGGATGTCAGGTTGGCCCACCAATTTCAATATTTCTGTCTCCCAAACTCTTTATCTCTCTCAAACCTGAAATCAAGTTCCTTCTTATTTCAGGCAAGAAATCCAAACATCATTTTGAAACTCTTCATCCACCATTTCCAATCTGCCAATAGGATATGTTATTTATTCCTTTGAAATGTCATCGAGATTTGCCCTTTTATCCGTTTACACTGGGATCACTATATTCATGGTTGCAGTCATTTCTTGCTTGAGTTACTTAGCCTCTTCATTCCTTGTTCAATTGATGGGACAATCGTAGGTAGGAAGATATCTTAAAATTTTATTGTGTGCTATGTGTCAGCCACATTATTAGTCACAGAATAAACACCATAATGAATAAGATTCAATCTCTGGCATCAAGTCGCTCAGAGCCTCTTGGCTGTTACTGTTGGCTTGGTACCCGGCATTCTTAAACATCACTGTCATCATGTCACTCTTCCTCCAGAGTCTGGGATTGAGTACAGAGCTTTTCTCTGACTTGAGTGCTCCTTAGTGTTTAGTATTCCACCTGTCCACCTTACTCCCCTTAACTCCCTGAAATGGCTCATTCCATAAAACAAGCTGCACTTCCACCTGCCCTCTTCATACTCCATACGCTTCTTTACCTTTACTTCTAGTCACTCTTCCTAGACACCCTACTCCCTCCGTTTCTCCACACAAACTTTATCTATTCTTCAGAGACTGTTTGTCAGTCCACCTTTTCTATAGCAGTGGTTCTCAACCTTCTGGCCCTTTAAATACAGTTCCTCATGTTGTGACCCAACCATAAAATTATTTTCGTTGCTATTTCATAACTGTAATGTTTCTACTGTTATGAATCGTAATGTAAATATCTGATATGCAGGATGGTCTTAGGCAACCCGTGTGAAAGGGTCGTTCCACCGCCAAAGGGTTTGAGACCCACAGGTTGAGAACTGCTGCTCTAGAGTCTTCTGCAATTTCCCCAAACCAATTTTTCCCTTATCAATTCCTATTTGCTTAGGGAATTGTGTCACATGTTTAATGGTGCCCCTACACATAAAATATACATTTTTGGATTGTTTCTTAAGTACTTAATATTGGCTCCATATCATCCAGCACTGTGCCAAGACAATAGACTTAGCCTTTACCAGGCACACTTCTGTTTCACCATTCCATGACTTAATTTATAAAATGTTCAGTGACAGATCACCTGTGCCTGGCCCAGGGCTAGACATTGGGGGTGCATACATATGCATACAAGTGGATCCTGATATCAGAAATAAGTATACAGCAACAATCCAGAGGAAAAAGAGGTTAACTTTGTCTGAGGAGGTACAAGGGAGCCTCCTGAAAAGGATGCTCTTTCCTGCCTGAAATATTTTTCCTTTCTTATTTAACTAAGTTTTTCTCATCCCTCAGGAATCAACGCAAAGTTTCCCTTGTCCCTCTAGCTTTCTGTTTAACAATAACAACAACAAAAAATTCAGTGGTCTTAAAACTATACATATACATATACAATACATATATATATATATATATATATATATATATATATATATATATATATATATATCTCCTATATAATAAAGAGGTAATACGCAAATTGACCATCATGCCCTCACAAGATGGCTGCCTACAACCAGACTGGCAGCGGGGTTAGTGAGGGATGACCAAACGACTGAACAGCAGGCTGCATGGGGTGACCAGGCCCAGCAAGGGGGCAGTTGGGGGTGACCAAGCCAGCAGGGGGGCCAGTTAGGGGCGATCAGAGTGGCATGCAGAGGCAGTGAGGGGTGATCAGGCCGGCGGGGGTTAAGGGGCAGTTAGGGGCGACCAGGCAGACAGACAGGTGAGCGATTAGGAGTCAGCGGTCCAGGATTGTGAGAGGGATGTCTTACTGCTGGTTTAGGCCTGATCCTGGCAGTCAGACATCCCCTGAGGGGTCCCAGATTGGAGAGGGTGCAGGCTGGGCTGAGGGGACACCATCCCCCCCCCCACTGCACAAATTTCATGCACCAGGCCTCTAATATATATATTGAGTGTCCAGATTATTATGACCACCTGACATTTGTAGGCAAATTAGCTATAATTTCACACTAAAATTGCTAGAGGGCCAGACCATTATAAATAGGGAGGCACGTTCAAAGGCTGTTAAATTGCATTGTTTACCCATATCGTCTGAAAAAAATCACTTCTACTGTTGTGATAAACAACCTGCTTCCCTATTTATAATGGTCTGGCCCTCTAGCAACTTCAGCGCGAAATTATAGTTAATTTGCCTACAAATGTCAGGTGGTCATAATAATCTGATCAGTCAGTATATATATATATATATATATATATATATATATATATATATATATATGACTAATATGCTAAGTTTCCAACCATCTGACTGGCTGCTATGATGCACACTGACTTGGCAGTGGCAGTTCTCCGGTGATGCACTCCAAAACCAGAGAGGAGGGAGCCCGATTCTTCGCAGGGCTGCACGATTCCACGTTTGGCCATGGGTTATGTTGTTGCTGGGGCACTGTCGGCCCGAATCTGGTTTACTGCACACTTACACTTGCGTTCCACACCCTGTATGACAGCAACTTTGCAGAGTGCCCTCTCACACTCAGAGACCACTTGGGGGATGTCAGAGAGCCAGTTTTGGCCCGATCCCCTCAGGCCAGGCCGAGGGACCCCACCTGCCAGAGGGACCCCGTTCACTCTGCAGACACCAGGGAGGGACCACAGGAGGTTGGCTCCAGGACATGTCCAACTCATCTCTCCCAGTCCCACCCCACCGGCCACCTTCTAATTAATTTCCTTTCAATGTGCACGAATCTGTGCACCGGGTCACTAGTAAAAGAACAAAAGACCCAGAGAAATGTGATGATTTGCCCAAATGATACATACCTTTTTTCATAAGAATTTTTTTCTTTGATATTTGAGTAATTTCACATATAGATTTTTTACATTTTGTTGTAACTAGATATAAAGTACAATTTTGGACATTGACTCCAGGTGTGTTAGAGTTATTTGCAGACACTATTTAGATTCTATGACCCACCTTATTTGTCTTCTTTCCTGTTTCTTCTCTATTTCTGTACTTAATTTCTTCAAGGCTCTGAGTGGACATAAGAAAGTCCATAAAGGAGCCGTTGTGCCCTCCACATAGAACAAGCCCCAAACTGTATGGCTAATCTAATGAGTATGTTTTGAAAAGGTCTCAGTTTCCTTCCCTTGATCACAGGGAAGAGGTGTTTGATCTAACTCACCTAATCTCTCATTTCCAACCAGTTGTGTAAACATGCTTCTCAGGATTCCAGACCACTGCAAAGAGGGGAGTAAATACTCAGGAAACAGTGGTTAAATATAGACCAGAGCTTAGATTTATAAAACCCCAGCAAGTTGGTCTGACAGTTCCCCATGGAACTCCACCCAGGTTTGCTCTTTGTCGCTAGTGTCTCAAGTTCTATTAACCATTTTGATGTCAAAGCTCCTTTATTTACTCAGCCTTTCTAATAATGTAAATGCTCTGACTTCGAGTTTTTTAAGTATAAAAATCTACTATGTCCGTTCAACTAATTCAGTAATTGTTTACTAAATTCATATGCTTTGGACATTCAAAGTTGTCACTAGGGAAACCACAAAAAAGACTCAGCTTAAAGTATCACTGGAAGGTTTCCATTGATACAAACGAATGTACAAAAATGTTACCTCCTCACTTTCTTTTAGAACATTGTCATATAATGCCTTTATACGGGGAAGGTATGAGAAACAAAACTTCTCTTACACTACTAGAAGTAGTGTAGAATGGTAGTCTCAGGGTACTTTGTTATTACCTATCAAAAGTTCAGATATTTTTACTTTTGATCTATCAATAGCACTGCCATAAGTATAGTCTACTAGTATATTCACACACATAGTCCAAGGGCTGTATGTAAGAATTTTTATTTCATTATTGTCTAAAATAGCCCCCCTCCAAAAAAACACCCCCCCCAAAAAAAAAATCCAAACAAACCAAAAAACCACCCCAAACCAATATCTATTAATGGGGGATACTTAGATAAAATAAAATAAGTACATTCAGTAAGATACAATGCAGCTATGCTAAAATATGAGATAGATTCATATATGTATATATGAAAATATTTTAAGGTATGCTGTTAAAAAGTAATTTTTTTATCAAACTTTTAGATAGTAATTGTATTTTTAAGAATGCTTTGTAAACCTTTCATTTCCAATCATAATGTAAAAGTAATAGGTCAAAGTGATACAGGAGTCATATATTCTCTGTCCTAAGCAACCAGAAGAAAAAAGAAAGCATTTAAAGCAATAATGTTCAGGAATTTGACAATAGACAATGCAAGCATCTGTGGTCTTTGAGAGGAGGCAAACACATGAGTTGAACTCCGCAGTCACCATGCCTACTATCTCAGGGAATCTTGCTGTGGTACAGGAAACTGCGGACCAAACAGAGAGCAACCATCTTTTCAGGTGAGAAAGAGATCAAAATTCAGGGCTGCTCGGGAGGTGGAATTTGAAGGACAGACTGCTAAAGAGGAGGGACCTGTGTGTATATCGGGGAGCACCCTTAAAAACTAAACTGTGCCTGTCAGTTTGAAATCCTGAAGATGTGAGATAATAGCTACGGAAGGGTTGTGAATTGGGAGGAGCTTGCACAGTGCTGAGACATGCTGGTGTTCCAACGAACCAGGATGGAGTGTCCTTACCAAACACCATGAACATTAGGACCTTACAAAGAGCATACTATGGAATAAGACTACTGTAATTTTGCATAAAGGGAGTCCTAGACTAGCCTCAAGAAAACGAAGCCTTGCTGAGGTTAAACTGATCTTCCAATAAATCAATTAATTTCCAAAATAAAATATAGCACTATTCAAAGCAAGGAAAGTATGACCACAAGAAAATATTCAACTTAAAATGTCACTTGATACAACCTATGATAAAATAAATTGCTAGATGTGTGAAAAAGCAGGAAAATATGACCCACAACCAGAAAAAAAAATTATATTGGAAAAGGTCCAGTGACGCTTCAGATGTAAAATTTAGGAGAAAAATATTTTGGAAAGGAAAGGAAAATATAGGTAAAATGAGAGAGTATGTGGGAAATTTCAGCATAGAGGAGAGGGGTATGTAACAAAAGAAAGAATAAAACTCTAGAGCCAAAAAATATAATCTATGAAATGAAAAATATAGTACATGTGCTTAATAGAATATAGGGAACTCCAAAAGAAAGGATCATTGTCCTTGAAAATTGTCCAATACACACTATGCACAACAAAGCACACAGAGGGAAAATGACCAAAAAAGAGGCAGAGACACTGTGACTCGTGAGACAATATTGAGCAATCTCACATATGTGCATTTGGAATCCAAGGAGAGAAGTGACAGATTGAGGCTAAAGATTTTTTAAAGTTTGAAAAAATTATGACTAAAATGTCTTTCAAATTTAAATATCAACACACAGAATTCAACATCTTGACAAAAAAGTTAAGCAAAATAAGCAAAAAACACCCATAAGTTACATAATGATTAAATTAATAAATATCTAAGATAAAAGAAAAAATTTAAAGCAGCCTGGAGAAAACACAACACATATAGAGGAACCATACACGAATAAGCCCTTATGCCTCATCACAAATAGTGTAAGCTAGAATTAATGGAATGCCATATTTTAAGTGTGAGGGTGGGCAGAGAGAGAATAAACAAACTTTCAACCTAAAAATGTATCCTGTAAAATAAGGCTAAATAAAGACATTTTTAAATAAAGAATAGCTGACAATGACAGCATTTATAACTAACAGACCTACACTACAAAAAAATAAAATTAAATTAAAAGATGTTCTTCAGTCTAATGAATAACCAATACTAAAAGGAACTTGAATATTAGTAAAGAAATGATGAGTGCCAAATATAGTAAATTTGTGGAAAAATATAAAAAGACTTCATTTAGTATCTTAAGTTCTTTGTAAGATAATTAACTGTTTAAAAATGAATATGAAGTGTTTAGCTTTAACATAGATAAAAGTAAAAGTATGACGACAAGCACAAAGGATGGAGGGTAAATGTTGTGAAGTTCTTACAGGTATGTGAAGAGGTAAAGTTGCAAGTGAGGTTAGACTGTGATAAGTTAATGATTCCATATTATAACTACAAGACCAGTCACTGGAAATAAAAACAGAAATATAGCCCACAAGCAAAAAGAATAAATAAATGGAACAATAATAAATAAATGGAACAATAATAAATGCTTGATTAATCTAAAATCTGATGGAAAAAGAACTAAAACAAAAGAACACATAATACAAATAGCAAATAGTCAACTTAAACTCAAGATATCAAGAATTACACAATTGTAAATAGAGTAAACGCTGATTAAAAGGCAAAAGTCTTCAGACTGTATTAATAAGCAAGATTAGACTGTATTAAGACATAGATGGTTAAAAATAACATAGAAAAATATGTTGCATGTATATAAAAGAGGGGACATCATAAAGATTATAAATATATTAAAAGGGTAAAGGAATATAATAAACTTCTTTGTATACATCAAACTTTGTATATACAAACTCAGAAAATAGAGGACGTGGAAATATTTCCCAACTCATTTTATGCACCAATGTTACCCTAATACCAATCCAGAGAAAAAGCTAAGAAAACAATTTTTTTAATTCCTCAGGCATAAATAATAAAAATTCATAGAAAAATTTTAGCAAAGAAAATTCCACAATATATCAAAATCATCATCATGACCTAATGGGGTGCAATATTGTTTTACCATTTGGAAATCAATCATTATAAATCACTATATTAACAGAATGGAGGCCAAAAGTACCCCATATGGTCACTTTAACAAATGTAGAAAATGCATTTAGCAAAATTCCATACCCATTTATGATAAAAATCCTCAAAAAAAATGAGGGAACTTCCTCAGCTTGATCAAGGGTATCTGTGGAAAACCTAGAACCAAGCACAGGGGATTTTAAGGCAGTAAAACTACTCTGTTTGACACTATAATGGTGGACACAAGACATACACTTGTCAAAATCCATTGAACTATGCAACACAAAAGTGAACATTAATGTAAATGTGAACTTTAGTTAGTAATAATGGTAAAAATTCAAGTATCTGGTACCTAATAGAGCCCCAAAGTAATGAATTAATAGATAAAGTTATTTTCCAAAATTTAATTGTTTGAGCTTTTAATAACTTTAAGTCTTCTTAATATAATTCAGTGTGTGTCAAAGACTGAACTAAAATTTCCATAATACCTGTTAGTAATAAATTTAGCTATCATTCTCAAAGGACAATAAAATTGATTGTGCAAAATTGAGCAATAATATTAATTATTGCTAATGTCCCCAACACCTCTGCAAGGGGGTTATTATTATCTCTGGGTTACATATGATAAAAGCAGAGGTCAGGGAGGCTAAATGATTTGTCAAGTTTTTAGGGGTAAGGAGTAGCAAATTCAGAGTGTACTACTGCATCTGATTCCTAAACTTAGGCTATTTATAATGATTTTTTGCTTGTGTGTTTGTTTTTGTTTGTTTGTTTGTTTTTGACTTCTCATATATCAACAATTAGTGAAGAGGAAAATAAAAAAGTCACATTTTTAAAAGGCAAATTAAATGTAAAATACAGAAGGCAGAGTGACTGATTTTTGGAAGAAGATAGTCACTGGGAAGAAGAGTTGCTAAATGGTGGCTACAGAATCTGATTGAGGAAAAGGCCAACTAGACCTTTGCATGACATGGGGGCATTAAGATATCCATGGAATAATTAAAAGTATGATGTTTTCTGATTCAGACTTTCCCAAGTGTCTTTTTATGTAACTACAGAAATACGAATTTGTACAAATTCAGCTGAAGCAGACAGTACTTCAGATGGAAATGTAAAGAGAGCCCTCAATAGCACGGACATGCCTCTGTTGAATAATTTTACAACGTGCACATGTACATGCAGTCAGCCAAAAGACAGCAGTAGCTGGCAGCTGAAATCCTGAGATCAAAATATTGTATAGCACAACGCTATTCACAGTATTGAGGAATTTCCTTCATTATCTAACGCTTTAATAAGCTTGCCAAGAAGTTGTCTGGTTCAGATAATAGCAAAAGAACAGAAGAGAGAATAAGAGCTGTAGGAAAATAGGAAACCTTTGTCTACTATTTTTTCCAGATTTTTGACCCTGCTTTGAGCAGCAAAGTGAATCAATAAGTAAATTTATTTCTGTGCACATTTTTATTAATTGGAAGACAGAATCTCCCTGACCCTTCAAGTGAATTTTGAATAAATATTTTAAAATTCATTTTGAAATGGTACCAAATTATTAGTCTAGAGACACCCACATGTCTAGGTCCAGCCTTGGCTGTGTTTATATAGTCTTTCTTTTTATCCTTTTCATCATGGGATGGGGGGGAGGAGCAAGGAACTCCCCTCGCATTAGGATTATCTGAAGGAAAACAAAAAGTACAGTCTTGAACCAAATTTTTTTTAAAAGTAAAAAAAGAATAAGAAACTATGCTACTATTTTACACTATGCACACACACACTAAAATCAGATTAAAGGCTTCATCATAAGAACCCAACCATAAAACTAGAAGAAAACGTAGGCAGTACGCTTTTTGACATTGGTCTTGGTGGTGATTTTTTGAAATTGACACCAAAAGCAAAGGCACATAACTAAAAATAAACAAGTGGGACTTAAAAGAAAAACACAAACCCACACAGAAACAATTTTGAATATGTTTTAAATGCTAAGTTGAATATGGAATGTAAATGTGTTAAGAATTAGGACATTGGAGTGGACAATGGCCAAAAGTGGAAGAGTTCATGTTTGAGGTGGATCTTGAGCTGCACTGCAAGACTGATGGGATTTGGGACTTGAGGGCTGAATACCAGACATAGGCAGAAATACATTAAAGAACTATGGTATCTCATTCCATTTCTTCCTGTTAGCTGCTTTTCACTATCCAACCATTTCCATAACTCAGTTCCTCTCAACTTCATATATGTACACACACACACACACACACACACGCACATCACATATACATATGTCCTTACCTTGAAGGGAGATTTTTAGGGAAAGTGTGTGGCTGACTATAATAGCTACTTAAACAACAAAATTTATTTGGTAATTTACAAAGCTTCTCTCAGATAATAGTCCTTGCTGAACATCATAATTGCAAAATAGTTCCAATAAAGATAAATTTTATATCCCTTGGATTCTTTCATGGGTGTAACTTTTCTTCAAATATCAACAGAGGGAAAGTTATCAGTAAGTTCCCATTCAGATTGGGACAAAATAAAAAAAAAAGCAGTGTATTTGGAACCTGCTTGAAATGGAAGATGCTAAGCTCTCTTTTGAAAGAGACGTCTGTGAACAAGGACCTGGCTTGCCTCTAGTCCTTCAGCACCATCCATAGCAGTAAAGGTAAAAACACCAGCATCACTCAGTAGGTAACATGTAGGTGAGGTTTTCTGTTGTTTCTTCAGCACTGAATTGGATGTTGGCATGGCCTGTTTCTCTCCTTGGCTGCTCATGGAGAAGTTTTGTTTGGAAACTTTAGCACATATAGAGGGGCCTTTTGTTGGCAAAGAGAAAGTTGGAGGTATTTCTATATTGCTACAGGTTATTTTGCAAAAATATAATTATAGGGGTAAAACACTCTTACTTTTGAAGTAATGAATCACATTGCTTTTAAGCTTTCTTTTCTTAACTCAATTTGAAAATATAAGTAAAGAAATGTTATTCTATATTTTAATGGTGTTGCAAAAGTCACCTCCAATCTGCAAAGTTACTCCAAGAAATATGGATGAGAGAGAATGAGCAGAAACCATCCCAGATCTCGTTACCATAATTTCAAAAGAAAATGAAATCACATGCTAAGATGTACCTCAACTGTACCATATCTACTGGTGAAAGGAAGCATCAATAACACAAGGAAATAGTCTACCCATGTTTTACCACACATAAACAAGTTTTATTAAAATACATACTTGCTCTTTTATAACTATCCCAATTTCTATAAGATCTTGTCCTTGTAGGCATCCTAATTTTTATGATGATCATAAATCAGATTATAAGCAAATGAAGACTTGAGAAAGATAGGTGAGAAACAACTTATTAAAAGGGGATGACTTAAAAGATAAAATATGCTTCTGGATTCAGTGTAAAACTGCAAAAATAATTTTATTTCAAAAAGAAACCCCAAATCAGCATGAGTTATATAGCTATGAACAAGAACTAAATTAGGGGGGAAATATATGGTGTGTTTTGTAGATAGAACCAATAAGATTAAGATGTTAGAGAAACCCTCCTGAAAGGGATCATTCCCTCTAACCTGAATTGACTAATCTAATATTTTTTAAAAATATGCTGGTAATACAACAATTATTATGGAATACTTTCATAGCTTTATGTTGAAAAAATTATAGCCTTCAAAACTTCTAGAGCAAACCAGAAAGAAGAAAAACATAGGAATTATAATAACAAGTTAAGAATTTGGGGGAAAGTATTGCTTCTGTTTAAAATGTAGAGAGTCATTAGAGATTGTCATTGTTACTCCTAACATTGAGACTAAGTCAAATAAGCAACAAACTTATAGCTTTACAAAAAACATCAGAGTCAAAGATGCAACTTAATCTAAATGAATTAAATGTCAGAAATTGACAAACCCTTCATAATAGAGAAGGAACCAAGGACATTTCCTCCCTAATGGAGCAACAGTAGAAGGAGGAATCTGACATACACCAGTAAAAAGAAATCAGCCAACCTTTCTGTGAACTTTTAATGACCAATTGAGGGCTGGCATGACAGCTAAAATCACAAGGAACTCCAAGAAGAGTGATTTCTGTACCCATTTGCCAAGCCTTTGTCATTTGCCTTCATTCAGTACATGGAAATTATTCGTTGAAGGCTAGGGATGAGGCAGAAGAGCAGAAATTCTTCTACTGCACTTCAGATGTGAAAGATTAGTGATGGTCACAAATTATTTGACATGACTTTCATTGACAAATGGTGTTGGAGCTCTCCTTCCCTTGAATCTAGATGAGTCCTGTGACTTTGACCAAAAGAAGGAAGCAGAAGTAATGCAATACCAGTTTCTGAGCCCAGGCTTTAAGATACTGCCATCATCTACTTTCTGTCTCTTGAAACCCTTGTTCCTAGAAGCCAGCCACCATGCTATGAGAAAGACAATGCAGCCCCATGGAAAGACTCAACTCATGACTCTTGCTCTTAGGTAAAACCCTTGGCTGAGCAACATGAATGAGTCACCTTGGAAGTGTATCAGCTAACTACAGGCAATCTACCCCAGGAGATGCTTGCTGCAGGAAACAGAAAAAATTGCCCAGATGAACTCTGTCTTAATTCCTGGCCTACAATATCGTTTTTCTATTTGTATATCAATTGACCAGCTGTTTTTAATTAGCTATTCCTTAAGTTCTTGAGATGTAAGCTTAGATAATTGACATTTAGCATTTTTCTTTCAGAATGTTTTATTTAAGACTACACATTTCCTTCTTAGCACTGCATTCCCTGCATCCCACAAGGTACTTTTCAAGATTTTATGATTTCCTTAATTTTTAAAGTCTTATCTGAGGCATCCTTGACACACCATATACTGCACACATTTAGCAAGAACATTTGATGTGTTTGACATATGTATACACCTGTGAATCCACCACAATCTTGTACAAGATGTTTATAGACCATTGCTCTTGAGTAGTTTCCTAGGAGTGAAATGGCCAAGTGATATGATAGGCGCATGCTTACCTTTTTAAGAAACTGCCAAAGTGGTTGCCAACATGGTTGTACCATTTTATCATCCAATCTACACTAATAAAAGAGAAAAATGGTAATTGGCGTACGACACTACCCTTTCCATTGGCTAATCAGGGCTATATGCAAATTAACTGCCAACTAAGATTGGCAGTTAACTGCCAACAAGATGGCGGTTAATTTGCATATGTAGGCACAATGCAGGGAGGCGAAAGGGAAAGCAGGAAGAAGCCCCCTGCCACTGACAGTGATCGGAAACCCAGGGGGGAGCTAAGAGCTAGGGGGCAGCGCAAAGGCAGGACCGTGCCCTGCCCCACAGCCATGATTGGAGAATCAGGCGCCTTTGCTGCCCTGGCCAGTGATAGCAGGAAGTAGGGGTGGAGCCAGGGATGGGAGCTGGGCATGGTCGAAGCTGGCAGTCCCAGGAGCTGGGGTCCCTTGCCTGGGCCTAAAGCGAAGCCCACTATCGCGGGGCCGCTGCAGCTGCGGGTCCCCGCTGCCCGGGCCGGACGCCTCAGCCAGAGGCGTCCTGCAGGGACAGGGGCAGAGCCCTCGCGATCGCGGCGCCCCCTTGCTGCCACTGCAGGTCCCTGCTGCCCGGGCCGGACGCCTAGGCCAGAGGCATTAGGCCTGGGCAGGGGCGGAGCCTGCAACTGCGGGGAGCTGGGGGTCCCCTGCCCAGGCCTGACACCTCTGCCGGAGGCCTCAGGCCTGGTCAAGGGGCCAATCTGGTGATTGGTGATCGGAGGGTGATGAGGGTCAACTCCTCTGGCCGAGGCATCAGGCCTGGGCAGGGGGTGGAGCCGGAGATTGGGGGGATATGATGGTCCCCTTGCCCTGGCCTGAATATAATTTTATTCTTACATTATATTTGTTACAGTTTAATCTATAATTCAAATTTTGATTATTTTTAATATTGCCCCCTCTATGGTCCCTTATGCTGCTTTGGAGTCTACCTAAATTAGACAACACTGCCCTGGAGTAATTGAAATCAAGTTCCTTTTCTCTTGAGCTAGGTGTAGCTGTGAGATAACGTGGGAAGAATTCTAGGGAGCAAATAATCAAAAGGGCAAAAAACTGATAACAATTTTAAATTGAACTTGTAATATTTTAAAAACAATAAAAAAGATGAGAAAAATATAAGAAAACCTTTACTTTGTAATCTTGGAGAATTTATTTTTTCAATTTTTATAGAGTACATTTATATAAAATGTATAATATATTCAAATAATTTTAATTATTAGTTTTTCTGGTTTAATTTCACATCCCATATATTTTTTAATTTAAATAATTTTTTCAGATGAATAACTTTTACCTATGACCCTAACTGTTCAGTATGAATTTTTAAATAGACACATATTATGAAAACACAAATATCTACATAACAAAATGTCAGAATTTGTTTCTTTAGACTTAAATGTGAGCATAATGAGCAAAATGACTCATTTTAATTTAATCTGAAATAAGACCAGTTTATAAATATCATGTATATAGCTGATAATATGGCAAATAGGGTTTTTTCCATTTTCAAATTTAACCTTAAAGTATTTATTTTTCCTACTGAAATGTTCATAGTAATCATTAAGTAAAATACTAAGTTTTCTCGCTATACCATAATTCCTTGGAAATATTCATGTCTAAAAGGGAAATGTTGTAAAACAAAAATAAGATTTTTAGGCAAATGAAATGCCTTATGATGAAATTTCCATGAAAATATTTTCATGAGTAATGAAGGAAATATTATGAGCAAGTTCTTAAGCATATTCCTTCAGAGGTGGCTTAAAAGGTGTGAGAAGGCTACTTCCCTTTTCCCATTTCAACTCTTACATACTATGATATAAGCCTTTTTTTTCAATGTCTTAGGTTCAAATCCACTATCAAAAGTCAGTTTGACTTGCCGAAACCGGTTTGGCTCAGTGGATAGAGCGTCAGCCTGCGGACTGAAAGGTCCCAGGTTCTATTCCGGTCAAGGGCATGTACCTGGATTGCGGGCACATCCCCAATAGGAGATGTGCAGGAGGCAGCTGATCAATGTTTCTCTCTCATCGATGTTTCTAACTCTCTATCTCTCTCCCTTCCTCTCTGTAAAAAATCAATAAAATATTTTTTTTTAAAAAAAGTCAGTTTGACTCTTAAAAGTGGAGACACATTTTAATAAATGTTTAAAAACAAAGTATTTCTTGCGAAATTATTATTGTTTTTTAAAATTTGGTATTTTGAAAGTAGAACTTCCTTAGGGACAGAGGAGAGTGTTTTAAAGAATCACAAAGTTTGACAAATGAAACCTTAAAAATTGTACCCAGATTTATTTTAAAGAAAACATAGTTAATGCAAAGATTAGAGAATGACCTCTCATTTATTTTCTATCTGGTAGCAAACAAATGAAAGGGCGTAAAACACATTCTCTACGAGAGGTTTAAGATCAATCATAAGTATCATGCCAAACCAAAGAATAATGGAATAATTTGTTGTTTGCAGACTTGCCTCTCAGTGCAAGTTTGGCTCCAGAAATGGGCTTTTGGTCAAATCATTGACTCAACTACACAAAGACTTGATTGATAAATGTGGTTACTAAGACTAGTGCCAAATGTATGCTTAGTTCAAGGTGTACCAAGTCAAGACAGAGTCTCTCACTGCAGGATTTGAAACAATGGGCCAACCCCTGCTTTCTGAGCTGGTTTCCTGTACCTTTCAGAGGTAGGTTGACTTTTCCAAACCATTAGAATCCACTTTCAATTGCAGCCTGATGAGAGATCAGAGAAAATAGAAAAATCAGCCCCTTGCTCTCAATTGATTAGTATCTGAGCAAGAGACAGAAGCTACACAGTAAAATATATTACTCCCCATGATTGGAAGGAGTTCTAGACAATTAAATATTGTGGTCAAGAGTCCATGTATGTTTAAAGAATTAGAAATAAAAATATAGTCTTAATTCCAAATGTCATAATATAAAGTATAGTAATAAAATATATTTGTAATGGTTCAAAAAGCACTTCCGTATTTTACAGGTTCAAAGCCACCATTGCAACCAATTGTCATATTTACTAACCAGCTCAGCCATGGTGGACACTGAGCCCCTATAAAAAGGGAGCCGACTTCAGGGAGTTGTGTCTCAGAGGATGTCTCCGCCTGGGCCTTCCCTCACCCACCCCCAAGGTGGTCCCCAGTTAGACTCCGTACACTGTGCTCTGTTTTCTGGAACTTTGTGCCTGTGGCCTCATGATGGAAACTTGTGTTGGGAAGTTCCCAATATTTTGCCAGTCTCATTCTGTTTCAGATGCTGTCTTAAGTTTTCCCTTTGTTCTATACCTAAAGCCTCCAGCCAATCGTGGTTCAATTTCTTGCTGATTTCTGAGAAATGCAGGTTGTTATCCTAGGTGGAGCTTTCATACTTCATGCTGCTGTTTTCATGCTTTCACAGAAGAGAGATTTCCTGTGGCTCCATTGCTAAGGACAGGCTTATACATAGGGGAAGAAACTCAGGAGTAATGAGTAACCCAAATTGATCCAACGACCTTGTCTCACTTCCAGGGCCTCACACTTGAATGTATACGGGAACTTAAGATTTGCACTTGAAAAGTACAGCGGAGCCCTGGCTGGTTTGGCTCAGTTGGTCTAGCGGTGTCCCAGGCACCAAAAGGACACTGGTTTGATTGCCCGTCAGGCACATGCCCAGGTTGCAGACTCAATCCCTAGTAGGGGGTGTATAGGAGGCAGCTGATCATTGTTTCCTTTTCTTTCTCCTTTCTTCTCTCTGAAATTAATAAAAACATATTTTTTAAAAGAAATGTGCACAGGATGCAGACTTACTATAATGAGCATCATTGATAAGAAAGATGTACTAGCTATACAAAATATGGTACTAATATGGGGGATGACATTCCTTATCACCATACCCAGAAGGTGAAAGGCTCATCTGGAATTTTAGGGGAAATACATATAAGAACACTTAGGGAAATGTTCTTCTAGGAAATACTCACTAAAAATAAAAATGACTAAAATACTAGGAAATATACTTTGGAATTAATTCCTTTGAAGAAAGTATAAATTACACTCTTTCATAATGAATTCAAGATGGCTAAGCTACTTGTCATTTTATTATTATACTAGAGCCCTGGTGCACGGATTCGTGCATGGGTGGGGTCCCTCGGCCTGGCCTGCGCCCTCTCACAATCCAAGTCCTCTTGGGGGATGTCAGAGGCCCAGTGCATGAGTTCAGCCCGATCCGTGCAGGCCAGGGGATAATTGGTTTTTAAAAAGCATATATGTAATTAAAAAACATTATATAATATGTTATAATTAATTATTCATATGTAGTATACTAGTAGCCCGGTGCACAAAATTTGTGCACATTAAAAGGGAATTAATTGCCCTAACTGGTTTGGCTCATTGGATAGAGCCTGCGGACTCAAGGATCCCGAGTTCAATTCCAATCAGGGACATGTACCTTGGTTGCAGGCACATCCCCAGTGGGGAGTGTGCAGGAGGCAGCTGATCAATGTTTCTCTCTCATCAATGTTTCTAACTCTTTATCCCTCTCCCTTCCTCTCTGTAAAAAATCAATAAAATATATTTTTTTAAAAAAGGGAACTAATTAGTGGATATATTTTAATATTGCTATTTGCCCTTTCTCTATAATAGAAGTGTGAGAGATGAAAGGAAATTAGTAAAATGTATATGAAAATAATATATAAATTTATTGATAAATAAACAGTAACAAAAGGATATAACAACAACAGAGGCATGATATAAAAATGACAAAAACATGATATGAAAACAACAAAAACATGATATGAAAACAACAGTGATGCAAACAATGACTGATAAAGTAATTAAGCTTATTCTAATATCTCCCTGTATACCACATTAAGAGTGAAAACACTTTCAGAGTGCTTGACTAATTTCCCTTGTGATGAAGTACTTAGAACTTTAACTGTAACATCACATGCTCTTCAAACTCGAGAGAAAGCAAAATATAACTGACCATGTGCAAAAATGGGTTCAGTTAGGAATATGCCTACTTTGTCTAGAGTTTGTCCTTGTGATTTATCAATAGTCATCACAAATGCTGGCATTGCAGGAAACCATTGTTGAATCAATTTAAATGGGAGGCCAGTGTCAGATGGGGACAAATTAATTCTTGGAATCAGAACAACCTCTCCCTCTGCAGATCCTGTTAATACTTCAGCTTTGATAATGTTAGGTCATAATCGCTTGATAATAAATCTGGTACCATTACAAAGTCCCATTTACTATTGAGATTTCTCAATAGCATGATGATTGCACCCACTTTCAATTTTAATTTATGACACGGCATTCCCAAAGGAGTAATTCTATTAAGAAATTCGATGGAAACATTTTCCTTTTCAGCATCATCTGTGGAATCAATGGAATCATCACTCAAATATGTGTGAAAATCTCCATCGAGTATATCCAAAATTTCTTCATTTAATTTTTGAACATGCTCATTTTTTGGACAAAGAATTGCATGTTTAGATATATTTTTAATATTTTCTATAGCAGTGGTTCTCAACCATGGCTGCACATTAGAATCACCTGGGAATCTTTTTAAAATCCTGATTCCTGGGCTTCATCCTCTGGAAATTCTTTCTTTGTTATGGGGTGGGGCCACAACATTAGTAACAAAGAAACAGAATTTCCAGAGGATGAGGCCCAGAAATCATGATTTTAAAAAGATTCCCAGGTGATTCTAATGTGCAGCCAAGGTTGAGAACCACTGATCTATAGATATAGTATTTCCAAAGTTAGCTTCAATAATAGATCCCTTCCATGCTCCGCTCGAGGGCGGGTTCCTGCCTGAACCTCACCCTCCAGGAAACAGCTGGGGGAGGACGTAGCCGTTTCCAAGACTACCACTGCAGGACTGACTTCTTTCAGCTTGGTCACGCTTCTGGCTTGATGTTACACCCAAACAGCTCCAGGAAACAGCTCTGGGAGGGCGCAGGCCATGGCAAAGCGACCCAGGATTCAGTGGGCTCACACTCCCAGGACAGGTTCCTGCCTCAAACCCCGCCCTTACAGGAAACAGCTCAGGGGAGGGCGCAGCCGTTTCCAAGACAACCCCTGCAGGACTGACTTCCTTCCACTTGATCGCCAGACAGGTTGCAGTCGTGATGAACACCACCCAGGGTTTTTATATAAGTGGATATTATTAATATGTATTGATCATATCACCAATATGTCAAATATATATTACTATAAATTATATATGTCATAAATTAAATATTTAACATATATATTTGCATACACTCCTAGAGAGAGTGTATCAACACAATACTCCTGATTCTTATTTTTAATGTATATCAATTAATAGTACAGTGAAACAACATATGCTATATAATGAGGAAATTTATTTTTAAATGAAATAACGGCATCTTTGTATAAGGCTGTTGTTTATTCCAATAACATGTTCTCAGCACATATTTTTTAAAGTTAATACTCAATTACTTTACACTTCCTCAGGGTATAATGTGAGGTTAGCCACCATGTGGGAACCATGGAAAAATGAGAGAGAAGGAAAAAAGAAAGAAAAACAAGCACTGGATCGTTAGTTTGTTTCATTCTGCTACTAAATGGCAGTCTCACGGTGTCCTTCCTTCCCCATACAGCTCCAGGGTTAACGGGTTGGGAAGAGTTGTTTCTTTTTCAGTCAAACGAGAACGGAGAAATTTACTTTGTAAACTGAGTCAAAAAATGAAAGGAGAGAATGTATATAAAAGCAGAAAATGTGTTCTAAGTGTGTAAAGAGAATAGGTGAAGAATGAGAGAATGTATGAGTACATTGCCTGGAACGAGTCAAGAATCAAAACCCCAGGAACAATTATTCCTGAAGCCAAAGGGCTTAATGCCTTGTGGTTATATAGTCTGGGCTCTAATCCCAGCTCTGCGACTTGCCTGCTGTGTTGTCTGCAGCAAATCGCTTTAGGTTTTTAAACCTTACTTTTATTTTTATTTAAACCTGCCTAGCTCTGAGGGTTATGGCAATGATGAAATGAGATTGTATATATTCTCCCATATGTGACTAGAAAGCAGGATTAGGATAAAGCCATGATCAAGGTATGGAATGCTTTATAATATATATTGTTTCAACTATAGAAAACACAAGAATTGTAGAAATCAGAATTTATAAATCTTGAATTCTCACTAATAAATATTAGTGGCATTATACATTAAAATGTTAATATATTTTTGGCCCAGCCAGTGTGACTCAGTGGTTGAGCATCAACCCATGAGCCAAGACATCAGCAGCCCAATTCCCTGTTGGGGCACATGCCCAGGTAATGGGCTCAGTCCCCAGTGTGAGGCATGCAGGAGGCAGCCAATCAATGTTTCTCTCTCATAGATGTTCCTATCTCTCTATCCCTCTCCCTCTCCCTCTATCTCTAAAAAATCAATAAAAACATATTTTTTAAAAAAATGTTAATATCATATTTTTAAATAAACATGTTTAAAAGGTAAACATAAAAGTTTAACTTGGTTATTAGTGGAGTCTAACCGACGGAGCCTAATATTAGTGGTGAGGAATCAAGGCAGGGCGAGCAGAGGTGTGAAACGTACCAGAATTGATCCTTCTCTGAGTTTTGCAATGGTTAGCTTCATTTATTGTTATTTTTCTTTCTGATTTTAAAAAATATTTTCAAAAATATTTTAATGACCATGGATTGCTATTAAAGTTAGAAAAAAAGCAACTAAAATTATCTCGTGTTTTAAAGTGTATTTCTAGGTAAGGTACCTTTCTGTAGGCCTCAGAAAATAGCCGATGGATGAACTGAGTATGATTACTTAGACCCTCAACTCAGTCCCCTACACCACCCCTAATTCACAAGCCATCACTTTCTCACCCTCAACACCATAGTTTTCTTTGTACTTTAAGTGAGGTGTTGGGTTGTGTAGTGGGCCAAATGGTAAAACACCCAAAGATATGTCCATATTCTAACTCCTGGAATCTATGAATGTGACTTTATTTAGAAACTAGAGGCCTGGTGCACGAAGTTTGTGCACAGGTATGGTCCCTAGGCCTGCCTGTCAATTGAAGCACAAGCATCTGGCATGGAAGGGAAGGTCCCAGCTGACCTCTGGGCCCTGGGCAGCACCCAGGTCCCCGCATGCCCCCCTTCACCTGAGTCACGGCACCCGAGTCTCCACACAGAGATGTGGTGAGTGTGGCTGGACACCGTGGGCCGGGGTACAGCGTGGGCCTCCGGGCCGCCCAGCTGCACTGCATGGAAGCTGGGTGGGCAGCATATGCTCTCTCTTGGCTGGCTTCACAGAGCGGCTCCTGCACGAACCCATGGGGAGCCTAACCAGCCCTGTGGTCCCAGCGGCTGCGGTCAGGCTCACCCAGAAGAGGCCGCGCGGATGCGGGGTAGGCTCCTTACAGGCATCCAGTACCTGAGTTTGGGGGCTTCCCCAGCACATGAGCCCTGGCATCCCGGGGAGGATAGTAGAGGGAGTGAGAGAGAGCTCCGAGGACAGCCTGCATTCTCACCGCACCTCGGTCCCCATCACTCCCCGCCCCCAGGTAGCTGGCGAGAGGTCACAGAGGGTGCTGCATGGGAGATTGGTCACCACCACCGACCCCCAGTTTCCCATCCCAGCCAGGGGCCCGGCCCCGATCTGGCAATCGGGCCCCTGCTCACACTCGCCTTGGCCTGGTGCCACCCGCTCACCTGCTCCACCATCCTGCCGTAGTCCTGCTCTCTTTGAATCCCATTGGGGCCAGCAGTGTCTCCACTGCCACCCACTGCCAGCGCTGCATCACTGATGCCCGCCTTGTTCTGCACTGCCCCCTGGTGATCAGCGCACGTCATAGTGAGCAGTCGAACTCCCAGTCGAACAATTTGCATATTAGGCTTTTATTATATAGGATAAGGTGTTTGCAGATGTAATGAAGTTAAAGATCTCAAGAGAAGATCAACCTGAATTATCTAGGCCCACGTAAGTCCAATGACAATGTCCTTTTAAGCAACAAAGGAGGACACAGTTGAAGAAAAGGCCGTCAGAGACGGAGACAGCGACTGAAGTGACACATCCACAAGCCAAGGAATCCCTACAGTCACCAGAAGCTGCGAGAGGCAAGGAAGGATTCTCCCCTAGAGACTTGGAAGGAATGTAGCCCTGCCTACACCTTGAAATTGAACTTCTCGTCTCCAGACTACAAGAGAATGAATTGCTGTTGTTTTAAAACACCTGGTGTGTGGTAATTTGTTACAGCAGACTCGGGAAGCAAATACAGGCTATCAGGAAATAAAGCCCATAAAATAAATGATGTAAATTTTCTAAGTCAATGCCAAGTGAGCCCCCTTTGTAGTTTCCTTTTAAATTAGAGATTCTCTCCAAGGCTGACTTGCAGTTCGGTGTCTCCTTATTTCACACATTTGTCCTCTTTCGTGATCTTTAAATCAGTGGTTCTCAGCCTGTGGGTCATAGATGCTTGAGCAGAGAATTCTATTATAGACATGTGTCTGAACTCCTTCTAGGCACCTCTTCTATGTAATATGGATTCAAGTTTTGCCAATATTAGTAAATGAGGTATTGAAATAAAAATATTATATCAAATAGTTATCAAGTTATGCTAGATATGTATTTTCTCAATTAAAAGATATTCAACTATAGGTACTATCATGGGGGGGAGGGGAAGGGTACCCAAATCTTTTTACAAACAAAAGCTTTTACATTGAAAATATTGGGCCACTGCTTTAAAATCAACACCAGCACCTTTCATCCAGTCTAGAATGGATTATTCTCTTCTGTGCCAACATAGGACCCATGTCGCACTAGTATTCAGATTAATCATTCATTATAGTATTGAAGGAAGTGTGCATAGCTGAATAAACTTCAAAACCCTATGATTTTTCATGAGAGTGTTATATATGTGTTAAGTCTCAGGGAATACGAAAGTAAATGTATGTTGAATGGATTGGACATATTTTTAATTGATTGCTAAAAGAGACAATGGTTTTGCTACATATTGGGCCACTTTTTAGCTTTGGGAATGGGGCTGCCTACTTAACCTCTTTCAGCCTCGGTTTCCTAAACTGCAGTATGAGCGAGTCTTATTGAGTGTGGTGAGGACTAAGCGACATGATGGATGTGACAGTCCTATCGGAGGGCCTACATACAATGGATATGACAAACACCACTCACACCCCATCCCTTTGTTTCCGGTATCACCAACACTCATGAGTTGGTGACTGCACCACCAGAGTAACTCTGGAAGAAATCCTAACAAGCCAAATGTTAGAGTTACCACTTGCTCCTATTTGGTGCTCTTATTTTTTTTAATCCTCACCCAAGGAGTGAGGATATTTTTTTTCATTGATTTTTAGAGAGAGTGGAAAGGAGGGGAGAGAGGGGAAGAAAAAGAGAGAGAAAGGAGAGAGGGAGAGAAAAACATCGATGTGAGAGATTGCCTCCCACATGTGTCCTCACCAGGGTGGGGATCGGACCTGCAACCCAGGTATGTGCCCTTGACCTGGAACCAAGCCTGTGACCCTTCCATGTGCAGACTGATGCTCAAACTACTGAACCATGCAGGCCAGAACAAGGCGCTCTTTTTTTAAAAAAATGTATTGAGGTGACACTGGTTAATAAAACTATATAGGTTTCTGGTGTACAATTCTATAATACATCATCTGCATATTGTATTACATGTTCCCCACCCAAAGTCAAATCTCCTTCCATCACCATATATTTGATCCCCTTTACCCTTTAATATCCCCCCCCCCCTACCTTCCCTCTGGTAACCACCATACTGTTGTCTGTGTACATGAGTTTTTGTTTGTTTGCGCGTCTTGTTTGTTCATTTGTTGCTTTCAGTTTTATATCTCACATATGAGTGAAATCATATGGTTCTTGACTCTTTCTGTCTGACTTATTTCACTTACCATGTATTCTCAAGATCCATCCATGTTGTCACAAATGGCATTATTTCATCTTTTCTTATGGCTGGGTAGTATTTTGTTGTATGTATATGTACCTATGTACCACACCTTTATCCAGCCATCTATCAAGGTTGTGTCCATGCTCTTTGAACAGGCAATTTACCTGAAAGGAGTCTGTTTCCTTACTGGTTCCAGAAGGTCCAGAATCAGATTAAAATCTCTCTTGGCTCACATGTCATTTTAACAAGAATGATCTGACTTTATTTAAACATGTCCTTAAAAATTCTAGTAATTGAAATTTGATTGCCTTTTGTTTGTTTGTTTGTTGAATAAATGTATGTGTTTAAATTTACACAAGAACCTCAGTTTCAGAGACAAAATAATTGGCTAAATGGAAGGCTGATGGGAAGATAGGGTGTCGTAGGCATTTTCTATTTCAACTGTATCAAACGTGGAGGCAAGTTGTATGCTTCTGGCTTTTTTAGTGAGACAAAACGGGTCTGTTTATTTGGCTTATTTAAGTAATTAGTTGTAAAAATAGGTTGGGATTTTTTAAGCCTATGGTAGTTATTCTTTATGGGCCTGGGCCCTGAACACAAATATTTCTTTAAGTTTTTTATGTGAGAATTGCTTTCTTCAGGTGAGCTCTGGCAAACACTGTTAAAATGTATAAATCTGGAATGCTAGGAAGTATAGAAAAGGGAAGGAAATTACCTCAGTTTGGCAGGAGGCATAATGTTACTTTCTTTAATAAAATGTATCCTCTGTCCTGACCAGCCCTGATGCAGCCCAAGTGAGCATTTCATTGTATTCTGTCCGTTACCCTGCCAGCCAGGGAAGGCAGCTGACACTGTGTACCTGGGGTTACAAAGAGCCTATGTGTCCCCACTCCGGTTTTCACATTCCTCAGAGGGCTTGAGGGGAGAGCTGCTTTGTTATTTTTCTCAAGTCCTGTCACAAATGGTCTTTGACGGGCGCCCAGAAGGTCTGAGCAAAACTGCTGGGGCTGGTTGGCGCCAGCAGTGCCACATGCCCAAGGGGGTGGGGGGCGGAGGAGGAAAGCAATTCAGTCTGAGGGAACCCAGTGACTGACTGTTCCCTGGCTCTGACAGCAAAAAGCCCCCTGTCCAGGGAACAAGCAAACATCCATGACTGGAATGGAAGGGCAGGTCTGATAGGAGAAAGACAAGGTTTGGAGGGTACAACAGGTCACAGAAGCCTCTTGACAGGTCAGTTTCTGGCCCTGGGCTGCCAGTCAAGCCAGTCAAGTGGCCAATAATTTTTAAAGATTGTTTTATATTGGTTTTTAAGGAGAAAAGAGGGGAGAGGGAAATGGAGAGAAACATCGATGTGAGAGGGCAACATTGATTGGCTGTTTCTTGCATGCCCTCTACCAGGGATGGGACCAGCAGCCTGGGCATGTGCTTGACCAGGAATTGAACCAGCAATCTTTGGTGCATGAGGGGAAGCCCAGCCAACTGACCTATACCAGCCAGGGCTCAAGTGACCAATTTTTGTAATGGGAGAACATTTTCCTAAGTGTGCTTCCATGTATTTCCCCTAAAATGTAAATCTAATGGGTACGATGATAAGTAATGTCACACCTAGTTAGTACCACCTTGTACATGCAGTCTATCATTTTTATCAATGATCCCAATGATGATCATTATGCGCCCTTGCATTCCTACATATTAGCACGATTGATTGTAATTTTTGATTAAGAATTTAAGTTGTTAAATATAAGCCTTCAACATATTCCATAATTATTACACTATGTTTCAGCATGCTTTCTTTCTTAATATACAAGTGACCTGAATATTTCTTGAACTCCTTTGTTTAGTCCTAGAGGATTATTAAGAGGAACAAAATCTATTTCAACCTCCGATAATGTGATTCAAGGAGCATCTGACTCAAAGGATCTCCTCATATCAGTCTCCACCCTTGCCAGTCTTTTCTCATCTCAGTGCTGTTGGCACATGGCAAGGACAGCTGAAGAGCACCTGCATTTATCCAGGCTGGGGCACACTTCAGAGGAACACCGGCAATTCTTTCAATTCTTTTCTCTACCAGGGAACATCTATCACATCCATGAGCCTCTTCATAGAGAAGACGATCTCAACATAGTAAAATATTTATTTATTTATTACTGAGGAGTTCATGGTCAGAAAAAATATACAGGGAAAGAGTTGTAATTAGAAAGTCTCTAATAAGAATCTCTGTAAAATTGACAAAGGGAAATATTTGACAATAAATATGGTTAATGGAGCAGCGAGACAGAGGCCAATGAAATCCATTTTTTCTCTTTTCTCAGGAGATTTAGTCATGAAGCCAGTTTCTCAAACAGTGCAGTTTTACTCAGCCAACTGTTGACTTCTCTCCTAGTAAAAACAAAATAAAACACAGCTATTCAAATTCTTGTTACAAATGCTCCATTTGGTCTTATGAGGAAATCATAGACGAAGAAAACACATACTCTATGTGATAGCAGAGTCGTGAGAGCAGAGTTGTGAGAGCAGAACTAATGTGGGTACATACTGACCTCGCTTTTCTCATTTAAAAAATCTGCTTTATAAAACAGTGAAATCTGAAACAAGGTGAGGGATGCAGTGAGTATATCCCCGCATTCATATGCATTTATATGAATGCATTATGGAAGAGACAGCAGTTGAAATGAGCCTTAAGACATGGGTGGGGTTTTAAGAGTTAGAGATAAGGAGGAAATTATAGAAATGAGAACAACATAAACAAAGATTTAAGATGAAAAAGTATGGGGATTGTTTGATTCAGGGCGTGCAATATACATGGGAATGGATTAAAGAAGTGTGAAATGAAAGTAGATTGGAGAATATTGTGGAAAACTTTAAACGTCTAAGAGATAAGACAATTCTTTACTTATGAAGCAATTGGAAATTAATGGAAGTTTTCATAATAAGAGAGTGATATTTGTGAAGGTCACTACATGTTGGCAGCCATATTTGGGGTAGGGGGAGGCAATGGTCAGACATCCATTTTGAGGTATTTTGAAAAAATCTGAGAAATAATCAGGACTTGAATTAAGATAGGAACAAGGGAAATAAAAAGGAAAGGGCATCGGTCTGAGCGGTTATAGAGTAAAACTACCTAATTGTCTCCTCTGATCCATATCTTCTTTGACCTCGCCACATCCAAAGATAACTATAGACTAAGGATGAGAAAACTAAGGGGAGCCATAAGTGAGACCTTTAAAAAAAGACAGGTATCACATGATCTCACTCATATGTGGAATCTAAAGAACAATAAACTGGTGAACAAAACCAATCCAGAGACACAGAAGCATGGGACAGCCTGATGAATCTCAGAGGGAAGGCAGGGGTGTGTGAGTGGGCGGGTGGGAAGAGATGAACCAAAGAACTTGTATGCATATATGCATAACCCATGGCCACAGACAATACGGTGGTGAAGGCTTGGGGTTGGGGGCGGGATAGGCTAGAAGGGGTCAATGTGGGGGTGGCAGGGGGACATATGTAATACTTGCAACAATAAATATAAGTTTATAAAAATGGAATACAAAAGAAAGAAAGGTAGGGGTAGATGATTTCAATAGTAAATTTTTATTAATTACTGAGCTCCAAATTGTCTTGGGCAACTGTGCTAAGACCATCTTGAGTGGAAGAGAGCATGCCAGAGGGATCAGTGCTCTTACTGTAATATGTGTCTACCAGTATTGTGCAGGACATAAAGCAAATGTTCGGCATAGATTAAAAGGCAGTGAAGTACATTTTTCTGAACTAAAGTGTGCTAGTAGTTGTTGAAAGCAATATAAAGTACATGAACAGAGCATTAACTCTTCTCTGCAGGAAAGCTTAGCTGTCATCTTCTTTTGTTATAGGAAGAGAGAATTCAGGTCAGTTTCACCCATAGCTTTGTCTCATATTGCTTAGGGTACTTTGGATAATTTTAGACAAAATGGAGATGACAAATTATTTGCTTGTATTAATACATATTTTTAAATATACATATTTTTAATTTCAGAGAGAAAGGAAGAGGGAGAGAGAGAGAGCTAGAAACATCAATGATGAGAGAGAATCATGGATTGGCTGCCTTCTGCATGCCTCCCACTGGGGACTGAGCCCACAGCCCGGGTATGTGCCCTGACTGGGAATCAAACCATGACCTCCTGAATGACAGGTCGACACTCAACCACTATGCCACACCGGATGGGCAATACATACTTTTTTAGGACAAACTCTACTGACTTTATATTTACAATAGAAATGTAAAGTTTCCATTGTAAACATATTTATTTAAGTAAAAAGTTGAGTCAATTTAAAGAAAAATATTAGATAATAGTATAAAAAATATGGCAAAACAAAATTTAAGGTGGATTTCAAATGACTAAAGTTTGGAAAACATTGATTTAGATGAACAGGACTGGCTTTAATATCCCGTAATATTAAATTTAGTTGCACTGCCCTAGCTGGTTTGGCTCAGCGGATAGAGTGTCGGCCTGCGGACTCAAAGGTCCCAGGTTCAATTCTGGTCAAGGGCATGTACCTGGGTTGCGGGCACATCCCCAGTAGGGGGCGTGCAAGAGACAGCTGAATCGATGTTTCTCTCTCGTGGATGTTTCTAACTCGCTATCCTCTCCCTCTCCCTTCCTCTCTGTTAAAAAAAAAATCAATAAATTTAGTTGCACTATATACCAGATTTGTGCAGTGATCATCCTGACATCATTTCCTCAAACCTATCATGAGGCTGTCTGGGTGTAGGAGGGTCCAGTCCCAACTGCTTAAAAGAACAATAACAATGAAAAAGGTAAAGTGACCACTGCCAACACTGTTTAGTTCAAATTAGCATAAATTATATTTCTGTTCTTCTGTTATTCACAAGATTAAATTTTGTCACTCTAACAAAACTTGTCATCTCCTAAGGTGAATGTAGGTAGAAGATATAGTAGGGGATGAAGCAGGGGATTATAATTGACCTGTTGCTTCAAATCCTGGTTCTGTAGCATCTTACCATCTGGGTGGGCTCCAGCAAGTCCCCTGGACAGTTGGAATCCAAGTTTGTGTAGCTACAAAAAGGATAATAATACTTTATCTGTAGGGCTGTTTATCTGAGGATTAAATGAGATAATGTGTACATAATGCCCTTACTTGGAGGTAGCACTCACATCAGGCATGGTTCCTGCCTGCCTCTCTGACTCCATCTCCTACAGGAAGCCCTTCTCACTGGGATTCAGCCTCCTCGTTCTCTCACTGTCCCTCGAGTCACCTTCTCAGCACACCTCAGCACCTTTGCACTTTCTTCTGCCTGGAATTCTTTTACCCAGATCATTATGTCTCTGGCTTCCTCCCTTCAAGTAAGCTTTTATTTAAACACTAGAGACCCAGTGCATGACATTTCATGCACTCTGGGCGGGGGGCATGGGGGGGGAGCAGAGGGGTGGCGGGCCTCAGCCCCGCCTGCACCCTTTAGCAGTTGGGAGCCCTCAGGGGGATGTCTGTCAGCAGGGCTTGTGGCTGAGCAGAGCTCCCCCTGTGGGAGCGCACTGACCACCAGGGGTCAGCTCCTGCATTGAATGTCTGCCCCCTGGTAGTCAGTGTGCTTCATAGCGACTGGTTGTTCCTCATTTTGGTTGATTTGCATATTACCCTTTTATTTTATAGGATGATCTCTTCAGAGGCCTTGCCTGATGCCTTATTGAAAACACCCCGAGAGCCATTACCTCTCCCACTTAAATTTTATTTCTAGCACTGATTACTATCTAAAGTGGCATCCAGTATTTATTTGCTTTCTGGGGACTATCTTGCTTATCACCATCATGTTATTATTATTATTAATGAATGAATAAAATGGAGCAATTCTAAAGAAATTTTGAAAAGTCAATACAAAATTGTTAAGTACTAAGTGGAAAGAGATTCTAAACCAGTGTAAAAAATGGTTTGCCCTAGATGGGGAAAGAAAAGAAAAGCATAAGAAATGTTCTTATGCTGTTTCGGTCTTGTTTTCTGATTGAAAGTTAATTGGTGGAACATTCTAACAACTACAGGAAGTCCAGAAAAGACAAAACAGGCAGAGGAGCCTGGGAAGGCTTCAGCAAGGAAAAGATGGGAAGGCACTGGGGGGAGGAGAGGAGGGGAGGGCCCCAAGCTGGCGGTCAGTCTGCCTGGAGCACGGTTGGAGGTCCTCGTGACAGATCCCACTGAACCCACGTGCACCTCCCTGCGGACTGCCTGGTAGTGGCACATCCGTGGTGAGAGGATGGGATGTGAACCTCTCGCACTTTCTGCTTGCCTCATGTCTCCAGTGTGTGTGTGTGTGTGTTTCTTTTCCTTGGCTCCCAAGTCGCATCAGTCCGCTCCTGGTACTTGGCAACCCAGCGTGCTTCCTCCCACTAACGACAAGCCTGTCTGCAAAACAGAACAACATCTTTGAGATGGGGTGTTTGTCTAGGCAGCACGCAGCCCCAGCAGCCCACAGGGGCCCCTCCTTCAAAGGTTTTGCTGAACGGGCTCACCTGATGAAAGCCCGAACTGTGTATGCTTGACTTGATTTACGGGCAACGGCCAGCTCATTAGGCACACTGGCCTGAGGAAGCCAGTCGGCTGTGGGGACAAATGTTTGTGTAGCTCTGTGGTGCCCACAGGACCGTTTGCAGCTTGGGGGCTGGAGCACAAAGGGGGCAGTGATAAGGGGCTCTGGAATCCACGCCTGGCTCAGGGAGCGCTAACTGCCCAGGAGATTGATATCTGGGGTGCAAAGGCTAAAAAAATTAGATTAATTTAGTTCAGCTGAGCTCACTGAAGGATTGGGTTGCAGCTGGTGCTGAAACATTAGCAATCAGCCCTCAGGGGTCAGGGGTCAAGTCTCAAGTTGGAAGGAAGGGAGGAAGATGGATTGCCTCTCTGCACGCCTGCTCCCCAGGAAAAGGATAGCCTACGGAGGCAGCCCGGCATTATAGATAATCCTACAGAGCACCAGTGAGAGAGTAAGTTATGCGTATCTTGGGATATGGCACTGGAAATTGGGAGCACGCTCTTCTAATCCTGGGAAGTTCATGGGGGCCAGCTCCTTTACCAATATTCTCAAGTTAGTCTCTTCCTCCATAAAATAAGACTAAACAATAACAAACATTTTAAGGCAACCTGAAAAACAAGTGGGGTCTTCTATGAATTCTAGTGTTTTATTATGAGAATATTTCCAATATCCCTGATTGTACATAATGATAATTTTCCTGTGGCCCTGGCTCTGTCTCCCAGTTCATCTCCTTAAAAAATATCTTCACCTGAAAGTTTTTCCACAAAAAGTACTTCATGCTCTGTTTGGGTCCTAGGTGGAAAGTCTATTAGACTTCAAATCCCACATCACATACAAAAATGCAACTTTTTCCCCCCCGCAACAGAAACCCATTGCTCTATGTTACTTTTTAAGGGTCCAACTCCGAAGTGAACTCGTTAGTAAATTATCAACTCTTTGCAGTTCTTTTGGTAAGTCTCCTTTAAAAAATCACCACTTATTGCCCTAGCTGGTTTGGCTTAGTGCAGTGGTCGGCAAACTGCGGCTCGCGAGCCACATGCGGCTCTTTGGCCCCTTGAGTGTGGCTCTTCCACAAAATACTGACTTCTGCGCATGGGCCACGAAGTTTCAATCGCACTGTACGTGCACGTCTGCACGTGGTATTTTGTGGAAGAGCCACACTCAAGGGGCCAAAGAGCCACACGTGGCTCGTGAGCCGCAGTTTGCCGACCACTGGCTTAGTGGATAGAGCACCGGCCTGCAGACTGAAGAGTCCTGGTTTCAATTCCGGTCGAAGGCACATGCCCCAGTTGAGGGCTTGACCCCCAGTAGAGGGCATGCAGGAGGCAGCCAATCAATGATTTTCATCATTGATGTTTCTCTCCTTTCCTCTCAGAAATTAATAAAAATATATATATATTAAAAATTACCACTTATTGCCCTGGCCAGTTGCTCAGTGATTAGAGTGTCACCTATACACCTAAGGGTTGAGGGTTTGATTCCTGGTCTAGGGCACATACCTGTGTTGCAGGTTCGATCCCAGGTCCCAGGCAGGGCGCATGCAAGAGGCAACCAATTGATGTGTCTCTCTAACATCCGTGTTTCTCCCTCTCCCACTCTTCTTTCCTCTCTCCCTTCTTTTCACTCTCTCTAAAAATCAATGGAAAAAATATCCTCAGGTGAGAATTAACCAAAGCAAACCAAAGCAATAAAAATTAAAAATTACTTTTTTTTCTGAGTCATGGGTGCAGGGCCCATTTCACATTTTATTGCACTTTTTCCACAATCACTGAATCCTGCTGGGCTGTGCCCCAGGGCTCTGGAGGCAGCGTCTGGAAGGTGAAGCTGCACAGCAAGCCATTCCCACAGAGGGGCTGCCCGAGGGACCCGTGGGGATGACCTAGTGGCCATGGTTGGGAGAACCCATGAGGATTGAACTCCACCCAGCGCCCACTTAGGTGGCCCTCAGGTCTCCACACCGCCTCCTGGATGCTGCCCCCAAACAGGGTAAAAATTACTATTTATTGAACATTTACTGTCTGCCAAGCACTGTGCAAATTATATCTATATTAAGACTAATAAATAATGCCACTCCCTTTCTCCAAAGAGTCCAGGTTAGGGTGATAAGGAATTTCAAGATTAAATGTTGTTAATTAAATGTTCAGCCAGTGGTGATAAAGTAAACCCTGATAAGGTCCAGACTGTGAAACTGACCATGGAAAATGGAAGAAACAAAAACTAGGGGGATAAAGGCTCTCTCCTCAGAATGTTTCTCATTCAGATAGATTGAGGCTGGTACAAAAGAGATCACAGGCTTTTAACACTAGAAAGACCGAAACTTAGTATATACCTATACCTATATTGCCCCAAAGCAGTCAAAATGACTGCATTGTGAAAGAATAATATCGGAGCACTCTTCACTTATGTTCCTTAGCTTTTCCAATAACTCACTTCTATTCGACATTTCTTTCATGAATTTAGGGCGCAAAAGAAATAAAATAAACAACTTATTAGAACAAGTATCACTGCATAAAGATTCGAATAACAAGTACTAGTTTAGCTTATTGAGCAACTGCAACTTATCAAGTATCGACAATTTATCATGTACTTGTATGTTATCATGTGACGGTAATCGAAAAAAAAAAGAAAACTGTTATTTCAATACAGAGCCGAACTGGTCATATAAGAAATTTACTCAGTTCAATAATAAGAGTCATTTGATTATTTAAAATTTCCCCAAGCAGTCAAAATGACTGCTTTTGGGCAATATAGGTATAACACACACATATATATACATATACCGGAAATGAAGGAGGGGGGAGGTAACTACAGTTATTAATAAACGCATTTATATGTTGTACAAAAAGTCACAAAATTCTAAGACATTGTGTCCTTATATACATAATTGTTTTTCTAATTGAAATTAAAAAGCAGTCAAAATGACTTTCTTGGGCAATCTAGTGTTAAAGCAGAGAACTGCCAACAGGTACCTCAAAGCTGGCAGGGTCTTTGGGGATTGCTGTGTTGCAGGTTGAATAAAGACTGATTGGGAACCAGAAGACCAAGATCGCAGCCCTAGTTCATTCATTGATCAGTCCCAGGATCCGAGGCAAATCGCTTCTTCCTGAATGTTTCTCATTTGTAAAACATAGATATCAAACGAGGTAATATACAGGGAATTACACTGAAAATAAAGAAATTAGTTAATAAAGCCTTAAGCCCCTGAGGAAATTATTTTCCAACAATTTTACATCCCAGAAAGGTTTTAGATTTCCAAAGTCACACATTGACTAAGTAGTGAAGCAGAGAACCAACCCTCATGTCTCCCAACCACCAACTCAGTTCCTGTTCCGGCACACACTCCACATCCCTGAAATGACTGGGAGAAGTCCAGGTCCTTCATGGAACTCAGAGTGAAATCAAGGAATAGCCACAAACCACTATTTAAATAGAGCCACAAAATCAAACATTTACAGAGGACAAAATTAACATTCCTGGATCAGATTCAGTGGCAAGCAAAAAGGTGAACTACCAGAACTGCTTTGCCACAGAAATGTGTTGGATGATAGGAGGTTCGCTACTTCTCAGAAAACAGGAATCTCATTTCAGTGGCCCCGTAGTCAACCAGCACAGAACTGCAAGAAGGAAGCCTTCTGTCCAAAGATGACTAGTGATAGCATGAAAGAAGCCATGATTAACGTTAAGCAAGCTGCGCCTGTTGAGTTGTAATGCAGAAATCAGACTTTAGAACAGGAGTTTTAAGCCCAAATAAGTGCCTGTGAGGATGGGAAATTGCATCAGTGAATGAAACAGGCTGGGGGTATGTTTGAACTGTGGCAAATCGGAAAGAATATGTCATATCTCTACTCAGCTCTGGCCAATTGTAGTCATGTCGGAATGTGTGACCAGTGTGATTTGAGCTTATCATTTTTCAAGAAAAGACAGAAATTAGGATTTTTATGTAAATCCCCTCAATTGATTGCAATACTTATAATTTTAAAACACCCTTCAGGCCAAACAAAACACAGGCTTCTAAGCATCGTTTTACAACCTTTGCTCCTAAAGATGGAGAAGAAATAGAAGAGCTTTGGAATTAAAAGAGCAAGAAGCTGAACATGGATTACCAAGGTCTGAAGTTGGGTGGGGAAGAAATAAGAATGAAATTTTCCAGGAGGAGGAGGAGAGCCGAGCCCAGGCTGTTAGGTAATATAGCAAACATATTTTTAATGGATTGATGCCGGGGTCCAGCCCCAGCGGGTCCAGGGGTCCCCAAAGGTGTGGACGGAGTCGGCGAAGAAGGAAGGGCATGGAGACAGCGTTCAGTTGATCAGCAACCTAGCCAGGATCTCTAGCCCGGATCTCCAGAGAGGTTCTGCTTCGGATCTCCAGCGAGGTTCTGTAGCCATGTTCCCTCGCTAGGTTCTCCAGCCAGGTTCTGTCCAGGCTCTCCAGTCAGGTTCAGTGTCCAGGTTCCAGTCAGGTTCTCCTGCCAATCTCTGTAGTCAGGTTCAGTCCAGGATCCCTTGCCATGTTCTCCCGCTAGGCTCTGTCTCTAGGCTCCGAGGCCAGTCCCTCTCCAGGATCCTCCGGCATGCTCTCTCCAGCAAAGTTCTTCTGTCTCTAGGCTCCGTGTGGGTTCTGTCTTCTTGATTCTGTTCTAAGTTCTGAGTCTTTCTGTCTTGTTACAACTGTATTTATACCAGTTGATTTAATCCTATCAATCTCTATTACAAAGGTTAGGGCGTTTCTTATCTCCATTCCAGGGAGAAAAGATTATGTAGTTTAAGCATGATTGTTCGTATTTAAAGGGATTAATTACCCGCCTGGCACTTAGTTGAGGGGTTTTATTCCCTCCCTAACTTCAGGGGAAAATCCCTACCTGGGGATTCAACCTTTCTCGGAGAGGTGACCTTGGTTAAAACACAGCTCCAAGAAGGTGAGCAAACATATTAAGAACCGTATGCCATATATGCCAGGTCCCTTGAAACAGCAAGGATGGACCGGCTCCCGGCAAATTCACCCTTTTTTATTTTTTAAAAGCAAGCATTAAAAAGAAAAACCTCAAATGCTCTCTTATATCCATTTTAAGAGTAGGATTGGCGCTTTCCACTATTACCTGAGTTCTGATCTATCATCCCAGGGAGAGCTTGCCAATCCTGCACTTTCCCAGGGTAGAAAGGCTGCAGTGGGGTTAAGGATAAGGCTCCTTGGGCCTACCTTCTCCCATGCCATTACATTTACCTTTCCTTCCTCAGAAAAGCATGGACATACTTCTTGTATAAAATGTTCTGTCTGACTGGGAGTAACCTTAATTCCTCTGCTAGCAAGCATATGTGTTAAAAGATCAATACAGAGTCTTTTTTCTTTAGACTCAGTATGGCACATCTTCTTAATCTAAAGATCAATACAGAGTCTTTTTTCTTTAGACTCAGTATGGCACATCTTCTTAATCTAAAGATCAATACAGAGTCTTCTTTCTTTGGACTCAGTATGGCACATCTTCTTAATCTAAAGATCAATACAGAGTCTTCTTTCTTTGGACTCAGTATGGCACATGTTCTCAATCTAAGTTCTGTACTATCCACCTTCTTACCCTACTTATCCTCTATAGGGGGGTTTGTAGCACCCTGGTGGAGTCCTATCCGTCCTGAGTGTGGAGGTTCTCAATGGGGGGGCTTACCTAAGGGAATCCTGTTCCAGGGGTTCCCAAAGGTGTGGACGGAGTCGGCGAAGACTATCCACCCTCTTCCTACGGTGGAGTCTGATCCGTCCCGAGTGTGGAGGTTCTCAATGGGGCGGCTTACCTAAGGGAATCCTGTTCCAGGGGTTCCCAAAGGTGTGGACGGAGTCGGCGAAGACTATCCACCCTCTTCCTACGGTGGAGTCCGATCCGTCCCGAGTGTGGGGCGCTTACCTAGGGGTCCCTGTTCGGGCGCCATATGCCGGGGTCCAGCCCCAGCGGGTCCAGGGGTCCCCAAAGGTGTGGACGGAGTCGGCGAAGAAGGAAGGGCATGGAGACAGCGTTCAGTTGATCAGCAACCTAGCCAGGATCTCTAGCCCGGATCTCCAGAGAGGTTCTGCTTCGGATCTCCAGCGAGGTTCTGTAGCCATGTTCCCTCGCTAGGTTCTCCAGCCAGGTTCTGTCCAGGCTCTCCAGTCAGGTTCAGTGTCCAGGTTCCAGTCAGGTTCTCCTGCCAATCTCTGTAGTCAGGTTCAGTCCAGGATCCCTTGCCATGTTCTCCCGCTAGGCTCTGTCTCTAGGCTCCGAGGCCAGTCCCTCTCCAGGATCCTCCGGCATGCTCTCTCCAGCAAAGTTCTTCTGTCTCTAGGCTCCGTGTGGGTTCTGTCTTCTTGATTCTGTTCTAAGTTCTGAGTCTTTCTGTCTTGTTACAACTGTATTTATACCAGTTGATTTAATCCTATCAATCTCTATTACAAAGGTTAGGGCGTTTCTTATCTCCATTCCAGGGAGAAAAGATTATGTAGTTTAAGCATGATTGTTCATAGTTAAAGGGATTAATTACCCGCCTGGCACTTAGTTGAGGGGTTTTATTCCCTCCCTAACTTCAGGGGAAAATCCCTACCTGGGGATTCAACCTTTCTCGGAGAGGTGACCTTGGTTAAAACACAGCTCCAAGAAGGTGAGCAAACATATTAAGAACAGTATGCCATATATGCCAGGTCCCTTGAAACAGCAAGGATGGACCGGCTCCCGGCAGATTGAACCTATGCATATATATTATATGTAAAATGTACACAAAAATAAAGCAGAATCTCCCATCTGTCTTATTTTTAATGAAAAAGATATACACTATGAATATAATTAGGAAATAAATCTTTAAAGGCTAGGCAGATGTTTTCTTCCTAAGCTGGACTATATTATTCCCAGCTAGTGGTTCATAACTATTCTGTGGAGCGATATTTTGAGTTAAACTGTCCATTAATGAAATATACTCTTGGTTTTTTTTAAGTGTTTAGTCAAAGCTGTAACTCCACAAAAAGGAGAATAAGAACGTTTTAAGTTGCTTATAACAGGCAGTCTAAATGAAATTTTTAAAAAATGCTGCACCTTTAGAAGTGGCCAGAGTTCTTTCTGAATAACTCCACTGACTTCGGGTATTTACGTTGGCTTTTAAATGCTGGCTTCCATTCTTCCAAAATGATGAGGACAAATAAGACGAGAAATGTTATAGTCAGAAGGTAATTTTATTAATTAGGCTATTTGCTTATCTAGACTGAATCAAGGAGTCATTTGCCCTAAAATAGTGTTTTCAAAATTACAAAACAAATAAAAGCTTTAAAAATACCTTTTTGTTTTTCAGAAGGTTTCATAGAACATGAAGGCTCAGGGTTGGAAGCAGATATGGCTAAGTTACCCATCTGATGCTTAAATTCTTTAGTGCTAGTTAATTGGAGATCATTTTCCAAATTTTGGCAAAATTTATGTTTTTCCAAAAGCACACACCTGGAAGCATTCACAGAAAATATATGTGTAAATAAATTTCACCTTGGGTACCTGTCCTTCTAGAACAGCTTTGCTTTCTGTGTTTTATGATTGATGGTGGTGACTTAATTTAAATATATGAGAGTCAGGACTGCAACTTCTCTGACTTTGGGACTCCAGCCTACATTGCATCTTGATCGAGAATCTACTGTGCTTCTCTCTAGTGGTGGCAAACAAAGACACAAAAATAAAAGATCACTCTGTAAAATCCAGGTGAATTTCTTCAAACCATTTCTAACTGGCTTTCCAGATGTACTCATGTTGAATATATTTACATTTCTAGTTACTACTTTAAAATGACATTTCCCTGGAAGAAGGTGAACAACACTTTTTAAAAAAATGCCCTTGCCAGTTTGTCTCAGTGGTTAGAGTATTGACCTGATGAACAAAGGGTCTCGGTTTGATTCCCAGTCAAGCCTGTACCTTGGTTGCAGGTTTGATCCCCAGCCTGATCAGGGCTTGTGCAGGAGGCAACCAGTCGATGTGTCTTTCTCCCATCTTTCTCTCTCTCTCTCTCTCTCTCTCTCTCTCTCTCTCTCTCTCTCTCTCTCTCTCCTCCCTCCTCGCTCCCTTCCTCTCTCTCTCTAAAGATCAATGGAGCCGAAACCAGTTTGGCTCAGTGGATAGAGCATCCAGGTTCAATTCCGGTCAAGGGCATGTACCTTGGTTGCGGGCACATCCCCAGTAGGAGATGTGCAGGAGGCGGCTGATCGATGTCTCTCTCATCGATCTTTCTAACTTTCTATCTCTCTCCCTTCCTCTCTGTAAAAAATCAATAAAATATATTTTTAAAAAAAGGATCAATGGAAAAAAATATCCTTCCAGGAGCATTTAAAAAAGAACACCCACATTTTGAAGGAAAAGAGAAAAAGTTCACTGAGCAAGTCCTGCTCTATCCCTAAGAGAATGGACTTACTACTCTGACAACTTCACAGTTAAGCCTCTTTAAATTTATGAGGACTTCAGGGAAATGCATATAAAAATGGTACATTGTACTATACTGTGGCTTTAGTTTACAGTGGGGTATTTTCTTTGTGCAGAGTTTATTGTACTCTCCTACACAACTATGAGAAAAAATTCAAAAAGCTCTTCAGTCAGTATTCAGCGTAATCTTTATTACATGCTAAGATAGATATGATATCTGGAAGACAGTAGTTCCCAAGTTAAAACATATAAAATGGACTCAAATATTCAAATATTATATATAAATTCCCTTTTCTAATAATAATTCAGAAATGCATCTAATAAAGTAAAGTCAAATGTATTTTGCCATATTGTATAATCACTGTCATATAAAAAAATAGCTTGAGATTTAACTTAAAGGAACAGTTTTCAAATAAGATAATTTATTAAAAGTGCAAATAAGATAATTCCTTGAGTAAGAATTTATTTTCTTTCTCTCTGTGTTCTTTTTCCATCCATGAAATTTAAGTTGTTTCACTAAGTTATAGATAGATCTCTCCTTTTCAATTGACCACTTGCTGTTAACATCCCTTTAAAGGTAAAATATTTCACTGGGAGATGGGAGCAATTATAGTAATCACATGACTAGTTGGTACTTTTTTGAAGAGGATAGCAATTCCTAGAGTCAAATTACATTTGGTTAATAAAACCTCTTCTCTCGTTGATGATTATGTATTTTTATCATTCTAGTTTTCTTATCTATAAATTAGATTTTCCTGATAACTTCTATACCCTTGTGATTTAGAATACTTTGCCTTCACCTAGGTAATATGTAAAATTTATAAAAATTTTGATATTTATCTGATCTAATGATACAGGTGCTACACATAGAGTTTTTCTAATGTCAAACTGTCAATGAAACACATAGGTACCTCTAATTCATGAATTTATTCTTGTGTTACAGGATTCCAAAAGCCCACCAGACCAAAATATATTATTAAAGATGTCCAAGGAGAAGCATCTCCAAACAGGAGACAAGATTCATCAGACAGGTACACTGTTCTGTTGCTCTTGCCCTATACCCGTACATCAAAAGATGTGGGTTGTTAAGGTGATTGAAGGGAATTATGAATGGCAATGGAAGGAAGCATTAACTTCTGTTGACATAAATATTGCCTGGCAGGCATCGTGACTTCATTATGACCTCTATCATCCTTGTACAGCCCTGCGAATAGCCAACTGGCTATGGTGACCAAGGGGCAGGGGTGTTGACCCTGTTAACGTTAATAACTAATTTAGTTTAGACTGCAATCTTTATCTCTACAGGCTGAGAATCACTTTTATCTAGCAGGAAGTTCAGAAATGTGTTAGGAACAAACCTAATGTCCAGTTGACCCACTCCGGGAAGTACACATCTGGGTGGGGTGGGGTTCAAATGGGAGTGCCATGTGCGGGGAGTCAACATTCAGGGTTGGGGACAAGGCATCACTGAAGCTGGTGCTAAAGACTAGAAAATAATTCATGAGGCAGGGAACCCAGGAGCATCCAGATACATAGCCAAGAGGATGAGCTCTGACAGCAGAGAAGGGTGCAAAGGTCCCACAGAAGCTACTTCCCCTTCACTCTCTTGATAGTCCCATTCCCACCTTCATGAGAATGAGATGAGGGTTGTTAAGATACTTAAACCAAATTGTGAATTGTGAAATGACAATGGAAGGATGTTTTTATTTTTGTTTTTACTAAAAATTGCTTAAAATGTGCTCTCTTAAACAAGATTTAAATTATGCATAATTTGCCCTCATGGACCAGGGATGGACAAGGGTTTTGGGTAACACTGGCTGAATATACAGCTACCTCTGGTTTGCATTATGCACAGCAGAGCCCATGGAGAAAACACTGCCATATGGTGACGGTAGCCTCAGAGGCTTATTCCAGAGTACTCTTTTCCTAAAGCTATGGCAATAGTCTGGGTACCTATATAAGAACTTGATTTCTGTCTTCCCACTCAATAATCTTGCTGTATAACAAATAAGTACCAGTCCCAAGCTGATGTCCATGCCCTGCCACCTGCTGAGTGATTTACTTAGAAACAAGAATGATGCCAAAACCGGTTTGGCTCAGTGGATAGAGCGTCAGCCTGTGGACTGAAAGGTCCCAGGTTCGATTCCGGTCAAGGGCATGTACCTGGGTTGTGGGCATATCCCCAGTAGGAGATGTGCAGGAGGCAGCTGATCGATGTTTCTCTCTCATCGATGTTTCTAACTCTCTATCTCTCTCCCTTCCTCTCTGTAAAAAATCAATAAAATATATTTAAAAAAAAAAAAAAAGAAACAAGAATGAGTTTGTTCGAATCCAACCACAGCAACCATCTGAGGCAAAACTCATGCAATCACTATGGCCTGTCCCCTTCTTTAGTGACCCATCTCTCCTTTTCTGATACCTTCTTCAAAGCATCATTGTGCTTTCCTGGCCACACAGTTCTTCCAACCACCACGTCATTACTCAGGGCAACGTGGTTTAATTTGAACTTCCACAGCTTCCTCCTCCAATCAAATTTTATTTGCCCAATTTTCACTTTCTTTGGGGTCTTCCTTGAAGACAAGTCATGGAGAAGAGTGAAGCTCCATGAAAGAATTAAACCTACGACTTTGGACACATTAGCACAACTTTCTAACCTGCTAAGCAAAAAGACCATCTCTTTAAGTCCAGTACAAACACCTTGTCCTTATGTGCTCCAGCCCCCATTGCAGGAGGAGAAACTTGTGGTGGTATGTTCAAAGACTGAAATAAAGGAAAGAAACCTTAAGCCAGGCAAATTGGAAATAAATATTATTTTTATCTAAGGCTGTACCAGTGTGAAACATCTTTTTTCAAGAAACAAAGTTTGCTCTGAGTTCTCACAAAAAGTCAGCAATGGTAACCCTTATTCCACACCTCCCATAAAAGAAGTGGAGGCTTTTTCTCAGATTGTAAACTCAGCATTATTTAGAATCTCTCCTGAACTTCTAGCAATCTACTGTTCAAAAACAGTTACGTTTCCAGATCAAAAATAGAGTGGTTTAAAAAAATATTTCTGGAAACTTTGTTTGCCTAAATAAAAGTTTAGAAATCATAATTTGATCATTTAAATTCTTTATGGCATTTGCCTAAAATATATCTCAATGCCTGCATGGCATTTTAAAATGACTGGAATGATGATTATGGCCATTGGAGGCAGGAACTCACAAATGTCATAGCAGTATATACAACTGGCTTTGACCTTCCTGAGCGAAGCCAGGAGATGCACAGAAATTAAATATCTGAATCAAAGGCATAAGTCGCCTAAGGTTGATGTGGTTCGTGACCTTTCTCAAAGCATTTGGGAGGAGAAATGGACAAATCAAGAGTAGGCTGGCAACAGAATCCTTTTCACACAGCGGAGAGTCCTCTCTGTTTATTCAGTGATCCTTCCTTCCTCTCTACAATTTATTTTTTTTTTATCAAAGTTGGGTACTAGCTTTCCAGAGTATTCACTTTGTGTATCAAATGAGGGAAGTAACCTTAACTAGCCTGTTCTCTAGATGCACGTTACTTATTTCATAAGGAATTCTAGAATAACTATTGCAAGGAGATAATTCCCTAACGCGAACTTGCCTCGCTTGCCTGTTGGGGCCCTCGGTAGCGTTCATGGTGCTGGTCTCTGTCTCAACATCGGCTGGCTCCTTGGGAGAAAGAGGCTGACATGTTTCCTCAGGGAGGTTTTGCCACCTGTACCCACTGGAAATCTGTGAATTCCCTCCTTTCTAGACGTTCTAGTAAGTCTCTGCATATATCCTCCTTGTTCCATTTCTTTTTCCTTGTACTTGATCAAAAAAGTAAAAAAATTCATTAACTTTGGAAGTTATTTAAGATTGGAGATTATAAGTATTCCTTCTTTATGTGGGAAAATGGTAGTTCCTGTGTTTCTGTTTAATAACAACCCATTCCTAATTATAAAAATAATATCCTATATTTGAGCATAAAAGGGGAAAAAAATCTCTCAACACCCAGAGACAGCTATAGGTCATCTGGTGTGTGTGTGTGTGTGTGTGTGTGTGTGTGAACTCATACTGAAAATATTATTTTGAATCCAATATATTATATATAGTATGGTAATTTGCTCACATAATTAAAAAACATTTTGTATAAATGGTATTTAGCAGCCACATACTATTCCATTGTATGTTTCTCCTACTAGATTGAAGCATAAGAGATTACTGGCATTCAACCTTTTTAACCTACAAAAAGTGGCAGTTTGACCTGTTTCAACCTACTAAAATTGATTTAAAATCTGTTCCCCAGTTATCAGACATTATATCTAGTTTTTTAAAAACTGTTAAGTAACTGACCTATGGACATTTATGAACACATTTATATTTTTTTATTGTTTTATTGCTTAAAGTATTATAAAGGGTATTACATATGTGTCCTTCCCCCCCCGCCCCGCCCTTGACAATCCCCTGGCCTCCTCTACCCCCCAGTGTCTTATGTCCATTGGTTATGCTTATATGCATGCATACAAGTCCATCGGTTGATTTCTTACCCCCCTCCCTCCTGTTCACATATTTAACCATTTCCTCAGAATAATTACCAGAAAAAGAAAGAATTGATTTGGAAGATATGAAAGTGTCTTTGGTGAAGTTTAGAAAACTATACAATGACAATTTGATACCATCTTTGATTTACTATGAAAAGCATGTCAATTTTCCCATTGTGAATAATTCATTTCTATGAAAAATATATGTGTGGATTTGCCTTATTTCTTCAGCAAAGCAGATTTTTGTTTGTTTTGTTTTGTTACTATCCTCATTTAAAATATATTTTCTTGCCCTAACCAGTTTGGCTCAGTGGATAGAGCGTCAGCCTGTGGACTCAAGGGTTCCAGGTTCGATTCCGGTCAGGGGCATGTACTTTGGTTGTGGGAACATCCCCAGTAGAGAGTGTGCAGGAGGCAGCTGATCGATGTTTCTAACTCTCTATCCCTCTCCCGTCCTCTCTGTAAAAAATCAATAAAATATAAAATATATATATTTTCTTTTACTGTCTTTGAAGTCATTTAATCACCAAATAAATTTTGAGTATAGCTCAATTGTGAAAGGGGCTGGTTTATTAAAAAGATAAATTAAATTATTAAACCCTTAGTCAGAGTGATCAAGAAAAAAAATGATATACAAGTTGCCAACATCTGTTATTAAAAGAGTAGGAATCACTGTGGATCCTACAGACATAACAGTGTTAATAAGAGTATTATGAATTACTTTATACCAATACATTTGACAACCTGAATGAGATGGACAGATTCTTAGAAAACACTAACTATAAAACTTAACAAGAACAAATAAAAAAACCTAAAGAATCCTATATCTTAAAGAAATTATAGGAACAAATCTTCTTATAGTAAATATGTACTATATATTATACACCAATTGTAACCAAACAAACTAAAATAAACAAACAAAATAAACAAACAAAAACTGAAATAATACTCCAGACGCCAATTATGTCACTGGTGATTTCTATCAAACATTTAAGAAAAAAGAATCATCACAAACTCCTCCAGGGAAAAAAAGGGAAGAGAACACTTCTCAGCTCATTTTTGATACCAATATTATCCTATACCAATAGATGTTATAAGAAAATAAACTATAGGCCAATATCACTCATGAACATAGACACACAAAGCATTAAATAAGAGTTGGAGATGAATTAAACATAGAAGTAAAGAGAGGTGTTAAGGATCTCTATGTTTCCTGGCCAGTGCAAATGGATGGAAGAAAGTTCCAGAAAAGTTCCAGATTTGAAACCAAGATGATGAGTTCAGTTTAGATATAACCAGCCGAATGTGTCTTCAAACTCTAAGAGAAGCAATAAAATATATACACCACTCAGAGGACTTAATTTAAAGTAAAGTATAGTGAGTCAGTACTGGCTGTGGTTCAAACCACCTAGGTAGAGAGGATGACATGGAGAGAGAACAAAACTTGGGACTGAGCTTACGAAAAATAAAAAATGTAAAAGCTGGATTAATCAGGATAAAACTAGAGGAAAGGATAAAACTGGAGAAAAAGGAAAAGGAATGGTTAGCAAGATATGGGGGGGGGGGAGACCATTATTTTATCTAAGAGACTAAGGGGAGAGTCATCAAAAAGTACCTTTTGTGAAAAACAATGCTCTAAAAATATTTATTTCATGAATTGAAATATAATCTCAAAAATAGGAGAAACTATAAAAAGAAATAAAGTCAAGTGAATAAGAAAAAGTAAGTGAAAGTAATTTTAAACATCAGAGACGATGTCATGCAGAGTGTGCCTTTTCCAAAAGAAAGTGATAATTAAAATTTTTATTTAATTTTTTTACTTCTTGTCCTAAATTCTACTTTTTGTGATAATAATTTTACTAATGCTATTTTATTTTTTTCAATTGTAATTAATTTACAATTTTAATATTTCCTCTTCCAGTTTTTCTTTCTATTCTATTTTGTTGCTATAGTTATAACTATAGGAAATATTTATAATATGCAAAGGAATGGTTTTGATGGAAATAAAAAAATCTTCTTTTGATTATCTGATAAATATAGAAAATACACCAAAAATGTTAAACAGTGATCATCTCTGAGTGTTTAGATTTCAAATACAGTTTTCATGCATCTTCATATGAAATAAATAGTTTTAAATAAGGTATAAAGGATCCGTGCAATTTAAAACAAGGAGACAGTGTTCTCTACCTATGCTATTTTCTTATTGATCATTTGTTTTCCTCATTTTCAGTTGTCTGCTACAATGTTTTAAACTTTTTTTACTAGATTTTCTACCTTTTCAAACTTACTTAAAGTCACTCTGTATATATTATGTTTATTTCATCTTTTTTGTTATACATGTTGCCCATAATTTCTCCCAGCTTACCATTTTATTTTAATTTTTTTCATGTCATTAGCCATATAAAAGTTTTAATTTGTATTATGAAATCTGTTAGACCTTTGCTAAGTGTCTTACTGGTTTTTATCAAATATTATTTTAATAGTAAATGTGTTAATAAATTCATTAGATGATTGGTTACAAAACCTGATTGAAAGCCATGAAGCAAGCAATCTACACTAATAAAAGAGAAAGATGCAAATTGACCGTACCTTTGAGATGCCCACCAGCCAATCAGGAGTGAGTATACAAATTAACCCAACAAATATGGCAGGTTAATTTGCATGTGCAGGTGCCTAGCGGTGGGGGTGGGGCGGACACTTGCATCATCACCACGGTGACGACGCAAACCTTGCACACCACCCCAGCCACTCCAGGCCTCTGGGCAGCGTGGGAAGGTGGAAAGGAGTCTCAGGCCAGAGCAAAGGCCATGCCAGCAGCCATGGGAAGGAAGGCCAATTCTTGCACGAATCTTTGTGCATTAGGCCTCTAGTTGTTTGATAACATTCTAAAAGTTCACAATGTTTTGTAAGCAATATACTAAATGCAAGCAATATGATTTCATATAGGTAAACACTTTGGAAACAAAGATTGAAAACATAAAAACAGTTCTCTTTGTGTGGTGTAATTATGCATGACATATTTTCTTCATGCTTTTCTGTATTTTTCAGTTTTGTTTCCTGCAATGTACATAGAAATGGCTTTTATAATAAGAAAAAAAGCTAAAATAAGTTACTTTGAAAATAAAAGCAACTCATATGAAAATGATTATAATAAAATGGTATATAAGATTAAGTTACTGAATAAGTGAGGATTAAGGAAAAGAGAGGCTAATCTTAATGGCTCTAAAGTTCTTACTCTGAAAGCCAAAAGCATGGTAAAACCCTTGACAAAGGTGTGAAGAGAGTCCACTGTGAGACAAAACCAGAGAGTTCTACCTTAGAAATGTTGAGTTTCTGCTGACAGTGCACTGTCCACACATAAATCATTTGGAAATTTGGGACTGGAATTCAAAGTGAGAGATAAAGAAATAAGAAGTAAAATACAGAGATTCTGATAATAGATGATTCTACAAAAGATATACCAAGAGAAGATATCTGAGGCCCAATCCTTAAGAATGGGTTCCATTGGAAGGATAGGAAGAACACCTAGCTAGAGGCAGAGCTGAGGAGGGAGAACCTGACGACACAGACCTGAGCCATCCATTGGTGAGTAATGTCCACAGAGAAGTTTTCATTGAGCGTGTGAACATGCTGCCATGGTCAAGAATGTGATTTTATTTCCACTCTCCTACTTCTGAGTGGGAATAAATATGCCAGAGTGTCTCTATCATCTTTCATCCTAAAGGTCCCCACCAAATTCTTACAACCAATATGTATCATCCAAATCAAGAATAACAAGGAACATTAGGGGACATAAATCAGGAGAGTTAGATTTGGGTGCTCCTGGGACAATGAAGTTCTATATTTAAAGACAAGGAGGAACAACATTTGCTCTTATTTTCTGGCACCTCCACAAAAGGAGCGAGATTTCTCAATGACCTGCGACTGATTCTGGAGAGAAAAGGACTGAGGGGGGTGGGAGGATGGGGAGAGAAAAGAATCAAAGTAATGACAGAGAAAGCCTGAATTGCCCATTACTTAGAAGGGCATGGAAGACAAAAGATTTGTTCTCTGAAGACCCATGTCCAGGTAGACATCTGAAAGCCCTTTCACAGGTCTTTAGTGAGATCTGAGAGGGTCACCTCCCTCTTGCCTAGAAAATGTCAACAGAAATGCTAGGCATTGCTGGGCAGCTCTGTGTGGGCTCGCCAAGGCCGTGGGCTACACCGGGGTGACCAGTACTCCCGTGAGACCAAAGCTGGCTAAGTCGCTCTTCTCCTGTCCACAAGATGTCTGGATGTTTTTATTTTGCTTTCCCCCCCAGTAAAGATAAAGAGGATAAACAAGGGCGCTTTATTTTTTCTTTTTCAGGAAGTTAGGAAAAGATCAGGCTCTCTAGAGGAGAAACAGATGGAGTCAGAGGATTTGGACACATTTTTAAAAAAATACTAACAAAAGAAAGAAGTATATAGATCCAGACCTGAAAACAAATTTAAACATTTCTCAATGAGACTTATGAAAGATATATATTTTTTTGCAATGAAATGCATACCTGCCCCAATGACATGATAACAAATCATTGTCTGATTGGATATCTTATGACAGGTTTTCCTAGGGACAGAGCAAAAGAGTCACGGGTCCGCCCCATTGATACCACTTAGATAAGTGGAAGGCAAAGAAAAACAAACCTCAGTGGTAATAACTGGAGCAACCGCCTCCTCAGGAAAAAAAGGGCTCATGCATTTTTCCCTTAAATTCAAAGTGAAAAACAAATATTAAAAATGGCCCCAAATTTGGTTTTTTAAAACTACAGTTGCTCTTGGACACAGGTAACAAGGACAGTTTGTTCATTGCAAAAAGCCTAATAAATTTAAGGCACCAAATATGTAATTGGAAGTTTGCTATCATTTGGAAAGACCTTTTTTAAAAAAAGCACAGGCATCCACCAGCAGTAGGTTGGTGTCAAGCAAACAGCCAAGGCAAATAGCAGTTGCTTACGATTTGGCGTGCAGGTGGTAGGGCCATCAAACCACTTTTTGGTGAAGTTCAGACTCCTGAGGCATGCCTGAGGGCAGGGCAGTTGGAAGGTGAGGTGGCACAGCTACAACGGAACTGTGGAAGGAATGCCAATGCATGTATTGGGGTTGGGGGCAGAGAATTTTTACAATGTTTGAATCTAAATAACAAAGGCAAATAGTTCTTCAGCAGACATTGATAATGGCTGATGTTGATTACATAGTTAGTATGTACCAGATACATGCTAAGCAATCTAAATGTCATATTGAAGTCTCAAAACAACTCAGTTTTATTGATGAGCATTCTAATTTTAGTGAGATAGAGTAACTCACCTATATTACATAACTAGAAGCAGAACTAACAAGGAAACATCAGTCTGTCTTCAATGTCACACTTCTTAAAGCCACCACCTCTTCCCCACCACACAGCCACTGAAATGAAAGGGTTGTATTTGCATCAATTTTGTTTTTATTTTCTGAGATACAGGGAGAGCTGCTTCCTTGTCCCTCTTTTTTTAATTTATTTAATTTTATATATTTTTTATTGATTTCAGAGAGGAAGTGAGAGGGAGAGAGAGATAGAAACATCAGCGATGAAAGAATCTTTGATCGGCTGCCTCCTGCATGCCCCTCGTTGGGGATCAAGCCCACAACCAGGGCATGTGCCCTTGACCAGAATCGAACCCGGGACCCTTCAGGCCACAGGCCAACGCTATATCCGCCGAGCCAAACCGGCTAGGGCATCCCTCTTCTTTGTAGAATTCACTAAGAATAAAATGATATGTTCAAAATGGCTGAGATAAGCTTCTTGACTGAGGAAGAGACAATCTGAATGTTTCTGCTTCTTTTGAGTTGTGCTTATGTTTTGCTTTTTCTCACAGCCAATATTTAAAGCCAAAAAAAAAAATGGTTAGAAGATTTCAGGTTGTGTGGTTTCAGTGGGCACTCCCAAAGCAAGCAGAAGAGGGGCCGTAAATAAAGCAGACATGCAGAGGGTGCTGTGGTAAGACGTGCTGGGGTTTACCCTCATGTTCAATGGATCCCCTTTCTCAGATGCTCTCCTGACTTCCACCAAACACATCACAATTGCCCCTACAATGCTTGGAGGTGAAAAAGAGGTTGAAAAAGTATCCCACAATAATGGGCTTTTCTCCTTCTTTCTCTGCTCGTTTAGCTCTAACAGGAGACTCGCTGACAAAGTGTGTGTGTGTGGGCATTTGTGTATGCACATGTGCATTAGTGTGTGTCTGTGTGTGTGCGCATACATGTATGTGTATCTATTACCCCATACATGTATATGTATCTATTGCCCCATGATGCTTGCTGCTGCTTATCCTGTTCCTGGGCCTTTCCTAGAACTTATCTCAGGCAGAGGATTGGAAATTAAGTACAAGGAAAGAAGGACTAAGGCTACTTCCCAACAATAGTTTTAACAAAAACAATAGAATGTTGACTAATGTGCACTGTCTCATGAAATGTTTGGGAACATTCAATCCCTTGCATATACACAGTTAATAAAGGGTGCATAGCTCATTCATGACTGACTTATCCTGATACCTCAGTTATTAAATATTGTGCCATACTAATTTCAGATGTCAGTTGCAAAGGGGAAAACGAATGTAGTATCACATGTAGAGAGAGTTCCTACATTTATGAGAAATGTCAAAATCAGCTCTCCACGCCTCTCCACCTACTCCATGTCTTGGAGACTGACCTGTATGATCCTGTCTCCTTCTCCACCTGATGCTCTCCATCGGGGTTCCAGGAACTCCCCCCTCCCTTTGGCACATCAAGCTGGGGTAGAAATGCTCCCCACTTTTCACGCCCCCCCAATGGCTTCCATGCACTCTGCCCATGCCTGCAAACATCATCCCTTCATTAAACTCTCCTACGTTACCCATTGTAAGGGTTCCAGCTGTTATTTGCCATTACCCTGACTGATTCACTCTTAACAATTACATTAACAATATAAAAACTACAGTACACTTACATTCTAACAGTCAAGAAATTTTATGCGGGCAAGTACTATGTGTAGTCCTCCCTCCCCCTCAGTTAATCCCTCCTTTCCCACTCTGCTCGGTTCCATGCTTCATACTCATGTCTTTGTTGTCTGCTCTTACCTCTGTGGTTGCTCTTAATCCATATGATGATGGCCCTACCCTTCCACCTGCCACCCCCCTCCCATCATTCCCTACCACCTTCATCTCATTCTCCCAGACTGCCCATGGAACCATCACACGGGCTAATTTTTTTTCACATCTCTGTCACCTTCAGAGTGCTGCCTTAGAAGGGATTTGAATCTGTCAGCGCCTCCTAAGGACTTCTTTTCTCCCCACTCCCATCAGGAAACTGCAAGTGACAATTTTACTTTACTTACAAAGCTTTTATTAAAGAAAAAAGGACTATTTCTACAAAAATGAGGTTCTTTCACATTATTAAGCTTTTCACAACTAAATAGTCTTCTCCAGCAATTCATACATGCTAAATTTGTATTCTTAAGTGAGTTCTAAACATTAATTTAAATATGTCCATATGCTTATATACCTAAATACACTGTTATCTGCTCTTGGGATAACTATGCCTTTTTTATGTGGTATGTTGCCACTGGAAATGGATTCTCTGGCCAAAGGAGAGGAAAATATATAGTTCAAGTCTCTCTCTTTCTCTGTCTCTCTCTCTGTCTCTCATTAAAAGCAAGTCCCTAAAATTCCACCTGGAATATGTAATAACAGGAAAGAGAAATATACAGACTCTCTGTGCTCAGCATGGCAATGTGTCATGTGGCTTGGGAAGGTATGTCTGGGAGTATCATATGGCTGTTACTCAACCTGGACACAGGAGAGCTTTGTATGGCATCCCTCACTGTCCAGCCCCAAATAACAGACATTCAGCTGAGCTGGCTCACATCGAATGTGAGAATTTCAATCTAGTTCATGAAATATTTTTTCAACTGCAAAATATTTAGTGTTTTTTTTCCCCAAAAGAAATATTCAATCACTCCTTTATGCTAACTCCCAGTCCAAGATCATTTTTTACTTCATGGGACCCAGGTTTTCACACCGAATATAACGACTCGACTTCCTTAGTTCTCCCAGCACACAAGTGCCTCGAGGGCTCACCCTTAACATATCATCATGTTATAATTAGCTACCATTAATTGAATGCTTATAAATGCTACAACAACTTTGTGAAGGAGGTATTATTATTATGCCCACTTTATAACTGTCAAAAACAAGGATTAGTGTGTTAAAGAAACTTGCCGACGTTCACACAATTAATACATAGGGACCTTGAATTCAAACGCAGGTCTGTCTAATTCCACATACCAAGTTCTTTACCACCACACTACACTAGCATGTTAGAGTAGATCAATGTTCACTTTTTTGCAGTGAAATGCAAAACCAAGACAACTTATTCCAAAAGTTCTCTCAAGACTTATTTTTCTAAGAAAGTCTCCAAGAAAGCCATACCACATAGCAGTGGGATGGATTCATGTGCCAAGGACAGTACTTGTATCATTCAGGACAAGGATAAGCAGGAAATTCTTGGAATAGTTTGCACACCTTTATCCAGGAATAGCAAATCTCCCCTGTCTGCTTCATGTCAGATGGGAAGGGGGGGCATCTCTCGGATCCTGCACCCCAAAAGACTTAAAATGATAAGGATTTTCCACAATGGAGTCCATTTCCAACAATTTCAGATTTTTCGCCAAACCTCTGATTTGTTGAGCTTTTTTAAGAGTCCTGTCACGTTAAATTGGTTTGGGTGAAGGGAAAACTCATCAGAGCCAGTGGGATCTGGCCCTTGGAAAATGGCAATGCCTGGGAGGCTGCATATAAGTAAAGGTCGCAACACATGTGACTTTGTAACATTGACAGTCTCATGGGTTTCCTCTTCAAAGAACACAGCCATGGCCATGAAGCAAAGGACCCAAACACGACAATCACAACAGAATTTAAGCTGTCTTAAAGCTTGGCTTCCTCACTACCAGGGCATCAGAAACAGATCCCATCCACCTCACATCCCCCAGAAAAGGCTACTTGTGTCCCACAGTTTGCAACTTGTGAGGTTCTTTCCTTTGCCTGATGATGTGAGAGAAATAAATTCAGGGGCTGTGTGGTTAACCCCCTGGCACTTCCTGTTTTGCACAAATGTGGCTATGGATTTCTTTAAAAAAATCAATTGAAACCATTTTACCACATGCTTTATCATGACAACTTGGGGGAACAGCAAAACAGCTATCAGGTGGTCCTAAATCTTTATCCTAACTATTTATGTCTATGAACAGGCTATTTTAACTGACACTGAATAAACAATTTAACCATATGAAATCCTTGAGACCACCCAGCCACTGTCCCTCTCTTCCTGATAGTATATGTAATCATATGCATTCATTGTATATAAATGTTGATGATCCTTCAGAGCCAAAAAGACACTGCCCATGGCGTTGTCTGCTTCTCAGTGTGACTGGATGCTCCAGTGCAGCACGCACTCCCTTGGGATATGTGAGCATCTGGACTGATGTGGCCACACTGGAGCCTTGGGAGGGGGGTGGACTGGCTGCTTACCACATTGTTCTGTAGTGGCTTTTATTCCTTAACTAGAGGCCCAATGCACGAAATTTGTGCAAGGGGCTCGGCCCTCACAGCCCCGCTGCCTTGGCCAGCCCTCACAGCCCCAGCCGGCCCTCTCAGCCCCTTGCAGCCCCGGCTTTGTCCAAAAGTTCATCCAGGAGGTTGTTCGGCTGTTTGGTCTAATTAGCATATTAGCTCTTTATTATATAGGATACCCTACAGCTTAGTCTTTAGGCCATTAGGTAAGCTTCAGTTTTGTAGAGCCTGTCTACATGCAGAGCTATGCCATATCCACAAACACATTGTTAAGCCTTAAAATACCTATTACAATCACAGCCCTTTGCCAGTTCTAAAGGCCCAAACTTAGAACTTGGGTGAAACTAGCCCTGCTACTGCTGATTATAACAGGAATCAGGGCACAAACCAAAGCAATCCTATACATGCCCACAAAGGCTATAAATAAGCAAGACCCCTAGCTCAAAGCTGGCTCAAACGCTGCCATGCCAGGGTGTTCCATATCAAATGAGCAAAACCCAAGTCACAGCCCGTATTTGCAGAAGTATAAATAGCCGGTGAGCACAGAATCGTTGGATCACATAAGGTCAGGCTGCTGCTGAGGAGGTGTAGTTATTGTGTTGAGACTTGAGAACCAGAGGGACAGCTGCTGCTGAAGCCATTGGCCATTATAACCCTCACGCCAGGTCATCTGTGCAGCAGATTGCCAGTGTGGAAGCAAACCCACACACTTCTCCTTAAAGAACCCGATTAAGACAGCATCTATTACCTTCAGCCTAAAAACAAAAACAAAATCCTGAGTAAGCATTCTGATGTCACTTGAAAGATGCGGAAATGGCCTCATAAAGCTAAAGTGGCTTGCCCAAGGTCAAATAGCTAGTAAGTGGAAGAAATTCTGCGTGCTGGGCAGTCCATTTTCTTCACAGCTGGGATGCTACACCAATCTCAATCTCAAAGGCTCGCGCAGCAGAAGGGGTTTGTCCAAGACCACCCCAGGGCTCACTTTCTGGTCCCGTGTTCTCACAGGCACCTCCTCCAGAACTCCAGCTGTGGACTCCAGTCTGGGATGTTTCAGAGGCCCATGTTTAATTCCGTTCTTTTATATTGAATATATCTGCCCAGATATAGTCAGCTAATGGGAAAAGACATTTAGATTGCTGTGGTGGAGCAAGGGCTCCATCCCCACCTCCCTACCTGGGGCTGTCACACTCCTCCAGCTCTGCCCACAACTCGATGGTCTCACTTGTACTCTAAAATTAGAGCGACAGGTGTGGTGGAGGGGAAGGCAGTGCAATTCCAGGCCGGTGGTGCTGATAATACTGTGGGACCAGTGTGATCCTACAGTGTTCTTAGAGAGTATCTTGTGTGACAACCTGAGTTGTGACAAACCTTAGTTGCTGAGCATTGAATCATCATCCTCAGTGAGATAATTTACTAATAAATAGTAGGGCATTCCCACCAACATTTAAGTTTTGGAAAGGAATCAGACTCTATGAAGAAAGGAGCTTGAGAGGATGTTTTTGTAGGACAGACACCTTGCTGGTTGCCATGAGCAAGGACAGGTATTAGCTAGATACCTCAGCAGCAGGAACAAAGAGTCATCTTGGGATTCATCTCCTGCCTCTGAGAGGAAGAAGGTGGTCCTTCTTGAACCTTCCAAGAAATAAAAGAATCAGCTGGGAGGGAATCCTGGTGCTTTGAAGGACTCCGCCAGCATCTCCTAAATGAGGCATAAGGTATTTGCCCCAAACCCAAAATATGCTGGTCTCTCGACAAATGAAGGTCCCTTTATTTCTTATAAATTGACAAAAATAATGGAAGAGTGCCACATGGTAGTTTATACACGAAAGCCCTTAGTAAATTTTCACTGAAGAACATGGGTCATGTGAGCACCCAGAAATAAATAAATCCTACATAATTATTGGAGCAACAGTGAGAGAAAAGCAACCATTTAAAATGCAGTCCCTTCCTTCAGGCACTGTCATATCATCATGTGTATTTTTATCTGTCACAAACTAAATTATCTGTTTAGTTCACTGTTATATCCCAGAACCTAGAACAGTGCCTGTCTGGCACACAGTCTGTGTCCAAAAAATGGTTATGGAATACACATACATACACATATACATGCAGTATTACATGAATATATATTAAATCAATCAATAAAAGTAAACTATTAAAGGTCCTGTGATACAGTAGCTAAGTTCAGAACCTACATTGAAAGGGCTATTTTCAGGGCCTAGTTAAGCCATGTTCTAACTTTGTAACCTTGGGTAGGTCACTTGATGTCTTTTTGATTCACTTCTTTATCTATAAAGTAACAATAATATCTGTCTCACCAGGTGGCTATCAAGGTGAAATTATTTAATACACATGAAAAATAATGCATAAACCATAGGTACTAAGCAAATATAAAGACTATCATGATGCTTAAAAGTTAGATTGAGATAATAGGATAATTACGTACTTACCAGCCAAGGTTAGCATGGCGCACACCCCTGGGAAGTAGACTCTCATTCTGAATTCCACTTTCCTAAGCAGTTCCTTTGGCTTACTTTGACCTGGTCTCAGAATGTGCATATATACTTCCCCCACTTACTTTAGTGATGTACATGAATAACATTTCTCTACCTAACCCTTACTCATCCCCAAAGACCCAGTTCAGGTGTTGCTCCTTCCCAGAAGTCTTTGCTGATGTTGGCCCATGTGAACATCCTGTACACACAACACACCCTAAATTGTATGTTTCTCATCTGTATTCAGATAACAGTCTGTGCATATGTCTTTGCTTAGTCATCTGGGTCTGAACCATAAACTCCTTGAGAAATATGTCTTTCCTCTCTTTGTCATCTGTACCTAGCACAGTGTCTGATACAAAGTAAGAATTTAATAAACATAGAATGAGTTAGTTATGAGTAAATGAGACTCAGAAAAGCCACAGCTTCCATTGGTTGGCATTGCAGAAAATCTTACTAAGGCAAGTTAATGGTTAATCCTCAAATGTATTCTAAAAGGCTAACTCACAGAACTTTAGGAATGTGTGGCCTTGAAGGGGTTAGAAAAATGTCACACTGGGCATAACTGTTTATCTATTAAATGATATTTTCTTCTTTTTATTTTCCTTATATGCCTCCTCTTGCAACAAGGTCTCCCTTCTTACCATGGCATGGATACAACATAAACCACAAAGTGCACAAATTCCTTTTACTGAAGAAACTGTACATGTTTTCCAAATGAAAAAAAAAAAGTTAGACGCAAGATGTAGAAGTCATCAGCAATTGTTTAATGTCCCAAACATCCCTAGAGAAATTAACATTTGCAAAATCACTTTGAACTCTGGCATTCGACAGTACTTTGAAAGTTCCATACAGTGAAAAGTTCCATTCCCATAAAATCAGAAATACCTTTCTGGGCTCATTTCATATCAAAATGCAATAAGGTTCACAAATGTCTCTGTGAAGTTTGAGTGTAATAAAGTTTAGCTATAAAATATTTGCTATGCGACAGGCTTCTAGACTCAGGGAAGCATTGTGTTTAACGGGGCTCCCTTCACAGCATACTTCATCATCAACAAGAAAAAAACATAAAACACAGCAAGAATAACCTATAAATGCCTGCAATACAACCATCAAAAGCTTTTCCACTCTTATTACAGATCAAGCTGAGGCAAGCTGACATTCGCGATCACTTTATCCAAAGTACGTTCATAGAAAGCTCTGTAATCTGTCCCCAAAGAGCATGTAAAATCCACTTCTTACTTGGACATGTCACTGCAGGTGATAGATAATCTCCAACAGCTTCAGTAGCAGCCTTTCCTACAAAATGGGTTTTCCTTTGGGAATCAGAAAAACAGGTTCCTTCTGCCTGTCCCAATCTGTCTGTGTACCTCCTCTTCAGCCCAGACCCAGGCCCACTCCTGAGCCACTGGGCCCTGGATGGAGTAATTACGTTCACAAAGGGCAGTGTGTAATTCCAGTTCCCAATTGGGGTCTGCAGGCTTAGGGTGTCTCTTTCCTAAAAATCACTCCCTTGGGGGATCCCTTCTCTCCATTTTTAAAAAATATTTTCAAGTACAGCTTACATTCAATATTATTTTGGATTTGTTTCAGGTGTACATCACAGTGGTTAGATAATCAAATACTTTACAAAGAGTTCTCTCTGATATTTCCAATATCCACCTGTTACCATACATAATTATCACAATATTATTGACTGTATTTCCTATGCCATACATTACATCCCTGTGACTGTTTTGTGACTACCAATCTGTACTTCTCAACCTCTTCACCATTTTCACCTCATCCCCCCAAACCCTTCTCCTCTCTTTTCATGCTTCTCCGAAGCTAACAGGACTAACCTACAAGGGTTTAAAGGAAAACTACAGAATCACACTCTAAGCTCACTCTCCCACTTCAGGTTTCTGCTGAAATGTCTTCGTCACCTACAGCCCTTTCCTGACCATCCTGATTAAAGTAGCCCACCAACTATTTTATATCCCCTTACTTGATTTTATTTTTTTATAACTTTTGTAAACCCTGGTCATATTTGCTCATCAGCCATCTGTCTCCTCTCACTAGAAGGCAAACTTCCTGAGGGCAGGGCCTTTGTTTCACCTGCTCATTTTTGTGTTCGCAGGGGCTAGAATTATTCCTAACACCTGGTTGATGCTTAAGACATGCCTGTTGACTTTAATATGAAGGATTAGGTGAATGGGTGAAAACACAGAAGTTATGGACAAATGGTGTAAAAGAAGACTGGGGAAACCCACTTTGAAACACAACATGCAGTCATGTGCCTCTCCTTCTGTTCTTATTGGTCCCTCTGCCTGTGATATCCTGGCTCCCGATAAAGGACCTATCCTTGAACACCCCATGCCAATTCAACCTACTCTCTGGAGCGGCCCTGACCCTCAAAAGGCAGAATCCATGATGTTCTGCTCCCTGATTCAAATGCATTTGAACCTATCTTTCTCAGATTCTTTGAACTAGGTCTCCCGCTCCTGTGTGCCTCCTGTATAAGACAGAGCATTTCCTAAAGCCATGCCGAGTCACACAGCATCAGTGAGTAGAGTAGACAAAGATCCCTAACCTTATTGGAACTATATTCTAATAAATAGGTAGTAAGTATTTGTTTTTAGAAATGGGTTGTCCTTCTCATCCATGAGCTTTTACTCCCTGTATCAGAACACCTGAAAAGGCAGTTGCTTACAAAATGGATAAGCAAAAAGACAAGTCTTTCTTTATAGGGGTTTCTGCTATGTAGAATCATTTAGAGGTTAGATTAAGATATTTAGCTTTTAGTTAACAAAAAGAAGGGAAATGGGGAAATCAAAGATTTCCTTAGGAATAGGGTGGAATCAGTAGCATAAGTGGCACCCAGGACAGTAGAAAGTTGAGGTAAAAGGTATTGACCTGCTGCTCATTCCAGTATCACCCCTATACCTATGGGAATCAAGCATTATGATGGGTCCCATGGCAGCCATAGAAATTGGCCTGAAAATTTGCTATGCCATGTATGTATAAGGCCTGGTAAAATCAATTCCAAATATTGACAACTAGTGATTAAGTTCATGATCATCACTTAGACAGTTTTTATGAAACTTTTTTTATAAAAAAGAAAGCATTAAAGGGAGGAAGTTCTTTTGATCTGAAATATTTGAAAGTCAAAGCAACTCAAAATTATACAAGATGTTGGGAAATCTAATCTCTCCTGCTTCCTCAGACATTCCCTGAGGACATTTCAGCTGATGTTCAGATATCTGCAATGACATAGAAAGAGAGATTTAAGAGCCTAATTTCCAAATATTTATTCAAGAAAGAAATTAACAGCAGTGCGATGGTTGCCGGAGGGAAGGGTGTGGGGGGAGAAAGAGGTATATGGTGACCAGAGAAGATTAGACTTTGTGTGGTGGCCACACAGGACAATATAGAGATCTTGTAACAAAAACCCACACCTGAAACCTGTATGTTCATGTCGACCAATGTCACCCCAATAAATTTAATTAAAAAATAAATTTTAGTAGTCTGATTTCCAAATGCTTCTTCAAAAGAAAAGTACACTGTGAAACCAAGTGGTAAACATCCCTGACAAGGCGGGGGCTGTACAAGACACCAGATCAGGAGGTCCCAGCACAGTGCTCCCTACTGTGCCTCATAATCACAAGAAGAATTCACTAGGGATTAAATCAATCTGTGTAATGTTCTCTGAGGAAGAAAGACATAACTTTCCCCTATTTTTCAAGCTATTTACCTTTATGTCCCCTGGAACCTTTTAAATAACATTGCCTGAAAAGGCTGTAAGCTGCCCTTGGCTCCAAGAATCGTTAAAGAATTTATAAGCTGTTTTCTCTCCTATCCCAGGAGCTACTGCCAGGAGAAGCAAAATCCAGACGTTTGCAACTCAACACCAGTGAGTGCCTGCCTAATCTGATCAATGGGGAGGCAGCATTCACAGTCACCTCTGACACAGGGCATCTGACAGGCGTCAATATTCTGCTCTTGCTAATGCTACTTCAGGGCACCCACCCAGCTCTTTTCCACTACGATGGCACTCTGGGCTTTAGACACATCCAGGCCCAGCTACCAATCCAGACAGAGCTGACTTCTCATGTCTTCTCTGCCAGGGCCTCTCTGGAAAGCTCAGCAGTACAGACTGTCTTGGAAGCCTTCTGAGATTTCCTGCTGGTGACATCCAAGAGATGATGGCAATGGTGTGTGATGTCCACCTGAGATTCTTGGAGTAGGAGTATATAGCCCTGTACATGCAGTTCAGAAAAATGTCCCAACTTAATCATCTAATGATAGTAGTAGCATTTGGGATCTCATAAATTAAGGGGGAAAAGCTTTTCCTGCATGAGCTTCTCAGAGAATTTCCAATAACAGAATTTCAGCCAGTCCTATGCAAAGCCAGAGAATTCCCTTTCGTCACCTGCTTGTGATGGCAAATCTGAGGCATCCTGAGCCCTGGGAAGTAGTCAGTAGTGCTGTTGCCACAGCAGTGGAGGCAGTCATTTGTCTATTCGTGAGCATCATTCTATACCCCATCTTCCTGACCCTCAGGCAGGGGCAGTTCCTCAGTGGGAGCAGGAAGGAGACAGGCTTCCATGGCCTAATTTTAGTTTATCTCATTTCTTTTATATTCTTAAGTTTTCTTATCCTTTCTTCACCTAAAGCTTATTGAAGAATTCCTGTGAGAAGTAAGAGTTTCTTTGAAAGTTGGAAATTAAAATAAGATAGGACTCTCCCTGACAAAAATTAAAAGCATGTACATTAAAAAGAATATGCACACATACATACACACATACACATACCAAAGTAAATTGGTTGGCCTGCATCATCTCTCCTATTTTGCCTGATGTATATTCATCATAAAGAGGCAGTACATTGGATTCTTTAGCTGTAATAATGACAATCCAGCCAGTCAAGACTGTTAAACCAATTTATTTTATTTGAGACTAACTATCCCACCTTTGTACAACAAGAAAGTTGTAACACACTATAGCTGTGATGATATGAATGGCCGCACCATGTATTTCATCAACCCCCTAAACCTAAGTAATCTACAGTTATGGACTATTCTCTACTTGTTTCACAAGTAGAAATATATATATATTTCTTTCTTTTTTTTCATCTTGTCAAGGAAATTGCTCTAGTACTCTAAAGCAGGTATCAAGTCTTCTGTTTCTCTTCTAACAGCAAAGTATGACAGCTAAGGGTCTCGGTGACATCCTCCAGAAGACATCAGGGACTCGTAAAGGAGAATGCCCTCTAGGAAGGGCACTTTTCTCTATGAGATGCACTCCTAGCTAGGAGACTGGGTTAATATGTAGACTCAGAATCAAAGGCTAAAAGAGAAATGGGGGAAGGAACTAATGATGCAGCCGCTTAAACAGTGAGTTTATTGGGACTCTCTCATTCCTACAATTCTCCTAAAAAGTATCTTCATGCTCTGCCATGTGTCATCAAAACTCATTTTTTTGTCCTCTTGGACACATGGCAATCCATATTTTCCCACCTCTCTTGCAGTTATATGTGACCACGTGACAGAATTGTAAACCAATGGAATGTTGGCACAGTGATGTGCTGATAAAATCCTCCTGTATGCAATCCTCTAATTCTCTAGCCAGTCATCAGATCAATAGAGAACACTGTGTAAATAAAAGAGGTTGAAACCCAGAGATAGAAGGAGTATGAGTTCCTGAATTACCCCTGTAATATTCCCCACCAAATACCCAAGGGTTCAGTGAGCCAGAAATAACCTCCTATTGTTTTAAGTCTGTTGTTTCAAATCTGGGCTTGTACGATACATCAGTTATTCTACCCTGGGCTAATGTATCCTATGAAATCAGATTTCCCTTCTCTGGCCAATGACATGAGTGTGCATCCTGGATGCAGTTTGGCATATACTATTGATATTATTTTCTTTCTTCCCATGTATGATCTTTCCCTTAGCTAATTATTTTCAGTTAGTACTCTACCCAGCACCTTTCTTCCTTCTAGGCATTTCTACACCTCCCTTGAAACAAAGAATGGTTATGAGTAACATTAAAAAGTGCTCTGTAAGGCTAATCTTAAAACTATTCGTAGGGAGGAAGTGTTTGGGAGTGGAGGTAGGGGAAGGGGATGGTAGACATAAAAAGCCATCTAGAAGAGCCATGCCTGAGAGGAAGTCAAAAAGCTCTTCTGACCTTCAGAATAGTTGTCTATGATAAACTGCTCTTCTACTGAACTATGACCAGAAGCCATGACTCATTCAACACTAATGAAAAACTATTTGGCCTTCCCTTCTATTTTGGACAAAGGAAAAAACAGCCACATATCTTCTTTGAGAACAATTAGAATTCCACATATTATTCCAAGAGGCCAATCGCCCACTTTATGAAAAAGAGAAAGACATAAACAGGGAATATGTGTGCTGGGGAAGGCTAGTTTTTCACAGAGCCCATCACTGACTCAGGTTTTCCGGGACCGTGCATGCATTTCTCTTGTATGGGTGGGAGATGGGAAGAAACAAAAACAGGCTCCATAAGACACAGGGATTTTGTAACTACTAAGTGCCAGTAAAATTTAGTCTTGGTCCAGTTTACTGTAAGCTTCGTGTCCTTGACACCATCATAAATAATGAACAGATTAACAGAATGTCTATAAACGTAAAATCCTTCTCAGAAAACAATTTTTTTCAAGCCCGGATTCTTGAACAGAATTCTCACCAGGAGCCGGCTCAGCCTGATAGGTTGGCATCTCTCCAACATCAGGAGTCAACAAAATGGTTTTGCCTTGAAAAACGTGGCCAAGGCTGCAGTTAAAGTTCATCAGGCTTTTGCGGGGGGAGATTGTTAGTCTAAGAAAACAAAATTATGGGCCCTCCATTGTGAAACTGGGGTGGCAAAATGCAAAATAATAAAGGGGAAAATGTTTTTTTCCTTTCACTCCTCTGGAAAAAGTTCCCCGTATTGTTTGGGTATTTCTTTTTCAGTGTTTGCAAACTTATTCGTTGTCAGTTGTGAAGAGGATAACATGACATAGAACCTCAACTGGTGAAATTACTATTTTCTACCTTCACATTTTCTTCAATTTGGTTCTCATAGGGACTGTTTTATATGGTTTATATCTAAGCCCTGGAAATGTTTATGTGAATTTATCTCCAAGATATCTCCATCTCTCTTTGTTGTTTTTAGTAAATGTTTCCATTTGAAAAAAATGAGTTGGGACACCAATGACTGAAAGAGCATCCAAGCAGCCCAAAGTACTGGTGGGGGGTGTCTGTCCAAAAGAATTAGGTGCCACACAGCTGTTTTCCACTCCAGACACTGTATCCAGTAGTCATGTTGGACTTAAGTGGCATCTTCTCTAAGACAAACTACTAACCAATAAAACCCTAAAGATTGCCGTGCATGGGGCTGATAAAAATCAGATAATGACTTAAGAAAATGTCTGTGCTATGAGCTGTTATAAGATAAACTGAGGCAGTTAGAAATTTTAAAGGTTTATTTGAGCAAAAATTGATGAGAATCTGCCTGCATCAAACCAGCAGCAGTTAAGAGTGCTCCACCAATAGCAGGGAGAAACTTTTGTAGAGAAAAGAAGAAGCAAAGTAAAAATAAATGATTGATTGGCTATAGCATAAAGCCTATTTGGCTGTTAATGATTGGTTGTCCTTAGAATTTTAATTTCATAACGTTGAGGAAATTACAGGCTTAGACTTTGGGTTGCTTACATAGGCTGTCACAGCATTGGAGCCACTTCATTCTAATAGCCTCCTTGCTTACTTTAACAATATTCATAGAAAAAGAGTAAAGAGTTTGCCAATGAAATGTCCCTGGAAGGAAGAATTATCAATAATTTATTTCCCTCTTTTTGCTAAGCTGTATTTTATTTTTTCAGCAAAAAGGATATATTATTTGGACAATAATATAGGCTATAAAGGAAGAAGCATTTACTCTTTCCCTTTATTCTTTGCTTTTCGATCTAAGTGGAAACTTGTCATATGACTGTCTGTGAACCTGCATTCTTCTAGCTTAGTAAGATGCCATGTGCTTAAGGATGGTGAGGACTAGATGGCTTTATTCGGTGTAGGTAAGCCCATTGTACCCTTGGTGGGCTCAAGCCACAGGTCAGATTCTTTATCTGTGCTGAGCCTACAGTGTGGTTTGGAGTTTTCTGTGTTATTTTTTTTTTCCTGCAGGTTTTTCTAAATTCATGCAGGCACATCCAGTTGTCCAAAAATTCATATCCGACCGAGTCCCTGGTGGTCTAGTGGCTAGGATTCGGCGCTTTCAAAAAATCATATCCGGTCTGGAAAAGGTTATTTTCGGTTCTTTGGGCCCTGAAGTAACACACACACACACACACACACACACACACACACACACACACACATTTTTGAAGTAAAGTGAGATGGATGTTAAACACCAGTAAAACTTTAGAGAGATTTCATTACACTCAGAAAAAAAGATAAAGGTACCACTTTAACCACTTTAATTGCCATTGTACTATAGGACAAGACAAAATAATAACTATTATTATTATGCTTATTATTATAATTTCAAAAGATATAATAGTCTTTAGAAAGATATATAAGACTTAAAAAGAAACAGAAAAAATGGTTCAATTTTCAGATGATTTGATAGTGAACAAAGAAAATCCAACTACAAACTATTACAGTAATAAGAGAATGTAGCAAAATTGCTGGATATAAATTAATATATAGAAATGAACAGAATTTTTAATTAGTGTTGTTAATTAGAATTATTGAGGTGATAATTGCACAATATATACAAATATCTAACTGTACACCTGAAACTAACATAATGTTCTATGTCAATTATATCTCAAAAAAACAATGGTATTGCTAGATTCTATCAATAACTAATTAGAAAATGGCATAAACATAAACATAAAAAATCTGAATAAATGGAAAGAGTCATGATGCACATTTGGCCAAAGTGTTACTAGAGAAAATGGGGTGTCCTCTTCCCCTCTGGATGCTGGGGGTAGGGTCCTTATGATAGCTTGAGAAAAAGAATTTTCTTAGACTCACATGGGAGGATCGATGATTTTTATTTCTGTGGAATTACATCTCTTTGCTTCCAAAGTCCCATTTCCTTTAGTCCAGTCATAGGAGAAGTATAGCTCTGGTTTCAGTAGAGCTGGAAGCAAAGCCAGTGTCCAGAGTTTTCTTTCCATATTGGACCTGGATCCAGTTCAGCATCAGGCTAGTTGCAACCCATTAGTCCATTGTGTGTGGCGGTGCACATGGCCATAGGCCATGTGGGCAAATACAGGAGAGCTCACCCCAAGCAACAAGAGTCCCAAGAGCACAAGAGAGCTAACTCCTCTGTTAGGGGATTAAATATCCCACATTTTACACCCATTCTTGCCAGCGGCTGTTCCCAGGTGTGACTGGCAGGCACATATCTTTAGCGTCTCTCCAACTTTACTGGTCATACTTCTATCTTCCCTTTGCCTCTTTCTTGTTATTAATAAGTAGTTTCATTATAACAGTATCAAAAGTAAATATACTTTAAATTAGAAAATACAGAACTAAATGATATATATTACTATACTTAAAAACATGTTAGGTGCTAAAGCAGCACTTAAAAATTTATAGTCTTGAATGAAAGTATTGGGGAGAAAATGAATACAACTTTACATGGTGGTAAGCTCCTGCTTAGGAAAAAGAAAATAATTATGGCAAAATTAATGCAATATAAATAAACATATAAAAAAGAGAATCAATTCCAAAGTTGGTTTGATTTTGAAATTTTTTTAAAAAAAACTTCCCAAATAGTCTCCTTTACCAAGATTGAACAAAAAAAAAATAAAGCCACTAATAACTAATATTAGAAATGGAAATACAGATATAACTAAAATATTGCAAATGTTCAAAAATAATAAGAATATTATAAATAGCTTTATGATGATAAATTTGAAAACTTAGTTAAAATAGTCAACTTCCCCCCAGCTGACATGGCTCAGTGGTTGAGTGTCAATCTATAAACAAAGAGGTTATGGTTTTATTCCCAGTCAGGACATATACACATGCCCAGATTGCAGGCTCAATCCCCAGTAGGGGGCATGCAGGAGGCAGCCAACCAATGATTCTCATCATTGATGTTTCTATCTCTCTTTCTCTCCCCTCCTCTCTGAAATCAATAAAAACATATTTTTAAAAATAGTCAACTTCCTAGAAAATTATATTTCATCAAAATTGATTCAAGAAAGATAGACCACTAGAAAAATAAATCAGCAGTTACATTTTTTTACAAAGAAAACATAAAATGGTTTTACCAGCAAGTTCTGCCACATATTCAAGAAACAAGTAATTTCAATCTAAAACAAATTCTTGCAGAAAAAATAGAAATAGGAGCAATGCACCTTGTCTTATTTTATGAAGATAGAGTAAACTTCAAGGCCAACATTTGACAAGAAAAGTATGAAAAAGAAAAGCCACAAGCCAATCTCTCTCATGAATAGAGATGGGAAAATCCTAAACAAAACATTTGCCAAACAAATCAAAATCTAAAAATGGCTGTGCATCATGATGACGTTGGGTTTAATCCTAGGAATGTGTCCTCTGTGGTATCTGCAGGAAAGCAAAATATATGGATAAAGATGCAGGGAAATAAAGGATTTGGGGTTGAGAGTCTGTAGAAGTTCTCCTCTGATCGCTCCAATTGTTTTCCAGTGCATTGGGGGAAAGATGTTATTGGATGAAGGTGCAGATAGAGGAGCAAGTCTTGAAGATTTGAGGAGAAAAAGGGTATGGAATAGTTTTCCAGGAGAGTGGGACAATAAATGGAGTATAGTGTGATTAAAGTGAAGCTTATCTAAGTTGCGTGGTCATGAACTTAAAGAACATTTACTAGAAGCCCCAGCTTGTACAGTAAGAATTTTTTTTTTAAAGGTTTAAGGATTAGGACAGAAAAAACAAAACTCCTATTACTTACAGATACAATTGTTCCTATGGAAAACCCAAACTATAACATCAATATATAAAAGTTCACTTCATTTCTATAGGCTAACAGCAAATAGTTGGCAAATGTAATCTTAAATAAGATCCCATATACACATATATATACACATATATACAAATTAATTTATAATAAATAAATCTAACAATAGTGCAGATTTTTATCAAGAAATATAAAATTTTATTGAGTGATATTAAAGAAGTAATATTAAAGAAGACCTAAATAAAGGTAATGATATAACATATTCATGAATAGGAAGAATCTGTATCTTAAAGAAATCAATTCACTCCTAAATTGAAGTAGAAATTCAGTCCAATTCTAATTTTTTAAAAAAACTTTATAAAGATATGTTATTGGTGGAAAGGCAAAGATAGGCCCTTCCAGGAAAGAAGATTTATTTTCATGATATAATAATTAAAGTAATGGATTTGTCCAGGGATAGACAAATAGATTCACAGAATAGAAGAGAAAGTTTGGATTAAAAAACTCACATTTATATGGAGCCTTAATTAATAACAGATCACTGGAGAAAGGAAGGCACAATTTAAAAATGGTGCTGAGCCTGGTCCAGCATGGTTCAGTGGTTGAGAGTCCACCTATGAGCCAGGTCAGGGCACATGTCTGGGTTGTGGGCTTGATCCCCTGGGGAGGGTGTGTAAGAGGCGGCCAATCAATGATTCTCTCTCATCATTGATGTCTCTCTCTCTCTCTCCCTCTCCCTTCCTCTCTGAAATAAATAAAAGATATATTTTTAAATGGTGCTAAGACAACTAGCTATCCAGATTTTTTAATTAAAATTCATTTTCTATGTTATACTACACATAAAAACATCCATATAAATTTAAGACTTAAATCTACAAACAATTCAAGATATATTCTGAAATATATGAGATTATTTTTATGACACTGGAAAATACAATATTTTCCTAAATAAGATGGATAATGCATCAAAAAGTAAATAACTAGAACTCACTAAAATTAAATTTTTCTATATGGTAATGTGTCTTGGTTTCAGTGTTCAATATAGTAGTTGAATCAAAAAAGCAAGATTAAAAAAAAAACTAAAATAGGCTATAATTGTAGCTATGTGAGAAAATTTACATTAGAGTTATGGTTACAAAAGAAATGTTTCTCTGCATCCTTTTGGGAAGATCAAGCAGCTTGTTTTCCAAAAGGCAATATATTAGAGACAAGTTATAGAAAACAAAAAATAGATGGCCTTGGTGGCAGTTGAAAGTAGGCAAAGAGATGGTGTCCTTGAGAATCCAAAAAAGGAAGCTAGGTCTAGACCATATGCATGAGCAGCTGAGAACAAAGAGAAGACATCTTTCAAGGGACAATCAAAGAGAAAATGATAGATGAAAATACATAAGGATATGAATAGATGGAAAATAAATCCAGGAGGGATTAGTCAATCCTTTAGTCAAGCTGTCTTCTTCCTCTTAATTTCCTATCTTCTCACTGATGACGCCCCTAGTAAACACCAACCAAAGGTCAACTATGGCTGACCTGTAGTAATTCCAGCAAGGGCAGAAAAGAGTTAACCTCAACTCCACCTTCCCGCTAGGCTTAGATTTAAACCATTCACTCGGCCCTTGACCGTGGGCTGATACTTGGCATTCTAAAGTCACTTCTACTGCTCAGACCCAGGACCAGCCAGCCCCACTCTAATTATACTAATCTTTAAATTGGAGACCACCCTTCCTTCCACCACCCCTGCTCCTCACCACCCTGAATTTCAGACCAGCTTCCATTATGGGTAGCCTAGTCTTCCTGTTTCACCTGGGACCCCGCTGCCCCACCTACCCTCTACCAAATGCAGCAGTCTTCCTTCTTCCTGTCTGCTTTCCATGTGAGCCCTCTTAACTATCCCCGTTGTCTCATTACTAGTGGAGGGACTTTCTGTTAAGAGGAGGACTTCCTTCAAGCAAGAATTCATTTCAGCCAAAAGAAGAGTCTACATCTCTGAAACCATTATCCCAAGGCAGCAGTGATAAAATTCATAGATCCCAATGCTCAGGCTCCCCTCCCCTGCCCCCAGAGCATCCCATTGCCTGCAGATAGGGACGCAGTACACCACAGCTGACTCAATTGGACATCTTCAGAGTTTGGACTGTCTCACCTTGTGTGTCTACAAGCCAGCAGCCAGCTCATCAGGACCAGCTATGAGAGGAAAAAACATATTTTCCAAAAGCTTCTCTAAGTGTTCACCTGGCTAGCTGCCTTTGCTTGTTCTTCTGAGTGCTCAGACCACTGGAAGCCACAAAAAAACAGCTGGGACCACTTCAGGGACTGGTTCCCCAGGGAAAATGATGGTGCGAAAAGTAAAAGGAAATTCTGGAAACCAACTGAGTCTTCATGGAAGTATCACCCTGGGTCTGTACCAGTGGTTCAACATTTGCCAAAGTATAATTTACTCTCCAGCCGCAGAGCCAAGGACTATGTCTTAAGAGCCTGAGATGGCCCTAACCAATTCAGTGAAGTAAGCAGAGTCTAACTTTTACTCTTAGCTGGACTGTTCTCCATTATTCTTTTGTATAATGGGATATCGTGTCCCCATGTGATCCTACTCATCCCACATGGGGCTGCCTTCCCTGGGCAATACTTCCAGGTTTGGACCTCTTCTTTCCTCCTCTCAAAACCTACCAGTCCCAAGTTTCTTTTATTTAGTCCATTAATTTCAACATAAATTTTTCTGTCACCTATTATGGTCCAGGCACCATACTATAGTCCAAAAGATATAACAATGAATTAGATATGTCCCTGTTCTCAGGAACTAAAATAGTTCAATTTTCTAAGAAATATGTGAAAGTTTACCTAACATCTAAATTTATACTAATGTATTAATTCATAGTTCAAGGTTTATTTATTCCACAGATACTTTACTTGTTTCTGTATTATGCTACTGGGTGATTCGGTTCGGAAAATATTGAACTCTGAAATGCTGGGGGAGGGGAAGATATATAAGGATTTGTGATATCTAGAAATCAGGTAGAAATTCAAATAGAGATTTTAAGGAAAAGTCAGGTCTGGGTATGAGAATGAACAGGGCTACCCTGGCAGAGTAAAGCTGAGAAGAACACCCTGGGAACATCCAACATGTAAAGTACAAAGAAAAAGTGAACTCAGAGTAAATGACTGAGAAGAATGCCAGTCACAGGAGAATCACATGAGTGCAGTTTTCATTAGTAACCCCAGTTAATTACATGTGGTCATTTGAACAATGCCCTCCAACTATTTTTTTTAAAATATATTTTATTGATTTTTTACAGAGAGAAAGGGAGAGAGATAGAGAGTTAGAAACATCGATGAGAGAGAAACACCGATCAGCTGCCTCCTGCACATCTCCTACTGGGGATGTGCCCGCAACCCAGGTACATGCCCTTGACCGGAATCACACCTGGGACCTTTCAGTCCGCAAGCCGACGCTCTATCCACTGAGCCAAACCGGTTTCGGCAACCCTCCAACTATTCAGGCACATAGGCCTTTACCGCCCTCAAATTATCCCCCACAGGCAAACAGCCACTTGGTCTAGAAGTGAGTTGGGCCTGCCTACTGTTCCTCCTAATGGGGATGTGAAAAAAGGTTAAGGATTCAGGACAGGCCAAATGGCCTTCCCAGTGAACTGTGCATTCGGACTGAGGGCAGGGTTGGCTCTGTGCCAGGAGTTCGGATTTCAGTTGTTGGCTGCAAATGTGTGCCATTTCCCGATGGAACGCGAGGGTTCTCCGATCCGCCCTCAACTCCTAACATGGGTCACAATTCACTGAAGTTTCACAGTGCGTTTCTGTGGATGTTTGGAATCAGAAGTGCAGAGTCACAGAATAGCTGCACAGGATTTAAAGAGAATCTTCAGAGTTCAGGCTTCTCATTTTACACAGAAGGAAGCTGAGGACAAAGATTATTAATTTGGCCAGGGTTGCATTGCTGGTTAGCAGAGTAGTTAAGCAAATAGGCTTTGGACTCTGAGTGCCTGGGAACCTGAAGCTGTGTGCCTTGGGAAGGTCCCTTAGTCACTAGGTCTCAGTTAACTCTTTTTAAAAGTGGAATAAGAATAATATCTTTATCACATGTTATTTGTAATGTGAGTGAGATAATGCGTGCAAAGCTCTTAGCATGACAACTAGAATAGGGTGGAACTGCCAAGTCTTCTGATCAGGGCTCTTTCCCAGAGCCATGCTCCCTCGCTTATGTTGAGAAGTTAGAAATGACCTGATAGAGGCATTGCACATGTACAAACTCATCACCGTAGCACGTGGGTAATGTGTTCATTGTTTTACCAAATATCAGTTGGGCATCTAGGTACTGGGTTCTGATAGGCCCATATTGAACAGGATCTGGTCTCTTCCCACGAAGAAGAGAGATTGTGACTATGGAAGCCAGGGGTGGAGTGGATTTTCATGGAGTAAGAGGACTAGAGAGAGTCTAGAGGGGAGGAGATTGATGGGAGATTCTTGCCATAGTCCAGGCATGAGGTATCAAGGTCCTGAATGACCCCGGCGAGAATGATAATGAAGGGAAAGGACAAAGCAACGAGATAGGAGCATGAAATTTACCTCTGACACATTATTGTAATGTGTCTATGAAATCTTTGTTTTTATGTGCTTCTGACAAGCAATTTGCTTCCAGAATTCCAAAGTGAAGCCAGTTGGTACTCCTTACTCCAGGAAATGTCGCTTACTGCTAATACACAGAACAGGACAAGTGACACACTTAGGCCTCTTGTCCGGAGTCTCACATGGTGGGTGAGGCCCACACACTAGTGTGAGAGCTCCAGACATCTGGTCTGTGTAGCCATGTCTAAGGACAGCTATTTTTTTCTCCTTCCAAGTTAATTAAGGGCATGGCATTTCTGGTTCACATGGTAACAAGGTGAGGAGAGCAGGGCTAAGCAAAACAGACAAATGTTTATGTCCTGCAGCACTGTGTTTGTCTCAGGGGCATGGCTGTCCATTAGATTCCACACTTGCTAAAGTCACAGAAGAAGGGGCTCAGGCAACACCGGAGTCCCTCACCTCCATGGGCTTAGCTCCTCATGCCTGGATTCCAGGCTAAAGCACAGTCACGCTAACGGCGTTGGGCAGACAGGTCCTTTGGTCCATTAAGACTCTACCTAAACACTGCCCACTCTGGGCACTCGGGCCCTATCATGGCCCTGCCTTTCCCCCAGGCCCGCTCTCCTCCCTGAGAAGGGAGAATGGTTAGCAACTTTTAGAAACTAAAACAAACACCAAAGTTTGCCAACATTAAACTGCTTCACAGCTAAATGGACCATAAACTTTCAGGATCTGGAACAAAACTCTGATTCAACCCCCTCTTACAGGTGCTGTGGGCACAAAGACTGCACAGTATACTCTGCCCTGGAAAACAGTCTCAAATTATTTTTGTAAAAGAAAAAAAAAGTTGCCTGGAAGAAAATTTCATCCTATGCTTAGGAAAATAAGCCCAGAGGCAATGCAGCCCCTTCTCTCCATTCTCACGACCCTGCCTTCCCATGAGAAGGTCCCACCCCACCTGGAAGCTCACAGTTGATGCTAAAGAAGTCAGACACCTTCTCCCGGGTTTTAGATGAGCACCCGGGGAAGGCACATGCAGACCACTCCTGCCAGCCTGCAGCCCACCACCTTCTGAAAGGCCACAGTCATGATACAAATTACATTCGTGGAAAGTACTGGGCGCTGGCTCAGGCTCCCCGTCATTTCCTGTGTGACCTTGGCATGCAACTTCACCTCTCAGGTCTCATGTTCCTCATCCAAAAAACTCAGCAAAGGTCCCTTATCCCCTTAAATTTTGTACAGGAGAGGCATTGATCGATAAGAGTAAACGGGCAACTAATTTTGTTTAAACCAGGAGAGATGTGTGACTTCAAGGGGTAGCTACCAATCATTATGCCTGGCATCACCCAGGGCTGTGCTGGGGCACCAGAGCCCGTGGCTACTGCAGTTGTCAGCACGCCCCACTGGCAGCTGTTCAGAGAGCTTCCCTGGTCCACTTGCTACTAAAGCCTTTGAACCCTAGAGTCTAGAAAAAGGAACAGAGAAAGTTCTCAGAGTGCCCAGTGCCTCTCCTCCATTCTCCAGCTGCTTCTCACCCATGTTCTTCTCTCTCCACACACACACACACTCCACTGGGGACTCATCACATTCTAAGTTAACTTGGCAGCAAGACAGAGTGATGGAGAGCCAGCGCCTGGTCTCAGACTGCAGGATTCAAATTACAGGTTCATAATTTACCATTGATATTCAAACTCTCTAAAGTATAGGCTCTCAAAAAATTTTAAATGCCATCCATAGTAAATATATTTAACACAGGACTCTACACACACACACACATACATATACATGTATATACACATATACTTATAAATTGAAATAGAACAACAATAATTAGTCTTGACCTGTTTTAAGCACTTACTATGTATTTCATTGATTCTATTCTATGCAAGTTTTTGTAAATGCTAGTCATGGCCCACTGAATCGTCTACTCCTGGGTTAAGACCCACAGTTTGAAAGACTCTGCTCTAAGCTTCAGTTTCCTCGTCTGTAAAATGAGGATAATAATAATATTATCTTTCTCATGGAGTTGTTATGAAGATTGACTAAAATGTTCATATAAACGTGTTTTGCTTGGAACATAGTAAGTGCTCAGTGAATATTAAATATTATTTCTCAAGGCAGGGCATTAGTAAGAAATAAATCTTGTCATACCTCAAGTCCAAGAGGGAGACTCCCAGCATTCATACCCCTCGTGAACCTGTGTGTGAATCCAATGGATTTTCAGAGAGGGCCCATCTGACATCAAGCATGCCTGCATCTCAGCTTCTGCCCGGGCACAGTTATGTGAGGACACGGTGCTTGGCACTGTGGCAGTAGCCGTCCTGCAGCCATGTGGTGCCACACCTGAGGAAGGAAAAGGAAAAGCAAAAACAGGGAACGGGGTTGGATTTTAATGACATTTTTGAGTTGCTGAACCAATCCTGGAACTCCCAACTTACCCTCTTTTTATTTAAATCAATAAGAACCTCTAATATTTAAACTTGATTTTTGTGCAGGCCAGTGCATATGCTGCCGTGACGTCCCTTCCATCCCCAGCGGGAAGGGGCCCCACATTCAAACTAGCCTTCTACTCTTTGGCATGAGCATTCCGTAAACCCCCACTCTGGAGTGTAACTCTGGAACCACAAAGGTACACCACCTAGGAAATCCCCCTTTGGTTCCTAGATGTTTTACTTGATCACCCCTACAAGGCTCAAAGGAATAAAAAAATCTCAGTCCTCTCAGCTGTGTCCAAGGATACCACTGACTCCTTTAGGGAAAGATGGGGGACTTGGGGCCCCACCTCCAGTCCTCGTGAGGTATCACTAACTCCCTGGAATTCCAACAGCTAATTGAACCTATGCCACGAAAAGGAGAAGCCCTGTTTCAAGATGCAGGGCTAGGCTCACCCTGGCCAGGATTCTGTGGACAGAAGAGAAAACAACTTGTAAATTCTTCAACGTTGCTTGGCTCCGAGGCAATTAGCTTGCTGGCTGGCTGGCTGACTTTGCAACTACTTTTTGTTAAAGGTTCCAAGGGACCAAAAGGTAAATAACCAGCAAGGTGTCATAACACCAAGGACAGAGGAAAATGTTGTTTCCACCCTCCTGTGCCCTTGGTGGCCATTTTCCAGCTCCAGGACTAGTTTGCACATAACGATGAGTGGTACCTGAAGGTTGGATCTGGCACGGAATGCAAGCGGATGCCAGTTTAGGACTTGAACCTTCCATCTGAGTCATTGGTCATCCCTGCCACCAATTCCAGCCACGGCTGTCCAAATCTAGTCTGTCCTTTATTTCCCTTATGCTGTAAATGTTCCCCTATTTTAGTCAAACTATGCCAGCTCAGTAATTCTGACAGCCACTAACTGAATTTTGAACTTCTTCAGTTTACAAATAATTAAGACAGAGAGAATTAGTTCAATCAAATATGGTTGAAATAAAACAACGAATTCAGTATTGCAGTAAGAAAATTAAAGCTGAGTCTAAGATAGGTGCCTAACCCAGGGCCCTGCAGCAAATGTATGAAAAGTATTAAGTTATTTTTTAAAAGGTACACTTAAGGATACACTTGATAACTAAAGAAAGGGGAGATGGAAATAAGTACTTATCAAGCACCTAGTATCTATAGGGTACTACATATATATTCCCTTAGTAATTTCTTACAAGATACATATATCCTAGGATCTATCATTTCCCATATTTGAAAAATGAAAAGGAAACATAAATTGCCTGAGATCATAAAGCAAGTGTCAGAATTAGGATTTGGCACCTGGCCTTTCTCATGCAGGAGCTGTGCTCTTTTACCCACACTAGCCTGCCCACCAGGAGGAGCAGGTGTGTAAGAGAAAGGAGAAGAGTGGGAAGAAGAGAAAAGGAAATAATCTAAAAATGGGGAAAAGGGAGAGAAAGTGAATACAGTAAGAAATTAGAAAAGGGAGGAATAAAGAAAGGGAAAGAAGAATGGTTGATTGAGTGCTTTGGTTTTTTGGAGGAATTTCATGATTTGAAACTTGAAATGTATAGTAAGTCCCTGTGGACTCCCTGGGGGAACCAAGACCATTGTAGAGCTGTTTTCCCCCAGTATCCCAGGTCCAGATGCCTCCAGGTAATCTTCCAGGTACTTGAAGCAAGAGCTGGAAACCCACACTATCTTTTTACTCAGTCACCACACACAAAAAAATTCAATACTTCAATGGAGTTTCTAATGAGACTGAAAGAATGATTCTTTTAGTTTGCTGTTACCAAGAAGGAAGTATTTTAGGTCCTGCCAATACTGGATCTTTCGTCTCTGACCTACGCCTTCCTTTGTTCCTTTAAGTCTTTATTTTTTTTTCACAGTGAGCAGATGTGTAGGATGAGAAACAGAAACAAGTCAAAAATGTGTTTATTATCTGTAATGATTATTAAGCTATTTCATCTGTAAGCTCCAAAGGCAGCCTTCATTCTTGGCCTTGTGATGCTAAGTGGTATTCTAGATTGCACTGCGTACAGCTTCTGCTGAAGGCTGCTTCCTTTAGGAATCCAAAGGCACTGTCCCTCACGTGGTCTTCAGGACAGACACAGAGGAGTCCTTGGACAGCTAGCAGCCAAGCTTTGAGAACACGCCCTGGGTCTTTCTTTAAAAGAAGTGCTCTGGTCCATTCTATTACTTCCTCATTGCAGTAATCGGGGGTCTCAGTTATCATTAGATTTAACCTCACGTGAAAAAGATTCAATGGTGAGCATAACATTTTTTGCTTCTTTCAAGACACGAGGCTAGAAGATGAATTAGTGCTGTTCACAAAATATTTCCAGTTTCCTGTCTTCCAAGCATCTGACTAGAGACTCTACTCCCCTGCTCCCCTGAAGTCAGGGTCACCTTGTGGCTTACTTTGGTTAATAAAATATGAGTGAGGGTGATAAACAAACTCTAGTCCACCCATACAAAGGAATATTATTCGACAACAAAGAGAAATCAAACTGCAAAAGGGCATGGAAGAAACTTAAATACTTATTGCTAAGTGAGAGAAGCCACTCTGGGAGGCTGCATGCTCTGTGATTCAAATGTGACATTCGGGAAAAGGCACAACTAAGGACTCAGTGGAAGAGCAATGGTTGCCCAGGAGAGGGGAGAAAAGGAAAGGATAAACAGGTGGAGCTCAGGGCATTTTTAGGGCAGTGAAATTATTCCATGTGAGACTGTTATGGTGGATAGAGGACATTATTCACTTTTCAAACCCGTAGAATATACAGCACAAAAACTGAACCCTAATGTAAAGTATGGACTTTAGTTAATAATAATATATCAACATTGTCTTGTCGATTGTAAGAAATGTACCATAGCAATGCATAAGAGTGGGGAAAGAGTATACAGAAACTGTACTTTTTGTACAATATTTCTGTAAACTTAAAACTGCTCTAAAAATGGTCTGTTTTAAAAAACAAAGAAAAGAAAGAGTGAGTGAGTATAATCTGTATTACTTTTGGGTGGGAGTATTAACAGCTTGCACACGATTTTCCATCTCTTCCCTCATCTCTATTTCAGCAGGTTCACTTGAAGATGAACCTTTCTCATTCTGGTTCTCTTAGTGAGAATAGTCTAGAAATGTCTCCCACCTCCCCACTAGCCAATCTTTAGTGCATATGTGCCCTGAGTGAGAAATAAATATGCTGTTATCCTTGTTGTTTTATGCAACTAAATTCACTGGTTATTTGTTACTGCAGGATAATGTTGCTTATTCTGACTAATATGGAGAGGACTTTCAAGGAAGTCCTGCTCTAGTCTCCAACAGATGTTAAACAGCAAGCAATCACACCATTTCTGGACCAAGAAACACACTTTTTACAATTTTCAAATAGTTTGCTTTCTCTTCCCTGACTGTAACATGTAGTTTTATTTTGGGGGAAGGATGCACCACCTTGAGCAGGAACCATTTTGAATGCTATCTTTCCTGAGAAAAATTAAGTCATATGGCAATATTGAAGAACCCAAACAAATCAAGCATTTTCTATAGTAAGTAGAAATCCCTTTGTCAAATTTTGTTTGTCTGCCACAAATTTTATCTTATGACAATTGTTTAATATGTTTGTTTTTTATGTAATTAATTTATTTTGGAATTTAGTAGGTTAATTAAAGTGTCAGGATATACTATTCTGAACCAATAGAACTTAAATTTTAATGTAACCCCTGAAAGAAAAGGAAACTATAAACACTTTTAAAAGCACAAATAAAGTTACAGAAACTTATTTGTATCACCTCCAAAAATGCCCTCATGCCCCTTAGCAGTCCATCTCTCCTTCTGCCCCTGTATGCAGGCTTTCTGCCACTAAATATTTACATTTTCTAGAATTCCATACAGATGAAATCACACAGTATGCATTCTTTTTTATTTAGTTTCTTTCACTCAGCATAATGATTTTGAGATTCCCTCATATTGTGTGCATTTGTAGTTCATAAGTAGTACCCATTGTAACTACAATTGCTTATTCATTAGACCAGTAATTTCCAACCTGTGTCCACAAGAATTTTTAAAACATGCAATACTTGGCTATTTAGTCAGAGGCACTGACCTCTTTTCCCTTAGACCGTCAAATTAAAAATGACAACATCCAATACAACAATAGCTTCCTATGTGAGTGAATCAAAATTATACACATTTTTTGTCAGATTGGCAAAAAACTATATTTTTGGCATGCCACAGAATTTTAGTAATTAATGTGTCCATGAGATGAAAACAGTTGAAAATCTCTTCATTAGCCCATTGATGGACACTTGGATTAGTTCTAGTGGCTATTTTAAATAAAACTATGAACATTCATGTGTAGACTTTATGTAAACCCATATTATTTGTTTTTTAACATCACTATTATGTTGTTACATCCTCAATTCACACACACACACATACACACACAAATATAATATGACTTAAACAAAGTTTAAACATAGTGATGAAAATAATACTATAACTCAAAATTATTTTGCATGTATATTAGTGAATAACATTAGTATTTACTTAGTATAGGAGGATGAAACTGTTAATCAAATTAAGCTTTGAGGGTGATGATTTAGGTAAGCATTCAAACAAGAAATGTATGAGCAGGAAAAATAACAATTTCCAGACATTTCATTTTAGTTGACCTGTGATCTATTTGTCCTGTTTGCATTTTCAGTCATTAGACTCAGTCAAACTATGGACACGAAAGCATCAAGATTTTTGTAACATTTTTCAAATACAGCGCAACAACTTCTCAACAAAATAAATGGAGTTTTTCCAATTAAGAAAAATACAAAACAATGTTCTTCATTTCAAAACTGTTTAACTATTTTTTAATTTAAATTCTTTATTGTTTAAAGTATTACCTATGTTTCCTTTCTCCCCTCCCCCACATTGACCTCTCCCCAGCTACTTCCACCCCCCAGCACATGCCCTTGGTCCTCTGGTGTCTGTGTCCATTGGTTATGCTTATGTGCATGCATACAGGTCATAGAAGATGTTGAAAAAAGAGATAGAGGAAGATATAAACAAATAGAAGAATATACAGTGTTCATAGATTGGTAGAATCAACATCATTAAATGCCCATACTAACCAAAGCAATCTATAGATTCAATGCAATCCCCATTTAAATACCAATGGCATATTTCACAGACCTAGAACAAACTCTCCAAAAATTTATACGGAATAAAAAAAAGACCCCAACTAGCTGCAGCAATCCTGATAAAGAAGAACAAAGTTGGAGGTATCACAATAGCAGATATCAAGCTATATTACAAAGCCACTGTTGTCAAAACTGTTTAACTTACTCACTAAAGGTATGGAAGGAAATAAAGCTCAGATGTCTTTCCCAGATGCACAATGAATAGCAAAAAATAAAATTGAATTCATAACCACTAGTAAGAAATGTATAAAGCCAGCCACGAAGGTAATTACTATTATTGTGTTCAGAAATGAGTCAGAATGAACTATTGCAAATTACTTTTGCAAATGACTCTATTACCTGTTACCTAATATCCATGGCACACACTGTAGGAAAACAGTTGGTTAGGTTATATAAAAACACAAACATGGTAAATATGATCAACGCTTAGCATGATACGGTTCTCATGTGAAGGAGAAGTGCTTGACAAATTCCTGATTTTTTTCATTGAAAATCCAGGCTTCAGAATTAGAACTTTTTCACTTAATTGACTTTTGTTTTACATGATATGTTTGACTGTCTGCATGTTCCTCACAGAATAATCACTGGCCAAGAAAAAAATTCCCTGATCTTCATTTAATGTTGACAGAAATGGTGAGAATATTCAATGCTATCAACTTTCAGGCACTGAATGTACTTCTTCTGAGAACACTATTCAAAGAAATGAATGCCAGACATAAACATTGCTTTTTCCCCCACTTAAATATTCCTCTGTTGAGGAGAAAAATACTCATAAACATTTTTGAAAGGAGGAATGAGATAAAAATATTGTTTGGCTACAATGCCAATGACAAATAGTACTGATTTCAAGGGACCTTTAGAAATAACATATCCCAGTAGTATACTCAGTATTGCAAACCATCTTAATCTCTTTCAGAGCCAAGGTGTCAAGATTAAATTGAAGATAATAAGTATGTAGTTGGAATTTATGGTGAAGGTTGGCCGTAAGGGCAAGTGACTTCCCCTGAGTCTGAAGACTTTCTTCACTCTTCAGAAAATATAGTTTATGGCTCTGCTGGGCCTTTTAACACCCCAACCAAATGCTGCAATGGGTGAATGCATTTTCTGAGGCAATCATAAGCAAACGGTGTATTCTGAAATCATTGCCACTATTTCCCATGTTGGATCCTTCTAGCTTCCAGCTTGGAAAGGTGATATCCTTACCAATCCATGATCTGAAGGAGTTTTAAAACCTCCAGGGAGAAGTCGTCCCATAAGACTCATATAAGAACCTCAAGAAGACCTAAGACTCATGACACATATTTTGTCTTTGAACTCACAAAAATTCCTTGGTAAAAGATTGGAAAAGAAAAACTGTTTTGGGCAAAATTTTAAGTATTTAAATTCATGTAAAATTGGTAGGTTATTAAAGCACTAAATGTTCATTAAGTGATTCAGAGATGCTGAATATTTGGAAAGCCCTGAGGTATTCCAGGTGGTTGTTGGGAAAATAGAGAAGATTGATCTGAGATGCTTTAGTGAGTAAAAGAATGTGAAATACAATACTTTTTAATCAAATAGGAATGTCTGTTCATGGTGGTGCCACTTGACGGCTAACTGTCTCACATTTGGATATGTGGGTTTGCAGCTGCTCGGTAAAGGTCCGGTTTCCTGTTACTCCACATACGGGATGACCCTGGACTGCGTCTACCAGCATACACACTCCTCTCTCATCTGAGCAAACATAGATGAGCCCTTTGTTGCCGCTTAAGCCCCGTAAGCCTTCCTAATAACAAGCTGAAGTCAGTTAAGTTCAGGTGGCTAAAATGGTGCTTTTGTTATGAAAGCAGAGGCCAGAAAATGCAAACTCTTTGAGTCACCCAGCCCAGCTATTTCCTTCAGAATCCAACACCGAGCCAAGCGGTTTTTATTTTGTCTTTACAAACTAGGTAAATGCTTCCTTGTAGCAGACTCTTGGATAACCACAGGCAGCTGGGGGCACACCCCACTTGGGGGGGAGGGTAGTTTTCGGGCCATATTTAAAACCAATTACCAGGCTTATGTAAGTGAGGGCATCAGCAAGAGCCTGGCATGAGTGGGGTGAGAGGCACTTAGGGAAGGAGACACAAACAGCAAAGTAGGAGACAGCCATTGGAGAAAGCACAGAAGGAACAGCAGCCAGGCCAAACAGAAGAGAAGATGCTTTCTGACAGAATATAGAGATGTCTTTTAAGAGTGTTTTCTTCCTTTGTCTTGGCTAAGCAATGTGGTTATCACATGGGACGAATCCAACCATGGATGCTGATTGTTTCCTTTCCTTCATTTCTGCTAAGATTTTCTTCTCAACCTGAAGCCCTTTCTCGATTTTGTTTGTTCGTTAAGGCACAGAAAGAACCAAGAACTCTGCTCTCAGGTTTTTCTTGAAGAGTTGTGGAGAAAAGGGACTTGGGGAAGAAGGACCAGTTCAGCTTAATAACTTCTCCGCCTGCTCCATGCATGTCCTGGGGCCCAGATGTGCCGGGGTTCTTGTTCCGGCATCAAGAAGGGTTCAGCAATCTGGAAAAGGGGCTGGTGTAACATAAAGTGTCTAGAGACGAAGCATAATTTTGAAAGGCATACCCCATGCTTTTTATTAACACTAATTGTCCTGAGGTGAGGCAGAGATATACACTTCAAAGGGGTAGGGTTTCCTATGCAGAGGCATTGTCAGAATGGGAGGAATTAGCCTACTGCTGTTCAGGTGTTTGGCCAGTAGGAGGCAATAATATGTAGATTAAGATGCCCTGAGCTATCTGGCAGCCAAGCAATCATCCCTTTTCAGGTTTGGGGAAATGCCTTTAGCCATCCCCAACAGGTGACAACATATGTGACTCAGCCCTTGTTGAGTCCCCAACTTCCATCAACCTTTTGATGAAACTCTTGCAATTATGACATGCTGGAATTGGCTTCCGGCACAGATGCAGGGCTTTGGATTCAAAATCCTTGCTGAAGGCCTTCAATATTATGACCAAACTATAAAGCACTTTTCAGATATTTCATACTTAAAATAAATTACCCCTTCTTTGAGGTGATAAGGATGCCACAGTGACCCACTAGTTTCCAGAGTCCCAAAGAACAGCACCAGAGGAAATGATCTGACACTGAGTCCCCACCATTAAGCAAATCACTCACTGTAGAGTCTTCTTCCCAGAAATCTCTAAAAACAATCTACTGGGATAAAGACTATGTGAATATAGCAGATCGCTGGCGGTTTGTTGTTTTTTTCATCTCTTTACTTTCAGCGATATCCTCTTTTGAACACTATTTTCTGTAACAAAGAGTAACAGGGTGGGAGATGATTTTGTTGGGGGAGGCAATCCAATGAATGTCTTTTCAAAATTGCGGGTCCTTGGCGACTGTAAGAGAAAACTTTGTCCCCAAATGTACAGCACACTTGTGCTCTGACATAGCTATGGAAGATTCTGATTCCAATTCTCCAGCAACTAAGTCAGCAAAGGGCAGGGGTTGATTTTCAAAGTCAAAAAGTTCACAGTGTTATTTGGTCAGGATTTTTCAAGATAAAATGCAAGCCGCTCTTTTTGAATGGACAGTAGAGGGAGGGTATTCACTCCTGCACCCATTCAGTAAGCATTTCTTGACATGCCCAGAGAGGCTTGGAAGCTCCGTGGCTCTGGCCCGTAACTTACCCTATGAATCTCCTCCATTTGGTTATTCCTGAAATACATCCTTTCTAAGAAACCAGTAATCGTAACAATGATTTCTGAGCTCTATGGGCCATTCTAGCGAGTTGTCTAACCCAAAGAGGGGTTCATATAAACTCCAATTTATAGATGATTGTACAGGAGGCTGGTGACTTACAATTGAGGTCTGAAGTGGGGGCAGTCTTGTGGGACTAAGCCCTTAAACTATGGAATCTACCGTAACTCTAGGTAGTTTGTGTCAGAATTGAAGTGATTTGCAGGACCCCTGGTTGGTATCCAGAGAGGTGGAGAATAAATTAGTTTGGGACAAAAAATCCCACACATTTGGTGTCAGAAGTGTTGTGGTGTTGGAAAACAGTTTATAGAAGAACACACTTATTTGCACCTGAAAGTAAGAATCAGGAAGGCTGTAGATAAAATCAGTTTTTATGAATGAATTGATTTGTGCCAACAGAAAAGGGACCAGGTTTGGAAAGTCAAGGAGTTACCTGGGAGCTTGTTTTCCTGGGGGGAGAGTGAGATGGGTGGAACAGAGAGGTGTGTTTCATGGAAACCCATTAAGAAAAGGAAAGAAAAGAATCTGAGAAAGAAGCAGGGACATGAGTGTGACAGACTTCAAATGTCATACAAGAGGGCAGATTGGTAAATAGAGGAATGCCATGAGGTCTGAGATTCAGGAAACTCATTCTGACTGACCATGCAGAAGAACTGAAGAGAGAGAGAGAGATTTAGGAAATCACTTACTAGTCCAGGTCCCCCAACTTTTTTAACGATGAGAGATTAATGAGTTAAAATCAATGCCTTAGATGCTGATTGGATGTGGGAGTGAAGGAGAAGTCCAGCTGGCTCAGTTCAGACTTGAATAATAGGCTAGTGGTGCCATTCACTAAGATAGGGAACATAGGGGAGTTGTGTTTTGAGAGATGGTGAGCATGTTGGGCATATCAAGTTTAAGTTGTCGGTGATACATTCCGGAGCAGATATTTCAAGATCTGGACTAGGGGTTGATATATGAAAGACATTTGAATATGAAGACCCTGTAAGCAGACAAAACAGACCAGCAGTCCCAGGAAACAGCAGATTGCAAGCATATCTTCAGATCTTTGACCACTGGTGGGTGATGATTATCTCCATCACTGAAAGAAGCTTGGTCAGTGTTTCAGAGAAAGTTCAGATGAAATGGCTGAAGAGTAAAACAAAAAGAACTCAGCCCTGAGTTTATCGATCATCATTCCTGGCTGTGAGCTTATGGGATAGAGCCATGATCAGTAGCATCTTGTAATCACACATGCCCCAAATTAGATCAGCAAGCACATTTTGAAACAACAGTACTTATCCCCTTAGGCCCCTGTGGTGGCTGGAATGCTCATGGGCCAGAGTCTGTTGATCTCTTGGGACTCTTCATGTCTGTTTGGGTCTCCCATCGCCCCTCAGCCAGGAGCCACTACTGTTCCTGTTTTCCAAACCCCCTAGTAACTGAGAGGGTTCCTTTGCAGGCAGCTCCCTCTGAGCCTGACTTCAGAAAATGACTCATCAGTCTCTGATCATCTGATTATCTAAACCAGGACCACATCTTATTGAAACCAGAAAAAGTGACCCCTCTTTTCATGGAATGTACTTTATAAGAAAAATGAGAGGACCAACTAAAGGTTTACCTCTTCATTTTGGCATGCTGCCCTAACTGCAGAACATGCTCTCCCTGAAAGATGGATTCTTAACTTCACAGTGCATCCAACATTAAGGAAAAGCATGGCTCAGGCTCCAGGCATGTGGTGGCCTCTGCCCTGGGGTGAAGGGTGTGACATGCTCTTTTTATCCCTGAAGCCACAGTGCTTATCTACAGAAGACCTCCTTGGAGAATGTCTATCATCTCTATCCAGGAGTCTTAGTCTCCAAACTTTTCTCAGCTTTGTTACATGAACCCAGCTTCCCCAGGGGAAGTGGCTTTTGGACTCTTGTTCTAGGCCCACTTATGCAAGGAGTCAACTAAGGCTGACCATGGTGTGTGCCCAGCAGATGTTGCCACTGGCTTTGGGTGAGAAAGTCCTCCTAATCCATTAGAAGTGTGATTTCAGTGTGTTCTCGGCAGCATCTTAGTGTGATCTCGTGAGGGCACCCCCAACCCCTGTGTGATATGTTGTACTTGGAGTCCTTCCCCGTTTCAATTTCAGTATCAGTCAGAGGGAAATAGCAAAACAGCATTCCTTCATGTAGATAACCAGTAGGCAGCTGGCTACTCCTGGTTGCTAACATAACTCCACCACTGTATTCTGGCAGCTGGGTTTACTTAAGGGAGAAGACAGACAGTGCCCTGCTTAGAAACAGAGCTGCTAAACATTATTCCAGTAACCTCCTTGCTGTCTGCAAAAGTAAAACCCTTCAGGAAAAATACCAGTAAGGGGCTTGTCTTTGAGTCAGCCTGAGCACAAATCTCAGATCTGCCACTTACCAGCAGTGGGGACTTCTTCATTCATTTAAGAATCATTTATGGAGTACATACCACGTGGCAGGCACACTTCTTAGATAACTTAGCTGATCTTGCTAAGGTTCGGTTTCCTCTTCTGAAAAACAGAGATATGAATACATACTTCCCAGGGCTATGTAAGGAAAAGGTGAGCTAATATACATAAGCTAATATATATATAAGCTAATATATATAAGCTAATATATGTAAGCATAGGGCTCACACAAAGTCCTCATTTAATGATGACTCCTGCAGATACTATCCCCTTTACCCCAGCCTATGCCAACTTCCTACCCAGTGAGGAACTTCTGATAATGCCAGCACCTCTCAGCCGGTACAGCATCCACCTTCTTATGCCTTTCATCTTTATGGAATATGCACTGACCCAGAGCCATGTAGTAATGTCAGAAAGGACTGTCTCAGCCCTGGCTTCAGAGCTCACCTTTGCTTTCAGCTGCTCACCATGTTCTTCCTGCTGCAGTTCTCCAGGGTCAGCACCACATATTAATCTGATAAGACTATATATATATCTTCAGAAAAAAATCACTTCTACTGTCGTGGTAAACAACCCACATTCAAAGGCTGTTGTTTACCCATATCTTCAGAAAAAAAAATCACTTCTACTGTCCTGGTAAACATCCTGCTTCCCTATTTATAATGGTCTGGCCCTCTAGCCACTTCAGCAGAAAATTATGGCTAATTTTCCTACAAACATCAGGTGGTCATAATAATCTGGCCACTCAGTGTGTGTGTGTGTGTGTGTGTGTGTGTGTGTGTGTTTGCATATAATGTATTTTTTCCTGATCCAAAGTGGAGTAGATTTCTCAGTGATGGGAAGGAGAAAGTGATAACATTGACATAGATAATTGGTAAGGAGACATTCACTTAATTAGCAAAATTAATTGAGAAGCTTAATTCAGCTTCAGCAGACTCTAGCTTTGCCCCAAAACCATCTCCAAATATCCTTCATTCCATCAGAGGCTATATTATAATGTAGAAGCAGGAATAGCGGACGGTGCTAGAAACAGCTGCTATAGTCCTGACTGCCCTTCCAATGTCCGATCCCACTGGCAGTGTTATTGAGGTATATCCAAGCCTGGTGGAGCAATGATGCCTGTTAAACCAAAGGGTGGGCCAGATGTCACTCAGTCCAAACCAGTCTTTCTACAAACTTCACCAGTGTCCACATGGGGCTCAGTTGACTTCTTCTTCAGAGCACAGGTCTCCCCAAAGCCTTGGATGAAATTCAGACCCTAATTAGAAGGCTTCTAAGCTCTAGGTCAGAGTTTCTAATGTGAATGTAGATTGCATTTGTTGTAAATTTTATTCTGTGCTTTTATTTATTCAGCAAGTATTTATTGAGCACATAAAATGCACCAGGCACTGGATTTAGCACCACAGTTCTAGTCATCTGTTCAACTCCTTAGACACCTGATGCAAGTACTTGGGTCTTATTTCCTCAAGATGGAAGTCTGTCTTAATATTCTATCCAACTCTAGCTCCTCAAAGACTTGCTCCCACCCACCCTTTTCACTGTGAACCACAGTGTCTCCGACTTGAGTCGCATCTGTTAGACCTCTACTGACACCACCAGCTGGACTCCAGTGACCTCTGTTTCACCTTGCATCAGGCTCTCCTTGCATTCCAAGCCTCCTGCCTTCTGCAGGAACATCACTAGTTACCCTTTGTTGGACTGCCCCGCATTTATTCCCTAGACAGAGAACTTGCATCTAGTAAGTGCTTAATAAGTATCATTTGTTCCATTTATATACAGCCTACTAGTACAACAACCTACATGAACACATATCTATGACCTAGACCAGTGATGGTGAACCTATGACACGCGTGTCAGAGGTGACATGCAAACTCATTTTTTTGGTTGATTTTTCTTTGTTAAATGGCATTTCAATATATAAAATAAATATCAAAAATATAAATCTTTGTTTTACTATGGTTGCAAATATCAAAAAATTTCTATATGTGACATGGCACCAGAGTTAAGTTAGGGTTTTTCAAAATGCTGACACGCTGAGCTCAAAAGGTTCACCATCACTGACCTAGACCTTGGTTAGCACGTAGCAGGTACTGCAAAAATGCTTGGACTACAGAGTCATTCTAGCCTTTTTTACCTTAAAAAAATGTGTGGGACTGTAACCTCTCACTGGAAACAGCAACTTTGGACTTATATGCCTCTTTCCTTTTTCTTTCCTTTTTAAATTACATTTATTGGGGTAACATTTAATATGATCATATAGGTTTCGGGTGTGGGTTTCATGTTACAAGATCTGTATATTGCACTGTGTGCCCATCACCCAAAGTCAAATCTTCTCCCATCATCATATAAGGAAGGCCTCCCTGAAAGATACCAGAGTGTTGTAAATTCATCCTATTCCAAATGAACTACAGCAATGAGTACTAATCCACCTTCCTCAGGGGCAAAACAAACTTGGCAGTAGGGTTTCCTGCTCAGTTAAGCAGAGAAAGGAGGGCTTTGCATGAGAATGTGGACTATTTCAAGCACAGTATTGGTCTCCCATGTTGTGTTTTCACTACCAAGTGTATACAAAAATGACAGGCAGTGATTTCCTTTGCCCGCAATGGCAATTTGAAATATATTCAATTTGAACATTTCTCTCCATCTTTTCTCCTTGTCAACTCTCAGAAGCTCTCAACAATGAGAAGCCATGCATAAGATCTGAGCTGAAACCTTAAAGGAGCAGAATTCATTCACTGATGCATCCTTTGTGTTATTTTGAAGATATTTAAAAGGAAGCTAGATATTTTTTGCAGACTTAATAGAGAGTTTGGGAAAGTTTTGAAGTAATGGGGGGAAATGGAATAGATAAACCTATTTCTCTTCCATTCATATGTAATTCCCTGTTCACTAGCTTCTCAGGCTCATCAATGGCATTATCCCCAATAAATGCCTGCAGTGAGCAAACTTCACTACCTGTCTGCCTCAGGATGGTTAGCCACAGGTGCATGGGAAAACATATAATGTCAAGATAAGGCTGCATTGTCATGATATTCATACATCAGAGATACATGTTTGTTGGTATTAGTGAAGAGGAGATTAAAAAATAAAAGAAAGAGAATAGAGTTTATTATATGGTAGACATGGTGCAAAATGCTTTATATATAATACAGATTTTATGTGTTTAATGATCATATAAAGTTGGCATTATTATTTTAGACATTAAAAATATTGTAAGGGCTCAGAAAAAGAAAGAAACGACTAAAATACCAAATATTTGAGTTATACTCCTTCTTTCTCCAAAGCAAAAATGTTTATACTAGTAAAATAATCACTACTGCTACCATTTTACTAGCTCTTTGTTCGTAACTCTATAGAAACAGGTATAAATTCCATTTTAATTGTCTATATATCCATGTCACCAACCAGGCTTCTCCATTTTGCCTGCTTTATTTTCTTAATAGAACTATATAAGTCAGATTTTAACCGGAGGAGCAGAAGCAATATGAAGATATTTATTGCAAGATAATATGAAGAGATTTATTGCAAGGAATTGACTTATGCAATCACGGGGCTACCTATATAAGTCCAATATCCACAGGATGGGTCAACAGGAAGGACATGGGTTATAAGCTGCTGTCCACAAAGGAACCTCAGCCATGCTTTTAAGGCCTTTCAGCAGAATGAATCAGACCTACCTACTTTCTCTAGGATAATCTCTCTTAAATTGAATATAAATGTTAAGTATAGCTACAAAATATCTTCAGAGCAACATCCAAATTAGAGTTGGATTGATACTGATACATCAAAAAAGAATATCACAACCTGATATATTTTACTTTTTATTATTATCTCTCTTTCCTAACTAAAAGGGAAGCTCCATGAGGACATTAATTGTTTAGATTTATTTACTGCTGAATTATTCAGAAACTAGAACACTGTCTGGAACATGGAAAGTAGGCAAACAAATGTGGAATGAATGAGTGAAGAATGAATGAATGACTTTCTTGTAGGAAGAAGCCTCCACTTCTCACATGGTCTCTCCAGCATCAGCACAGTTCCCAGGACAGAGATGTTGTTCACAATTCTTTTGAATTAAATTACCAAGAGAAGACCAGCCCGTGATGCACATTCTCTCCTTGCCTATAGAATTGTACAACTTTGGGGAATTGTGTTGTAGCAAAGATGGGAATGGAGAGCCATGATATTACCAAGTAAGGAGGAGTGCACATCGGCACCATCACACTCCTGCCAGGATTCTGGGAAATGAAGATAGAGATGTGATTGCAATTGGCAGTCATGCTTGGAGGGATTCAATATAGGGTAGGCTGAAAGGAAGGGTCATAGAGTGTGTGGCTTCTGGATCCTTCTGCTTCTGAAAGACAGCCCCCCACTTCTGGGTGACAGCCTGACAGATAAGTCACTGACTTGGACTATCAATTCAGATGATCTGAGTCAACAGAGGAAATGGCCATGAGTTCCCAAGGTCAAGCTTCAATTTCTATGGCCTCTGGACAGTTGTCCTTGAAGGAAAAGGGCATCTGATACCATGGGGTTTTGTTTCTTTTGGAGGCCCAGAGCTGAGACTCCTCCTAACCACGGTGGGGTATTTTTATTTACAGTTGGGATGATAATTATATGTACTATTCTTTTAATATGGAACACGATTCCTCCTTGCTATTCTTAAAGAAGAGAAAGTTATCCTACCAGATCTGTTATTACCAAGTGGTATTTTCTTCTTCCCAATACACACTGGACCTTCCAGTCTGCCAACTCACCAGATGCATGTGAATATGTGTATGCCACACAAACACACACACACACACACACACACACACACACACACACTCTATAGGCAATAGTAGAGATGTAAATAGGAATAGAGATGGAAACATGGGAATGACCAATGAATAGAATGCTTACCTAATGCATGTTCTGCTGTGCTCTGTACTATAAGGAAACTATAGTCAGAAAGTTAGAAAGTAACTGAAACATTTGTCTATGAGGCTATGAATTTGGCACTAAAAGAGGCAACCATATATAAGACAGGATTGGTGGACAAGAGAAGCAGTAAACTGAAATATTAGACCATAGAATCAGGCTATGAGTTTCCCTCCTTATAAATCTCTATGTATCAAGGAACTAGAGTCAGAGCCAGAACTCTGGGAGATGTGGTTAGCACATGATACAGTAGTCACCAAGTAAATGTTTGCTGGAGGTAAAATGACAAAACACCTGTTAGAACAGATAGAGAGAGGCTTCAAATGGTTATCACCAAGGGATTTTTAAATGCACAATAGATGATGCCAAAGAGATGTACATTTCAAAGCTCCACAAAACCACCCACCCATAATTCTTTCTCAGACTACTTTATTGATTGCTATTTACAGCAGCCAAATGCTCAGAAGGATCTGCTTGCTCTACCACTCCCAAAGCAAAACATGATTTCACAACACCATCCTTCAAACCCGAGAAGGATGTCAGTGGTCAGTGAGACACTGAACCAATCGTTTAGGAGGAGAAATACTCATTAGGCCAGTGATGGCGAACCTTTTGAGCTCAGTGTGTCAGCGTTTTGAAAAACCCTAACTGAACTCTGGTGCCATGTCACATATAGAAATTTTTTGATATTTGCAACCATAGTAAAACAAAGATTTATATTTTTGATATTTATTTTATATATTTAAATGCCATTTAACAAAGAAAAATCAACCAAAAAAATGAGTTCGCGTGTCACCTCTGACATGCGTGTTATAGGTTCGCCATCACTGCATTAGGCTGAACTCAGAGGTGCAAGGATCAAGAGATCTCTGGACATGTTCCAGAAACAAAGGAGCTATTGAAAATATTGAATTAATTTCAATACAAATTGAAAAAAAAACAGATCTGAAAAATAAGTATGAGTAAAGGATGGCACTAAAAAAATAGTTTTTAAAAATTATTTATACTGGACTTTGCCATGTTTTCATGGATTGCATGAACCTGAGTGCTTCTAAATTATAAAACTCTACATCTAAAGCAGATTGTGCAGCCAAGTAGGAATTGAATATTTTGGGAGGATATTATTTATTTATCTACTCTCAATTTTGTTACTAAAATGATTTAAGAGACTTACAAAGATGCATACAGTGGAGTAAGATAAAATAAATTTAAAACAACTACGAAAATAAGACAAAGAGAAAATAAGGTTAGACAAATAAGATGGAGCCAGAAAATAGACTAATATCCAAAAATGAATTTGTTAGACACTAGATGACAAGGAGGATAAGAAACCCTTCTAGCTTTTCCTCTACCTCCTACCATCATCCAATCTCCCCATTAGTTCTCTAAACGCTATGAGTGGATGGCATAATGTCACAACACCAGGCTTCTCTATCGCTGAGCTAGCCACGTCTCTCATTTTCTTCCTGAGGGAAGGAATAGAAATTAAGTGGTAGCTAAATGAGGATGGAAGGAGAAGGGGTCTCAATGTTTATCCACAATGAAACCTGCCTTCATATAAAAGTTAATAAATAAAATTGAATCAATAAGTATGTCTTTCAACACAACAAGGATTTAACAAAGACAATTGAGAAAGTAAGAAATCTAAATGTAGTTAGGAAAAAGTCAGCGATTCTAAAAATGGTCAATGTCGCTAATCATCAGAGAGATGCAAATTAAAACCACAATGAGATATCACCTCACACCTGTCATAATAGCTATTATCAATAAATCAACAAACAAGCGCTGGTGAGTATGTGGAGAAAAGGGAACCCTTGTGCACTGTTGGTGAGAATGCAGACTGGTGCAGCCACTGTGGAAAACAGTATGGAGTTTCCTCAAAAAGTTAAAAATGAACTGCTTTTTGACCCAGTGATTCCACTTCTGGGAATATATCTGAAAAAAAAAACTAAAATACAAATTCAAAAGAATATATCCACCTCTATGTTCATTGCAGCATTATTTCCAATAGCCAAGATCTGGAAACAGCCCAAGTGCCCATTAGTAAATGAGTGGGTAAAAAAGCTGTGGTACATTTACACCATGAATACTACTCAACTGTAAATATGAAGAAAATCTTACCTTGTGCAACATCATGGATGGACTAGAGATTATCATGCTAAGTGAAATAAGCCAGTCAGAGAAAGACAAATACCATATGATCTTGCATATGGAATCTAATGAACAAAATAAACTGACAAACAAAATAGAAACAGAGTCATGAATGCATTGAATAGACTGGCAGCTGTCAGAGGGGAGGAGGGATAGGGGTCTGGATGAAAGAAAGTGAAGAGATTAAGAAAAAAAACAAATACACACACACAGAGACAACAGTGTGGTAGCCAGAGGGAAAGGGGGTGGGCATAGGTGGAGGTGGGCAAAGAGGGGAATAAATGGATATATGGGGATGGAAAGAGACTTGGCTTTTGGTGATGATGCAGATGTTTTATTGAGTTGTACACTTGAAGCCAGTATGGTTTGTGAACTAGTATCACCTCAATAAGTTCAATTTTTTAAAGAGAAAAAGTCAGTGATTCTATCACTGGTAAAGTTTTTCAGGGGTTAAGTTTCCTCCCCTCTTTACTTCAGAACCAAATGAGAGATGGATGTTTTAGTTTCTGTCTTTCTGATTCCAACCTCAACAGAAATCAGCTCTATTACTGACGTAGCTGAATTTGAGAACTCAAATGGACCTACAACCAGATATGAGACTTGAGTCTCCTGTAAATAGAATCCATAGTCTGCAGCACAGGCCTCCCTCCTGCAGAGGCACAGTATAGCTGGGTGAGCGCCAACTGCATGAGCAGAACCGGAGAATCCTGACCAGAGGGGGCTCCAAAGGAAGAAGGTACAGCTGAGCCGCATGCATTCTGAGCCTCTTCTCTCTCTTGCCAATCAGTTGAGTCTCTCCTCTCACTGGTGGAGGAGGGGAGTTGGTTAATGAATGAGGCACACAATTATATCTCCCATGTGTCTCTGTCCTCCATGGGTTGAGACATAATCATTGTCCCTGATGGACTGTAAAGCTGCAGTACCATCCTCAGAGGCAACAGATAAATAACACTGGGATGCACAGGAAAGAATGGGAAACAAAACTGTGCAAGGATTGATTCATTTATAAAATCTATATCCAGAGCTGCAGGTAATATGTACCTATGTGTGAGCTTGAACAGGTACATGGAGCAAGAGTACTTCTGGTTTCTTCTAGCCCTAAGAGTCTAAGAGGCATGAGAATGCCACATATGGCATGTTAACATAAGGCATAAGTCAAGATCTCTCTTCCTAGTGCTGTTTGTCTTACAAGATCAAATAGTGAGTTGGGTCATTCATCCCATGAAGCCTTCCAATTCTTCTCCTTGTTCTCAGGTTTAAGTTACAACCTCTTAGATTATCCTACAAAGCCTCATATTGTGGTCTGGGACCTGTCTATAATTAGTATCTCATTTCTTATGCCTCTTTCCCTCACCCTCAACTTTACTATTTTTTTTTAAGCATCAGCACTGTCACATGAGCATTCTCCTCTGAAACATTCTCATCCTCTTGCTCCTGCTGGTTAACCTCAACCCATATTTTAAGTCTCCACTTCCTCTAGGTAGCGTCCCCTTGGTTAGGAATGCCTGTACCACCCCCTGTATTGCACTAATAGTTTACTTGTCAATATCTCTTACTAGAACTTATACTCCATAAATTCAGGGACCATGTTCATTATTTTATTGTTTATTCCCAACATACAGCATAGTTTGTTGCATCAAAGGTGCTGAATATATATTTAATGATTATATAGTGAATAATACTGTGTCCCCCAGCCCTGGCTGGTGTGGCTCAGTTGGCTGAGCGCTGTCCCATGCACCAGAAGGTCACCAGTTCAACTCCTGGTTGGGGCATATTCCCAGGATTGCTGGCTTGATCCTCAGTAGGGAGTGTTGGGGAGGCAGCAGATTGATGTTTCTCTATGTTTCTCATTCTCTCTCTAACTCTCCCTTCTTCTCTCTCTAAAATCAATAAAAACATATTTTAAAAAAAAAACAGAATAAAAAAGAGTGTCCCCCAACCTTAGGACCCCAATCCCATCACAGCCTCCTTTTCCCTCTGCTAACCAACTCAGATTCAAAGGAATGAGAAATATAAATCTCAAAGTTCTGTTCCTTCATTAAGTGTTTTTATTGTTGTTGCTGCTACTAGATAAAGTCTCCAAGGACCAGCGAATTTGGAAATCAGCAGTTTTCCTTCTTTTCTGCCAAGTGAAGGGAGTTAGAGCTCTCTTCTCCCCAAAGTACACCCACCCTCCCAAGTGACTTATTAGCTCCAATAGAGCCCAGGAGCCAACAAGATTGCCTTTGTTCAATTGCACAGCCATAGCTATTTTTCAGCCCTCATTAGCGTTGCCCTCAACAGGCTGATTATAGCCCTACCCCCTCCAAGGATGACTTTGATTGAGAGGGGAGTGCAGTTTTCTGTCAAAGCTCACACTCATAAAATATTTAAAATCCAAAAGTTGCTGCTCCCCACCCTCTGAGCTGATCCCATGACACACCTCTTTCTACTCCTGCTCCTACACCTCCCAGGGTAAGTTCCTTAGGGAAAGTGACCTTTCTGATGTTTCCCCAGACATCATCGACGACCTCGACGAAGGATCTTGCCTCTATGGCAGGGTTCTTAAACCTGATTCAGAGGTAGGGTTTTTGGCGCTCTAAATGCACTTGCAAAATTTGTGCAAAGATCCATTTAGTTGAGTGGGGAGGAGTCTGTAGCTTTGACGAGAGCAGTCCAAAGCCTCACTGTCCTATCAGTTTACCTGGATGGTCCTTCCAAACACCTTCCAACTGATCCCGACCAATGGTTTTCTCTTTCCTAAACTTTTTTAACTGAAGCCATAAGCTTGGAAAATCTCATACCCTGAGCTCTTTGTCTCGGCTTAGTTTGCTTCCACTGTAGGGCCCCTCCCAGCGAGGAAGCCATGAGGGGAGATGCTGAGGGGCTGGAAGACCCAATTGCACCATTTTATTTTATTTTATTTTATTTTATTTTATTTTATTTTATTTTATTTTATTTGTATCCATTTCAGAGAGGAAGGGAGATGGAGAAAGAGATAGAAACATCAATGATAGAAAATGATTGATCGGTTGCCTCCTGCACGCCCCACACTGAAGATCAAGCCCACAATCCAGGCATGTGCCTTGACCAGAAATCAAACAGTGACCTCCTATTTCATAGGTCAATGCTCAACCACTGAGCCACACTGGCTGGGCCACTGCACCATTTTATAAAAGTGTCCAATAATAGAAGATTAGAGACCTGGGTTCTACTGTGGTCTCTGCCTCTAAATATGTGTGTGACTATTTGCAAGTTACATATCTTCTATATTCTATTTATTGAAAAAAAATAAAAGGAAACCAATATGAAGTATATAAACCCTAAAGTCTCTCTGAACTTTAAAACATCTATAATCACATGCAATCAGGCCATATGGACAGAAATGATACTGTGAAAATTAGCTGTACAGGTATAACTGTGTTAACATTCTGTTGTTTTTCGTGGTCTAGAAGTGCAGGAGCATGTTGTATCTAACAAGACAAGCTTAGACTATTACCTATGTGTTCTTCCTTCTCTATATTTTTTTTCCATGTTCTTTTCCTGCATGTTTTAGATATCAGCAATGGCAGTAAGATCTCAGAAGAATAACGGAACAAAATAGTCAACTTTCAGGTTTAAGTTTCAGAATAGACTTTGAAATCCTCAGCATAGAACACAGATTGAATAGATTTCTAAAAAAAGCCCTGATAATAGAAGAGCTTTATTTCTTGCTCTAGACTTGATAAAGATTCCTCAGAGCGGGGAGGGAGGAAAGAGATGAAGGGGCAGTGGTTGGACATGAGCGTGTCCCTGAGAGAAGGACTTTCACACTGCCACTCTCCCTAAGGCAACACTGATTGGAAAGGCCTGATGCATAAAGGTCCTATGTTACTTTCCTGGGTGGTTCTTTGGAGAGTGAATAAAGTCCAAGAGTTTCCCTGTAACAAGAAGAATCTAGGTAGAGGCTCTGGAATAACCCCAAGCCTCCTCCTGCCTAAGAGCAGCACAGGGAGCCCCTTCTATAGAACAGTGGATTAACATCTTCTGTAATCCCTACATGCTGACAGAGAAGTGGGATTCCACCTCTGAGGTGACTGCTTGTCAGCAGCCAATGACATCTTATTCTGCTGTCAACATAAGACATATTGAGAAAGATGGCATTGCCAACACCACTTCTCAGCCTTTCATATTTGACAGAGATCTGTCTTCTTAATGCAAGGAGTTATATTCAATTAATAACACAGGTCACAATAGTTATTGTTGGACATACTGACTTTAATACACTAAAATAACTAGTGTATAATTCCTTTTAAAATGCTTCATTGCGTTTCTACATGTATCAAGACATTAGCAACATGCAAACACCATAACAGTTAACAACACAGATCCTTTGCCATGGAAACTCATCCGCGCTCAATATAGAGGTACCAGGCTATGAGGCTGACCACGTCTCCGAGCTCTGCGGCCGGCAGGGCAAGTCCTGAGTTTGGATTTATCCACGCGCCCAGACAATGCGCCACTTTGTACAGCTGTGACTGTGGCCACAGACCACAAGCGGCTCCCACATCGCCTTTCCTCCAGGGCATCGCAAGGAAAACAAGCTGGTGCATTGAAACTACACTGACACTCATTATTTTAACACCAGGGAAAGACGTATTACTCCAGTAATGTCAAATTTTGAAAAGACCCAAAGTACAAAACCTGGGATTTTGCATTTGAGAAAAAGAAAGTATGTTTGCAGCCCCACATTATACCCCCTGAAGAGAAGTTTAAAAATGACAAGTATAGGACCTGACAGTTGGGGTCCACAGAATGTGTGGTTGGCCCCTTAGACCACCTCACACATTTCCTTGCAAAGAGAAAAAACAGTGGAACTGTCTCTCTGCCACCACAATGCACCATTCATTTCTCAGCAGCACCACTGACTCAGAATGAAGAGTACGTTTTTGTCTCTGTACTTCTGATTAAGTGAACAAACCCGAGCAGACAACCTTTGTTTATGATAGTTTTTCTCACCCCTTCCCCATTTTTTTTCTTTAAATATATTTTATTTTATTTTTTACAGAGAAGAAGGGAGAGGGATAGAGAGTCAGAAACATCAATGAGAGAGAAACATTGATCAGCTGCCTCCTGCACACCCCCTACTGGGGATGTGCCCACAACCAAAGTACATGCCCTTGACCGGAATCGAACCTGGGACCTTTCAGTTTGCAGGCCGACGCTCTATCCACTGAGCCAAACCAGTCAGGGCTCTTTTTTATAAATCTGATTTTTTTCTCATTAAATTTTGTGTAGTAACTTTGGCCATGTTAGATTTTGAAAGGCAACTTAATTGCCTTCCAATATTCACCCCTAACCCCTCTCCAAAAAAAAAAAAAAGTGACCAAGATACCCCTTTATGTCAGGATAGTTCATGTGAATGGGAAATGTTAATGGGAGTTAGATAGTGTTTGTGAAAATGCCTTCAAAAATATGAATTGATTATTATCATGTCCCAGAAAAAAGGTATCTTCCCTGCCCAGCTGGTCACTTTCAGCTGAGGGGTCAGGGAAGGCAGTCAGGAGGCACTCACAGAAGGCAGGGGAGGGGCTCTGAGCCAGCAGGTGTGGTCTCAGCATGCTGGGTCAGCATTCCTGTGGGCAAGGACCAGCAAGGCTTCACAGGAGCCCAGGGCACAGCAGGGACTCAGCCCCGGGCCGGTGCTGCCTGCACATGATTGGCCCTGCCTACCTTTCCAACTGCATCTCTACTCTCTCCCTCCTGTGCTCCATTCAGCCAGCCTAGAGTTCTACCAGATCAGAGAGCAAGCCAGCCTCAGTGCTGCCACTTGGCCTAGCTGTACCTTGCTGTTTCCTCTGCCAGGAGTACTGTTGTCCTAGATCTGCCCTCGTTTTTATTTTTTCCTCAAATGTCACCTCTTGATCTTGATCACCAATTGAGCCTACCTTCCCTATGCCACCGCAGGCTAACCACTCATTATCTCCTTATTCAGCCTTATTTTTCTTTTAAGCCCTTACAGCCAGCTGACATATGTTAGATGTAGGCTTGCTGTTTTGTTTTATTAATACTTGTCTTTCTCATTAATGTGCATATTCTATGTGGTCAGGGAATATTTTGTATTCATCTCTTTATCCCCAGTGTCTAAGTAGTGCCAGGTACAAAAATTGGTACTTAAGAAATATGTGTTGGATGGATGGATGGGCGGGTGGATGGGTAAACGAATAAATGAATGAACTAACCTATGTCTACCATTCACATTCCTCTTTCTCATGGTTATCCCTTAGAGGAGGTGAAAACCATCTCCTAAAGAGATAGTCACCCCAAACGGAGGCCTGTTATCCATTCAGTTATTAGTAAAAAAGTATTTATTGGACATTGACCACATACAATGCCTGTTTTGTGTGAGGCTGTATGTTACACCTTATGGAGTTTACTCCTTATTAAGGCCATCCTCATTTTTCATTCATCAAAATTGTTTAGAGCATTCAATCAATTTTCTAAAGCTTCCCTTCTATCATCAATCGTGAATTAACATCCTCCTGGGCTCTGTATACACTTTCTATAGCATTTAAGGCCAGAGTGATATTATTTACTTTGGGAATGTAGGATTTTATTTTTCAATTATAACAACATCTCTTTTTTTAATATATCAATCCATAAAACTCTGTCCTCCGGTACCATCTGAAAGTTATCACAAAAATGCTGCACATATTCTTCTGAGAGAGAAGGCCCCACTCTGTCTGTTTTGGGTAATAATGCCATTAAACTTGGCTCCTCTGCTCCATTTTAATGCCATTAAAAGTGGGTGCCCAGTTGCCTGGTCTCCCCTGGCACTCCTCCAGCAGGCGCGCTACACTCGCGCTAAAGTCTACCCTGGGAAGGAGGCTGAGCTGAGGCCAAACAGCCTCGCAGCATCTCCTTGGCAGTCTGTGCTCTCCCGTCCCTTCTGCATGTTCCCTTGGCACTAGCTGGTACTGGCACAAATCAGCGCATATAGCGAAGTTAGTGACACCAGCAGCCTCTCCCAGAGTGTCAGTGATTTCTTTACATGGCCATGACCCTTCTCTCACCCCACTGGCGCCACATTAGCCAACACCCCCAAGTTTGGAAGTGGATTCCACTTGGTGTTTCCCATTGTTTATGGCTTCCCGGCCAAATTCTCAAGCCCTGTGAACTTGTTTTCATCCAAGTCAATTAAATGCAATTCAGCAGGAAATGCTTCATGACGTGGAGACCTCCAAATATGCATTGCCCTCTGCCAGGGCTGGGCCAATTCTTTTGAAAGCAGGCCACTTAGCGATTGTTACTGTTATTTAAGTACAAAATAAGTCAAGAAAGATAAATCATGGGTCCTGTGGGGAAGACAGGAAAAAGTAAAACATTCTCCTTTCCCTCTGCTGCAGGCTTATATAGATGTCTTCCAATGAAATGGACTTCTGGTTTGGCACCATTAATAAGGTTTAAAAAAGAATCTTATAAATAAGTCCATTTAAATAAATAAATTCTTGGCAAGAAAGGACAGGTAATCTATATGAGTATGTAACCACCCAAAGGACCATACTCCAATCTGCTTCATTACTTTCTAAACTTACCAAATTATTACTAGGTAATTCTTAAGCAAGACAGTAGAGTGAAACTTAGATCTGCTCTTCCAGCCATCTCACTGTGACCTGCCTTGCTGAGGCCTGGGAGAGACCCTCTCCCCAACAGAGCCTGTGAGGTCAGGATCACCCTTACAGGCCATCCTATTAGTGCAGTGGTTCTCAACCTTGGCTGCACATTAGAATCACCTGGGAATCTTTTTAAAATCCTGATTTCTGGGCCTCATCCTCCGGAAATTCTGTTTCTTTGTTACTAATGTTGTGGCCTCACCCCATAGCAAAGAAACAGAATTTCCAGAGGATGAAGCCAAGAAATCAGGATTTTAAAAAGATTCCCAGGTGATTCTAATGTGCAGCCAAGGTTGAGAACCACTGTATTAGTGCATCGCTGTTTGGTAATCAAAGGCTAAGTGTCCAGAAAGAGACACTCAGGACAATTCCCTTATCAACCGTCCTCTACATTCACAGCCCTGATCAAAAGGGGGATGAGACCATGGAGTGTGTGTTGTGAAGATGCAGCACCATAGTAGAAAGACCATTTCAACAGTTGTGCTCTTCTCACAGAGCTGCCTTCTGTAGGAGATGAGGTATTAAAAACAGGAGACTGGTGATCCCTGCCAACATCTGAACATTCACAATGACTCTTTAGTGTCCCAAATATGGTATTTGCACAATTCTGTGCAGGAGAAAACCTCCACAAAGGAAAGGGACAATGGTGACCTACTATATGAATGAGCAGAATTAAATTTCACTTGGTTCTTTGTGCGTATTGGGATCCTAATTTCTTAAGCAGGTAGCCTATTCCCAGGCCCCAGGCGTGATTTGGCCGGTTAAGAATAAAGTTGCCACCAGTTTACACTTGAATCCTTCTTAAAACCTGTGACAATTATATAAGTTGGCTTGGAAATCTATAACTTTGTAGGTCTTCCACATGCCGATGATGTCTTTTTCTTGCCTTTTATCTATAAGATCTTCACTCCTTCCCCAGTTATAGTCGCCACCTTGGAGATGCATAGTTCATCCAGTTAATTACCTTTCACATCAAAATCTGGCAGTTAACTCACAAGAGCTTTCCCTACAAGTTTTATTGTGTGTTTGTGTACATACTCTGGGGAATGTGCCTTTGAATTGGGGCAGGGTCATCAGCATGCCTTCTGTGTGAGTAAGCCTGGATGTACCTGTGATGGAATTCTCTCTGATCATTAATCATAAACATGTCCACTATTCAAACCCTCTTTTTCCCCTCATGTGTGGCAAGTCAGATATTTTCCATCCTAACATGAGCAATGAAGTTTTGAATTGTTTGTATATCCTTGATTTACCTCATTTCATTGGAAAAGGTGAATGACATGGAATCTAGTTCATGGATCAACACAATTATGTTAACCAAGGTATGCACTCAGTGGCAAAACTAAAAACTGGAAATGGAAAACTTGCTCTCACTATCCCCTATTGAACCATTTGAAGTATATAAAAATCAAGCAGTATGCATCAGTGTAAGATTAAACTCAATTAAATGTTAAAGACACTAAATCTCTTATGTTGGCAGAAATCTTATTAGAGACTCAAAATAGACTCATTTATAGTATATCTTGAATCTGTCCATTACATAAAGCAATGTAATCCAGTATCTTTCCAAACACAAGGGCCATCTCCATTTTTTCCCTTATTGGTCACAATACAGTGGGGCCTTGACTTACGAGTTTAATTCGTTCCGAGACCGAGCTCGTTAACTCAAATTACTCTATCAACTCAATGCAAAAAATCAGCCGAAAGACACCTGGTATCTCAAAAAACTCGTTAGTCGGGACACTCGTAAATCAAGGCCCCACTGTATTTTCATGCTAGCATGAATTTTCTTTAATTTATCTTCATTGTTGAAAGTATGACAGATGTCTGCTTTGTTTTTTGTTGTTGTGTTTTTATTCATTGACTCCCTCCTCCCCAAATTAAAAAGAGCTTGAAGCTGTTCCACCTAAATCATTGTAACACCTTTTGTATTTCTACTTTTGCTACCATGAAATATTTTATTTCCACCGGAGTCTTCCATGTCTCTGTATTCAAAAGGAAATGATGGAGATCCAAATAGCCAAACCACTAAACCTTTAGAAGGCAGCTCAGAAAAATTAACAGTGTCTTATTTTCAAGTGTAATTATTAGTTTGTTCCTTGAATCTTCATTATAGTTACATTACTTTAGTGTAACCCATCCACAATCTACAGCACTTTTCCAGCATAAAACAGACCCATCCGCTGCCCGGTGGAAAGCCTAATGCTTTCTTTCCTCCCAGAAAGAAGAATTTGAGACTAGATGCTATTGGAAGAACGCAATTATTGTCCTTCCAAACTGTGCAGGTCGTTGTGTATATTTCTCCAGAAGTGTGTGTACCAGTGCATGGCTTCAACCCACAATGTTGCCAGCCAGCTACCAGTCAGCTGGAAAGAACAAGTTGGAAAGTCACTTAAGGACTTCAGAGACATAGGCTCATGTAAGCATCTCTTAGCATCCCAGTCTCTATTTGACCTGTGGTCAGTTTTGAAATGTAACATACTTTCTTTTTAAGGTTAGGGACAAAGATGAAAGGGCTAAATAGGACTGGATAAAATGTTTAAAGAATGGGCATGATTTTGCTTGATCCAGGAAACTATCTTCAAGGCTACCAAGGGGGTTATGCCAAGGATGATAACCAAAACTTGTACATTTTCCTTGAGCACCAAGCAAAAAAAAAAAAAAAAAAAAAAGATTAACTTTTAGCTGAAAACAGGATAAAAATAAGCAAGACTTTTTTAAATCAAATTTTTAATTGTGTTAAAGATAATTTTATCTTTCATTACTAAAAAATTAGATCTGTATTTTTTTCTCTTCGGTCATATTTCAACTTAAGAAGATGAACTGAAGAACTCTTCAAACTTTTTTTTGCCAGCCCTGAGAAATATTCACTCCATTGCGACTGCAGTGTTTCAGAAGCAAGTTAGAAATAACCTGGGTCCCGAACCAAGATGGGCAGACTCTATACCCTCCCTCTAGCTAGCTTCCCGGGTAATTCTAACAACGGGAATCTTTCTCTGGATGGGATTGGAGAGGTTTATTGTCCTGGGCAGATAGGCTCCCAGCCTGAGAGCCTCAGACATGGCCTGGAGAAAGGCTGGATTCCCTTCTCTGTCAGGCAGTCAAACAAATGCAGGCGTGGTCTTGAAATCCAGGCACTTTCCTCACAGGTTGGGCCCTCAGATTCCATCACACCACAGTTGGGTGGTAAGAGGTCAATATACAGCTGTTTTTAGGACTAAACGATGCTGAGCCCTTAGAAATTGCAGACTATTTACTGTTGTCCCACAGTAATTGTGGGAAGAATTTTGGAAGACCTTCTGAGAAGCGCAGTGTAGTAAGAATGGAGAGAGAAAGCCACAATTTGAATAAAGGAAACCCAAGAGGGCTAAAGGAAGTAAAGAAATGATGGGAGTTCCTCCTCCCTTGTGGCCAGGGCCTGCACATAGCCGGGCTTTCTGGTACTCTCTGACAAGACCTCATGCTTTGGACGATCATTCAATGGCTTTGTTCAGTTCAACAGACATTGAAATGTTCTAGGTACCGCACCAGTTTCTGGGGATGTAATAATGAATCACGTCCAATGCCTCTCCACACATTATTTAAACTCGAAGTGAGGCCATGGGTGTGTGAACCAATATATCAATAATCATTCTTTCCCTTCTCTCTTCACCTGGGTAAGTCCAGCTCAGCCCTTCAGATGCCACTTACATGCCACCTTGTCAGCAAAAAGCTTCCTTGACCTCACTCACCAAGCTTGCTCTGTGCTTCTTTTCACCTTTGTCACTCAAACTTATTTATGCAAATATTTTCTCATATATACCTGGCTAGCTTGACTCAGTAGTGAGCATCAACCTATGAACTAGGAGGTCCTGGTTCGATTCCCAGTCAGGACACATGCCTGGATTGCGGGCCCAATCCCCAATAGGGGGCGTGCAGGAGGCAGCCAATCAATGATTCTCTCTTGAGTCTGCAGGCCAACGCTCTATCCACTGAGCCAAACCGGTTGGGGCAATGATTCTCTCTTATCATTGATGTTTCTCTCTCTCTCTCCCTCTCCTTTCCTCTCTGAAATCAATAAAAATATATTTTTAAAAAAATATTTTCTAATGTACATCTTCTCCATAAAGGCAACAACCTAGGACAATGCCTGGCACAATGTAAGTGCTCAAAAGTAAACTGAATGAATGAATGAACAAATGAATGGATGAGTTGTGTTAAAAGCAGGAATGAAGTATGCATGGGACACTGTATGAGCACAGAAAAGGGGAATTTACCCCTGTCGGGAAGCTTAGAAAGTTGTCCTGAAGAAGGTAATTGATCTGAATCTTGAGGATGAATAGATTAGTCAGGCAAGAAAAGAGGGAACAGGTGCGCCAGCTGGGAAAGCAGCATGCTAAATTGCAGAAGCATGGAGTGGCTTGCACGGTGAGAGCAACTGCAGGCAATGCAGTGTTCCGTCAGGACATGAATTATGAAGGAGGGCATAGCAGGAGACGTAGCTCACAAACATGGAACCCTTTGTAAGTTATTTCAAAATTATCTGACTTTTGAGCAATGAGGAGATTGTCTTTACTCAAAAGTCCACAGAACAATTGCCCCTTGTTGACAACAGACACTAGAGAGACAGTACAGGTTCACACTTAAGGACTCTGTGTTTATCCCCACCTCCACACAGCACGGACCGCCCACCACATCTCACAAGGAGCGTGTTTCCTGCTGTGGTGTTCCAGAGCCGCACTGCCAGGCGCCCGTGGGGTGAAGGTTGGGAGTAAAGGTGCTGTGCTCTAATCCTGGCACTGCATTAACTATCCAGGAGACACAACCTCTCTGTGCCTCCTTTTCCTCCTCTGGAAAAATGATGCCAATTATACCTGCCTTGTAGGATTTTTGTAATAACTGAGTGTTAGAGAAGTGCTTAAAACATTGTTGCTGTTATCCTCCCATCGTCATGGTTTCTATGCAAACCAAGAATTGTGCCCTAAAGTTAATTCACCAGAGCACAGTGTAGGTGGCACTGGCACCCCCTGGCCTACTGCCAGTGCAGACAGGAAGGGACAGCCGCATTTGAACTTGGACAGTGGCTGTTCTAAAGAACTGGAATCTCTTGCTCAAGATATGTGTCTGGGAAGCAGAATACGTACAGTGAAGCTGCTGCTGTGGCAGCTGGGCTTTCACACCTGTATACGGGGCTGGCATTTCTTAGTCATCTAAAGAAGAGAAAAGCATTCAAAGATCAATCCCCCTCCTCTTTAAGAAGTCAAAATCGTATCAGCTTTTCTTACATACGCCACATACTCTTGTTTCCAGTAGAACATGAAATTCAATTTAGTCAATGGCTGGCCAAAGGGAGACTGACCATTGCCATGTATGATACACCCAGGATAATTAAAATAAATCTAATAATAGCAATAACAATGATAGCTAACATTTACTGTATACTCATAGTGGGCAATGTTTGACTGTAAATGCTTTATGGACAATAAACTCTTCACAGCGCTTACCAAAACCCTCAGAGGTATTATCTCACTTTGCAGAAGAGAAAGCTGTCTCTATGGTTTCCAATAACAGGAACTCAGAGAGGTTTCAGTAAAAGAGTCAAACCAAGAAAAACATGAATTCAGCAGACAGTAGGAAATCTGTCAGGAAATGACACGCCCAGTAACTTTATCACTCAGCACCAAGAACACTTCAATTTACCGTGTGAGTTTCTAATAATGAGGCAACCCTTTCAGTCCTCAGAAATGTCCACATAAAAAGCAAGTCATGTGAAAGGCTGTTTAAGGTTGAATCACTTTTGATTCCTTCAAAATATAGAACCATCTTAAAAGATTGGTTCTGGCATGTCTATATTAACAGGAGGTGTATTCTTTAAGTTGTTTGGAAGTTATTGGTGACCAGTCACACTTGTATAGGCTTTTCAATGTAAAAAGCACTTTCAATGCATTTTTATCTGATCCTTTCAATCATGGCGAGTATTAGGAGTTTTAATTCCTTTTTTATATATCAAATTGAAGTTTAAGGATTCCCTCAAGCCCCAGAGCTAAGCAGAATTGGGTGTAAAAGCCATGTACTATGCCTAATTTCACCTTATTTCCACTATGTCATGCTTTCATCTTTTCAAATTATTATTTAAGTACTAGAGGTCCGGTGCACGAAATTCATGCATGGGGAGAGGGGGCGTCCCTCAGCCCAGCCTGCACCCTCTCCTATCCAGGACCCCTCAGGAGATGTCCTACTGCTGGTTTAGGCCCGATCCCAGCACAATCCGGGATCACTGGTTCCTAACCGCTCACCTGCCTGCCTGCCTGATCGCCCCTAACCACCTCTGCCTGCTGGCCTGATCGCCCCTTAACTGCTCCCCTGCTGGCCTGATTGTCCCCTAACTTCCCTCCCCTGACAGCCTGATTGCCCCTAACTGCTCTCTCCTGCTGCCTGATCACCCCTAACCGCCTCTGCCTCAGCCCCCGCCACTGTGGCTTAGTTTGGAAGGATGTCTGGAAGATATCTGGTCTAATTAGTATATTACCCTTTTATTAGTATAGATAGTTAGTATATAGCATTATATTAGTTATATTAGCTTCAGGTGTATAATATAGTGATTCAACATTTTTATACCTTACAAAGTGATCACTCCACTAGTTCTAATAATCCTCTGTCACCAGGCAAAATTATTCGCAATATTATTCACTATGTTCACCTTTTTCACCCATCCTTTACCCCCTACCCTCTGGTAACCATCCTTTTTATATGTTTCTTTGAGTCTCTTGTTTTGTTTGTCCATTTGTTGTATGGTTTTAGATTCTACTTATATGTGAAACCATATAGTATTTGTCTTTCCTTGTCTGACTTATTCACTTAGCATAATACCTTCTAGGTTCTTCCATGTTGTTGTAAATGGCAAGATTTTATTCTTTTTTTATTGCTATGGAATATTCCATTGTGCATCTATACCACATCTTTATCCATTTATCTATCAGTAGACACCTTGCTTCTGTATCTTGGTTATTGTAAATAATGCCATAAATATAGGAGACAGTGAATATATTTTTTCAAATAGGTGTTTTGCTTTCTTTGGATAAATAGCTTTGAATAAATAGAATTCAGATCTCTTCACAGAGTAAAATTTCATTTCACAGCCACACACTAGATACCCTAACAGGCCAATGAACTTATAAGAGCATGTCACTGGTTGGGTTGGGGGGGGGGGGTAAATGTATGAAACAGAGACTGTGGATGAACTGGTATATCAGCTTAGGAAAAACACTCTCAAACTCTCCTGCATATGCATGGCATATAGATGCTTTTTAAGTGCGCGGAAACAGAGTCTTCAGAAACACTCAAAAGAAATTCTATCCATACTGTTGTTGTTGTTTTCAGGGGAGGTTGTTTTGGTGGGGTGTTCTTTGTTTGTTTGTTTGTTTGTTGCTTTAATCCAGGTTGGCAGGAACAAGACAGTCATCTCCCCTTCAAGTTCCCAATATTTCAAGTGAAAAGACAAGAATTTACATGCATTTTATAGAATAATATTGACTAATTTGGGGCCCTGAGACCTACCCTGAGGTCTAGTATAGAAAAGGAAATACGGCTCCTGAACCAAGATTCAAGTCACAATTTCCTCATAACCTAATCGGCAAGCAGAAAAAGGGTTCACACTGGAGCCGTCTGGTTTCCCTCTGGAATGCCCCTCTGAGGCTTTGGCTGAGTGTGAGGAAATCCATGTCATCACCTTCCCACCATTTAATAGGCACAGTTATTAGTGACTTCCCAAGGCACTTAGATACAGTGCCGTTAGGTCACATGGGCCAAACAATGGGATTCCTGCTCCCCAGGAGAGAGGAAGACTGTACTTTCATTTCGCAGTCAGCACGCATGCTACTTTTTGTCCCAATCACTGACCAAGCTGGAGTGTCATGTGAAATATCTATCTCTGATGTTCTCTGGCCTCTGTGGGGATTGGGCTGTGACCCTGCTTAGCACAAGGACTTCCAGCCTGAGACCTGCTGGCTTCCAGCTTGAGACCAGATCCCTAGAAAGGCCCTGCCTCCTGTATGCCTGTGGTGTTGTGATGGTGAAGACAAGAGCTTCAGTGGAGTTGGAGCTTGGGACTCTGAGCACTTCACAGCTGGGACCTATGGCTTCCTTAGATGGGGAGTAATTAGGGGAGGAATAAGAAAGGTAGATGAGACAAATGTAGCTCCTGGGAATAACCAGCCTGATCTCACATAAGGTGCTTTTTTTTCCAATCCCTTGAAAAGAAAACACACACACACACACACACACACACACACACACACAAATTCCTGATTTCATGTACTGTGACAATACACTCCTCCCCCATATCTTCTGCCCTTCTCCTTGACATCATGTTATACTGACTAATGGTAATGTGGGTAATAAACCACTTCGCTGCCATAGCACATCACTGTCCTGAAAGTTGCTCACTCTTAGTTAGTTGACACTTGGAATTCTGATATCTCAAAGAGTGATAGTCCTGTGAGTCTGCCCTGTTGTTTACACATCCATGTCAACTCCAACAGCCACGTCGGTGACTTATCACATCATCCAACACAGGTATATTCACCCTGCTTGTGATCTAAATCCCCCTTCGTTGTGTGCTTTCTCGTGAAATTACTAGAGGCTGCCATATACTTTTTGAATCCCACCAAGCTGTCCTGATGCAAAAGGGAAACAGCTCCCTTCAGCTGCTAGTGAAAGGCCCTTCTGTTAGGCAAGCTCCCTCTATAATTAGCTCACATTGCTTTCAAGCTTTGGCAGCAGTAACAAATAGGCCATTTCGAATATGAAGATTTTTAAAAACAACCATGGAAAAATGAGGGTAGGAGGACATAACTGCTAGTGGAGATGTTCACTTCCACATACTGCACAGAGTACACAGCCTCTCATTTTTTTTTTATCTGCCGGGAACAGATGAAGAACCAAGAAACAGGCATGGCATCTGGCTCTGAACTGCAGCCATATTTTTAAAAAGCACTTGCCTAAGAGGTTGACTGCATCATAATAAAAAAAACCCTGTCCTCCCACTAGAATAATCAAAATTGTTCTTTAACACACCACAACTGAAAAATGTTTTGCTTCAATATACCATGCCTATTCTTCCTCTAGGTCCTCTCATTTCTCTGGCATCACAAAACAGGGCACCAATGACACTCTGATGCTGCATCAGGCCTCCTGACCTGGGGGAGCTTCATTGCATCCAAGCACATCCAAGGTTTGTCAAGACCCATCCGGGAGCAGCAAGCTCAGCGAGGGCAGGAGGGTGGGGGAAAGAGGGCTGGCAGTTCCTGAGAGCTGGCGTGTCCCGCTGTAAGAGCTGCAGGTGCACTGTCCCATTAAACCTTCACCAGCACCTTAGGAAGCAGCACTTTCTCCATATTACATGTGAGAAAGATAATGCTGTAAAAAGGTTTAATAAATTGGCCAGTGTCACATGACTCAAGCCTAGCTCTTGGGCCAAATGCTGCCCTGATTCGGGAGCACATGCACAGGGCACAGGAAAATGAGAAGTGCATAGGCGTGGATGTTTTATATCAAAAGCAAGAATAAGTCAGCATTTAACTTAAACTTTTAGTCTTACACATAACACTCTGGAAGAATGTAGAGAACTTACTGAAGGAGGGCAAAATGGAAGATAAGAAGTTCAGTAAGAAGGCTGCTGTGTGCTTCCAAGAGAGTGTTGATACAGGCTGGGAATCAAGCATGTATCAGTTAGGAATGCATGGTTTTAAGCAACATAAACAAACAACAGACAGACTTTTTGCTGCTTTGCAAGACTCCTCATTAGAAGGACTGCCAGGTGGCTGGAGGGTGGGACCAAGAACGTACCACAACCTAAAGCTCCAGAAGGCCGGGCGCAGAAGGAAGAAAGGCCCTCCCGCAGTGGACCAATCTGGCTGGGATGCCTCTGCCACCACCTGGCAAGGAGTGGCCTCCAACCATTTCTGTCCTTCGACTCCTCACTCAAGTTTCAGAAACATGGGACAGAGCAGCTCCTCAGCCAAACTTAGGTCACATGCCACAGACCTAGTTTGGGAAGGAGCTTTCACTCTGGGATTCTGTAGGTGGAATGCAGGCACCTGGAGCAGTGAGTGAGAAGTAATTAGCCCCAGTGGAAATTGGACCACTACTCAGAAGGCATAATGGAGGCTGGACAGACGAAATATGATCAATGTTCACCAGAAGCACTAACAGCAGATTTGGGGAGGATATAATGGCATTTGAAATGCCATCAACATTGAACACTTGTTGAGAGTCTGTGTGCAAAGCAATGAGCTAGGTGCTATTTGGAGATATAAGAAAGTGTACAGCTCACTCAGAATATGAGACCCAGACACAAGAGAGCTAAATAATAGTACTAAGTCACATATATCAGGATGTAGATGATAAGGCATATGAGATTCAGAAAATGGGGAGATGATAAAATCTAAAATAATTAAGAAAACACACAAGAAAAGAGAGAGCATTCTAGGTGGGAAGGATGATCTGAGCTGAGGCATGGAGGTGCAATGTATGAGGTGCATTTAGGAATCAGTTCATGTGCAGTGGTCTAAGGGAAAGAGTTTGTATAAGAAACTGTTCCTGACTCAAGAGTTAATGATACCTAAGATGCACAAAAATGGGCAACTTTCCCTCCCCTTCTTATTTAGCTGACCTTGGTCAATCTTTAAGCAGTTCTATTTCAAGACTTTAGGGAGGAAAGTAAGGAAGGTGGATTTGCAGGACTGAGGGTTACATTCAAACGTGTCAGTGGTAGTGAGAGGAGAAAGAAAACAGACCCAAAGTGGACTGGCATTGAGCTTGGAGTTCCTGACTCCCCTTGCTGGACCAGAGCCACTTGGGTTGAGCTGAATGTATCCAGTTCATTGACAGGATGCCAAAAGCTCTTGCTGCTCCAGCTGCCCCATTACCCTCCCTCTTCCTCCTCCTTCCCACCTTGCAGCAATTCCTCTCATTAACCTGCAGAGCTGAGGCCCAGGAAGAGAAGTGGGTCCAGGACAGGGAGTGAAAACCTGGCTCCTTCTGAATCCTGGCAGGAGTCTTTGACCCTGGCAGCTGCTTCAACATCAGATACAGACCTAATGGGACCACCACTCCTCTCCAGGACTTTCTCATCTTCCGGGTTCCCACTTTCCTTAAGTGGCACTGCAGTTGGTGTAGGGAGACAATGTGCCAATTATACCCTAAGCTAATGCTTGTAGGAATTGGTCAGGCCTCTAGGGCCCTGCCAGTAATTCTAGATGCTTTCCATTCCAGACAACTGCAGACTCTGGCAGATGTCCACCTGCTGTCCTTCTTTCTTCTCCCAGTTCTCGGGCATGATAGACCAAGTTCACTACATTGGGTCATTAATGTGTGATTTCAAAGAGTCAACATGTGCAGCAACCACAGGCAGATATGTAGTGCAGGAGTAGGCTTTTGCTAAGGGAACTCAGAGGAGTGGCAGGATGCATTTTTCCTATAAGAGGGGGATGGCTCAGGCAGCCTGTTTCCTTCCTACCACCTATTTTCTCTGTGGGTCATGAAAATAAAATAAAATCACCTTTAAAACCTCAGCCCAAATTTATAGCCAATGCTAACATAACAGGAGAGTATCTAAATGCTTTCTATGTTCATTGTTCTTTATGGCATTTAGTGGACCAATCAAAAGAAGCCAGTGATGTGGTCCAGGCCACCACAAAGCTCAAGGGGAAAAAAACAACTCAGGGCATAACATTTCCCACCAAGACCAGCTTGGGATGTCCAATTCCCTTCCATGACTATTTGGTATGTTACCCAAGAGGATTCACAGAACTCTTGGGCACAGTTGGAATGGTAACAAAACAAGAGTTGTACAGTTCACCATACAATTGTTATTGAGTTCAATGTAGCTGTATCTATAAAAAGAAAATAATAAATAATTTTTTTAGCTGAGCATTCCAAATATCCTCTGACTGTGCTGGATTCTATTACAAAAATGGCCTCAACTGTCACACTCTGCACAATGTGACTTTATAGCTCTTCCCATTAAGAAATGGGGTCTACCTCCCTACTCCTTGAATCCAGGCGAAGGAAAGAGACTTAGTTTGTCCAGTAGAATGAAGTGAAAGTGTTGGTATTCAAGTTTTAAGCCTATGCTTCAAGGGCCTCACATGCTTCTGCGAGCTCTTTTGGAACCTGTCTCCATCATGAAAATAATTCCATGCTTTTACTGTTGGATAATGAAAGACTGTGTAGAAAACTGGGATGACAAGTTGAGGCCTCTGGGGCCAGCAGCCCTCAATTGACTTGGCTGCTGACCACAGACACAGGAGTGAGCCCAGCCAAGACCAGAAAGACCATCCAGCCCAGATTTCTAACCTGCAGAAACACAAATTAGATAGAGGATTGTTATAAGTCAGTGATTTACGGGTTGGTTTGTTACACAGCAATAGGTAACTGATACATCATCTTTAGGTTTTGGACACCCTATTTCTTTTTGGACACCAGGAATCACTGTAATTGTTCCAATCACAAGCTAGCCAATTACCACTTTGCAAACCTGCCCCATGAGCCCAGCAAATATACCCAAGTCATGTCTGAACTTTACAGTTAACATGTTTGAGATTTCTATTTAGATTTGCGTAGCTTTCTTTTCCATTCCCACTATCATCAAGGCTTCCTTTCTTTTGCTAGACACTGGAAGTAGGGGCCTAATTGCTTTCTGCATGTTTCATCTTGTTCTTTCTGTGATCCCTCGCTGTCCAAAGAATTGTGTTCAAATACCTTATTTCAGGTAAGGACAAAACAACAAATGGTATTGAGCACCCACTGTGTGTCATACCAAATTGAATAAGATAAAGAAGCTTAAATCTCCTAGGGTTGATAGAGCCCTCTTTAATCTAGTCCCATTCTCCCTTTGCAGATTCCTGTTCCACAGTTTAGCTACCTAACACATCTGTCCTGTCCCTTAAACATGAAATCCCTATGTTGGCATTTTTGCTCACATCACTTATCCCCAAACCCTCTGCCTAATATTTCCTCCCTATTTTTCATCTTCTCTAACTTTTGTCTTCTTCCAAGGTCCAACTTAAGTTCTAACATCTCTGAAAGCTCCTCCTACTTCCCCTGCCCCAGTTATCTTTCCCTCTGTCTCCCTTGCCTCAATTCCTTTAGCACCCCTTTAGCTATCAGCTATGACATCTTCATGGCTCATTACACACCAGGGTGGAGACCAGAACCTAGCACAATGCCAGACACACATGCCTGTAGGTGATAATAATACTTGATAAAGAGAGATTCAATTAAACTCTCTTTCTTAAGACAATGTAACATGTTGACTCTCCTTTTTTTTTTAGAATAAAATTCCTATATCCTTAATTTGGGGTATTGGATTTGAGGGAAAACCATGCCTCACAAGGAGGCAGGTAAAAGAACGAAACTCTTTTTGCCATGTAACCACCCATTACTGAACACTTACTAAGTACCAGGTACCACCCTGGACATTTCATCTGTATTATCTCACATCTTACAGCAGTCTTATCTGGTACATATTATTGCTTCCATTTTATAGTAATGGAAATTCATTAACAGGAGTTTAGCAGCCAGCAAGTGGCAAGTTAAGATTTGACTCCAGTTCTGTCTGAGCCCAAGCGCGTGTTCTTAGTAAGCTATAACGCCATGACTTATCCAATTACTTTGCTCTTAGGACATCTGAAACAGCCTTTTATCATCATTGCACTGTCTCAATAGTCTTCAACTCCCAATCTAGATTTCAATTCCATAGAGCCTACCTAACCTAGTATCTTATGTGGTAAACAGAATAATGTCCTCACCCCAAAGATGTTCATGTCTTTATCTCCAGAACCTGCAAATATGTTGTGTTATATGGTATGAAGGAAGTAAGATTACAGATGGAGCCCGGCTGGCATGGATCAGTGGTTGAGCATCTACCTATGAACCAGGAGGTCATGGTTTGATTCCTGGCCAGAGTACATGCCTGGGTTGCGGGTTTGATGCCCAGTGTGGGGAGTGCAGGAGGCAGCCAATCAATAATTATCTCTCATCATTGATGTTTCTATCTCTCTATCCCTCCCCCTTCTTCTCTGAAATGAATAAAAATATATTTTTTAAAAATTACAGATGGAATTACATTTGCTAATCAGCTGACCTGGAGATGGGGAAATGATGCCCGCTATAATCATAGGGGTCTTCATAGTCTAAAGAGTGATGCAGGAGATTCAGAGAAGAGGATCTGACAGCAGAAGCAGAGATCAGAATTATGCAGTTGCTAGAAGAAGGCTCAAGACATAGAATGCAGGCAATCTCTAGAAACTGGAAAAGGCAAGGAAACACATTCTCCCCCTAGAAACTCCAGAAAAGATGCTGTTTTAGCCCAGTGAGATCCATTTAGGACTTCTGACCTCCAGAACTGTATGAACATAAAGTTCTGTTGTTTTGAGCTACCAAGTTTGTGGTATTTGTTACAGCAGCAATCGGCAACTAATATAGCTCCTCGTGGAAACAATTAGGGCCAGTTCATGGTTCAATAGCATGGCCAGACTTCTTATAGCTCAGAAGCCACAGCCTCAATAATGATAAGGAATTGTTTTTTATTAAGCCCTTCTTATGGAGGCATTATTGATCCCACAAATAAACTGAGGAAAGTCGTTGAAGAGCCACTTCAAAGTGCTAAAGAAAGAGAGAGAGCAGACCCCTCTCTCTTCTCCTGGATTCGCACAGCCTGAAGGACCATGTTCCATTAAGGTTCTGATTAGCTGAAATTGCCTGTAGAACTTACGTGTTCTTGCTAGTTTCCAAATGATGTCTCTCTCCTCCCAGTAAAATCCAGAGCAGCCTGTAAGGTACAGGCCAGCCACTGGACCCCTTCTTCCTCACACATACCATATACACAAATAGGAAGATGGTCTCCGAGGCTGTAATTTCCTGGCCAGAAAGTGTCTAGGGTTTCACTTGAGTGGTTAATGGTGATGTCACCCGAGTGCCTTAGTATGGGGCATTTCCAACCTTCAATTAAAGGACTATCATTTACTCTATATATTAACATCCAGAACAATAAACACAGTGGAACACAGTCATTAGAGGCAGCCATAATCCATGGCCTGCCGCATATTGATGTCAACCCTGCTGCGTCTGACATCTGAAATAAGGCCAAAGAAAGCACTGCATTTTCAAAGCTGGGACTGTGTTGAGATATCCACCCCTGGCTGCATTCCGTCTTCCCACCTCCATCTTCCAACCTATCAACATCTTGGGTTCAACCCCAGAGTTAAAATAAACCCATGTCTTTTACAAAAAGACATCAGGCCAATGTTCTGCCTGCCGGGGAATACTGCCACCGTTTTCAGTTGATTGAACCTAGAGGGCATTTGCTGTAAGATAATAAACAATTTGGGATGTTATGATTCCTAATCTAAAGAATGTCAAAATGTAGTAGGCCTAAGACATTAAAAAGAAAAATGATCTTATGTTACTCAAAGGGAGCAGAGCAGGTAATATTGAAAACCAGAAGACCAAAACACAATTTTATTCAAACCTAGCTGAAATAACTCAAAAGTCCTCTTCATTTTTTTCCTGCATGTTTCCCACATTCATTCGGTGCATACTAACTGATAACTTATGGTGCCAGAAAAATATAAATGTTAATAGGATCACATAGTCTAACTGAACGGAAGAGACAAAGAATCAGTATCAACATTTATCATTATCTAGTACTTACTATGTCATGCAGGCCCTATTCCATGTGCCCTATAAACCTGATCTCATTTAATTCTTACTACAGCTGCCTAAACTAGGTACTATGTTCCCTGTTTTACAAATGGGCAAAGGGAGCTATGGAGCATGTAGGTCCTTTTCACAAGAGCTATAACAGGAATTCAAGCTCAGCCAGGCCTTACTGCTAGGAGCCATGTGAAAAGTACAATAATTCTTCTTGAACCGAAGAGTTCATGCTTATCCCATCCTATCAACACAACACCATTGCAATTTCTAGGGGTCCAGCCACCTAGATTGTTGAGTTGAACTCTTACTTCAGAGGATGCAAAAGTAAAACAGAATTCAAAAGGCTTCTCTGTCAGGTAGTGGGGGTGGCAGGGCAAGGAAGACTCCTGGTGTTTATTACACACTTCAGGTTTCATGGAGAGACATGCTTGGGTCACTGGGGCATTAGATGGGGATGGAAGAATACAAAGAAAGCCCACTCAGAAGTCTAAGGCACTCTGGGGCCCATCAATCCCATGGGTAGGGTTAAAAGCAAGCCTTATTTCTTCAGGGGGTTAGCAGCAACTCACTATTCCATACTGGGTTCATCTTGCTCGTGTATTCCCTGGGAGAGGATCTGACATGTTTGGTTGTCACATTGAATCTGGAGCATCCTTGTGGGAGGCCTGATCAATTCATAGGCAAAGATTGCCCTCAGCCCACCATAGGGCTGCCCCAACACCCAGCCTGTTGAGTGGCAGCAGAGCCCATGAGTTCCCAGGACATAGCACAAGCAAACGCATGTAGACACCCTGTGTGCATGTATCTTTGAAGCCAAATATAAGTGACTGACCGCTCTCCTGAATTTTCACTGCCATCGTTCCTCTTCACCACGTGTTTTTTGTTTTGTTTCTTTCACTTTGGTTTGGGTAAAGCGTTATTCACTATACTTGGGTGTGTAGAAGCCGATCACAAAGTCTCAGCACACCACTCTGATTCTCTGAGACAGAGCCTGGAGGTTTGCTGGGAAAATGTCCCATATAGGCCAGAATGCCTTGTGTGGCGGGAAGGTTTTTCCAAGTTGCCTAATGCACTTTTCTTAACGCCCAGGAGCCCTGATGGGGCAGGAATGGAGAAAGTGAGAGGTCCTCTGGGGAGACTTCCTGGACTCTCCCTGGGGATGTGCTTAATACACGTTTGCACACCCTGCATGGGTCCCTTTGCAATTCCAAACCTAATAGACCGGCTTTTTCAAAGCGGTCTGGACAGCTAGACCTGTGGACTTTCACTGCGCATGGCTGCCACCTGCTGGAACCAGCCTGGAACTGACTGCTGGGCCTGTGAGGCTGACACCTGGCCAACACAGGAGGTGTGAGAGAAGATTGTCAAGTTCCTTCCATGGCATTCATTCCAGAGGGAGCCTCTAACCTGGCCTTGACACTCAATAATCTGTTTTTTAATAGTCTTCTGGAGACCTAAAGTCTACAAGTTCCTCTGATAACTCATCTGAAAGTTTAATCGCCTTCTCTCGCAATAGTTTCCCTATTTATGATCTCAATGATGCTTCTGTTTAGGTTAATTTTCTACTGATCTGTCTTGATCAGAGATGAAAAGCGGCTGCGGTCAATTCTCTAGTAAAAGCTCTTTATGGGTCTGGAGAAAGATCAATGCATGTGCCTCACTTCTCTGGAAAGGTCTCAAGTTTTCTTTTCCATTAAATTGACTTTCTTTAGCCTATTAAAACCTGATTTATCATCTCTGTGGCTCTCCTCTGAAGGCTCTCAACTTCTCACCATTTCTCCTTACTTGGGGACACAATACCCTTAGTAAGGATCTGGCTAAAGCCAAGCATACCATGCTTCCAATATCATGTGTACTCCCCAGGTGACCACTCCTTTGGCACAAATTCTCTGAACACTGTAGACAATAAAAGGGGGGGTGGGGAGCACCACATTCTAAATCTGACAAGCTCAGGGGAGGCCTGCATGGCAGCCTTACAAACTCAGAGACCAAAATTAACCACAAAGGGTGGTCTGAAAGTAAAACTTTTTAACTAAAAGCGAATCATAACAGGTAGTCATGTTCTAGGCCAGCATCTTCCCAGACAAAGGTTAATCTTTACCTTCACTGAGCCTGCCTATTGTCTTTTTGCATCTATGATAACAAACCTTTGGAATGTCCAGTAATTTCCTTTTTCCAGACCCCTCAGGGCACAATCACTGCACCAAAGCAGGATTGTGTTGTTAACTATCCCATGCCCACCAGTGTACAAAAAGCAGTGTCTATTCGTTTTACTTTTTATCCAGTTCCAAAGATCTTCCTCACTTTTCTTTCTCGCACCTCCCTAATCTATCATCAATGGGTTCCATGTAAGCACTTCATGCCTCCTCCTTTGTAATGTATAAAATAAGGTGCAAAACTGTCACTCTTTCTCCGAGCATTTTCTCAATCCATTGAGATTTTGTGTCCTGGCAATTGTCATTTTGGTTCAAGTAAACTCATAAAATTTATCTACCGGTTTGAACGTTTCTTACGTTGACAGCACCTACTATGTGTGAGGCACACAGGTAAGGGATAGAAGATGACTTGTTCATAAACTTTCCAAAAAGAGGGAAGAGATAATGCTGCAATGCCAGTACATAAGCACTGTGCTTTAGACAGGTGCTGGTATTGGTGCCACTAGAGGTCAACAAGGTGAGAGAACACTTTCAGCCTGAATGATTGTAAGACTTCATGAGAACGGAATTGGTCTTTGAAAGTGTGATATTGTAATTTATAATAAATATATATTTAGACCCACATCTGGCACAGAATGCCTAAAATCATTGGAATGCCCTGTGGTGAGAGTAGTAAATCTGTCTCTTGTTATGTTAATGAGGCGACTTCCTTAGGATGGGAGCTGGTTGCTAGGGGAACAGCACTGTGATTAGAGGGTTGGAACTTTCATTTCCCCACCCACCTCCAGGGAGGGGAAAGAGGCTGGAGATAGAGTTCAATCACCCATAGCCAGTGATTTAATCAACCATGCCTGTGTTAATGAAGACTCCATAAAACCCTAAAAGAGTGGAGTTCAAAGAGGTTCCAGGTTGGTAAACACGTGGAAATGCAGGTAGAGTGTGGTGCTTGAAGAGAGCATGGAAGCTTCTGGCGCTTTCCCCCCTACCTTGTCCTATGCATCTGTTCCATCTGGCCGTTCCTGAGTTACATCTTTTCACAATATACTGGTGATCTAGTAAGTAAAATGGTTCTCTTTTCTGGTCCAGCAAACTAATCAGACCTGAGTAGGGGGTCATTGAAACCCTCAATCTATAGCCCAAGGGTCAGAACCTCCCTTGACAGCCTGGACTTGTGAGTGGCAGAGGAAGTGGGGGAGGAGCAGTCACATAGGGCTGAACCCTTAACCTTTGAGACCTGGCTGTCTCCAGGTAGACAGAATTGAGTGTAAGACACCCAGATGGTGTCTGAAAATTGCTTGGTGTGGGGAGAAAATTCTTCATTGAAATTGGTAACAAGAGCTGTTAGAAGGACCCATAGCATTTGCTTGGACCTGAGGAGCCTATAGGAGAGGAAACGGCAGAGAGAAGAGCCTGAGGCAAGCCCTGGAGACAATACCAGAAATGGGTATGAGCTTTTGGCTGCATTTGTGTGGGTGAAGGGAAAGTAAGGGGGAAATAGACCAGGTGAGATTGTGGGGGCCTCCCAGGTGTTGGGTTCACTTTGTAATACTCTTGTGTTGGTTTTTATTAATTTGGAGGCAGCTTGTTTTCACCATGCTGACCCTAAATCATCCTCAGCTGTTCTAATGTCACTTTCCTCCCATCGAGTACTGGCTCTTGGTTTTGACTTGTTTGCTCCAAGTCCCAATTTGGTTTTTACTCTTTTGTTTCTCTATTTCTAAGAAATATGTCGTGCCCTGGCATTATTCACTGCCACTTACCCAGCCTGATCATTGACAAGGTCATTTCCAGCGCCCGATTCCACCTCCATCATGCAATTCTTTCTATTCTCCTCTCTCTGCCTTTAGGACACTGGGGAAGGCAGAAACACGGTAGTGAGATCCCAGTCAAGTCCTTTGTCCATTCTGACCACGGCGTCCTCATCTTTAAAAAGAGAGGTAGGTCTGTCCTCTTGGGTCCTTTCTTGAGCTTATGCTCCATAAGGCAATAACCTCAACTGTCTCTGTCCAAAGGTCATACCCCAAACCTTTTCCACAAAATAATTTCAGCTTTCCTGGAAGAATGTGCTTATGAAATTGACTGAAAATGGAGTTTGAAGCAAATTGGGTTTGCTAGGCAGTCAACCAGCCTTGAGTTGTTTGTTTTCAGTTGGGATGAGCACAGAGGAAAAGATGAGAAGCATGCCTTGCTTCCCTCTTGCCAAAGAGCCTCTTCCCAGGGGATATTTTCACAGACGAAAAGAAAATGATGGATTATAAAGCACAAAAATGAGCTGCAGGTGGCATTCATTACCTGGTCTCCTCTTGAATTAGCCACTCTCTCCCTCTCCTTCATTGCTTTGTCATCATGCTAACCCTGTTTGGTTCAGCCTAGACATTCCAACTGGTTGGTTCTCACTGCAGTCAGTTGCCTTGCAGGTCCCTGTTTACCCAGCTCTGCAGTGGTAAGTCTCATGTGTAGCTGCTTTGAGGCACTTACTGCCCTAATCTCAGTCTTCTTTTCAGTAATAATTGCCGATAGCATCTGCCTGGCAGGAATTTGAAGGGAGAAGTGCTAGCAACCAGCAAATTAGTAAACTTTAGCCTCAGGTACCTGTCAGGCACTAGAATGAACATGAGCCCGTGTCAGGAAAAATCTAGAAGGTCATGAAGATCACAGAGGGAGGACAGAATTAGGAGCTAGGGCCGGGACTAAAAGTCACAAATAATAATTACACCTGGTCTTCTTACTTCATTGCTTTTATTATTGTGGTGCTTCATAAGATCCTTCCACATGAATTATTTCAGCTAATTCTTATGATAGCTCTGTAAAGGTACATGTTATAGATCAAATTTTGTAGGTGGGGAAATCAAGGTTTTGGTTTTTTTATGCCTTATAATGAGTGAACTTGACTACAGTTCTGTGAGTTTGCTTGAACTGAGGGAAGAAAACATGTGCTGTTGAGATCCCACAGTCAAATGATAAATTAACTCCGAAAGATGTCTAAGTGTGGCATTTTAAGAAATAACAAAGAAAAAAAACAATGTGTACATTTTGTCCTGGACCCTAGAAACCTTGGAATTCTGCAGCGACTTAACAATAATAGTATCAAGCTTTTCTTTTCGGGAGAATAATTTCCATTTACAGCCTTGAGGCTTAGCCACAAGTGTGGTTTAAGATGAAACTGGGAAGGACAGTGACCACAGGGTGGTGAAAAGTGATAACAACTGGATGGTCAAGAAGGAACTTTCAGGGGCTAATTGCTTTCTGAATTGGCCATTTCACACACAGATGAAGTCTTCAGGTGACACCAACTTGTTCCAAGCACCAGGGAAATCTTAAAATGCTAACCAGAGGGAAGAAAGGCCTTGGATTATAAGAGAGGACCCACAGGAATGTGGAATATGCTCTTTGTGTGTTTGCTTAAATACTGCAGACCTTTGGTATTTGATGATTTACGTGGCTTGTAACAGTAGCTGGAGCAGATTCCAAGATCTATGCAAGCCATGACTTCCTCTATGCATGACCCACATATAGTAGGACAGTACATATTTGTGGTGCTTTAGCCCACAGCATCCTCCACATCCAAAAACCCTTTTCCTTACTTGGATCAGCATTGTGTTTACCTGTCAGGCCCAGTTCGAATCCTACCTCTACTCTGAAGTCTTCCCTGGTCACAACTCACAGCATTCCTGTGGGTCCTCTCTGTAACTGCCCTAATCTCAGTCTTCTCTTCAGTAATAATTGCCTATAGCATCTGTCCCACAGAAATTTGAAGTGAGAAGTGCTAGCAACCAGCAAATTAGTAAACTTGGATCCAGTTATACAGATTGTGCAATTCACGCTCTGTTCTTAAATAATTAACATTGGCAGTGTGGAATACCTCATTTCTCTAATAAAAAAGAACTATATTTCACAGTTCTTTCTGTTTCAGTTGGTATTTGTTATGTTTTAAATTTTTAAAGAACTCTGTGTACTTGTCCTTTTGACCCACATAATAATGCTGCAAAGCAGACAGGGACACTGGACTGTTTTGGTTGCAAATGACAGAAGCCAAACTTGCTGTAGCTTAAGTAGAAATTGAAATTTACTACACTCATACACCCAAAGGAAGAATCCAGGACAGATTTGGTGAGTTCAGGAACCAGAATATGGGGTTGATGCCTCCAACAATTCAATGATATTCTCTCTCCCTTTCTCTTCTCTTCTCTTCTTCTTCTCTCTCTTCTCTTCTCTTCTCTTCTCTTCTCTTCTTCTCTTCTCTTCCTCTTCTCTTCTCTTCTCTCTCTTCTCTTCTCTTCTCTTTCTTCTCTTCTCTTCCCTTCCCTTCCCTTCCCTTCCTCTTCCCTTCCCTTCCCTTCCTCCCCTCCCCTCCCTCCCCTCCCCCTCCCCTCCCCTCCCCTCCCCTCCCCCTCCCCTCCCCTTCCCCCTCCTCCCTCCTCCTCCTCCTCCTCCTCCTCTCCTCCTCCTCCTCTCCTCCTCTTCTTCTTCTTCTTCTTCTTCTTCTTCTTCTTCTTCTTCTTCTTCTTCTTCTTCTTCTTCTTCTTCTTCTTCTCTTCTCTCTCTCTCTCTCTCTCTCTCTCTCTCTCCTCTCTCTCTCTCTCTCTCTCTCATTGCTGTATTCTCTGCTGTTTCCTTTGGCTTGCTCTGAGGTGGGAATGTGCACATTCTCTTCCCATGTCAATATGTATAAATCTCACAACCTCAACAGAATGTCAAGGGAATGCAAGATTAGAGGAAGGAATAATTCCCAAAGAAAGGCAAGGTCTACACCAGATAGAAAAAAGGGAGGAATGAAAAACATGCAGAAAACAGTTCTCCACTAGAGCAGGTTACAATTGTTATTATCCTCTGAAAACCACATTGAAACTGAAGTTCAAATAAAACCACACTGTTACTTTTTAGCAGATTCAAGGTGAAAATTTGTTTTCCCAGAGTTCTCTCCCCTAAAATATACTGTTTCAGTAGCTAACATAAGGCCTTGCTCATAGAAAAATACTCAACAGAAATTAGTCGATAGAAAATTGATTAAAGCTGCCTCTAATCCCATGATTCCTTTCCAAATTGGAGTGTTGAGGACTATAAGAGAAATCACTGTGAGATAATAAATTTCCTGCCCAATAATTATAGTGAAATATAATTTGGAAACTATCAAAATGGTGATTATAACAGAAAAAAGCAAAATAAAACACCTGACAATTAAACTGCTTAATATATGCCAGGGACCATTCTAACACATTGGCATGTAATTCAGTCACTCCTCACAATCCATTGGGAAAATACTATTATTCCCACTAATGGAGAACACTGAGGCTTACAGAAGTTAAGTCATCCCTAAAATCACACAGATAGTTGGTGGCAGGACAGAAATCAGAGTCCTGACTGTCTGGCAGTGAGCAGGCCTGGGCTCCTGTCCACTGGCTACATGCCTCTATACCAGGACTCCCCAGGGGACTGATTACCATTCTATTCTGGTCATTAGCAAGGCTGGACACTTCCACATGGCACACAAGCCTCCCCACTTTCTGATTTGAATGTTTACCACCTTATTCCCAGGTCACCTTCAAATGTGGAGGGAATGGAAAGGAAATCTTTGGGAAAGATAGAAAATTAGTACATCAGAGATGTATTGGGAACAGATGTTCCTGAAACAGTTACGTCTACTCATTTGTGTTTCTTTGTACTAACTCTTTCCTCTGCCTGAATCTTGAATCTCTGCCTAGTGAAATTTAACTCACTTTAAGATCCCACTCAAATATCTCTCTGGAGCTTTTCTTGACTCACCCAACGAATCTCTGACTCCAAGATGCTATGGCACTGGCCATGCACTCTTTATCTATGTAGCCCAGCAAGATTATGGTGGCCACCCGGGCAGAGGCTGTCTCCTTTGCCTTTTTGGTGTTTAGGTCTCCAGTGCCCAATAAAGAGCCTGGTACACAGGAAGTGCTCAGTGAATGCTTGTCGAATGAGTGGATAAGTGAACAAAAGTTAGGAAGTACACTGAGTATATAAACTTGTTTGGAGGGCCCACAAGTGGATTCCAAAGTAACTTCCAATCAGTTCTTTGCTACTTAGAAGGGTAGATACCAAGACTAAAGTCCTGGGAAGGAAGTCAGTGATCTTGAAGGGGGATCACAAGAAAGAGTCCAGCACTAGCAGGTCTGGCTCAGTGGACAGAGCATCGGCCTCAGGACTGAAGGGTCCCGGGTTCGATTCCGGTCAAGGGCATATTGCCCGCGTTGCGAGCTCGATCCCCACTCACGGGGCGTGCAGGAGGCAGCTGATTAATGATTCTCTCCCATCATTGATGTTTCTCTCTCTCTCCCTTTCTCTCTGAAATCAATAAAAAAATAATTTTTTTTTAAAGAAACAGTCCATGTATAGTCCCTGAAATGCCAAAGGAAAAAAAAGAAGAAATATAAGTTAAGCCATATAGCTAGCAAGATGCTGTAATCAAAGAGTTTGGTCACTGTCTCTCAGTCCTAACCAGAGGAGTCCACAAAGATCATCTGTCCTGTGTCAAACACAGAAGAATGCTGGCGGGTGTGTGTCCCTTCAGCCGTGTGCACAAGTAACTCATGGGCTCCTGTGGGTGTGGACCACATCATTGTCCTTACTTCCCCCGACTTTTCCACTCAAGCATCTGGAACCAGATGCTCCCCATACCTGTACAGTGCGGTTCTATATGATCTCCATAGAGCATGCTCAAAAATGACCTTCAACTTGGCATACCTAGAATTGTAAAACTCCCACTATCTCCAACACATGTTAGAAGTTAATGCATTTTTGTTCGTTTTTGTCTATTATCTTTTTAATTATTTTTTTTTCAAATACAGTTGATACTCAATATAAGTTTCAGGTGTAGAGCATAGTAAGTAATGCACTTTCTGGGAGACTATAAACAGAAATAATAGAATCGTAAAATTGTAGACCTAGAAGACTGTTGGACATCTAGAGCTATCTCTTATCCACTCATAGAAAAACATTACCTGAGTTGTCAGGTGTCTTCCCAGGGTCACACAGCTAATCAGGAATACTGGTGACATACCCTGGAGAGCAGTTTATCTTTAGTGAGAATGATCCAGCATTGCTGTATCCATCAAAATAAGATCTGTAAAATAAACTCTAAGGTTACTAGACTTTCTAATATGGGTCAAATTGGGAATAGTTCATCAAGTGAGAGGGTAAATTTTTATTCAGAATGCACTCCAAGATATTTCTGGCCTCTTGCAGAATCTTGATACCCTAACTGTGCTACAAATAAAAACGTTTAGGAGATTCAAGATGTAAGATCTTGAAAGAAGAACAACCAAGTTGGAGGTTAAAAAGGTTCCTAAACAGAGAAAAGGTGGGAGATGGATGAAAGATGAGCCTGGCCATTCAGATAAGGTGAACGAGGGCTACTGTTAACCAATATTTGCTCAACCGTGGGGGAAGAGTATGATTGCTTTTTTAACATTAGGCTTGGCCATATGACATGCTTTCGCCAAAGATACATAAGTATAACTAATATGTATTATCTCCAGGCAGCAGTTTTAACAGTGAGTGTATAGCTCAGCACGGTCCCATTTGCCTGACTTTGGAATCACGGAAGCCTGTTTTGGGTTCAGCTTCCACGCACGAGATCCTGAGTGGTAACAATGAGCAGACTGTTTGCAAGTCCCTAATAGACACACAGTGTGAGCAAGAACTATGGCTTGCTAGTTAAGCGTCTGAGATTTAAGGGTTGAGATTTAGCGTGATGTGGCCTATCCAGCCTAAAAATGACTGGGAGTCTGTTTGTTGAAAAGCATGGTTTATAACCAAACCGGGTGAGGCTGGATTTCAGCTATGCGCAGGTAATTTGCCTGCGTGTAAACCACCTATATCCTGAATTGGATAACACAATAAAAGATTTTGGAAGTTATCACAGTGTCGTAAGCCGAATGAAGATTCACAACGGAATGTGGATCAGGAAGGACAATAGAGAAAAGCTGGGCCCCGGGCCCCGTGCCTGCCCAGGCAAAGGTACTCCAAATGCAGAGAAGACCAGGGTCAGAGCAGGAGGCCACACATCCCTGTTTATATTTTGCCCTTGGCATTCCCCTCACATCTTCACTCCTATGTCACATCCCAGTGCCTGCTCACCCCATCTCTAGTGGCTTCTGATGGGCCTGAGCAGGGTACTGGGATGTGAAATGTGTTCCTTGTTGATTGCATATACATGAGAGTCCATGTGCGCCTATGTGTGTGCACACATGTATACTAAGATATTCAGAAAGCATTTGCTAGGTACAGAAAATGTACCCTTTTCTCTCTGTAGATGCTGTCCAACCTATCCATCTTCCCTAGTAGCATTAATATAGATCTAGCAATAATGGACTCCTATTAGAGTTGGGGCCATGGCTACAGCTGAGTGGCCCAAACCCAGAGTATTATCTCACAACAGGTGCCAGTGTCATGCAGGAAGATGGTAATGGCCTTATGCCATATATCACTTCAAGGTACACCCTCCTACAAAGAGAAGATGCAACATATTAGGCACGGTAGGCAGCACTGGAAATTTCTAAATCAAACACTTCAAATTTGAGTTTAAAAAGAACCAGCTGATCAATAGAATTCAGAAGTCAAAGCTGAAATTCACCTCCTAATGGACCCATTCTGTGCATTTTTATTCTCGTCTTCACTTTTTATGTAGAGTCTGCCTGTACATGAGAATCCCAGAGGGGTAGTGTTGAATCCCAGAGGGTCCAGTCTCCTCATTTTATTGATGAAGAAGCTGGAACCCAGGAAGTTACGTGGAATACCAACTCCAGCAGGCTGCTGCATCCAGGGGGCTTTGGGAGAAGTTCCAGGGCCAGGCAAGCCACTGGCTGAATTTTATAAAGGAAGCCAACCTTTGTAGCTGAATCTTGATTGGGATGAACATGTGCTTTCTCTTTGACATTTTCATCAGCACAGCCCTCATCAGCCTTTTCATCATGTGCCTGTTTACTTTGTGTTTCCCTGAATGCCCATTACATGACTTGCAGAGGTTATTTTAGTAGCTTCCTGGACACAGAAAATGTTTTGTTTAGGCCTCACCTTGTGTTCAGGGTGTCTGGGGCCTGTTGAAGTTGATTGAATTTGAGAAAAAAGACAAGGAGTCAGACAAACAGAAGGAGATAGTTATAGATCTGGCTTCAAATCCTTCTCCTTCCCACCCCGCATGCCTCCCTCTGCTCCTTCCCTCCCCCTTATATTTAGTAATCTGTACCAGTCATTGAAATAGTTCTGGAAACTGAATTAGAAAGAATCTTGGAAATAAAGTTCACACTCTGGAGAGTCGCCACAATATTCATCCATTATTGCAGTCTTAAATCACAGAGCCCTTCAGAAACATCCATATTTACCACAAATTATAATATAGCTATAAAATATTTTCTGTGAAAAGTAACTTTCCATGAAAACAACACTTCTTAGTCTTCCAGGAGTTATATTGCTGTTGGTTTTTTAATGCATTTTTTAAATGGAAGGACTTCAAATTCTCTAAGCATGATGCATTTTTAATAGAACAGAACTTGGCAGTACAGTAGAAACCCATCTTCGGGAAAGGGAACTTATTCACTGAGGAGCCTTTCTGACTTTACCCAACAAAAAGCTAGGGGGGTTGATTATGAACTCTTCACATGTCCAGGATGAGTCTTTGGACAGAGATAAAGAGCCAACTATTGTCCCCTTTTGCTGGGGACAGGACACAATGCATTTGGGTAAAAATGGAACTAAAAATTAAGATCTAATCTTAGGAAATCGATTCTTATGAGAAATAAATATAAATATAAATATAAATATAAATATAAATATAAATATAAATATAAATATAAATATAAATATAAATATGAAAATGGATCTCCTGTACTGGGGAACATTAGAAAATATCTTCCTATTCTACAATTTAGGGGCCTTTAATCTGAATTATTTCAGATGGAGTCTTGCACAGGTATACATCAGATATTCCATCACAAAAGTCCCTACCACTCTGACCCCAGATCCCAGAAGAAAAAAAGAAAAAGAAAGAAAGAAATCAAGACCCCAAAGTAGAAGAAGAAGACCACACTGAAGTTGGACCAAAAAGACCAGTCCTCATCCAGTCAACAAGAAGCCCAGATTCCTCTAGGGAAACCCCAATACACTGTAAGTGAATACCAAGAGACAGATGACAAGAGTTCAGGACTTCATATTTTGATGCTTTTTAGATATTTAGTTTTTAAGACAAAATTGGAAGATAGTTAAAGTTCAACTAATTCTTTGAAAAATAAAGTTAGACAACGGCTTTTCAGTCACTCGGCATTTATGGAGCACAGTATGAGCCAGGGACTGGAGACTGAGTGACAGACAAGGTTCTTGTCCTTGTGGTACTCACAGCCACACTTTAGAGGCCTCTAATTCACATGTGATGAGTGTTGTTACAAAAGGGGATGTAGGTGGCACGGAAGTACTCAATAGGTTATATCTTGAACTAAGGAGATAAGGAGGGCCGGCCTGAGGAAATAACTTTTAGAGTGAGACCCTTAAATGAGAAGTAAAGGAAAGGTAGGAGTTAGGTGGCAAAGAAGTCATTGAGTGAGAAAGTGTTTCAAGCGTTAATAATGGCCTATAGAAGCAAGGATATAGCATGTCTTAGGAACTGTTTTAGTTAGTTTAGACTGCTTGAACAACAAACATTTATTTCTCACAGTGCTGGAGGGTGGAAAGTCCAAGATCAAAGGGCCAACAGATTCAATGTCTGGTGAAAACTTTTCCCGGTTTGCAGATGGTCACCTTCTTCCTATAGCCTCACATGTTAGAAAGAAAGAGCTACTTCCATCATGGGAGCAACACCCTCATGATCTAATCACCTCCCAAAGTTCCCATCTCCAAATTGTACCACACTGGGAGTTAGGTTTCAACAAAATAATTTGGGAATATACAAACATGCATATAACAAGGATTGAAAGACTAGAGGATAGAAAATGACAGTACAATCAGTGAGAGATTAAAATGAAGAGAGGCAGACTAGATCAAGAAGCTCACTGCAGATCATAAGAAATTTTGGCTTCAGTCTGAGAAGCCACTAGCACAGCGGTTCTCAACCTGTAGGTCGCAACCCCTTTGGCGGTCAAACGACCCTTTCACAGGGGTTGTCTAAGACCATCCTGCATATCAGATATTTACATTACGATTCATAACAGTAGCAACATTACAGTTATGAAGTAGCAACGAAAATAATTTTATGGTTGGGTCACAACATGAGGAACTGTATTTAAAGGGCCAGAAGGTTGAGAACCACTGCACTAGCAGGTTTCAAGTAGGGAAGATGGCTAAATTTCCATTTTTGAAAGCACATCTTAGTTACATTTGTGGAGAAAAGCCTTGTAGGGGGAGTAAGGGTGTTGCTAAGATATGATTTATGAGATTATGGAGCAGCCCTGGTGAGAGATGTGAGTATATGGACTGAGAAGGTTGTGATGGAAATGAAGAGAAGTAGATGGATTCATATGCTATTGAGGAAGAAGAATAAAGGAATGTGTTGATAGATTGGTTATGATAGGAGGTGAACAAGAAGGTTGGGATGATCCATAGGGTTTTTATTTGAGCAATAAGTTATGTCAAAGTATAGCCTGTGCTGAGACAGAAAATGACTGCTAAAAGAAAATCAGGTTCCAGGTCAGTCAAAGATAATGACTTTATCCACAAATAAATGGTAGTTTGAAAGCCATGATAATGGGAAGAAATCTCCCAGAGATAGAGTGAATAAACATCGTAGTTGGCCCCAAACACTTCTGGTTTATATATGTTGTCCCAGTATTCTGTCCAATTTCGCATTTGTTCCAGGTGTTTTATTTTTAACTAATTGCTATTTTAATTATTGCAATCAGTGTACTGCATTGAGCTTGATGGACTCCTATATCATATGCCTAGCTCCTGCCATGGTCTCATTAGTTATTGAGAAGACATTTTGCACAGGATCCTGTGCTGGTTGCCTTTTATCTCCCCTCCCCCACCCCCTGAATGTTAGGTTTCCTCAAGGCTCAGTCACTGGACCTTCTTTCTTTTTATCTATACTTACTCCCTTGAAAATTTCATCCAGACTTATGTCTGTAAATACTATATAGGTAACTTCCTAATTTCAATTTCTAACCCAGACATGAATTCTAGATACATATATCCAGCCACCTACTTGATATCTACTTGGATGTCTAATAGTTATCTCAAATTCAAATATCCAAGACTGAGTTCTGGACCTCTCCCCAGAAGCTGTTCCTGACATGGTCTCATATTTTAGTATGTGAATTCTATTTTTTTTAATTGCTCAGCCCAAAAACCTTATAGTCATCCTTGACTTCTCTCGTCCTTTTTTATCCCACATCCAATTGGTTATCAAAGAAACTCATAACTTCTCACCTCCTCTACTACTATAATCTGGTCTAAACCACCATTTCCATTGTTGATATTATTTCAATAGCCTTCTAATAGGTCTCCTTCTAACTTGCCTTTCTATGGTCTGTGTTAGTTCAATAACTAGAGTTTACAAGCATTCAATTAAAACGGTGATCAGATCATGACAAAATTAGCAATGGCTTCTACATACCTACTAGAATGGTTACATACCTATACTTCTACATACCTGTTAGAATGACTAAAATAATTTTTAACCTGACATACTAAATGTTAATGTGGAAGGGGAGCAGCCAGAACGCATACATTGCCATTGGGAATGCACAATGGTACAATCATTCTAGAAATCAATTTAGTTCTTCCAAAGTTAAATACACAGTTATAATATGACCCAGCGATCTTATAGGATTTATGCTAGAGAAATGAAAATTCATATTCACACAAGAACCTGTACACAAACATTTATCACAGCATTATCTGTAATTGCTAGATACTAAAACCAAATCAAATGTCCTTCAGCAAGAAAAAAGTATGGTAAATCCACACAATGCAACATACTCAGCAATGAAAAAAGTGGCATTAATATACTAGTATACAATATACATTATATAATGTGAAAGAATTGAGTCTTCAAAGGTCACCTATTCTAGGATTCCATATACATGACATTCTGGAAAAGGTAAAACTATCAGAACAGAGAACAGATCAGTAGCATCCAGGAGTGGATGGGGTGGGAGGGGGGGTGCAGGGGGGAGGGCATCATCTAACTACAAAGGACAGCACAAGGCTGTTTGGGCAGGTGATGGAACTATTTTTAGTGGTGGTTACACAAATCTAAGTATGTGTTAAAACTCAGAGTTATGCAACAAAAATAAAATATTTTACTGTAAATTTTAAAAATCAAATACTAACTAAAAAGATAGCTGAAGCAAATAATTGCAAAGTAGTATCATTTATAATTTATTTAAAAGATATGTCTGTCATATTATTTTCTATACTTCGCTGTATTTTAAATACACCCTGAGTAAAAATTTAAAATTAATGGTATTATATTCTCAGCCACCTGAGGACTGTATACTGCCACTTTCTTGTTGCCTGTGGTTAGGTTGTATGTATGACCACATAAGAAATCACCTGAGTTGTAGCATTTAACCTCCAAAGTACAGAAAGGCAATTTGATTGCTGTTAAATTGATGTCCTAATGACAATAATTACCCAAAATTATCATTTTATCATGCTGAATTATTTTACCCACTAAAAAGTTAAAACTTACTTTGGGCATCATTTTTAATTAAAATATATTTTTATAGAATGAGACTTTAGTGTCTTAAGTATTCAATAGACTGAGATTTGATCCGACATGTGTAACATTAATCACCATATAGATGAATGAGAAACGAAGAGGAGTGGATATAACTTGTAAGTGATGCATTAAAACCAACTCAAGACCCAATGACTGTATAGTGCACTGTACAAAGTTTACTGGAAGTTAAAATAGAGAAAAGTAGTGAAAAAATTGTGTCCTCACACAGCACATAGTAACAAAGTGCAGATGTGCTAAATTCAATGAGTCTGAACATAATTTGCAATAAAATTTGGTTGAGGGGTGTATAATATTTATAAGCATAAAGAATTTCTTCCTAGTTTTATGTTTATACATACATATTTAAGTAATATTATCCTAAAAACAATTTATGTCCGTACCAGGGATTCAGGAGGATTCTCCTAGTATTTCAGACCACTGCCCTAAGGCAGTTAGTTCTGCAAAGGAATCACTTTCACAAGAGTAAAAATGCTTCATTGCTTTGGAAATGCAAGTTGTACTTTTTCCTCCAAAATGGTCTAAGGCCAAGCATATTTTCAGCCTGGAGCAAGTACACAGCAGGCCCTGGATTGCCTACTGATGGAAGGACAATTCCTACAGAGTCCTTTTTAGGCCCTAGACCTTCCACAGGGCGAGGAGGAGTGTTGCTCAGCAGTGGACTCCCTGGTGACCCACAGTCCCTGCCGGTACAGTACACCACTTTATTGTCTAAGGTCTATTCCCCTTAAAACCTTACAGCTCCCAGAACATTTATTAACTAATTTTCTTATTGCCACCAATTATACCCGACGGAAGCCCAGAAATTTGACTTTGTATCATCTTTGTTAGCTTCTTTGAGGGGAAAATCAACTGCTTCCCCAAAACCCTTAAAAGGAGATATTTGGATGCTTTTGATGTTGCCCGAAATCCACCTCTTAGTTTTACACACATTCATTCAACAAATAGTTAGTGAGTGCCTACAGGTGCAATGATAATGGGATATCTGAAACCTTTTGTTTCTCCTGTTTCCTCTCTTCCTCTGACAGTGGTTTGCAAACTCTCCTTAGTACCTGTTAATATTCTGATTGCAGATTACAGCTTTCTCATATCATGGCCTTTATTGTTGCTGCCACCATGCCTGGCCATGCCTTGTCTCCTGGTCCCATTGTTCTTGATGAAGGAAAAGGAACCCTCTCGCTAGCAAGTTATATGCCTAAAACCCCAAAGAGAAGGGCCTTAGTCTCAGTTCACTTAAATGACTCATGCATTTAACTATTTTATTGTTTTCTAAAGTATCTTCCCTTTTGCTCATTAAAATAAAAAAATCCTGACTAGTTAGTTGAGTAATATTTTAAGTGGCATCAAGTAATTTCATATCCAAAAGTGTCCTCACTCCAGACCCATATATGAATTCTATTTTTTTAAATATATTTTATTGATTTTTTTTTTTTTTTACAGAGAGGAAGGGAAAGGGATAGAGAGTTAGAAACATTGATCAGCCGCCTCCTGAACACTCCCCACTGGGGATGAGCCCGCAACCAAGGTACATGCCCTTGACCGGAATCAAACCTGGGACCCTTGAGTCCGCAGGCCGACTCTCTATCCCCTGAGCCAAACCAGCCAGGGCCATATATGAATTCTTAAACTGAATCTAAACAGGCTGGGCCACTCTATCACCTCGATGTGGCTTTAGTTACCTGCCCAATTTGATCATTGACCAGAGGGTTAAGATTGTTCCATTTAAGAATCTTTGTTGCAGGACCAACTAGCTACTCCAGAGTCTGGTCATTTCCTTACAAGAGTCTCCTTACATACTTGTCATTCAATATACTTTGCCTAACAGAGTATAATTTGATAAATATTATACCAGGCAGAATGAAAACATCTGAGTAATAACCAAGCTATTTAATTATTTTGCCCAACCTTCAAATGGCCATTATTCCTTAATTGTCTTCATCCTTTCCAATTTCAAAAATGTCTCACATTTACACAAAACACACAAGAATAAAATTTCTCTGCTGAACACTAATCAAGCTGTCAATCAAAATAAGTCACTTGTAAAAGGTAACCAGTAGGTAGTGGTGGGAAATATTTGCATAGCATTTTCCCACTTCTTTTTGGTGGGTGTTCAAAGTCCTTTTTTCTCATTGCCATTTTGTAATGATTAGAAATAAACTGTTCTCTATGTACTGAAAATTAATAATGCTATGTCTAGCAACGTTTGCATTTTTAAAGTATCTTACATAGACAATTTGAACATCCTATGAAATGCCACATGACATGTTTTCCCTAAAATTTCTGAATAGTTTCCTAAGTTACTAAATGCTTCTTTTTCAACTAGAGAAGAATGTCAGTTTCTCCATCAGTATATTCTCATTTCATATTCCACCCCAAAGAGGAAAAAAAATTGCATCTGTGTAGAGGCTCAGGACAAAAAAAAATCTATTACTCCAATAACTGGGTCCACAGGTCTCTAAGCTGACTTTTCAAAGTCTCTGTCGTCAGTTTGGCTGCAGTTCTAGTGTATTTTGGCCCATTCTACTGGCTTCAGCTCAGCTCATGCAGACACATATGGAGGGGGATCAATTCAATATCAGGGTAGACAATTTATGAGCACTTATAGTTATACACCACCCACGTACAATTAAACCTGAAAAGAAACTATGGGTATTCTCCGCTGCAGTGTGAAAATCCCCATCCTCCCCACACCTCACTTTTTCCAGATTACCTTTTTCCGAGGCATGAATGCTCAGTCGGGAGCCAGGGAACGGGAAGCCATTTTTCACAGCCTGAAGCATTCCTTTGATTTCAGCTCTACTGTGAGCAAAAACGTTCCCCTATGGGTCTTTTCCCTCCCACCCTGTGTCACAGTGAGTTTTCACACAAAACTACAAAGAGCTGAAAAACCCTGCCACACACCAGCCACCCAACAATGAGACGGCACCACTGTGAGTGTCAGCACACACATTTTTTAATTTGACCTTGTGCTAATAAAACAACAGTATAAGGAGGAAATGCCATTGCTGAGACCGACCAGGAATGAGCTATATCTGGAATAAATGACTTCGCTTTCCATCACCTACTCTGTTGTTCTAGGTTTCTTCCAATTTCCATTTCACAAAATGGGTCTATTGACACACCACCTGATGGTCCATCAGCAGTATTCTCAGTAGATTGATGATAACAGCATGATGGGCCAGACTTGATTGACAATCATCAGGAAATTAATCTAGGAAGTGGAGGAAGGAAGCTGAGGTTAAAAAGAAAAAGACATGGGGCAGAGGAAAAGAGGGAGTGAATCTACAGAGACATCTCTGAGGAAGGGGATTGGAAGGTGGTCCTGTTGAACAGAGGCTATGAGTTGAGATGCAACTGAGATGTGGAAGGCCAGTGAGCCCAGTCACCGCAACAGAACTTGCCCCAGCCGAGGGATATAGAGAGTAGGGCGAAGGATGTGAGATTTTTCCAGAAGAGGCCAGTGGGCAGATTATGTAGCAGCAACAGTTAGTCTGCTATTATGATGCTTCCACATATTTGACAGGAAACTGAGAGGAATGTAGCAAAACTTTATTTCATTTCCAGGGCTAGATAGTTTGGGGAAGGTCAATGTTGCAAAGATCACGCTCACACTTAAAGGTTAAACTGCATTAGGCTAACGATAGGGAAGTGCTGTATAACTATCATTTACCTATATTTTTAATATATATATTTTATTGATTTCAGAAAGAAAGAGAGAGGGAGAGAGAGGTAGAAACATCAATGATGAGAGAGAATCATTTAGCTGCCTCCGGCATGCCCCCTACTGGGTATCGAGCCCACAACCAGGGCATGTGCCCTTGACCAGAATCGAACCCGAGACCCTTTAGTCTGCAGGCTGATGCTCTATGCACTGAGCCAAACCAGCTAGGGTGTACCTATATTTTTATCTTTTTTTCTAATCCCCATCTTGATTCATTTAATAATTATTCATTGAGCTTTTGCTGCAGTGCTCATAATACCATAGAGAAGGCAAGGGCTTATTCAAGGGAATTGTAAGCTCCATGACAATTTGTTTTGTCCAATTCCATATTTTCAGAGCTTAGAACAAAGTTTTCACTAAATATTTGTTGAATGAATAAATAAAGCAAGCATATAGCCTAGTAATGGACTATTGTCTTTCCTACCACTAGAATGCCATGGTAAATTTGCTTTGCTCGCTGTAATGCCAACAGAGTGAACAAAGCACCCATCTTTAAGTTCAGAGGCCTTGGCACATGGATGAGGCAGGGGCCAATATTTCCTAACCCCAGAGCAAACTCCTTTCTCCTCCTTAGTTGTTGTTATGGAAGTGACTGCAGTCCATGGAAGAGAAGCTGTCTTAGATCTGTCCTTCTCTCAGCATATACACATGACCAGAAACAAGCATCCTGATAGGCGAGCACATGAGCAGGATGGAGGTGGAGAAGGAGGGATTCCCTAACCTAAACAGAAAAAACACAGCTTTGGGTGTTCTACCAGTCAAAATCCTGGAGAGGAAGAAATGGTTCCTTTGAATGGGTGACCAAAGTGAGTTCACGAAAGGGCTGTTTAACGTCAAGACTGAAGACAGAAGGGGAGAGAGTGGTTGCTGAGACCTGATGATAAACGTGGCTGTGGGAGAGGACCACTGAATGTTGCCCTGGCCCTGGAAAGAAGAAAGGAGCTACTTCCAAACTGTGGCCCAGGCAGGAGGAAGCCAGGAAATGCCAGCTTAGTCCTTCTTCCCTCCCGCACTCTCACCTGCCATTGTCATTGCAACTAAAATCCACTGGGTCTGGAAGCCAGGTGAGAGGGTCCCAGGATCACCCTCTCCATGCACAGTGCTGGCTAGGGGAGGATGCAAAACAGATCTAGAGGAGCAGAGAACATCTAGCACATGTTTATGCCTCAGCATCTACTTTTCCCTTTCGTTGAAAAGTACCTGTCCCCAGTGTAGGAAACACACAATTTCTGGATATATCACGTTAAGGTGCTGTGAATCCACTCATACTCCCACATGAAAATAAAATGCAAGCTTCCATCAGTGTTCTCCATATAACATAACACAGGGCGGAAACTATGTGGGTGGAGGGAAAAAACAACACAGCATAGCTACTACAGTCGCTGCTTTTGTGCCTGGTCACAGGCCTAATAATACCCATCCCCACACCAATAAGCAAAATGGGGAAAAATAAAGCATGTAATTCTAGCAATGGTGGTTCTGGCATAAAAGTTGGGTGAAAAAATATATTTAGCTAACTCTGTGAGAAAAAATGACCATTGCCTCCCTGATGGAAGGGGTCCAATAATATGGTGGAAGGTTGTGGCTCTAGGGAGTGATGCTATATCAGAGGTTCGGCACTGGATATGCTGTTGTCAGTTTGGAGACGGAGCTGTGGCAGTGACCAGATCAACTTGATGAGGGAGAGCACACTGAGAAGTTTCGATTCCTATTCTATCTTCATATATTTCCCCTTGTCACTAATCTCCATATCATGCTCCCTTAGAGTTCCTGACCAACTGGTTAGGTGTTAAGCCACTTCCTACAGAGATGTAGGTGTAAACTTCAAGCCATCTTCTGGTAGCCTAACTAAAAAGCCCAAATATACTGCTTCAAGGTCTGCTAATTGAAGCAATTTCCCTTCATGAGGGTCTTTCAGAGTCACCCTAACTGAGACCATATGCAGTGGCCATGTACCTCTGGCTTTGACCACATATCAAAGTCAAGCTCAAGTTTTTTCTCCCCCAGTCACATGGGTATAAGGAATTCCACATCAGGCTATAGATGTGAGTTGAGATAAAGGAGTCAACGTTCCAAAGTGGGTGTTGAAAGAGTGAGCCACCTGCTTGTGTTGAACCCAGTCTTTTATATCCCATTTCCACTTGTTGGGTTGCTGTGGCACATTCCCAGTTCAGTGGATGGTGAGTCAGATAACACCCAGTTCATTAGGGGCAGCTCAGGTCACACAATCACTTGATTTTCCATAGTCAGTGTAATGGTTTGAATGGCGGTCCCACAACAGATATGCCCCCTAGAACCTGTGATGTGACCGTATTTTGAAAAAGCATTTTTGCAGACAGAATTAAGTGAAGGATTTAGAGATGAGACCATCTGGGTTGCTAGGGTGCACCCTAAATCCAACGACAGTCTTCTTATCAGAGACAGAAGAGAAGACAGAGAAGACAGTGTGAAGATGGAGGGAGAGACTTGAGTTATGCTGTCACATTCCTGGAACAACAGCAGCCAGAAGAGGAAAGGAAGGATTCTCCTCTGGAGCTTTTGGAGGGAGTGTGGCTCTGCTGACACCTTATTTCAGACTTCTAGTATCCAGAACGGTGAGAGAACAAATTTCTGTTGTTTTAAGAGATCAAGTTTGTGATATGTTTTTACTGCAGCCACAGAAAACGAATGTGGTCAGGGAGTTGGTTTCTACTAGGCCCCAGTGGCAAGGCGGAGGCTGTTTAAAGGGAGAATGGTTATCTGCAGAAGGGGTCATGGTAATACGCCAAACACCAGAGGTCTGGACTGATTCTCCTACTGGGGCTTGCTAACGATGTGCAGGGAAGAGTTGCCACCTCACATGTGGCTGTGAAGAATCAGAGGAATTTGGAAGTTCAAAGTTCTCAATCTTCTGTATCTGCCCCAAAGAGACTCATCACATACCTCAGGAATCTACTCTTTTTCTCTTTATGCCTTATCATACCAGAACAAGGCGTGGTGCACATTTATTGATGCGGCAGTTTCTTCTCTCTCAGGGTAATGAAGCTGTGCCCAATGCCTTATAGGGGCAAGTGTCAAAGCTGAGAGGCTCTCCCCAGTATACCTGAATCCTCAGCACATGCACCTTCTCTTTTTATCAAATTGCAAGTCCCGAGACATCTATGTAATAGGGGAAAGGTGGACAGAGACAGTATATGTGTTTCATCACAGATGAGCTTCAGCCATATTTGCCCTGTAGCTGGAGAAGATAGAGGATTCTTTAAAAGCTACCCTGAGCTAGATATATGGGCCCTGCAGCTACACAAAAAGTAAAAGATTCTTTGAACACTTCCAAAGAGGCTATCTGATTTTCCGCCATTGCCCTGAGTTGGGCACTCAAGGTTGATAATTTGTCGTTTCCTCTGTTTATGCTCTCTGGGGCTTCATAAGTAGCCAGCCTGTGGCCGAATCTCTGTAATCTAAATCACCTGACAGCACAGTGAATGCCACAGTCACATGATCTCCCTTGCCCTTCACCTGCACCATCCCATGCAACAGCTGTTGAGAATTTGAGTCCCTATTATTCCACCACATGCTATGTATCCATTTCACCTTGGCAAGGAGATTATCGGTGACCTCATCAACTATGTGAGCAACCTAATCACAGGCTCCCATTTTGAGGTTCTGTTTTCAGGAACAAATCCTCGTTTTATTTACTAGATCATCCAGGTTCCCAGCAGCAAACAGATTGTACACGCAAAAGGAACAGTTAGAGAGAGTTCAGTGGAGGATTATTTAAAAGAGTGTGGGCAAAGTTGTGTAAAGCCAACAAGAAATGGCAAAGCACCTGGCTAGTAAGAGTAAGAATGCTGTTCCCACCCCTTGGCTTGGAGGTACCAGGGAGGAATTGCTTGCTGGAATTTAGAGAAAGCTGAAGATGGAGGGAACGCCATCCAGCAGGAGCTGTGGCTCTGGGTATAGAAATCCAGCCACTGCAGAGTAGCTGTGATAGGAAAGGAGCCCGGGAATTAAGTGACCTGGCATTTCTCTCCCACCTTCCATCCACTGACCCCTTCCATTGGACAGGCCCAGTCAGAAGCCAGAGGAAAAGGGATTCAACCAATTGATAGAGTCCAGAGAGATAAGCCCCATACTGACTTGCTTTGGAAGCCAAAAACACATAGAGTGGCAGCCAATATGTCAGTCCCCTGGTCTGACCAGTCATCCATTAGGGTGTGAAGAAGGTGTGATGCAAACAGAGCTGCCAGCCCCCCAGCTCCTGATATTTCTTTCTAAGATCACCAGACCAGGAGGAGTGGACACCATGCTACCTCCTGCGACTGCATGCGTGTCTGTGTGTTTCCCTTACCCTATTAAACTAACTTCCAAGCCCTGAAAGGTGCATGTGCTTAGGAATTAAACACATTTGGACCTGTCTCTCAGCTCTGACATTTACAGCCTAAATGACAATGAGCAAGTTACTTAGTTCCTTTGAACATGAATTGCTCCATCTGTTTAATTTGGACTAATAACCGTCCTAACAAAAATGTTGCAAAGAGTGAATGAAATAATGGAAAGTTCTTAATAGGGTTTTTCACACATGGTAAATACTCTTTAAATGTTCCTTTTCCGTATTAACCTTTCTCTTGTGCTGCTGCAGCCATCATGTAAAACATGTTTGTAACTCATTTTATGAGAGAACACAGTCCAAGTTCCAATCAGCTTATAAAACAAAAACCTTTGAACACAACTTGTTTTTAAGTTGAGTGGGGCCTGTATTTAGGCCAAATTGTCAAGAGGTGGTTGATGATCCTATTTTCAGAAATGATAGGATCACTTGAACGAGGATTAAGAGAGTTCACTCTGCAAGAAATAGATAATATGTAAGAAAGGCTACATAAAAAAGAGGAGTAACTTGCTAATATATGCATACACACTAAGGAAATTATCCATGAAACTATTCATAGTGGTTAACTCCCGAGGCCAGAGTGGGATTGGAGAGCTGTGAGCAATAAAAGCAGACACACATATTTCTCTGTATATTTAAATATTGCTTAACTATGGCTCACATGCAAGACACGATTCAGTATTATGGACAAAGCGAAATGTCTGACATAGATTTAGTTTACTAAATCTGTAATGGACTACAGATAAAGAAATAATGATATGCAAATAGGGTGGTATAAGGCTAGTTTACTTACCGAATAAGGAAAGTATTTCAGTGATTTAGCATATGGTATGTAAACGAATGCTGCTTGCCATTATGTTACACTCTAAGCTCCAGGGGGATATATCTATGGATTCTTATTTATCCCTAACTCCTAGTCCAGTTATATGCTCAGTAAGTATTTGATGAAAAATGGATAGTTTTTTTAAATTGAGAGACAGAGTGGTATGTTGAACAGAACACAATTAAATCACTTCTCCTGAGCACTTCTCTGAGTTCCCTCAGTTCCCTCATCTGTAAAATGAGGGAGTTGACAACATGACAAATTCCAAAACTACAAATGTAATAACCCAGAAGTGTCTAAAGTTTTGAGAACTGACATGAGGTCTCCAATTATTTATATTACCAAGAAAAGATTTAAAAAATCGTCATTTTAACACCAAAAATGTAACAGAGACATAATTCTAAATAAGGAACATTATTTCCTATGAAAAGAAAATTATCAACCCTATAGACACACAAGTACAAACACACACACATACATTCTGATGCACACAAAATTGTACAGTAAATTTGTTAAAGATTTATGGCAGATTTTGAATCAAAAGGGGGTCTGTTCATCTCTAAGATTTTGTGAACCCTTTTTTAAAGTTTTTTTTTAATTGACTAAATGTTTTTATTTTAAAATTATGAAATATGTGCTTATTTGTTTTAAAAAATCCAACAACACTGATGAATGAAGCACACCCAAAGCCTCCGCCCATTCCCCAAGTTAACTACAATTAAATTGTGGTGTATCATCTTCTAGGCCAGTGATGGCGAACCTTTTGAGCTCGGCATGTCAGCATTTTGAAAAACCCTAACTTAACTCTGGTGCCGTGTCACATATAGAAATTTTTTTATATTTGCCACCATAGTAAAACAAAGATTTATATTTTTGATATTTATTTTATATATTTAAATGCCATTTAACAAAGAAAATCAACCCCAAAAAATGAGTTCGTGTGTCACCTCTGACACACGTGTCACAGGTTCGCCATCACTGTTCTAGGCTATTTTCTATGATGATATAAACATAAGAAAAGTACTAATATAACTTTTTTTCAGGAATAGGACTTATTCTAAACAGTCTATCCATTTGCAGAATAGAGAGCTACATATGTAGTAATGATCAACTGAACTCAATGTCAATAACATTTAGGGAAAATATGTGTTGGGCTTAATTCAGGAGAGTGGCGTTTTGCCATACATTCCTCATATTGGTGCAGGAGACTTGAGTTTGAAAATTTTCCTGATCTTAGCAGGCAATTCATTACTAGTGTTTTGCACATAGGTTCCCAACATTCTATCTTGGGATAAAGATCTGACAAAGGAAATAAAGAGCTGAGGAGTGTGCAGAGGCAGGAGAGCAGGTGGATATTTGGAAGATAGCTGAAAGGGCTCAGTGAAATCATCCTCCAAGGCTATCCAGACAAAAAGGAAGGGACAAGAAAGCAGGGTGTGAAAAGGTGGGTAATGGCTTCATCGGAGCCAGATATCCAAGGTTGTATTTGGGGGCATATACTTAGTGAATGGAAGCAACTTCCATATCTGGAGGCTCACATCGCCTAATTCTCTAAGAATACATGGCAGGACTAGAAAGCATCTGGAAGTAAGTCCCGGGAGGCCGCTGGGGGTCTGGAACAGTAGCTCCCAAAGGCTAGTTGACGCGTCAGCCTTTTCCCGGGTTTCAGAATGTGAAAGCAACAGAACCCGAAATCCAAACCACTGAGTCAGCGCTCCAGATTTGCTCCCAGATAGGGGCCATATTTGCAGAGACGAAGGCAAAGCCAAGTGGAAGCAGTCGGCCTGAACTGGGGCATGATGATGCCTGTTGGCGCTCACCATTTGTTCAAATTTAGCAAATGATTGCATACGTTGACTGGCTGAGACAGCCTGAAAGTATATAGTCTACATGACTTTATCCTTTAAATATCTAGAGTATTGTTCATGTCCAATAAGTAAGAAATGAGAAAGAAACCAGTCACTTGGTATGAATTTAGGCAAGTATATTCTCTCTGCAAGTAATTTCTTCATGTACTTAAGAAATGGCAAATACCTTCCTGTTCACATGACACTGCCACCGTCCTGTGACAGTCATCATCAGGAGTTGCACAAAACTTCAATCTTTTGAGTCAGGACACAGCCTCTCTGTCCTTCTCCATCCTTCTCAGTGTCCTCTCCAGGTAGCCTCTGTTAGTCATAGCTGGCACCATACATTAAGCCTGTTGGTCAAAGTTAGACTCAGTGATCTCTAAGACCCCTCCTAGATCTAGCCTACAGTTATTTTCTAAGAATAACCCATCAAAAGGGGGTAAAATATGCCCTAGTTGGTTTGGCTCAGTGGACAGAGCGTCAGCCTGCGGACTGAAGGGTCCCAGGTTCAATTCCAGTCAATGGCACATGCCCATGTTGTGGGCTTGATCCCCAGTGGGGAGTGTGCAGATGGCAGCCAACCAATGATTCTCTCATCATTGATATCTCTCTCTCTCTCTCTCTCTCTCTCTCTCTCTCTCTCTCTCTCTCCTCGCCCTTCCTCTCTGAAATCAATGAAATGTATTAAAAAGGAGGGAATATTATTCTTGAAACATAAAGTATCTAGATCCGTGTTTAAGCACAGATTATGATTAACAGAAACTCAGTCAAAGTATTCAAAAGGAAATCTGACTTTCGCTACCACCAGTCAGTGTTCTGCATCCCAGCTGCATGTAAGAATCCCCTTGAGATCTCTTCGAAAGCACCCATGCTTGGGACTCACCAGGCCTAGGTGGGGCCCGGCCCCTGGCAGCCTTTAACAGCCTCACAGGGGATTTCACTGTCCAGCCAGAAATGAGAACTGCTCACTTGTACATTGAGCAGCCTCTGGGTCTATGGGTGAAATGTCCAGCCGAGGTCTTTTCCAGACATTAGTTCATGGCTGAGTTTTGCTCACAGCCTTGCCCTGAGCTCAGAGCCGGAGCCAGCAATTCCCGGCTTCCTTCTGAGCGGCGAGCTGCCCAAGCTGCCCCACTGGCTCCCGTCTCCCTCTTAGTACTTGTTGTCTATCCAAAGAGTGGGGAAGCAAAAGTGAAATCTTTCTATTTGTTTATGTGGCAACAAGCTCAGAGTCTCTGCCTAAAAAATGTCCTTGGCTTCTGACAATGCCGCCTTGGAGATGCTTCTGTCTGTTAGAAATAGGCTGGAAGCCATGCCCTCCCCCCGGAGCCACTGTGCTGACTCAGCCCCTGTGAGCGGAGACAGGCAGGGTGATTCAAACGCAAGCATGTGGTTGACATTTTTATATCATTTAGCTTCAGAGGAATGCAGAAGTGTGAAGGCAGGAGTTTGGATCTGACTGTGGAGAACAGGTCACATGGAGATTGATTTGTGAGATTGATATTTTCCAATTTAGGGAATTCTTGAACTATAAGAATGAGGACTTGGAATATGGAAAGGAATCCAGTTTTATGACATTTGTTTTAAAGAAAAGATCGCATTGTTAGGAGACGAATGTGTTGTCTACCTTTCAAAGACATGGAGAGGAGTAGAGAGCTAGATCTTTGAGCCTAACAGGTACCTGGGAGGCAGAAAACACGGTCTCACTTTTACATGTCAAAAGAAAAAAAAAACAACCTTTCTAAAAATAGCGTGAGTTCAAAACTAGAAGCCTCATCTGCTCTCTGATGAAAGAAAGCAGAGTGAGAAGATTGGGTATTAATTGAGAGTGGGTAAGGGCATGTGAGGAGGCTCCACGCTCCTATGGGAACAGATGAAAAGTGTAAAATTATTTTTTTTTACCATCGGTTCTGCCCACCCTGGATAGCTTGCTATGCTCAAGGTGCTGTAGAAACAATCAGCCCTAGCCAGTTTTGCTCAATGGATAGAGCTTCAGCCTGCACACTGAAGGGTCCTGAGTTCAATTCCAGTTAAGGGCACATCCCCTCCATCCCTGCAGGAGGCAGCCAATCAATGATTCTCTCTTATCATTGATGTTTCTATCTCTCTCTCCCTCTCCCTTCCTCTCTGAAATCAATAAAAATATAGATTTTAAAAAAAGAAACACTCTCCCTTCCCTGAAGACATTGGCTGTCTAGCTAACGAGATAAGAGGAAGGCACCATGTTCAGTAGCAAAAAGATATACAAATACCAATTGCAATTTGAAATACGGAAGATATTTCACAACACAAGTGAAAAGCAGGCTCCCAGAGTGAAGGTAACAGGGCTCCAGACATGGAAGAGGGCCCTCCAGCTGGACTGGCCAGGGGAGAACCACAGAGGTGGAGCTGGGGAGACAGGTTCTGAGGAGGGGTGGTCAGGAGGCAGGGAGAGCGCGGGAGGAGTGGGGGGAAAAGGGCACCCTGGTACCAGTCTGCAGTGTTTTCCCCTCTTCCAACTACACAGCTTTTGGAAGCATGAACAACCAACACACAGAAAACCTTCCCTTCGTCATTTTCCATCTGTGAGGAGCACTTGTGAGGTTCTGAATGTGACCTTTGACCTTAATTGCATAACACCTAATCAGACCATCCAGCCTCTTGCAGGTTCCTCAGGAAAAGATCCAGGGTGAAGCAAATTTGAAGAGAAAGGGGAAAGTGGAGAAAATTCCCCCTCTTGTGGCTTATACGGAAATAGGCTCAGGAGTAAGCCTGCGTGTGACAGGGGTCACCCAGCCAGCGAGGAGCAGAGCTCCGGAGCCAGCCGCCCCTGTTCCCAGTGCACACGCCAGCCCTGATGAGAGACTGAGTGAGCAGAAGAGATGTGTGTTGTCTCTAGGCAGTTGTGGGAGGAGTTCAGTTTTCTGTCAGTTGTCTGACCCACTCCTTATCAGAGGCACAGAAATATCTGCCAATTCCAAGTCCTAACAGATTCATACTGCTTTTGGCTTCTGAGAGGCTTTTACGCACGGCAGAGTATGCCCTTTCCCACGTGGCTCCTCTTCTGTACCCTGAGCCGGGGAAGAAAGGAGTCATTGAAAAGCAGAGTGGGCCACAGGGACTTCCACTATTCACCCTCAGGCCTGCCTTAGTCCCCTGGAGAAGAGTCAAAGTAGAGGCATCTGATCCCAAACAGTGTTGTCAAGCAACAAGACTCATTGTAGGTGTGGCACCTGTTATTACTCAAATGCAGATTGACAATGAATAAATGGTGGCTGTGTTCTTAGGTTTCCTAAATGCAGACTTCAAGAAATGGGCCATAGGCCTGATCAGGGAGGCAGGCAGAAATCCTAACTTTATCTCTCCCTGAGGCCTCTGGTCATCGAATAGGGAGCAGACAGATTAGCCCTCAGCATGGGAGAGAGGGGACAGTTTCTGTTGCTTTTGAGAGCAAGCTACTGATGGCTCTTGAGGCCAACTAGACTAGAAAATAGCCCGTGGACTAATTTTCTTCAGCCCAAAAGCCAGTTGCCACCAAATCTCAGGGACTTGGCTAGAAATATTGCCAGACTTGGCAGAAACTTCTCTAAATAGCCATCAGTTCTCTCTCTCTCTCTCTCTCTCTCTCTCTCTCTCTCTCTCTCTCTCTCTCTCTCTCCCCCTCTCTCCCCCTCCCCCTCCTGTCACACACACACACATCATGAAGAAAGACTGGGCATGCTACATTAAAATAATTAAAGCTTCCTCAATTCTGTCAACTAAAACCCCTAGAATTCCTATTAAATAGAATAACCGTGCAGACAGCTTTATTTGAAGTCCAGTCTCAAACTTTAAAAGTGACACCAACCCACTTTTTGCTTTTTCCCCAGAGGGCTTATTCTGTTGATGTCTAGGCAGTTTTACAAGGCTTTTGCCAGCTAAATCAGGGGTGGGGAACCTTTGTTCTGCCAAGGGCCACTTGGATATTTATAACATCATTTGTGGGCCATACAAATTATCAGCTTAACAATTATCCTGCTATATTTGGTCAAACATTTAATTAATGCACCCCTAATGCCTTGGCAGGGCCAGACCAAAGGATTTTGCGGGCCTTAGCCCGAGGGCCAGACATTCCCCACTCCTGAGCTAAATGAAGATGGCTTAATCAACCTGCCAGCCACCTAAGCTAATAGTAAGTGTAGAAACAGAATACTAAATTAAAGCCAAGAGCTTCTCTTCCCTTTTTCTAAACTTAAAAATGAGACCAGATCAGCCAAAACATAAATAACTCTAGTTAAATTCCAAATCCTAGCTCTATCCCAATTTAAAGTGCACTTAGACCACATAGCAATTATTCATTAAATTGAGCATTATAGGAAAACCAGATCAGAGCTCCCAACGGCTATACCGAAGTCAACTGATAAATGAAAAGGCTCTACCTGGTCACTAACTTCTGTGACACATTATCCATGAAATCTACAGGTATTTTCAATGGTGAGGGATGTGTAGTTCAATGGCACTGACCCACCCTGACCCCATCCTGCTGTACAACTTGGCTGGGGCCTGGGTGAAAGTGACCAAAGCTAGTGAGAATAAAGAATAACATTTTCCTATAAAATGGAGAGAGGCTCTTTGGGCTCTGTCATTCAGATAAAAACTAGATATCAATTAGCTCCAGAATTAATTTTCAAAAAATTAATTTTTAAGTCTGGTCCAGAATGATCTAGATAAATTACCTCTATTTTTTTTCACTTCTTACTGTCTTTGTAGATAAATTCTTCCTAGTATTTTATGTAAATCTCAGTCTCCTTGGATTTTAGTTAGTGTCATTCAATGAGGAATCTTATACCAAACAACATATTAGTACTAAGAGGAAGACCATCTGATACAATATTGTGTTTTACTCAAGGCTATCTTTTTCTCAAAATGTGGTGCATGATGGTGTAGTTGGTCATACTCAAAATCACCAAATAAGCAATTATCAGAGATCATCAATTTTACTTAAATATTTGGAGGAAAACCTATCTTTGTATAAAAATAATTACAAAGATGTAATATACTATGGTGTAGAAACAAAATGTCGATGACTGTCAAGATAAAAATGAAGATTTCAAAGAAATTCATGATGGGCTGCTTTGATGCTATGTCAGACCATTCGCAGTTACATGCCCACTCTTGCCCATGGATGGGAGATCATGGCAGAGTTTGGGGCGGGAGGAGCGCCAGGGAGCATGCCTACTCTCTCCTGCATGTAGAATACTATAGTAAAGACACTAGAAACACTGGCAGCATGTTTAATAGTAAGGATACTTTGAATGAAGGAAAACGATGGCTTCATGAAAGCTCTGGGGCCATGTTTTCTCCACCCAAGAGCAGTTCACTTACCACTAGTCACACAGAAATGATCTTAAGCAATACATCAATAAGCACTTCATATTTCAATGTATTTGAATGTTTTTTTTCTACTTATGGCAAGTTATACGCATTTCTAATTTATTAAAATCTTTCTTTTAAACTAATTTATGTAAAAAAGTGAGTTGAGCTAAAGAAACAAGATTAACTAAATAATAGTACATGTGGTAACAGGTACAATAACTTTATAAAGGTGGTAAATGAATGACTACACTAGACATTTTGAGGAAAATATATCTTTGTGTGAAAATAATTACAAATATATACTATGGTGTAGAACCAAAATGTGTATGGCTGTCAAGATAAAAATTAAAACAGGCTTTCATAAAGGAGCTACATGTCCAGTGAGAAGACAGACTCATCCCAAACCACTGCAATGCAAGAGTATATTGTCATTATGAACACACTCAAAAGGTTCAAAGTAAGGGCAGATAGAACAACAAAGAAGTCTGATGGATTTGGGTCAGAAAAGGCTTTATAAGAGAGGTGACATTTGAGTGGAAGCTTAAAGAGTAGTAAAAATTCACAGAACATTGCATGAGAAAGCATGATTCCATTCCATGAAAATAATGACAAAGATTCGTGGATAAAACTTAAGCATATGTAAAATTATTTTAAAAGTTCCTGATTTTAGTTCCAGAATACATTATCTTGTATCTATTTACCCTTTCCCAGTCCAAATGATTGTGATTTCTGTCCTTTTCAAGGAGGAAGTTTTAGGAGAGCTGAAAGTCTCCTTTCTTGTGCATCTATTCCCCTTGTAGTTTATTCAACTAAACCTACAAATAAAGACCTGAACTTGCATATCTACAGTTAACCCATAAATATCCCCCTATCTCTATTGCCAAAGTAAAGGACTAGGCCATGTTTCCTCTGCCCTCCACACACACTCGGCCACCATTTCATTTCCTCCTTTCTGCTGTTCTTATTTTACTGAGGAAACTGGGGTTTACAGCAGGAAAGTAACAGCTCAAGATAACATAGCTGGTTCTCTGTGTCTGTAAGTCTATTTCAATTTTGTTTGTTCATTTATTTTGTTCTTTAGATTCCACACACAAGTGATATCATAGAGAATAAACTGATGGAGGCCAGAGGGGAGTAATACTGGGGGGTGGGGTGAAATAGGTGATGGGATCAATAAGTACTAATTGGTAATTTAGAGACAGGCATGGATGCATAGCCCTTGGACACAGACAACAATGTAGTGAAAGCCAAGGGCGGGGGTGGGGGACACAGGAGGGGAAAGGAGGGACATCTGTAATAATGTCAACAATAAAATAAGTAGGCATGGGGATGTGAGACAAAGCATAGGGAATATAATCAATAATCCTATATGATAAAAGGCTGATATGAAAATTGACTGAACTGCAGAACGACCGGTCGCTATGACACACACTGACCACCAGGAAGCAGACGCTCAACGCAGGAGCTGCCCCCTGGTGGTCAGTGTGCTCCCACAGGGGGAGCACTGCTCAGTCAGAAGCTGGGCTCACGGCTGGCGAGCACAGTGGTGGTGGCGAGAGCCTCTCCCGCCTCCGTGTCAGTGCTAAGGAGCAACGAGCCGAGCAGTAAGGAGGAGCGAGCAGGCAGGCAGTAAGGAGCGAGGAGTCCCATACTGTGAGAGGGCACAGGGCGGGCTGAGGGACAGCCCCCCCCCCCCCCGCCACCCAGTGCACAAATTTCGTACACCGGGCCTCTAGTATTATAATAACTATGGTGTCACATGGGCACTTGAATTATTGGAGACACTTTGTAACCTATATGAATATCTAACTGCTGTGCTGTATACCTGGAGGTAATACAAAATAGTGTTGAATGCAAACTGTAATCAAAACATAAAAATTTAAAAATAAATAAATAAGATAATGCAGCTGGAATAGAGGGAACACACATTACTTTGAATTTTAAGCCTGCTTTAGCCACTACACTATGTTGCCTGAGTTTTTAGCTAAACTTTAAAGGCATCTATGAGATGATGGCAGAGTGGCCCAGGGGAGGTTGGCAAGAAAATGCTGAAAATTCCCTTTGAGGAGGCCAATCACATTTTGTATTCTTCTATTCAAATCACCTGGAGTCATCCAATGTTCCCTTGAATTTTATGCATTTTTCTTAGAATTGGTTGGATGTTACCCTTATCTCTGACTCCCTACTGCTTTCAAGCTGCCTTGGTTATTTCACACAAAAAAGAAAATTAGCACTTGATTTGTCAAGACTATAGAACTATATAGAAGTAAAACTTCATAGAGCTTAGCATGTATTGATTGAGACAGAAATGTTAACTATAATATTAGGCATAAAATTTTTTTTAAACAAGTGGGCTACAGGCATGTGAATAAAAAAAAACCATTAATTCTGAGCAAACAGATTTCACAATGTCAAGGAAGCTGGGAGGCAAACTGTGGAAGCTATGAGAACTTTCCCATGTACTGAACCTTCTAGAAATGACTCTCAGGTCAGCAGGGTCTCAAACACAGACATAGCAGGGCAACAAATGCTACTCATAGAATATTGATTGTCAATTGACCTGATGTCATTTTCCATTTACATGACTGACAAGTTCACCACAGCATATCGGTTCAGTACTTTGGGTGTCTGGAGGGTCCTCTTGATAGCTCCACACATAAGCACATTGATAAGGAATTCTAGGGAAGAGACCACCAGACTTAGACTTGGCAGGAGGGCTTTCCTTTAGATCTGATTTGTGTAAACTCCTCCGCCCATACAAATAGCAACTATAAAGTATATTCTTTTTCTTATTAAATATTTGTTGAGAGTCAAAAAGGTTAAGATACTGACAATTCCTTAATGGCCTCCTCCTTAGGAGCAACTATAGTTAAAATGAGTTCTGTTTCCAATGAACCTTGAAAAAAGTTTTCTTTGAGTTTGAATACTGCCCTCATTTCTTTTGGGAAGCCTAAGGCTGCCTTTTTTTCTTGTTTTGTCTCTCCAAACCTATTTTACTAAAGAATCAGACACCACTATTTCATATATCTACATTCCTTTCATTTTGAATGCCAGAATTGGGTATGTACCCTAAATGGTAATAATGAGACATCTGATGACTTAAGCCCATCTGCATTATAATTCTCCCAGGATAGACCTCCTTTCTGGGAATGACCCCTATGGAAATTCCAAATAAATGGGCATATAAATCCAACTTACTGAACTGGCACCAAACTTCATCTGTCACCTACTCTAACCCAATGCCAAGCAGCTCACACAAATTGAAAACTCATTAGGGTGTCTCCAGATGTCTTTGTTCTCTATGTATAAAAAGAACATTCTAAATTGGCAGCCCTAGGCCCAATCACAACTCCACCCACTATAACCATACACATTAAATATCTCTGCAAAACTGTGAGCCTAAAAGCAACTCGAAAAGTCTTTTTAGGCAGTCACCTGTGTCTCTTACTATCTTGCTCACTAGATTGTCAGCTCTTTACCACCTTTCCATACCCAAAACCTAGTGCAGTGCCTGACACATAATAGAGGCTCAAGAAATGTAAGGACTAAGGAATGATTCCATTCTACTAATTCTTTTATCTGCTCTATTCCTCCAAATCCAGCTCAGTTCAACCACTGCTTTCAACATGTGAAAGTTACTTAAGTTTATTTGATCCTATCAAATCAGAGACGGGGCAAATTTGAAGATTGTGCAAGTCATAATCAATAGCAAAACCACATATAGAAGCAAATGAAAGGAAAAGAATATCTAGAGTTTTCTGCTGTCGTTTTATATTAATCCATTTAACATAATCTATAGCGCAATACAATTTTTCTGTGTATTACTTGACATTCCTATAATAAGAATTCTTATTTTAGCTTCTGAAATAAAAACCTAAAATAGGTTGGCATTAGAACCAGGTTGATTTCTCTGGCTTAATATGGCCCTTGACAGTTTTCTTATGTATCCATTTCAAAGACTGTGTACCATACCCGGGAACTGTGTGTCCTAACAGGTCTAGTAGATCTGAGGGGCAGGGAGAGTAAGAGACTATAAGATATCTCTGTTCAGAAAAGAGGATCATGGAATGAAGATATTGGCAGTGGAGACATTTCTAATAATGATCATATGTGTGTGTAGATGTTGTGGACTGAGAGTAAATAATTAAAGGACAAAGAACCATAATGCCAGAATATTAGAAAGTCTACATGATTGCTGAGATCCCTGAGAATAATAGCAGTGGACAGAATAAAGGGGAGGACTGAATCACAAACTCAATATCAAGGTAGAATTATCTGAGAATTAGTGAAAGTATAAATATTAAGATATGAAATCCTAAAATGGAAAAATTGCTAAAAGTTTATGGTACAATAAATGTTTAAAAAAAACAATGGAGATATTTATAATGTTCTATTAACATAAAATATTATAATGGTGCATCTCCTTTTTTCCTAAAAATTTCCCTAAAAATAGGATAAATCATTTTAAAAGGAAATATATATTACATGCCTACTATGTGCCAAAACATGGATCAGTAGTTTATCACTATAATTTTTAAAATATTTTTATTGACTATTAGAGAGACAGGGAGAGGGTAGAGAGAAAGAAACATCAATGTGAGAATGAAAATCAATCAGCTGTCTCCTGCACTCGCCCTACCAGGTATCGAGCCTGCAACCCAGGCATGTGCCCTGACTAGGAATCTAACCGGCAACCTTTTGGTGTATGGGAGGATGTCCAACCAACTATGACACACCAGCCAGTCTTATTTTTTTTTTAATTTTCAATGACAGACAAAATTCAACCTTATATTATTTCAAGTATACAGCATAGTGGTCAAACATTTATATAACTTAAGAAGTCATCCCCCAATAATTCTAGTACCCATCTGACACCACAGGTAGTTATTACAATATTATTGACTATATTCCCTATTCTGTAATTTATATCCCCTTGACTAGTATGTAATTGACAATTTATACTTCTTTTTTTAAAAATATATTTTATTGATTTTTTACAGAGAGGAAGGGAGAGGGATAGAGAGTCAGAAACATCGATGAGAGAGAAACATCGATCAGCTGCCTCCTGCACACCCCCTATTGGAGATGTGCCTGCAACCAAGGTACATGCCCTTGACCGGAATCGAACCTGGGACCCTTCAGTCTGCAGGCCAACACTCTATACACTGAGCCAAACCAGTTAGGGCAACAATTTATACTTCTTAATACCTTTAACTTTTTCATCCAGCCCCCCAGCCCCTCTCACACTGGCAACCAATAGTTTGTTCTCCATATCTACAAGTTTGTTTATATTGTTTGTTCATTTATTTTGTTTTTAGATTCCACATTTAAGTAAAATCATATGCTAGTTCTGTCTGACTTATTTCACTTAGCATAATATTATGCAGGTCCATTCATGCTGTAGCAAAGAGTAAGATTTCCTTCTTTTTTATGCCTGAGTAGTATTTCATTATATATGTGTCCCACACCTTCTATATCCAATTGTCTACTGATAAGACACTTAGGTTGCTTCCATATTTTGGCTATCTATTATATAAAAAGCCTGTGGTCATCAAGCCATCACACCGTAATGACCGATCAGCAGGAGGCTGCATGCATGGGTGAGCAGGGACTTGACTGGAGGAGCGGGTGGGTTTCTGGGTCCCGCCTCCTGCGACGGAGACAGCCGCAGGACTTTTTCTGGGTCCTGCCGAGCCGTGGGACTCTGGGTCCTGGGTCTCACGCAATTTTGTGTGCTGAGCCCCTAGTTTTAAATAATTCTACAATGAACATAGAGATACATGTATTTCTTTAAGCATGGTGTTCTTGGTCTAACTTATTCCTATGGCAATTTTACATAGTTATTCATCTCTGAAATCAAGTGAGGAAATGTACTGAAGAAAAAAAGCAATACCAACACCTACCAGACACTATTATATTCTTGACATGGCCTGTGTGTTTAACCTGCATTTATTTTCCTATCCTATCAACAGCCTTTCAAAGTAGGTGACACTCTTTCTACTTTATAGACTATGAAACTAAGAATCAGAGATTAAGAAATGTGCCAAAAGCCACTGAATTCATTAACAGATGAATGATTCAAACAATCCTGCTTGATCCCTACCCATACTCTTTCTACAACATCATACTGCCTTTCAACTGGAGAGACTTTCAAGGAAAATAATAATGGTGCCATTTACAGCTACAACGAGCAGGTAGAAATAACTGTCAAAAGAAAAAGAGAAAATGTAAACTCTCCTTCACCAAGGACCAGGCAGGAGCAGGGTTAGTAAAAGGAGAAGGGAGAAGGTTGACACAAATTGGCATTCTTATCTGCAAGATCAGAAAAAAAAGGCCAAGGATGAGAGGTATTCTGGAGTATGCATTTGTAGTCGGTAAAGAAGGCATATTTCTGGTATTGCTTATCCCATCCTGTTTCCAATTCTGTAATTCCTCTGAATTTAGAGATATTCGTTCAAGCCCTTACACCTATGGTTCTAACAGGAAATCAGTTTGTTGTTAACACACATTATAGATGTCACCGAAAAAGATATATGAAGTGCCCATTTTGGGGGTCCATGAAATTGTCCACCTTTGTTTATTTCGAGATTAAGTATGGCCTTGCATCACTTCTCCTAGAGACAGTGCAGGAAGCACCTTGTTTTTGGGACTGTTTGCCTAACTCTTCTGGGCCAGTTATTTCAAGCCAAGATACACATGAGAATGACCTGGAGGTTTTTTTTTTAAAAAAAAATACCAGGGCCCCATTCCAAGAGATTCTAATTGAGCTGTTCTGGGCTTGATCCTGACATTGCCATTTTTTTAAAAATTCTTCCCAGTTATTTTCAGTTGCGGCTAGGATTGAGAATCACTGTCCCATGCCCATTGCTTCACCCCTGCCATAGACACACATGTTCCCACTGGTATCCCAAGCTGCTGTGAACTGCTGGGAATTAATGAAGGGCCAGTTACCCCTCTCCTTGAACATTTCCTTTCCCCTTTTTGATTTGCCATAAGTCTCCCTTTTGCAAAAACATTTCACTCAAAAATTATTCCAGGCAAGTCACTCAGAGAGGCAATAAATAACCTTACTTACCTGCTTCTGCTTCTGCCTCTGCTTCTGTCTCTACTCTTGCCCATTTTTATAAACTTTTTTGGTAGTTTAAAAGAAAGATTAAATTCCCAAGAATCTTTGAAGAAAATATCCAAATAGTTTGGAAACTGGTTTGATTGTTCCATGGACTTAATTTCCTGGAGTAGCAATATTGTAGTTACAAGCTTCCACTGAGGAAGAAATATAGTAAACAAGGCTAGATTGCCTTAATCTCACAAAAATGGACAGAGTGTCATGATGCCAGGCTGCTCGGCATACCCAAAAAAAGAGAAAAATTATAATCATCAAAATCAAGTCATTCCTACTGTCTATAAGTGCTAGTCTGAGACCTATGGAGTCTTCATGAGATAGAGCCACTGTATAGTATAGGAAATTGAGGACCTAGGTAGAAATTCAATTTGTAAACATAAGAAGTAAATGATAGCATATAAGAAAGTGTAATGAAGGAGGGGGAGGAAGGGATGACAAATATACATATTTTTATCCCTGCACTTTAGGCTTTCTTCCTCATTGATTCATTATAATTACCCAACTACCTCTAGTTCAAAGAGGAAAGAACTTAGGCCCAGAGAAGTTAACCTGGAGTCAATACAGCACAATAGGTAAAAAATCCAGGTTCGATTCTGACAGCATTATCTCTGACAAGTCATGTAATCTTTAGCAAATTCTTTTTTCCTGAACTTCTGGTTCCCCATCCATAAAATAAAAAAGTAATAAGAGCCCCTAACAGTTGCAGCGAGAATTAAATAAAAATATAAGAGTAATATAACAAGCACCAATCATTTTGTAATTCCTGTCTAAATGGTACGGTTTTTATTGGGATCCACTCAAGATAAGATAACAAGGGACCCAGCCAAAATATGAACTCTGGTCTGTGAAACCTCATTCCCTTTCCACAGCACAAGAGATAGAGACCAACAGAGTTCAAAGAGAGGAAAGATGAGGAGGAATGAGAAGTTCAGGGGAGACTCCAAAACTGAAGTGATAAAAAGTTAGCTGGGATTCAAAGAAAAGACTATAGATAAGCAAGAAGACTTGTATGTTCTCCCCTTTGGAGCTGGGCTAATGCCAGAAATACTGCTTTTTGGCATTCAACATCAGAAAATATACTTTAATTGCTCTTTGATATACAGTTACTAGCTTTATAGTATGATATTAAGAAGCTATGAGAAAGAACAGAGAACAAAAATTAGGGTGGCAAATCCATCAATCCTAATTCCAAATCCCTCTGCTAGATCTATTAACACACCAGGCATTTGTTCTCCAAGTTCTGGTCTCTGAGCCAGGCCAAGGCAAAGGGCAAGGTGTGGTCACACATCTCTCTGCGGGCAGACACAGAGAGAGCCGAGCCTTTGGAAACCTGACATCTGCGGAGTCTTTGAGTGAAAGGGCACGTCTTGGAGTGTGCCTGCCCCTGCCGCTACCTTCCAAGGTGCCCACGCCGCTCCTCGGACTTAATGAAGTCCACATGTGGCCACAGCTATTTATAGCAGCAGCTCTGTGTGTGTTTTGTTAAAGCCTCTAGATCGTATTTCTTAGCTTTGCAAGTTTATTTCCTACAATTGGTCCATTAAATTTTACCTCCCTTTCCTCTTCAACCACATTCTTGGAAGTCCACAGTCAACTATACAAACAAATGTACGAGATTATGAAAATATTTTTAAGCCATTACTTGCCCCCTCTCTGTTTTTCTTAGGCTCCCGTAAGTGTGAATTTCTATAGCATCACTCTTCCTGGAAACTGAGGTCTGACAGGGCGATCTGACAGAAGGTTAATTCAGCCGAAGGGCAGGGAAGGAAGGGTCTCGGCGGCTGTCGCAGTTGTCAGCAAGCCGGCTCCGACCAGGTGTAAACTCTCCTCCAAAAGGGCAGCAGGAAAGCAAAACAAATCTTCAGACAAAATAAAAGTGCAAACAAAAGGGAAGAAAAGTAAAACAGACGGACGTGACTAATCAAGAAACAAAAGAAGATTTATCTGCAGAAAATGGAAAAACTGAAAAGGAAGAAGGAAGCAAAAGGTCTCCGAAAAAGCAGAAGAGAAAGGAACCGAGTCTGAGTAATGGCGAGTCTGAGACGTTGTCTTATAAGAGAGGAATATTTTTATCAACTAGATTGTAAATGAAAGTATTTTAGGAACTCTCGGAGCCCTCTTTTCAGGAGGCGATTACACCTCCTCCCACTTTCTAAACATGTTTACACAAGTTCTAATGCTTTTTAAAAAAAGATGTAAAATCTTGTTCAGGTGGTTTGTCTTTCTGTACAGCCAGAAAATGTGGGATATGAATCACAGGACTGTCCTAGGGGTCAACTTAACATTCCTTAGGTTGCGCTGGGGCCGATTTTCCTATCCTCTAACACAAAGTCCACTCAATGGCAATTTAGAGCTATAGACACGCCAGTGATCTCTTGAAATCTGATGTTGTCCATTCTCTCTGCCTCTCTCTGAGCAGGCACCACCGCCACACTCTAACAGTTCAGTCCAGACACATGGAACTCCGCAAAGGTTCCTCCACCCAGGCCCCTCCCCTCCGTCTTCTCCCCTTGCCCTGCAGCAGGCTCTCCTGAGTCCTCGCCTAGACCACTGCAATAGCCCCTATACTTGAAAGATGTCTCTGGATCTTGAAACACACAGACTCACCTCAAAATAGCCAAAGCAAAAGAGAGCTTGATGGGAAGGATACAGGTATGCGTGCACGGGAGGCCAATGCAACCTTTGGACCTTGGGAAGACCTGGAAGTGAGGAAGTGAATGCTTGCCCCCCTGCCTCCTCACCCTGGCCTCTGCTTCTCTGCCTGTCACCTTCATTCTCTCCATGTGAATGGCAGCCCCCACATGTCAAGAAAACTAACTCCTGAGGTTCCCAGGGAGTGCCAGCCCACAGCTTCTACAACCAAAAGAGACACCTCATTCTCCAAATCTGTTTGGGAAAAGGGAATTAAAAAAAAAAAAAATTCCAGAGAAGCATACCTCTCGATCAGTGAAACATGGCCAAGGAGCAGGGTCAAATAAGGACATGGAAACACATGCTTGGAATGGAAGAGGGACAGTTCCCAGAACAGGCTGCATGCTTTCCCAACCACTGCAGATTTTCCCTGCTGCTCCTGCCTCACAACCTGCATGCGCAGAGCCCTATCCATCCTCTAGGACCATCTATACTAATAAAAGGGTAACATGATAATTAGACCAGATAGACCAAACATCTTCTGGATGTCCTTCTGGACATCCTTCCAGACTAAGCCATGGTGGCAGGGGCCAAAGCAGAGGTGGTTAGGGGCAATCAGGCCGACAGGGGAGAGCAGTTAGGGGGATCAGGCAGGTAGGCAGGTGAGTGGTTAGGAGCCAGCTGTCCTGGATTGTGGGAGGGATGTCCCCTGAGGGGTCCCGGATTGGAGAGAGTACAGGCTGGGCTGAGGGACCCCCATGCACGAATTTTGTGCACCAGGCCTCTAGTCTTCAATAACACCAAACCAGAAAGCCTTGATAATTCACCTACAAGAGACCTTTCTTCTTGGAATCCCCACCCTCCATATTTGTTTCTTCTTTAGGACACTTTTCCTTATTGACCTTGCATTGAGAATAGTATTGGCAAGTTTTCTGGCACACATGAATTCCTAGAGGGGAGAGGTCAGATCTTAATCACATTTATATTCCCCCAAAATGTCTAGCAAGATCTTTGCTAGTGACAGGTACTCAATAATTGTTTGTTGAATGGTTGAGTGAATTAATATAAATGACTAAGAAAAGTTTCAGTAACCACTCTGGGTGTTAGCTTCATCATCAAACAATGAAGACTCTTTATAGTGTCGCTGGAATCCTGTTTTTGTTGGAGAGAGCATGCACCATGACTTTCCTCTTGATGGAGTTAACAGTACCTGAGTGTTAGTTTACTAATCTAGGTCAGATGAGAATATGTCAAGAGCCCAACTCACACATTCATTGATATCAGAGAGATTTATTCAGGTTCATTTCAGTTATGACTGGAATCAAATACTACCTCTGCCTTCATGGGGCTTGATGCAACCAACATAGGTCTCAGTTTCCTCTTCTGCTGAATGGGAGTAGAAGTGGCTCCCTTACATTATCGTCCTTAGTACTCATAAGATAGTCACCTGGGCTGGCATAGGCACAGAGGGCCTGGTGCTCAGAGGGAGTCCCACAGTTGAGCATTAATACTTTGCAGTTCCAGTCCCAGAATTTGAGTTTTCTTCAGTGAATTTAAAGTGGAAGCTTGGCACATGAACTCAGCTGCAGTTCTGCTTCCTGCTGCCCCTGCAAGGGAGAGGTTCTCAGATGCCACTTCCATGGGGCCTCACTTGATCCCTCTCTCCCCTCACCCCCTAGCAAGGTCCTGCACTCTGGCATGGGGTGCATCAGGGTTAGGTCAAGACCAGCTTGTGGCAACAGCACCCTGGCCCAGGCTAGCAGAACCAGAGTGCATTTATCGGGCAACCCAGCAGGGGCCAACTTCTCACCCACCCATCTAGATCACCTGTCCTATCCCATGTGTTGGGGAAGGGCTCAACTTGCCCACCTCAATTAGGACATGCACATCAGCCCAGCAGTTGGTGGAGCACACACACACACACACACACACACACACACACACTTCTAGAACAGAGTTCTCAGGAGTTTATGAAGGTCTATACTCACTCTGCAAGTATCCCCAGGCCTAAGGTAGTTAGTGCAACATTAAATAATAAATAAAACCACATTGACATGTAGAGAGAGAGCCCATGGATGAAAGGGAACATTTTTATTATTTTTTAATTAACTTTTCAAATTGGGATATAATTGACATATAACATTGTATGAGTTTCAGGTGTACAACATCATGATTTGATATATGTATACACTGAAAAATGATCACGATAAGTCTAGTTGACATCCATCAGCACACAGTTACATTTTTTCTTGCGATGAGAACTTTTAAGATCTATTCTTAGCAACTTTTAAATACACAATGCAATATTGTTGACTATGGTACATTTTAGTAACTTTAATGGCACTTTTTTATTCTTTTCAAGCATAGAGATTTGCATTTTTATTTTGTGCTGAGCCTGACCTAGCACTATGCCAAGTACTAAGCAGTGCTTAGCAATTGATAGCTATTATTTTTTTATTATTAAAAAATGTCCATGCAAAGTCTGACAGTTTCACAAGGTAACCGGCTTCCAAAAATATGACATCTCTAATCTTATTTGATCTTCTGAGTTACGTAGGATGTGGATATTGTGTCCATTCTGTCTGTAAATGAGGAGATTGACATTCAAAGAAGTCCTGAGGCCTCAAATCATGTCACAATTTAGTGGCAAAGAAGGTCCTGGAATGCAGGTGCCCCAACTTGCAGCCCCATATTTTCACCGGGAGACCCAGGCATCAGCCACTTGTGGGGTAGCTACAGGCCAGCTCGCGGCCTTGTCCTCTCTCCTCCGGAGCTAGCAGGAGCCAACAGCGTCCAGCCGGGTGGAAACTCTGCCGGGTGCCGTGGCACTGTGAACACTTGCCCCGGCCACTGCAAGAAGGGGTCCCGCCCTTGCCCTGCATTTATTTTCTTTCCCAAACCGCACAGAACCATAAAAATTAAAGATGACTCCTAAGAAGCCAGCCATCTGACTCTCTGACAACCCAGCCCCAGGCTGGGCATGGCAGGACCACAAGAGCTGCTTCTTCGTCCTGTTGACTCAGGTCTGTTTACCTGGCTCCATAGTTCCAATTTCCTTGCCTCGGAACTTGTGCAGCACTCAGATTTATGCCCGAGGCAGACAGGGGATTTATGGTGTGTTCATCACCCATCCCACCCCAGGACACGGCACCTCTCCCTGCAGCTGTCAAAACCACCCACTCGTACCCAGTAGAGCAGTTCACTGAAGAAAACTCCTCGGAAATAGTGCCCAGTTCTGGCCCAAAGGTTTTGCCCAATTGCCCAAGCCCTGGTGATAAAAATGCCAAATATAATGTAGAGTGAAAAACAGAGGTCAGGCAAGTCCAGCGGGCTGGGTGGGACAGGAGTCAGAGACCTGGAATTAGGGGACTGAGGAGGTTTGGCAGATGCCACACGCCTGGCTTTGCCCTGATGCGCCCTGGCTGTGGAGATGCGGGGAGGGGATGGAGCGACGCTCCGGAACCCGTGAAATCCAGAGATCAGCTTCTCTGGGTCCAAGGAGAATGTTTTTTTGTGGGGTTTGTTTTAAATGACTTTGACTTCCATTTGGGGAATATTAAATAAGAGGAGTATGAAGTCTGTGGCTAGCATGTGACTGAGGTAGCCGTCTACCTCGGTCCTTAAGCTGGAAAACATACAGTTTAATAATAACTGCATGTATCAAATAGAAGCCATTTACCATCCATTGGACTTTGCATGTCTTCTTAGTACATATTTCATTCTTATCCTCACAACAGCTCTATGACCACACTTACTTAAGCACACTTTAAAGATGAAGAAGCTGAGGTTTGAGAGGTAACAGAACTTGCCAAGTTCATAAAGTTGCCAATATTTGAACCCAGGAATAATATTTCTCTACAATGCAAGTTCCATGCATTCTCTGTCTACTGAGCCTCTGATTTCTCTCTCCCCTGGAAGGAGTAGCAATGGTCACCACCCCTGACATCATGAGGATTTTCCCAGCCTGCTCTGCAGGAGGGCAGCCAGTCTCCAGCAGGGTTGCTAGTTCTGGGCCTCTCTCCGGGTGAATGAAGTTTAGGGGAAGCCCCCCTATTTCTGGAGGAGAGTGGATACAGATGTAGCCAGTTTTCCATTCTCCAATTTGTCCTGTTTCTATTTCTTCTCCTCTGCACTTCTAACCATTTTCCCTACTTAACATCTCTTCCAGTGACATAAAATTAAGGGCAAAGAGATCAATTAAAATGATGTGATTCTATAAGTACGTCCAGTAGGACTTGGCCAACAGGGAATGAAAATAAAGATCCCATCACCACTACCACCAGGAAGGAATGTGTATATTGTTGAAACAAACTCCATCTTAAAGTTTTCCGAATGTTAGTAATTCCTGCTCTTGCTTCCCTCATCAGCTCAGACACCTGAGAGGCTGTTGATAAGGTCATGGACAGTCAAGAAAGGACTTTTACAAAAAGATTTACTAGCCACACAATTTACATGGAAAATAAATTTCTTAGGCTTTTGTTAACTCTCGGGCTCGGTTTCTTCATCTTTAGAAAAGAAACCTAATTCAACAAGCACTTATTAACAGATTACCATGTACAAGCATGATACTCAACATCACAGGGAAGATGGCAGTAAAGCAGATCATGACCCTGCCCTCCAGAGTAGGACAGGCCCACAGACACAGCTGACGTCGGCAGACGTAACCACCACCCGCCGACTACATCAGGCTGCGCTGTAGGTCCACACCAAGGTTCTGGGCATCCAGGAATGACGGCACCTTTCCTGATCGCTCCAACCATCAGAGTTGTTAGGATGTGATTGCGATATACTGTATGTGAAAGTGCTCTGTGAAGAACAAAGTAGAACTAAGGGAGTTTCATTATTGTTCTTATGACCAGGCATGGTAGTTAAGAAGATAGCATCTGTCATCATCCTGTCTGGGTTGGTGTCTGTGCTCTGCCCACACCTTGGTATGGACTTACGTTCAGCCCGAGGTAACCTGAGGTCAGCTGCTTGGCCATTTAGGCTTTGGTCAGTACAGGGAAAGAAACTGCACATTGCTCTGCACAATCCACGGCCACGGAAATATTGTTGGAGTTATATCATGTATCCATGTTCATCAGGACTTGTTAAAACTGTCTGGGTCATCAAAAACAAAGCAAGACTGAGAGCAGCCTAAGGAGTCATGACTAGGAAACCTAGAGTCGTGTCCTGGATAGGATCCTGGAGCAGATAAAGGGATTTTGGTAAAAGCCAGGGATAACTGAATGTAGTATGAGCTGTAATTAATAACTATAAAAATACTGTACTGATGTAGGATGTGAACAGTAGGGAAGGCTAGGGTTGGAGTATGTGGAAACTTTCTATACTATCTTCACAACTTCTCTGTAAAGCTACTACTCTAAAGTAAAAAATTTATTTATAAAAATAGCATCCTGAAGATATAATCATATCAAGAGAGCTGAAGAACCACAAGGGAAGGTCAGTTAAATTAACCTTTGCCTGCTGCATCACAGTGTCTTACGGAGCCAAAACTGGCCAGGAGAATATTCATTAAAATAAAATTTAAAAATGAATGGCATGTATTTCACTTAACAAACAAACAAAGCCATTAGATAAATAGCCAAGGTCAATTCTAGTATTGCAGTGTTACCAGGGGTGTATGATGAACAGTACACTGAGAGTGATTTTTTTCTCTAACATATGAATATATGCTCTGTCTGAGAGGTTAGGGACGCATAGAAACTACAAGTCCACCTCCAACTGGAGAGAGCTATTGAGTACCTAATCCACTTTACTTTTTAAGAGAGTAGGAGACCATTCCATCAGGAGAATAAAAAATGGCCCAAACACTTACCCCTCATTCTGCTTTCATGATGATTTTAATTGGATTGTTAATGTCTGCATTGTCTCTTTTCCTGCACCTGCCTCCAGCTGGTCCTTGGCTGGCTCACTGGGAAGGACAACTGCACACCTCATGGAAAAGTGAAAGGAACACGCGCAAAACCACTTCTGCTTGGAGGTGCTCAACTCCTTCCTGCTCTGGATAATCTTTTTCATTGTCAAATAAGAGATTCATAAAGGGAGGCATCTGTTTGCAGATGGGACTATAAATGCTCACAGTTCACAGAATGTTGGACCTGAGAGCAATCTCACAGATTCTCCATCCAATTCAAGTCCACATCCTAGGGCAGTGATGGCGAACCTATGACACGCGTGTCAGAGGTGACACGCGAACTCGTTTTTTTTGGTTGATTTTTCTTTGTTAAATGGCATTTAAATATATAAAATAAATATCAAAAATATAAATCTTGTTTTACTATGGTTGCAAATATCAAAAAATTTCTATATGTGACACGGCACCAGAGTTAAGTTAGGGTTTTTCAAAATGCTGACACGCCCAGCTCAAAAGGTTCGCCATCACTGTCCTAGGGAGAGGGACTAGAAATCCAGAAAATTACCCAGCTCCATATCATCAAGAGGAAAACTAGAACCCTGTTCCCTGGCTTCCAGAGAGGCAAGGTGTGGTCTGAGAAGACACTTGGTCCCTTAAGCCCTGGAGCTAGTAACCAGGGGAGCTACTTCACTAGGTAGACGTCATTGAAAAGAGTTTTTCTGATGACTCACTCCTGCAGGCACATTCCTGCAGCGTCTACAGAGTTCAAGACAGAAGTAGGACAAGAGGGAGATGGGAAATCTGGGTAGGGAACAACCTTGCCACACCAGCTAAAGTGTAGGTTGGGCAATTTATATGTAAAACTAAATTCAGTTGCTGAAGTGCCCCAGTGTCTCTAACTGAATGACATTCTAACCACATCGTCATCTTTCCCTGCTCCTAAGTTCGGCACAACAATTAATTCTTTCTGTGAAGAAGTACGGGGAGGGGGCCGGTGGCAGAGAACAGAGTGAGTCATTGGCCTGGCCCGTTCAAAAGCCAGGGTAAGGTCCCAAATCTCAGCACTAATTCATTTGCCAGAATGACAGGTGGCATGTGACATGAATTAGCCCATTGTTGTGAGTCATTAATTTCCCTAAGTCCAGCCACACCCCTAGCCCAGCCCAATTCGACTCCTGTTGATCCATCAGTTGCTATCAACACCAGGAGTCAAAGTAAATAAGTATTTATTTATAACTACACTACTACCAAGAATTCTTCCAATATTAAAATCTCAGGCAGCAGTCATGCCTTTCTAGTTCCCCTTTGAAATGGTTTCTACATGCATTAATAATCTGCCTAGCTTTGTTTTTCTGTCATGCTTTCTGTTTCTATAAATACACAAGCATGTGTCCTAATTAAGGCCGTATGTGGCTTGTGTTAAGTCTGTGACTCTGGGTGGCTGTTAAAGTTCTCTGTGGTTTTGTCCTTTTATTCAAAAAATACTTTCCCAAGTTATCCTCCCTGTGGTTCATATTCCTGCATGCAGGAAGCTCATTCTTTTGCCGGTTGCTGTTGCTCATTTTTACTCAGGACTGGAGGAAGATGGGTTGAGTATCCAGTTGTGAGATATGAAAGAGGGAGGCATCTGCCCTCTATAAAAACAGTTATTAAGAAGACAACACCAACATTTCCAATAGATTGTTTGTCAATAGATTGATAGGGGTCTATGAACTATCTCATCTGGAAGCACAGAAATAGCACAGCTTCAAGGACAGGCTACAGTCTCAAACGATTGGCCAAGGCCTCAGGGCAGTTTTTTTAAAACTTCTAGATTTCAATCTACTTTACTTAGCCCTCACATAAAGATTATCACCTTGAAGTTGCTAAACTGTAAGACCATGATGACAGAGATAAAGTGTGTTCACCATCCTTTGCTAGGCTTTGCCCAGGCCCCCATGAAGTGAACACGCAAAAACGGAGGCAGCATAACAGTTGATAAATATTTACCACTAAGCAAACTCAAGCTCTACCATTCTCATTCCTTCACTTCTGCTTCTGCCTGGTATTGGCAGGTCTTGATGCTTTTCTAAAAGCTTGTCAATTACTAGGGGCTAAAGAAAATCCATTTTTATCAAGTCTAAGCCTCTGGAGTCCCTATTTTTTTATATCTTTGATCAACAATTGAGAGAAGCTATAGCTTTCACCAAATTCGGCTGTACTGCAAGGGCTGGTGACAGCCTTGCTTCTTGTACATCTTCTGTTTGGTGGCTAAGGGTACATAGAACATTGAATGGGCCGATCCATGTGCTGAGCTCTCAGGCCATTAAAGTGATGGTAAAAATTATAGTGTAGTGAGAGAGCAAGACTAGACAGGGAAACAAATCATTATTATGGAAATATTAGAATTAAAGTGAGTGATGGGGGTCTTTGATAAAGAATCATAACCACACCCCCAAGAAGTTGCTAATTTAATGCAAAGTTAAACTGGGCAGATTTCTATCCAAATTGGAGTTGGGAAGTGAAAAATCAAACTAACACAAATCTTCCTCTCTTTATCCCCCATAACACAGCCCCTCAAATAAATTGGAGCTTGTTAACAAAAGCAAGAGCATTCTGCTAGCTGATGTCTATTGGTAGGTAACCAGCTTTCCTCTTTTGTCCAGGACTGTCCTGGTTTAGAGTTGAAACTCTGCTTCCCCCAAACCCTGTAGCCCCATGCAAAGTCAGAAGGTTGGTCACACTAAGAGAAAAATGAGTGTGCATACATTTTAGCAAAACAATCCTCACTAGCAAGAAAATCCAGCGGTTTTGCTGCTGGATTAAGCCTACCCCAATGTTTCTAGGTAGTTGAGTATCAATGTCAGCTACTTAGAAATGAACATGGGGGTCTGTGTGTGGGGAGGTCGGAGGGGCGGGGGGGGGGGGGCATAGCACCTGTCTTTGCAAGAGCTCCAGGTATCTGGTATATTCTCTCAGTTAGACTCGGCTTGTGGGAGATGGAGGGGCAGAGATAACTTCCGTTTCCCTCCATGTTGTAGACAGGAGGATGGCAATGGGGAGACAGTGCAGCTTGCTTGAGGTTTCACAGGTAGTAGCAGAGCCCACATGAAACACAATTCTCCTGAATCCTTCCTTAATCATGGTGCCTCCTAATGAACACTGTGATTTGATGGACTTTTAATGCCTAGAAAAATCCTATCTGGCCTGATTTAGGACTACAGCAAGGCTGAATATCCAACTTCTGCCCCCTCTATCACCAGTTTGGGGGTAGAAGCATTTACCTATGGCGGAAGTGCATACAGCCCCCACCCCAAATTGCCTAAAATAGGCTCTGACTCAAATTTTAAGTCAGACAATGCCATATTATGTGAGCTGGTCATCATACTGCCCTCATTCTGAGGCCTTAAAGCTATGGACTGTGTTACAAGAGCAGAGGCCTCTGGGAACTGACAATGTGGGTGATGCCCCTCTCAGTGCCATGTGCAAGTCTACCCTCTTCTGCACCCCAGGTGCACCAGAACCACAGACCCAGGGGCCAGTGCCCTTCATGCCTCCAAGCCTGAAATGGCTTCCCCACTTGGCACCACACCAGCATCCAGCTGTCCAACTATTTGGTGAGGGCAAGCCACTCACATGGGCCCACAGAATGGTTTGCTTTGATTTTCCACTGGCACATGATCTCCCCTTTGTGTTTTCAATAAAATGACACTGAGGAGGGCACAGTGTACTGCCACAGAGATTAAGCAGAGGTTTTCCACATCTGGAATTCACTTCCACAAGAAGGTGGTGGCTTCCAGCACTCAGAGAACATCTGTATGTACAGTCTAAGGTGGCAGCCCTGACAGCCTTGAGAGTGTACATGGCTCCTCGGGGTGGCAGAGGGGCTTTCCTATGAAAGCAGCTTATGCTTAATGAGTGAATTAAACACACTTTTAGAGCTTAGTGTGTAGAGAGCCACAGAACCTTGTACTGGGGGCTGAACTGAAAGAATTAGAAATTAGAACTAAAAGAGTTAGGCCATGTGTTCCCTCGAGGTGTTCTGGATCAAACATTGGGAAAATCAAGGAATAAGCATAGAAAGGATTTGAGAGTAACAGAAGTTATGTAGGTTGACTTCAAGGGTTGTGATGTCAAACAACATAGAACAAAAATGACAAACTGAATATACCTCAATCGTAGGCTGCCTGGTTCCTGGGCTCCCAGAGAACTCAGTTCAAATGGGGATGTCCTCTGGGTACCCTGAATCTTCCTGCTCTGCCAGATTCTTCAGGTTTCAAGTTACTATTCCTCAGAGACATAGTAAGAGGCTGGGATTCGCTGTTTTCCTCTCCTGGACACAGAAGAGAACTTCTGAGAGAAGAACTTGTTCATCACTGTGTGTGCACACCCCGGGACAGGTTCTGGGGGTATAGAGATTAAAAAAAAAAAAAAAAATCCCTGCCTTTTGTGAGTTCATCATCAAATGCTCTGCCTCAGGAATTCCCTGGCCTGAGAGCATAAGACCTTAAAATTTATGAAGCTAGAGGGTAAGTTGAAGGTAAGGTGCGTTCTGTGAGTTGTAATAAATTATTGAATGTGAGGAGAGGGGAGAGGGATGCCAAGGGGACAAAGACTACTGTCAGCTATAGACCTCCATCCCACCAAGGGTCTTCAAGCTATTGCAAAGTTCAGCTTCTTACTGAGTATGTGGACATCCCATAGGAACAAAGGCTTAGTTGCAATCCTATATAATGAAGAGCTAATATGCAAAAGGTTGTCATGCCCTCACGCTGTCATGTTGTAACGGCTCAGACACTCAACACTGGAGAGAGAGGACTGGGGACCAGCCAGGCACAAATGAGCTCACAAGAGTAAAATGGGGACCAGCCAGGCTGCAGCCCAGGAGACGGACAGCCACTTGCTCCGAGGTCCTGAGCACTAGCAGCTGGGGCTGTGGCCTGGGAGAGGGACAAGCCACACGCCCTTCAATCCTGGGCCATCAGGCAGGCAGAGGTGGTTAGGGGTGATCAGGCAGAGGGGTTAGGGGAGATCAGGCAGGCAGGCAGGCAAGCAGTTAGGAGCCAGTGGTCCCAGATTGCGAGAGGCAGTTGGACATCCCCTGAGGAGTCCCTGATAGGAGAGGGTGCAGGCCGGGCTGAGGAATACACCCACCCCCCCCCGCCACATGCATTAATTTTGTGCACTGGGCCTCTAGTATAAAATAAGAGGCCTGTGATATACAGAATATTCTGCTCTTCATCCCCAGGTCCTGGCACAGAGCCCCTAAAACCCTTGTAAGTGTACTACGTGATAAGGAAAAGAGGAGAAGCATCTTTTGTTATTCACAGTAAGCTCCTTTCAAACATACTAGAATTTATGCTAATGAGGTGACTTTAGATGAACCCTGATTTACCTTCAGGATGGGGGCTGCTTGCCAGAGGAAATAACCAGGTGCTTAGAGTTGGAACTTTCAGTCCCCAAACCTACCCACCCACCATTCCCCAACCTCAAGGGAGGGAAGAGGAAATGGGAATTGAGTGAATCACCAATGGCCAATGATTTTAATCAATCATGCTGCATAATGGGACCTTCATAAAAACCCTAAAGGAAAGGGCTTAGGGTACTTCCAGTTTGGTGGATACACCCATTTGCCAGGAGGGTGCCACATCAGACTTCACAGAGACAGAAATTCCTGTGCAGAGGACCCTTCTAGATCTTTCCCTATATATCTCTTCATCTGGCTGTTCATTTGTGTCCTTTATAATATCCTCTGTAATAAATACTGATAATAGTAAGTGAAGTGCTTCCCTGGGTTCTGTCATAATAAATTATAGAATGTGAGGAGGAAAGGTTCATAAGAACCACCAATTTGTAATTAAGTCAGACAAAAGTGTGGGTCGCCTGGGGACCCAAAACTTGAGATTGGCATCTAAAGTAGGGGGTAGTCTTGTGGGACTGAGCCCTTAACCCGTGGTGTCTGCACTACAGGTAGTGTCAGAATTATATTAAATTTTAGGAAACCTGATTGGTATCCAAAGAGAATTGAAGAATTGCTTGGTGTGGAAAACCCACCCATTTGGTGTCAGGAGTGTTATGGCAAGGGCCAGGATCCAGCTATGATTCTGTGATTTGCTTCCCCAAGGAAGATTTTTCGATAGGCATTGCAACTCAGTTTAATATATAAAATTTGAATTCTGATACTACTCTCTGGCACAGGGTAAGTACTTGGTAACATTTATAATAATGATAGTTATAATGTTAACAGTGAATGGCACCAGATGTTACCTGCAAAATTAGACCTCAGTTCTTGTGTTATAGAAGACTGGAGAAAAACCAAGCAACGCTTAGAGAAATGGAGTTACACTGCTTTATTATGCTGGTGGGCTCAGTGGAGTTGCCTCTCAAAATCTGAGCAAAAAACATGGAGGGAATTTTCCCGTTATATTTTCCCAGTGTCATTATCTCCCAAATATGGGTTTTCCGGACCTTTTGCAGGCTTTGCAAAAGGCCCCCTGTGCTCTGAATGGAGACAGTGGGACTATCTTAAGGCCTGGCCTGGCGCCAATGCTGATAACTTTGTCTGGGGATGGTTTATGGCCTCTTTAAAGTGGGAGTAGTACTTAGGCAAACAAGTCTTGCAGGAACAGATAAGTAAAGGGGCAGTGACTACCAGGGGTGGGCAAACTTTTTGACTCGAGGGCCACAATGGGTTCTTAAGCTGGACTCAGAAGAAGGAGCTTCGGCCATGTTTCCCGACGTTGCCATGTTAACACTGCTGCTGGTGAAGGAGCGGAGGGGAGAGCAAGAGAACCCTCCACTCTTTCGGCTCCGCGGACCGGATAGAACAGCCGAACGGGCCGGATCCGGCCCGCGGGCCGTAGTTTGCCATGGCTGGACTAGACTATAGGCTAACAAGAATGTGCATTAGGTTAATGGCATAGATTCAGATTGCTACCCCCCCTAAAAATGTCTCATTTTCCCCATTACTTGAGTGTGGCTAAGAAAGAATTCAGAGCCAAGAACTGAATGACAAGTGAAAGTTTATTTAGAAAGTCACAGAGGTAGAAGAAGTAAGCCAGTGGGGCTGCATGGATGAGGAAATAAGTTACAGAGGCAAGAGAAGGGTCCTTGGAGCTTAGGAGAAAGAAAGCAAAGGTACACATTTTGAGGGAAAAAGGCATGGGCGAGAGAGAGAGAGAGAGAGAGAGAGAGAGAGAGAGAGAGAGAGAGAGAGAGAGAGAGAACACAAACTTGAGGAAAGAAGGGTGTGGTTGGAGGTTGCAGACTTGAGACAGAGCACTCACTGGGTCCTTCATCTGAAGGGTTTTTATCTGGAGGTCTCAGGAGAGGATCTCAATAGCATATTCATCAGCTTTCCAGGTGTGTCCTTTCAGGGTCATGGTCTCTACTGATTGCTTGGCACTAGGGTAGGGAGTCATTAGGCATTGAAGCTGGTCCTGAGGTCAGCCATGGCATTGCTCCATCTGATTTTGCTGCTTTTCTGGACCTGGAACTGAAACACAACTGAGGCCTAGATGTTATCTCTAGTTTGACCAAACTCTGTCTCTGTGATCCACAGACCTGAGGCTTTGTTTTTAAGATTATGTGATGGAGGCCAGCACCTCATTGTCTTGAGGTATTAACATTTAAGGGAGTGGTCATGCGAGGGCATATGTGGAAGTCATATGAGGCTATTCTTTGGCCCTCTTGCTCCTCCTCTAAGGGGGTCTACCATATGACTAAGCGACATGCCAGGGAAGGAAAAGTCAGGGGAAGGTCTGAACCTCATGAGCAGTGATATGAAAGGTCAGAGGATCTAAACCTCATGACCAGCGAAACGCTAGGGGTATAAAGGTCCCGCCCACACTACAACACATGTTTTCCCAATTTTGCCCATTGCTAGGCACCTGGGGCTTTCCTCATTGGTCGCTTTTTGCACCTAGCCTATCGTTCCTACTCCACTCACGTCTGTCTGACTGCCTACTATATCAATAATAGTTGCCACCTTCATAACATAACTAAAGACAACACCTAACACTGACTATATCTGACCTGATCAACAAGAACTATACACTATGGCAAAACCCCTGAAGACCACGAGAAAGTGAATTCCTGCTGCACACTTCAAACTCCAAGTCTCCCTATTCAAACTGCAGACAAGTTCTGTGATGCCTGCCTGCCTCTAATCTGCATGGTACTGTTGGGATTCAGCCATCATGTCATATGTTCCCATGTGATGTATTGTTTCCATCAGAGCACTCATCCTAGTTTTCAATACAGCTTTGTCAGAGCAGGCTAGATCCACTTTGCTTCTCCATTATTCCCTAGCACAGTGCCTCAGGAAGAGTATATTTATAACAGATGCTTAATGAGCATGTATTGTATGAATAAATGAAAGGACAAAAGGATGAATGATTGGTTAAATGCTCTTCCCTGGAGGCATTTCAGAGATATGGGAATGATCCAGGAAATTCCCCAGCCAGTAGAGGGTTAAGTTGGCTCTGTTTACCACAGAATGTGTGGCTTGGCAAATGTAGTTAATCAGAAAGAAAAAACAACAACATTGAAACATGTGCTAGTGGGAAGTAGCGATGAGCTTATTTTTCTTTTAATGAAAATCAGCCTAGCCAGGGATCCTGGGGAGCCCCCAGCTGATGAGATAAAGCCACAAAATAACTGCAAGAATAGCAGATTGGGTAGGTCCAGTCCCACAGAAGGCCTAATCCAACCCACCGGCCTAATTACAGCACACACAGTATCCAGTGCTGTTCACTGTTTGTCACCAAAGGCATCGGCCAGATCAATTTAGGGACATGAAAAACAAAACAGCATTTTTGCCAAAGTCCTTGAGTTTTCAAGCCTTGTGGTTTCTATTCAGACCATTGGTAAAGGACTGCAGGGTTCTATTACCTTTGTGGTTTCAATCTGCAGTGAGTCCAACAGAAAGAGAAACCTCAAGCCTCGCCGTCTGAAACTGGGGAATGATTCCGGTGCCTGGGTCGATGGGCAGGGAGGACGGGGCCTCTGCTGCAACCATTAGCTTCCATGCAGCCTGGACGGCCTGAGCCAGGGCCTCTGCATTCCTTCCTCCACTTATTGGCCTGGAAAAAAGGAAGAAGGGTTCACCATGGAGACCCTCTCCAAGGGGAGCTGTGTGATTTAATGAACCTTTGGAAAAGGTTTCACTTTTCACGCCTGCAAATAGTCCTTGGGTGTTTGTCCTGTGCCGCAGGACTTGGCACATTTCTTCTAATAGCAAATAAATCAGAGCCTCCCTCCCATGGGTCTTGGGATCTGAGGGTCTTTCCATCAGGGTTCATTTTCTTTAAAATTTCTATCCTGCTTATCTGATAAGACTAAAGATGGGGCCTCTTTGCCGGACTGGTGCTATTCTCAATATCTGAAAACAGAAGATTTCTTCAAAAGTAGACTCAGTATATGTCAATCCTGGATAAGTTCTGCCAACACCATCATATAAGAGAGGAAGGAGAAAGCATTTAATCTGTGCTTCTGTTCATTGCTTCTCAATAAGTGTGTTGGTCCATCTTGATATATGTCCTAGATTTCTTTCTTTCCCTTGGACCTTGTTAAACACATGTTGGTCGCATCACCAAAAGGGTCTTTAATTTCACAAATATGTTCTGGAGCCTCATTGAGAACCAGATTTCATGGTTGTTGATCAAATCTGAGACCAATGAGAAATAGTTAAGTAAATGATGGGAAATCTATGTTATTCCATTTTGAAGAACTTTTTATGGCATAGTAAATATGTATGTTAGGTAAAAAGAAATCAGAATAAAAATTGTATATATAGTATGATTTCAACCATATTCATAAAAGAAGGGAAAGCATCTCATTATAATGAGATTATAATGAATTTTTATTCTTTGAAGTGTTTTCTTTTTCTATTTTTTAATTTTCCACAGTAAATTTGCATAACTTTGTTAGAAAATATTTTCCTCATTATCTCCTAAGGCATATGACAAATGAGTCTCAAAATAGTAGAATTTCTATTGAACATACTTTGAGAATTTAAGCAGTCTTACAGTACAAAAACATGAATAGACAAATATTCATGTAAAAATAAATATTGTGTATACTAATATATTAATATGTTAAATATTTCAAAATATATAAATGTAATATATAAGTAAATACATTTAAATATATTTATATTATATGTCAATATATTTTAAACATATTATCTCACCAACTGAAACTCTTTGCCCAAAAGTAATCATTGTTAACAATTTGAATTATAAAGTTTTCTATATGTTTATATGTGTGTATGTTTTATATTTGTACATATATGGGTTTGGGTTTCTTAACATTAATGGGATCATATTATATGTATTTCTCCATAACTTTTTTCTCATCTAGCATATATGTTAGAAGTTGAACTTGTGTCTCCACAGAGACCTATCTCATTTATTTTTAACTGCCCTATGATTACATAGCATTGGTATGCTTTAATGAATTCATACATTCCCTTATTGATGAACATGGGCCAAGTTCCAAGTTATTACTACTCTATTCTTGAGTGTACAAACAATTAATTGTATGTTCAAGTTCATGACAATATTACAGACATCTTTTTCAATGAAATCCCTTTTACATATACTCTGTGCATATATGAAAGTATCTCTGAAGATCAGATTTCTATAAGTAGAAATTCTCAGTGAAAAGTCACATACATTTCATTTTGAATTGGCACTGCTAAATTGTCCTGCCAAAAAGATTGTATTAACTAACTTTCCATCAATAGCATAAACACGTTCTTAGGAAAATTTTTCTTTTTAGATTTAGAATGAGGACTTTCTCCCAGATTTTGCCTGATTAGCCTGATTCGAAGATCATCAAGACAATAATCTAAACAAAGCAAATATAGAAACCATCATCAAGTTCCTTGAAGCAAGATGATGTTACAGTAGACTTGAGTCTTTAGAAAACAGGGCTATTCTGGGAACAACTAAGGAATTGTTACCTTTTGAAGAGTTATAATACAATAATCAACACATCAGTTTTACCAATCATGATTTAATAGCTCTTAAATGATGCAGAAAATAACTTTTTATTTTATAATGCCTCAAAGGAAAATGTAGCTACTTGTATTTCTTCATTATGTGTGTTTTGGATAAATGGGCAGAATCCATCATCCTGATGATTAAAAGCAGCTGAGAGATGTTGCAGTCAGGATATCTCTGTACCTAAAGTAGAGCAGTCACCGGAGTCTGAAAAAGCCCTGGTAAGTGAGGGCTTCTCCCAGCACTTCTCCCATTAGAAAGCACAGTATTTCTCTGCTCTTATACATGGTAGACTTCCTCGCAGTGCTGGCAATGTCCTTTATGCACATTTCTTCACCTCCTATTCACTTTCTAAATTTTTTAAAAATTATTCACTCATGCAATAAATTGAGCATAAGAAACTAATAAAATAGACACCCAGATACCTACTATCCAGATTTAGAAAACTCATTATTTTGTATAATTTGCTTCAAACTTTTTTTTAAAGAACTGAGATGTTACTGTTGAATGCTTCAATTCCAAGTTTATTCTTCTCTCAGGCTCCCCAACGAGAGGTAACCTGCATCCTGAAGTTGTCATAGTACCTTTTCCAGTCATGTTTTATACTTTCTCGGCACACATATAAAAGTCCACTTGCAATACGCAGCATTATTTTTGCATTTTTAATTTACAAAAATAGGATCATATTACAGATATTCTGAACTCTGATAATTTTTACTCAAAAATTTTTCCAGATAATTGTTTATCCAATGTCCATAGAGATAGAGTCAGTTCTTTCACATTAACTGTTGAATTGTATTCACGTGGATGATCATACAAATATATAATTATTGTGTATTGATTCACATTTAAATGGCTTTTAAAATTTTTCTATTACAAGCTTTGTAAGTTTTATTGTACTCTGATAGGAATATATATATATTCTATATTCCATAGGAATATGACATATAGGAATATATCATATTATTACAGTTTTTTAAGTGGCATCCATTAATTTTGTAGAAATGACAGTAACTTGCCAGTGCTAATGGTTTATAAGTTCCCTTTGAATTATCTGTATAAGCTATTATAATGTCTTCAAATAATAATATTAGTTCTTCCATACCAATCTGTTTTAATTAAGTTAACATTGGTTTTAAAAAAGTATGTAAGTTTCAGGTATACAACATTATAATTCAATATCTGCATACATTATAGCATCTGCTTTCAATCTGTCACCATATAATTGACCTCCATTACTCATTTCACCCTCCCCCAACTCCCCTTCCCCTAGGGGTAAACTCCAATTGGTTGTCAATATCTACAAATTTGTTTTTGTTTTGTTTTGTTTGCTCATTTGTTTCAGTTTTGTTTTATATTTCACATGTGAGTGAAATCATATGATTTGTGTCCTTTTCTGTCTGACTTATTTCAATTAGCATAACACCCACAAGATCCACCCATGTTATCACAAATGACAATATGTCATCTTTTTTATGGCTGAGTAGTATTCTATTTTATATAAATACCACATCTTTATTCATTCATCAGTCTATGGACATTTGAGCTGTTTCTATATCTTGGCTATTATAAATAATGCTGCAATAAACATATGGGTGCATGCATCTTATATGATTTAAATAGATTCCAGAAGAGGAATTGCTGGATCAAGTAGCCTTTCAATTCTGAGGTGTGTTTTTTTGAGGAACCCCCATACTGTTTTCCATAGTGGCTATACCACTTTATAATCCCATCAACAGTGTACAAGGGTTCCTCTTTCTCCACATCCTCTCTAACACTTATTTCTGGTCTTTTTGATGACAGACATTCTAACATGTGTGACATGGTAGCTCATTGTGATTTTGACTTGTACTAGTATTTCCTAATTAGTGATGCTGAACATCTTTTCATGTACCCGTTGTTCATTTTTATATCTTCCTTGGAAAAATGTCTATTCAGATCCATTTTTTTAAAATCAGGCTGTTCATTTTTTATTTTTCTTATATGTATATGAGTTCTTTACATATTTTGGATACTAAACCCTATCAGAAATGTCACTTCCAACTTAGTTATTTGTTTTGTTGTTGTTGTTTTGTTGATGGTTTCCTTTTGCTATGTAAAGGCTTTTTAGTTTGACGTAGTTCCTTTTGTTTATTTTTATTTTTGTTTCCCTTGCCATTGGAGTCAAATCCACAAAAACATCACTAAACTGATGTCCAGAAGCTTAGCCTCCATTTGTTTTCAATGTAGTTTATGTTTTCAGGTCTTACATTCAAGTCTTTAATCTATTTTGAGTTCATTTTTGTGTATCGTGTAAGATAGTGGTCTACTTTTACTTAGCAGGTGGCTGTTCAATTTTCCACCACCATTTATTGAAGAGACAGTTTTTCTCTATTGTATATTCTTTGATCCTTTGTTGTAAATTAGTTGTCCATTTGTGAATGGGTTTATTTCTGGGGTCTCAATTCTCTTCCATTGGTCCGTGTGTCTCTTTTTCTGTTAATACCATACTGTTTGATTACTAGAGGTTTGTAGCATAGTTTGAAATTGGGGAGTGTGATGCCTCCATCTTTGTCCTTTATTCTCAGGATGTCTTTGACTCTTTTGGTTTTATACAAATTTTAGGATTTTCTTTTCTATTTCTGTGAAAAAATACCATTAGGATTTTGATAGGAGTGGCACTGAATCTGCAGATTGATTTAGGTAGTATGAATATTTTAACAATGGTATTTCTTTCAATCTATAAACATAGAATATATTTCCATTTATTTGTGTCTTCTTCAATTTCTTTCAAAAATATCTAATAGTTTTCAGTGTACAGGTCTTTCACCTCCTTTGTTAAATTTATTCCTAGGTATATTATTGTTTTTATTGCAACTATAAATAGGGCTTTTCTCTTTCTGATAGTGCACTGAAATGCAACAGATTTTTGCATATTGATTTTGTATCCTGAAACTTTACTGTATTCATTTATTATTTCTAATAGGTTTTGGTGAAGTCTTTTGGATTTTTTATATGTACACTGTGTCATCTATAAATAGTGACAGTTTTATTTCTTCCTTTCCAATTTGGATGCCTTTTATTTTTTTACTAGAGGCCCAGTGCACAAATTCATTCACAGATGGGGTCTGACTGGCCCACTGTGGGGGGGGGGGGTGCTGGATGTTGGCAGGCCAGGCCTGCCCCCAATCGGGGGGTATTGGGGACAATCAAGGGCGGGGCCAGCCAGGGGGAGGAGCCCTGGGCAGTTGGTGGGATGGCCCCGCCCCCTGGTCAAACTCCAGGTGGAGAGGACAATTTGCATATTACCCTTTTATTATATAGGATTTCTTTTTCTTGCCTAAAGTCTCTGGCTAGGACTTCCAATACTGTGTTGAATAAAAATGGTAAGAGTGGGCATTATCTTGTTCCTCCCCTTAGATAAAAAGCTTTCAGTTTCTCACTGTTGAATATGATGTTAGCTGTGGGTTTGACATATATGGCTTTTATTATGTTGAGGTACTTTGCTTCTATACCACTTTTATTGAGAGATTTTATCATGAATGGATGTTATGTCTTATAATCTTTTTCTGCATCTATTGAGATGATCTTATAATTTTTATTCTTCATTTTGCTGACGTGGTATATCACATTGATTGATTTGTGGATGTTGAACCATCTTTGCTTCCCTAAAATAAATCCCATTTGATTGTTATGTATGACCCTTGTAATGTATTGATGTCTTGGGTTTGCTCATATTTTGTTGAGGATTTTTACATCTATGTTCTTCAGTAATATTGGCCTGTAATTTTCTTTTTATGTTCTTGTTTGTTTCAGTGTCAGGGTAATATTTGCCTCAGAAAATGAGTTAGGAAGCATGCATTATTCTTAAACCCTTTGGAATAATTTGAGAAGGATATGTATTAAATATTCTTTGAACGTTTGGTAGAATTCACCAGTAAAGTCACCTGGTCCTGCACTTTTCTTGTGGGAGAGGTTTTTGGTTACTAATTCAACTTCCATACTAGTGATTGGTCAAGTCAAATTTTCTGTTTCTTCATGATTCAATCTAGGAAGGTTGTATGATTCTAAGAATTTACCTATTTTTTCTAGATTGCCCAGTTTGGTGAACTATAGCCTTTTATATTATTCTTTCATGATCCTTTGTATTTCCGTGGCATGCATTGAAACTTATTTTTCATTTCTGATTTTATTTATTTGAGTCTTTCCTCTTTTTTTTCTTGGTGACTCTACCTCAAGGTTTATCAATTTTGTTTACCTTTTCAAAGAACCAGTTCTTGATTTCATTAATCTTTTGTATTGTCCTTTTGGTTTCTATTTTATTTATTTTCACTCTGATTTTTATTATTTTCTTTCTTCTAGTGATTTGGGGCTTTGTTTGTTCTTTTTTATCTATTTCCTTAAGGTGTAAGGTTAGTTTGTTTATTTGAGATTTTTCTTGTTTCTTAAGGTAGGCCTGCATTGTTATAAACTTTCCTCTTGATATTGCTTTTGCTGCATCCCAAAGATTTTGGTATGTCATATTTTTATTTGTAGCTTTTATTTTTTCATTGACCAAATAGTTGCTAAGTAGCATGTTGTTTAATTTCCCCATATTTGTGATTTTTCCCAGCTTTTTCTTGTGATTGATTTCTAGCTGCATACTGTTGTGGTCAGAAGAGATGCTTGGTATGATTTCAATCTTCTTAAATTTATTGTGACTTGTTTTGTGTCCCAGCATATGGTCTATCCTTGAGAATGTTCCATGTGCACTTGTGAATAATATGTATTCTGTTGCTTTTGAATGAAATGTTCCGTATAAATTTATTAAGTCCATGTGGTCTAATGAGTCACTTAAGGCCAATGTTTCCTTGTTGACTCTGGATGATCTATCCATTACTATAAGTGGGGTGTTAAAGTCTCCTCCTATTGTTGTGTAGCTGTTATCTCTTAATAATTGCTTATGTATTTTGGTGCTCTTAAATTGGGTGCAAATATATTAATAAATGTTATATCTTCTTAATGATTGCCCCATTTATCATTATATAATGTGCACCTTTGAACAATTGAACAGAATGAAGTTATATATTCCAGGCTAATTCTTATTTACTCATCACCTTTGGGGGTCAATTCTAAAGCAGAAAGGATACTCCCCAATGTTGGGTCATGGTCAACCATTTACCTCAGATCCTGAACAGGATCTGTCAAACTGGAGGTAGAGAGAAAGAACCTTAAATGGCTCTTTCAGCTTCATTTTCCAGGGAAATGATTGGGAAAATATTCAGTATTAACTTCAGTACGAATGAGCTTGCCCACCAGAAAAGGCAGATTGCCTTTTATCCACCAATATTGCATAACCATCAGTAAAACACATGCTTACAATTGGGGTGTGAATAAGAGAGAGGTGGGGTGAATATGGTCTCCACATAGCTGAAACACAAAGCTTGGCCCGAGTTCTGAGGGTTGGTGCTGAATATCTTCCATTTGTCCTTTCAGATTCATTTTCTGCCCTGGTACAACTCAGGAGGCTGACATATGTGGATTTTATTAAGGGATTCCATTGATATCTGACTTTCCATTAGCTTCAGAAAATGGAAGGCTCTAGCACAGTGGTTCTCAACCTTCTGGCCCTTTAAATACAGTTCCTCATGTTGTGACCCAACTATAAAATTATTTTCGTTGCTACTTCATAACTGTAATGTTGCTACTGTTATGAATTGTAATGTAAATATCTGATATGCAGGATGGTCTTAGGCGACCCCTGTGAAAGGGTCGTTCAACCACCAAAGGGGTCGTGACCCACAGGTTGAGAACCGCTGCTTTAGCAAGAGGGAAGATGGCAGAAGAGTAAAACCAGAGTATCATTCCTCTAGCTCCACTTTTGATGATTCTGTCATTGGCTTCTCCCTCTACTGAAGACAACAGCTCCTATTGGGCAGCCTTATCCATACAGTTTTTTCTGTCTGGATTCTAGCAACCAGTCCTTCCCTTGCCCCTTCAGACCTTAGGATAGTACTACTTTTATATTTTCTTGCCTTCTCCAAATCCTGCCCACACCTTTATTAAATTCTCCAAATAGCCCAATTGCACTATGTTGGACTCTGACTGCTGCAGATGTTGTAGGTTGCCAAGCCATTCTGTTCCTGCCTTCCCACCTCCCCATGATCAAAGGTGCTTCCAATGTGTGTGGTAAAAGGGACAGGAAGAAGGAGATGTTGCAGTTTCCTGCCACAGCTTCCAGCAGGATTCTTAAATAAGCATCCCTAACGGGGATCACAGAGGTAGATCATTTCAGGTAATAGACCTCAACATTTAGGTCTTCTTCCCATGGGGACTCTATAGGTTTGCCACCATCTCTCTCCTCTGACAGGTGGTGGTTAGATAAGAAGTGGGCCCAACTGCATATGGCAAGCAAATCATAATCTTGGCCTCTAAATCTGAAGAGGCAAGAGAAAAAGTGGGTGATAAGACATAGGGCCAAAATAGAGAAATAAGGGAACTCAATAAATCAGGCACTTTCAGAATAGATAGAAGGGAACTGAGCTGGAAAAGTTCCTCGCCATTTTCTGTCTACTGTTCCTGGATTTACTTTTGTGGACATAGTGTATTTAATGGGCTAAAGAAATTGGGCAATGTTTTCCCAGAATTTTCCAATTTTTTTCTTACAAATCCAAGACATTTTTCTCAAGCTTCCTCTTAGTGGTTTCACACTGAGTTGCTGGGGATTCTAGGTTCTATAGAGATACTGCAGGGGTTTATTTGGGTTTGAGGGAACTGAGTGGGTGGGACTCCAGGTCAGCGGCAGCCCCCAGACCTGTCAACTGAAATTGCTCTTCATTTTCCAAATTAGATTGTATATAACATTTAATATTTTAAAGGCAAGAGGGAGGAGTCTGTCACTTTAATAGAGGGGGGGGAAAGGAGAAGAAATGAGGATCACTGTTCCTCTTTCTTCTCTTTGATTCTCTTGGTTTCTTTAGAGCTTGCAGTTTCCTATGGCTAAGGAGAACCTCATGATGCTTCCCCGCGCACCCCCCGCCCCGCCCCTATTTTGCTGCTGCTCACAGAATGGAGGTGAAGCTGCAAAATTACTCCAAAGCTGAGCATCTCAAAGTTGAAGCAACAATAGCAGTCATTTCCTATAATCTTCTATTTTGTTATAATATTCCTCATCGGGGAACAATCATTCTCTGTTTAAATACTTCCAAAAGCAGGGATTTCTCTAACAAGAGCTGCTCTTATCACCCAGCAGCCCTAACCATTAACATGGCTGCTGTTAGATGATCCCAAGTTATATCACTCTATGACTTGGGTCATTTTGTCTTCCAGACACCTACAAAGTGAGTCTACATAGCAATACTTCCAACATTTGAAAACTGCTACTAGAAGTCTTTTCTCCAACCTAAAATCTCCATTGAAGTTCTTTACTATTTTTACATGAGTCCTTGTTTATCTGGTTCCACTTTAAGAAGTAAGGACAAAACTGGATGATTGGGATGTGGTATGAACCAAGAAAAGTAGCACTAACCTGGACACCAAACTACTATTGGAAGAGCCTAAACTGTTATTACCTTATTCTGAGCAGCCCCATCACACTTAGGGTTCATTTACAGATTGTGGTAAGTAAACACAAAAATCTGCTTCTAAGCATCCCTATTCCTCTGTTCTGTTCTCCGTCAAGGTGTTAGTTGTTTTTTGTTTGTTTGTTTAGGGGGGTTTTTTTGGTTTGATTTTATTGTCTGTGTTTTTTGTCTAAATGTAGGATACCATATTTATCTTTGTTCAATTTCATTCTACCAGTTTCAGAACATCACTATAGTTTGTTGGAATCTCTTTTTTAAATTTTGATTCCACTCTCCATCATAATATTGTGGTGTACCCATAATTAATGAATCAAACTTAATACATAGTGATTTACTTCAACTAGCATCCAAATCATGAAGTTGCCAATCACTGCCATATTGCACCTAAATAACAGTTAGTCAAATATATAAGAAAATGATTGGCAGCATACCTTATTATTGTTGAAGAGGAATAAACAAACCTTAAATTTAAACAAGACCCCATTACCATCATGACACCCAAAGGAAAAATTAAAGGTCTCCATTAAAAGAGATAAAGAGTTAGGAAATTAGGAAACATTAGCCAATGAGCTGGTTCTGCTGTGAGGAACAGGCAAAGACAGGGAAAAAAATGTTATTCCCAAGCCCTTGGGGCATGACGGCATCAGTTCAAAGGGCAGAGAATGCTGCCTTGATCCTTTGTAAACTACTGAATGTCCAGAAAACAGGAAAACTGAATTGAACTGGTAGAACTGGCACGGGTGGAGGCAGGAGGAAGCAAAGAGACTTTTGCCTCCAGGGCAGGATGGAATAGTTTATAGCAGGCCAAAATTCACAGTGATAATAACCAAAAAGTTTGATTAGCTACAGAAAATGTCTTGTATTATAAGGCACCAGAGGGCATCAAAGCAGTGAGGAACAGAGGGAATATAAGAAAAACGAAAGAGGAAATTCTCTAAACTCTGGTACTTTAATTTTTAATACCTATTAATGAGGAACCAGGTTTCATTTCTGACACTGAAGATACATCAGCAAACAGAATAAAGCTCCATCTTTATAGTGCTTACATTCTAGGGGAGGGAGATAGACAATAAAAAAAATACATAATATGTCAGGGAGCACAAGGTATATGTAGAAAAAGAAAATGGGAAAAGTGGGGTGGAGAGGGTGTTGTGTAATTTTTTACAGGATGGTCAGGAAGATCCCTTTAATAAGATGACTTTTGAGTCTCTGAAATCAATAAAAATATTTTTTAAAATAATAGTAAGTGGTGCTGTGAAAACTGGATATCCACATGCAAAATAATAAAACTGGACCCCTAAGGTACACCATACACAAAAAATGTGGAGTAAGATTAGATACTGCTAGTGATACTTGCCCCTGCACTATCCTACTATGCTTTGTATAATATGCCCCAATGGGTGTCCATTCATCATTAGTTTATTCACACATCAATTTATTCCTTTAGCTAATATTTTTCCTTTCCTTTCCTTTCCTTTTAATATTTTATTTGTTATAAAAATGTTTATTACATGCAAAAAGCCAAAAACTATTACAAATATTCATGCATCTAACATCCAGGTTTAACAGATGTTATCATTTTGCTATTTTTGATCCAGATATTTTATTTAAAAAGAAACAAAACATTACAGATAATAAACCCTATTTCTTTCCTCCCCATAAAATAACCACTATCTTTTAACTAGCCTGTCTTCGCAACATGTTGTATTGCTTTGAATATTTAAAAATGTACAGAAATAAGATTTTATAAATTTCCTTTTTTCTGAACTTCATATTTTCCAGGTTTAGTCATATTACCAGTTATGGAATTATACATTCATTCATTTTAACAGTGGCTTAGTATTCCATTATATGAATATACCACAGTTTATCCATTCCCTGTTGATGACCTTTTAGATAGTTTCCAACATTAAACTATTAAAAATAACATTGGAACAAGCAACTGTGTAAAAGTGTTCTTGAGCACATGTCTGAGTTTCCCTGGGGTAATTACCTAGAAGAAAATTACTTAGTGGCAGGGTATGTTATATTCAGTCTTTCTAGATAATGTGAAATTGCTTTCCAAAGTGTCTGTGGATATTTTCACGCTCACCAGTACTATATGACTCCTTGTTTTCCCACATCTCTGCCTGCATGTGTGTTGTAAGACTTTTAAATTTTTTAATCCCATTGATATGAAATAATATTTTCTTGATGTTTTCATGCATTTATTAGCTATTTAGTTTTCTTCTTTGTAAATTTCCTGTTCCATATGTTTATTACCTTTACCCATTTTTTTTTTTTTTGGTTTTTAATTCTTGTTATTGATTTGAAGAATATCTTTGTATATGCTGGAAACTAATTCATTCTTTATTTTAAGACTAGAGGCCCAGTCTTAAAATTCAGGTATGGGTGGGGTCTGGTTGGCCCTCCCCCAATCGGGCCAATTGAGCCTGGCCGGCTGGGGGGGAGGGGCCATGGAAGGTTGGCCAGCCAGCCCGACCACTGGTCGAACACCCGGTTGAACTCCCGGTCAAGGGAACTATTTGCATGTTAGGCTTTTATTACATAGGATTAGAAATATCTTCTACTTTGTGGCTTGTCTTATAATTGTTATGTTTGTTTTTCACCCAAAAGTTATTACCTTTATTATAATTAAATTTACTGATCTTTCCCTATGTGGTTGGTACTTTTTGTTCCTTACTCCAATGTTATAAAGATACTAGGGGCCCGGTGCACGAAATTCGTGCACTGGGTGTGTGTGTGGGGGGAGTGTCCTTCAGCCCAGCCTGCCCCCTCTCACATACTGGGAGCCCTCAGGCGTTGACCCCCATCACCCTCCAATCGCAGGATCGGCCCCTTGCCCAGGCCTGACGCCTCTGACAGAGGTGTCAGGCCTGGGCAGGGGACCCTCATTTCCCCCCATCACTGGTTCTGCCCCCAGCCCCCTCCGATTGCTGGCTCTGCCCCTTGCCCAGGCCTGATGCCTCGGCCAGAGGCGTAGACCCCCATCACCCTCCGATCACCTGATCGGCCCCTTTTCCAGGCCTGACACCTCCGCCAGAGGTGTCAGGCTTGGACAGGGGACCCCCATCTCCCCCCGATCACTGGCTCTGGCCCCCGCCCAGGCCTGAGGCCTCTGGCCCAGGAATCATGCCTGGGCAGGGGACCCCCATCTCCCTCTGATCGCTTGCTCCACCCCCCGCCCAAGCCTGACACCTCTGACCCAGGCTTCAGGCCTGGGCAAAGGGACCATCATATCCCCCCAATCCCCAGGCCTGATGCCTCGGCCAGAGGAGTTGACCCTCATCACCCTCCGATCACCAATCACCGGATCGGCCCCTTGACCAGGCCTGAGGCCTCCGGCAGAGGTGTCAGGCCTGGGCAGGGGACCCCCAGCTCCCCGCGGTTGCAGGCTCCGCCCCTGCCCAGGCCTAACGCCTCTGGCTGAGGCGTCCGGCCCGGGCAGCGGGGACCCGCAGCTGCAGCAGCCCCGCGATCGTGGGCTCCGCTTTAGGCCCAGGCAAGGGACCCCTAGCTCCCGGGACTGCCAGCTTCGACCGTGTCCAGCTCCCATCGCTGGCTCCACCCCTACTTCCTGCTATCACTGGCCAGGGCAGCAAAGGCGCCTGATTCTCCGATCATGGCTGGGACCCCAGGCCTGGGGATTGGGGGGATATGATGGTCCCTTTGCCCAGGCCTGAAGCCTGGGTCAGAGGCATCAGGCTTGGGCGGGGGGTGGAGCAAGCGATCAGAGGGAGATGGGGGTCCCCTGCCCAGGCATGATTCCTGGGCCAGAGGCCTCAGGCCTGGGCGGGGGCCAGAGCCAGTGATCGGGGGGAGATGGGGGTCCCCTGTCCCCCCAGCTCTTAGCTCCCCCCTGGGTTTCTGATCACTGTCAGTGGCAGGGGGCTTCTTCCTGCTTTCCCTTTCGCCTCCCTGCATTGTGCCTACATATGCAAATTAACCGCCATCTTAGTTGGCAGTTAACTGCTAATCATAGTTGGCAGTTAATTTGCATATAGCCCTGATTATCCAATGAAAAGGGTATCGTCGTACGCCAATTACCATTTTTCTCTTTTATTAGTGTAGATATTTCTGTATATTATTCTAAAAGTTTTCCAGTATTGCTTTGCCTCAACTTCTAAGTTTTTAATCCACATGAGATTTATTTTTATATAGAACACTAATTTTATTTATTCTACATGTGTAGTTCATTGTCCTGGTTTTATTTGTTAAATAGCTGATACTCTCTCCATTGACTGGTATTGCCACCACTGTCCTTCACAAAATTTCCATATAGATGTAGGTCTATTCCATTGGCGTGTTGGGCTAGTCTTATTTTAATTACTATAACTTTAGAATAACTCTCGACACATAGCATGGCAAGAATTTTTTAATTCTTTTTCTTCAAAATTGTCTTAACTATTCTTGACTCTTCACTCATTCAGATGAGTTTTATAATCAGTTTGTCAATTTCTACAAAATGTGTCAAGATAATATAGTGAATAGCATTGAATTTATAGGTAAAATTGAGAAAATTATTATGATGATATTGAAACTTCCCAACTATGTGTCCAACATATCTCTTTATTTAGATCTTTTTTTTTGTTTTTAATATATTTAGTAATACTTTCCATAAAGTTTTCTCCATCTTTTGTTACTGTATTTCTATTTATCTTATACTTTTTGTTTCTGATGTGCCTAGAGTCTTTCAAATTTCTTTCTAAAATTAAAATGTCCAGTTTACTGCTAGTGGAATAGAGAAGGAAGGTTATTGATTTTTTTGTGTACTGATTTTTTTTTTGCTGTTTTTAAGTGCACAATTTAGTGTTGTTAAGTATTGTACACCTTTTATTTATTGTACACTCTTTATTTTTACAATCAGGACATGATGGCTAACGCTTTTTTAAAAATTATTTTTATTGTTGAAAATATTACAGATGTCCCCCCTTTTCCCCATTGACTCCCTTCACCCTCCCCCACACCAGGCCTTCACCACATTATATAGTCTGTGTCCATGGATTATGTATATATGCATATAATTCTTACTTGCAATTTTGTTGTTCTCTATGCTAATATTTTTGTCTATTTTAGACTATTTTAAATTTTCTATTTAGGAAATAATATAATTTAGCCAATTATTTTTTTTTCCTTTTTATCTGTCCTTCATATTACTTCTCCATGTCTTACTATGCTGGATGTGTACTCTAATACAAAATAAATAGAGGTACTGAATGGGAGTACTTGTCATTTTCCTGGGGCCAGAAGGCTCTCTTCTATTCCATTCTTAAGATTGTAATTTATATACGTTCTTGAGCTGGAGTGCCTTTAAAACAGTCTAAGCCCGTGATTGTCCCTGCTCTTCTTTCTTAACAGTTATTCAAGCGAGAGGATAAGTTCTGATTAGGCATCCGTTTGATTCTTCAATTTGTGGAGCTAGTTGCCAGCTAAGCAATATGCTGGTTTGGTTCTTATATTTGTGACTTCAGATAATAAATATCAGGCCAGATGAAACCCACACTGTCAGTTTCCTTATAAAAGAGAAGACCTTTTCTTCTGGATGATGTAACTGTGGCAGAATGTAGGTCATGAGCAATAGAGTCTGACTACACCTCTAGATGGAGGATGAAAGGTGACTCATGTGGAGGGCTTAGGCTGGTAGACACCTGGCCTCCTTGGGCTCACCCAAGTCACCAGACTTCAGTTATTTTGGAGAGAAAATTTCAGGGAGTGCTAGAGTATGATTATTTTTATAATATATGTTGCATGATTAGGGCTAAGAAGTAAACTCATATTGAGAGATCCAGTATCTTTAGCAATGAGGCGTGGGAAAGACAGCCTCTTGATTACAAATAAACATAAATTCAACATTTAAAAAAATTTTCTGAACCTAACTGTGTTTTTTTTGGGGGGGGGGGGCGGGAAATGAATTAAAAAACCCTTGAACTGTAGCTAATGGTGCAGAAAAGTAATTTTGTCTGCAGTAGAAACTCATAAGAGGGTATAATACTAAAGTTAGTATGATATGGGGCCAATAGGGAAGACCTGTAGGAAAGAAGTTTATTATCAAACAATTTCACCTGTAACCCAGTCTTCTGAGATGGACTCCGTGGATTGTGGTTTAAGGACTTTACAGTGAAGTAAACTGAAATTACCAGAAGGGGGTTCCAGGAGCAGGCTTGTAAGGAACCAGGAAGTTATTCCATCATCAAAATGGACACCTAGAATGCTAGCTTTTTATGTTAAGATTCTCCTAACAATCACTTTAACTGGGGAGCTGCTAGGAAAAAAAATAATAATAAGGGAGGAGGAAGAGGAAGGGAGGGAGGGAGGGAGGGAGGGAGGGAGTGGGGGAGGGAAGGAGAGAATGATGAATAGCATAGTTTACAACAACAACAAAACATCATCACCAGGAATGCAAGCTGTTGCTGATTTTGTTTCCAGCATCACCTACTTCTCTGGGGTGAACGTCTTACCTGAGTAATGTGTGGCTCAGTCACAATTTCTATTTGGCTAGGATGACCAAATATTCTGGTTTGCCTATGATGAACCTGGCTTTTGCATTTCTATAGGCATATTAGTTAATACTACAACCCTTTATTTATAAAAATGTCCTCATTTGTACTATGAGCTGTGTTAGAAACCTTATGAGTCATTCTTGCCATTGTGTTATAATTGTCTATTCACTTACTTGTTTCCCATGTTAAAGAGTGAACTCTTCAAGGGTAGGGTCTATATCTTATTCATATTTGTGTACCTAAATTTTATCCCAGTGCCTGGCAAATAATAGGTGCTCAAGAATGAATGGATAAAATGCTACCTTAAGGAGTCCCTCGTTGAGTATTTGAATTAATGAAAATGCCTCTGGGAATGACATTTTGTGTCACTTAAGAGCACCTGAATGAAGTGCTTAGGACTGGATCTTAGGATAGAACACCTCCCCCCAACCAAGGAGGACAAGTATGAGAGCTACATGAGAAAGTACTTTCAAAAGCTGATATGTAAAGAACTCTGTATACTTCACAGTTTGGGGCCAAAGCTAACTTTGAGCCTATCTTCTTCACGATGCTATTTTTAAAAAGTGCCATAGTAAAATGGTTCAGTCAGCCTGTTAAGATCTTAAGGAGAGCTCTATAATTCTTAAGGGTTCCAGGGCTCAGGGCTCAGCCCTAGGCATTCCCTCTGCTGTGAGAACATCTGTTGGGAAGGACACACTCTTCTCTGTACTCTGTGCAGTTCTCCAGATAGAATCAGGGATGTATCACTGGAAGTAGCCTTGAACTGTCTAGTTCCAGTCTCATCCTAAGACCTAAAACTGGCTCAGGCAGGTTGAGCAATTGGCCAAGCCCACAGAGCTAGTTAGTATCAGAAGCCAGTTCGGGTAAAGAAGAACCCTCTCTAGGGTTCTTTCTGGCCTCAAATATTTTTAAATCTCTTTCTTGAGCATCCTGAGTTCAACCCCTTTCCTGCTTTCCAAGACTTACATGAAATTGGCTTTGCCAGTTGGCAAAGTCATGCCTTGATCAGCAGCTCACTTTACACAAAGAGAGAATTCAGGGGCTCAGAGGCTGAGAACAACATTGCAGACCAATTTCCAAATACTTTTGGAAGCACTGAATGGTTTTGGTTCCCTGCTGACTGGCTTGAAGGGGAGATGGCTTGTCTTATACACCAACATAAGGAGGAGTGAGGGGAGCCCTCAGAGCAAGTTGGGGGCAATGAGGAAAAGTAATTTCCCACAAGGTGGGGAGAGGAGGATTGTGTTTCCATATTGCACATGTTAAATTAACAACACTTTCCCATGTGGCCCCTGAGGCGAAGGCAACCCCCTTTCCTTTGTGTGTAACCCCAGCATAAAGACTGACAGGAACAGATGTTCCATTCATGAATTCTGGAGCTTGGCAGTTGATTAAGGGTCCTGAGACATGGCATGAGTGAAGGCAGATCATCTTGGCTGTCCATCCTGTCATGTGGATGGAAAATGTGCTGGGTGGAAGTAAACAGCCTTCAGGACGCTGGCCTGGCTGGGAGGGTGGTCTCCAGGGTGAGTGGGGGAGCTGACCTTCACCCCCATCTCAGACCTGTCTTTATTAATGACCTTAGGGAGTGAGAAGGAACTTGAAAATGAAATTCACAGATGATTCCGAGTAGAGAAATCTGACAAACACCAGCGTAAGCAAAGGAACAACCTAAAGGCATTAGGAAAATGGAAAAGGCAGGGACAAAATGCGAATCATCATGGAAAAATGCAAATGGATATGTCTGGGGCTAAATAATCCACAAACCAGATATCCATTGGGCAGGGAAATGTGGAGCATATTAAGAATAAAAGTCTGCTGTAAAATGGTTGCTTCTGACAGTTTAAAGACACCTAAGTGCAGTAGTTGGCAGCGGGGGAGTGGGCTTGGAAGATGGGTGGTCCTTACAGGAGGCCTCCTTACAGGGTGAAAAGACTTCATTCCAGGTCCTGTTCCATCTTTCTCCTCAGTTAGCACATTTGCAGCCCATTCGAATGTCCGGGGTGGCTGGTGAAGTGCCTTCCCTGCTGGCGCAGTGCACTGTCTCTATAGAGTAAGCAAGTAGCATTCCAACCACCAGGCATCTGCCGTGGAGTGCGCTTTGCGGGCTGTATTCTTTTCTTTTCTTTTTTTCATCTTTATTTTTATGACTTTTTTTTTTTTTTTTTACAAACTAGATTTCACCTATCAAAGACCATTTAGACTATTCTTAAGGAAAAAATGAGAGAGCGAAAAAGAATTCCTGTTAAGGAACAAACATGACCTATTTATGTCATGGAGAGTAACACATTTGGGATAATTTTGTCTTTGCTGTTTTGATTGGAGAAATTTGTTACCCAAACCTTTCCTTTTAACTCCACTTGTAAAGCTTCAACAATTACAAACTGATGATGACCAGAGATTCTCACATTTTCCAAAACAGCCAGCATGTTTATTACTTTGGAATTGCTCTGTTTTGGAAAGTCCTGCCTGAGACCCTGCTGAGGTGTCCTGTATTGACGTAGCCTTCAGAGGAGAATTCTGAGGAAAACCAGAGCCCTCCGCGCCTTTCCTAATATAGTGGTTAGAGGCCCTGCACACGCCGCTCTCCCGCAAGGCCCTCATCCTGCTTCGAGCAGCTCTTCCATTTCAAAAGCTAGGCCACAAGTCCAGGCCTTAGGCCTGTTGACTGCAATCATTCAAGGGCAAGAATAGCAGTGCCGATTCCTGGGAACACTTTTTATCCTCCGACTGGGTTATCCAGAGGAATAATTCCAAATATATAAGCTGAAAGGGCCTCGTTAAGCCTGCGTAATTGGAGAACACGCTTCTCACTACAACAGGAAACCATTTAATAAGATTCTTTTGGTTTTGTGTTCAGATCTTTTTTCATCCTCCTTTAATCATAGTGGTTCTCCACAGGGCAGCAGATCGGAATCCCCTGAGGAGCTTGTTAATAACTTGGGACTTGACGCCATCCAGGACAGGGCTGGGGAGCGGGGAGCTGGGGGGGGGGGGGGGGGGGGCTTGTGGTCAGATGTGGTGGGGAGGAGAAAGGGAGACAGTGACCATGTGTAACTGAAACTGCCAAAGCTATTTGACCTTCCCACTGCTGACCTGACCTCAGCCAGTAGAGAAATATCAGGGTGCAGCTGGAGACACTGCTTCTGGAAGCCTGGCTTTAAGGATCACTTCTAAGTCATCGTCTAGTTAGGTGACCTTTGGTTCAGGTGTCAGAGGAGGAAAGCTGTTGTCACCTGGCTCAGCTTTCTTGCTTCTCATGCCCACCCTCTTGTGATAACCCTGGAAGCCCATTCTTGATCAGTGACTGGGCTGGTCCAAGCTAGGATGGCCTACCAGGGCTGGGGCTGGGTTGAGTTGAGTGTGGAAGAAGAAGAGAAGGTGGGGGTTTACCTCTAGGAAGCCAAAATCTGTTGTCAATTCCAAGAGGCCAGAAATAAGAGGCAAAACCAGGAGGACCTGCATAAGGGTAGACACTGCAGTAAATGTGGGAATGAAGTAAGAGATAAAGAGGATTGCTCTGAATGGTGAAGGGAAGCTTAAAGCTCAGTTTTGTGTTTTATAGTGAGCATGCTTTCTTTGTGTTTTCCAGTTCTTGGCTCTGGAGTGTTTGGGTGGGCATGTCTAATTTAGAAGTTCAGGGTTAAGACAACTGCAGCTGACTTCATCTCTTGGCTGAAAGCCCAATTCTGCTTCTATAGGTCCCGCTACATAAGGCCTGTCTGATAGAAAGCTTTGGAACCCCACGGGGAAAGAAGTGAGATGTCCAGCAGGGTCTGTCCCCGGTGGCCCCGTATCCATCAAGTGACCCCTCTAAGGTCCGAGTTCACAGTCCAGGCCAGAATGAGTCGACCTGAGCTACCTGGGCTCCCAAAACATGTAACTAGCTGGAAAGAATGTGGGAGCCAAGAAGGTTCAAATGTCCTTGGGAGCTGACAGTCGTTTGGACTGAAGTGTGCTCAGGAGCAAGATGATAGTGGGAGGAACAGGCAGGAAAAGGAGGAAGCTGGGACTGTGACAGGCATAAGAGGTTGAATTCAGTGTCCAGCTGGAGGCTGCTCCGTTCCCCATTATTTTTCTCAGTTCACTTGTAGGTGATTCTTCTCTCAAGGTTAAAAGCATTAATGGCTCTTGACAGATTGATGTGCTTTGATTTTTATTTTTTTCTCCCAGAGAGGAGGTAACCCTGGGTGCCAGTCTCAAACATCATTTTGTCTTCCTTTCAAAATGTCACGTATGGCCCTGGCCAGTGTGGCTCAGTGGATAGAGCGTCGGCCTGCAGACTGAAGGGTCCCAGGTTCGATTCTGGTCAAGGGCATGTACCTTGGTTCCGGGCACATCCCCAGTAGGGAGTGTGCAGGAGGCAGCTGATTGATGTTTCTCTCCCATCGATGTTTCTAACTCTCTATCCCTCTCCCTTCCTCTCTGTAAAAAATCAATAAAATATTAAAAACAAAAACAAAATGTCCCCTATGGTTATGCTGATGTTTTATTTATATTTGTTTCCTTACTGAGTCTTCCCCCTCCACTGGAATGTTATCTTCCTGGAAGCGGAGCTGGAACGCGTTTCCCCCTGTGTCCCTGGTGTAGTGCGCAGTGCCTGACATGACTGGCTCTTAATGATGTTAGACGCGTGGCCCAATGCCTTGTGCTGGTACCTGTTCTGAACAAGAACTGCCTCTGCGCAGTTTGAGGTAGCGCTGCTCTCCCTGGACAGAAGGTGGCTTACAAAATGGACATGAGAACTTAAACTACTTGCTTCTCCTTAGCTCTGTATTTATTAGTTAATGGTTTTTGTAATGACTCGAGGGACTCCCTGCTAATGACTGTTCTCCAGAGACAACAATGACCTGGCGGGAGTGTTTTCTCCCGAGCTTGTATGTCAAAAGAGGGCTTTGGTGACGGCTAGCTTGGCACTTCCTCTGCTGGGTGAGCCTTTCCCTCTTTCAGAGGCAGCAGGCGCGGTGGGTCTGAGTGCCGGCTTCCTAGGTACAGTCCAGGCTCTGCTTCTTACTGTGTGACGGCTTGACCTTTGTCTTCCATTCCCTCAGCTATAGCGTGAGAACAAAACAACACCGATTTCTAGGATTGGTTGCGGAGATTAAATGAGCTAATAGGTGTAAAGCACTGGATCACAGAAAGCACGATATGCATTAGCTCTTGTTTTCATGATTAATGTGACCATTATGGGAAATATGAGCTTTCTAACAAAAGTCATTGTCATACTTACAGCTGTTACGTATTGAAAAGGTTGTTCATGATGCCCTATACTGTCATGTACGTGTATTTGTTTTGTAGCCTTTATGTCACTGGGTGAAAATACATTAAATAGGAACAACACCAGAGTTACTATAGCCAGGAAAGCTGTTTAGTGGCATGACCTAAAAAACTCATGGTGTTTCTTTTTACTTAGTAAGGGAAAATCCCTTTCCCAAAATCCCTCACCCTGGTAGGACCCCCTCCTTTGAATATGGTTTGGATCTGGGACCTGCTTGTAAGCAGTAGGATATGGCAAATGTGAAGGAATTTCACAAATGGAACTAAGGTCCCACGTCAGTTGACTTCGAGTTAAAAGGGCGATTACTTGGGTGGGCCTGACTTAACCAGGTAAACGTCCTTAGATGAGGGACTGGGGCTCTCTGAGGTGAGAGACTCTCTTCTGCTGGCCTTGAAGAAACAAGAAGCTGAGTTTCATAGCTGCAAGAAACTAAATTCTGCCAGTCCTCATTCTCGGCTGGGGAGTGTGGGAGTGGATCTTTCTGGAGCTGAGCCTCTGAGGGGAACGTAGCACAGCTGGTGGCAGCCTGGTGCGCTCCCGAGCGGAGGACCCAGCTGAGCCGTGTCCACTCTCCTGACCCATAGAAGCCGAGACCATAAATGTGTGTTGTTTTAAGCCTCTACGTTTGTGGTAATTTGTGATACAACAATAAAAACTAACACCCAAAATACTGATGATCTGAAATAATAAAACAAATAACATTCCTTGGGAAAATAAGGATACATATTTTTATCTTTCTCTAGTGGTTATTAAAATTTCAGGAAAATGTAAAAATGGAGATGAAAATTGTGTATTTTTCCTGAAGCTTCGGCTCTGGCTTTACCTCATCTATAGTGAGTTAATCCTGCTATAAGAGTAGAAGTATGAAATAAATTGTATGCTTAATTATATTGAGTATAAGACTGTATGCAGAGATATAAAAAGAAAATACATTTATAAGAGTAATGATTTTAAAAAGCCTAATACAGATCAAATTAGAAAATGACACCTCTTCCCCCCCCCGTGCCCCCCCCCTTCGCCAAGGTGGTCTGCAATCCTTCTTTTTATTACACATGTATAGAGATCATAGCCAGGCAAGAGCACAGGTATGGGAGAAAATACTTAGAGAGAAAGCTGTATTCTCAAGCCAGACCACCAATGAATATTTTAAAAGCACTGTAGAAAGTGAGCAGGCTCAGGATTGTATTGTGAAACTGTTGTAATAAGTTAATAAATATGACAGTAAAAACGAATTTTGAGAATTTATATATAGAACTCTTGCAACTCAATAATAAAAAGAAAAAACCCAATTTAAAAATGGACAAAATATTTAAATTGACATATTTCCAAAGATATACAAATGGTCGATAAATATATGGAAAAAACACACACGCTCAACACTATAAGGGAAATGCAAATCAAAACCACAATGAAACACCACCACACACACACTAGGATGACCATAATAAAAAGACGGACAATAAGAAACATTGGTGAGTGTGTGGAGAAACAGGAACCCTTATACGTTGATGGTGGGAGTGTAAAATGGTTCGGAAAACAGTCTGGCAGTTCCTCAAAAAGGTAACACGGAGTTACCATATGACCCAGCAATTCCACTCCCAAGTATATACTCTAGAGAATTTAAAACATATGTCCGCAATAAACTTCCACACATAGCTTTTATAGCAGCACTATTCTCTACAGTCCAAAGTGAAAACAATCCAAATGCCCAACAACTGATAAATGGTAAAAAATGTGGTATATCCATACAATGAAATATCATTCAGCCATAAAAAAGGAATGAAGTACTGATTCATTCTACAATATGGATAAATCTTGAAAATATTATTGTAAGTGGGAAAAAACAGATGTGTAAGGCTACAGATGTTATGATTCTATATAAATCAAATATCCAGAATAAGCAACTCCATAGATACAGAAAGTAGATTAGTGGATTCCAGGCACTGAGGGAAGCGAAGGACAGGACATGATAGCTAATAGAAATGGAGCTTCTTTACGTTCTGTAATTAATAGTAATAACTATATGACTTTTTGAATGCCCTAAAAACCACTGAATTGTACATTTGCAAACGATGTATTTTATAGTGTCTGAATTATATTTCAACACAAAAAAGTGGATTTTGAGTTTCTACCATTTAAGGCTCTCAACATGGAGGGGATCAGGTCTAATGCAGATGGCATAAACATGAACAGCAAGAGTCGATGAGAGAAGGTTTAGCAGAGGCGGCAGAAGTTTAGATTGAAGTGATTGATAGTTCCTCTATTCCTCATCCAGACCAAAGGTTCCTCCCCAAACCTCCAAGAGCTAGAATTGGACAGGCCCCAGATCAATGTTCTAGTTGGCCATTACCATGGTAACCTGTGATGGCCTCCACACCTCACCCCCACCTGGGAATACAATGTTTCCTTTTGTCTTTCCCAGTTTGCATCCATCATCATATCCATCCATGGCAGGATCTGTTTAGGCTTTAGATGTTCAGTGTACTAGATCTGAATCACAATTTAAACATGTCTTGGGTTTAGTAAGAAATCAAAAGAACATCACATGCATGAAGACCTGTCATGTTTCCTTATTGTCCGGGGCAGTATTACTTTGATTTCATCGATAAATCCTTCAAATTCTAAGTGATTTTCTTCTTAACTGTGTCTTTGTTGATTTGGAGAACCAATAAGTATTTTAAAATTAAACACAAGAAATTGGGTATTCCCTATGAAATAAACTGTACATGGTCCATACTCTCTATAAGCTTTTGGGTTAGTTAGGGGGTTAACTCACAGATAATAATTACACTAGGCCTCATGTCACACACAGTGCTGAAAGGTAACACTTACTGTCATTCAATTAAGCTATAGTGGCTAAAGGGCAGGAACCTTTGAACTAGACAGTGGTGGTTAGGGAAACTCCTCTGAAGAAGATATATTTGGGATGAATCTTGAAGTCTGGATTTGATTTAGATAACCAGAGAGAATGAAAACAGAACTCCAGGCCAGAGGGAATGGCAGACATGAAAATACAGAGGCCAGAGCGCTCACAGCAGGCCCTGGGAGGCAAGATTTGAGCAGCTTGTCAAGGAAGATTTGCATTGGGAAGTAATGAGCTTGAATTTCAAAAAGGGACGGAAAGGGAAGGGAACCCTTATTTTTGAGAGGAAGGCACAGTGGGAGGCATGTTTTGTTACTTCTCTTGTGGGTTTGAAAATGGCTTAGGAGTTTCACCCCCTTAGATAGCTCCTCTCTCTCACAGCTTAGAGGAAAATGAATCTAAAGCTTCCTGAACCCTGGAATTAGCTACATTTCAGCAGAGAAGACTTCCCTGCCTCCCTGAGAAAGCCTCAGGCAGCACAAGCAGAGCACTGTCTAATGCTCATGATGATGTATGTTAAAAGCTTTCTTTGGAAAGTCTTGGACTGTGGTGGTATACGAACCCAGTATTTATTCTATGATGCAGTTGTCCTCGCACAGGATGCCCTTGATTACCAGCTTTGCCCACAATGATGCCATGCATACCCGTTGGTGTGGACATATAGAACGGGTTTTCAGCACTGCTGGTTTACAATTGGCTGCCAGTCAGATTCGCAGTCCAACTCATGCACAGGCAGCTTCACAAACCCCAGACAGAACAGCTTTGTACCTTCTGCTTCACCTTGAAAGAGAAATGGGCCTTTTATGGTCTTTCTTGGCTCCAGTTCTTGGCACTGTAGGGCCTTTTTCTTTGGAGACATGTACGATGTGGCTGTGGCCATTCAGGGAACTCTGCTTTTCCATTCGGACCCTTGAAGGGTGCCATGGAGTGCTGAGGGTGTTGAGTATGACCTCTTCAAGCATGTGAGTGTGTCCTCCTTCAAGTTAGAGACCTATTGTCCCCTTAGCACAGGAAAGTTCTTAACTTACAAAATTGCCCATGGAAAATCGATGCTTTAAGCAAATAATGAGGAAATTAGCTGTTTTCTCCTAACTTATATCTTTGATTGCTTTATGAGGGTAGCAGTGATGGGCAAAGGGCCACGTGAGTTACTTTCTCCACAAACTAAACTAAGTTACTTTCATCCAAACTAAACTCAGAGCTCCAGGTGGGCCAGTCTTCTTGCCACGTCATGCCATGACTACTTCTCTCTCCACACCTGTACATGTACTTTTCCTCTGGTGACAATACCTCCCTCGTCACATCTCAGTTCTCCTTCAGGCTCCAAATCTCATGTCATCCTCTTCCTGACAGCGTCACTGGAGATCTCAGCCCACAGGAGAGACCCCATCTGCATGCTGCTGCCTTCCCACCACAGGCTCTCACGTGTGTATTAGTTTTCTTGACCAGACAGTAAACTCCTTGGACAGGATCCTTGAGGGAGTAGATTATAGTGATTAGAAAGAAAGTGAAAAACTGTGACTTGGTAAGAACACAACGATCATGTTTATGCATTCGTTTTGCTTCTGGAAAGAAATGTACGTCGTGTAGACTTTGCCGAAACTGTTACCATTAGGAGAACATCATCAAAAGGGGGTGGCCTACAGCACCGCACTCTGGCTTTGGAAGCAGGTTCTTGGTCCTTTCCTGTCCCTTAGGAAAGCCCAAAATGGAGGTGCTAGAGCCAAGGTTGGGGCTAATGCCGCTACTTCTGAAGTCACAGTGTCTACAGGGGAAGATGGACAAGAACAGCAGTGTTGTGCAAGCTTGGGAGCCTGTGAGTGCCAGTGTGACAGAGGGACACTTTGTCCTGCTTTGTAGTGATTTTACACTTTTAAGAGGCAAGGTCTGGAACTCTCTTGCTCATCATTCTTTTCTCGCTATCTAATAAAGGATCTGACACATGTTTAGTAAACATTTGTTAAGAGGATCAAAAATAACAGAATGATGTAATTTATGAGAAAGGAATATGCTAAATATACTGAAAGTTAAGGAACGATAGTAAACCCAAAAAATGTTTTTGAGTGTGCCTGAGTTGTGGCTTAAATAAGAGTGACCATTTCTGAGCTTTCACTTGGGGGAATTTAGGTACCACATCCAGTTGGAAAGGTCAATGAAGTCTCTATTCAGAACATCAACAGTTTAACCATTGTACTGTGTCTTAGCCCATGAGAACGTGTGAATTCCACTGAGTCCCGCACCGCCTTCGCCTTTCAACTTCAAAGAGCACTAAGCCAATATGGTAGTTTATCTTGTAAGTCAGTGGCCTCACCAACAAATACTAAAAAGCTGGCTTTTAGAATAAGCCAAAGACACATGATGCTGCCTATATATCTCTGGCTTGATCAAGATTTAGACCTTCTCTGACATAGCCTAGAACTTTTATCATGGGTATATTTGTACCTTATGGGGAGTATAGGCTCAAGAATTTCTAAGGATTTCCTGCCACCCACTTTTACACAAATGTCCTTGTCAGTCACAGAAGGCACGGATCCCTGAAGCTGGCCAATGATCTGGGCAGCCAGGTCTCTCAGGAAATTCCAGGTTACCCACAAGCATTTCAAGAGTCCTGGAAATTCTCTAACGGACTAAGCCAAACACACAGGGGCAGGGTTTTAACAGGGCCAGGTGGGCCCAGGGGATATGGCAGTATTTACTCTGTTGGGCCCCTGTGTGTGCTGGGGGTGAGGAGAGGGAACCTCGTGTAGTAAGAGGGCCTTTCTTTGGTGTCCAGCAGCTCTCTCTGAGGAAGAGCTGTGTTTGCTTGGTGCTCTCCCATCCTTCCAGAATCTCCAGGAAGTGTTTTCAGTTGCTGTTTCCGAGCACACAGCTGGCAGCAAGAACCAACTTGAATCTCAAGCTCTTCTGGTCTCAGCTCTGCTGCGTTCCCTGCCCCCACCCTGAATGCATACCTGGAGAGAAGGGTGTCTGGAGGGGAGGAGAGTGAGGGATAGGCTCCCCTCGCTGTTGGCTTCACCTCTAACCACAGGAAAATTTTCCACCATTTCCATTATTTCTGGCATAAAGCCACACTGTAGGAAGACAGACTTTCCGTTCAGAGAAGAGGGAAGATGGGGTCTGGTGAGGGAGTAAGTGAGGCAGGCAGGAGGAAAGGAGAGTGGGAAAGCAAAAAGAGACAAACAAAGACAGGCAGAGAGGGAAGCAATACATGCCAGCCCTTATTGGGCAGGGCCAAAATGTCTGGGCAGGTCTCTGAATAGCAAAGTGTGTATAGCAAAGTTAGATTTGTCTAATTACTCATGAATCATGTTCAGTCTATGCATTTTAACTTAGCTACTCTGTGATAGAAATTCCTCTTAACTTGGTGTCATTCAAAGTAACTTCAATATTCACAGGGGGAGGGCTGTGGGTCTCAGGTTTGCTTGATTCATTATGAAATAAAATCTGGATTTTTTTTTTCCAAATAGCTCCAAGATAACAGTTTCCAACTTCCACTCCTAAAAATAGTAAATAAACAAACATGCGAATGCATTGCCTTGGAGGTAGGCAGATTGACTAGAGACTGTGTTCATTTCCTATTCATTTCTACTCCAGGAAACATGGGAATGCAAAGAGTGAAGATTACTGGTTACAGGAATAGCTTGCAATCTCTCTGATTTATTTTTCAAGAATCATCATTCAGATGCTTTGGTGCTACGAGTATGAATGGTTGAAAATGACTCGCATTGCACCTCAGAAAAGACTGAAACGCTCTATGACTTAAGACTTACAACTCCCACAGCTGGTCTTCCCAGATATTCCAGGAGCGAAGATTATTGTTGTCTGTACAATAGGGCAAACGGTGAGACACTTTCCCCCATTCCCAATGGGAACCACACCCGAAAGGGAGCAATGCTATCCTGAGAGTAAAACTTTAAAATAAAATCTTAATGGATTAGAGAAGATAGAAGCAAAATTCTGAGGCACTCTGTACCCTGGGAAAGAAAAGAGAGAGGAAGTTTGGAGAGAAGGAAGAGGAGAAGCCACTGTACCAACCATTTTCATGAGCAAGAAGGGGAAATAGCACACGCCTACAATTACACGGGAAAGAGAAGAATGAAAGGTTGGCAGAACAAATGAGGAGATGGAGAATAGCTCCCTCTTACCCTTGAGGATTTTAAAATTTTCTTCAGATCATGAGTCATCCGCAGTCTTTCAAAGGGTGAAATCTATGGTTTTTCTCAATACACGTTCCACCCTAAGAAGACATTTCTGGAAAAGACTATTAAGAACTTAATAGGATAATTTGCCATTTGTTCCATTGTAGATTCCCTTCTAATGGATCTGTGGGGGGCAGCGGGAGGGCACCAGGTGTTAGACCGCTGGGGTCAGACCAGACCTGGGTTCAGCAACTTCGGTACTTGAGCTCTGGCTAGGAAAGAATGGAGAGCCAAGCCTCAAACTACAAGAGAACATTGATTTATAAGTTCTCAGAGATGGAAGAAGTAATTTGTAGAAGAAATGGGCTTAGAAAACAAGTTATAGAGGCAAATGAAGAGCCTTTGGAGCTTAGAAGTGAGGAAGGTAAAGGTGATGTGCCGGGGGTTTAGGGAGGAAGACGGGAGAAGAGCAGGTGTGCTCCAGGACAGAGAGCTCACTGGGTCCTCCGCCCTAAGGGTTTTAAGCGTGGAGATTTTAGGGGCGGTCCCAGGGGAAGATCTCAATAGAATATTCAGCAGCTTTCCGGGTGTGTTCTTTCAGGGCTGTGGTCTTCACAGATTCATTGGTTGGCGCCAGGGCAGGGGGCCATTAGTCAATGCAGCTGGTCCTGAGGTCAGCCTTGTTTGGCACTAGGCTGCTTGTCTGGCTTTGCTGCTTTTCTGGGCCTGGAGCTGAAATATAACTGAGGCCTAGATGTTATCTCTAGAGAGGAAAGGTCAGAGGGTCATGATCAGCAATATGAAAGGTTGGGAGTCCAAACCACATGACCAGCAATGTGCCAGGGGAGGAAAGGTCACCCTGGGGACAGACGAGGGCATCCTAGTGACCTCCTGTGTACCTGGCCCATCGTCCTTGTTCTGCTCATGCCTGTCTAATTGCCTACCACAGATCTCTTATCTGTAAGATTTACGTTGTGATTGCTTCTGTGAGTTCTTTAAAAGTTTTAAATTTAACAAAATTAATCATTATATCATAATGAAGTAGTAAATAAGGCTTTGAAAATGTAAATCAGTGATAACTTTAATATTAACATTAAAAAAAGATTTTCTCTTAACCTCCAGATAACTACCTTTGCTTTTTAGTCAGGAGATTGTGGGGTGATTCCAGGCCTGCCCTTAACCTCATAAATCCTTTAGGATCCCATTGGTCAGAATTTCCTAATTTACCCTAAGGCAGTGGTCAGCAAACTGCAGCTCCCGAGCCACATGCAACTCTTTGGCCCCTTGAGTGTGGCTCTTCCTAAGCCTTAGGAGTACCCTAATTAAGTTAATAACAATGTACCTACCCTATATAGTTTAAGTTTAAAAAATTTGGCTCTCAAAAGAAATTTCAATCGTTGTACTGTTGATATTTGGCTCTGTTGACTAATGAGTTTGCCGACCACTGCCCTAAGGCCAGTCCAAGCTTGGGTTAAAACCACAGAGAAAAATAGGGAGAGAGGGTTTAGCACTTAACCCCATCTGGTGGAACAAGGGCCAAGCTTGAAGAATCCTGACAAATGAAACCAACAAAAGGTACTGGTGCCGGTTCAGTGGGTCAGGGGAATTTAAAAAATATAATTAGAGCCTGTCACCTTTTAACTTGGGTCACCGGACACATTCGCCCCACTGACAGCCTGTTAATCATTGATTCTACTCACTTGGACGTTACAGAAGTCTTAGGTGGGGATAAGCTCAAGTAATTGATTTAAATAAAAAGAAATGAGAGGAGAAATGGTTTTAAAACTCTTAGGACAATGGATTTAAAACTCATAACCTGTTGGTAATGATGGCATCTCTCCTGCAATAAGCGGGTCCTCAGGCTCTGTCCTAGGCCTCTGCTGTTCGCACTGTACTCACTGCCTGAGGGAGGTCACCTGCCAAGCACCACGCTGCAGCCAGCACTCCAGGGGGTGCCTTTTTCCCATCAGGCCATATTTCCCCATCAGGAAACACAGAAATGAAAGCTCCAGGAGGTCCCAGACCAAGAACATAGTACTTGTTTACTCAAGAACAATAGCTCATAGTAGGTATTCAGTTAATATTCATGGCATGAGGTTTAGAATAAATGGTTCATTCGATGAAATGAACACTATTTCCAGTTGTCTGTCACCAAGTCTGTTCACCAAAAATTTCCAAACTCAAACTCAGAACCTCCCTATCTTGCTCCCTTGACACTAATCTTCAAGAACCCAAAATTTGTAACTTGCAATCGGCTTATGTTTCTCTTCCTTGGGCCCTATATTGGGTTCTACCAATGTCTCCTTCAATATATCTGATTATCTCCTTTGTTCCTCTGCCAACAGCCAAGGCCACAGTACATACCTCAAGCTTTTAGTAGAGAAATAACAGCTTTCCTTCTATTCTCTATTTTCCCCCTGTTCAATACATCTAGCAAACTGGTACTGTGTCGTAAGAGAGCTTCTTAGCTTCCTGGCCTACAGCGGCTTCATGTGTAGGCCCAGACCATGCACAGAGGCAGGAGTGCACAAAGACACAAGCATTGAATGACCCTTCTCTACTGACACCTGTGAGACCTGGAAGTGGTCCTCACCACCCTGAATCTTCATCACCTCGGCTGCATGGCGTGAGGTTTAGAACAAATGGTTTCCAAAGGTAAGTCCACACTGAAATACTGCCATTGCTATCCTGCCAACCCCACCACTTCCTCCATTAACACCACATTCCTCATCCATCTAAACGATGCCCCTACCTCCAGTCTATACCGACTACCTCTACTCCTATCAGGCTTCCTGGTCTATACAGTAGGCTCCATTCCAGCACAATCTTGGCTCACCTGACTTTTTTCTCCACATGATACCACCCCATCCCACCTCCTTCTCCATTCAAATTCTGTACCTCCTTCAATGTCCAACTCATATCCAATTTCTATGAAACCTTCCCCACCTGCCTACAACTACATTCCCTTTATCCAAAATGTCACCCTGTCTCCCCAAGGCAGACACACCTAGAGAACCAGGTCTCCACAGGGAGATAACAATGAGCCTGCAAAGGAAGGAGGCAGCAGTGGGTTCTACACTTCTAAAAGCACATGCCCAGGTTAAATATTTAAAACCAGTTCTTCTGTGTTTATGTTTTGCTTTAAAGCTACATGTATAGATGATATGGAGAAAATTTTATCCTCTTGGTAATGAGCTATGCAAGAATTTTCCTTTGTAAGAATAGTGTATGTGTTGCAAGAACTAAGGAAGATACTTTCAATAACAGAATTGCACAGGTGGAATGTCTCTGTTGCTAGTGGGAGTGCGCTGTTTGCAGTGGCCACGCCTACACACCTACTCTGGTCAATGCCCTATTCCCAGGTATGACTGACAGGCAAGCACCTTGCCATGTCATCCAGACCTTATTGGGCTGGATGTGTCTGTGGTCCAGAGCCTTCCCCCCATCAGTCTGTGGGGAACAGACCTGGAGAGTGCTGAACTGCACCTTCCTGGCAAAGCTGTGCAAATGGCCTGTCTATATGATGGCCTTCCCTTTACTCGTTTCCTGTTAATTACTAATAATCAGGTTATTACAACAGTATCACTTTGAAAAGACAAAACCCCAGAGAGTATGCACAAGTAACAATAGATGGAACCCTACATGCCCTCTCAGGATGGCATTTCCTATTAAGTACAGGACTTTGCTGAGCACTAAGACAAGTGGAGTATTCCACTGAAACAGAATGCTGAATGGATCTTTTCCTGTCATCTAGAATTTTTGACAGCGTCCCAAACTGAGAACAATAGAGGAAAGACAGTCTCACATTCCAAGGAGAGATGTTAAACACACACGCAGGGCTTACTAGAAAACAGGAACAATAACCCTGCCATTTTCAATCTCCTTACACACCTGCTGCCTGTCCAGGAGGACTGTGAAGGCCTATCTGATCGCAGAAATTAGAGCCTACTCCCCACTTACAGAATTACAATTATGTAACCCTGTTGGGCGGGGGGGATATGATTGAAATTAGGTTGTTTCTGAGAAGTTATAGGCTGAATAGGAGAGGGTGGTATTTAAGGACATGGCCTTGGACTTACTTGGCCTGGGTTCAACTCCTGACTGCCATGTAGCAGCCAGAGAAACTGCTTCATCTTTGTGAGTTTATTTCTTCATCCTTAAAAATGCAGATAATGACAGTACCTAATTCTCAAGGTATTGTGAGGGTTAAAAGGAGCAATGCTTGTGCTGTGCTAGCACAGAGCCTGTTGCTTGGTCAGTGAATGTGAGCTATTATATATGCGCCAGACAATCTGCCAGCCACAGCAGAAACTCGCTCAGGAAGCACTTTCTCCCCCATCTCGATAGAGCACAAACCTTTATTCTTTATATGAAAAATTCCTTTCCTGATACATAGGAGAGTTTGCTTCCCAAGTACACAACTATAAATCTCAAGTATACGTGTGAATCACAGAGGCTTGTAGAGAGACCCCCTGGACAGCATGCAAAAGTTATGAAAAACTGTTTTTGCAGTTTTCTTAAACGTTTGTAGCTGTTGGGGGCCCTCCGGTGGAAGAACCATCCAACAGATTAATGCTGTTTCCTGATTCTATCAGCAAGCATAGTTATCTTTCCATTTCTTCCAAATTATTGTGTGTGATGGTAAAAACCTAGGAGACACTGATAGGCACATGAAGAGTCACACTGATAAAACTCTGAATCAACTTCATTCTTAGGAAGGGGGTTGCCCATTATAGACAACAATGGCTCTGCTGGTGATGGTGACATCATCGAGTGACTGTCCTGTTAAACATCAAGGAACACTGACCCCTGTGCTTTATAATATTCTTCCATTTTACCAATAACTCACATACTGCCTGGGTGGGAGCACATTCCTCTTGGTGCCTGGAAGACACAGGCTCTCTCATCTCTAACATGACTGATCTTAACCCAGATGGCTATTGTGACCTTGGCTGTCTTACAGCCACACTCCAACCAACTGAGCTCACTGGCTTAGACACTCTTAGGGATGATGCAGGGACCCCACCTCTGGGATAACAACACCCTATTTCTAAATCAGTCTGTGGGAAATGTACATGGTCATGGTCATGTTATTTGCATGCATCTCGGAAATGAAAATGCATTCCAGCAGGCCACATTCTAACTACTAATACCAGAAGAAGTTATAAATACACAAGAGGAAAACCCAACAGTCTGCTCACATTATCTCAGAATGCTAGGCAAGTGAGCCAACTGCATTTGTGGTTACAAAGGGCTTGGGCGAAGTATTATGGCCTCTGGCATCAGATGATTTCTTTATGCTAATTTGTAGATAGCAACTTTTGCCTGACATTGTCATGATTAAACCAAGGACAGCAAGGAATATATGTATTTTTTGGAAATCCATGTATATTGAAATCACTTCTCTGTGGTGCTTTTGGAGCAGCAGGAAGCCCCAGATTTGACTCCAGACTTCCTCAAACTTCCTTCTTAGCAAACGGAAGATACCAGTAAACAATCAACTTCTTACCTCCTTCCTCCAAAAGTTAAGGGCTTTCGAGCAGAGTTCAAAGTCAGTTCATCGTCATCTTTCATCCCTACCTAAGAGTTATTTTTTTCATATTAAAGAGTTCATTTAGCATGCAGATTTGAGTAGTTTATTACCCCCAAAAGGAAAGGAATGAAAGCTACCTCAAGATAGTTCACCTGCAGGGGTTCTCAGAGAACCACCTGTAGTGCAGGATGTGAGGAAAAGTTGATCCACAGCACCATCTCCTGGTCTCATCTGGGTGTTGCACTCAGAGAGTGAGAAATGTTAGGGAACAGCTGGGCACTTCGTAGAGTGACTTTCAGGGCATTAAAGTACACCACGCCAGCAATGGTGTCAAAGAACTATACCTAAAATATGAAAGTGTGAGTGTTGCTGCCCCAACAATCTGCAGGACATCGAAGGGTGCCAAGTATTAAAATCCACCAATCTCATGTAAACCCAGCTACACTAAAAGCTGCCAAGAACATGCAGCTCTTAAAAAGGAATTTAAAAATCCTCCCTAAGAATGTGAGGAAACGTGCAGTAGAATACTAGCAAGAGGGTCGAAGTAGAGGATCAATTATGTCATGAGCATATGAAAAGAAAGGGATGAGGACAAGGGGAAAGTGGGATGTAAAAAGATGGCAACAATGTGGTTGATTTCTTTTTCTAATATCACTTAATATTACACAGTGTATGTGCACTCTCCCTTCCTGATGGTGCATCATATTCACAGGAAACATCTGCCAAACAGAAACAAGCCAAGGGCACCCAACGGGCACACGGTGACCACTGTCAGCCCTGCCCAGCAAACCATCCTTTCTCCCCCGAATCAGCTGTAGATCCTGTGGGTAAGAACACTCCCGACAGTGAAATCACCTGAGAGCGTTACTGCAGCATCACTAATGACCAGGAGTTTCATCTGCCAGTCACACAGTCCCTGCAACATGGCTTCCGAACCTCGCTCACACAGACTCCCTTGGAGAGATTTTTTAAAAACTGCATTTCAGGTTCTACTGTCAGAGCTACTGCAACAGAATCTTTAGGGCTGGAACCCAAGAACCGGAAGATTCAAAATGGTCCCCAAGTGACTCCAAATGCAGCCACGAGTTCATGAGCTCCCACCTGGGACCTGCTGGGGGATCACAGCTGAGCCTCGCTGAGAAGGCAGGCAGGCTGGGAATCCTGGTCAGCACTGCTTAGGAGAGCTGCGGCTTCCGCCCCACATCGCCAAAGGTGAGCACTCTTGACTGCAAACATTTGCTTACATTAACAGAGTTCCTTCAGGGTAGAATATTTTCAAGTGAAGAAATAATACAATCTATATATGTAAAAGCCTAATGTGCAAAGTGTTGCCTGGGGAATTCAACCGACTGGGAGTTCAATTGATCGCTATGATGTGCACTGACCACCAGTGAGCGGCATAGAATGAAGGAAGGCCCCTGCTGGTAGCTGGCAGCGGCTAGGGACTCTACGCATGCAAATTTCGTGTACTGGGCCTCTAGTTTGTATATAATCAATGGCTGCTTTCTTCCCCAAACCTTTCCTAATGAACTATGAAAGTCAGGCTCATTTTACGGTTGACCAAAGTCTGAATCCAAGAAACAATTATCTTGGGTGATGGGGACTGGGGTGCATGCAGTTACCCAAAGGAGGAACCCCTTGGCCCAAGACCTGTCTGGGTGACAGGAGCATTTGCTCTATCCTATTTCCAAGAAAGGGCCTCCTGTGTTATTAAAATAAGTCTGCTCACCTCAAAATATCCCATTCTCATATCCCCTCGGGCTGCATTGGGGTTGAATGGGTGGTGTGTATTCCGACTTCCTGGCCGACAGATTCAGTGTTCAGAGGACAGATCTGCACGCTCACCTGGCATGCCCTGGGGCACCTACAACAGGACTCTGTCCATGAGGAAAGCTCATAAATGTTAGCTGTATTCTTCAAAGAAATTGCTGACTGATTTGTTTACAGAGCAAGGATGTGTAGCCACTGAAGGTGATTAGAGCTGGCCCTTTGTTTAAACCAAATAGGGACTGCAATTCCTGATGATAGAAATTACAAGGGAGGTGGCAGAAGGCCTCAGCAGAAGTTTTCAGGGAGAACTCAAGACTTGCTGTGGCTGAGATGCCTTAGCCATGACTGAGAGAGGAACATGAGCCCAGGCCAGTCTTCCCAGAAACACCTTCTCACTGGGCTCACAGCAGAGCGGGGATTGTGGGACTTGCTGATACCTCCAGATTTTCTACCATCTTAGAGCTCACAACTCAACCTTCTGACAATGAGAAAGGAAGGGATGTGCATAGATGATGGGGTTTGGTGAGGTTCAGGGAGGGAAAGGAAATAGACTTTAAAATGGAGAGTGAAAAGCTAAGGTGTTCTGACACCAAAGAAGTTCAGTGGGGTCTGTTGAATGATCTAAAACTTTCTGTGATTCTGCGTTTTATGCATGCTGGGAGGGGAAAACAGCCAGGAAATAAATACAGAAGGAGCAAAACAGGTGAAGAATTTTTATACCCAGAAATATCTTTATTGTTTGCCTTGTCAATGAAAATATTTGTATAACTTACGTATGCACCACTAATCAATTTCACGGAACACCATTTTCATGTATTTTATTTATCCCGTTTCTCTCCAGACTCTAAGCTCCAGGACATTTACTTCAGCCCCATTAATCAATCGATAAGCACACTCTGTGCCACCAGGTTCGCCGGGCACCACAGCTTTGCAGAGAATAAGCCGATTGCTGTCCCGCGGGGGCCTTCATGTGTAGCTAATGAGACACAGATGTACGACTATCAGTGAGCAGGCTTATTGTGTTGTGTGATAGTCAAAACAGGACAGTAGGCAATAGGTACACATTTTAAGTCATTATTTTCTGAATGATCTCATTTATTACAAATTCATACTGCAGGTATGTCCCTTCCCATGTCAAGCAAACCTGATGTACATGAAAAATTGAGATTTACATCAGGTATAAATTAGGGAGAAGTAGCTCTGTTTCTGAAATAAATATTCAGAATATTTAAGAAAGGGCTTCTCACAGCTCCTTTGAACTTGTGAGCTCAAGGTGCAGGTCTTGCTGATAAAAGCACGTGCTGCAGAGCCACACGGCTAGCTGGGTCTAGTGTGTGCAATGCTAGCTCCTTGCTGTGTGACTGCAGTCAAGTGATGCAATGTCTCTGGCTTAGTCTCTTCATCTGTAAAAAGGAGATGATGTTCGAATGTCCCCACAGGGAAGTTTCAAAGATTCAATGAGTTTGTATAAAGTTCTTGGCGCTGGGCTTGGCCCTCATCTGCTGTGGAAAGTTGAGGAGGGACACTGTCGGATCAGATGAGTGGGAAGCACCGGGACTAGGTAGGAAGTATGATACTAAATAGAATTTATTTTCTCTGGAAAGATCACAACATAAATGTGTGTGCATCTTTTTGAGAAACAAATAGATGTTATTCCTTTCAGAGATGCAGTGAGAAATCACAGGGTCTGTTATTTAGATGCATATTTTCCCCTTTGATCTCAATCTTAAGGCAGATGTGCTTGTTCTTTGGCATCAAGTTGATGACAGGATCTTCCCATCCTCATCAGAGTCAGTCCTAAGGTGGACAGACAGGTGGGCAACAGGCAATCGATGGAGGACAGACAAGTAGATAGGTAACAAATTGCCCCTCAAACAATGGAAACTGAATGATAGTTTATATCTAACTAGAGGCCCAGTGCACAAAATTCATGCACTGTTTGGGGGAGGTCCCTCAGCCCAGCCTGCACCTTCTCACAGTCTGGCACACCTCGAGGGATGTCTGCCTGCAAGCTTAGGCCCGATCCCTGCACAGTCCGGGGCTCATGCAGTCCAGGATCCCTCGCTCCTTACCGGCTGCCTGCAGTGGAGGCGGGAGAGGCTCCCACCACTGCTGCTGCACTCACCAGCCATGAGCTCAGCTTCTGGCTGAGTGGCGCTCACCCTGTGGGAGCACACTGACCACCAGGGGGCAGCTCCTGCATTGAGCATCTGCCTCCTGGTGGTCAGTGCACATCATAGTGACCAGTCATTCTGCCATTCAGTCGATTTGCATATTAAGGTTTTATTATATAGGATGTCTGTGCATGGAAAAGCTATGCTTTCTGATCTTCCACACAATCACAGTAAGTATATGGTTGAAAAACAGTGATCATAGTAATTATTCTTTTCATTGAAGTGAGGCCAACTTAACACTAAATGTAACAATGAATTTAGCAAAAATCAAGTCAAATGAAATGCTGGTTCAGAGAATATTCTTATGTTCTGATTTTGTCTGGGCCTAATAAAGTTTTAAAATAAAGGTCCAAATAATTCTAAGTGCTTCCTTATAAATAACTAGAGGCCCGATGCACAAAATTCATACAAGGGGCTTAGCCCTCGCAGCCACTGAGGCTTGCCTTGATCCTCACAGCCCTGGCTTCATCTGGAAGGTCACCTGGAAGGAAGTCTGGAAGGCCATTGAGAAGGTCGTTCGGCTGTCTGGTCTAATTAGCATATTATGCTTTTATTATTATACACTAGAGGCCTGATGCATGAAATTCATGCTAGAGTAGGCCTTTCTTCCCTCAGCTGCTGGCACCTGGAAACCAGGCTTCCTTCTGGCTTCCAGTAGGCACCTGGGACCTGGGCTTCCCTAGCGACCCCGGCTTCATCCGGAAGGACGTCGGTCTAATTAGCATTTTACACTTTTATTATTATAGATAGTGGATAGAGCTCAAAATAAATAATTTCACAGATTTTCTGAATAGTGGTTCAAATTTAATTTATTCTGGATTTTTATTTCAGTCCTTGATGATTTTAACTTTTCTTTTTGTGTCTGATCTCAGCCAAATTTGCCCTTGAAAAATTGGTAGGGGCCATATCTCCTCTATTTTTAAATTTATGTATTCAAATGTAATAAAAATATAGAAAAATGCACAGATGGTAAACATACAACTCAATGAATTTTCACAAACTGAATACAACTGTATAATTAGCACTCAGATCAAGAAACGGAACTTACAGGCCCCTTAGAAGCCCACTTCTTACCTCCTTCAAGTCATTACCCACTGCCCAAGAGTAACCTCTTTCCTGACTTTTAACTACATAGTTTAGTGTATCCATTGGCTATTGCTGTATCACGCAGAGACACAAAATGCAGTGCCACACAAAAGCAAGATTCATGGTTCACTGGCTTGTGGTGGTTATATAGACAACTCTGATCACCTTGGCTGAGCATCTCCCACATCCAAGGAGGGGGCACAACTCTCTCCCAGCAGGACAGCCAAGCCATGGCCATGGTGATGGTACAGGATAGAACTGACAGAAATATACAAGCCTCCTATTTATGCAACACAGGATCTGACAGAGGCAGTGTTAGCTTGAGGCCAGTCAAGGGAGCCATGCAAGTGCAGGGTTCATTCCTGACTTTATTAACATTTTTGATATTTTGTTCGGGGATTTTTTTTCACATTGACTTTGATTTTTTTTAAAATTGCATTAAAATTGTATTTTTCTTGACTACTGAGGTTTTTGACAACCCCTTAAATGTGCCCAGGATAAATGCCTTACTTGTCTCAACCTAGTCCTGGTCCTGCTGGGGAAACACACTCCACAACTTCAGTGAGAGGCCCTGCAGTCACACGCTGAAGGGCATGGGTGTTGGGGAAGATGAAGAATCAGAGCTGATCACACAGTCACACAATTAGTTTGGGCCACTTTTGTACTTTATTAATGGGAATTGTACAGTCTGTATTCCTTTGAGTTTAGTTTCTTTCTCTTAACAGTATGTGTGTAGAATGTATCCATCGTGTAGTGTGTAGTTACAAATATTTCATTCTTATTGCTGAATAGAAAATTCCATTGTGTGAAGACACCCCAGTGTTGTTGACCATTTGAATAGTCACAGGCCAGAGTTATTATGAAGGGTGCTGCTTTGAACAATCTGGTATAAGTTTGTTAAATAAACACGCGTCTTTGTTGGGCATATATGCAGGAGTGAAAATGCTGGGTCAGAGGAGTACACATATTCATTTATAGTAGCTCCTGCCCATTTTCTAATGACTAATTCCTTTAGTGTTATTGTTAGTCTTGATTTCTGGTGGTATAAGTTTTCCAATAGGCCAGTCATGGGCCCTGAGGAAACAGTTTGAATGATGAACCTTAAGGAGACAGCAGACCAGAACTATAATCATCTCCTATCAGGACTAGACTTTTATTTATTTATTTATTTATTTGTTTTAATTTTTTTTTTCCTGGCTGAATTCTTTTTTTATTATTATTTTTTAATTAAATCTTTATTGATCAGATTATTACAGTTGCTCCTCTTTTTTCCCCCCCATAGCTCCCCTCCACCCAGTTCCCACCTGACCCTCTGCCCTTACCCCCCCCCACTGTCCTCATCCATAGGTGTACGATTTTTGTCCAGTCTCTTCCTGCACCCCCCACACTCCTTTCCCCCCAAGAATAGTCAGTCCACTCCCTTTCTATGTCCCTGATTCTATTATATTCACCAGTTTATTCTGTTCATCAGATTATTTATTCATTTGATTCTTAGATTCACTTGTTGATAGATGTGTATTTGTTGTTCATAATTTGTATCTTTACCTTTTTCTTCTTCTTCCTCTTCTTAAAGAATACCTTTCAGCATTTCATATAATACTGGTTTGGTGGTGATGAACTCCTTTAGCTTTTTCTTATCTGTGAAGCTTTTGATCCAACCTTCAATTCTGAATGATAGCTTTGCTGGGTAAAGTAATCTTGGTTGTAGGTTCTTGCTATTCATCACTTTGAATATTTCTTGCCACTCCCTTCTGGCCTGCATAGTTTCTGTTGAGAAATCAGCTGACAGTGGTATGGGTACACCCTTGTAGGTAACTGTTTCTCTCTTGCTGCTTTTAAGATTCTCTCTTTGTCTTTTGCTCTTGGCATTTTAATTATGATGTGTCTTGGTGTGGTCCTCTTTGGATTTCTTTTGTTTGGGGTTCTCTGTGCTTCCTGGACTTGTAAGTCTATTTCTTTCACCAGGTAGGGGAAGTTTCCAGTCATTATTTCTTCAAATAGGTTTTCAATATCTTGCTCTCTCTCTTCTTCTGGCACCCCCATAATTCAGATGTTGGCACGCTTGAAGTTGTCCCAGAGACTCCTTACACTATCTTCATATTTTTGGATTCTTTTTGTTTTTGTTTTTCCGGTTGGGTGTTTTTTGCTTTTTCGTATTTCAAATCTTTGACTTGATTATTGTGATCTTCTAGTCTGCTGTTGGAACTCTGTATAATATCTCTATTTCAGTCAGTGTATGCTTAATTTCTAGTTGGTCCTTTTTCATAACCTCGAGGGTCTCACTAGATTTCTTAAGGGTCTCACTAAATTTATCAGTGGTTTCTAGAAAATTCTTGAAAAACCTTAAATTGTGGTTTTGAACTCTATATCCAGTAGTTTGCTTTCCTCCATTTCTGTCATTTGTGACCTGTTTCTTTGTCTCTGCATTTTTTATGCTTCCCGGTGTTGATAGAGTGGCTTTCTGTGCTAGGTGTCCTATAGGGCCCAGTGGCTCAGCCTCCCCAATTACTGGAGGTGGACACTCTTGGTGCACCCCTTTGTGGGCTTTGTGCACAGTCTTATTGTAGTTAAGCCTTGATTGTTGTAGGTATCACTGAGAGGAATTGATCTCCAGGCCAATTGTCTGTGAGAATCAGCTGTGTCTGCAGTGGGAGAACTTCTGTGCTGGAGACACCCTTCTGGGGCAAGACTTGCTTCAGTGGGGCTTTGGTGCTCACTGAGTCTTCCCCCTGAGTGTGTCCCTTATGGATCTGAGGAGTTGTAATCTGGATGGTCCCACTCTGACCACTGGGTACACTGGCTCTTGGATCTCTAAGGAGGTGCTAATTTTGCCTCTGCCTGAGGCTACCCAGAAGGAACCCAGCTGTGAAGCAATGCAAGCTGCTGTGGGGCCTTGGGCCTTCTTTTGGAAGTTCTGGGTTTCTCTGACCCAGCTGCAGTTTGTTAGGTAATTTTCAGATTGCAAAGGGCCAGGCCTTTCATATGCAAAAACCTCTGTGCACAGCTTGGGTGGGGCAGGGTCTCAGGGGATCAACAGGACGGAGCAAGCAGCTATGGCTGATCCTCAATCCTACCCTAAGAGGCCCCGCTTCACAGTGTCCCAGTAATCTCTGCAAGTACCTCTGAGAGAAAGTCGCCCTTGAGTTCCAACCGATGCCAGACAGTCCAGTTTCTCCCGTATGAGTCTGGGTCCCCAGAGACTCACCCAGAACTGGAGTTCAGAGCAGTCTGGAGCTTGAGACTCCCTCCCGATTGAAAAAGACAACCGTGTCCTCAGTTGCCAGCCCTTTCCGCATGCGCCTCCATACCTCTGCACTTTACTTCCGCACCTCCTCTGAGTCTCAGTGTGCTTTCTCTTTCCTTCTAGTTGTAGAATTTCCACTCAGCCAGCCTTCCTGTGGTTCTGGATGATGTCTGTTTTGTCTTTTAGTTGTATTTTTGAAGTGGTTGTGCAATGCAGCACTTTCTGGTGTTTACCTATGCCACCATCTTGGTTTCTCTCCAGGACTAGACTTTTAGACTTTTTTTTTATGCCACAAATTCCTTCCAGCCTCGAGTAAGGAAACTGAGGCCCAAAGAAAGCAAGGGACAAAGAGATGGGTCTGTGGAGACAGAGCCTGAGCAAAATTGTCTGGTTAATGCCCTGGTTGCTAGGATACAATATCTACTCATAAGCTTGTGGTAGGTTTTTAATTGTCTTGGCTACTCATGGGCCTTTTCTTTTCTAGATGAATTTTATAAGTAGCTTGTCAATTTTCACAAAAGAAAAAAAAACCTGATAGGATTTTTATTGGGTTTTCTTTGAATCTATAAACTAATCTTATCTTGATATCATTGCAAACAACATGCTTCCCTATCATCTTAAATTTATCCCGATGTCTCATACCTTTTTATACCTACCTTGAATGAAATAGGTATCCAGTACACATATAAAGTGTGTATGTGGTCAACAAATGCATTGTGGGTCCAAGGACTTAGGCTGAGTTATGTTTTCCATCACACTGCACATCTCATCACCTGAGCTCTTCTCCTCTTCCTCCCCCCTGGGCATTGCATATGTTCTCCCTTCAACCAGGTGCAGTCCCTGTGGGCCCTCTATACCTCCCACATGATAAAATCAAACACTCGACTCAGACGTCACTGTTCTGCAGAGGGAGCAGGTCTTCTTTGTGGTCTCCTGATGTCTCCTCCTTCACCTGGTTTTAAATCCCACAATGTATTGGGATGAGCTGCTCTGCTGCCCATTCAGCTTTTGAGTGCTGAGTAGAGCCGGCCCAGCACTAGGCTGGATATATGAAAACAGCCATTCCTTGTTGTTATTGTTGTTGCTGTTTGGTTTAGGTGGTTTATTGGTTGATTGTGTGACTTCATTTGCATTTAGCTTTAGTCAAAGAAAAAATGTAGTGTACTAGCTTGGCAAAACATTGTATATCAATCTGATTTTTGAAGCAGATATGTTGTTTGGTCTGATCCACATCACACCTTCTAAGTTAGTTTAAAAGAAAGCCATTAACTCTGAACATTGTTTCCGATACCTGTAACAAGGGTGTTCATGAAAAGGCAGTCACACCTCCCATGACCACTAGGTGGCAGTTTTACCCTTATTAGTATGATCAGCTTAGCAACGTCCTTGCTGTCACTCAAGAGGTTTGGAGTAGGCAAAATAAACCATGAAGCAAGACAGTTCTAGGCCTGTTGGTGAAAAAAATGAAGGCCAAAATCAGCCCTAAGAAACAGGAGCTATGGGGAGTACAACACACGGAAAATGAAAAGGACTGCCATTAGATATTATTTCCCTGAAACATTGCAAAAAGCTGACTTAACCACATCCACAAAATCAGTAAGGAAGGTGTGTAAGACTAGAGACAGGTCAGACAGTGTGGAAAGTTCACAGGGTCTCCTGTGGGCCCTCCACAGCTGGAGCCCAGCCCTTGGGGTGGGGCAGATAGGGCCAGGATATGTCTCTGGTAGCATCATGCCCCCGGTAATGTTATTGAATTCTCCTGGGAGGAAAGAGGCTTAAAGGCTTTAAGCTACATTGGATGGGACTTTCCAACTGCTTTTAATTGCAACTGCTATTAGCACCCAATTTATTGGAGGACCAGGACAAAGTTATGTTCTGTGATTGAGGGGTGTGGGTGGAGGACATTATTAATCAGCTATTTCACTTCATCTCATCCTCACAACAACTTTATGAATTAGGGAATCACTTTACAGATAAGAAACCTGAGGTGCAGAGCCAGTCTATATCTCATCCAGAACCTCAGCGCCCTTAGATGTTGGGGTGTGGAAGCCAGGACCCTGACTGTGGCCATGACCCCAACCTGATTCCTAAGAGATCACCCCTCCCTCTCCTGAGAATAAGGAGAGCATCTTCGCCTTAGGTTGCTGTGGGATGACGGGAGGGAATGCTCACAGAGAGCCCAGCGCAGCCGTTGGGGCACAGCCAGCATTCCGTAAACAGGCTCAGGGGCACAGGGTCCCTGCCCACCAAGGCCCTCCACGCTGGCCCGAGGATGGGCACCACTGTTTTACCCAACGGTGATCTCACCTAAGAGTGACATCCTCACCCCCAAAAGAGGAACCTTCCGATTATGAGGTCCTGGTGGAGGGAACCGCGCCAGGAGGCTGTGACTGAACTGAAATACTGACCTCAGTGGTCTGTAGCCCCAGGACTGGTTAGTTCTCTTCTGGGAAACCACAAGAGGAACCCTGAGGGGCTCTGTTCACGCTGCCTGATTCTGATTCTAAGTCTGATAAAGGGACTTTCCAGGCTCAGTGTAAAATCAGGGCCAGGGCTTATCTCTACAGAATCGTGAAGTGGCTCCAAGAACCGCAAATCCAGGCGCTGCATGGGTCCTTCCCCAATAGGCCACCCACGGACCCTGAGGAAACAGACTAAATAATGAGCCCCGAGGAGACTGCAGACTGAAAGCATCAACTGTCTCCTGTCAGGCCTGGGGGTGGGGTGTTAGGCCACAAATTCCTTCTGGCCCGGAATAAGTAAACTGAGGCTCAGAGGAAGCAGGGGACAGCGTAACTGCAACCTGCATGACCAAGAAGGGCGCTGAGAGGGGCTGAGGAGACAGCCGGGCAGAGCTGCCTGCTGATGCCCTGGTTGCTAGGACACAGCATCCACTCATAAGCTTATGGTTTTAATTTTTGCACACAAAGATCCGGGGCATCAAATTACCTGCTCTTTTTCTCTCTGCTACCACCCCCACAAAGACTGTTAATAGCAAAGACACTCAAGTCTAGATCAAATTGCTAGATTCAGAGGAAACGGAACCATCTGTGAGTTAATAAACAGTAGAAATTACAGTCTGTGGGAACAGGAACTGCCTCCTTATTGCCCCCCGGCAACTCTAAAGGAGACTGACTGAGAGAGGGAGAGAAAGGCTTGAAAGAAGAGCTAATAGGAAGGGACTTGTAGCTTCTCCCCTACCATCCTCATCAGCCCTCAGGCCCTGTTCCTGATTGGGTGGGGAGAAGGAAGGAAATAAGTAGGGCCCCCACAAAAGATCTGAGGAGAGGAGCGATCGTGTGCTCTCCCCCAGTTGCAGCCCCTACAGACACCTCTGCCAGTGTCATGTTGAGACAGGAAGTGGGGAGAGGGTTGGGGCAGGCAGGTGGGAGGGGCTACCTCCAGCCTCCCTGGCAGGCAAGTGTTGCAATGGAGGAGATCCATCAGATTCTTTGGACATGGACTGGTCCAGAGGCATCGCTGGAATCTGAGACAACTTGCCAGTCTGAGGAGGACATCTGGAGGAGAGAAGTGTGGGGCCTGGATGTGGGTCACCTGCCCTATGTGACGGTTCCGCTGCTGCCTCTGAAGCAGCAGAGAGGACAGGAAGCCGTGGAGAACTCTGTGTGCTTCCTGAAAAACCAGCCTCTAGCAGCATCTACCACAGGGGCCAGGCCAGTGGGGATCCCAGCAGCAGATTCTAGCGGCGAAGTATCCCGGATGTGCCACGCAGCATATAGGACCAGAAGAATGCCCTCCGCCAGAGCCCACCCAACCATGAAGAACGACTTCCCTACCACTGGCAGCCACTGAGGAAATGGGGGATGCCAGAAGCAAGAAAATTATGATTAGTTGTGAAATACATTCCACTTGGTAGCCGTTTGTGTTAGTTTTCTATTGTTGCCATAAAAATTACTGTAACTTGTGCAACTTAAAATATAAATATGTCTTAGTTCTGTGGGCCAGAAGTCCCATGAGTCTCACTGGACAAGAATCAAGGCATCGGCAGGGCTCCGTCCTGCCGGAAACCAATTCCAGCATGTCATAATTTCAAGAGTTTCATCAAAAGGTTGATGAGACTTGGGGACTCAACAGGGTTGAGTCACACATATAGTCACCTGTTGGGAATGGCTAAAGGCATTTCCCCAAACCTGAATAGGAAACTGATTGTGGCTGCCAGACAGTTATAAGGCATCTTAATCTACATGTTATTGCCTCCTACTGGCCAAACACCTGAACAACCGTAGGCTAGTCGCCAAACTGACAATGGACTCTGTACTGAAACCCTGACCCTTTGAAGTGCATTATCTCCACCTTGCCTTAGGACAAATTGTGTTAACAAAAGCAAGGGTCCTAGACAAGGAGGGAGTCTTCAGTTCCTTTAACTGAAGGTGCTCTGACCCCCAATGCCTTTCAAAATTATATCTCGTCTCCGGACTCTTTATTAGTGTCTGGATTTCTATGTCATCTATGCTCAGCCCCTTTTCCAGATTCCTGAACCCTCCTTGGTGCTGGGACATGAACCCCGGCACCGTCCCTTTGTGGAGGCTCTCAGGGAGGAGTTACTTCTTTGTTCATTCCCTTGTTGACAGTTCCATGGGGCTCTGGGACTGAGGTCCCTGTTTCCTTGCTGGCTGTCAGCTGGGGTCACCCTTAACTCCTACAAGGCTCTCTCCGGTCCTTATAGATAGCCTCTCACGGCTCCAAACCAGCCAGGGGTGGCGAGTCCTTCTCACGCTGCCATCTCTGACTCTTCCTATAAGGCACGTTCCCCTCTCTGACTGCACCAGGGACGGTTATCTATAAACTTTTAAGGACTCGTGTAATTAGAATGGGCCCACCCAGATAATCCAAGATCATTAGGATATGAACATCTTTGCAGACCACTGTTCTGTCTACCACCCCATTAAATATTCATCAAGTATTTATTTAGTGCCCTAATGAGCCAGGTAGGTGCTGATTTAAGATGTCAGCATTTAGGGGCGTTAGGCTGGGGAGGGAAGCTGAGGTAGGGTGCAGTACACTGGGAGACCTATCTAAGGGCTCCTTGCTGTACTCCAGGGGTGCCATTTACAGAAAATACAATGCAGACAGTATCCCCACACACACTCTCCTCTCCCCCTTGACTCCCCAACCTTCATCCCTGAATTATGCAGACTGCATAACTCTGGGTCATTCCAGTTCCTTGAGAATCAGGAGCCAAGCCAAGGGACTGAAACAGGCACCTGCTAGACCAAGGGACTGAAACAGGCACCTGCTAGACCTGGGTTCGGCCATAGCAGAAAGACCAACAAGAGCACGGGAGGACTTGCAGAATCCCAGAGAGGCCTGGAGGCAGATGCTGCTACTGGCCTTTACTGTGTTTCCTGACCTGGTTTCATGGTCTCCCAGGGGACTCGAGAGGGAAATGCCCAGTGTCCTCTCGGGCCCCTTATAAGTCCAGATCACAAAGGAGAATTGGGGAGAGGACAGAAAAAGGTTGGCTTCTCATTCACTGAAACCCCTTCCGGCTGAGGCTCCCTGGCCTATATTTGCAACTCCAGGGCTCATGAGAGCTACCAGCTTGCTTCATTTTGTTTTGTTTTTTATCAGCCACAAGCATAGTGAGTCAGCACAGTGGTTAGCTTTCAGCCGGAGGCCACAGCCCCCAGCAGAGTTCCAGGTGGAGCAGCCTCTTGATCAGCCCAGCCCCTGGTTCTGCCTACATCTTCCTTCTAGTCTTTTTTTTTTTTTTTAATATATTTTATTGACCTTTTACAGAGAGGAAGAGAGAGGGATAGAGAGTCAGAAACATCAATGAGAGAGAAACATCGATCAGCTGCCTCCTGCACACCCCCTACTGGGGATGTGCCCACAACCAAGGTACATGCCCTTGACTGGAATCGAACCTTGAACCCTTCAGTCCGCAGGCCGACGCTCTATCCACCGAGCCAAACAGGTTAGGGCCTTGCTTCTAGTTTTGAGTCTCCCTGGATTGACTGGCATCCTGGTGGTATATCCACACAGCAATTCATCATGCCATGGCTCAGTGATTCCAAAGCCATGGCATGAAAGGTGAAGGTGGCAGATAAACCAGAAAAGAAGTCATCAGCCTGGTCTAACAAACACAGCACAGCATTGGGCCAAACTTGGCAGCTGAGGCTCTTTGCTCCAGGCCAAACTTGAGATAAAAGGGAGGTGGTAGAGCATCCTGCCTTCTGCTCTAGAATCCATATGTGAAGCCAGACCCGGACCACCTGCCTCCTCCAGATGTAATCCACTCCACAGCGCCACACTCTGGCCAACCAGTCTTCCAGGGGCAGGAACAGCTATCAGGAAGGGGTGATCAGTACCCCCTCATTTCATGGCTCTTTACTATTCACCACAAAACCCCAAAGGCCAGTGCTGGTTGTCACTTCTGCTCCTACCGCTTAGAAGTTGCTGGTAGGGGAGATCTTCAGGGGGTGATGCCTTCATGAGCAAAGCAAATCATCCCCTTTTATCTTTCCTGTATCCCTCTTCAGGGCCAAGTCTCTGACATATTCCCAGACATAGGAAATAGCAGGAAAGGTCTCTGAGGTGGTAACGAACATGGGGTGAGAGGAACAGGGAGAAGGCTAGTTGGTTGGAGCGGAGGAGGTAGGGTCCAAGCTCATTCCAAGGGCATGGTTGAACTTGGGCCAATCCCAGGACATGACTGGACACCTGGTGCTGAAGGTTCCTAGCTCTTCTATCACTGTCTGACATTTTCTTAGATCTGATTTGCTTATTGTCACCCTTCATAAGTGAGCTCCGTGGAAGCAGGGCCCTTGTCCGTCTTGTTCGCTGCTGTGTTCCCAGGGCCTCAGACAGTGCCTGGCAGCTAGTAGATGTCTGTTGAAGGGATGCTGAAAGTCATATTCATGTGTAGATATTTGGTGGGCTGGGAATCCCCACAAGAGTTGGACTTGGAGTGAGATAACGGAGGAAATCCCCTGAGTGGACGAGGACTGGTGGAGACGGCGGGACCAGGAACCTGGGCTTGGATGCCCCACCAAATGTCTGCTGCAGGTTAAATGTAAGGCCATGTCATGTAATTCCTACCACATCCCCACCCCAAGGAAAAAGAGCATGGATTTGCACGTTAACCAGGGTCTTCCCAGCCTCTGATGGAAACCCTTTGGAAAGATCTTAGTTCCAGAGAGCTTCCATGAAGACCCCTGGGAACAGACACTGCATACCAGACGTCTGTACTTTCAGACTCAGGATGCTCAGGAGAGCACCCCAAGTTTGAGAAGTAACTATTTGGGAGTGCAGGTAAAGTGAGCCAGAAAAATTGTTTGGTTCCAAGCCACTTCTCCTCCCCCCCCCCCCCATAAGTTTGCCTAATGAGGAAGGACAGAGAAAAATCTAGAAGAGCAGTGGGAAGTAAGGTACAGCCTTTTCCCCTGCCACCATCCAACCCTGAGGCCTGTCCTATATGGGGGAGGGTGACTGGGGAAAGGAAGAAAGACAGAATGGTCTCTCCGTGAGGTTTAGAGACCTGATGAGCAGTTCAGATTGGAGTTCTTCCCTCTGCACCATCACAATTTTCTGGGCTGTCCCCTGCAGGCATGCCCAGCAAAGCCATATTATAATCCTCATTTCCAGGCAAAAAGTTTCAGACTCGATGTGTAATGGATGCTTGTTTGCCTGAAAAATTGCCACCTCCACAGCACCTCTTCTCTGCATTAGAACCCTGATTTTAGGTATCAGGTGGACAAGGCGCAGGGAGACTGAGCTCCTCCTCCAGGCCAGGTAAGGGAGTCTCGATTAGACTGAGCCTTGGTCTCAATGCTGGCTGCACTTACAACCATCCCAGTGCAGCTAAATCAGCCTCTCTGGGGGTTAGCCAGAGGCCTCATAGTTACAAAGCTCGCCAGTGATTTTCACATGCAGCAGGGCTGGGCGTCACCCACCTAAACTACAGATGGTAATTTTTATTCTCACCAGTGTGGAGGGAAAGTGTTCTCAGGGCTTCTCGCACAGCAGGATTCCTTTCTTTTAAAGTTACCTATATGATCCATATGATTTCACTTATATGTGGGATGTAATGAATAATATAAATGAACAAACAAAACAGAAGCAGACTCAGATAACGAGAACAGACTGATGGTTGCCAGAGGGGAGGGGAGTTGACAGACTGTGTGAAAGGTGAAGGGATTGAGAAGGACAGAGTGATATTTACAAAATAGTCACAAGGATGTAAAGGAAAGCAGAGGGAATATAATCAATAATATTCTAATAACTATGTCTGGTGCCAGGTGGGTACTAGGAGTATTGTGGGGAACACTTTGTAAAGTATATGATTGTCTAACCACTATGTGTACACCTGAAACAGAGGCAAAATAATGTTGAATGTAAACTATAATTTTAATTTTTTTAAAAAAGCCAATGACAAAAAAGAAACAAACATGTATTATGCTAATGAAACAGGCCGTGTTGCCCTTAGATGTGATGCCTGGAAGAGTAGGTACCATCTGAAGAACAAAAGCCAATACACTAAGGTTGGCACAGAAAAGAGAGAGGGAAAGCCTGGATACTCCAGAAGTTATTGAATAAACGACTTAGCCAGCCCTGGAACTGCCCCCTGTCTGGACTTTCTGTTTAAGTGAGTAAATAAAGGTTGATTTGGCCAGTTCCAGTTGGGATTCTCATTACTCATGGCTGACAGCATCCTAGATGATATGGTCACACAGACCGTGGCAGAGCTGAAAATCGAGCCACGCCCAACACAAGGCAGCTAATAGGAGCTGGGGGGAAGGAGAAGCCAAGGGGCACTGGGAGGGTAATTGGATCAGATCATTAGATTTCTAATCAGTTTATTGTTTCTAATAGTTTTTTTGTGAGTCTTTAGGATTTTCTGTATACAGAATCATGTCAGCTGCAAAAAGTGATGTTTATTTCTTCCTTCCCAGTTTGGATGCCTTTTACTGGTATTTCTTCCTCTTGCCTTATTGCTCTGGCTAAGACTTCCAAAACTATGTTGAAAAAGAGTGGTGAGAGTGGGCATCCTTGTCTTGTCTTCCTGATTTTAAAGGAAAGGCTTTCAGTTTTTCACCATTGAGTATGATATTGGCTGAGGGTTTGTCATATATGGCCTTTATTATGTTGAGGAACTTTCCTTCTATCAGGTGTACCAGTTAATCGGATTTTTTTCAATAGATGGAGTTATACATATATTGATATATATGCGATTTGATATGTGTGCTATTTTGTTGTATTGACAACAAGCTTCAAAACTTCATATGTCAAATTTTCTGAAGGTGTTAACATCATAGATATTTTTGCGCTTAAAAATGTCGAATTTCATGCCAAAAAAGAGCATTTGCAGGAAATTTTAATTCATTACTTTATTTTGAAGAAAAGTGCTGCTGAAAGTTATTGTATACTTCAGGAAGCTTATGGTGAACATGCTCCATCTCAAGATACCTGTGAACACTGGTTTAAACGCTTTAAAAGAGATGTTTTCAATGTGAAAGACAAAGAACGTCCAGGTCAACTGAAAAAGTTTGAAGACCAACAATTACAAGCATTATTGGATGAAGCTGCGTGTCAAACTAAAAAACAACTTGCAGAAAGATTAAACGTTGCTCAGCAAACAATTTTCAATCGTTTACAAGCAATGGGAAAGATTTTAAAGGAAGGAAAATGGGTGCCACATCAACTGAACGAAAGACAAATGGAAAACAGAAAAGTCATCAGTAAAATGTTGCTTCAACGGCATGAAAGAAAGTCTTTTTTTCATCGAATTGTGACTAGCGATGAAAAGTGAGTTTATTTTGAGAATTCCAAACACAAAATCATGGGTTGATCCAGGTCAACCATCACCATTGACTGCAAGGCCAAATCGCTTCGGAAAGAAGACAATGCTCTGCGTTTGGTGGGATCAGGAAGGTGTGGTGTATTATGAGCATCTAAAACCAGGTGAAACCGTAAATACTGATTGCTACCAACAACAAATAATCAATTTGGACCATGCTTTGATCATAAAATGACCAGAATGGTCCAGAAGACATGGCAAAGTAATGTTGCTTCATGATGACGCACCATCACACACTTCAAAACCAGTTAAAGACACATTAAAAGATCTTGCCTGGGAAGTATTAACCCACCTGCCGTATTCACCAGACCTTGCTCCTTCAGATTACCACTTGTTCCAATCGATGGCACATGCACTTTCTGAGCAACACTTCAAAATGTATGAAGAAGTGGAAAATTTGGTCTCTGAATGGTTTGCCTCAAAACAAGAAAAGTTCTATGGGACGGTATCCACAAATTATCTGAAAGAGGGAGGAAATGTGTAACTAGAGATGGACATTACTTTGAATAAAGCACGTTTGATGTTTCTCTTGAAATTATCGTGTTTTCTTTGATTACAAAATCTGCATTATTAACCAGTACACCTGGTATACCCATTTTATTGAATTTTTCAATCATAAAGAATGTTGTATCTTATCAAATGCTTTTTCTGCATCTATTGATAAGATTATATGATTTTTATTCTTTGTTTTGTTAATGTGGTGTATCATATTGATCGATTTGCATATGATGAACCATCCTTGTTCCCCTGGAATGAACCCCACTTATCATAATGTATTATTTTTTAATGTATTGTTGTATTTGATTTGCTAGTATTTTGTTTAGGATTTTTATATCTGTATTCATCAGAGATATCGGTATGTAGTTTTCTTTTCTTTTCTTCTTTTTTGTTGTTGTTATCCTTGCCAGATTTTTGTTTCAGAGTTCTGTTGGTCTAATAAAATGTGTTAGGAGCTATTGAAGTTTATATATTTCTAGGAACTTATCAATTTCTTCTAGGTCAGTGGTCGGCAAACTCATTAGTCAACAGAGCCAAATATCAACAGTACAAAGATTGAAATTTCTTTTGAGAGCCAAATTTTTTAAACTTAAAGTATATAGGTAGGTACATTGTTATTAACTTAATTAGGGTACCTCTAAGGCTTAGGAAGAGCCACACTCAAGGGGCCAAAGAGCCGCATGTGGCTCGCAAGCCGCAGTTTGCCGACCACGGTTCTAGGTTATTGAGCTCAGTGACATTTAGTCTTTCATAGTATTCTAGTACGATTCTTGGTATATCTGTGATGTCTGTGGTAACTTCTCTTTCATATCTGATTTTGTTTACATGAGTCTTTTCTCTTTTTTCCTTAGTGAATCCAGCCAAGGGTTTGTCAATTTTATTAATTTTTTTAAAAAATATCTTTTGTATTAATTTTTTATATAGTCTTTTTCTCTATTTCATTCAACTCTGCTCTGATTTTTACTATTTCCTTTCTTCTGCTGACTTTGAGTTGCATTTGTTCTTCTTTTAATAGTTTTTAAAGATGTGATGTTAGGCAGTTTACTTAGGATTTCTCTTGTTTCTTGCGATAGGCCTGTAATGATATAAACTTCCCTCTTATTACTATTTCGCTGCATCCCAGAAGTTATAATGTCATATTGTCATTTTCATTTGTCTCTCTATATCTTTTGATCTTACCCTTTATTTCTTCTTTGACCTGGTCATTTTTCAGTAGTATGTTGTTTAATCAGCCATATTTGTGGGTTTCTTTATTTCCTTTTTGTAATTGATTCCTAATTTTAAAGTATGATCAGCCCTGGCCAGTTTTCTCAGTGGTTAGAGCATCAGTCCACAAAGGGCAGCAGGTTTGATTCCTGGTCAAGGGCATGTTCCTTGGTTGCAGGTTTGATCCCCAGCCCCAGCCAGTGCACAAGTGGGAGGCAACTAATCTCTCTCTCTCTCTCTCTCTCTCTCTCTCTCTCTCTATTTCTCCCTCTCCCTCCCACTCCTCCCTCCCTTCCACTCTCCACTCTTTCTAAAAAGTAAATGGAAAAAATATCCTTGGTTGGGGATTTAACAACAACAACAAAGCATTGTGGTCAGAGAATATGCTTGGTATAATTTCAATCTTCTTGAATTTATTGAGGCTAGTTTTGTGACCCAACATATGGTCTATCCTTGAGAATGTTCCATGTGCACTGGAGAAGAATGTATAATCTGATGTTCTGGGATGAAAGGCTCTGTAAATGTGAATTATGGCCATATGGTCTAATGTGTCATTTCAGGCTGATATTTCTTTTTTGATGTTCTGTTTGGATGATCTGTCTAGAGCTGTCAATAAAGTATTAAAATCCCTAACTATGATTGTGTTTTGATCTGTTTCTCTCTTTCGTTCTGTGAGTGGTTTGTTATATATTTTGAGGCTCCCTGATTGGGTGCATATATATTGAGTATTATGTTTTCTTCATGTAGTATCCCTTTACCATTATAAAGTGTCTATCTTTGTCTCCTGTTTCCTTTGTTATCTTGAAATCTATTTTGTCAAATATAAATATGGCTACAACTGCTTTTCTGTGGATGTCATTTGCTTAGAGAGTCACTTTCACTTTGAGTGTAGCTTTATTTTTGCAGCTCAGATGGGTCTCCTGAAGGCAGCATATGGTTGGGCTTTGATTTTTGATTCACTCTGTTACTCTGATCTATTTCTTGGGTGAATTCAGCCCATTTATATTTAGGGTAATAAATAAAGGATAAGATGTCCTATAGCCATCTTATCTTTTGTTTTCCGGTAGCGCTGTGTCTCCATTGGTTCTTTTCTTTGTGCTTTTGTCTGTTATTTTTGTTGGTGGTATTCCATACTTCTTTCCTCTTTTTTTAAGCTATGTGTCTCAGTTTGGGCATTTTATGTGTATGTGGTTACCATTAGGTTGATGAAAAAGAAGTTTCACATATATAATAGTCCTTTTTCTTTTGAATGCATCTGCTCTCCATCCTTCTTTGCAAAGTCAGACCTAACCAGTTTTCAACTAATGAGAGGTGGTGTGTTAAGATTATGATAAATTACCTTGACTTTCTTTTTTTTTTTTACTTATTCATGGAAATGAAGAAGAATATTATCTAGATAGGGAGTTGCCAGCTTTTAGTTTAAAAATAATAAAATTGGAGATACAGGCCAAGTTTGAAGTTTAGAAAGGTATTAAAATTAATAGCTAAAATAAGAAATCTGTGTTGCCTTGGATTTTAATTAAATATATAATAAATCCAATCATTTAGCCGGTAACATGAGTGACTAATAAGTCCAACCAGTTTTTCAACTGAATCAAGTCCTCAGTCCAGTCATTTTCCATTTGAAACCCCCAAATTAAACATGTGAAAGGCCTTTTCTACTTGGTCATCTATATATATAAAACCCTAATATGCAAATAGACCAAACAGCGGAACAGCCGAGCAACCAAACCGGTCGCTATGACGTGCATTGACCACCAGGGGGCGTGTGCGGAACATGGCGGGCATTGGCAGCAGGAGGCAGAGTGCGGAACATGGTGGACATCTGCTGCGGCAGGATGCTGGAGCAGGTGAGCAGGGCGTCAGACCAAGGCGAGGCGCTGGTCGCTGTCATCAGGGCGAGCCTCTAGTAGTTACTGAAAATTCTTTGCTCCCACATGCCGCAGTCCCGCCAGGTGCTTGCACACGCTGCCAGTGCTGGCCCCGCTCGTACCTGCTGCCGGCGCCCGGCGCCAGCCCCAATCGCTCAGCACCATCAGTGGGTGTGAGCGGTGGCTGCTGGCCCTGATTGCCCCTCAGGGCTTCTCCACTTCCACCTGGTCCTGAGGGGCAATTGGGACCGGCAGCTGCTGCTCTCACCTGCTGCCAGCAATGGCCCTGCTCTCACCTGCTGCTGGTGCGGACCCCAATTGCTCCACACAGTCAGTGCATGGGAGCAGCAGCAGGAGTGGGGCTGCTGGCAGACAGGGGACTGCGGCAGGAGGGGCCAGGTGGGGGCACGGAGGATAGGCCGAGACCTGCCTCTGTGCCCACTGCAGCCTCTCGCAGTCCACAGTTCCTTTCAAGGTGCACGAATTTGTGCACTGGGCCCCTAGTTATAAAATAATCAAGTCTCCACAGTGAAAAGGAGTCTCCAGAATTCTTGGAAGGTTCTTGTACCATATCCCTTAAGGATGGGGATTGCATGGTTCAACTCACAAAGTTGAGATGGCTGGAAATGTCCCCAGCAGTGCTGAGGAACGGCCTACAGGTGGCGCTTGAGGGTGCTACCAGCAGAGTGATCCGGCAATTTCAGCATCGGGAAAGAGAAAAGCCAAGGCTAGTCTGTCTTTTCTTTAATTGCCTTAAGTTAACGCACAGCATGAGACTTTGTGGCATGAAAGAATAACAGAAGTATAAAAGGTATAATTTGGAGGCTTTGTCAAGCGCTGTGATGATGACACCCTAATAGGTGTAAGTGTTCTGAGGCACTAATGCTCAGGGAGGAGGGTATCTGGAGGAGGAACAATGCCTGCATTAGTGTGCAGGCTCTGCAGAGGAAAAAGCTTTTTGGTCTGCAATTACCACTCTGCTATTCTGTAAAAAACATCGACTTGCTGCTTGCTATTTTTTCACACATACTTTCCCCCTGATGGTTTCACATGTACACTCACATGAGTAAAATATGCTTTTTACACTTTGCTCGGGGGTGAAGTGGCTGCCTGGTGGAAAGGCTTAGCTTCTCACTTCGTAGTGGCTTTCCCTAACGCCGGGTGCGTGAAACTCCAAAGTGCCAAACACACTCATCTAAACGCTGCCACAGGCCACCACGTTGGCCCTACTTCCCGAGGCTGCATCCTCAGGTGTACCCCACTACTGTCCTTCCCTCTGAATGCCTGTAAAAGTGCGGTCTTGCCTCCCTGCAGAGTAAGCTGCTTCCAGAATAGAACTTGCCGGCACTTTTTCTTCTGTTACTCGGGCACTAAGTAACCAACCTCCGACTTCCCTTCTGGGTCCCGTTCACAGCCATGTTCTGCCCCAATACTTTCCTACTTTGGGCTAAGACCAGCATAAAACGGATTTCCCCACACATCCCCCTGCTTTTAGAAGGTCGGAAACCCTGAGCTAAGGTTGCTCTGGCTTTTGGCTTGTTCCCTTACAAATCAGACCAAATCCTATGGAGAAGAGCTCTTTGAGGAAGAAATTGGAGTTCACCTTTCTACTCAGAGCACCCCATCCGAGATCTGGGAAGAAAACCCTTTCTGGTCCCTTTGACCTGTAAGGACCCTTGACTGGGCTGGATTGTGAATATGAAAGGTGGCCAAAATGGAGGCGGATCAAAATGGATTGTCAGTAAGCACTGGTCTGGCCTCACACCTTCCATGACTCCTAAAGCTATAGCTTCCTGTATGGAGCAGGACGATCTTCTCTTTATCTTCTTTTCACCTCCACAGCCCGGGGGCCTGGCCTGGTTTTCTGCCTCCTGCCCCATTGGGTTTCTTTCTCCCAGGGTTGCCTCCAGAAGGAAGCTGTTCATAAAGAGGGAAATCAAAAGGCAGACTTGTGGAAAGGTGGTGAGCCACAAGAGGGGGCTTGAGAAACCAAATGGCTTTGGTTGAGAAGTGCATGTTCCCCCTCAGGCCTCAGTCACTTCCTTAATCCATAGGCGTGTTTTGAGTTAGATAGATGTCAACACACTCCCCGGTATTTCTTCTTTCTGACCAGACTAACTCTAGGCCATTGACGGAGCGCCATTGAATACAAGGACCCACATCTTTATTCTTCTTTGGGATGCCCTTTAGAAAAGGCATCTCCTCCAACGTCCTCCATCCACACGCCATTTCACAAGAGGGAAGGCTGGTGCAACCTCTCATCTAAGCTGGATGTATGACTGTAATATTCTTTAGTAGAGGCCTGGTGCATGAAATTCATGCACTGGGATAGTAGGGGGTCCCTCAGCCTGGCCTGCACCCTCTCGCAGTCTGGGACCCCTCACTCTTTACCACCCGCCTGCTCACTGCTCATTACTGCTCGGCTCGCTGCTCCTTAGTGCTGCCACAGAGGCGGGAGAGGTTCCGGCTACTGCCACTGCCGCTGTGCTTGCCAGCCGTGAGCCTGGCTTCTGGCTGAGAGGCGCTCCCCCTGTGGGAGCACACTGACCACCAGGAGGCAGCTCCTGCATTCAGCATCTTCCCCCTGGTGGTCGGTGCATATCATAGCAACTGGTCGTTCTGGTCATTCTGCCGGAATGGTCGCTTAGGCTTTTATTATATAGATTACCTTTACATTTGAAATTCTCCTGCTTCTCCACAAACCTCCTAGTCAAACCCGGGAGACAAGCAAGGCACAAAACACTCACAACTCACAGGCCCCTTGCCGCTGTGCCCTAAACTAGCGCCCACGCGGGTGCCCGTGAAGCAGATGCTGACCACCAGCAGCTGCAGTTCTCCAGATCCCAAGATATTTGTTCTCGAATGTGCTTAAATTTACCGAGTGTTTACTGGGCCCAGCCACTCTTACTTCGTGGCTTGATTCCCTTACAACAAATGACTGCAACAGCCATACCTTTTGGGGACTTAGCATTTGAGTACGTTTACATATAATCTCAGTTAGTCTTCCCAACACCACCAGAGGGTGGTACTGTTATTATTCCCATCTTAGAGATGAAGACACTGAGGTGCAATAGAAGGTAAGGAACTTCCCCAAAATAAGTGACATGATCAATTATGCATAAAGCACCCTGAGAACATTGATGAAAGAACCAATGGTATAAGGAAATAATAGTCATAACTCATGTTTATTGAACTCTGTGTATCAAGCCCTGTACCAAATGCTGCAGAAACTTTCTCTCCTTGAACCCTCACGTCGGCGGGTCTGGAAATTACATTGAAAGCATGTGCGGGTCCAGCCATTCGGGAGTGTGAACACGTTACAGAAAGGCCCTGTCTTGTGAGCATCTTCTCTTTTATCTCTTGTTCTGATCACTAGTGTTTCAAATGCATTTTGAACAGACCTAGTTTCCTCACTACTTCCTCTCGTGTGCTGCCTTCCAAGTCTACACAATAGTTGTATCTGGCGTAACAACGGTGCTCCCCTCCTCTCTAGCTACACTGGGAATTACTATTACAGTAGTCCCCTTTTATTCACGTGTTGCTGTCCAACAGTTTCAGTCACCCATGATCAACTGTGGCCCAAAAATATTAACTGGAAAATTCAAGACATAAACAATTAATTCATAAATTGCCCACCATTCTGAGTGGTGTGATGAAATCTCACGCCATTCCGCTCCATCCCACCCAGAACGTGAATTATCCCTGCGTACAGGGTATCCCCCAAAAATATATATCCACACTTGAACAGCTGATAGCTCAATTTTGAAAATGAAATGTATTTTAATAAACACTGCCTTTATAATTACTCAAAGTGTGTGTATACATTTTGGGGGACACCCGATATATGTCATTCACCTGTTAGTCACCTAGTAGCCCTCAGTTGCCACATCAGTTATCATAGAGAGACCACATTTACATAACCTTTCTTTATGTATATTGTTATCATTGTTCTATTTTGTTGTTGTTGTTAATCCCTTACTGTGACTAATTTATAAGTGAAATATTACCATAGAGGTGTGTGCATGGGGAAAAAAAACATAGTATATGTAGGATTAGGTACCTAGCCGTGGGTTTACGCATCTCCTAGGGGTCTTGAAACATATTCCCCACAAATAAGGGTGGACTACTGTGTTGCCAGTTTGGAGATAAGGAAACTAAAGCTCAAATAAGCTAAATAACTTCATTCAGAATTCAGAGCTCTGAGGAGGGAGAGATAAACCCAGCGCTCAGCTTCTGAGCAAACGAGGGAAGTTAGGGCCTGGGTGGCAGCAGAGGAAACAGCCTGTTTGTTAGGAAATCCAGTGAGATGTGGGGAGTGGGAGCACAAGGCAGTGACTGGGCATGGAGGGACCTGACCTTGCAGTTGATTGGAAAAGAAACGTGTGCACCATGCTGAACGATAGCACTAACCTGTGAGCCAAGGATTTTAAAACGAGTTTTAATGTGATCAGATATACTTGTTACTAAGACCTTTGACTAGAATATTTCAAAATAATTTACTACTTTTGATTGACTTAGTTAACAAAACCCATGAGACAAGATAACAGCACTGTCACCCCATTTATGGATGAGGAAACTAAGGCCAAGAAGTTAAGTGATATGTCTAGGATTATAGATTGTAGGGGACAAAGCAAATCCTGTGCCTATTCTTCCAACTCCCGGTCCTGAGCTCTGTCCCTAACAGTGAGCCAGTGTTTGACTCCAAGAGATCTGCCAGCCCGGGCACATTTACCCAGAGCTGAAAATACAGAGACCGCTGCCCACCGTCACCTCGCTGGGACCTGCCTCCACTGCCTCACCTCTGTGCACGCTCTCCACTGCATAGCAGACAAGTTCTGCCACCCTCAGCCTTTTCCACGCTTGCAAATGCAACTGTTTGTTCGCACAACAAGAGAGAGAATTCAGAGCCTCACTGACCTTTCTCACTCTGAGTTGCCTTTTGCACTTTCCCTTTCGAGGTCAGAAGAAGAAAAAAAATTAATCTTCACAAACTGAGTTTCAACAAGTGTTTAAAGCATTTCATTGAAGAAAGTATCAATTTGGCATCTGATATCCTCAGCGATACCCTGTAACGCTGGGTACATCCTTTGAAGAATTCTAAGAACCTTCTCACAGGAAAGGGTGGCTAGAGGGCCTTTGGCCTTCTCTCTGGGTTCTTTGAAGTGTGGGTGGGGCCAAAAAAAGATTGTTGGGGTGAGGGAGGGGAGGAGGAGTGGCAATCAAGGGACAGAAAGAATAGCCATGCAAAACCTTAGTTAGCCAAATGTATCACTTCTTCTAGGGACAGTGGGCCGCTCCTTTATACATGGCTACATCCCCACCCCTGAACCCCCATACACAGTGGAATAAATATATTTCGCTGACGTTGACTATGGCTCTCTATCCCCAACGAGGATAGGGAAAAGCAGGGAAGGCGGCACTGAGAGACAGCGAATCCCTAGGAATGCTGGTGAGACTCGGATCTGGGAGCTAGGACTCAGGTACTGGATTGAACGGAGTGGCGGTCACATAAACCCTCTGTGAAAGCCCGGACTGCAGATACAGTAGACCCAGCGTGCCGCCCTGGCCCACCCCTCCTGCCGCAGGACTTTGGGCAAGTTATAGAACCTTCTTGCGCTCACGTCTCCTCTGCGAGCTGGGGAACATCGCAACACTGCCTCACAGAGTGTGCAGGAGCGTTGAGGGGTAAAGCATGCAGAAGCACTTAGCCCGGGACCTGGCACCTACCAAGTACTCAATAAACGGGAGCTGTTCATTGAAAATTCAAGACTGTCCTCCTTGATTCCAAAGAGTCTGTCACCTTGTGAACATTCTCTCATAGTTTTTATTATTATTGTTGTTGTTGTTGTTTCTAGAACAGGTATTTGCAAAGCATATACAGGATGGGGCAGAAGTAGCTTTACAGTTGTTCGTATGGAACATAGCATAATAATGAATAAATAATAATACAAGAATAAACTGTGTTTCTCATACTGCCCGCTGCAATGCTTTGTTCACCGCCTTCTCCGCATTCAGCGCCTCAGACCCTCACAAACCAAGCAGCCTCCCAGCCTGCTGTGCAGTCAGAGGGCGCCCTGCCTCCTCCTGCCGTCCTCCTGGCTTAACTAGTTCTAGTTTGTTTCTGATTTTCTGGGAAATGTTTGCCTTAGGCTCCTCCTCCCCAGATCCAGCAGTAAGCACCTCGGTTTCCCTCTCGCTGAGCACATAATGGGCGTGCTGGGGAGTGGATGGTTCTACAGGGCGAGGAGGAGCCAGTCTGTGGGTAAAGGGTGCCGCGGAAACCTCACTGAGGCACTCCTTCCATTACCGTGCTCCCAGCCTTCCTGTCTGCCAGGATTACCTTCAATTAAGCTTTGCTCTTTCAAACCCTGCATCTGCCCCCAGGGCCATGAGCTTGCATCTGGCACAGCCATCGCAGCCAGAGCTGGCCTGGAGCTCCTCCGAAATCTCCAAGTTCAGGGTCATTCTTTCCCTTGGATGTTTTCAGTTTTGAATCCTGAAGAGCTAGCTGATTTTGTCTCCTAACCACTCTGAAAACCCAGGCTACATCCAAAGCCCCCTCACCAGCCAAATTGGGGAGGAGGTAAACTGGAGTGGGTCGGACTGATAAAACAACTGCTCTGTGGTGGCCAGACATCCTCACTCCAGAGCACTTTTCTACTGACGTCTTGAAACATCGCTCATTTTCTAACACTCCGCTCCACTTCCCCACACTCCCACTCGCACCCCCTATCAAGAATTGAAGTCTGCATCCTTCGTCTTTACGTAATGGAAAAAGAAACGCTCCTGCAATGTATGCATACTGCCACCAGGTGGCATCAGAGGTCACAGTTCCATTGTGCCAGCTACCCGTGGCGAACAAAAAGGAAAGTCCCCCCCCACCACCACCACCGCCACACACACACACACACACACACACACACACACACACACACACGCACACAATTCCAAACCTAGCAAGGCAGACATTAAACAAAATATTACAGACAGTGAAGTTACAATGCTGGGAGGAAGTGTCGGGAGGCTCGTGCTTGGAGCAGGCAGAGACAGCAAAGCTCCCCACGTTCCATGGGCGTCTCCACCGCCTCCAGCCACCTTGCACTTGGTGGGGCCTTGTGACTAGGTCAGGGCAACGCGATATGAATGCGAATCACGGCTGACTCTTGAGAGCAAAGCAGAGGACAGAGAGTATAATATCTCCATGTGTCCCTCCTTTCTGTGGTAGCTGGTGACATGGCGACGGGAGAACTCTGTGGGCCGGGGCCCCTGAGGGTCAGCGAGGAGCAGAGCCTTCACTGATGTCCATGCCGCTCGACCCAAACTTCCACTGCTCGTGTTGGCTAGGCAGATGAATCTTCACTGAAGTAAGCCACAGAGATTTGGGAGTTAATCCATTTCTGCAGCATAACCGAGTGCTCACTTTCTAGATGGAAGTAAGGGTGAGGTCTCTTTTCTCTAAGTCAGTGGGCCTTTGCATGAGAAGCACAGACGTGTGAGGATGGAGGAATTGCTACCTCCAACGCTGCTGAGACCAGGGAGAAGGAAGGGGAGCCTCCTAAGCAAAGAGGCTAGGTACGGTGACCATTTCTTACCCCTGCAGGCAGGATACTGAGCACATGATAACAGACAGAAGGGCATGATTGCAGGCCCAGGGTCAGGCCAGAGGAAGGCAGAACTCTGGGCAGCTGGTCTTAGCAGGAGTAACTCATAGACTGATGTTTCAAGCTGGCCGCAGTGATGGCTCTACGGTCTCTCTCTTTTTAGCAGCCACAAACATCATGAAAGAGAGTTGTCAGGTATTCAGTGATTGGCTAACCAGGCATCAGTATCCCACCAGTCAGCTGTCTTTTCAGTTAATATATATATATATATATATATATATATATATATATATATATATATCACAATAGAGGCCCGGTGCACAAAAATTTGTGCACTTGGGAGGGTCCCTCAGCCAGGCCTGTGCCCTCTCACAGTCTGGGACCCCTCGGGGAATGACCACCTGCTGGCTTAGGCCCACGCCCCAGGGGATTGGGCCTAAGCTGGCAGTTAGACATCACTCTGGCAGCCCAGGAGCCCTCAGGGGATGTCCACTTGCCAGCGGGGAGCAGGCCTAGCTGCAGTCGGACATCGTTAGCGCTGCTGAGGAGGTGGGAGAGGCTCCCACCACCACTGCTGTACTGGCAGCCGTCAGCCTGGCTTGTGGCTAAGCAGAGCTCCCCCTGTGGGAGCGCACTGACCACCACGGGGCAGCTCCTGCATTGAGCGTCTGCCCCCTGGTGGTCAGTGCGTGTCATAATGACCAGTGTTTCCCAGTCACTCTGCTGTTAGGGTCAATTTGCATATTACCCTTTTATTATATAGGATAGAGGCCTGGTGCATGGGTGGGGGCTGGCTGGTTTGCCCTGAAGGGTGACCCAGATCAGGGTGGGGGTCCCGCTGGGGTGCCTGGCCAGCCTGGGTGAGGGGCTGAGGGCCGTTTTCAGACTGGCCAAACCCCCTTCAGGGTGGGGGTCCCCACTGGGGTGCCTGGCCAGCCTGGATGAGGGGCTGATGACTGTTTGCAGGATGGCCACAGCCCCTTCTGGGTAGGCGTCCCCACTGGGGTGCCTGGCCAGCCTGGGTGAGGGGCTGATGGCTGTTTGTAGGCTGGCCACAGCCCCATCCACCCAAGCTCCCAGCGGAGGCTGGCTGGGAGCAGGTATCTGGGATTTATTTAGCTTCTATGATTGAAACTTTGTTGCCTTTTGCAGAGGCCACAGCCAGCCAGAGCAGGCAGGAAGCTTGGCTTCCTACATTGCCGGGGCAACCCAACCTCCTGCTTGCTCCAGCTCCATGGCTGCCGGCCACCATCTCGGTTGGGTTAATTTGCATATAGTTGCTCTGATTGGCTGGTGGGCGTGGCTTGGGCATAGCAAGGTTATGGTCAATTAGCATCTTTGTCTTTTATTAGTGTAGACTAGAGGCCCGGTGCCCAAAAATTTGTGCACTTGGGGGGGAGAAGGGGTCCCTCAGCCCAGCCTGTGCCCTCTCACAGTCTGGGACCCCTCGGGAGATAACGACCTGCTGGCTTAGGCCTGCTCCTGGGTGGCAGAGGGCAGGCCCAATCCCTAGGTGCAGCCCCTGGTCGGGCTCAGAGCAGGGCCAATTGGGGAGTTGGGGCGCCGCCCCCTTTCATGCACAGAGCAGGGCGGATCGGTAGGTTGTGATGCCACCCCTAGTCACGCTCAGGGTAGGGCCGATTGAGGGGTTGGGGCACCACCCCCTGTCACACTCAAGGCAGGGTCGATAGGGAGGTTGCAGTGCCACCCCCTGTCACGCACAGAGCAGGGCCCATCAAGGGGGTTGGGGCTCCGTACCCTGTCACACACAGAGCAGGGCTGATCAGGGGGTTGAGGAGCTCCCCCCGCCACTCACAGAGCAGGGCCCATCAGGGGGTTGGGGAGCTCCCCCCTGTCATGCACAGAGCAGGGCCCATCAGGGGGTTGAGGACCTCCCCCCGTCACTCACAGAGTAGGGCCAATAGGGGAGTTGGGCACCTCCCCTTGTCACAAACAGAGCAGGGCGGATCAGGGGGTTGGGACACCGCCCTCTATCACCCACAGAGCAGAGCTGATCAGGGGGTTTGGGTGCCACCACTGTCACACTCAGGGCAGGACTGATGGGGAGGTTATGGCTCTACACCGTCACACACAGAGCAGGGCCCTTGGGGCCTGGGGGGTGGTTGGGGCACTGCACCCTGTCACACACAGAGCAGGGCCAATCAGGGGGTTGGGGCACCGCCCCCTGTCACACACAGAGCTGCAGGGCAATCAGGGAGTTTGGTCGCTGCCCCCTGTCACACTGCTCCCGGGGCCAGGAGGCCTCGCAGCTCCGCTGATCCCGGTGCTGGGAGGCCTTGCTGCTCCACTGATTCCGGTGCTGGGTGGCATATTACCCTTTTACTATATAGGATAGAGGCCTGGTGCATGGGTGGGGGCCAGCTGGTTTGCCCTGAAGGGTGTCCTGGATCAGGGTGGGGGTCCCCACTGGGGTGCCTGGTCAGCCTGGATGAGAGGATGATGGCTGTTTGCAGCTGGTCACACCCCCTTCAGGGTGGGGGTCCCTACTGGGGTGCCTGGCCAGTCTGGGTGAGGGGCTGAGGGCCATTTTCAGGCTGGCAGATGACTGAAGCTCCCAACCTCTCCTTTTTTTCTTTTTTTTTATTCTAGGCCAGCTTTAGCTCTGAGGCTTGGCTCCAGCTCTGAGGCCTCGGCTGCTGAAAGCAGGTATCTGGTTTGTTTGGGTTCTATTATTGTAACACTGTTGCAGTCCTGCTCACTCTAGCTCTGAGATCCCCGCTGGCTGAAAGCAGGGATCTGCGTTTGTTCTATAATTGAAACAATGTTGCGGTCCTGATGTCTGAAGCCCAGCTGGCTGAAAGCAGGTTTCTGGGATTTTGTTTAGCTTCTATATTTGTAACAATGTTTCTTAAACTGCAAGCTCAGAGGCCAGCAAGGCAGGCGGGGAACGTTGGCTTCCTCTGTCACTGAAGCAAGCAAGCCTCCTGTTCGCTTCAAGCTGCCTGGCTGCCGGCTGCCATCTTGGTTGGCAGTTAATTTGCATATCACCCTGATTAGCCAATGGGAAGTGTAGTGGAGGTATGGCTAATTACCATGTTTCTCTATTATTAGATAGGATAATTTCACACAGAAAAAAAAATAGTAGAAAGAACACCCATTCACCCTTCACCTAGATTCACTAGTCTGTGCAAAAAGGGTTTCTAAAAACCAATTGATCTTTCGTATCAAGCATAGCTTTACCACCTAACTCAAACTTTAATATTAAATGCAAGTTTCATAAACTAGTTTTATATTTAGACTTGCAAAGTATATAGTGTAGCCTTAATATAGAAAGAGTTATTGTAAATTCATAACGTATCATCCCTTGGAAAAATAGGCAAAGGCCATAAGTAGCCAGTTGACAAAAGAAGTGGAAACTCTGAAAAAAACTCAACCTCTAGTAATTAAATATAAATTGGAACCTCAGTTGCACCTAGCAGATGGACAAAGCGTTTTTGCATGAATGATAATACTTGTGATGCAGACAATGTAGGAAATGGGCACAGATGCAATACTGCCGGTTCTGGAAATAGTGCAACATTCAGATTGGCTTCTCTGGCAAAAAAAAATACCAAAGTTTTGTGTTTGTTTTTTTTAATGCACTTACCTTTTAACACAGCAATTTTAATTCTAGGCATTTGTCTGTGGAAATAGGCAACTAAGTGTTGCTGACCCTCCTCTGAGAAAGAAGGGTATTTATTACAATGATATTTCAGAAAAAAAATATCAAAAAGTAGGGATTTTGGCAAAAGAAATAATGGTGTTTCATACAAAGGCCTACCACTGCCTACATAGCACTCACCAAAGGCTAGGCTCTCTTTGTAACATTTTGCATATGTAATCTCATCCTCCCCAGAGACAGGTACCATCAGCACTTCACAGGTGATGAAACTGACGCTCACTCCCTCATCCCAGGTCTTAAAGCTGGGAAATGTGGAGCTACCCTCCCCTTGCCCCAGGCAGTCTGGCCCCAGAGGCTGCCCTCTTAGGCACGTGCTCTCCAGCTTCTCTCTGCAGCCCTTAAAATAACAAAAGAGATTTGTATTCACTTCATAGAAACGCGTTCACAGTGCAGGTATACCTCAGAGATACTGCGGGCTCCCTTCCAGACCACCACAATGAAGTGAGTATCACAGTAGAGTGAGTCATCATCCTTTTGCAGGCAAAGAAAACACGAGATCTTTGAGGCACAATAAAGTGAAGCACAGTAAGACCAGGTATGCCTGTATCTGAATGAGAAAAATAGGTATGGAGCATTAGCTACAGTGTAGAAACCATTTTTTAAAAGGGGGATTATGTATATTTACATAAGAACATATAAAACATATTCCTCAATGAAAAGGTTAGGATTTGGGGAGACTTTTGCTTCTTTTGGTTTCTCTTTATTTTCTAAGTTTTCTGCGATGATCGTGTAATTCTTGTAATATAAAAATGTGAGTGATTCTCCCACTGCCCAAGTCTGCTTTCCCTTCTTTCCTTCTGTGGACACTGGTCCCAGGGACACTCCCTGATCCACATCCTGTACACTAAGCTTCACCCCAGAGTCAGCTTCCCAGAGAACACGACCTTCAAGGTGGGTGCCAGGAGTGGGCCAAGAAAGCCGGCGACGATGGAGGAGCCGGCCGCTCACCAGCCAGCTGGCCATGGGGCCCCGTCCCTGCAGGCAGCTGCAGCACAGACAGCCCCAGATCAAATGATTGAACCAGGTTAGTGCACAGGAGGAAGGGAAGGCGATAGCAGGTGCCATGTGTTCGGTGTTAGAAAAGTAACAGAGAAAGAGTAATGTTCTGACTCTGTTGAAATTCTACAAAACGAATATGCATTGCTGAACTAAGGCTGAGAGCAACCAGCAGGCACTTGAAAGCCAAGTGGCAAAGCCAGAGGTTTGCCTTCAAGGCAAATGAAGCAGCTCTCCTCCCCTGCAGAGGGAGGGCAGGGAAAGTGGGGGCTCAGGCCAGATCCAGGCCAGTGAAGGTTAAAACTCTCAATCAAGGCAGGTCTGTTCTGCCAAACTCAGGAATTTGATTGGAAAATATGAATCCTGACCCATGGAATGGAATGTCTGGACTGATTTCCCCCAAACTCTTGAATTTATTTCCAGATTCCTCTAAACCAGTGGTTCTCAACCTTCTGGCCCTTTAAATACAGTTCTCTTTGTTGTGACCCAACCATAAAATTATTTTCGTTGCTACTTCATAGCTGTAATGTTGCTACTGTTATGAATCGTAATGTAAATATCTGATATGCAGGATAGGGGTCGTTCGACAGCCAAAAGGGTCGCGACCCACAGGTTGAGAACCACTGCAAACCCTCTGAGCCTGGAGGAATGAACCACCTCTCCCATTAAGATCTAGGACCATTCCTTTGCTTAAAGACAATGCAGAGGCCTCCACCTCACCCCTTACCTACTTGGCCTATGACTAGGATTAAGGGGCAACCTCACCCGGCTGCAGACATGCTGGGCCAGATGAGGAAGAAAAGGGACTCCACCTCCACAGGAGTCCCAGGCTTGCCTAGCAGGTACACGCAGGCGACTGGATTCTGAGGGCACGTGATCATGGAGGCTAGAACATAATATGGAATAAGAGGAAGTTTATTCATTTGGGAGTTTGCTTCTGAAATACAGATTTCAATATCCTGGCAAGGATGCCAAGAAATGGAACATATTTGCTACTAAGCTGTTTCCTAGATGCATGAAAAAAGCAATGGTCCCTCTCAGTGAAAGTGAAATGCCAGAATTACCAGAGCAGATGCTGGAGGAAGGGACTGAAAGGCTCCAAGAAAGGGGCCTGCTGGAGTGGGTATGCTATGCTAGGCCAGAGTACCCACTAATGATTGCCCCTCGCAGGAGAGCCGAGTGCACCACTGAGCGGCACTCCACAGCACTGCGTTCAGCGGTGCCCCTGCTTGTAGACCACTACAGGGAAGGGTGACGGTGGGAAAGGCGATTATAGAACTGTTTACCGATAGTGATAGAGATGACAGGAACCCCACCATACCCCCAAAACAGAGGCCAGATGGTGGTGCCTATCAGAAATCAGATGGATCTAATTATCATAATGAGTGGTAGGTTGGAGTAAGAGCAGGGGGCCTGGCCAGGATAGTTATGGAAATAGTTACTAGAACGTAGCAACCCCTAGAGGCAAAACACATGGGATTTAACAAAGGCACTCTGCACCTTACCCTCAAAGTAGACCAAACATGGGTGGTCAAGAGGCTGAGGGCACCTGCCCCAATAAAAATCCAAGACCCATCCCTTGCCCAGTGACTGCACCCAACCTAGGATTCAGACGAGGAATCCAATGATGGAAGGAGAGGCTGGGTGCCCAGAAGGAAGAGCTTTGCAGAAGAAAGTCTACAAATGCCCCATTATGCATAAAAAGCTGCTAATAACATCAATTGTCATTTGAAAAAAATGCAAATTAGAACCACAGTGAGACACCATTTCATACCCAGTAAAATGACAGTTACAGAAAGACTGGAATTACAGAATGCTGGCCAAAATGGAGCATTTGATTTGGGGATCGAAACTCAATCTCATCAGCATCAGGTGGTAGATCAGACATAGTCAGAGCACGTGGGTGGCGAACGCTGCCCTTCCCAAAGGGTTCAGGTTATGACACTTTCTTCCATGGCTTTTTTTTTTCCATTTATTGAAAAACCTTTAATCCCACCATGAAGATATATAAACTATGATAACCTTTTGTTTGTAAATTTATTGATTTTTTTTTCCATGATATACAAGCTGTTTAGTAACCTACTTTTTTTAGACTTTATTTTAGCTTTACCGAAATATCAAGAAGATAGTATAGAGGGTTCCCATATACCGCTCCCTCAGTTCCCCCTGAGTATGGTACATTTGTTACAATTAATAAACCAATATTTATGCATAGTTATTCATTGAAGTTCATATTGTATTCCGGTCTCCTTCATTTTTTCCTAGTTTTTCTGTTCTAGGGTCTCATCCAGGCGCCATATTGTATTTAGTTGTCATGTCTCCTTAGGCTCCTCTTGGCTGTGGTGGTTTCGTACATGGTCCTTGTTTTTGATGACTTTGACAGTTTTGATGAGTGCTGGTCAGGTAGGTCATAGGATGCCCCTATATTGGAATTTGCCTCATGTTTTCCTTGTGGTGAGACTAGGGTTATGGTCTGTTTGGGGTGACTATGAGAATGATTCCAAATACTGACTGAAAAGAGGTTCTTTCTATTGCTGGAAAACCTGTTTCTTGCTGCTTTGATGAGTTGCGGTAACGTTCAAATTCTGAGTAAAGTCAGAAATAGTAGAGAGAAAAGTATTGAAATATTTGCCTTTTAAAAAGACCTACTCTGTCTCAAATGAAAAGGTTTCATTCTTTTTTATGGCCTAGTAATATTTCATTGTATATATGTTCCGCAGCTTTTTTTATCCACTGGTCTATTGATGGGCACTTGAGCTGCTTCCATTTACAATAACATGGATGGACCTAGATGAATGACTAAGTGAATAAGTCATTCAGAGACAGACAAATACCATATGACTTCAATTATATGTGGAATCTAAAGAACAATATAAATGAAAAAAAGAAACAGAAATCGATTCATAGATACAGAGAACAGACTGATGATTGCCAGAGGGGAGGAATGTTAGGGGACTAGGTGAAAAAGGTGAAGGGATTAAGAAATACAGATTGGTAGTTACAAAGCAGTCATGGGGAAGTAAAGTACAGCATAGGAAATGCAGTCAATAATATTGTAATAACTATGCATGTTACAAGTTGGGCACTAGAAATATCAGAGAGAACACTTTCTAACGTACAGTAAACCCTTGACTTTGCGGGCCTCAATTTAACGGACTCTAGATTTAATAGACAAAATTTCCGGTTCGTATGTCATATGTGAAAATTAACACCTTGTTAGTTTTAAAATGCTTTTAACCATTTTTTTTTGTTATTGATTCACTATTATTTTAAAAAAAATTTTAGTGAGTAGGCCATATGTTGGAAAAAAAACACTGTAGTAATTTCACTGATATAAATAAACATTACATATCTACAACTATAATCTACATATTTAACATATTTAAATCCAAGAGTCACCGCTGGTGAACAATGTTCTGTGAATGACTAACACACAGTCACATTTAGTTCTGTTTTACTGGGTGTGACTTTCTGCAGCAGATTTAACACGCAGCCACACCCTAGCCCTTTATTCCAGGTGACTGGTGAGTGTGTGCGTTTACAGGACCTATTCAGTATAAACTTAAAATGTTTAATACATATAGAAAACTTTCAATTGAACTTTTCATACATACTTAATTTTAATTACACAATTTTAACTTGTCAATTTTTTAACATGTATTTGGAAAATCTACGTTATTACCTAAAAGACTTTTGGCTTTAAGGGACACCCCCTAGCCTAAATTAGTGTGTTATATCAAGATTTTACAGTTAAATGATTGTCTGACCACTGTGCTCTACACCTACATCTAATACAAAGTCATAGCGGATGTAAACTGTAATAAAAAATTAAAAATAATATTTATTTTAGAGAGAGAAGAAGGGGGAGGGAGAGAGAGATAATTGGGGCAGGGAGAGAAAGACATTGATTTGTTGTTCCACTTATTTATGCAGTCATTGGTTGATTCTTGTATGTGTCCTGACCAAGGATTGAAGTTGCAACCTTCTTTATCAGGATGATGCTCTAACCAACTGAGCTACCCAACAAGGTCAAATAAAATAATTTTCTAAAAAGGAAAAAAAAAGATCTACTCTGCACTGCAGTCCCTGTGAAGAAACCTAGCAGTTATCAGCAGCAGCAGCTTTTATTTCCTTAGCATCTGTTTGAGTGGCGTGGCACTGCTCTCCCCATTTCAAGGGCGCCTAAGTCTTGTTTTAGTTTAATAAAGATGTTTTTATAATCCCTTTATAATCCTTGTATTTTAATAAAATACCAAAGCACAATTAGCTTTTGTGAGGGTAATTGTAATTGGCATTAAGATGTTATTTGTGCTTGAGATTTCTTTCTCTCAAACACAAAAGTAGAACCACAGGATGGAGAAGGCATGCTCCATTGACTAACAATAGAAATGCTGGCAGCTGCTCTTCTTGGTATACATTTAGGGCACTTCTGTTGTCTTATAAATACCTCCAGCTAAACAAATGGAAAGAACATTTGAGGGGGGAAAAAGATGGTTTGCTGAGTGAAAAATATCTGAGGAGTTTTTCACATGGAGGTATAACTGCATACAGTAAGATACATGGACCAATGATCACTTTGATGAGCTTTGACAAGTGTATTCCATCATCCACTGCCCCAAACAAAGCAAGGAGCATCTCCCATGCCCAGAGGTGCCCCTGTGCCCCTTCCAGGGAACCCGCCCTTCCTTCTCTCCAGAGAAACCGCTTTCTGATTTCACTGATTTGTTTTCCTCACACTTACACTTTGTACAACTGATCGGACCATTTGTGATCTTTTGTGCCTCGCTTCTTTCATTGAACTTAATTTTTGAGATTAACTACCCAGAATGGTACTTTACCGCCCAGTTCAAGGGAGGTCATAGCCCCTGGCATCTGCGCTAGGCTGGCCCATTGTGGCGTTTATTCCTGCAGCTCAGCTCTCTTTAGGTGGGACACCGACCATCCAGAGCTTCTCCAGGAGGAGGTTCTGGAGGTCAGTGAAGACTGAGGAGCAGCTGAGAGGGTTCAGGCCTAGAAAAAAGACTTTATGATGAAGAATCTATAATAATAAAAGCGAATATACTAATTAGACCGGAAGACCTTCCGACAACCTTCCGGACGAAGCCGCAGCGGCAGGGGCCGAGGCAGAGGCAGCCGCCACCGTGGCAGCAGGGGCTGAGCCCCTTGTAGGCATTTTGTGCATTGGGCCCCTCGTATAGAAGAAAAAGAGGGGCAAAAAACAGTGGCATATTAGTCCTTTGAAGGAGAAAATCGATTGTGTGTGTGTGTGTGTGTGTGTGTGTGTGTGTGTGTGTGTGTAGTTCGAGATTTAGAAATTCCCAGAGACAGTTTTAAGCTCCATATAAAAAGGAATATTGTCAACAGCAGGTCACTGGGGTACCTTGAGCAGTAGTCAAGTCTCTAATCACAGAGACTGCTCAAGAAGGCTCGTAGCCATGTATCATGAATGCTACTCAAACAAATCCCCACCAGGTGGGAGAGGACATCTTCCTATGACTGTGGTTTTCGATTTAGACAAAGCTGGGCCTTGCCCCCACTTTAGACTAGTTGATCATTGTATTTTCTTATCTTGTATATTTCACATTGGCAACAAGGTCACATCGTTTTCACTTGAAGTGTCTCAGAACCAGCTGCTGCCATCAAAATTTACCAATCCTGAGTAGTCAGGACTCCCAGTGCGGATTTTGTGTTATTTTCAAAGCATTCTCTAGAAGAAAGAGTCCTTCCCGGGCTTGCCCCCAAAGTTCCCCCACAGGCTATGAGAGGTCTTCATCGCTAACAGATGTAAACACAGTATCCACAGGGTTTGCCTTGTCCTCCTTCAAGGTCCAGCTTGCAACTGAAATGAAAAATCAGAGCTCTGCAAATCTTTCGCAATTGCCCTCAGTGTGTTAGATAAATACTAGTACAAAAGAGGAAGCAATGAGAAGAGAGAAAACGTTTATAAGAGAAGGTGGCTGTCCTTCAGGTAGCTGAAAGTTCTCCTAATCTGTCTACAGATCCCGCACACCCTTTCTCCCCATCTCCTAGCCCGCTGCCAGTTAGCGGAGGCCCAGCCACCCACTGTAGATATCTAAGTGCTCCAACCCCAGGCAACTGTTCTCAGAAGAAAAGAAAGCAGAGGAAATAAGTTGATCATAATCTATCAGATCCCAAGTTGACTTCTTAAAACCTTCTACAAATCCCAACTTTTAAAAAATGTTTTAAAAAATATTTTATTGATTTTTTAGAGAGAGGAAGGGAGAGGGATAGAGAGTTAGAAACATCGATGAGAGAGAAACATCGATCAGCTGCCTCCTGCACACCCCCTACTGGGAATGTGCCCGCAACCAAGGTACATGCCCTTGACCGGAATCAAACCTGGGACCTTTCAGTCCGCAGGCCGACGCTCTATCCACTGAGCCAAACTGGTTAGGGCTACAAATCCCAATTTTAACAAGCATCTTCAATGCCCTCCCCTAGCTACCTTTAAGCTCCAATCCATCAGAAAAATACTTCAAACATTGATACGATGCAAAAAAAGAAAGAAAGAAGAAAGAAAGAAAGAAAGAAAGAAAGAAAGAAAGAAAGAAAGAAAGAAAGAAAGAAAGAAGAAAGAAAGAAAGAAAGAAAGAAAGAAAGAAAGAAAGAAAGAAAGAAAGAAAGAAAGAAAGAAAGACACACCTTTGAGAAGCCTGCCAGTGAATCTCACCCACTTGCTTAACTGCCTGACTCCACCTCTCACAGTTTGTAAACAACCAGGATGTGCCAGTGTGACCTCATTTATATACTGCCTCATAAACACAGCAGCCTCGTCTTCATAGATACATGCGATGTTTCCTAACACCAACTCAACAAACACCTCCTTTAATTTTCCATCGACAGACTTTGGACAATGTGATCTTTAAGGTGAAAGCGGAAAGGCCTCCCATGTTGCAGCCCCAAGTTGTGCCCTGAGAGAGTGCATTTCCAGTGCCTCTTCCCGGGCTCTGGAGGCCAAAAAAGATCTGATCCTTGTAGTGGTTCCTTCCTCCCAGCCGCACCCCTGGAGGAGAACTAAAGGTCAGGATAGGCAGGGCTACAGAAGCATTCAGATGGGCATGCAAAATAGCTAGAGCTACCTGTCTCTTCAGAGCTGAGTGTGCTTTCAGAGTCTAGCTGGCTATTCTGTCATAGGGGGAAGTGGCTTATCCACTGCCTCCCTGTTCATGAGGGGCAGAGCTAGGGCAGGAACCCACATTCCCTGATTTGCATGTAACTTACCTTATGCAAGGAGTTAAATGTGGGTAAGGAAAGGTTATCGGATCCGTGGGAAACTGAGGCAACACAAGAACTTACAGAGCCTGACATTGACTCCCTGGAGCCAGCTTCTCATCAGGGAAATAGCATATTAATATCTCACTTAAAGCTTCTGTAACAAGGACATAATGCATGTAGACGGCCTGCTGCTTATGGACATGCACCACATAAAGTTTTCCGTGTCGCTTGTTGTCATTTAGCCAGCCTTTGGCATTCATTTTAGGTTTGATGTCACCCCCCGCACACTAAAAATTGCCGCAGATATTTGGAATATGAGGCTTAGCTAACTTGATGTGCAACATCAAAATCCTCCTCTTTAACGTGAATACTTTTTAAGTTTTTTTTCTAGATTGTCTAGACTGGTGTCAAACAAAATTAGAAGAAATGTTCTCAGGCACTTTGTGGCTCTTAACTGCTGTTGGAAACAGCTGGGACTTGTTTTTCACCTTTGAAGAATACAAAGGCTCGTAATTTTGCAAGTGCATTGGCATGTAGCACACATGAAAAAAGTCCTGGCGAGGGACAGGATACCTGGATGGAAACTTTTTCCTCCCTGAGAGTCTCTTGCTTTCATTTCCGAATCCGTTTGTAGAACATAAAGACCTTGCCAGCACTGGAAAGGGATGAGGGATGGGGGTAGGGGTAAGGGGAGTGGCACTGTGCTTTGTTGCTAAGAGGTGGGAAGTAGTGGGAGTCAGAGAGCTCTGCAGTGCTTGGGTGACACGAACAGGCCCAGAGCCTCGCCTGGGCTTTGGGACATTCCCACTGGTTCCCCAGTTGTGTGGCTGAACGCTGACTCAGAGAAGGAGGCGGTGAGGTCATCAGCTAACGAACCAATGCGCCAGCAGACAAGGCCAAGTCAGTGGCCTGCTCTCCCCCGTGTCCCCTCCCCCAATGAGCACGCAGCACACACGTCCCCAAGTTGTAGCCCGTCTTCTTATGACTTCCCCTTGGTGCTCTTCATAACCTGATTTCACTTCTAAAAAATATGCTGTGGGGGAGGAAACATGCAGAGAAGTCTGGCCCCGCTCTGTATCTCCCTCCCTCCCTCCCCACTCCAGATGGCTCTAGTTGCGAAAGTTTACACTCTGGGCTTTCAGATATGTTTATACTTTGCCTTGAAAAGCTGCCGTGCTCCACCGCCCCTCTCTCTCTGGTCCACTCAGGGCCTCCTGCTGCGCTGCTCTCTCCCGCACCGGGCTACTCTGCCTCGGCGCACATTACCCCTTTTTAATCATGACTCTAAACAACATGCACTGTTACCCTAATTTTAGAGAGGGAAAACAGATACTTCAGAGAGATTATTCTCTCAGTGCAGAAACTGAATTCCTTACCAGGTTTGTCTCCATAATATTGCCCATTCTATAATCATGTCTCTACAAACAGAAGCCTCAATTAAAAGAAATTTTAATTTTCTATCTTAAGAAAATAAACTGAGGCTATGGATTTCTTTCTAAAGCAATGCAATGACATTTGTGGCTGCCCATCCCCAAATCCATCACCATCTTCTTTCTTCCTAATATAAGGCCACACAGCCCACGTCTAGAGAAGCTGATCCCACCGGCAGGTCCAGGATGGGATCGCTGGTGTAAGAATGATCCCATACCTCTTGTCAGCCATCGGCTCAGCAATGGACATGTGACCCAATTCTGGCCAATACGGCATGAGGGAATTCTATGGGGGTCCTCTGAAAACTTCTCCTGCTCTTAAGAAAGAACCACACCTAATGACTCTCTCTCCCACTGGATGTGAGCAAGGAAGCAAACAGCCACAATGACTACTGGCAGCCTTCCTGCCATAAGAGGAGTTGAGAATGAAGACAATACTGGGCATGTCACAGAGGACAGATGAGAGTAAAATAATAAGACATCACTTTACGATATCACTAAAGCATTAAATCAATATATTAGTTCTAATTAAAGAAGTATTAGCCTCAAACAGTGTGAGTAATGACCCGTTGCAAGTTTCTCAGTCCCCTGAAAGCAACCATCCACCTCTAGACTTCCTACCTAATAAGCAAATGCATTTTCATTTCACGTTAACAGGTTTTATTTAGCTTTTCTATTCTTTACAGATAAAGGCATCTTTGATTAATGCCGGGATCTGTCACATCTCCTGCATCCACATAACTATGAGCTCATCATTCACATCTGGAATGACGGTTGAGAGGCACCACACAACCCTTAGTCAACAAAACCAAGTCTGGCTTGGCTGTGGCAAGCTTTGTGTGGGGCATTAAGGATGGCCACAGATCTTTTGTCATTGGGAGGCCATAGAGAGATGAAGTCAATTTCCCCTTTCCTTGAGTTTGTGCTGGCCTTGTGACCAACAAGATGCAGTGGAAGTGACACTGGATGACTTCTGAGGCTGAGCCTTCAGAAAACTGCAGCCTCAGCATGCCATTTGGAACACTCCCTCTTAGAACCAGCCTAGCCTATGACCACCAAGGGCAAACTGGCCCAGAGGGAGAGAAAGAGGAAGGAGGGAGAAGGGGCATGGGGAGAGAAGGGGAGGGGAAGGGAGGGGAGGGGAGGGGCAGGGTGCTCTGTGGAGTAGCACTGAGGTGCCAGACATTTGATAAAACCTCAAACACAGCCAAGTAAACACCGGTACATGCCATAAAGAATTAAAGTCCCACATAGCTGAGCCCTACCCAAATTCATTACTCACAAATAAATGCTTAGTGTTTTAAGCCACTAAGTTTTATGGTAGTTTTTTATTCAGTCAATAACTCATACAAGAGGAAAAGATAGAAACTCCTGTTTCGCAAGCTTCAATAACAAATACAAAAAGCTTTCTGCTGAACCCTCTCCCATCTAGAAACTTCATTCCTCAGGACCTGTATTCCCTGAGTGCCTCCGCGAATCCAGGTGGATGTCTGTGAGCTGGGACCAGGGGCTTCACCCCGTTGCTTCTTGTTCTCCTCTATCCTCCTCAGATCTTGGGTGTTCACAAAGTTTTCAAAAGGCTAAAGAAAATGTATGGGAGGATGATAGACAATTAAGGGGAGCCCACTCTCTTGGTCTTGTGTGCTTGCTACACACACACACACACACACACACACACACACACACATACACACACACACACAATGTCCTTCAAGTTCATGTTCTCCTCGGTTTCTAGTCACTGTGCTTAGCTTGGCAGAACAGCAATTATTCAATTAATTATTCCATAAAAAGTCAGTAGAATTTGAATTAGCAACCAGTTTCTTTTTAAGCTGAGCTGACATTTTGCGTTAAATTTATTTTAACTAGGGATTTATGACAGGAAAGGAATAGTTCTAATTAAATAAGTATTAGCCTCAAACAGTGTGAATAATGACCCGCTGGAAGTTTCTCAGTCCCCTAATAGCTAATTAACAGCTCATAACTGGGTTCCCTTTGTGTCCCAAGGCAAGTGTGAAAAGGAGGCCTTGACTGATTAATGAGATCGGCTCCAACAGGATTAAAAATGAAAATTGGCTTTGTGGACTCCAGACCTGCAAATCCCCTCCACGTGAACAGGAAGGCTTACTTGTAAGGCTTCCTGGGTGATCACTGGGAACAGAGAGTGCAGAGCCAAAGGCACTGATCTGTTAGTGGCCTCCTGGTGACCCCTTTCCCAGCAGCCCCGACAGAGGACAGCACGCCAGTGGGAGGGAAATGGTCTCACCAAGGTCATGGTGTCTATAGGGTTTGAGAGGCAAAGCCAAATAGCCTTTGTAAAGACTTTTTTCTTTTGTTGTGTTTGTATTTCAGGAAAAATTTTAAGGCGGGCAGACAACAAGCTAGAAGCCAATAAATACATTCTAGAATGTATGAGAAGTTCTTCTCCCTTCATCTGAGCTGAAGCCCAGCTTTTCCTCATTTAAAGGGTTTTGCTCAGCTCTCGTGAGGCAAGAGTGAGCCCACACCAAGCCACCTCCCACATAACACTTCCTCTGGCACTTACCAGAACATGGTTTTGAAAAGCAGTCGTGGACTCTGGAAAAACGTTGCCTGTTTTTCTCAGAAGCCCCTCTTCACTGGAGAGAACCACATCCCTTTCATGGAGCTGAGAGTTGTGGTCACATTGGCGAAGCCCTAGGCAGGCCCTTGCTTTTACCACCAACAAACCCCGGAAACTAAAATAGTCCATGAAGCCAACATCTATTTGCCCAGTAGAATTCCATTCAGTGCACAAAATTGCTTTTAGTCTTGGGAGTGGCGGGGGGGACTGGTGCGGAGGGGTCACACACAGATTATCAGGAAATTCAAATCCTCTCAGAGCAGCAGGCCCACTCCCACCCCGCCCCATCCCCCCCCACATTGGAACTGAGAACACGTTCTAAGGGTGGGCCAGAGCAAGGCCACAGTTTTAGGGGTACCGGTGTGGGGTCTTTATCACATGGCTGACCCACAAACGATAGGTTAAATGTAGAGGGTGGAGGAGGAACTACCTCCTTTCTGAGTTGACAAATAAATTTATGACCTGCCATAGTCAAGAAATGGGATGCTATCTGTTAACCAAATAGACTGTCACTGTTCAAAAACATAGGACTATATTGAATTGAATCTTTATTATTTTAAAAGGCATTAGAAACTGTAGTGCTTTCGATTTCTCATAATAAACCTTATCAAAAAGCGAATAAGAGTTAATTAATAGATCAGAAGATTGGAAGACCTATTTTCCCAGTCTGAGTGCATTATGCTCACCCTGCATTCCAAAAGAAGATTCCTTACCTTCCAGTATCTTCTGTCTTCTCCCTACCATCTTAACCATGGCCAGGATAGAACCAGGGCAAAGTCACACAATTGTTTTTTCTCTCCTTCAAGAAATCCACATTTTAAAAAAATGTACGGAGAACACCTAGACATTATATAATCCTATACTGGGCTTAATGCCAACCTATTTGGTTTACTGCCAAGAAAGGTGTTAACTCTCAAGGGAGATGGAGACACACTTAATTAACACTCCCTCAAGGTGAGCAGAAGTGCTCTCCTAGGCTGGATAGAATCTCATTTTCTTCCCAACATGTGACTTGGGACTGACACTTAAAAATTGTCAAAAGTAATTTGGAAAAGGGAATGTGTCTCTTTAGTTATGTTAATCAGCAGCATGTACTCAGCACACTTTGGTGCAGAACTCTGTCTGCATGAGCTTCTGTGGAAGAAATAACAACTGTGTCTGCCCTCGGTTAGTTGATCAGGTGATGTAGGGAATTAGGACCAGCACAGAGTACACTGTGAAGGGAAGCCCATAAAAAGCAATATTACATTAGGGCAGTAGTCGGCAAACTGCGGCTCGCGAGCCACATGCGGCTCTTTGGCCCCTTGAGTGTGGCTCTTCCTAAGCCTTAGGAGCACCCTAATTAAGTTGATAACAATGTACCTACCTACATAGTTTAAGTTTAAAAAATTTGGCTCTCGAAAGAAATTTCAATCGTTGTACTGTTGATATTTGGCTCTGTTGACTAATGGGTTTGCCAACCACTGCATTAGGGTAATTGTGTGTGTGTATGGAGTCTGAATGTCTAAAGGATGGCCATCTTTTAAATTTTAGTTAAGGATGAGGACACTTTAAAATAGTGTATCGGAAGAAGCGGTGGGTGAGGCTTAACAGCAGAGGGGGGTGAGCAAGTGCATCCTGTACAGGGACTAGCCAGAAAATTTGATCCAGCAAGAACATAAAGAGGTCCAAACTTTCATGGCACAAGAAGCAAGAAAAAAGTACAATATTTTAAGTTATAAATGTACAGTATGCTAGGCATAGCTAGAGAAAAACAAAATAACTCTTTCAAAACCTAGTCCGTATCAAGAACAAGAGAAGCCCGGGTGTTCCTTGCTGTATTATTCATGTTAAAGGCATCTCAGGACAGGGTGCCTCACGCCTGGCGGCATATTTTGAAGCCTTCACTCTTATTTCACTTTGAAGGGCTATTGGTTTTGGCCAGATAGTAAAATCAGACACTTTCAATTAGTGAAAAGTCAGCAGCATTTCTGGGGGACTTGGAAATATTACCGTTCTAAAATCCTTCATCCGGCTGTTAAATCGCTAAATCCAGAGTGAGCCAGAATTTTCATTTTCTCAAGATCTACAAAAAGTTGATCTGACATTTGGTTTCTAATCATTTTCATAGCTCCCTCTCACATTATATACCCAGCTTATAGAATTGTATGATTTAAAAGGTCATTTTAAGGGTCATTTAGTCTAGTTCTCTCATTTTAAAAGAGTACCAAAGTGGGGCCTCACAGGAGCTCTGTGACTTGCCACGGGCATGAACAAATTAGTAAACTGTATTCTTTCCGAGGCATTGAGGCCTATAATTCTCTTTCCTGGGTCTTTTCCCTCACCCCAATAAAATCTAGGAAGGAAAATGCTTGCGAACAGTAAAAAATTGCCTTCACCACAATAAAGAGGTGAATCGTGTACCAAAATTTCTCTCCCACCCATCCTTTTTTATGCACTTCACATTAAAACATCCTTTTTTAAAAAAAATTCTGTGAAGAAAAAAACAACCTTTAAGGGTCAAAGTGTCTTAATTCAGTCAATGTGGAAAAAGGGAAGTAAAAAAGAGCTCTCCAAGGATAATCACAATGAGAACAAAAGCTATTCCAAATTATGCAATACATTATAATTATGCTAACAAATTGCTCTTCAGCTGGAGGTGTCAATGGAAAGCGTTACAGTTTTTAAATAGTTCTGTTCTTGATGGGAATGCACGAGCATTGGAGGTGCTCGTGTGTGTGCGTTTATATTTAGACAAATCATGGGGCTGTAAGCATCCATCCAGACCTCTGGATCCTTTCCCCTGCAATACGAAATTAATGGATAATAATAAGAAGAAAAAAGAACTGTCTTGATGTGCATGCAGGCATTGCCCTGATGGTGTGATCCTTGAGGGGAAAAAAACAGTAGCTCTAAATTCTTGCCCTATGCTGTTTGTCCACCTGCAGATGAAGCCGATGGAGGAACAAGCAGTTGAGTATGTTCCAAAAGTGAGTGGAAAACAATGCTAGAAGCAAAAAAAAAATAAATTATGAGAAAGTGCAACGTATTGATGTTATCTAAGTAGCTCTCTGAGCAGAGCATTTTTGGAAATACAACAAAGCAGACTTTTCTTAACTAAAGAATTGAGGAAGTCAATGGCTTTAGCTATTAGTTCTAATAAGAGTCAAGATTTACAAAAAATATTACTTTTAAGGGTTGTTCTGAGTTTTAAATTCCTACTTTTGGGTCTCTCATTTTTTTTCTTTCTTCCTTCAAACTTTGACTGACTCAACTGTTTGTTGTTGTTAATGTTTTTGTGCTTATGTATCAATGGTTCCCAACCTAGCTTCACATTAAAATCCCCTAAGAATCCCCCGCCCCCCGCACTCCAGTTAAGACCAATTATATCAGCATCTCTAAGTCTGGGCATCAGTATTTAGGAAAGTTCCCTTGATGTGTCTATGTGTAGCCATGAGTGAGAACTCCTGTTGGTGTAGACAGTATAACAAGATCATTCTGTAGAAACTTCAGTTAAAATCAGTTTTGCTTATTAAGTTAGTCCAAAGATCTGTGTGTGTAAACAGGCCTCTTGTGGAACATGACACCAATGTGCCTATTGTAAGACCTGTAGATATCATTGGATGACACTAGGGTTTATAGAAAACTCCAGAGTTTAGTTACTTCAAGTCTGGGACCATTTCCTGATATGGACAATGCACTCTGGTTTGTGCTACATTTCTACCTCATTATATGGTTTTGTAAGACAGTTGCTTGTCAAAATCTTTTTCCAAACTGACCACAAGCTCTTCCCACTCACAATGGCCCTGGAACTCCTTTTGCACAGTAGGCCTGCTCTAGCCAGGTGTATCTATAAGAGACATAATGCAGCCCTTCCCAGAGCCCAGGTTTTAGAAGTAGATTGGCAACACTTAGCTTCAAGAAAGAGGGGCATAAGCTCATGTGATATAAGTTGCTGCTTTCAGTAGCATTTGTCTCCCCACCATGACTTTGTAAACTGAGTCTGTACTGAGTGTGGGATGGGAAACTCTGAGCTCAGGTGGGGACAGAGGGCAAGGAGGACAGTGCTGAGGGCTAGGGGCAGCAGCATGCAATGGTCACCCGTGAATTACATTCTATGTGTGAGTGACCATGGAAACCTGGGCTTTAAGTATTTGTACTAGAATCTTTCTTTGGAATATTATGTATATTCTACACATACATATACCAATAATATAAGGTGTCCCAAAAATGTATACATATACTTTATATAATTATAAAGTCAGTGTTTATTAAAGTAATTTAATTTTCAAAATTTCAGTCATTATCTGTGACTTCATTGTATAATAAAGAGCTCAGGTGGGTCTGCCTTCAATCATCATACCATGTGGGAAAGCCCTTAGCCAGGGGCTAGTGCTGAAATTCAGGCCTAGAACATTACTTACAAGTAGACTGCCCAGAAAGTGCTATTTATGAATTGCCCTCTTGGGGAGGAAAGTTAAACAAAATGCAGTTTTTAAAAAATTTCATCAGGTGAGATATTCTGTACTCCAGAAGGAATGGAAAGAAGAGGGAAGACTGACAGAGTACAAGAATAGAACATTCTAATTAAAACTATAAAGTGAGAAATTTTCAGGGGAGTACCCTCCCTTGAAAAGATATTTAAATTGGAAAATTCAGAGAGAAATGACAATAGATGTTGGTGTAGGGTCCTCATGAACAAACTGTGGTTTGTTTGCATATATCACACTAAAACACTGGCCACTCAAATAATCTTTGGACCATGATTTCCCCTTGATCCAAGCCTTATGAAAAGGATGACACAAATAAAGGAAGAAAGAGCCTATGCATATTATCAATCCATCAGCAGAGACAAAAAACTGGTCATCTTGACTTTCAAATGTTATTAACAACTTGAAAAAGTGAAGAGAAGCACATGAAGCAGAACAAGTCAAGCCAATAAATAATAAGTGCTTTGAAATATAGATAGGACCACACTCTCTGATAGGGTGTGGATATACCGGAAAGAAGGGTGACACTGGGACCTTCACCTGGAGTCTATGTCAGAATTTGTGTCCTGAGGAAAGAGTGGAATTATTACAAAGAGAAAGAGTTGACAGTGGCTGATCTGTTTTTTCAATAATTGTGACAACTGGATTTATCTCCCCTTACATGCATTGATTTATCTATTAGTTAGTAAAAACTCAGAAAGCTCCTATATATCCAAAATAGATGACATAGCTCCCCAAAATTGGACAAATGACATGAAAATGTCCTACAAGAAAACAGCAGGGCTGACTTTGCTACCTCTCCTGGTAAAAGCTCTCCATCAGCTTCAATGCGAGGTCAATGAGAGGGTGAATTTTTCAGATCTGTCAGGGTGTCAACACATTTTTGAAATTAATAAAAAAGAAAAAGCATTTAAAATATAGATTCACATCCACTGTTATCAACAAGGAGCCATGTCCCTAAGTGAATATTTTCCTTTGAGATATAAGCTAATAATAACATGAAGACATGACAATTAGTATATTTTAAAATATTATTTAATTTTTACCTCATCTTTTAAATTTCTCTTATTTCTGTATAATGTTGTAGAGCAGTTATATGTATATATTTTAAAGAATCAATAAATACATGTTCTGGGGGATGTGCTAGAAAATGCTCTGCTGGGACGGGTATGTAATCAGAGAAGCAGAGATCACTGGTTTACTTATGAAGTAGCAGAAATTCAGAGAAAGAAAAGTCAGTAGGAGCTGAGGTCAGGAGAGTGTCATAGAATTTGGATTTGGAGGATGAGGATGCATAGAGAAGGCATATCCAGGTGCAAGAAAAAGTTTCAGCAAAGGCATAAATGAAATAATGTTAGATAGCAGATATGTCTGATCTGAGAACTGGTTGTAAGGATGAATAAAGGCATAACAGTTCAGTTTGGGGCATACCTGCCTCCTAATAACAGGAAGACACAAAGTCTGATAGACTTCTCTACCAGTCTTACCCTCACTCTTTCCCTCAACTCTGTCTTTCCATACCTTAGCTATCTTCTCTGTAGATGGCCCCATACATATCTCTATCTCCATGCTGACTTTTCCAGGTACCAGTTGGTTATCTCCTCAAATTTCTAGGACTTATCAGATTTCACAAGTTCAAGAAACTGTATTAGACTGAAAGAACCTCATCACCAGTCTCCATCTTCAAATGGCCTACCACTCTGCATTTCAGTCAAGTAGAAGGATCAGTTTAATGCATGTATATTTATTGTTCCAAAACCTACATTTTACATCTGTTTAAAAAAAACTAAAAGCAGCTACTCATTCAACAAATATTGATTAAGCACCTACCATGTGCCAGATACTGATAACAGCACCCAGGATACATCCATGGAAAAAACACACACAATGATCTCTGACGTAGAGAAGCAAGGACATCTATATTTAAGAAAATAAACAACTTATCCTACAGGTAAAGTGAAATGTCAAGTCCACCAATTAACTGATCTTAGAGAAAGAGTTGCCTGAGCTATTTAGCAGCAGCATCTTTCACTTTACAGGGCAGTATGCTGTTTTTGAAGTCAAGTCAATCTGGCTTCAAATATCAACTTCCTCACCAATAAGCTAATCGAAAGTCTCTTTTCTCCTCAGCAAAGTGGGCATTAAAAATACAAAATTGGGATGTTGCAGGTTTCTATAAAATGCAATGTCGGCCTTACTGAGAGGTGGTATGTGTGTGTTTATAGCATATAAATACATTAAATTGAAAGGATGATTTGGGATGAGAAGGGTTTAGGGAAGAATCCCTCCCAAATCAATGCTGCCTCCTTTATGGAAGCTTCTCAACCTTTCAGTCAGAATTCATTTTTCCTGGACCCTCAGTTTAATTTCTAGACCACAGTGGTTTTTACTGTGGTGATTTTTTTTTTGGAGGGAGGGGTTGGTTTAAATGAAAAACATTTATTTTCTCATAGTTCTGGAGGGTAGAAGTGAAAGTTCAAAGCAGATTTGGTTCCTTGTGAGCCTTTCTCTTTGGCTTGTAGATGGCTGCTGTCTTGTCGCCTCTTCACCTGGTCTTTTCTCTTTGATCTTTTTTGTGTCCAAATTTTCTTATAAGGATATCAGTCAAATTAGATTAGGGCCCACCATACCCTTATTTTAACTTAATCATTTTAAAGGGTCCATCTCCAAATATAGGCACATTGTGAGGTGCTAGGAGTTAGGGTTTCAATGTATAAATTTTGGGGAGATATAGTTCAACCCATAACACTTACCAACAACTTGAAATAATTAGCAGTTTCCATTTGCATTTTCCTGCTGTGGTGATTTTCGTATCTCCCTCTCTACACTACTTGAAGGCTGTGTCTTCTCATTCTTCATGGCCTTTTCAGCATTCATTATGGTGCCAACCACAAATATAGGCCTCAGTGAATTCAGTAGCAATTGAGTGCATCAGGAAAACATCTGTTTATTTGTCTCAGCAAGACATTCTATATGACTGGAGGAGAGACTTTGGGATAGATTCTGCATTAGCCAGCTTGGGCTATCATAACAAAACTAGAGGCCTAGTGCATGAAATTCATACAGGTTAACCTGCCTCGCAGCCTCCCCGCCTCCTCCTTCCCTCACTCCCTCAGCACCGCACAGCCACTGCTGGTCTCCCGGCATGTTCTGTGCCACCCCCTGGTGGTCAGCACACATCATAGCGAGCGATAGAACTCCTGAGCCAACAATTTGCATATTAGACTTTTATATATATACTAGGGGCCCGGTACACGAAATTCGTGCACTGGGTGTGTGTGTGGTGGGGAGTGTCCCTCAGCCCAGCCTGCCCCCTCTCACATACTGGGAGCCCTCAGGCGTTGACTCCCATCACCCTCCAATCGCAGGATCGGCCCCTTGCCCAGGCCTGACGCCTCTGACAGAGGCGTCAGGCCTGGGCAGGGGACCCTCATTTCCCCCCATCACTGGTTCTGCCCCCAGCCCAGGCCTGATGCCCCGGCCAGAGGCGTAGACCCCCATCACCCTCCAATCGCCTGATCGGACCCTTGCCCAGGCCTGACGCCTCCGCCAGAGGTGTCAGGCTTGGACAGGGGACCCCCATCTCCCCCTGATCACTGGCTCTGGCCCCCGCCCAGGCCTGAGGCCTCTGGCCCAGGAATCATGCCTGGGCAGGGGACCCCCATCTCCCTCTGATCGCTTGCTCCACCCCCCGCCCAAGCCTGATGCCTCTGACCCAGGCTTCAGGCCTGGGCAAGGGGACCATCATATCCCCCCAATCCCCGGCTCCGCCCCCCACCCAGGCCTGATGCCTCGGCCAGAGGAATTGACCCTCATCACCCTCCGATCACCAATCACCGGATCGGCCCCTTGACCAGGCCTGAGGCCTCCGGCAGAGGTGTCAGGTCTAGGCAGGGGACCCCCAGCTCCCCGCGTTTGCAGGCTCTGCCCCTGCCCAGGCCTAACACCACTGGCTGAGGCATCCAGCCCGGGCAGCGGGGACCCGCAGCTGCAGCGGCCCCGCGATCGTGGGCTTCGCTTTAGGCCCAGGCAAGGGACCCCTAGCTCCCGGGACTGCCAGCTTTGACCGTGCCCAGCTCCCATCGCTGGCTCCACCCCTACTTCCTGCTATCACTGGCCAGGGTGGCAAAGGCACCTGATTCTCCGATCATGGCTGGGGGGCCCCCCAGCTCTTAGCTCCCCTCTGCGTTTCCGATCACTGTCAGTGGCAGGGGGCTTCTTCCTGCTTTCCCTTTCGCCTCCCTGCATTGTGCCTACATATGCAAATTAACCGCCATCTTGTTGGCAGTTAACTGCCAATCTTAGTTGGCAGTTAATTTGCATATAGCCCTGATTAGCCAATGAAAAAGGTATCGTCGTACGCCAATTACCATTTTTCTCTTTTATTAGATAGGACTAGAGGCCCGGTGCACAAAAATTTGTGCACTCGGCGGGGAGGGGGGTCCCTCAGCCCGGCCTGTGCCCTCTCGCAGTCTGGGACCCCTTGGGAGATAACCACCTGCTGGCTTAGGCCTTTTCCCGGGTGGCAGAGGGCAGGCCCAATCCCTAGGTGCAGCTCCTGGTCGGGCTCAGAGCAGGGCCGATTGGGGAGTTGGGGCGCCACCCCCTGTCATGCACAGAGCAGGGCCAATCAGGGGGTTGGGGCACTGCCCCCTATCACTCACAGAGCAGGGCCCATCAGGGGGTTGGGGCACTGCCCCCTATCACTCACAGAGCAGGGCCCATCAGGGGGGTTGGGGCTCTGTACCCTGTCACGCACAGAGCAGTGCCCATCAGGGGGTTGGGGCGCTGCCCCCTGTCATGCACAGAGCAGGGCCCATCGGGGGTTGGGGCACCACCCTCTATCACCCACAGAGCAGGGCCGATCAGGGGGTTGGGGCGCCGCAACTCTCACACTCAGGGCAGGGCCGATGGGGAGGTTATGGCTCTACCCAGCCGTGGGCAAACTACAGCCCGCGGGCTGGATCCGGCCCGTTTGAAATGAATAAAACTAAAAAGAAAAAAGACCGTACCCTTTTATGTAATGATGTTTACTTTGAATTTATATTAGTTCACAAACACTCCATCCATGCTTTTGTTTCAGCCCTCCGGTCCAGTTTAAGAGCCCATTGTGGCCCTCGAGTCAAAAAGTTTGCCTACTCTACCCTGTCACACACAGATCAGGGCCGATCAGGGGGTTGGGGCACCGCACCCTGTCACACACAGAGCCACAGTGCAATCAGGGGGTTGGGGAGCTCCCCCCTATCAGGCACAGAGCAGGGCTGATCAGGGGGTTGGGGCGCCTTCCCCTGTCACAAACAGAGCAGGGTGGATAGGGAGGTTGTGGCACCACCCCCTGTCACACACAGAGCCGCAGGGCAATCAGGGGGTTTGGGCGCTGGCCCCTGTCACGCTGATCCCAGTGCTGGGAGGCATATCACCCTTTTACTATATAGGGTAGAGGCCTGGTGCATGGGTGGGTGCCGGCTGGTTTGCCCTGAAGGGTGTCCTGGATCAGGGTGGGGGTCCCCACTGGGGTGCCTGGTCAGCCTGGGTGAGGGGATGATGGCTGTTTGCAGCTGGTCACACATCTTTCAGGGTGGGGGTACCCACTGGGGTGCCTGATCAGCCTGGGTAAGGGGATGATGGCTGTTTGTAGCTGGTCACACACCCTTCAGGGTGGGGGTCCCCACTGGGGTGCCTGGCCAGTCTGGGTGAGGGGCTGAGGGCTGTTTTCAGGCTGGGGGTGACTGAAGCTCCCAACCGCTCCTTTTTTTCTTTTCTTTTTTTAATTCTGGGCCAGCTTTAGCTTTGAGGCTTGGCTCCAGCTCTTAGGCCTCCGCTGCTGAAAGTAGGTTTCTGGCCTTTGCTTACAATGTTTCGACCCTGCTGGCTGAAGCCCGGTGACTAAAGCAGATTTCTGGGGTTTTGTTTAGCTTCTATATTTGTTACATAGTTGCTTAGAGTTGCAGCTCAGAGGCCTGCAGCAGCTGGTGGGGAACGTTGGAGTCCTCTGTCACTGAAGCAAGCAAACCTCATGTTAGTTTCAAGCTGCCTGGCTGCCCGCTGCCATCTTGGCTGGCAGTTAATTTGCATATTGCCCTCATTAGCCGATGGGAAGGGTAGCGGTCGTATGCCAATTACCATGTTTCTCTTTTATTAGATAGGATATGTCAGAGACTTAATATGGCCTCTCCTCTGTGCATGTGCAGAGAGCGCGCTTTCTCTTATAAGAACACCAGTCCCACAGGGTTAGGGCTCATCCCTTGTGATCTTATTTGACCTTAAATATCTCCTTAAAAGTCCTGTCTCTAAACTCAAACACATTGGAATTAGGGCTTCAAAATATTAATCTGGGAGGGAGGGACACAATTCAGTCCATCATAAGTCTCTTGCTTTATATTTGTCTACAAAGAAAAATGTTAATTATAGAAGGAGATTTGTGGTCCCTGCTCTCATGAAATTCACATCTATCTTTATCTAGCAAGACTTGAAGACAGAACTAGAAATGAAGAGAAAGGCAGAAAATGATTAGGAGCCCCTGATTCCACCAATCTGCAAATTGTGTCACCAGGATAGAAAAAACATTAATCAGGGAATTAGAAATCCAGTGCTCAATGCCAACCAGACCATTGACTTACAATATGCTCATCTCATGCAATGCATCTAACTTCTCCACTTAATTCTCTATTCTGTAAAATGAGGTTAAGACTTCCTGCTACAAAAATGATGATTCTGTGATTCAAAAATTAACAAGACAACATTTTCCATTTTAAATAATCTCCTTTTCCCCAGTGACGTCTTCACACTCACAGCTTTTGAAAATGTATTTGGTCGTGGTTATTTTTACATTGTTTAGTGTTTGGAATGAATTGGTTCCCCAAACACAGGCAATCCTTTTTTAGTTACTTTCTCTCCTTTACAATGCCTGATATCTCAGTAGAAGTTCTTGCTCTTGTCCCAGACCAACTGGGAAACTGCATGCCTGATTTTTTGCCAGAAGAAGAAAACAACACTGCTTCTCCTATTTGAACCACATCTACCTGAAAATCTGTCTTTCTGGGCCTACCACTCCACAAAGGCACAAATTCACAAGCAGCATTTCCTTACCAATTTTGAGTTAACTTCACAATTTGCAACCAAGGTCAAAAAGACAGGGAAATAGTCAAAAGTCCTGTTCACCAAGTTGTCCACCTCTCAGCTTGCTTTTTGGGTACATTGTAAAATTGTACTTCCTGGTCACTTTGGGTTGGATGTGGCCACCAATGATGGAAGTGACTTATGTCACTTCTGGTTCCATCGCGTAGTTGTGAGACCACCCAGAACAGTCTTCCTCTCTACTTTGGTGACTAGCCATGTTTCAGATAGTAACTGCTCTGTCAGATTGGATCAGGAGCAAGGACGGGGAGCAGACACCCTCTACACCAATCCAAGTTGGACGTGTAACATGGCCTGGTTGGCATTAGCTCTGGATTCTTAATTCCCTGATTATTATTATTAGTTTTTAACCTGGTGACACAGTTTGCATATTGGGGGATTCAGGGGCTCCTCATTATTTTCTTCCTCTTCCTTTCTAGCTCTCTTTTCAGATCCTGATAAAGATAGATGTGAGTGTCATGAGGTCAGGGACCACAAATCTCTTTCTTTAATTAGCATTTCCCTTAAGGTTCTTTATTATTGAAGCAAAACCTAGTCGATCCTGACTGCTAAAGACAGCAACTATCATTTCTTACCCCTTCCCACATTCTTATAATCTCCTGAAGGACACAGTCCTTCTATCAAGGACACTGTAGTCCCACACATGTGGTTGTTTAAGCATCCACCCGGTGCATCAATTTTACAACAGAGAATAGACTCTTAAATCACTTAAAACACACGTGTTTATATAACTCAGTTATCTGGACTCAAATTAAAGTGCAAAAGGTTCCATCATTTGAGATCCCAAGTTCTGACCTGCTCTGTCTGACATGGTAGTCTAGTTCACATGTGCTACTGAGCATTGAATTGTATGTTGTCAGTGCAACAGAGGAACCAAGTTTTTAATTTTATCTAATTTTTATTACTTCAACATTAAAATTAATTTAAAATATCTCAAATGTTACTTATGTTAAATGTGTGGAAATGGTAATATTTGGATATATTGCACTAAGTAAAATCCTATCTAATAAAGAGGGAATATGCTAATAGACCCTCACACCATCACAAAGATGGCGCCCACAGCCAATAAGGAGAGAATATGCTAATTGAGTGCCACACCCTCAAAGATGGTGGTGCCCACAGCCACAAGATGGCAGCACCCAGTCCCCTCAGTCCCACCTGCCTCCAGAGTCCCCCAGTCCCCTGAGCCCCCCAGCCACCCAGGGCTGGCCGAGGCTTGTGCTGCCAGCAGTGGCAGCAACAGAGGGTATGTTGGGGGCATCTCCTTCCCCTGATCACCAGGTCTCCTCACACCCCTGAGAGCTCCCAGACTGTGAGAGGGGGCAGGCCGGGCTGAGGGACCTCCCCCTCCAGTGCATGCATTTTCATGCACTGGGCCTCTAGTATATTAATAAAATAATTGAACCTATTTCTTCATACCTTTTTAAATGTGGCTACTAGAAAATTTAAACATATAGCTGGCTCACATTATATTTCTATTGAACAGAGTTGGTGTGGAACCTAATCCTCAGGTTGCAATTCTTTATTCAAATCCACCTTCTATCATCCAGTCCCATGTAAAATTATGCTGTCACCCCACCACCACCACCACTACCACCACCCCTTCAGTTTCTAGAGGAGTAAGGTTTACCTCTGTGGTCCTGGAAGTCCCCACCTGCCTAGGGGTTGAAAGAAGTGTTTCCCTGCTTCACTAGGTCCTAATTCCCTGAGAATCCATGGTGTGATTCTCTCCTCTGCATCCCCATCTCTCAGTCCTGCCCCAGCGCTGCCTCCTTGGAGTGCTGCATGGTGGTTTCCTGTTTCTCTGTGTCCTTTTCTCAGAACTACCCCAGATATTACCCTCCTTAGACATTGTTCCCATTTGCATGTTGACTCTGTGGCTCTGAGACATCACCTAATCTCCTTAAACAAGGAAGTTATGAAAGACACCTATAATCCTGGGCTTCTTGTCTGATGTGGGGAAAGAGTGCCTGTCAGCTCACCATTGCGTTGTAGGAAAGGGGAGAATTTATTCTTACCTTCTTAGGAAGAGATTTGACTCAACCTAAGTTAGATGAGTCTCCGAAAATACACTTCCCCTGTTGGAATGGCTCATTAGAGTTAAAGACCTCTGTTGGTCCACCTTGACGTTCAGCGACATCATTTCAGCATCTGTCCATAGTTTTCTCCCGAAGCTCTTACAGTCTCTTGCTTTTGATAATGAAAGTCTTTAAAGAATCTTGGATGGTTTAAATCCAGGTCATTCGAACAAGCTTATAGAATCTACCAGAGCCTGGGAGTTGCTCGCACAATGAAGGCTTGGACTCCTTCAATTTCCTTTCTTTGCATCAGATATTTATCTGGCCTTTGGTACTCATTCCCCTTCCGAGCTGCTCATCTAAATGTCAGATAGCTGACCCAGTGCCACATTCTTCAAAGACAGGTAAAAAGTCCCCCCACGTGGCCTATCACCAACCAAAGGCCCACTGAAGCTGGTTATCATTTTCGGAGTCTGCAAAGATCAAACAATTCTTCTACACTTGCTCAGACAGCCACAGAAAAACTCCACCTCCCTCCCCAACCTAACTTCCTGACCCAAAACCCAGAGTCTAATTACCGAGCCAATAGCTTTAAATTTGAGGTTTTGACAGCTACAGAAAGCCAGGCTGCAAGAAAGTGGCTTCCAGACAAGAGTAGGGGGAGGATGCAAGAGAAGTCCTGCAGGTTTACTTACTTTTAATCTGCCAGTTCTTCTCATCTACATGCTTCTTTGCATATATTTTCAGTTTGAGTACCTTCTTCTTCCAACCCTTGAATTTGATTAGTGTCAGGGATTAAATTAGGATGCTATCTATTTGATGATCAGCAGGGCAAGACCTGAATGCACTTTGCACGGTCCCTGTCCCAAAATGGGGGTCCCAGAATACAAGGCTGACACTGGGCAGAGATTCAGATCAAATAGGTTGCACTGGACTTTGGGCCAAATACAGTGTTGAGTGTGAATAAATAAGTGAATGAAATGGATGAATATTTTCATGTTGAGAGATATCACCATGCTTCTGACCTAAGCTAAGTGATCTGAGCTCACAGTACTTAAACCACAAGGCTCAGAGGCTAGAGCTACCCAGCATGACATGGATTGATGGGCTAGAGCAGCCGTGGGCAAACTACGGCCCGCGGGCCGGATCCGGCCAGTTTGAAATGAATAAAACTAAAAAAAAAAAAAAAGACCGTACTCTTTTATGTAATGATGTTTACTTTGAATTTATATTAGTTCACACAAACACTCCATCCATGCTTTTGTTCCGGCCCTCCGGTCCAGTTTAAGAACCCATTGTGGCCCTCGAGTCAAAAAGTTTGCCCACCCCTGGGACTGACTGGGCCTTGATCATTGCATGGAAGTTTCACTCAAATCAAAGTTCCTTTGCTTTTCTGCAGGGAAGTGTAGGAACAAAGTTTACTTAACTGTGAGATTCTTATACATATTTTAAGTGCATTTAGAGGTGTAGACTACTGTTTTTGCATATGCAAATAGGTAGCCACTTCTATAATAAGATTTTAGACTCCATAGTATACCCTCTACTCACACTATTTCTTATTCATGAATCGCTGGTGCCTGAAATGCCCACTAAGTAATTTGGCTTAAGGGGAAGAATATCCCTGGAAAGGATGATACATTAAAGCTCATTAATTATCTATAGTACAAATGATTCTACAGTATTTTCTCTACCTTCGTGTAAATGCATTTTCTCAAACCCTTTCTTAAAGCTATTTTGAGAGAAGAAAGAAGAGAGTTGTAAGGTGCCCAGGAAGTATTTGAGAGATAGAAAATGGTGCCTCAAGTTCCCCTAGCACCTCTGCACTGGGCCAGCTCCACGTGGAGATGGAAATTGGAGAGGCAGGAACCCCCAGTTCTGTTTTCTCTTTCCTGCTCAGTTGCCCTTCACTTCAGTTTGCTTGTTGCTGGAATGTAGAGGCCAGACCAGGAAAGGTTATCTTTGTCACCTGGAGGGGAAGGAGGTGTGGTTGTAGTTTAACTTCAGCTTCCTTTGCTTCTTGGGTGCAGCTCTCACAAGTACTAACTTGCTCTGCTTGTGGGAGCATTGTAGTTTGCTACCTGTGCCCATGTACTTTGGCAAAGAGAGGAAAAAAACAATCCCTTTGAAGCAAAGGTGGGTGAAAGAGAAAGCCACATTAAACAACCAGCCAATGTTAAATTTGGGCTTGGACCTATTTGTAAGAGGTTTAAAAATACCCTAGGCCATTTTTTGCTTTTGCACTTTTTTATTTAGTAGCTTGTCCCATTTCCAAGCAGCCCGGTGTGAAGGCATTTCCTTTGACCCTCTTACACCTGCTGAGAGCTTTAATATCAGTTATCTAAAGGCTCAGGTTCTAGAAACTCCTATTAGAAACTTGAAGACTCTGGGACCCAAGATCTGAATTCAAACATAACAAACAATAGTGAAGAACTATTCATCCTACCCCACCCACCAACACACACCCCAATTAAACCAACCTAAACCCACACTTGAGGGGTGTGTCCCCCAAGGTGCTTACTGAAAGATAAGTTGATCTAATTGTTGAGCAAATTGTGGAGTGCACTTGTTTGAGGTGGGGTGGGGGAGTGTCTTGATTTGCCTCTGATAGTTGAGCAAGCCATGGAGTCATGGAGCTCTTTATAGGAAAGAAAATCTTTCTGTGTCCTATAGGAACAAGTTCTCAAATACTGTGCCCAAAATGAAATACAAATGGGAACAGACATCCGCAAAGAGTGAGTTAAATATAATATGATGTAACCATAAATGGAAAACTGAACAGTTGCAAAAAGAAAAAAAAGAGGAAGCTCTCTGGGCATTGATATGGAACAATCATCAAGAGATATTATTATGTGATAAAAAGCAAGGTATAAAACAATGTGGATAGTCTTCTACTATAAAAATGTCTCCTCCTTCTTGTATACTCACAGATGGATGATCTGGGATCCAGAAGAGAAGATGTGTTCTGTCCTGTCTCCCAGAGCTCCAGACTGTTTGGGTCATGGACTCCCTCAGGGACCCATCCATTGAGTGCTTACTATGTGCCAGGCACAGTGTCAAACAAGTAAAATCTAGATATACTCAACACTACAAAGACTAACACAACAAACACTCAGGTACAACAGTCATTGTCCCTCTTATTTCATCTATAACCCCCCGCCCCAAACATACATATACCTAGGATTATTCTACAGGAAATAACAGATATCATATCATTTCATCCATAAGGATTTTAGTATAAACTTATAAAATATAAGGACTACGTTTTTAAACCTAACCATAATATCACACCACTTCAAATTAAAAATAATTCTTTAAAATCTTCAGATATCCAGACATGTTCACTCTCATAGGATGACTAAGGACATCTGAACACTAACTGGATTTGCACATAATTTTTAATTTTAGGGTCTATCTGTATCAGGATCTAAACAGGGGACGTTGGCATTTGGTTGATATTGACCTTAAGTCTATTTTGGTTTTTCTTTTTTTGAAATATATTTGTTGAATAAACTGGGTTGTTTGACCTGTATTGATTCTCACCTTCTGGACTTGGCTGATTGCATTCTCACAGTTTTGTTTGGTCTTGTCCATTCAGCTTCCTACGTAAATTGATGTTCGATCTAGAAGCTTGTTTTGATTAAGATTTAATCATTTTTACAAGAATACCTCATAGGTGGTGCTGTGTGCATTCAGCAGGAGGCATATGATATCTGGTTGTCTCTCTTTTGGTGATATTAGCAGCCACTGGTGGTCATTACCTAGATCTATTATTTCAATTAGAAGTTGCAAAATAGTGCTATCCCAATTCTGTCATTCTTCCTTATTAGCTTGGATACTCCTATAGCAGTGGTTCCCAACCTTGGCTGCACATTAGAATCATCTGGGAGTCTTTTTAAAATCCTGATTTCTGGGCCTCATCCTCCGGAAATTCTGTTTCTTTGTTACTAATGTTGTGGCCTCACCCCATAACAAAGAAACAGAATTTTCGGAGGATGAGGCCCAGAAATCAGGATTTTAAAAAGATTCCCGGGTGATTCTAATGTGCAGCCAAGGTTGAGAACCACTGTCCTACAGAGAGAAAAAATTTCTCTTTAACTATTTGGTTACTCTGAGATAGAGTTCTCACATGAAAAGAAGTGTAAATGCTTAATGTTTTCCTGAATTATAAATAATTCAAAATGAGTTGGTCCTCCAGCATCTTCCAAAGATGACCAATTAGTTTTTTAAGTATCTTTATGAATTCATGAGTTTTCACATATCTAATATATTTTAATTCATTGTTTTTACTTTTCTGATGCTCACATGGCTCTATATCTGGCCAATAGGAAGCTCTTCAAATTAGCTTCTGAGTTTTGACACAAGCCCAATAGTCTTCAATAACTTCCTCACATTCTGCCGTGACAAGATATTCAGTTTCCTCTTGACCCTTGTCTGGAACCCCCTCCCTCCCCCCAAACCCTGGTTCCTTTTACTGGAAATGTTATTTATATGCTAGAATCTGGACACAGAGGTGCTTATTGCTAATGGGTTGTCTTTATATGGATAGACTAGAAGAGAAGTATGTTTTAATAACACATCATGGGTTCATACTGATATTTATAATTCTACTTTAGGAATACATGGTTTTGCTTATGTGATTTTGTATTCTTTTTTCTCTTACATGGAAAATCTTAGTTTCTAATTTCTTTAACATAATCATTTATTTGCTTATATATATATATATATATATATATATATATATATATATATATATATATATATATAACCATTTCAGGTAACAATACAAACAGAACCATTATTAAGTTTTTCAATTATTTTTTGTTGTTTGTTTGTAGGGTTTATTTTTTATCTTCATAGTTTACCACACTAGGGCTATAGTCACATGACTTTTAAATCACTTGTTTTTTATTTTTCAGATTACTTCTTTAATTTTTATTTTTTTTATAATTTATAAGACATTTACACTGTTCCATTGTTATACCTGTAAAACAAAATACATTAAGAAAAGTCTAACTTCCATCTCTATCCCTTTATCCTTATTTCTTTAAGTAATTATTTTATTTATTTACTAGAGGTCCGGCGCACAAAATTCATGCGCGAGTATGGTCCTTAGGCCTGTCCTGCAATCAGGGCCATCTTCCCTGGCTGCCCGCAGCTGGCCCCGCTCCCCACTGCCACCCACCCCCAGTTCCCCATTCACCATTGGGTGATCAGAGCCTGCTGGCCAGGGGAAGGAACCAAGAGGTCGGCTGTTCTGCCCTCTCAATGGTTCCGCCCCTGCCACGGGTTGCCCTCTGTGTGGGGGGCAATTGGTGGGGCAGGGGCCTTGGCCTGGTGCCACCCATGTGCCCCCGACCCACCCCCAGTTCCCCATTCACCATCGGGCGATCAGAGCCTGCTGGCTGGGGGAAGGAGCCAAGAGGTGGTCAGTGCGCCTCGTAGTAACTGGTCAAGCCGTTGTTCTGGTTGTTCCCCCGTTAGGGTCAATTTGTATATTGCCCTTTTATTATATAGGACTAGAGGCCCGGTGCACAAAAATTTGTGCACTCAGGAGGGTCCCTCAGCCTGGCCTGTGCCCTCTCGCAGTCTGGGACCCCTTGGGGAATGACCATCTGCTGGCTTAGGCCTGCTCCCCGGGTTTGCCCTGAAGGGTGTCCTGGATCAGGGTTGGGGTCCCACTGGGGTGCCTGGCCAGCCTGGGTGAGGAGCTGAGGGCCGTTTTCAGACTGACCACACTCCCTTCAGGGAGGTGGGTCCTGCTGGAGTGCCTGGCCAGCCTGGGTGAGTGGCTGATGGTTGTTTGCAGGCTGGCCACAGCCCCTTAAGGGTGGGGGTCCCCGCTGGGGTGCCTGGCCAGCATGGGTGAGGGGCTGATGGCTGTTTGCAGGCTGGCCATAGCCCCTTCAGGGTAGGGGTCCCCGCTGGGTGCCTGGCCAGCCCAGGTGAGGGGCTGATGGATGTTTGCAGGCTGTCCATAGCCTCTTCAGAGTGGGGGTCCCTGCTGGGGTGCCTGGCCAGCCCGGGTGAGGGGCTGATGGCTGTTTGCAGGCTGGCCACAACCCCTTCAGGGTGGGGGTCCCCACTGGGGTGCCTGGCCAGCCTGGGTGAGGGGCTGAGGGCCGTTTTCAGGCCAGCTGCACCCCCTTCAGGGTGGAGGGTCCTGCTGGGGTCCCTGGCCAGTCTGGGTGAGGGGCTGATGCCTGTTTGCAGGCTGGCCAAGCCCCCCAGCAGGGACCCTCACCCCATGAGGGTGTGGTCATCCTGAGTGAGAGACTGATGGCTGTTTGCAGGCTGGCCACAGCCCCCAGCTACCCAAGCTCCCAGTGGAGGCTGGCTGGAAGCAGGTATCTGGGATTTATTTAGCTTCTATAATTGAAACTTTGTTGCCTTTTGTGGAGGCCACAGCCAGCCAGAGCAGGCGGGAAGCTTGACTTCCTCCATCGCCAGGGCAACCAAGCCTCCTGCTTGCTCCAGTTCTGTGGCTGCTGGCCGCCATCTTGGTTGGGTTAATTTGCATATAGTTGCTCTGATTGGCTGGTGGGCATGGCTTGGGCATAGGGAAGGTACAGTCAATTAGCATCTTTGTCTTTTATTAGTGTAGGTAGCAGCCCAGTGCATGGGTGAGGGCCAGACGGCCTGCCCTGTTGGGGGCCCCTGATCAGGGTGGGGGTCCCTGCTGAGGTGTGGGGCCAGCCTGGGCCACGGTTGTTCTGGTCTCTGGTCGTTCTGCCGTTTCGGTCATTGGGCTTTTATATAGGAGGCCCGGTGCACAAAAATCTGTGTACTCGGGGGGGGGGGGGTCTCTCAGCCCAGCCTGTGCCGTCTCGCAGTCTGGGACCCCTCGGGGGATGACCACCTACTGGCTTAGGACCACTCCCCGGGGAATTGGGCCTAAGCTGGCAGTCAGACATCACTCTGGCAGCCCGGGAGCCCTCAGGGGATGTCCACTTGCCAGCGGGGAGCAGGCCTAAGCTGTAGTAGGACATCCTTAGCACTGCTGAGGAGGCGGGAGAGGCTCACCACCACCACTGTACTGGCAGCCATCAGCCTGGCTTGTGGCTGAGCAGAGCTCCCCCTGTGGGAGCGCACCGACCACCAGGGGGCAGCTCCTGCATTGAGCGTCTGCCCCCTGGTGGTCAGTGTGTCTCAGTGACCAGTGTTTCCCAGTCGCTCTGCTGTTAGGGTCAATTTGCATATTACCCTTTTATTATATAGGATAGAGGCCTGGTGCATGGGTGGGGGCCGGCTGATTTGCCCTGAAGGGTGTCCCAGATTGGTTGTGGGGTCCTGCTGGGGTGCCTGGCCAGCCTGGGTGAGGGGCTGATGGCTGTTTGCAGCTGGTCACACCCCCTTCAGGGTGAGGGTCTCCACTGGTGTGCCTGGCCAGTCTGGGTGAGGGGCTGAGGACCATTTTCAGGCTGGCCAACCCTTCCCTCCCCCCGCCCCCTGGCAATGGAAGCTCCCAGCCTCTCCTTTCTTTTTTTTTCTTTTTTATTCTGGGATTTATTTACCTTCTATAATTGAAACTTTGTAGCCTTGAGAGGAGCTCAGAGCCGGCCAGAGCGGGTGGGGCGGGGTGGAAGCTTGGCTTCCTCCATTGCCAGGGGCAACCCACTCCTGCTAGCTCCAGCTCTGTGGCTACAGCCTTCTGAAAGCAGGTATCTGGGGTTTATTTACCTTCTATAATTTAAACTTTGTTGCTTTGAGTTGAGCTCAAAGCCAGGCGGCAGGCGGGAACCTTGGCTTCTTCCATATTGGGGCAACCAAGCCCCCTGCTTGCTCCAGCTCCGTGGCTGCTGGCCGCCATCTTGGTTGGGTTAATTTGTGTGGCTTAAGGTGTAGTGAAGGTACGGTCAATTTGCATGTTTGTCTTTTATCAGTGTAGATTATGGTTTATTAAATATTAGCAACTACACACAGAGATACTCATATCCCTCTTCTAACATTAGACAAATGTTAGAATACTATGTATACATCTCTACCTTTATTTTTTTTTACTAAACATCTTATTGAGTTAATCACTCCATGCCTACATTTAGAGATAGCCCATTTCCTGTTTATAGCTGCATAGTCTTTTATTGGGAGGATGTTCCATAGTTTATTTTAAAAGTTTCCAATCTTATCCTATTAGAATAGCAAATAAACAATACAATAAATAATTCTCTAGTTTATAATAATGTATAAAAGTCCTTCCTTTTTTTTTTTTTTTACTTTTACATCATATTTTATGGATAGAGTCCTAAAGGTTGAAATGCTAGATCAAAGTTATGCCAAATTCCTAGCCATCAGGTTTGTACTATTTCACATTCCCACTAGCAATGTATGTGACTATTTCTCCACAGTCTTACCAACAAAATATGTTATTCTTCTAGATATTTGTTAATTTGATAGGTGAAAAAAAACTTATGTCAGTGAACCTTTCCTGTGTATTTCTGCTATTATAAGTAAGGTTGAGCATTTTTTCATATGCTTAACAGCCATTTCCCTTTTTTTTCCTGTGAACTGTCTGCTCATATTTCCAGCCCACTTTTTCATAGATGTGTTGGTCTAGGGCAGTGATGGCGAACCTTTTGAGCTCGGCGTGTCAGCATTTTGAAAAACCCTAACTTAACTCTGGTGCCGTGTCACATATAGAAATTTTTTGATATTTGTTATCATAGTAAAACAAAGATTTATATTTTTGATAATTATTTTATACATTTAAATGCCATTTAACAAAGAAAAATCAACCCAAAAAAATGAGTTCGCGTGTTACCTCTGGCAAACATGTCATAGGTTCACCATCACTGGTCTAGGTCTTCTATGTTTTTAGACGTGCTTTTATATTATTCTGTGAGCTCTTTGTGATATAAGTTGCAAATATTTTTTTCAGGTTTAATAAAAATTTCAAACATATATTTATATATCCTCAGATAAAAACACTAAAGCACAAAAAAGTTAAGGAAGCTCCCCCCAAAAGTGACACATTGCACTGATAACAAAGTAGAGGTGTACAAGCGGTTAATTGCCAGTGCTATGTCTCTAAACCCTGGTTCTGCATGTTTAACTTCAGATAGCAGCACTTTTACATTCAGATTACCAGAGTCTAGCTCTGCCTGGATAATCCGAAATAGGTCACCTCAATGCGTAGTACCTTGGTTTCCGTTTCTGTAAAACACCTAGCAGAACACACTGTTTTCATTTCTATCAAGTTCATTTACTCAACAAACATTTCTGGATACCTTTCATTTAGAGTGTGGAGGTCAGGCCAGGTCTCTCTGAGAAGGCAATATTTAAACTAAGACCTAAAAAGAGAGGCCAGGCATTGTGAAGATCCAGGGAACAGATTTCTGGGCAAAGGGGACATCAAGTGCTAAGTCGCTCAGAGAGAAAAAGCTTGAAGTGTTTGAGTAACAGCAGGAATCTGAACATAGATGGAGCATCAGGAATGAAGGGACAAGTGTGGTGGATGGTTTGATAGCAGGGGCCAGATTACAAAGGCCCTTCTAGGTTAGGGTTAGGAGTTTGGCTTCTGCTCTTGCCTCTGGATGAGTTTAATTTTTTGTTTGTTTGTCTCCCGCATGAGTTAATTATGCTCACTCTCTCCTTCCCACCTTCTCCAACATGAGCCCTCTCTCTCCTACCATTACTGCCCACCTCTACCTTGGCCTCTGAGCTTTGAAGCAATGTTCTTGTTCTCCTGGTACCACACAGCTCTTTGTCCTGAAGGAGAGGAATTGTGAATGTGACCAGTTAATGCATGCAGGCACTTCAAGAGCTCAGTTACACAAGAGACAATTTACACAGATGGGAAGTACATGTTCGCACACGCTAACACACATACCTGGCCTTGGCCCAAAACAAATCAATAACAATCCCTCATACATTTGCAAGTGGCTTCTTGTGTAAAGTTTATCCAGGTATTTTATAAGTTTCTGGTGGGGGTGTTATTTATTTTTTGCACTCTCTGTAAATTCTTGGAACATTATCACAGACTCAATAAATGTCAGTAGCTGCTTTTCTATTCATTAACTTTCCTTGGAGCTCAGCTATTAAGAAGTCATATTTTAGCTGTCATGCCACTATTGCAGGCAGTGACAAAAGTTAGAGAAGCCAAGGAGACCATTCAGAAAAAAATATGTCCCATGTTTTATCACCCACCCACCAGTCCCTCTCCCCTCCAGCTCCTCACTGTTAACAATAAATGAGTCTCTCCCTACCTTAGGAAAACCTGTAGAATCAGGAAAGGGCAGTGAAGAGCTAAATATATAATTCTCAAGCAAATTATACAGCCTGCAAAGTGTACAAGAGCCCTAGGACAGGATTTCAAATGCTGACTCTTCAAATGGGATATTTGCTTAATTTGGGATATTAAATATTTCTTCTGCTTGAGAAATGTGTTCCCCAATCATGTTTCATCCTTGGCTACAAATGATAGTCCTCTTCTTCTTGGTGACTATTTCTAACTCAGTGGTTTAATTTTCATTTCAGTAGACACTTATTCTCATACACAGTGAAGTATTTGAAAAGAAACCTAAAGTTTAGATGTCTTACTTAAATCCAATTAATATTTAATGTGTGGTGTGTTTTTTTCTTTCAGTAAACTTTTATTAAGCACTTACAAATGCCAGCACCATGCCGAGTGTTTGGGATATGTATCAATCAGATGGACTTGCTTATACTGTGATAACAAACAACCCCGCATCATAGTGATTTAAAACAAAGCTTATTTTGTACTCACGCTGTGGGGCACCATGGGTTGGCTGGGGATCTGTTGTTCACCATCTTCATCATCCTCACTCTGGGTCCTAGGTTGACAGGGCAGTCACTACCTGTCCATTGCCGGTCAGCCAAGGGAACAGCCAGAGCCTGGACTGGAGGGTCTCCCACTGACAATTAGCTTCTCCATACAGGACTGACATACATAACTCATGGTCAGAACTAGTCACATGACTTCAGGGGGTCAAGAAATACAATCCTACCACATGCCCAGAGCAGAGAGGTAGAAATAGTCAGTGACCAGCGTACAAGAGACAATTAAAATGACATGGTTCTTGCTTTTGCTGGAGTGATCAATCCCAGTTGGGGAGACAGAAACATAAACAAATGTTCAAACACTGTATGCTGAGTGCCAGAACTGAAGCCTGCAAAGGTGGCTAAGGAGCATAGAGGGAGGGTGGTGAATCCAAGATCTGAGGTGTAGAAAGTGGCAAAGGCTACCTAGTGAAGGTAACAGTTGAGTGAATAGTGAAATAATGAGTGAATTATAGGTAGGATCTAACAAGTGAAGGGCACAGGGGAGGGGTTAGCCCTCCTGGCAGCTGGATCCATGGCAGAAGCAAGCTCAGTGTGTGAGAAACAAAAAGCAGGGTGTTGGTGCAGCATTGCTGAGGGTGCAATACTAGAGCAGAAGGGACAGAAGATGAGACTGCAGGTACAGGCAGGAGCCAAATCATGCTATTGGGAGGTGGAGCCTTAGCCCAGGAGAAAGGGAGCTACTGAAGTCTTTTAAGCAGGAAAGTATTATGGTCAGTATGTCATCTCTTGAGGCATTCAGTACAGTGTTTTCCCCGTAAATTCTTTGGACATAAAAGAGTAAGATAGTACTTAGAGAAATATTATGAAATCAACCCAAATTAGGACAAAGCCACAAAATGGAAAATTACCATAAAGAGAGAATGCCTCTCAAAGCTTAGCTGACTGGAACCTCTATTAACTGATCTAAAGATATTTGCCAGTGGAGGGAATGGGGAGGTGTAGTTCAGCCTTGAAAGCCTTAAAATGATTTCACAGAGTCAAATATAGACTCTGCTCATCCAGCTGTGTCTAGAGGCAAGAAAAATTCTCAAGTGGACTTTGGAATTTCCAATCTCATTGCCAAGGTCAATCCAGTCCTGAAATGGTTGCCTCGGGTGTTGCCAGAGCCTGATGATATTAAACAGTCATTGTTTAAACAATGCCATTTAGTCTAAGTCGGAGCTCACTAAGCAAACTTCTCCTTGGGATTTCTCTTTCAACATTATATAAGCCTGGGAAGTTGTCCACCAAGCAGGAATATTTAGGTCCCTGTTGCAGTTTCTCACTGTCAGTAGATTTTCTAACAAACCTAAATTTTGAACCTGAAAGATCCAGGTTCATTTCATGGTAGCATCAAGAAGATAATGTCACTCTGTGAAATCTAATAAGGAAAGGCCCATTTTTTTTCCTGATCAACACACTACATTACCCAGTATATATAAGACCTAATGCATCTATGAATATATTTCTTGTTCAATTTTTAAAATATGAACTATTTCAAATATACAAAAGTACAAAAATCATGTAGCAGCTATCCATATACCTGTCACCAGATTTTACCATTTTTATTCTTTGCTATATATTTGTTTTATTTTTTAGAAATAACAGAACTATTGTTCTGTGTTTTCAACCAACATAAATATAGTATAGGCTCAACTGGCCTTTTTTCTTGACATTATCTTCAACAGATGTATCTGTATCAATATATACAAATATAGTTCATTCTTTTTAAAAAAATGTATTTGTATTGATTTCAGAGAGGAAGGGAGAGGGACACATCAATGATGAGAGAGGATCATTGATCAGCTGCCTCCTGCATGCTCCCTACTGGGGATTGAGCCCAAAACCCGGGCATGTGCTCTGACCAGAAATCGAACCATGACCTCCGGGTTCATAGGTCAATGCTCAACCACTGAGCCAAACCAACCTGGCAGCTCATTCATTTTTAATTGCTATATTACAGTGACTCTCAACCCTGACTGTACATTAAAATTTCTTGGAAAACTTAAAAGAACAACAGCAAAAAAAACCTGATCCCTGAGATCCACCCCAAGAAAAGTCAATCCAAGTGGTCAACTTTGGTAAATGTTACAATTGCCCTTAAAATTAATGTACATTTTTTTAATTGATGGAGACAGGGTTTTATAAACATCAATCAGATCTAATCTACTAATTGCATTAATCAAAATTCCCATGACCTTATTTGTTTTTTATCTTCTTGACCTATCAATTTCCAAGCAATATATGTGATAAAATTTTCTACTGTGGTTGCTGACTTATCAGTGTCTCCTTGGAGTTCTTCAATTTGGGGTTTATATACTTTGATACTGTGTTGGAATTTCTTCCTCAAAAATTATTCCCTTTTATTGCTTTTTATTCTAATAATTTTCATTTATATTTTTTGAAATCTGTTTTATTTACATTAAGGCAGTTATCCCAGCTTTCTTTGTGCTGTTATTTTTATACTATCTCTTTATCAACATTTTACTTTACTTAGGTATTTTGAAACTATCATATATCTAGATTATAAGGTTGTGAGATTCTTAAAATACAATCTGAGCCTCTGTATTTGAACTGGTAAATTTAGCCCATTTACATTTATTATTATTATTATTGCTGACATATTTGACTGGATCTATTTCTGTAATTTTCTTTTGTGCTTTCTATTTACCCTTTTTATTCATTGCTGGGGGTTTTTTCTTAAATTTTATTTTATTCATGTTTTCTATTTCTTCTCTTGTTTTCTTCTGGTTTTGGAGTTACTTGTTTCTATATTTTGAGGATTACTCTTAAAATTCTACATACATGATTAATCAAAAAATCTAAGTTTAGCCCTAACTGGTTTGGCTCTGTGGATAGAGCATCGGCCTGCGGACTGAAGGGTCCCCGGTTCGATTCCGGTCAAGGGCATGTACCTTGGTTGCGGGCACATCCCCAGTAGGGAGTGTGCAGGAGGCAGCTGATCGATATATCTCTCTATCGATGTTTCTACCTCTCTATCCCTCTCCCTTTCTCTCTGTAAAAAATCAATAAAATATATTTTTTTTAAAAATCTAAGTTAAATTAATATTTCTAACTTTCTCATACATAATGAGACTAGAACTTTTTAAATTTAGTAAATTCCCTGCCATCTTATGTTATTTTCTTCTACTTTAATTCCACTTTGAAATTATATCCCCACAATAGTGATCATTTTGTTGGTGTTGTTATTGTTTATATTTATGCTTATCAAATTTATGATTAAGTTTCATATTACTTATTATGAATTTGAATTTATGAACCATGTAGGCAATATAAATGTGGATATCAAATCCATGCAAGTCATAGGTTTGTTGGTGTCATATTCTCAGGTGAGAATTCTTTTGTCTACCAAAAGCCAAGTAGAAACAGAGATATTTCCTTTTTCAGTCTTTGATCACTGTGCAGACTTTTTCTCTTACATCCTTTCACCGAGAGGACAGCCTCAGACTGCATTTTTGGCTTTTTCACTCACCACATCATGTAAATTCTAGCGCCTTCTTTTATACACTGTGGTCCTTAAAGACCAAGGCCCTAGTGGCAGGAACCCATATCCCCACACCAAGGGCAGCCAATGTCAGTGTGTAAACTTACTGACCTGGCTTTCAGTTCCCTCTTCATTTCTGGGACCTAGGGATTTCCCTTCTGCCCCCCCCCCCTTATAGGCTCAGCTATAAATTTCAAAGAATTTTCAAACATTTTATTTCGCTTTTCTCAGAACTTATAGTGGGAGAGTTTCAGTTTCTCTGAGTCTATTTTTTTTTTTTTTTGGCCCAAAGCCAAAATTTTCTATAGCTGTGTGTGTATGTTTATATTAATATATACATACTAGGGGCCCGGTGCACGAAATTCGTGCACTGGGTGTGTGTGTGGGGAGGGGAGTGTCCCTCAGCCCAGCCTGCCCCCTCTCACATACTGGGAGCCCTCAGGCGTTGACCCCCATCACCCTCCAATCGCAGGATCGGCCCCTTGCCCAGGCCTGATGCCTCGGCCAGAGGCGTAGACCCCCATCACCCTCCGATCACCTGATCGGCCCCTTGCCCAGGCCTGACGCCTCCGCCAGAGGTGTCAGGCTTGGACAGGGGACCCCCATCTCCCCCCGGTCACTGGCTCTGGCCCCCGCCCAGGCCTGAGGCCTCTGGCCCAGGAATCATGCCTGGGCAGGGGACCCCCATCTCCCTCTGATCGCTTGCTCCACCCCCCGCCCAAGCCTGACGCCTCTGACCCAGGCTTCAGGCCTGGGCAAGGGGACCATCATATCCCCCCAATCCCCGGCTCCGCCCCCCACCCAGGCCTGATGCCTCGGCCAGAGGAGTTGACCCTCATCACCCTCTGATCACCAATCACCGGATCGGCCCCTTGCCCAGGCCTAACGCCTCTGGCTGAGGCGTCCGGCCCAGGCAAGGGACCCCTAGCTCCCGGGACTGCCAGCTTCCACCATGCCCAGCTCCAATCGCTGGCTCCACCCCTACTTCCTGCTATCACTGGCCAGGGCGGAAAAGGCGCCTGATTCTCCGATCATGGCTGGGGGGCAGGGCAAAGGCGGCCCCAGGGCCGCCTTTGCCCTGCCCCCCAGCTCTTAGCTCCCCCCTGGGTTTCCGATCACTGTCAGTGGCAGGGGGCTTCTTCCTGCTTTCCCTTTCGCCTCCCTGCATTGTGCCTACATATGCAAATTAACCGCCATCTTGTTGGCAGTTAACCGCCATCTTATTGGCAGTTAACCGCCATCTTGTTGGCAGTTAACTGCCAATCTTAGTTGGCAGTTAACTGCCAATCATAGTTGGCAGTTAATTTGCATATAGCCCTGATTAGCCAATGAAAAGGGTATCGTCGTACGCCAATTACCATTTTTCTCTTTTATTAGATAGGATAGGTATTGGTATATGTTTTCTATGTACTTTTATCTTATATATTTTCTATGTATTCAATATGTTTATATATGTATGTGTGTGTTTAGAAATAAAAACAAATGAAAATAACATGTATACAACAAATATTCACATTCACAACTACAACAATTGCATATAAACTTCTACAATTATATATAATCAAATTTCTATAAAAAATTCTTTATTATGACATAATGATACAGAATTGCTCATAGTGGCTTCTGCTTCTCAAAACCTTAATTAATAAAAAATTTGTTACTGGGAATGGTTTGGTTGGTTGCTTCTAAATGAGCTGCAGGACTTGGAGAAAGGAAATGGTGAAATCAGGGCTTTAAATTCCAGGCTCAAAATCTGCATAAGGGCCTAAAGCATATGACTTCCTCAGAGAAGCCTTTATCTTCTACAGCAGTGATGGCAAACCTTTTGAGCTTGGCATGTCAGCATTTTGAAAAACCCTAACTTAACTCTGGTGCCGTGTCACATATAGAATTTTTTTGATATTTGCAACCATAGTAAAACAAAGACTTATATTTTTGATATTTATTTTATATATTTAAATGCCATTTAACAAAGAAAAATCAACAACAAAAAATGAGTTCGCGTGTCACCTCTGACAAGCGTGTCATAGGTTCGCCATCACTGTCCTACAGCCTTAGGTCCAAGGTTTCCAAAACCACACTACTCTCGTAGGTGGCTAAATTACAGTGCAAGTTGACTTATAGAGTTTCCCAGGTTAAAATTAGAGTATTAATTGGCACAGTGAAAACCTGAATATTGGAATGAAGATTTATGACCAAATTGCAATGAAGCTGGGTGACTTGAACCCCTAAACTCTACTGAAACTCTTTTGCCAAATAGAAGTATCCCTCCCTCCCTTGTCTAAGGAGGTTAGTCTCCTTTTGCCTGAAGAACCTGTAATTACCTCACCTGAAATATTTTGCCTTGCAAGAAATTGCTAATCTTTCTTTGGACCTAGTCCGCCTATCTTTACTGCTCTTATGAATAGACTCGAGTCCCAGCACACCCAAGAGGGCAAGGTACAAAGTATGACTCATAAGAAGATACAATAAACACTAAAGAATTGAATTACTATGCCAACTTATATCAAAATAATCTAAATCACAACCAATTCTCAGACTTGAACTGGGCATAGTATACATGCCCAGAACGCCTTGAATGAAGAAAGGTCCCCCTGGAGTAAGAACCCTGCTACATAAACAAAAAGTTTATATTGCAAATCTTCCTTCCAACTTTCCCCAAAGGCACCGATGGCCATTTATCAAAGTGACTATGCACTGAAGAAGAAAAAAATAACCAGACTTGGCAGAGATTACTGAGTATTCCTTAATTCCTGAAGATCCAAAGCATTACTGTGCCCACCAGTCAGAGTAGGGTTTTGTGGAGGTTGGGTGATGAAGGATTTTTGGCTCAAATCTGTCTTCTAATAGTCACAGTGGGTACCCTAACCTCCAACAAGATCATCATTGTATGTCACTAAGATTTTGTGGCTTTTTGTTATGCAACATTAATGTGGCAAGAGATAACTGATAGAATTGATTTAAGAAAATTTAAGGGAGGTTAAAATCAAAGGGCCTGAATTTTAGATATGATAAGTGAGATTAGTCCTATCCTATCTAATAAAAGAGAAACATGGTAATTAGCGTACGACCGCTACCCTTCCCATTGGCTAATCAGTGAGATATGCAAATTAACTGCCAGCCAAGATGGCGGCCGGCAGCCAGGCAGCTTGAAACTAACATGAGGCTTGCTTGCTTCAGTGACAGAGGAAGCCAACGTTCCCCACCTGCCTTGCCGGCTTCTGAGCCTACAGTTTGAAACATTTTAACAAATATAGAAGCTAAACAAAACCCCAGAAACCTGCTTTCAGCAAGCCGGGATCTTAGAGCTGGAGTTATACATTGTTTCGATTATAGAACCCAAACAAACCAGATACCTGCTTTCAGCAGCAGAGGCCTCAGAGCTGGAGCCAGAGCTAAAGCTGGCCCAGAATAAAAAGAAAAAAAGGAGCAGTTGGAAGCTTCAGTCACCCACCAGCCTGAAAACAGCCCTCAGCCCATCACCCAGACTAGCCAGGCACCTCAGTGGGGACCCCCACCCTGAAGGGTGTGTGACCAGCTGCAAACAGCCATCATCCCCTCATCCAGGCTGGCCAGGCACCCCCGTGGGGACCCCTACCCTGAAGGGTGTGTGACCAGCTGCAAACAGCCATCATCCCTTCACCCAGGCTGGCCAGGCACCCCAGTGGGGACCCCCACCCTGGTCCAGGACACCCTTCAGGGAAAACCAGCCAGCCCCACCCATGCACCAGGCCTCTATCCTATATAGTAAAAGGGTAATATGCCTCCCAGCACCGGGATCAGCGGAGCCGCGAGGCCTCCCCGCACCGGGATCAGCGGAGCCGCAAGGCCTCCTGGCACTGGGATCAGCATGACAGGGGGCAGCGCCCAAACCCCCTGATTGCCCTGCGGCTCTGTGTGTGACAGGGGGCGGGGCCAAAACCTCCCTATCCACCCTGCTCTGTTTGTGACAGGGGAAGGCGCCCCAACCTCCTGATCAGCCCTGCTCTGTGCCTGATACGGGGTAGCTCCCCAACCCCCTGATCGCCCTGCGGCTCTGTGTGTGACAGGGTGAGGCGCCCCAACCCCCCTCCCCAACCCCCACAGGCCCTGCTCTGTGTGTGACAGGGTAGAGCCATAACCTCCCCATCGGCCCTGCCCTGAGTGTGAGAGTGGCGGCGCCCCAACCCCCTGATCGGCCCTGCTCTGTGGGTGATAGAGGGTGGCGCCCCAACCCCCTGATCCGTCCTGCTCTGTGTGTGACAGGGGGGAGCGCCTCAACCCCCTGATCGGCCCTGCTCTGTGGGTGATAGAGGGTGGCGCCCCAACTCCCCTATCGGCCCTGCTCTGTGAGTGACAGGGGGGAGTGCCTCAACCCCCTGATTGGCCCTGCTCTGTGGGTGATAGAGGGTGGCGCCCCAACTCCCCTATCGGCCCTGCTCTGTGAGTGACAGGGGGGAGTGCCTCAACCCCCTGATTGGCCCTGCTCTGTGGGTGACAGGGGGGAGCTCCCCAGCCCCTGATCGGCCCTGCTCTGTGGGTGACGGGGTAAGGAGCTCCAACCCCCCTGATGGGCCCTGCTCTGTGAGTGACAGGGGGCAGCGCCCCAACCCCCTGATTGGCCCTGCTCTGTGCGTGACAGGGGGTGGCGCCGCAACCTCCCCATCGACCCTGCCTTCAGTGTGACAGGGGGCGGTGCCCCAACCCCCAATCGGTCCTACCCGAGCGTGACTGAGGGTGGCATTGCAACCTCCCAATCCGCCCTGCTCTGTGAATGACAGGGGGCGGCACCCCAACTCCCCAATCGGCCCTGCTCTGAGCCCGACCAGGGGCTGCACCTAGGGATTGGGCCTGCCCTCTGCCACCTGCGAGCAGGCCTAAGCCAGCAGGGCGTTATCTCCCGAGGGGTCCCAGACTGCGAGAGGGCACAGGCCAGGCTGAGAGACCCTCCATTCCCACCCAAGTGCACGGATTTTTGTGCACCGGGCCTCTAGTTTACAGTATAATAAGACTGAGGTTTTAGGGAGAGACAAAGTTATTTGTCCAAGGTCACAAAGGAGAATATTAGAAGGTGTCCAGTTGTGATTTCTGATGTGATGACATGTAAAAGTAAGGTGTAATTGCATTGCAAAGAGGCTGTCATGCCCCATTTAACTAATAAACATTTGGGAATTAGAAGAACTGGTGCTGGGCTCCAACTTGACCACAAATTAGCCCTATGACCTTTGGCAGTCACTTCACCTCTTTAGCTTCATTCCTTATCCTCCAAGTGAGAATCCTCAGATCTCTCCTGCACTCACATTGCGAAATATCCCAGGGCAGAGCCTCTGGATCTAAACAAGAAACACAACAGAAATATGGGTGTGTGTTAAATCCCAGCAAGCCTCAATGTCTGACTGCAGTTTGTGAGTAGGAGTGTTGTGCTTAGCTGTCAGAACAACCACATCCCGCATGACAGACTCCAGTTCCTTATCACTGAAGGCTAATGTGCACAGGATTTGTATGGTCTCTGCCATCGCTGGCATCCACAGCCCTTGTTGACTTAACGGCACTGTTTCCAAAGAAGATAACTGCAAAGCCATCTTTGCTGTGATGTTTGAGGTAACAGGTGGTTGTGGTTTTAGAGTGGGTCTTTATACTCACTCTCTTGCTTACTCAATTTCTCTTCAAATCGTATCAATTTCCTGGATAATAGATGCCCCGAATCTTACCGTCAGTAGTAAGACCTGCCACTTCACACCACACCAAAAATTTTGTTCCTAATTTTTTTTTTAATCTCAGGCGTGAGAGCTTCATTACCAAAGAGGCCCACAGCTAACCCATGCTGCCCTAACCTGGAGGAAGTGGCTGTCATCCTGTACCTGTTAGCTGCTATCCAGTTTTCAAAGGTCTTTGTAAGTGCTTTGCAACTGCTAGCTAATCCTCTCGACAGACAGTGAGAAAATTGTTATAGAAAACAGTTTTCCATATGACAAAACTGAGCTCTGGAAGCCATGACTTTCCCTTTAGTATATCACAAGTTGGCCTGAAACTAGATCACTACACAGCAAAGTGACATGATACACTCATGCTTCTGAGGCTCTCACATTTGCAAATCCCAGGTTTATTACACATTTCCCAGACTCCATTTTCACAACAAAGAATATAAAGTTTATCATTCTGTCAGACAGATGTGGACTAAGCCAATCTCATCTATGAACATTTCATATTAACAAGTATTTATTAGGCTCTGTTTAGCATACTCCTACTTGTGAGAAACATACACATCTTTGTACCAACATGTAGGAATGATAATCACAATTGGTCTACGGCGTCTCCCACTCTTAGGCAACAACACAAGACTCCTCTCAGCTACTATGTTAATGTATAAAAGAAATCAGATGGCTCCATAGTGAGGAGGAAGGTCTTCTAAACCTGTCCTACTTAGAATACTCATTTTAACTCATCAAGTTTCTGTTAGAAAGTGAAATGGTTTCTCAGGAAGCCTTTGGCTCTATTCCAGTGAAGCTTCCCTTGGGCGACCTGTGAACTTCATCTGAGAGTTCATTTATCAAAGAAACCCACAGCTAACCCACCCTCCCCTAACTTTGGAAGAAATGCCTGGAGTGGGGTCAATGAAAGGAAGGGAAATTATCTACATCTATGCAAAGGGAATGTTCTCTTGAAAATAGGGTGTACCCTTCAACACCATTTTAGGCTCAGATGTATCCTAAAAGGCATTAGGATAGTAGATTTGTCCAAACTCCTACAGATTAACTTGCATTTCCCCCCATAGATCCAGGAGACGTGAATAATGAGATCTGCCTAGAAATTTTATCATTAACGCAACCCTTCCAACCAATAGGCTTCCTGGCTGGTTGTAGGCATACATCTGCAGTAGGAGACTTCCTCTTCCCACAAATTCCTTTGGTAAACAGACAAGTGGTTTCAGGAGATAGTCTCAAGGTTAAATCTATTCTCTCCTTTCATGGTCACTGCCCATGCCCTAATTCAGGTCCTTGGCACATCTCATATGGATTCTTGCAAAGTGTGTCAGTTGGATTTCGGCCTCTAGTCTCGCCCTCTTTAATCCATTCTCTACACTGTCCCCAAAGTATTCTTTCTAAAATGAATTGTCATGTGCTCTACAGAATAAAGTCTAAACTCCATAACTTGGTACGTAAGGTCCTCTCAAATGTAGGCATGACCTGGATTTCCAATCTTCATGTCTCTTTTTATCCTGACATGTATAAGGGGATAACATCAATCATTTATTGTCACATGAATTCTGTGTTATACTCTACACTCAGTGGCTTGAAACAACAATAATTTATTCTCAGGCTTCGCAGTCTGAAAATTGGCTGGAGTGACTCTGTTAATGTGTGCCCTTATGGGTATTCCTTGACTGATGCTTCTCTTTTCACTTGTGCCTTGATTAGGGTCCAGAACCCACAGCCATGTAAAGCCTTGAAGCTCTCCCTTTTATCTAAGAGGGAGAGTTGTATCTGAAAGAGTAAGCATATCACAGAGAAGCCTGGAGAAACCCAGAGCCCTGAAGGCAGGAAGAATCCAGCAGCCAAGTCCAGCTCCCTAAATACACTCACACAAAGAGGGAGAGGGCCTGATCCAGGCATCTCACTGCAGATGTCCATCACGGGAGCCAGGCAGCAAGCCCTGTGGGCTTTGACATTTAAAGGTCACATCTCCTAGGAAGTCACAAAGATCAAATGAATTGTATATAAAGAAGCATTAACATATTTTTGAAAATCATTATTTACGTTAATTTTCCAGCCAGCTATCTTGGACACATATCTACACACAAATATAAAAATAAATATGTACATAATACATAAATACATATATTAATTTTTAAATTATACATTGAATCATGTCATAGATATGGGAGAAGGATGTACTAAAGTCTTTTATTTTCTTTTTTTTTCTGCTGCTGGCATTCTCCAGATCTTCTACCCACAGAGTGTTAAAACCAAGAAAGTATCTTTTCTCCATGTTCACATGCACACTTGTACATATATTAAGGGTCCTTACTTATTTAGTAATAATGGAAATCATATTATACAAGCTTTGTAGCATCATGCATTTCTCAATAACAATATGTCATAGAAATTCCCCCAAGTCAAATCATGTAACATAGTTCTAAATTATTCTTTTGAAAATTGCATAATATGTGTGGATGAGATTGGCCCATAATTTTTAAAATCTCTTCCTCTCTTAGTGGCACTTGTCTCCAGTTTGTTTGGTTGGTTGGTTAACAGTGGTTCTCAACCTTCCTAATGCCGTGACCCTTTAATACAGTTCCTCATGTTGTGGTGACCCCCAATTTCATTGTTACAAATTGAACATAATTAAAGCATAGTGATTAATCACAAAAACAATATGTAATTATATATGTGTTTTCTGATGGTCTTAGGTGACCCCTGTGAAAGGGTCGTTCGACCCCCAAAGGGGTTGCGACCCACAGATTGAGAACCGCTGGTTTAGTACGACAAACAAGATTGCAATAAGATCGATAGGTAGAGTTTCACATTTGTGTGTGTGTGTGTGTGTGTGTGTGTGTGTGTGTGTGTGTGTGTTTCTGTGAGATATATGCCCAGGAAAGGGATTGCTGCTCAAAGGGTATATATATTTTGGCATGTCCGCCTGCCAGCAATCGGACATCCTGTTCACAATCCTGGACAGCTGGCTTCTAATTGCTCACCTGCCTGCCTGCCTGGTCACCCCTAACTGCCCCACCCACACTGGCCTGATCACCCCTCACTGCCTCTGCGTGCTGGTCACCCCCAACTGCCCCCTCCCTGCTGACCTGGTCACTCCTAACTGCCACACCCCACCGGCCTGGTCACCCCCAACTGCCCCCCTGCCAACCTGGCCGCCCCTCATGGCCCCACTGCCAACCTGGTCGCCCCACGCAGCCTGCTTTTCAGTCATTTGGTTGTCCCTCACTAACCCCCCTGCTGGCCTGGTCGCCCCACGCAGCCTGCTTATTCAGTCATTTGGTCGCCCCTCACTAACCCCCCTGCAGGCCTGGTCGTAGGCAGCCATCTTGTGAGGGTGTGGGGTTAATTTGCATATTGCCTCTTTATTATATAGGATAAGAGCTCTTCAAATATTATAGACAAATTTTTTTGTCTTCTATATTGGAGCTATAGTTTTCCATATTTATCCTTTGTTTCTTGACATTTTTTGTAATCCTCATCCCAGGATATATTTCCATTCATTTTTAGAGAGAGTGGAAGGGAGGGGGAGAGAGAGAAAAAAACATCGATGTGAGAGAGACACACATCAATTGGTTGCCTCCTGCATGTGCCCTCGACCTGAGTCAAACCTGGGACCCTTCAGTCTCCGGGGCAGTTTCTTTTTTTCTTTTTTTTAATTAAATCTTTATTGTTCAGATTATTACATTTGTTCCTCTTTTTTCCCCCCCATAACTCCCCTCCTCCCAGTTCCCACCCCACCCTCCGCCCTCACTCCCCACCCACTGTCCTCATCCATAGGTGCACCATTTTTGTCCAGTCTCTTACCGCAACTCCCACACCCCTTTCCCCCACAAGAATAGTCAGTCCATTCCCTTTCTATGTCCCTGATTCTATTATAATCACCAGTTCATTCTGTTCATCAGATTATTTATTCACTTGAATTTTAGATTCACTTGTTGATAGATGCGTATTTGTTGTTCATAATTTGTATCTTTACCTTTTTCTTCTTCTTCCTCTTCTTAAAGAATACCTTTCAGCATTTCATATAATACTGGTTTGGTGGTGATGAACTCCTTTAGCTTTTCCTTATCTGTGAAGCTCTTTATCTGACCTTCAATTCTGAATGATAGCTTTGCTGGATAAAGTAATCTTGGTTGTAGGTTCTTGGTATTCATCACTTTGAATATTTCTTGCCACTCCCTTCTGGCCTGCAAAGTTTCTGTTGAAAAATCAGCTGACAGTCATATGGGTATACCCATAGGTAATTGAGTTTCTTTCTCTTGCTGCTTTTAAGATTCTCTCTTTGTCTTTTGCTCTTGACATTTTAATTATGATGTGTCTTGGTGTGGTCCTCTTTGGATTCCTTTTGTTTGGGGTTCTCTGTGCTTCCTGGACTTGTAAGTCTATTGCTTTCACCAGGTAGGGGAAGTTTTCTGTCATTATTTCTTCAAATAGGTTTTCAATATCTTGCTCTCTCTCATCTTCTGGCACCCCTATAATTCTGATGTTGGTACACTTGAAGCTGTCCCAGAGGCTCCTTACACTATCTTCGTATTTTCGGATTCTTTTTTCATTTTGCTTTTCCAGTTGGGTGTTTTTTGCTTCTTCACATTTCAAATCTTTAACTTGATTCTGTGCTCCTCTGGTCTGCTGTTGGGATTCTGTATAATATTCTTTATTTCAGTCAGTGTATGCTTAATTTCTAGTTGGTCCTTTATCACAACATCGAGGGTCTCATTAGATTTCGTGTACATCTCATTAAGTTTATCGGCAGTCTCTAGAAGACTCTTGAAAGACCTCAAAAGTGTCGTTTTGAATTCTATATGCAGCAGCCTGCTTTCCTCCAGTTCTGTCATTTGTGTCCTGTTTCTTTGTCTCAGCATTTTTTATGCTTCGCTGTGTCAAAAGAGTGGCTTTCTGTGCTAAGTGTCCCAATTACCTGAGGTAGACACTCTTGCTGCACCCCCTTGTGGTCTTTGTGCGCAGTCTTGTTGTAGCTAAGCCTTGATTGTTGTAGGTAATACTGGGAGGGATTTGACCTCCAGGCCAACTGGCTGTGAGAATCAGCTGTGTCTGCAGTGGGAGAACTTCTGTCCTCTAGGGAGGTACTAATCTAGCCTTTGCCTGAGGCTATCCCGCAAATGCCTCTGAGCAAGGCTTGGGCGGGGCTGGTCCCAGGGGATCAACAGGGAGGCGGAGCGAGCAGTTATGGCTGCTCTCAGTCTTGTCCTCAGAGGCTCTGCTTCTCAGTGTCCCAGCAATTGCTGCAAGTACTTCGGATAGAAAGCTGCCCTTGAGTTCTGACCGATATCAGACAGTCCCACTTCTCCCATTTGAGTCTGGGTCCCCAGAGACTTGCCTGGAACTGGAGCTCAGAGCCTGAGACTCCCTCCTGATTGAAAAAGACAACCGCGCCCTCAGCCGCCAGCCCGCTCCTCATGCACCTCCGCACCTTTGTGTTTTACTTCTGCACCGCACCTCCTCTGAGTCTCAGTATGCTTTTCTCTTTCCTTCTAGTTGTGGAATTTCCACTCAGCCAGCCTTCCTGTGGTTCTGGGTGATGTCCGTTCCATCTTTTAGTTGTATTTTTGAAGTGGTTTTGGGAGGCAGCAATCTCCGGAGTTTACCTATGCCGCCATCTTGGTTTCTCCGTCGCACCTCCAAGGCAGTTTCTTGACATTTTTTATTGTCTCTATTGATGTCACTGTGTATATATATATATATATATTCCTATACAGAGTCTGGTTCTTCTGTCTTGGTTAAGAAAGTATCTTCTAGCCTAGATGATTCATGAAGTTTTTTAGATTTTATTATATTTTGTTGTATTTTTTTTTGCATTTATATCTTTATCTGAAATTTATTTGATTTTTGAACATGGTGTAAAATAGAGTCTAATTTTATCTTTACCCAGATAAAGAAACAGTTGTGCCAGCACTACTTATTTAAAAATCCATCACCTTTAAAGTATATTAAATCCTCACAAGTACTTCAGTTGTTTTCTAGTTTCTTTATTCTGTTAGGCTGGTCTAGTTCTGTATTCCTATGACAACATCATATTTATATGATTACAAATTGTTCTGATATCTGGTAAAGCAACTCCAACTCAAGAAAAGCCCTCTTCTTTTTATTCACATTTTTCTAACTATTCTTGGACATTTATTCTTCTATGTGATGTATAAGATTATTTTATCCAATTCCAAGGGGAAAATGTATTGAGATTCTCATTAAAGTCTGATTAAATTTTTACATTAGTTTTAGGAATGTTTATTCATAATTCTAAGGCTTTCTATTCAAGAGCAAAGTATGTCTTCATAAATCTTTTACAATTGTTGCTGCTACTGACAATGAACTCTTTTCTCTATATTCATTTGAGGTGCTTATGCTAATATGGAGGAAAGCTAATGATTTGTATGCATTTATCTTATAGATAATTACCTACATAATTCTTTCATTAATTCTAGTATTTTTCAACTAGACACTCTGATTTCCAAGTGTACCCTTGCAGATCAAGCAAAGGAGATTATTTTTTTCCTTTTCCAAAGTTTATACAAATTATTTCATTTTTAAAAATATCATTGCATTTGCTAGAACCTCAAAGCCAATATTAGGTAATAATATTAATGACAGGCAATCTCATCTTTTCCTGATTTTAATGGGAATGGTTTTAGCAGTTATGTAGTTTGGAGAAATACTCTTCACTTACTGAGGCCGGCCCAGGGATTTTCCAGGAAGTGGCATGTTACCACTTTCTTGTATGTTCATATCTAAGCGAGACGCAAAAGAAGCAGTGATCAGAGGGAGAACCAGAAGGGCAGAACTCCTCCCCTCCACAGAGGAGTGGCTGCTTCCTGGAGCACCACACTGTAAGCAAAGTGAGAGCAGAGATCAGGGCACAGGAAGGCATATAGTGTAGTAGTAAGAACTCTCCATCTGTGCCTGACTGGTGTGGCTCAGTGGTTGAGTGTCGACCTATGAACCAGGAGGTCACATGCCCAGGTTATGGGCTTCAATCCCAGTAGGGAATGTGCAGGAAGCAGCAGATCAACGATTCTCTCTCATCATTGATGTTTCTATCTTTCTCTCCCTCTCGCTTCCTCTCTGAAATCAATAAAAAAAATTTTTTTTAAAAAAGAACTTTCCACCTGCCACCAAGTGGCCAGATTCTCCCCTCCTCTCTTTTACAGGATCAGTCACTTTCTATCAAACTCTTTAGTTCTTCCCAATCCAAACTTCTCATGCCACAAACCTGGGTATGCAAAGCCCAGCCCACCTCCAGCTCACTGCAGCTTTCCCTTTCATCCCCTTGAGAACTCTTAAAGTCCCACCCCTTCCTCCAAGTAAGACACACTGGGCATGGGTTTCACAGGTTCCACTATTTATTATCGACGAGTGACAAGTCTCTGCAGCAACAGGTGCTGATACACATACACCAGTAACAATCTGGCCACCCAGGCACTGCAAAGGAGGATCATCAACCTTCATTAAAGAATTAACTCTCTAGGGCAGGGTTTCCCAACCTTAACACTGTGTACATTTGGGGCTGGATAATTTTTTGTTGTGGAGGACTGCCCTATGCTAATACAGTGGGGCCTTGACTTACGAGGTTTTTTTGTGTTTTTTTTAATTAAATCTTTATTGTTCAGATTATTACATTTGTTCCTCTTTTTTCCCCCCCATAACCCCCCTCCTCCCAGTTCCCACCCCACCCTCCGCCCTCACTCCCCACCCACTGTCCTCATCCATAGGTGCACCATTTTTGTCGTCTCTTCCCGCATCTCCCACACCCCTTTCCCCCACAAGAATAGTCAGTCCATTCCCTTTCTATGTCCCTGATTCTATTATAATCACCAGTTCATTCTGTTCATCAGATTATTTATTCACTTGAATTTTAGATTCACTTGTTGATAGATGCGTATTTGTTGTTCATAATTTGTATCTTTACCTTTTTCTTCTTCTTCCTCTTCTTAAAGAATACCTTTCAGCATTTCATATAATACTGGTTTGGTGGTGATGAACTCCTTTAGCTTTTCCTTATCTGTGAAGCTCTTTATCTGACCTTCAATTCTGAATGATAGCTTTGTTGGATAAAGTAATCTTGGTTGTAGGTTCTTGGTATTCATCACTTTGAATATTTCTTGCCACTCCCTTCTGGCCTGCAAAGTTTCTGTTGAAAAATCAGCTGACAGTCATATGGGTATTCCCATAGGTAACTGAGTTTCTTTCTCTTGCTGCTTTTAAGATTCTCTCTTTGTCTTTTGCTCTTGACATTTTAATTATGATGTGTCTTGGTGTGGTCCTCTTTGGATTCCTTTTGTTTGGGGTTCTCTGTGCTTCCTGGACTTGTAAGTCTATTGCTTTCACCAGGTAGGGGAAGTTTTCTGTCATTATTTCTTCAAATAGGTTTTCAATATCTTGCTCTCTCTCATCTTCTGGCACCCCTATAATTCTGATGTTGGTATGCTTGAAGCTGTCCCAGAGGCTCCTTACACTATCTTCGTATTTTTGGATTCTTTTTTCATTTTGCTTTTCGAGTTGGGTGTTTTTTGCTTCTTCTCATTTCAAATCTTTGACTTGATTCTTGCGCTTCTCTGGTCTGCTATTGGTAGTCTGTATAATATTCTTTATTTCAGTCAGTGCATGCTTAATTTCTAGTTGGTCCTTTATCACAACATCGAGGGTCTCATTAGATTTCTTGAGGATCTCACTACATTTATCGGCGGTCTCACCAGTCTTTTCGAGGGCCTTACTAAATTTATCAGCGGCTTCTAGACAGTTCTTGAAAGACCTTAAAAGTGTGGTTTTGAACTCTATATCCAACAGTTTGCTTTCCTCCATTTCTGTCATTTGTTTCCTGTTTCTTTGTCTCCGCATTTTTTATGCTTTCTTGGTGCACCCCCTAGTGGTCTTTGTGCACAGTCTTGTTGTAGTTAAGCCTTGATTGTTGTAGGTAACACTGGGGGGAATTTGACCTCCAGGCCAACTGGCTGTGAGAATCAGCTGTGTCTGCAGTGGGAGAACTTCTGTCCTCTAGGGAGGTGCTAATCTAGCCTTTGCCTGAGGCTATCCAGCAAATGCCTCTGTTCGAGGCTTGGGCAGGGCGGGTCCCAGGGGATCAACAGGGAGGTGGAGCGAGCAGTTATGGCTGCTCTCAGTCTTGTCCTCAGAGGCTCTGCTTCTCAGTGTCCCAGCAATTGCTGCAAGTACTTCGGATAGAAAGCTGCCCTTGAGTTCTGACCGATATCAGACAGTCCCACTTCTCCCATTTGAGTCTGGGTCCCCAGAGACTTGCCTGGAACTGGAGCTCAGAGCCTGAGACTCCCTCCTGATTGAAAAAGACAACCGCGCCCTCAGCCGCCAGCCCGCTCCTCATGCACCTCCGCACCTTTGTGTTTTACTTCTGCACCGCACCTCCTCTGAGTCTCAGTATGCTTTTCTCTTTCCTTCTAGTTGTAGAATTTCCACTCAGCCAGCCTTCCTGTGGTTCTGGGTGATGTCCATTCCGTCTTTTAGTTGTATTTTTGAAGTGGTTTTGGGAGGCAGCAATCTCCGGAGTTTACCTATGCCGCCATCTTGGTTTCTCCCACTTACAAGTTTAATTCGTTCCGTGACGGAGCTCATAACTCAAATTACTCGTATGTCAAATCAATTTTAACCATTACAATGAATTGAAATGCTGGGCTGATGTTGTGGCATTCACTGTGACGTTCGCTGTGCCAACTAGCAGTGGGGTATCTGAAGCTGGCTCGTAACCTGAATTTTAGCTCGCAACTCAAAGCAAAAAATCGGCCGAGAGATGGCTCATATCTCAAAAAACTCGTTAGTCGGGACACTCGTAAGTCAAGGCCCCACTGTATAAGATGTTTAGCAGCATCCTTGGCCTCCTTAAATAGCATCCCCATTTCCAGCTGTGACAACCAAAAATGTCTCCAAATAGCACCAAATGTTACACCCCAATATGGAAATAAGGATGGGGGGCAAAATCATCTCAGCTGAGAATCATTGCCCCAGGCTCTATGCCCCAAAGCACACTACCTATTTGCCTGTGTATGACATAGCTCATTTGCAAATCATTGCCTATACATGGAAGCATCTGCCCTTGTCTCTTTCAATTTGGAATCTATTTGAAACTACTGCTTCTTCTCTCTATTCAAAGGGTTTTAATACATATGGCTTGCTTCTTCTGACTGGCAGTCACCCAGGCCTCTTGTTGAAGGATGACGGCTCAGAGATCCTGTAAGATAATTTTGTGTGCCACAGTGTGGTCAGTTCACGCCAGTGTTATCTATTTTTAGTTGCAAGAGTAGGATCATTTTTATTTAGCTTGCTGATATATCACTCAGCATGAAGAAACATGTACGTTGGTTCCTATTGATGATGGAGATAAAATATGTGCAGCTTTCAGAATTGCAGTTTTCAGGAGGAAATTAGCTTTCCCCTAAGCAGCCAGACTACTGCAGTTTGGCTGATGACTTCCCAGTAAACAACCTACAAACAAACTCCTGACTCTAGAAAAAAGTAGGAGCTATTTATAGGCAAGAAATTATTTTCATGTGGGTGGGTCAAAGGGAAAAACGAGCTGAGAAAAGTCAGCAAGGAAACTCCCATTTACCCAGTACCTTGAAGAGAGGAACTGTAGGGCCATTTGCCAGAATGGAAAGTCTGCGTCAGAATTACTAACAGAGGAATGATGTTTCGGTGAATTTTCAGCCTGTTGAAAGTGTCAGCCCATTTTGTTTGGCACAACCACAGACTCAATTTAAAACATAAAACCTAAAGGCATGTCCTTAGGACTAAAGAAACAAAGGAGTTTCAACCAGGATCTTGGAACCATCTTAGAAAAGAGTAAAGAAAGGCAATATATAAAATAGGGTCACTTTAACCAAGCTGCTAAAAGTGTTAACATTATGAAGGTTGAGGCATGAGCAAAGACCCATCCTATTCTTATTCTAACTAGCCTGGGAACTTCATTTTTTTTTAACATTCCAGCCCTGTGCCATTGCCTGGATATGCATGTGGACTTCCAGATAACCCTTAATTACCCCCTGAAGGACTCACATATACATCCACCTGGCATCCATTATCCAGGCCACTGGATGTGACCAGACCTCCTGACACCCATCTTCCAGACCACCTGGCATCCATCATTCTGACCACTTGTCACCTGACTGATAACCATCCTGGACAAATCTTAGGGCTAAGAGTGCAGGGCATGATTATCAAGAATCATTAACTTTTACTGAGAGAACTTTTAACGTTTTCTCTTCTTTGAGACACTTCTGGGTTTTTACCTAGCTGTATTTCCGGTTTGCAAACTCTAAGACCCTTGAATAAATCTCTATCATTTATTTCTAGCAAAGCCTCCAGCCTCATTATTAGTTCCTTCAACACATCAATCATATGATGTGTGTCCTATCAACAGGAATGCCAGAAAAAGGCCATCTTCCAGGAACCTGAGGTTTCCCACTGTAAGGTTATTTGAGATAGGTCTCCATGTGCATATGAACGGAAAGGGCCTCAACATGCTGAAAGGCTGTCATGTCACTGCTGCTCTCTTTTTCACTGAGGAAGATTAGAAAACTCTGAATTGTATTTGGAGGAAGTCCAATTTGGGACAGGAGACTGGGTAGCAAGCAGCTCTGAAGTCAAGGAGACAGCATCTGAAAGGGTCAATCTGGTGGGCCCTCCAAAGGCAAAAGATGCCTCTTAAGGAAGTTAAGCTGTTTGGTCATTGGACAGAGATGACGGTCTCCTTCCCAATCAGCCTCTCAGGTCTGTGGCTTCCAGTTCTTATGGCTCCTAACTTCCCTAGAATATAGGACAAAAGCTCAAGACAAAGAGCAGCAGTTGGTTGATGGAGAAACAGGCTGATTCCCAGAGAACAGGGACAGTTTTTGATGGCAGTGATTTGAGCATCTAAGACCTGTATTTAGACCTATCTACAGGCAGGCCTCATTTTACTGAGCTTTGCTTTATAGACATTGCACATTTTACAGACTGAAGGTTTACGGCAACCCTGCATCAAGCAAGTCTATCAGCACCATTTTTCCAGTAGCATTGGCTCGCTTTGTGTTTCTATGTCACATTTCAATAATTTTTGTAATTATTATCATTTTTTTTTTCCATTATTATCAAATTTGTTATGGTGACCTGTAATCAATGGTCTTTTATGTTGCTATTGTAATTGTTTGCCAAGCACCACACCCATGTAAGACAACAAACTTAATATATGTTGTATGTGTTCTTATTGCTCCACCAAACATTCCCCTATATCTCTCCCTCTCCTCAGGCTTCCCTATTCCCTGAGACACATCATTATTGAAGTTAAGCCAATTAATAACCCTACAATGGCCTCTAAGTATACAATATAAAGGAAGAGTTGCATGGTTCTCAGTTTAAATCAAAAGCTAAAAATGATTAAGAAAGGCATGATGAAAGCCAAGATAAGCCAAAAGCTAGGTCTCTTGTGCCAAATATTTATCCAACTTGTGAATGCAAAGGAAAGGCTCCTGAAGGAAATGGTAAGTGCTACTCCAGTGAATACACAAATAATAAGAAGATGAAACAGCCTGATTGCTGATATGGAGAAAGTTTTAGTGTTCTGGATAGATCCATCTAGCCATAACATTCTCTTAAGACAAACCCTAATCCACAGCAAGGCCCTAACTCTCTTCAATTTCATTAAGGCTAACAGAGATGAGGAAGCTACAGAAGAAAAGTTTGAACCTAGCAAAGGTTGGTTCATGAGATTTAAGGGAAAAAGCCGTCTTCATAACACAAAAGTGCAAGATGAAGCAGTAAAGAATGATGAATAAGCTGCAGAAAGTTATCCAGAAGATCTAGCTAAGATAATTAGCAAAGGTGGTCACCCTAAACAACAGATCTTCAATGTAGATAAAATAGCCTTATATTGGAAAATGTCATCGAGGACTTTCATAGCTAAAGAGGATAAGTAAAAAAAAAAAAAAAAAAAAAAAAAAAGACAGAGAGAGAGAGAGAGAGAGAGAGAGAGAGAGAGAGAGAGAAGTTAATGCCTGGCTTCAAAGGACAGGCTGGCTCTCTTGTTAGGGGGCTAATGCAGCTGGTAACTTTAAGTTAAAGTCAATGCTAATTTGCCATTCTAAAAATTCTAAGGCCCTAAAAAAATAGGACAAATCTACTCTGCCTTTGCTCTATAAATGGAACAACAAAACCTAGATGACAGCACATCTGTTTACAACATCGTTTGCTAAATATTTTAAGCCCATTTTTAAGACCTACTGCTCAGAAAAAAAGAAAATGTTCCTTTCAAAATATTATTTCTTGTTGACAATGCACCTAGTCACCCAAGAGCTCTGATAGAGATGTACAATGAAATTAATGTTGTTTTCCTGCCTGTTAACACAGCATCCATTCTGCAGCCTATTCATCAGGGAGTAATTTTGACTTTCAAGTCTTATTGCTTAGGAAATGCATTTTCTAAGTCTATAGCTGCCATTGATAGTGATTCTTCTGATAGGTCTGGGCAAAGTAAATTGAAAACCTTTAGGAAAGGATTCATCATTCTAGATGCCAACTAATAACATTTGTGATTTATGGGAAGAAATCAAAATATGAACATTAATAGGACTTTGGAAGAAGTTTGGAATTCCAACCCTCATGGGTGACACTGAGGGTTCAAGACTTCAGGTGGAGAAAGAAACTGCAGATGTGGTTGAAATAGCAAGAGAACTAGAATTAGAAGTGGATCCTGAAGATGTGACTGAATAGTTACAATCTCATGATAAATCTTTAACAGAAAAGAAGTTGCTCCTTATGGCTGACCAAAGAAAGTGATTTCTTGATATAAAATCTACTTCTGATGAAGACTATTGAAATGACAAGAAAATATTTAGGATATTACATAAACTTAGTTGATAAAGCAGCAGCAGAGTTAAAGAGTCGGCTCCACTTTTGAAAGAGGATCTACTGTGGGTAAAATGCTATCAAACAGCATTGCATGCTACAGAGAAATCATGCGTGAAAGGAAGTCTCTCAATGTAGCAAACTTCACTGTTGTCTTATGTTAAGCAATTATCTCAGCCACCCCAACCTTCAGCAACCATGACCCTGGTCAGTCACCAACTATCAAGATTGAGGCAAGACCAAAAAAGAGGTTATGACTCACTGAAGGCTCAGATGATGGTTAGCATTTTTTTTAGCAATAAAATATTTTCAAAGTAAGTTATGTATATTGGGGTGTTTTTTAGACATAATGCTATCTTACACTACATAGATTAGAGCACAGTGGTAACATAGCTCTTATGTGCTCTGGGAAACCAAAAGGTTTGTGTAACTTGCTTTATTGGGATATTCACTTTATTGCAGTTGTCTGGAACCAAACCCACAATATCTCTAAAATATGCCTGAGTAGATATTGTCAGTCTTGACCAGATATCAGCAAACTTTTCCTGAAAAAGGCAAGGTCGTAAATATTTTAAGCTTGTCACACCATTAGGTCACAACTGTTCAACTCTGCCAATGTAGCAACAAAGCATCCTAGACAATATGTAAAAAAAAAAAATGGGTATGGCTGTCTCCAAATAAAACTGTACTCACACAAATAGGTGGTGAGCTGCATTTGGCCCATGGCCATAGCTTTCCAATTCCTGATCTTGAGGAAAGATATAAAACAAATTTAATTCTCCCTGTCTGAAAAGGCCACTACTTCACATCTTTCTGGCCCTTGCCCAAGTTCACTGTTTCTTTTCTCCAAATGCATCCTCCTGACCCCAGTCTTTCCCTTCTCCAATAAACATTTTCCACTGCTAATAATATTATCTTCTTAGAATATATAATTAATTCATCACCCCCACCTCAAAGTCTTTCATAGTTCCCCAATGCTTATAATAATGATCTAAATTCCTCAATACAGCATTCCGATCCCTCCATAATTCATTATGCCTTTACTAGTACATACACAGTGTAAGCTCCTGCCATGGTGGCCAAGGTGTCACTCTCCAAACATGCCAGGCAGTTACCCACCTCCAAACTTTGTCTAGACATGTCCCTGCCCTGCATGAGCACCCTATAGTTCCTACCTGCCAGTCATTTTCATCTTTACACTGTCACTTCAAATTCACTTTCTCAGTGACACCTTTCTTTTCTGCCTACGATGATATGCCCCCTTCATGGGCTCTCATAGAATTGATTGCATCCCTCTCTTAAAACAATATGCCTTGAATTAAAGTTATTTTCATTTGCTTCCCCCATTCAATAAATTACATGCTTCCTACTCTGGCTGGTGTGGCTTAGTTGGTTGAGTGTCATCCCATGTACCTAAAGGTCACCAGTTCAATTCCTCGTCAGGGCTCATGCACAGGTTGTAGGTTCAATCCCCTGTCAGGGTGTGTATAGGACAGGGGTGGGCAAACTTTTTGACTTGAAGGCCACAATGGGTTCTTAAACTGGACCGGAGGGCCAGAACAAAAGCATGGATGGAGTGTTTGTGTGAACTAATATAAATTCAAAGTAAACATCATTACATAAAAGGGTATGGTCTTTTTTTTTTTTTTTAGTTTTATTCATTTCAAACGGGCCAGATCCAGCCCGCCGGCTGTAGTTTGCCCACAGCTGGTATAGGAGGCAACCAATAGATGTTTCTCTCTCACGACATTGTTTCTCTCTCTCCTTCACCTTTCCTCTCTCTCTAAAGTTAAATTTTTAAAAATATTTTTTAAATAGAATCCTTTAAAAAAAATGACATGCTTTCTGGTTATCTGTTGTTTATCTTTATACTAGAGGCCTGGTGAACGAAATTCATGCACAGGTAGGGTCCCTAGGCCTGGCCCAGGATCAAGGCCAATCTGTGGGGCAACTAGCGGAGTGATCAGGACCCCTGATCACACCCACCTTGGCCTGGCACTGCCTGCTCACCTGCTCCACCATCCCGCCATGGTCCTGCTCTCATCAGGGCTCATCAGGGCTGGCAGCACCTCTACTGCTGCCTACTGCCAGCACCGCATCACTGACACCCACCATATTCCATGCCATCCCCTGATGGTCAGCAAACGTCTAACTCCCAGTCAGTTGAACTCCCGCCCATGGGGACAATTTGCATATTAGCCTTTTATTACATAAGACTAGTGTCCTGGTGCATGGATTCATGCACATTGAAAGGAAATTAATTAGAAAAAATATTTTAATATTGCTATTTACCCTTTCTCTATAATAGAAGTGTCAACCAAATTCTCAATTGATAATGACAGATAGAAACACGCGCATGCAATTGGCGCCAGCTAGAGCTTTATATGTATCATGCATGCGCGGGTCAACTTAGCCTTTTATATATATGTAGAATAAACTTGCTTAATTAGACCTGCTTTCTGATTTAGCTAAACTTTTTCCAGCCCAGTGAAGCACCCCAACTTCTTTTTCAGGTAATTGTCAGCAACACAGCAGTAAATATCAACATGAAGCAGATTATTATTGTAGATCATGCAGGGAGAAAAAAGGGTAAAATATTTAACTGTAGCAGTGTTTGACTATATTCTGTGCAGTGAGAAAGCCTGAAGTCATTTTCAAGTTCTACCATTTCTTACTTCTTTTCAGTCAGGTCAAGTTTCTAAACTTTCTAAATCTCCATTTTCTGGCTAATGAAAAGAAAATAGGATTCTACTGAGTCTCCTATCTACCTATTCCAGGACTTCTGTGAGGATCAAATGAGATGAGGCACATGAAAACACTACACAAACATTTGATTAAAGTGTAAAGTATTTGCACCTGGCTATAAAGCAAGTAGTGTTCCTGTGCTGAAGAAACTCCAGGAAGGCTAGTCACTAGGGAGAGGAAGCCAGGCATTGCTATGTGATGTCATTACCAGGCACCCACAGCAACTGATTCCTGGCTGGGTTGGGCTGTGGGCTGCATTTTGCACCATGGAGTCTTGGCAGTGTTGGCTGCGATTTGGTGGGGTGTCGCTCTGGAGTGTCGGGGCCTATGTCCCACTTGGGGGAAGCTGAGTGTTGGTTTGTCGGCGCCAGGTCTATGGTGCCGTTTATTTTTAAATTGCCAGTGTGCATCACAGCAGCTCCTGCATTGAGTGTCTGCCCCCTGGTGGTCAGTGAGCGTCATAGCTACCGGTCAGACAAACACTTAGTCTTTTATATATATAGATATGCCACAGTATGTTCAATTCTATCATTTGATCATTTATCCTTTAACAAGTATACTTTGAGTACCCACTATATGTTCTCAGTGCTGGGAAAACAGCCATAAACTAGACAATGTCCCTTCTTTCAGACTTACATGATAGTAAGGAAAGTCAGATATAAGTAAACAAATCAACATATAAGATCATTTCAGATAGAGATAAACACCATTAGAAAAACAACACAATTTGTTAGGAAAAGTGAGGGTGTGGGTAGGCACATAGCTACTTTTGCTACAGAGAACAGGGAATGCTCCTCTGAGATGATATTTGAACTGATACCAAGTATTGATGATGAATTGAAAATTGAATGATGAGAAGTAACCACTTGTGCAAAGCTCTTCCCAGAGAAAATATTTTTAAGTGTCCCTTAAATAATTAATAATTGAAAGTATTCCTACAACGTAATAAATTATAATACAGTTCTTTAAGAAGAATGAGGCAGGTATATCTATATGTACATATATGAAAAGATATTGATGATATACTGTTAAGTGACAATAAAAGCAACTTGCAGAGAGGTGTAAAAGATGTTTCCATTTTTTAAATTTAAAAAAAAATCATATGTATACATATGTCAATCCTTGCCTAAGAAATTTCTGGAAAGATATACAAATGAACATTAAGAGTGGTAATTTCTAGGGGCAATAATGAGGGGGTTTAATACTTCTTTTTTTCTATTTTATACCTGTCTGTACCATTTAAAATTTTTACATGCATATATCCCTTCTATAAATTTACACACCAAAAAAAATATATTTCTCAAGGGATAAAAATCCCTTTATGAAGCCTTCTTTAGTTTTTTCAGTCTTTAACTGATGAGTGAATTTTCCCTGACATATCGGGGGCGGGGGTGGGGGGAGGAATCTTCTCATTCTCCTTATTATTATTGAAACATTTGTCTCTCCTAACTCCCAAGGGCAAGTATCCCCACCTTTTTAGTGCCCTTAACACACACACACACACACACACACACACACACACACACACACACACGAACACAGCTGCTTGCCCTCACAATTCACCAAGGGCATCTTTCCTGATATACCATGATGTCCCAGAGCATAGATTGGGATTCACTGTTTTAAACAGGCTAGATTACCAGATAAAATACAGGGCACACAGTTAAGTTTGAGTTTCAGATAGATAGTAAATAATTTTTAATATAAGTACAGTATGTCCCAAATATTTCCCATGAGAAATTATACTAAACGATTACTCTTTGGTCACCTGAGATTCAACTTTAACTGAGTGTCCTATATTTTTCTATTTGCTACATGGGACAGTCCCCAAACAGGCATAGATACTGGATGAAAGATGCTGAAATCTTGGGTGAAGGCCACTAGGTCTCCATGAATGCTCCCTCCACTCAGTTGGGAGAACAAAGGTGCATTTTTCCAACCTTTGACTATCTGAACTCAGTCCCCATGGTTCGCTTTTCAATGCCTTCTCAAAAACAATATCTACACGTGATCGAGCTTGATTGTGTGTGTCAGTATTGCACTGTCCTTCCTTGAACCTTACCTACATCGTGCTGCCTTAGATGGAGTCAGGCAGAGCGAGCCCCTGTCCTCCCACAGATCCACATCTTCCAGGTGTGAACTCAACAGCAGACCCAGGACTCCGCTTTCCCTTGGGCAGTGGTGCTGCCCTGACTGAACTTTAGAATCACCCATGCCCATGCCCAGACCACACACAAGACGAATGCAGAATCCTGAGCAGTGGGGCCCAGTCTAACCTGTTCTACAGTTGAGCCAGCGCTGTGAACAATTGCCTTAACACCTAGGCCATCTGTACCTACTCTCACACTTTAAGTTCCAGAACATAGTGCCTCTCAAACTTGTTGTGCACATGGGTGCTGTTAAAATACAGATTGCAATTCCATCGATCTGGGTGGGGTCTGAGAGTCTGCATTCACAAACTCCCAGGTGATGCTGATGTTGCTAGTCCTTGAGACATACTTTGAGAAGCAAGGCCATCAACACACACACACACACACACACACACACACACACACACACACGACTCACTCACCTTAAAATCAAAGTCATTGCCACTTTTTCTTTTATAATTCATGTAATAGGCAAAATGCATCTTGCAGAGACTTGGCAGTGAAACTCTCCTTGGACCCACGATGGTCCTGAGACTCGCACCATATGTGCATTCCAGTTTCAAGTAGCAGCTTTGCTGGATTCATTTCCTATCCGTGGGAAGCTAAGAAGAATATAACACTGGTTCAGGTTTCAGCACACAGATTTTTTTTCAGACACAAATAGAAACCTCAGGCTAAAACTGCCTGTATAAGGGTCATGAAACCCCCCAAAATTTGTCCAACTTGGCCGTGGGATGACTTAACTCCCAACTATTTAGATTTGGGAGGGGCAACATCTTAGATTTGGAGACCAGCTGAGCAATATGTCCTCTGGAAGCAGGGAAATGGGCTAGGTCACCTCAGGAGGGCCCTGCAGCCCTACAGGGGCTATAACTCCACATTGCACTTCCCCGACCCAGGAAACAGTCCGAGCGAACTTTCCAGGTGCAGATTTCATATGTAGTGCACAGGGGTGAGGTGCTGGACCTCTGCCCTCTCACTGACCAGCGCCGTGACCCAGCACAAGTGATGTCACCTCCCTTAGGCCTTAGATCCCTCGGTATCTTCTGTGAAAAAGGAATGCAAATGTACGCTTAGATAAGATCGTAAGTAAAGTGTTTGGTCCGAGCAGTGCCTGGCACATTAGCAATATTAAATCTTAGCAGTAATTGTTAGGGGTCTTCCTCCATCTCTAAGGGAGGTGGAAATACTGGCCTTGGTGTCACTTACAGAGAGAAGCTGATTGCTACAGTCAAGTACAGTACCCACGCCAAAGTCCTGTAATCTCTGCCCTGGCTTTGCTTCTAGCCTCTGACGGACAGCAATTGGGGCCCACAAAGAAAGAATAATAACCACACCATATCTGCACACATTTAAGAAACCACATCAGGCTTGAAGGCAAACAACATCCAGCAGGTTTTTTTCCCACTTCATGGAAAAGGAAGTCTGTCTTGTGACCGAAGCTACTTCCTTTCAAGGCCAAGGAAAGGGGAAGTAAGGACAGCTCGAGACTCCACACCCTTTACCGGAGCGGAGACCTACAGTGCGAGGCTCTGGGTGGGGCCTGCAAATGGCAGGGGAGAGGAGCCAGGGAAAAGAAAAGTGCCAGAGTTTTTAATATGGATGAGAAGCTGCCTGCTCTTTCCTAAGCAAATGAGGAACAAGAAAAGCAAAAATGTACCCTATGTACAGGTGGTCTCCTGAATAAAGGGGGAAACAGCAGAGGTGTTGTGCGGATCCATGTTTCAGTGCAAAACCTACTAGTATTGAGCCAGGCTTCTGGGAGACGATCTCTGACTTGTTTCAGGAAAGAGACGATAACAATGCAGAAATAGCAGATAACCCTTGAAATGCCAGTGTCAGGCCCAAAGAGCAACTTCCAGAGATGAGGAGTGGGTGGACTTCCAGAGACACAGATTCAGAGTCTAACTTTAGCATGAACTTTCTGAAACTGCGCAGCAGTCCCAGGGAAAAGATTTGGTGTGAAGGTGTCTAAGAATAGAAACTCAAATCAGACTGGAATTAGATGAATTTTTATCAGCCACATGTTGCCCCAATCGGTCGTCTCCTCCCCAGCCTTGGGGGGATATGAACACCCCTAACACTGGAGAGTTGAAGCTATGAGAAGGAGCTTAGACTCATAACAGTGAAAACAAGAGCTGACATTTATTGGGTGATTAGGACTCACAGGCCTTATGCTAAGCACTTTACATAGATCGATTCATTTTTGTTCCTTGTTTAATTTTGTGTGTGTGTGATTTTATGTTGGAAATGATTTTTAAAATTCCCATCCCCTACTTCTCCCTCCCCTTTGGCAACTAATCAGCTTGTTCTCTATATCTATGGGTCTGCTTCTATTTTGTTTTGTTTATTATTTATTTTGATTTTTAAGTTCCACATGTATGTGAGATCATTGAGTATTTTTATTTCTCTGTCTGACTTATTTCACTTAGCATAATACCCTCTACGTTCATCCATGTTGTTGCAAATGGCAAGATTTCATTCTTTTCATGACTGAATTATATATATGTTTAGTGATGTTTAGTAGCCTTTCTTTTTTTAATCTTCAATTCCCTTTTATTTTTAATTTTTCAATTATACTTTAGTTTCAATATTATTTTTGTATTGGTTTCAGGTTTTAAGCATAGTGGTTAGACAATCAGAAATATTTTCAGTACGCACCTGGTACCATTCATAAGTATTGCAATATAATTTACTATATTCCCTATGCTGTGCTTTATATCCCAATGACTATGTCCCGATGACTATTTTTTAACTAATTTGTACTTCTTAATTCCTTCACCTCTTTCACCAAGTTCCCCAACTCCACTCCCCTCTAACATCCTCCACCAGTTCACTCTCTGTATATGAGTCAATTTAAATTTTGTTGTTCATTTATTTTGTTCTTTAAATTCCACATATAAGTGAAATCATATGATATTTGTCTTTCTCTGACTAACCTATTTGACTGAGCGTAATACCCTCTAGGTCCATTAATATTGTTGCAAATGGTAAACTTTCATTCTTTTTATGGCCAAGTAATATTCCATTGTATATATGTACCATAACTCTTTTTTTTAAATAATTTATTTTCAAAATTTACATATGTGTCCTTTTTTTCCCCCGCCCTTGACAATTCCCTGCCCTCCCCTACCCGCCAGTGTCCATTGGTTATGCTTATATGCATGCATACAAGTCCTTCGGTTGATCTCTTACCCCCCTCCCTCCTGCCCCCCACCCCTCCCCGGCCTTCCCGCTGCAGTTTGACAATCAGTTTGAGGCAGCTCTGCCTCTGTATCTATTATTGTTCATAAGTTTATAATGGTCTTTATTATCCATGAATGAGTGAGATCATGTGGTATTTTTTTTTCATTGACTGGCTTATTTCACTTAGCATAATGCTCTCCAGTTCTATCCATGCTGTTGCAAATGGTAAGAGTTCCTTCTTTTTTACAGCAGCATAGTATTCCACAAGGGTGTCTCCAACACAGCAGTTCTTCCACTATAGACACAGCAGGTCCTCACAGCCATTTGGCCTGGAGGTCAATTCCTCCCAGTGATACCAAGAGCAATCAAGGCTTAACTACAACAAGACTGTGCACCCAGCACACAAAGGGGTGCACCAAGAGTGTCCACCTCAGGTGATTGGGGAGGCTGAGCCACTGGGCCCTATAGGACACCTACCACACAAAGCCACTCTATCAACACAGGGAAGCAGCCAAAATGCAGAGACAAAATAGAGGAAAGCAAACTACTGGATATAGAGTTCAAAACTACAGTTATAAGGTTACTCAAGAATCTTCTACAAACCTCTGAGGAACTTAGTGAGACCTTCAAGGATCTTAATGACAATGCCAAAAAAAAAAAATGGAAAAGGACCAGTCAGAAATTAAGCATACACTGTCCAAAATAAAGAATAATATACAGAAATTCAACAGTAGACTAGAGGATCCCAAGAATCAAATCAAAGATTTGAAATACAGGAAGCAAAACACACCCATCCGGAAAAGCAAAAAGAAAAATGAATCCAAAAATATGAAGATAGTGTAAGGAGCCTCTGGGACAACTTCAAACATACTGACATCCAAATTATGGGGGTGCCAGAAGAAGAGAGAGAGCAAGATATTGAAAACCTATTTGAAGAAATAATGACTGAAAACTTCCCCTACCTGGTGAAAGAAATAGACTTACAAGTCCAGGAAGCACAGAGAACCCCAAACAAGAGGAATCCAAAGAGGACCACACCAAGACACATCATAATTAAAATGCCAAGGGCAAAAGACAAAGAGAGAATCTTAAAAGCAGCAAGAGAAAAACAGTTAGTTACCTACAAGGAAGTACCCATATGACTGTCAGCTGATTTCTTAACAGAAACTATGCAGGCCAGAAGGAGTGGCAAGAAATATTCTAAGTGATGAATAGCAAGAACCTACAACCAAGATTACCCTACCCAGCAAAGCTATCACTTAGAATTGAAGGTCAGATAAAGAGCTTCACAGACAAGAAAAAGCTAAAGGAGTTCATCACCACCAAACCAGGATTATAGGAAATGCTGAAAGGTATTCTTTAAGAAGAGGAAGAAGAAGAAAAAGGTAAAGATAAAAATTATGAACAACAAAGTGACAACAAATACATATCTATCAACAAGTGAATCTAAACATTAAGTCAATAAAAATATCTGATGAACAGAATAAACTGGTGAATATAATAGAAGCATGGGCATAGAAAGGGAGTGGACTGACAGACAATTCTCATGGGGAAAGGGGTGTGAGGGGTGCAGGAAGAGATTGGACAAAAATCTTACACCTATGGATGAGGACAGTGGCAGGCGGTAAGGGTATGGGGTGGGGTGGGAACAAGGTGGAGGGGTGCTATGGGGGGAAAAAGAGGAAAATCTGTAATAATCTGAACATCTGTAATAATAAAGATTTTTTTAAAATAAAAATAAATAAATAAATATAAGGTGGTCTTGTGCTTCTCCAGGTATGTCCCCCAAAATAACCCACTAATTTTTTTAAGACATTAATAGCCATAATCAAATACTCTTAGCAAATATGCTAAGTAGAGTCAAACAGGTTTATCTACTGGGGAGCTCTAAAGAGCATTTGATTAGCTAATATACACTGTAACTCTCTAGTAGTAGAACATAGTAGGTGGTATTCAAACATTCAAACAGAATCTTTTTTCAAACTAGTCTTTTCTCAAATATGCATGGGGAAATCCTGGGGTTTTCAAAGATGATTTAATGTGGAACTTCCTGGAGGGCTGAGAACTGGCTTTGCTACTCAAAGTGTCGCCATGCACTTTGTCATCAGTATAAGTATCACTTAGAAGCTGGTGAGAAATACAGAATCTCAACCCCACCCAGACATACTGAATCAAAACCTGCCTTTTAACTATATGTCCTGATTATTTATTTGTAGAGTAAAGCTTAACAAACTCAAAATGTCTTCAAGCCTCAGGATTGGGTTACATAAAATCCCATAGCAACAGCAGCCTAGCATTAGCTATCTGCTGCATAACAAGCCACCCCAAAATTGACTGTGTCTTGAAACACTAACGATTCATTGCTCATGCTTCTGTAGTTTGACTTGGCTCCATCAGCAGAGTCTTCTGCTTGAAGTGGCATGGACTGGGGTCAATCGCTAGGCTGCATTTTTGAGCTGGACTGTAAGATCCAAGATTTCACACAAATATCTGGCACCTCAATGTTCCTCTCTGGGGCTTCTCCGCATGAATAGCTTGGACCAGTGGTTCTCAACCTTCCTAATGCCCTGACCCTTTAATACAGTTCCTCATGTTGTGGTGACCCCCAACCATAAAATTATTTTTGTTGCTACTTCATAACTGTAATTTTGCTACTGTTATAAATCATAATGTAAATACCTGATATGCAGGATGTATTTTCATTGTTACAAATTGAACATAATTAAAGCATAGTGATTGATCACAAGAACAATGTGTAATTATATATGTGTTTTCCGATGGTCTTAGGCAACCCCTGTGAAAGGGTCGTTCGACCCCCAAAGGAGTCGCACCCACAGATTGAGAACCGCTGGCTTGGACTTCCTCAAAATACAGCTTCCTCAGGATTTTGGACTTAATGGCAGCCGATTTCAAGAGAAAACTGATGCTGCCACTTCAATAAGGCCCAGGTCTGAAAGTCCCAGAACGTCACCTGCTGCATTCTATTTATTAGCTGTAAAAAAAAAACCACACACACAAGGTGAATTAGATTCAAGGAGAGGAGAAATAGTTTCTACTTCTTGATGGGTGAATTAGCATGCATATGCAAGGAGAGAAGAAATTGGTGCTGGCCATCATTGAAGACTATCGACCATACTGCTCCTCTTGGGTGATATCAGATACTGTGCATGAGCCTTCCCTAAATTCTAAGTAATTTAAATGTTCTAATGTGTGTCCTAGACTGGCTTTTCCTCTAAAGTAGGCAAGCACTTCAACCTGCTTTACAACGGAAAACTATGTCCCATCCATGGATCATGTCAATGCCAGAGGGATGGGAGAATGGATTAAATCTCACCGTTTATCAACATCAACCAAAACTATTTATCCTGGAACTACTGTATGCCAGGAATTTATTTCTGGGTACATAGCAGTGTGCAACATAGTTATAAGCATGCTCTCTGAAGCTTATACTCAAGTGGTTGAAAATAGTCAATAAACTACTAAACCATTAAATAAACAATAATTTTAGAACGTGTTTAAAGACTATGAAGAAAATAAAATAGGCAATTTAATTGTGAGTGACCTCCCGAGTTCATCTAGATTAGAAAGTCAAAGAAGGTCTCGGAGGTGGTGGCGTTGAACTGAGGTCTAAAGGATGAGAAGGAAGCAGATAGTCAAAGAACTGAGGTCAGAGTGGCTAAGGATGCAAGCACAAAGGCCCTGGGGCAGGACATGACCTACATGCTCAAGGACAGAAAGAAGGCCATTGTGCCTGGAGCACATTCTATAAGGGGAAGAGAGTCTGAGATGAGGCTGGGGATGTGAGTGAGGACCAGGGCTTTGCAGGGCTCTGTAGACCAGAGTAGGAATAGAATGTGATAACATGATATTCTAAGTGCAATGGAAAACTACATGCAGGAGGTGATATGGCTTGATTTCATATTTATAAGAAGACTCTGGCTGCTGTGTGAGAATCAGATGTTAGAGAGAGAAGCAAGGAGACCAGTTAGGAAGCTAATGCAACAACCGAGGTGAGAGAAAATGGCAGTGTGCACTAAGGTGGGGCTCTGAGTGCTGAGGGGCCATGTGGAATATTCCTGTCCCATCTATCTACCCATCATCATGGAAATGCAGTCAGACATCCTCACAGCCCTTGAGCTTCCACTTGAAGAAATACATCTTAATTTAGGCCTTCACAGAGTAGACTATTGCCCTGGGTGTCTATCTTCATTGAATTGGGTTTATGTGATGAGGGAGAACAGGAGAATCTAGCCACGTATAACTTATTTGTGCCTTCATTTAGGTTTAGGTGATGAGGGATTAGAATGCAAATTTTCTGCATATCCTTTTGTACCTAGAAATATGTGACTGTGAGACACTTCATTTCCTCCCGTAATCTTCCAAAGTCCTGACTCTAAACCCAAACTGGTCAGAGTTAGCAGAAGGCAAGTGTATTACCACAATGAACTATAGTAGGAGTTCCTAATAACCAGCTGATTAATATTAATTATCTTTGTTCATGTTTCAAATATTTTGGCAAGGTCATTGCCTCTAGCCTTCTGAGAATAAACAGAAAGAAGCTAATATATAAATGCTGTCTCCCAGCTTGAACCCAGAATGTACATAGATGTCTTAGCTATTGCCACCCCAATCCCATAGCTCCTCCTGAGTTGTGACCACACTGACAGTTTGTGTTTACTCATCACAAGAACTTACGTATAAGTCCTTTACATGTTTCACCTTCTGATTTTGCAAGCCATGAGCATGGCACTACATGTTTAATCTTCTGAAATCACCCCAATTTTTATATACTTACTCTTTTCAACAAAGGTGATTCATTCAGTGGATGCCAAAATAAAGTTCATATTTCTACTGTTGTAGTTGCATGTAAATTCCAAAATCAAAAACAGCTTCTTGTAAATCCCAGTCTCCAACTTTGGTTTCTAAAATATATTCATCATCAATAACCTCTGCCTCTGAGAAAGCTATGGGAAGTGTGACTTTGTACATCACTGACTCCTTCAAAATAAGACATTCACTGCACACACACTACAGGCCAGGCTTGTGCCAGGTGCCCTCAGGATGCTCACAAGCATGCAGTTTCAACCACAATGCTCTAATTAATTAAGAACTTAATAAATGACCTTTGGTCATCAAGAGCTAATTTTTTCTACCCTGTTGAATAGAATTTGTAACAAATAGCCTAGATAAACTACATGACAAGGACAGAGACCAGGAGAACAGGAGAATCTAGCCACACATAACTTACTTGTGCCTTCACTTATTTTTCCCAAACCTCTTTCAAAGTTTGCAGTGAAGGGGTTCAGGACAGGCTTCCCCAGGATGTGTCACTTTGGCATGTGAATTATTTTGATCTGAAGGCAATCAAGAGCCTGCAGGCTCACAAGAAACTTTTATCTCTCCCTTAAATAATTTAAATTAGGGGACTTGACCACAATAAAAATTATCACCAGAAATAATCTTTTATGACCTTTACTAGAGGCCCAGTGCACGAAATTCATGCATGGGGGCGGGGGCTGTTCTCAGCCCCACCTGCACCCTCTTATTTTTAAAATAAATTTTATTGATTTTTTACAGAGAGGAAGGGAGAGGGATAGAGAGTTAGAAACATTGATGATAGAGAAACATCGATCAGCTGCCTCCCACACACCTCCTCCTGGGGATGTGCCTGCAACTAAGGTACATGCCCTTGGCTGGAATCGAACCTGGGACCTTTCAGTCCACAGGCTGATGCCCTATCCACTGAGCCAAACCAGCCAGGGAGACCTGCACCCTCTTGCAATCCAGGACCCCTTGGGGGATGTCCGACTGCCAGTTTAGGCCCAATCCCTAAAAGCCTAAACTGGCAGTCAGACATCTGTCTTGCAATCTGGGACCAGTGGCTCCTAACCACTCGCCTGCCTGCCTGATTGTCCCTAACCACTCACCTGCCTGCCTGATCACCCCTAACTGCTTGCCTGCCTGCCTGCCTGTTTGACCCTAACTGCTCATCTGCCTGCCTGGTCACCCCTAACCACTCTGCCTGCTTGCCTGATTTGCCCCTAACCACCTCTGCCTCAGCCCCCACCATTGCAGCTTCATCAGGAAGGACATCCAAAATGATGTCTGGAAGGTTGTTTGGCTATCCAGTCTAATTAGCATATTACGCTTTTATTATTATAGATACATGGCAGGGCAAACTACTAATCCCTGAACATCTGCTCTTCTTATCGTCCTTCAATGACCCTCTGAAGTCCTAATGTGCCTTACCTCAATCTTGCTCAGAATACCTCGTTTTCCTTTATGTCTGTGAACTTCTCATATATGTGGGGTCTCTGGCTCACTCATGTATGTGAAGTTCCCATATGTACATATGTAATTAAATTCAGTCATTTTTTTTCTTGTTATCTGTCTCATGTCGATTTGATCATTAACCCAACAGGAAGGCCCTCTAAGGATATTGGAAAGTTTATTCCTCCCCAGCAGCTAAGAGGAGAACAAGAAGTTTGGGACCTCAGCCCTAATGCCCACATATAGATTGGTAAGAAATAGGGACATGATATTTTCAGGAGTTTGCCAATAAAGGAAAAGATGGCTTTCTTTTTCTTATTCCTGTAGGATCTTAGAATAATAGTAATGATTTTTGTGCACCATATTCTAGAAGCTGTTATTTGTAAACTAAGGTAATAAATAGGGTTATGGTGAGCTGGGCTGATAAGGGGAGGTGAGAGTGAGGAGAGAAGATGGTTAAATAAAGAAGAAAAAAACAGTGATGAGAGAATATTAAAAAGGAAGTGATGAGGTCGGGATCCCAGAATCCCAAATCAGAAATGCAAACTCATTTTTCCAATCCTTTCTTAAAACAAAGAGACTGAGGCAAAGTGGCAGAGGTGGAACTTGATTCTCAGAGCTTTCTTTCCCTCCACATTTACAATATTATTATACATTGTGACTTTGAGGCACTGTCCCCATGTATAACTAAGGGTGACAGAGCACCTTGCACTGTATGGAACTCTGTAAATATTTAATAACACTAACCTAGGTAGAGATGATAAGTGCAATCATATTAGTATTAGAAGAAAGGTTTCTGCAGGCCCCTGAGTAGTTTTTAATAAGGAAAAGCAATGACAAGGGCAATAGCCCAGGTATAGAGCCTTGTAAAGATCTCCTGTTTACTTCTGGTTTGGAATTCCTCTGTTACAGGGTTCTTTTTCAGTGGGATTCCCTCCCTAGTAGCTGCTGTATGGGATGCAGGTGGTTGTCAGGAGGACAGGGAGACAAATGAAAGAATGAATTTTAGCTGCTCAAGGTCAATGGCATGGCACATTTCCAACCAATGTTAGCCCCTTGCTCAGGAGCTGGAATCGAAAAGAAAAAGCTCTCTGCCAAACGCCTGGCATAGGGCATTCCATAACTTTATAAAACTGTGAGGACTAAGTAAATAACCCCGCATCCTGCTCCATCTCTCACAACACAATCTTGGCCACAGAGGAGAAGCTTAAACATATAAAAGGAGAAGAAGCTAAATAAAGAAAATGGAGAATAAAATTAAATAGCATGTTGGTTCCTCTAGTGCCTATATGTCTAGATCAAAACTATTTAATAGGAGTGTCCCTCATGGAACTGTTATTTAAGCATCCAAGAACTGATACATCCACCCTCAGTGGGTGACCGAAGGTGAGGTCAGTGTGTAATATGTGTGTATATGAAGGGGGGGGGGCACTTGGGAAGTAACAAACAGAAAACAACAGAAAGAAGAGCCACTAGGAGACTGGAGCAAAGGCAGCTCTGCCGGCCCCACCTCTGCACTGCAGTTCTGACACTACCTGAGCCCCTGGAAGCCTGTGGTAGGCAGGCTCTCATTCCTGGGCTCACGCTTAGGCGGAGAGGGAGGCTTAAAGGAGAGGAAGAAAAGGCAGTGAGTCACAATTTGTTTTTATACTGAAAGGTGAACATTCGGACATCCAAGCAAACAGGAAGACACAAAACCCAATTTTTAGTACAAGAGATAACCAAAAACTCACTCCTGACCCCTTTCAAACAAGTGAGTTGTGTCCATCCGAGAATTCTACAAAGACAGGGATGTGGCTGTACCTCCTTAGCACTTACATCTAGAAGCCCACGTGGCTCTAATAGTCCTCATGGTATCTCTTCTGTGAGATAAGTTCCTTCAGGGCAGGACCCATGGCATGTCTCTTCGTCTCTGTATCTTTCACAGTGTGAAGCACAGTAGTTTGTACCCAAAACTCTCTGTTTGTTTAATGATTTATCTTGGAGGATGGCTATTCCCATAGGCTTTCTAAGAGGTCCCTTGTCTTTCCTCACTAAATCTATACTTCAAAGCTTGGTTAACCTTCATAATAAATGATTGAGTATGTCCTACGTGTACTCAAAAATTTCCATGGTGCCCTAATGCACACAGTTCATCAAATCCACTGTCAACGGCTGGTATGCACACCCATGCCAGTCTTGCCTCACACCATCCGCCTTCAAATACCCTCTACTTTCTGCACTCTACCTGCACCATTCCTTACTTTCAAATACTGTGCTTCTCCAATTCAGCATCTGTACTCACTCCTTCCTTCTGCCTAGAATAACAGCAGTAGGAGTCTGGACACTTGGCTTGAAATCTCACCTCTCTTAGTTCATTAGCTGTATGACCTATGGCATTTTTTAAAACCACTGATTCTCATTTCCCCATCTTCAAAATTAGAGAGCATATTAACCCCACACAGTTGTTGTGGAGAGAGAGAAAAAAAATTAGATAACATTTGTGAACGCACCAAGAATAGTAGATACCCCAGCAGCATTTATCCATCTTCTTTGTGATCCTTCAAGCTTGAGCACAGATATATCCCATCACTGTGGACAGAAGAGCCTCTCCCCCACTAACCTGAGCAAGTAGTTATGGGGGGTGTTCATGCAACAGTGGGGGAAGTTCCATTTCCTAGTCAGCCATGTCCAGCTGGGAAGCAAGGGCTGATAGATGATACAGCTATCTGTCCTCCAACACAGAAACTTGGAGTTAAAGAGCTAGAAAATCCTTACAGATTATTTGACCAGATCTTCTATTTTGTAGAGAAGGAAATTGAAGCCCAGTGAGGAGCCAAGACTGGACTCCTGCATTTTGTTCTTTGCTTTTCACAATGCCATGAATAAGGGCCAAAAGTCACTGAACCAACCAGACGCACAGCAATGCCCTGGGCTGAGGCTGGAACTAGAATCACAGGCAAAAGAGCTTCCTCAGAAGTGTCTAGTCCACTACCTTATTCCAGACAGGTGTGTGCCTTCCACTGACTCAGCACTTATTGGGTTCCTACAAAGTGTCAAGTCCACACCTATGAGGGAGATAATAAAATGCCTGAGACAGACATCATCCCATCCTTAAGATTCACAACCTAGCTAGGGAGGAGCCATGTGTTCAAATAATTGCCATGCAGTGTGAGAAATGCACCCTCCTACCTGGTGATGCTGCCTGGGAGAGCAGAAAAGTTCTCACAAAGGAGACAAATGCGTTGGGCCTTGATGACTAAGCAGCTCGTTAAGTGTCCAGGTGTTGGGAAGGGCATTCCCACTTGGTCTTTTACTTTCATGGTGCAAACAATTACAACAGCATATGCTGGAGGTGACGCTGCACACCTGTGTCCGCTGGTGACTATCTTCTGATCACAACAGAAGATCCAGCTCCATGAACGGTAGCCAAGGACTGTCCCAGGAATCAAATGCCAGTGACCCCATATCTTCCTTAATTTATCTGTTTTACACAAATTACTTCCAAGAGTCCCTCTTCACTTTCTTTACTGCTAGGATTGAGGTGGGCCTCGATAAGAGAAATCAGAATCTCAGATATGGGAGGTTTTGTTCAGGGGATAAAAGAAAAAAAACAAAGGTAAGTGGAAAAGCTCTTAAGTGAGAAATAAATGAGTAACTTCTCAAAAGAAAAGGTGTTTTTGCACAGTGGGCTGATTGGTTCCGCCAGGAAGCAGATGCCAAGACCAAGTTAGGAATCCAAGAGATTCATTGGCAGTGATACTTGTGAAAGAGAAAAAGGAGAGAAAGCAGGAGTAGGTGGGGAAAGGCTTCAGATAATGACAGAGGTCTGATCCCTGTGAAAGGAAAGGCATAGGAGGGAGAATGGGGTAACAAGCTCAGGTGAAAAGATCGCCCGTAGTGAAGAAATGGCTGCTCCTTGTACTTGCTGACCTCACTCACGACCAGGGCTGCTCAGTGAGAGATCTGTTCCAAAGCCCAGGCAGATTCCAAATGAACTTTCAACTGACAGCAGCCCTGCAGCAGGTTCTCTCTCAGGGAGATCTGAGCAACACTTCTCCGTGGCTGCTGAACACACGCATCATCCTGGAGTGAAGAATTTAGAGGGGAATTTACTGCGTGGATAGTGACAAATGTGTTTTAGGTGTGCACGTGTGTGAAGTAAACTCTGATCTTAAGATAACAGATGAGGGGTGGGCTCTGTTTATTAGTTAATTATTGTCGTACCTGGAAGGAAAAACTCCATCACTGGTATTTATGACTGGCCTGGGTTGAGGGTAAATTTTCACTCCTGGAGCTCTTAGCTCTCTAGAAACCAATTCTTCAGTTGAGCAAGTCTCTCAACTGTCCGATCACTAACTGAAAAGAAATATAAGTCAATATTCTCAGCCAGGGAGATAGAACAGGGGAGGGAAAGAGGTATACAGTCATGCACTTCAGAAGGTTTCAGACAACAGCGGATCACGTGTGTGGTAATGGTACCCCGTGTAGCCTGGGTGTGTGGTAGGCTATGCCATCTAGATTTTTGTACATGCGCTCTATGATGTTCCCACAATGACAGAATTACCTAATGATGCATTTCTCAGAATGCATCCCCATTATTAAGAGGCGTGTAACTGTAATCCACTAGACCTTGAGCACTATGAATACAGGAGCCCATCAGTCTTTTCCCTCAGTGAATGGCTATCTGCTCCCAGTGTCTGGCCTTCAATAAATATGGCATGAATGAATGAATGAATGAATGAATGAATGAACAAATGAATGTCAACCACCAGCTGCAGATAAAAGTTCTCTTTCGTGAGGCTGCAGGATGGTGAAGCTGACTGCGGAGCTGATGGAGCAGGCGGCGCAGTACACCAGCGCCATGCGGGACGCGAGCTGGACCTGCGGGGATGTAACATTCCTGTCATGGAACATCTGGGTGCGACCTTAGACCAGTTTGATGCTATTCATTTTTCTGACAATGCAATCCGGAATCTGGATGGCTCTCCTTTGTTGAGAAGACTGGTGAACAGCAGTAGAAGATGTCGCACGGGCGAGGCGCTGGGCCGAGCTCATTCTCACCAACAATAGCCTCGTGGAGCTGGGTGACCGGGACCCTTTGGCGTCTCTCGAGTCACTGGCTTAGCTGAGGATTCTAAGAAACCCCGTGGCAAACCAGAAGCGTTACCCACTCTATGTCATTTACAAAGTTCCCAAGTCAGAGTGCTGGGTTTCCAGAAGGTGAAGCTGAAAGAGCATCAGGAAGCAGAGAACGTGTTCAAGGGCAAACGGGGTGCACAGCTCGCAAAGGATATTGCCAGGAGAAGCAAACGTTCACCCCAGGTGCTGGTTTGCCCACTGACAAAAGAAAGGCGTCCCGCCCCGGGGCCATGGAAGCGATCAAGAACCCCAGAGCAAACGCGGACGCTGGCGGAGGTGGAGCGGCCGACGGGCCTGCTGCAGTCAGGCCAGACCCTGCGGAGGAGGCCCCAGCAAGACCGGAGGGAGGAGATGGAAGGAGACACCCTCCCCCACGGGTCCTGAGCAGCGGGCCGAGTGTCCACGAGGCGTGGGGCCTGGCCGGGGACAGGGTCCTGCTTTTGAACGTGGAACAACAGCCTTGTGTCAGCGAAGAGGGGTTCCCAAGCATCGCTGAAGGGCTCCAAAAGCTGCTGGTCGTTTTTTAATACACCTTTTGAGTTCTAAATGCCTATTTTTTACAAACAGTAAAAATAAAGATCACCAGGTGCCTGGGCTGTGTGTGCAGTGGGCGTGTGTCTGCCTTTAAGCTGGAAATGCAGGAGGCATCGTTTCTGACCAGGCCTCCGTCCTCTGTAAAATGTTTGGATGTTTAAATCCTTAATAAAACGGGTTTTAAGTGGCAAATAAATAAATAAATAATAAATAAATAAAAGAAATCTCTTTTCCACTTACCTCTTCCTGTGTTTAACTCCTCAGACATATTTTGATATTGTTTCGTATATATTCTTTACACACCGTGCTGTATCCCTTGGGGTTTAGTGGTAGAGAACAGAATCCTGTCTAGTAGGTGATGCAGGAAGCGATTGATTTCAGGGTATTAAAAGGGCTTATAGAATCGTTGGGAGGACTGCAGAAACAGACTCAAAGCTGGGCTGTCAGGAAAGCCTCCCTAAGCACTCTGCAGAACCGGCCCATCAAGGAAGCTGCCTCGGAACCAGGAAACCACCTTCACCAGAACTACACGACAGCTGCTGCCACCAGGATGCTGCCAAGATCAGGAATCTTCCACTGCTGCCAGCTCCAGATGACACCACACCTGCTGGGTTAGAAATGAATGCCTCACACTCTGCCTCTCAACACTCAAGTGAGTGATAGACTCTGGAAAGGCCAAATGCCTCCATGAGCTTTTTGGCCTCAGAAGCAGCGGAAGCAAGGCCCTTGCCCCATGCCTGTCTTCTGAAACTACGTGAGTGCCACCGGTGGGTGAAACTTGAATCATGTCCTAGCTTCCAGGGAGTTGAGAAAATGTAGTTTTTAGACTTCCAGCCTCTACAGAATAAAAGAAAGCACTCTAGAAGGAGGGCAGAATGAATTGCTGATCCATTCCACCATATCCCCCTTTGAGGAAACAAAGAGAAGGTCTTATCCTCTCATGTTCTATCAATGGCATCTTCAGGCCAATCCTAAGGTAGGGTGGTATCCTCACTTGTGTTTGCAACAACTTTTGTGCATTTTTTATGGATAGAGAAGAGCAGAAATCATTGGTCATCAATTGTCTTCCACAAAGGGACATAATCTGTGGGCTGTGTGGACACTCTACCTCATTCAGAACACCATGAGGTCATTAATGTTGCCTTGTGGTGGTGATACTTGTGAGATCAAATAGTTCACAATCCTTAACTAGTTCATAGAAACCCCAAACCACAACTTCTAGGGTCCATTTTTTGTGCTCTTCTGACATCTGTGTCTCCATGTAGAGAGTTCTAGTGCAATCATTATAACCTTTTGACATTACTCAGTGAAAAGATATTTATTGGACACTTGCTGTATGCCAAGCACTGTTTGCATACGTAATAGATATGTTGAGTAAGTATGACTCATGATATACTCAAAACTGTGTATGTCCCTTAATGGTTTATCAGTAGGTTAACCTTCCCTACCCCTGAATAAAAACCCTGGCTCACTCCTGGGAAATAGGAGAGTACTGGAATAACTTTAAGTCACAAAGACATTCTCACTTTGATTATAAACATGTCCGGTCCCATGTAATGATCAAGAGGCTGAACTTAATATTAAATCCTCTCTCCTCAAGTCTGGCTCAGGCTGGAAGTCCACAGTCAGAAAGGAGGCTTGACATTTCAGCTCTTCTCTTCTTATCACAATCTTTCCCACTCCCTCATTGTCAGACCTAAAAGAGAGGAGGAGGGAGAAGCAAGGAAAGAGGACAGTACTTACTTGACTGGCTGGCTCTGTGCTCTCTGGGCCTAGCACAAGGCTAATGCTGGTGTCCCTGGTTAGAACTCTTTCTCTTATAATGAGCTTTTATAGTTCTTCATGAGTCTCCTGCTAGAGTCTCCAGCCGTGGGCAAACTACGGCCCGCGGGCCGAATCCGGCCCGTTTGAAATGAATAAAACTAATTTAAAAAAAAAGACCATACCCTTTTATGTAATGATGTTTACTTTGAATTTATATTAGTTCACACAAGCACTCCATCCATGCTTTTGTTCCGGCCCTCCGGTCCAGTTTAAGAACCCATTGTGGCCCTCGAGTCAAAAAGTTTGCCCACCCCTGTGCTAGACTCATCTCTCCTGCAGTCCCCTTTGACCAGGTGAAAATAATCTCTATTCTTGGTGGTCTCTTACAGCTCCTTCCTGATCCCCCGGGCATTGGGCAACATACCTCTGGCCCTTTTCAATAAAGATTCTCCTCTCCTTTGGAGACAAGTCCTCCCCTATTGGGCCAACCAAAGATAACCCACCTCATCTCTCTCCTAAGTGGCCTTCATCTAGTCCACAGAAAAAAGGCAATATATATGGCATCCTTGCCCTGAAACATACTTGATCTGGTTGAGGGGGGAATGGGTCTTTAGAGTTATTTCCTTGATAAATCTGCAGAGTGTGGAGGTGTAGGATTTGTCTCCTACTCCCTTTGGTAACTGATAACTTTCATATTGGTGCCTCAGTGAAAATAGAGGCAGGAATGGTTCCATTGTAACATCCTGCCACACATGCCTTCTAATGTCATTTCACAGAGATTTGCCCTGCCCCTCCCTTTGTACAGTGAGTTATTCAGCAATAGAAATCATGCTTATGTTGTTCTCTCCCATCATTATCCTTCCCCTTCACATTCTTTAAGATCCAGCTCATCTCCCACTCCTTTGATGAAGCATGAAGTCTTTCTAGATCTTTCTGACTGTTTAAAATTTCTCAGTTTTCACATGCTTCTCAGTCTTTCACATGTCCCTGTTGAGTTTGCCCTGATCAACCTGTATGCTCTCCAACACAATTGAGCTCCCTCCTTAGAGCTCCCTTAGGACCTTTATATACATCTATTACTATATTTTTTGTTGTTATTTTCCAACTGTTTGCCTTACATAGTAGCCTAGGAACTCTTCAAAGGTAGTGCCCATGTTTTAGCCAACTCATACCTCTGGTCAACTCATACCATACTACACTTAGTCAGCTTATACTTCTAGTACCATACCCAGTCCATCAAATCAACTCATCTTACGTGAATTTATTCAACTACTACAAGCACTGAGGACACCATGGTGAACCAGACAGATGGGGCCTTTGCCTTCATGGCACTTGACAGAACCCAAGTACATTTGTGGCACCTCATTGAATCCCCCTCACTCAAGTCCTGGTTTGTGCTGGGCCCCTCGTGGAGAATAGGTGCATCCCAGAGAAGTGTCACAGTGAGATTCTCAACTACTTAACGTGGAGGTCCAGGACACTTCTAAACAATTGTCACACTACTTCTGGAAAACTCTGACTTGATCTACTAATGTGGACTCACCCATTCAGTGACACAATTTATTCAAAACAAGGATTGAGAAGTGTCCTGAAAATTCCATTATTGGGGAACATTTCATGCTTCATGAGAAAGGTAACGCTCCCCACAAGGGGTGTGTCCTTCCTCATGAATCACCTGTGCACACATGCAGTCCAGGACTCCCAGCAATGACAACATGTCTGTGCATGCAGAGAGGGAGAAAAAAATATGGGTACACAGCAAGTTTTCTTATCTTCACTTCTAATAAGAGAGCATGGCTCATTGAGGTTCTAGGTTATGGAACTATTATTATGTTGCACTTCTTTATATGGGGGAGAGGGGGAAGGAAGGATAGTAACAACAAGTCATATCATACCTGAACATTGGAGATGAAGAATATCTGAGTCTGCATGTCAATGCTAACAAATACTATTCATCAAGCTCACTGACATCAACAATCTCCTCATAAAAGGCGACCTATGGGTTATAGGACTTGGCAAGGCTTTTCTACCCAAAGACTATTTCTCCCCTCACTTTACATCACAAAGCAAGAAAATACCACCATGGAACTCAAGCTAAGGTAAACTGTCTCTAGCAGCTCTGTGTTTAGGTAGCTATGAAGGACAGTAGGCATCAAAAACTCCAGTAATGGTTGTTGACAACATAGGTTCCTGGGGCCTGAATATTTTTATTCAGAGAGTACCCCAAACACTATAGGATATGCTATAGCTTTTGCTGGATTTGATATCAGATTTACTCTGCATAGGTTCAATTTGTTGAATGCCTGTACTTAATATCAAAGTACAGAGGATAGGGGAGACCTGACAAGGGAAAAGTTGACAGACCATATCCAGACTTTGGGTTGACACAGAAAAGAGCATGTGGAGGCAAAGCTGTGGGAGGTGGGCCCTGGAGGAAGGGATCCCTCAGAAACACAAACTCCACATCAGATCAAAGCACAGGCTGCTGGTTCCTAGGAAGAAGTGGGGCAATAGTTCTGTGTTCAACATGGAGTTAGATATATGGCAATGACACACGGCACATTTTTCTGTTAAAATCTTTTTAGTTTCTCAGAAGCCTTCCTGAGCTAAGACTGCTCTGTCCTTCATAAACCTTTCCTGTAAAAGAGGGTGTCAGTACCACAAACCAAATTGTGAGGCAGCTGAGCTGCTGACTTCCTGGAGGCCATCACCAAACCCACGGCAGGGCTCAGATTAGACTAAACTGTCTGTTCCAGTTGTCTTGACCCAACCAGCCAATCCAGTGCTTCCCTGTGAAAATGAGGCATCACTTCAGCAAACTCCAGTGGTCCTCCCCTGTCATTTGGGGCCAGTTTTACTGTGTGGCACTAACAGTAGAGACTAGGAGTAGAAATGAGACATTCTCAAAGCTAACTAGAGGTTACCTAGCTTTACCACCAGGACCGGCAGGAGCACTGCTCCACTCAGCTTACAAGACACTGCTACCACAATAGGCCAAGATGACGCTGAATCTGCAAATGCAAATGTAAAATCTAAGCATGATAGTCTGCTTCAGTAGTTCTCTTTGGACCTGCTGCTCCTGTTTCATAGGTCTCATCATTTCAAACATCCCTCCTCTGCCACCCCCAACAGATGCCGTGGAAAGTCCACATTTCCTGCATTTGCTCCTCCTGGCCCCCCAGTCTGGAATGTTCCCACCTTTTATCTCTGTATCTCACACCTTCTAAGATCCAGTTCTAATTTTCAAGCTTCTATCAAGGCACACTTGACTATTCTGAACTCCAGAGAGCCTTACATATAGTGGTGGTTCTATAGTGGTGTTCCAAAATCTGGAGCAAAGCAAAACTCTTTGATGAGCTTTTTAAGTATTTATTATCACTCTCCTCAGACTGTCTATATTTGAAATTTGAGGAGTGAGGTTGGGAAATCTGCCTTTTTTCGTTTATTTGTTTGTTGTTTAATGTTCCCAAAAGCACTCACTTAAGACTCATTGGTCTATAAAGAGCCAAGTAATGTTTGATATATACTATAATATTGTTTTTCACTTGTTTTGAGTTTTCAGATTTTTTTATTGAATTTATTGTGGTGACATTGGTCAATAAAATTATATAGGTTTCAGGTATATAATTCTGTAATACATAATCTGTATATTGCATTGTGTGTTCACCACCCCAAGTCAAGTCTCCTTCTATCACCATTTATTCCCCCTTTACCCTGTCCTACCTCCCCTCACCCCCCTTTCCCTTTGGTAATCACCATATTGTTGTCTGTATCTAATAGCCCTTTGGAAGACAGTTTGTCAGTTTCTTATAAAACTAAGCATACTCTTACCATATGATCTTGCAATCACACTTCTTGGTATTTATTCAAATGAGTTGAAAACGATGTCCACACAAAAACCTGAATGTGGATATTTACCTCAGCTTTATTCATAATTATGAAAACATGAAGCAACCAACGTGTCCTTCAGTGGGTGAATGGGTAAGTAAGTTGTGGTACATCCAGACAATGGAATATTACTCAGTGCTAAAAAGGATGTCATGAAAAGACATGGAGGAAACTTAAATGCATGTTGCTAAGAGAATGAAGCCAACGTGAAAAGGCTTCATACTGTATGATTCCAACTACATGACATTCTGGACAAGGCAACACCATGGAGACAGTAGAAAGATCGGGACTTGTCAGGGGTTGGGCGGAGGGAGAAATGAATAGATGGCGCACAGAGGATGTTTAGGGCAGTGAAACTACTCTGTATGATACTATAAAGATGGATACATGTCATTATTATTTTGTCCAAGCCCATAGAATATAAAACACTAAAGTGAACCTTAATGTAAGTAATGGACTTTGGGTGATGATAATGTGTCAATGTAGGTTCATCAGTTGTGACAAAGGTACCACATTGGAGGATATTGATAATGGCAGAGGCTGTGCATGTGTGTGTGTGGATGGGGAGGTATGAATAGGGGACATCTCCATGTTTTATGCTCAATTTTTCTGTGACCCTAAAACTGCTCTAAAAAATAAAGTCTATTTTTTTTTAAATGGGGAGAGGGTTAGTTATTCCTGTGACTTTACCATCCAGTCCCACTCTAGTGAAGGAGGGTTATGATGGGATGCAGAGATGATGGGATCTTAGAAAAGGAAATTAAGTCAAGTCAGGCCTTAGAGAACTAAAAAGCCATCCAAAATATTAATAATAATTATGATAATAGCTATTATTTTGTGAGAGCTGATTATGTGCCAGCCACTGTAGGAAGCAATTCACCTGACAGAGATATCATCATCCCCACTTTAAAGATGAAGAAATTGAGTCCTGGGGAAGTTAGGCAATTAGTCCATGTTCACAAATGACAGAGTCCAGATTCCCACCCGGGCCTAACAGACCCCAGAGCCAGAGTGTTCAACCATTTTTGTCTTTCTTTCTTAGCATCATGTGGCTCTGTCTTTGTGCTGCTCTCTTAGTAGACAAGCTCCCTCTATTTTCCCATCTAGTTACACGTGATCCAGCAAGACGGCCTCATCCCTAGAGCTTTCTTTCAAAGAGACTCTTATTTTTATGACCCCTATTTCAAATTCTTGAGAAAATAGGACTATCCAATGAATTGGCTGATTTTGAGACAGGTATTCATTCAGAGTCCAATCAGCCATAGCCAGGAGTGTTACCCCAGAACTATAGGTAGTATAGGCAAATTGCCTGAGGTGTCCTTCATTCCAGGACATCACTAACTATCCTTGAATCCAGAACCCTGGAGTAGGCATTGTTAAATTGCTACTTTTCACACATGTAGAATCATGTGTGATAATAATATACCCTTATGGTGCTATTATGAGATTTAAAGTTATTCTATGTGAAATGCATAAAACAGCGTCTAGCACATGGCCATTGCTATGAATAGCATTATTATTCAAGCTGCACTGCAACCACTTTGGCTCTTGCTTTCCGGTATGCTATTCCCTTGACTCCCAACTTAGCTTCTTTGCCTTGACTCATCCCTTTCAAAAGCATGTGCCTCAACAATTGCCAAATTTAACCATCTCTGCAAACTCATTCTTTTCTAGTTCAGATTTGATAACACCCTTAGACAACAAAAGTAAATAATTCCAGGTCTGAAAATGTCCAGGGCTATTCTAAAATCACACAAACCAATGCTAGCCTTTATCTTTGGGAAGATAGTTTCAAAACCAGGTTTTAAAGAAAGTTGAGGTCACAAAAGTGATAGCCATTTGCACGATAAATAATGCTACCACGGCAAGCTGGAGAATTTAAATATTTCCAGAGGATTGCTATGAATCTTGGTATAGTTCTAGAATCAAATTAAGCAGTGCATTCAGACTTTTGTTGGCAAAGAGAGGCATCACTGCCATGAAGCAACATCCAAATAAAATGAGGTTTCTTAGCCCATATATCACAACAACCACCAACTTACATTTGTTTATTTAAAATTTCTCATTTGATTATTCCCAACTATTGCCCTGCAAGCAAAGTAAGGCCACTCTTCTCCAATCTTACAGATGATAAAATTGAGGCTAAGCAACTTGCTACCACTTGGCACAGCTAGTAGGAAGAACATAGAACAAGAACCCAGGTCTCCTGCTCCACAATATCTCTCCAATGAAAACTGAAAGGAAACTTCCAAGTAGTAAAAGCAATTTGTTGAGAAATCATTGGTGTCTCTCAAAGTGTGCTCCTTAAATCACTCTTGTGTCATGATACTCTGAGAATTAGCTTAGAAATTACTGCTCACCAGATGGTCCCTCTTGGTTTATAATACATTAACTTATTAAAGGCCCTGAGAAATTCTACCTAATTTCTAGCTAATTTATATTAGCCCTGTATTTTTCAAATTTATTTGACCACAAAACTCTTACTGTGTGTGTTATTTATTAATATCACATCGAAGAATATTCTTTGGAAAGCATTTTAGACTGCGTTAAAAACAGTTGTTCAGTGATGTAAGTGAATTAACTAAAAAAAAAAAGTGCTTTAACTAAAAAAAATTATTCTACTTTGCCTGATCCCCAGTTTCTTAGGCCTAAACAAATTTCAGAAGTCATACTAATTCTAGGGAAGTTTTCTGGGCAGGCTGTTAGAAGGCATATAGGAGAGGTGAGACTTTGAAGAATTGAAGCAGGCTTTAGGGGGGCAGATAAATATAAAAACAGAGCTTCTGTCTCCATCCTCCAAGTGGCCAGGAAACTCCAGGTAGCCTTCTGTCTTCGTGTGTTCTCTCTACCTCCACAGCTTTCCATCATCTAGGCCTGGGTCAATAGTGTGGGTGAGATATTTCTCCTTTCCTTCCTCATCTTGTGGCTTTCCTCACAAAGAGAACTTCCTCTAATCCTCTAAGAGAAATCTTTGGCTTCCAGGAGATCAACCTCTTATACATAAAGTAGAAAGGTCACCCTGTGGTTGCCAGGAATGATGACGGTGGCATTAAGGAAAGGGGAATGCAATTTGCATGCCTTTCAAAAACCTCTACCAAGCACTAGTTACCCAACAAATTAAAAGTCACCGCATAACCAGAGTGAGCCCCTTCATTCTTAAACCACTTTCTCAGACCTTCTTGTCAGTGGCTTCAGCTCCCCAATAACTACTACAGCAACTTCTCTTAAAAGAATTAACTTTGCCTCTTCTTAACTCCAACCCTTTACATCCAGCTTAAACTCATTGAACCAGGTTGCCAATTTACTGCATATATTTTCCACTTGGGGAAACACATGAGCTTCTTTGCCTAGGGCCAATCCCCGGAGCAGTAGTGTTTTAAGATGTTTTTCTACTCTGGGCCTCACCCTGGGCCTGGGGACAGTTGAGGAGACTGGCTGCTCTCTGAAACCGTGTGTTTTCCTTCCCACACGAGCCAACATGGCCTTGGCCTATCAGAGACATTTCTCTTCCTTAGATTCTCAGCTCTATAGTTTCTTCTTTACTATTGAGCAGTTTCTTCCAGGAAACAGTCTCAAGGCAGCACACCCAGAGGTCCGCTGGCAAGCTGTGGCCGTCACTTCCTCACTGGCCCAGCTTCTCCCACAAGCAGGGAATGTGTTTATTCTCAGAGGTTTCCCAGGAGTCAGAGGGGTGAGCACTTGCCTGAGTGCCAGCTGGATAGTGGATATGGGGGTCCACAGCCCCCCTTCCACCTTCCTTGCCTCCTCTTCTATCTCCTGGGCCCTGAAGCAGATGCTCCCCAACAAGATAGATTACCCCTCACAGTTCCTCTCTGAGAACTTAGGCCCTGGAGCAGGAACCGCCCACTCCATCATTGGCCAACACTTTCTTAAAAATATGTTTTTATTGATTTTTAGAGAGAGAGGACGGGAGAGGGATAGAGAGAAATATTGATAAGAGAGAAACATCATTGATCTGCTGCTTCCTGCATGGCCCCTTCTGGGCATGTGCCCTGACCTAGAATCAAACTGTGACTTCCTGGTTCACAGGTCAACGCCCAACCACTGAGCCATGCGAGCCAGGCAACACAGAGCACTTTTGAGTCACCTTTCTGGAAAGTCCACTGCGCTACCCTCAGAGCAAGAGAAAACTTAATTTTCTAAATATTGCAGAGTAGAAGATTCTTTCTTGAAGTTAACCACCCATGACAGAAAAAAGCACCCCTCCTCAAATGAGTGCCCTTCTTAGCTGCATGTGATACACTTGGTACCATTTATATCACTCTACTTGAGTTAAAATGGCACTTTTCTTAAAGGTTAAGAATAACACTTTAAAATAATAAATATTGTTATTTTAATATTATAATCAAACACAGGTGAAATGCACATAAGTGCTTTATAATATTACAAGAGGCCCAGTGCATGAAATTCATGCACAGGGTGGGGGGGGGGGTGTTCCTCATCCCAGCCTGCACCCTCTCCAATCTGGGACATCCCTCTCACAATCTAGGACTGCTGGCTCCCAACTGCTCACCTGCCTGCCTGCCTGATTGCCCCTAACCACTTCTGCCTGCCAGCCTGACCACCCCCTAACCACTCCCCTGCCAGCCTGATCGATGCCTAACTGCTCTCCTGCCAGCCCGACTGCCCCTAACTGCCCTCACCTGCTGACCTGGTCACCCCTAACTGTCTTCCCCTGCAGGCCTGGTCACCCCCAACTGCCCTCCCCTACTGGCCTGGTCACCCCTAACTTCCCTCCCTATCCTGGTCACCCCCAACTGCCCTCCCCTGCTGGCCTGATTGCCCACAACTGCCCTCCCCTGCAGGCCATCTTTGACCACATGGGGGTGGCCATCTTGTGTGTTGGAGTGATGGTCAATTTGCATATTACCTCTTTCTTATATAGGATTGACATATTTTTAAAATTTTGATTGACTTTAGAGAAAGAAAGGGAAAAAGAGGGACAGACAGAGTGACATCAACTCGTTGTTCTACCTATTTATGCATTCGTTGATTAATTCCTATATGTATCCTGACCAAGGATGGAACCCATAACCTTGGCTCATTGGGGAAAATGCTCCAACCAACTGTCCTACCTGGCCAGGGCAATATGGTTGATATTGTATAAAATAACATTAGTAAACTCACATAACAATGTTATGAGATAAGTACTATTATTATTTCCATTTTACAGATTAAAAAACTGATGAGAAGGGTAAATTCCCTTTACAGACAGTATAGTGAGTGGGAGGGCTGGTTTTACTTTTTCCTCCCAGACTCTTTGTCCTTGTGTCCCCTTCACTGAGAGGTGTTACTCCCTCTGGAAAAGTCTCTCCCCCTCTCCCTCTCTCCCTCTCTCCCTCTCTCCCCCTTTTCCTTTCTCCCCCTCTCCCTCTCTCCCCCTTTTCCTCTCTCCCCCTTTCTCCCTCTCTCCCTCTCTCCATCTCTCCCCCTTTCCCTCTCTCCCCCTTTCTCCCCCTCTCTCCCTCTCTCCCCCTTTCCCTCTCTCCCCCTTCCTCCCCCTCTCTCCCTCTCTCCCTCTCCTTTTCTTTCCCTCTCTCCCTCTCACACATACACACAGTTAAAGAAAAAAATTATTCTGACACTTGTTAAAACATTAAGGAGGACTTCGTTCAAGACTACTGCAGTAGTGGTATTGCAGTAGGGAAGAGAGATTGAGCTCAACTCCAAATACAGCAAGGACAAGTGGGGGTTTATAGCCAGGAAGCAGAGGGAAGGGGTCGGTAGGTAGAAAATTACTAAGAAGAGACATCAAGGGGAGGAGGATTCTTGCTAAACTGACCAACAAGGATCCTTGCTGAAGGCAGGCCAAGGACTTGGATGTTAAAGGTGGTTGATGAAGATCTTGATCAGATATCAGTGGTGAGGGGATTCTTTCTAAAATAACTTAGCAGGATTCTTGCTAAAACTGCACTAAACAAACCCAAGACAGGTCAAGGTCCAAAGTCAGAGGGCTCACAGAGAGGAGCCTAACTAAAGTTTGGTAAGGGTGAAAGTTTTTATCAACACACACACACACACACACACACACACACACACACCCCAAGTTTGTCCTCTAACAGCCCCCTTTATTCCTTTTCTAAGAAATTGAGTTCTGAATATTGCCTCCCCCTTGCTCTACCTATATATCCTTGAGCCCTAGGATAACTAAAGATACACTGAACATCATTCTCCTTTTCTTAGAACTCCCTGAGAAAGTGCCAGGTGGGAAAGGCACATCAGAACAGCCATCCAGGCTCAGTCACTGGCATGAGGTGGTCAGTGGAAGGCAGGGAAGTCAGCCAGTGAACTGCCCTGTGCAGGTTTCAAGGAGAACTAAGTGCACATTTTAACTGGTTTTCAACCACATAACAATGTTGTAAGGGGGAAAATTAGTGCTACCTGGTGTTTTCTGCCATGATTTCAACGGATGTTTAGCATCTCTGAAGATTTAAGCACAAGGAAAATTGTGAAAAAAACTTTGAAATGAGCAAACTGATTGAGTATCCTTCCCATGGAAGGCTATTGTCTGAAGGACTCTCTCAAGGATGTCTGATGCATTGAACGTCTGAGTCTTTCTTGGTCTTCAACTATTGTGGAGAACTGATAGTGATGCAAATGATTTCTTTCCATAAAAAAGCAAATAAGTTTTGTCCTGTGAAATTACAGTTAATCCCCACCTGTGAAACAGACTGTTTTTGCATCTCTTAGCAAATTAAAAGCAGTGTTTCTGATTGCCTACGTAAATGACTGGTCTCTGACTTTTTATTTGAGCTAGTTGTAATTTCTTATTAGTTCTCTCAATATTCATGAGTTAAATCAAATATTTGACATGTCTTCTTTCTACATTTGTATGAGCCATAGTTTTATCTTTTTAGAAAATTACTCTGTAAGGAAGAGATTCCACAATTTGGTAGTTAACACTAAACTCTTTCTCCCTCCTCTCTTCTGGGCTTTCACCTAAAATTAGACCAGATGCCACATCATGCTGACTCTCAAAAAGAGGCAGCTTTAACAGTAAATAAAGTTTAAGAAGTTTCCTTGCAAGGGGACTAAGACTCCTAAGCCATCTTTAACTCATTGGTAGAGACACCTGGAGCACTGAAGAGAGCAAGGGATAATTCTAACTTACATTACATAAGTTACTTAAGAATTGGGGTTCCTTTAGTATTTTTGTATAGTCCTCACTTAACTATTCTTGCTTTTGTTGCTTGTGCTTTTAGTGGCATATACAATAAATTATTGCTGAGACCAGTGGAATATTACTTGGCCTTTAAAAATCAGGAAGTCCAGCCATATGTGACAACATGAATGACCCTGGAGGACATTACACTAAGTGAAATAAGTCATCACTGAAGGACAAATACTGCATGATTCCACATAGATGAGGTATCTAACATAGTCAAACTCATGGGAACAGAGAGTCAAATGGTGGCTGCTAGGGGCCGGAGGGAGGGGAAATGGGTTTGCTGGAAAATGGGTATGAAGTTTCAATTATATAAAATATAAGATCAAGAGATCTTCTGTCTGACATTGTGCCTATAGTCAACAATACTGTGTTGAACACAAAAAATTTTGTTAAGAGAGTAGATCTCATTTTATATGTTCTTGCTATAATCAATCAATCAATCACAGTAACAGATAATAAACTTGCAAAAAGAAAAATAACAATTGGGGACTCTTTAGATCCCAACCTTTCTCCAATATGTTAGCTCAAACATAATATACCAGACATGGCTATACAGCACGGAGGTGGGCCCTGACATAACTGAGCAGCGATCCACTCCATGCTCCTGATTTTTGGTCTCCTTTATCTTGCGTCACGTGAGAAAGAAAGGATCAGAGGCAGTGAGCAGTGGGCCGCGCACCATCACACAGCTGCTCGACTTCCCATGCCTTGCTTCTCTCACTGCCCCTACCCCTCACTACAGACAACAGCAGACAAAAAACACCACCACAAAGGCAAGTAGCCTAGTGTCATTAAATAAGCGACAGAAAGGAGCCCCAAGGCTCAACTAATTTCCAAGTGTGGTCCAAAGACCACCTGCATCAGAATCACCTGGTTAGATGAGCTTGTTAGAAATGCAGACGCCTGCTTTCCTCCCCTAAGGGATTCTGCATCAGTGGTGATGATTCATAGGAAATGTTAGTCCAGATATCAAAAAGATGGGGGCATGTTGCTTACCCTCCATAGGCCTTAAAAACCCATCAGGGCCGCGTCAGGACCAGGCTCCGGGTGCCCCCACATGCGGGCTTTCCCCACGTGCCCACTGCCTCTCAGGCGGTTAAGATGGAGAAGTGAAACTCACTTCATAAAAGTGTTTTGCTCTTTACCATCTGTTTACCATTTTCAAACCATCTGTTCCTTCTCACGAGCTGTTTTGGCTCATGAAGGCACTACAGGGTGGTGATTAGAGCTGGATTCTGGTAGAATACCAGGATTTGAATTCTGACTTTGCCAATTCCTGGCTTTGAAACCTTAGGTAAGGTACTTAATCTTTCTGTGCCTCAGTTTTCTCATCAACTCTAATAAAAGAGGAGAACCAAGATGGCGGCATAGGTTAACGCCGGAGTTTGCTGCTTTGAACAACTACTTCAAAAGTGAAACTAAAACACGGAACGGACATCACCCAGAACCATAGGAACGCTGGCTGAGTGGAAGTCCTACAACTAGGAGGAAAGAGAAACGCATACGGACACTCAGAGGAGGCGCAGTGCTGAAGTCAAATTCTGAGGTGCGGAGTGCGCGGAGCCGGCTGGCGGCAGAGGGCGAGATTGTTGTTTTCAATCGGGAGGGAGTCGCAGACTCTGAGCTCCAGATACAGGCGAGGCTTTAGGGACCCAGGCTCAAACGGGAGAAGCGGACTGTCGGGCTTCGGTCAGAGCGAGTGCAGCTTTCTCTCCGAGCTTTGCAGCGGGTGCTGGGACTCAGAGAGGCAGAGCCCCTGGGGACAGGACTGAGAGCTGCCATAACTGCTCTCTCCGGCCCACCCTGTTGATCCTGTGCGACCCGCCCTACCCAAGCCCTGCACAGAGGCATTTGCCAGATAGCCTCAGGCAAAGGCTAGATTAGCACCTCCCTAGAGGACAGAAGTTCTCTCACTGCTGACACAGCTGATTCTCATAGCCACTTGGCCTGGAGGTCAAACCCTCCCTGGAATTAGCTACAACAATCAAGATTTATCTATAAGACTGTGAACAAAGACCACTAGGGGGTGCACCAAAGAAGCATAACAAAATGCGGAGACAAAGAAACAGGACAAAATTGTCAATGGAAGAAATAGAGTTCAGAACCACACTTTTAAGGTCTCTCAAGAACTGTTTAGAAGCTGCCGATAAACTTAATGAGATCTACACGAAAACTAATAAGACCCTCGATCTTATATTGGGAAACCAACTAGAAATTAAGCACACATGGACTGAAATAACGAATATTATACAGACGCCCGACAGCAGACCAGAGGAGCGCAAGAATCAAGTCAATGATTTGAAATGCGAGGAAGCAAAAAACATCCAACTGGAAAAGCAAAATGAAAAAAGAATCCAAAAATGCGAGGATAGTGTAAGGAGCCTCTGGGACAGCTTCAAGCGTACCAACATCAGAATTATAGGGGTGCCAGAAGATGAGAGAGAGCAAGATATTGAAAACCTATTTGAAGAAATAATGACAGAAAACTTCCCCCACCTGGTGAAAGAAATGGACTTACAGGTCCAAGAAGCGCGGAGAACCCCAAACAAAAGGAATCCAAAGAGGACCACACCAAGGCATATCATAATTAAAATGCCAAGAGCAAAAGATAGAGAATCTTAAAAACAGCAAGAGAAAGAAACTCAGTTACCTACAAGGGAATACCCATACGACTGTCAGCTGATTTCTCAACAGAAACTTTGCAGGCCAGAAGGGAATGGCAAGAAATATTCAAAGTGATGAATACCAAGAACCTACAACCAAGATTACTTTATCCAGCAAAGCTATCATTCAGAATTGAAGGTCAGATAAAGAGCTTCACAGATAAGGAAAAGCTAAAGGAGTTCATCACCACCAAACCAGGATTATATGAAATGCTGAAAGGTATCCTTTAAGAAGAGGAAGAGGAAGAAAAAGGTAAAGATACAAATTATGAACAACAAATATGCATCTATCAACAAGTGAATCTAAGAATCAAGTGAATAAATAATCTGATGAACAGAATGAACTGTTGATTATAATAGAATCAGGGACATAGAAAGGGAATGGACTGACTATTCTTGGGGGGGAAAGGGGTGTGGGAGATGTGGGAAGAGACTGGACAAAAATCGTGCACCTATGGATGAGGACAGTGGGTGGGGAGTGAGGGCGGAGGGTGGGGCGGGAACTGGGAGGAGGGGAGTTATGGGGGTGAAAAAAAAATGGAACAAATGTAATAATCTGAACAATAAAGATTTAATTAAAAAAAAACAAAAAAAGAAAAAAAAACTCTAATAAAAGAGAAAAATGGTAATTGGCGTACGAGCTACCCTTTTCATTGGCTAATCAGGGCTATATGCAAATTAACTGCCAACTAAGATTGGCAGTTAACTGCCAACAAGATGGCAGTTAATTTGCATATGTAGGCACAATGCAGGGAGGCGAAAGGGAACGCAGGAAGAAGCCCCCTGCCACTGACAGTGATCGGAAACCCAGGGGGGAGCTAAGAGGTGGGGGGCAGGGCAAAGGCGGCCCTGGGGCCGCCTTTGCCCTGCCCCCCAGCCATGATCTGAGAATCAGGTGCCTTTTCCGCCCTGGCCAGTGATAGCAGGAAGTAGGGGTGGAGCCAGCGATGGGAGCTGGGCACGGTCGAAGCTGGCAGTCCCAGGAGCTAGGGGTCCCTTGCCTGGGCCTAAAACGGAGCCCACGATCGTGGGGCCACTGCAGCTGCGGGTCCCCGCTGCCTGGGCCGGACGCCTCAGCCAGAGGCATCAGGCCTGGACAAGGGGCCGATCCTGCGATTGGAGGGTGATGGGGGTCAACGCCTGAGGGCTCCCAGTATGTGAGAGGAGGCAGGCTGGGCTGAGGGACACTCCCCCCCACACACACCCAGTGCACGAATTTCGTGCACCGGGCCCCTAGTCTATAATAATAGCATTCACTATTGATTGTTTTGAGGGATATAGTAATTAGTACAAGTTGTGACAGTTCAGCTAACACAGGTTGTGAGAATTCAAATAATAATGTATGTAAAGAATGTAAAACAGAGGCTGGTGTGTGATAAATGCTCAGTAAGTATTAACTATCACCCTTATTATTATTGGCTTCTCTCCTATGATTATTCCTTCAGATAGGAGGAGGGTTTACGAATTAGTTTGGCTACCCTAGGTGTTATCCTGAGAGTCCAGTGCCCAGCTACAATCTTAGCCCACTGGCCCATGACTCCTCCCATAGTTGGCCATATCGGTCAAGGTCACTGTACTAGGGCAGAACTGTATGGAGCAGAGACATAAAGGGAAACCCACTCACGCTTCTGTGACTATGGGGTATGTCATTGAAAGTTACTTTTTTCTTGGTTAGCTTTCCGTAGAATTAAAGATGTGTGTTAATATTCCCTTCCCCCCCCCCCCCAACAAAACTCAGAGAGGCATCTGCTTAGACACGGCACAGGCTCCTCAGGTAAGAAAAATCTGAGCCATCTTCCCTCCCATCCTGATTGGATCTTGTTCTTGTAAACCCCACCCATGCCTTCTTCCCAGATCCTAGTTAAAGGACGCTCTTGGTGTAAAGATAAATGCTAAGATCAATTCAATACAACATGTTGCAGAAAAGGAAAACTAGGTTTCCTCAGTGTTTATAGCATGAATATTGTCTTTTTAAAAGACGGCAATATTAAGAAGTGGTAACTGCCAAAGTCTGTCATTTAAATAAAGAGCAGGTGTTACTTATGATGGGGCGAAGTGTGTTGCCCTAGAAATGAGAATCACTTTAGAGAATCACTCTTCTTCCTTTTAAGGGAACTGGTGAGACTCACCTTGCACACTGGGTTGGGAAGTCATTAAAACTGCTGAAGCATGTCATGTTGCAGGGCCCTTGCAGCACAACTCCTGGGCTGCCTGGAGGTAGCACAGATCAGTGAGCATCATGAACATCTGAGATGCTGCTTACTTATTAAGCAAGTGTTTGTCCTATGATGTCCTGGGCGCTCAGGCCACAGGGGATGTATGAGACTGCTCTGAATGGCCACTTGCTGTCTGAGTTGAAGTAAATAACGCACATAACTTTAAAGTTCAGTTTCTCACTTGGGACATAGGAAGCAAAATGTTAGGATGCTTTCTTTGGGTGCAATTTATAGAAAAAGCATGACTCAAGAGCTTCAAAATCATGGGAAGTCCCATCTCACATTATAGGGAGTGCACAGCTGTGCCAGGAGCAAGGAGGCCTGCCTCTGCTTCGCTGGGCTCTGGCCTCCTCTCTGTGTTGACTTTCTCTACAGCTATAGAAATTTCAGGCACACATCCAGACAGCACAACACCCAAAGTAGAGAAGAGGAATGGCTCTTCCTATCTGTCCTTTTCATCAATGAGGAACCTTCCCCAAGCCCCCATCCCCAAGCAGCAGGGCTTGCCTGCCCTCATGCCTCACTGGCTAAAATGAGGTAACATGACCCCCTGGACCAGTTGCTGGTGATGGATGCCATAATTGGTTTAAAAGATTTCACACTTAACCCTGGGATATGAGCAGAATCAATTCCCAAAGAATAGGATGATAGGAGGAAAACACCTAAACAGCAGCAGGACTTTGCAGACAAAGAGGAAGAAGTAGCTGGTTGGAGTGCAGGCAATGGACAGTGTTTACTGTGTCCGCCCACCAAATTCTTGTGATGAATAGATGAGATGGTGGATGAAAAATCACCCACTCAGTGCCTGGCATATGGAAATAATAATAGCAGGTGAGTTTTTTAATGGCTCTTTATATGAATTCTCTGAGTCAATTAGTGCCCTGTGAAGTAGGCACCATCATTACAGATAAGGGGACACAGGTGAGTTAAGTACCTTGATCAAGGCAGCGTCTGCATTTAAACTCAGGCTGCCTGACTTCAAGGTCCATTTTCTAAAGAACTACCATTTTCTTCACTGAAATGGTAGTCCAACCCTTCACCTCATCTCTTCCTGATCTCAAGAGAATGGGTAAATTTTGAGTTCAATGGGATTCACGTACATGAAAAATTAGAGACCAATATAATATAGCAGCTAGTGACAATATCAGTGGTATAATAGAGGGAAGAAGTAACCCATGTGTTGAGTGGGCAGCAGGGGGCTGGACCTGGAAGGAGGAGTGATTTTGAAGAGGCAATGGAGAGCATGCCAGACTGGTGTAGCTGCTTCTAGTTTTCAAGAATAAAAATCTACTGTTATGTGAGTTGGGTAAAGGGATGTGGCTTACAATCCACTCTGGAGAAGTAGAGGCATAGCAGGACTCCAGCCACATTCACCTTAAGGAGAGACTTTGAAGGTTGTTTTACCCACAAAACCATTGACTCATGAGCTGGACTTCATGAGTCACAAAACTTCTGTGCAAGGGAAACCAAATCACATTGGTAAACTCTAAAATTTTCCTAATGTTCTCTTATAACTACTGCCTGTAAGTCCCAATCTATGGCATTGTTAACTTCCAAGAGAAGTTTGATATTGATGGAAGACTTGGAAGTTCCCCCACAAAAGCATGGCAAGATCTCTAGTAGATTTGGGTGGGACGAAAGGTGGTGCTAGAGTTCAAACTCAAGGTAATTATGCACTTATCCTCATCTCCCCTAGCCCCTTAGGATTACATCCCCATTCCTGCAGTTTGGGTACCAAGTCTTCTGAAATGCTCGAGATTTGGACCTAAACCTCACATTCTTATGAAGAGTGCCCTGGGTGTCCCAGTCACAGATGATGTTACAATGTTGAACACTAGATGGTATCTCCCAAAGGAACCTACTTGAGGAAGAGATTTCTCTTTATATCTCACACCACTTCCTGTGACACCAACTTTCATGCCAAGAGAGGACCTCCAAGGATGTGTTATGGGCAGGTTTTCGGGTCATGTTGTTTTCCAATATTAATGTGTTAGAATCTAATCAATGTGTTTATATTCTATTTAGTCTTGTCTGTCATCAGGTTCTTGTTCATCATCTTTTACCTTATTTAGTCTTAGTATTACTTTCCAAATCCCTCTGCAATCTGACATTTAGGCAACAGGTACCTTTCTAGGTTAATACAATATATCAGGTTGGGGAAGGATGGTCTCCGGAGTCAGAGAGTGAGTTTAGATTGCAGCACCATCACTCACTGCTGATGCCTCTGGATCCAGGACTGAACTTGTGAGGTGAAGACCTTGTGTTCAACACAGCATAATGACCATCCTGACCAGGTGAACAAAGTAAAAGGAAGGTGCTCAGATCATTGCCTGGCACATAATTGCTGTTTTAAATGTTAGTTTTTTCCTTCCCTCTGTTCTTTTCCCCTTGGAGGGGGAAGGGAGAAGAAGGTTCAAATGCAGTAAAGGCAAAAGAGCATTTGTGTAGTTTTCAGGAAACCTGATTATGCCACTAAGTTACTGTGTATCCTCCGGTGAGACTTACCTTCTATGGTTCCTTTTCTCATGTACAAAAAGAGGAGGTTGTATTTTATATCCCTAATGTCACCTGTATATTTAAAATTATATCCTGTCTACATTCCCCAAGTTCTGGATCACCGGAATTCCCCCAATTCATCTGTCACATCCAGTCTCCCAAGTCATCTCCCTCAGGTGGGTGTAGCCCAGTTTCTCCCCTTTCAACTTGGCCTTCAGGATCCCCCCTGCTTCTGACCTGTTGTGAAATGGCTGCTATCTAAGATTAACAAGTAGCTGCTGACCACTTAGGAAGGACATGATGGGGACCCAGAGATACGATCTCAGACCTGTCTAGACAGCCAGCAAGCAGTTCAGTCAAAGCACCTGATAACAAAGATGTCATTGGAAAGAAACATGAGGTCATCTCACCCCATCATCTGCAAACTATGTGCCCCAGAGATCTGGAGGTTCTTCAGAGCCCCTGGCAGCTGAGAGGACAGGGGGCAGAAAGAGACCATCCCAGCACCACTCCACCAGAGTGGGCTCACCTCTGACTCATTTCCTTCCTGGGTTTCTGCTGGGAGAGTCTACTGGCTAATAAGAACAGAGCAAAAAGCTTGAAAGTCACCAATTCCATCTTACCCATTTACAAATAAGGTGACTGTACTTCATACTTCAAAATCTACAGAATGATTCCCATACTCTTTAGATCCTGTAATCCCACTTTCATATAAGTTCTATCCCAAGAAACTATTTATGGATTTATGAAATTTTCAAGAAGGTTCTTTATACCTTAGTTTAAAATAGAGAAAAATTGGAAGCGTCAGTAAGAAAGTAGTTGAACACATATTAGTACATCCCCAAACATGGAATACTAGGAAGTCCCATGTATCAAAGAAAGAATAACTTACATGAAAAAAAAGTGCTCATACTCTATTGCTAAGTGGAGCACACACACACACACACACACACACACACACACACACACACAAGTACACACTTCTAACATCGCCATTCCTTTCATAGAAGACTATCCCAGAGCCTCTAAGTGGGACATCATTATATGCATGGTCATCTATAGTTTACCTGTGGCATTTACCTATCCCTTCTCTCACCTACCAGCTCTCTCTCATACATGACCTCTACCACTGCCACCGTAAGAATAAGCATGTCCATGTGACATTGGCACATCCCGATGCTTCAGTGCTTCCATTACTGGTACATCAGAAGTCTGCTGGATTCTTGGCAAAAGCAGGTAATTCTAAGTCACATTTCCCTTCAAGCAGCAGTTCATGTGCCCAAAGCCACACAGTCTTTCTGCAAAGGTTCCATCCATTTCTTGTCATCACCATCTATCAAACAGGTCTCAAGTTCACTTCTTCAGCCAGAACTAGAATATACATCACAGAACCTTCTACTTTCCCTTTCTGCTTTTACTTTTCCCTCTTCCCCCCACCCCCCCACCAAAGAACATAAACTCCTCACTATTCCTCAATTTATAACAATAAACATTTGCATGTACAAAAATGGAGACAGATGGATGATGGAATGTGTTTTTGATTGGGAAGGTGTGATAGACACAATAATGGATACCCCCAAAATGTCCAAATCTTAATCCCTGACCTGTGAATCTGCTCATTTACATGGCAACAGAGACTTTGCAGGTGGAGAGTAAGGATCTTGAGATGAGAAGATTGCTTGGTTGGTCCAGTGTAATCACAAGGATCCTTATAATAGGAGGCAAGAGGGACAAAGTAAAAAACAGGAGATGTGACCATGAAATAGGGATTGGAGTGCTGTGCTCTGGAGATGGAGGAAGGGACCACAAACAAGGGGCCCTGGCAGCTTCTAGAAGTGGGAAAGGTTAAGCAAGTTGATTCTTCCTGGAGACTCCAGCAGGAACTTAGCCCCATATGACTTATGTAGGACTTCTGACCTCCTGAACAGGAAGATTATAAGTGCTGTTTTAAGTCACCAAAGTAGGAGTCACTGTTACAGCAGCGGTAGGAAACCAAGGTCAGGCCAGGAGCTGCCAGACTATCCAATTGTATTATGATTGGGGGGTGGGGGGGTCGGAAGCTTTCTTTACTTATCTACATTTCTTATCTTCACTACAATGAACACGTATAACTTTTATAATAAAAATGAAAAGTTATTATTTTTAAAAAGAGAATTCTAGCCTGGAATGTCTCTAACACCCACTGATTTATCCAGAGCAACAATGTCCCGGAACTTTGGAGAGAAGGAACTTTCGGCTGAAACAGCACTCAGGAACACCGGGCTTCCCCCAAAATGAACTGAGACAATGGATTTAGAGGTGAGCAGGCACAGGAAGAAAAGGAAACAAACTGGGGGAAAAAATAAATATTAAGCTACAAAAGAAAAGTCAAAATATACATGAAAGTGAATCCTCAGACACTTTACAAATCGAGGTGAAGGAGGCAGATAGAGCAAAGGTCAATCAACTGGCCTACACGGAGCACACACATGACATAGCAAGGTGTAGCAGACTCTTCAAGGTTCCTTCCACTGGGGCATCTATGCAAGCCTCCCAAGAAGCAGGCTTTTCTACAGATTTTCCCTCGCCTTTTTTCTCCCCACCAAAATATACTTACCTTATTCTAAGGGCAATAGTCATAGACATGTCATTAAGTTCATGCCATGGGGTAAAGGAAGGGGGCACATTCTAGAACCAGCTCTCCCCAATAGAAATACAATGCAAGTCACATATGTCATTTTTAATCTTCTGGTGATCACACTTAAAAACATTAAAATAACTAGATGAAACTAATTTTTACAATATATTTTATTTAACTCAATATAGCCAAAATTTTATTTCAACATTTAATCAATGTTACAATGATACTAATGAGATATTTTGCATTTTTCACTTCATGCTAAGCCTTCAGAATTTGATGTATATTTTGCACTTAAAGCACATCTCAGTTTGGACATTTTAAGTGTCTAATAGTTGTGTTGGCTAATAAGTATTGTGCAGGTCAGGGCAGTTCTAGGTTAAAAGAAATTAAAGAGACCTAATGACCAAGGCCAGTGGGGAGTCTAGCCTGGACACTAGTTCTAAAGAAAAGAGCTATACAAGATAATTATAGAACATTTGAATAGTAGCTGAACAACTGGAAAAAGATAACTATGAACTAGCTATCTATTAAATATTACTATAGAATTATTGTTAGTTATAAGTGAAATATGGGTGTGGGAGAGTGTCCTTATATTTAGGAGACTTAGGCTGAAGTAGTTAAAGGCAAAGTGTCATGAGGTCTGAAAATTATTCCTGAAAAGAATATTTTCAAAAGGAAGAAAGCAAATATGTCAAACTGTTAATAATTATTGAATCTAGGTAGAGAGTAAATGGATGGTCTATGTACTATTTTTTAACTTCTCACTTTGTCTAAAATTCATAATAAACACTTAGGGCAAACACACACACACACACACACCACCTACCCTAGACCTCATTTCAAGTAGAGACCATTTATCTGTTGAATGCTATTAATCTGCTGAATTAATAGTGCTAAAATATTTATAGGGTAGAAAATTTTATGGAGGAGGCAACATGGTTAATAGTAAAAACACTAAATTTAAAGACAAAAAAAATCAAGATCCAGTTCTAAGTTTACCATTTACTAGTTATCTAATCTGAGTAGCCTGTTTTGGAAGGCTTCAAGTCATATATATATATTATTATAATGAGATATATAATTATATATAGTATCATTATGTTAAAATATTATAACGACCTTATATAATATCTATAATAATAAAAGCACAATATGCTAATTAGACTGGACAGCCGGATGTCCTTCAGACAAAGCCACAGCAACCGGCAGCAGCAGCACTGTTGGGGTGATGGGGCTGGTGCCTTCCCCTGATTGGCCTGGTTGCCTCCTGCAGAGGGAGGCCAGACTGCTCCCCCAGGGGAGTGGGCCTAGCCATCAGTAGGACATCCCCTGAGGGCTCCCAGACTGTGTGGGGGGGAAGGCTGAGCTGAGAGACTCTGCCCCCTCCAGTGCACAAATTTTCATGCACAGGGCCTCTAGTATCCTATATAATAAAAGGGTGATATGCAAATTAAAAGAATGGCAGAATGACCAGTCGCTATGATGCACACTGACAACCAGGGGACAGACGCTCAACATAGGTGTTGCCCCCTGGTAGTCAGTGCGCTCCCACAGAGGAGGGGCCACTCAGCCACAAGCTGGGCTGATGGCTGGCGAGCACAGTGGCAATGGTGTCAGTCGGACTGGGCTGAGAAGACCCTCCACCCCTAAGTGCATGAATGTTGTGCACCAGGCTTCTAGTAGTTTTATATTATAACTAGAGGCCCAGTGCACAAAAATTTGTGCACTCGGGGGGGGGGGGGGAGAGGGGGTCCCTCAGCCCTGCCTGTGCCCTCTCGCAGTCTGGGACCACTGGGGAGATAATGACCTGCTGGCTTAGGCCCGCTCCAGGGTGGCAGAGGGCAGGCCCAATCCCTAGGTGCAGCCCCTGGTTGGGCTCAGAGCAGGGCCGATTGGGGAGTTGGGGCGCCGCCCCCTGTCATGCACAGAGCAGGGCGGATTGGGAGGTTGTGATGCCACCCCTAGTCACGCTCAGGGTAGGGCCGATTGGGGGGTTGGGGCACCGCCCCCTGTCACACACAGAGCAGGGCCCATCAGGGGGTTGGGGAGCTCCCCCCTGTCACGCACAGAGCAGGGCTGATCAGGGGGTTGAGGAGCTCCCCTCTGTCACTCACAGAGCAGGGCCAATAGGGGAGTTAGGGAACTGCCCTCTATCACCCACAGAGCAGGGCCCATCAGGGGGTTGGGGAGCTCCCCCCTATCAGGCACAGAGCAGGGCTAATCAGGGGGTTGGGGCACCTTCCCCTGTCATGAACAGAGCAGGGTGGATAGGGAGGTTGTGGGCCCACCCCCTGTCACACACAGAGCCGCAGGGCGATCAGGGGGTTTGGGCGCTGCCCCCTGTCACACTGATCCTGGGTTCGGGAGGCCTCGCGGCTCCGCTGATCCCAGTGCTGGGAGGCATATTACCCTTTTACTATATAGGATAGAGACCTGGTGCACAGGTGGGGGCCAGCTGGTTTGCCTTGAGGGTGTCCTGGATCAGGGTGGGGGTTCCCACTGGGGTGCCTGGCCAGTCTGGGTGAGGGGCTGAGGGCTGTTTTCAGGCTGGCGGGTGACTGAAGCTCCCAACCGCTCCTTTTTTCCTTTTTTTTTAATTCTGGGCCAGCTTTAGCTCTGAGGCTCAGCTCCAGCTATGAGACCTCGGCTGCTGAATGCAGGTTTCTGGCCTTTGTTTACCTTTTGCATTTGAAACAATGTTGCGGTCCTGCTGGCTGAAGCCTGGCTGACTAAAGCAGGTTTCTAGGGGTTTGTTTAGCTTCTATATTTGTTACAATGTTTCTTAGAGAGCAGCTGAGAGGCCGGCAAGGCAGGCGGGGAACCTGGCTTCCTCCGTCACTGGAGCAAGCAAGCCTCATGTTCGGGTCAGCTGCCTGGCTGCCGGCCGCCATCTTGGCTGTCAGTTAATTTGCATATCTCAGTGATTAGCCAATGGGAAGGGTAGCGGCCGTATGGCTAATTACCATGTTTCTCTTTTATTAGATAGTATATACTGGTGGCCCAGTTCTAATATACTAGGGGTCTGTTTTGCGACGGGTTCCGTTGGGGCTTTGGCATTTCTGTGCTTCCTAGTGGCATCTGGCTGTGTGGGATGGCCAAGCTGGTGCTCCAGTGGCTCCCGGTTCCCTGAGCCCGAGAAGAATGTGCGGTAAAATACGGAGAAAAGATGGAGTCGTAAGCAAGTTCAGGCTGCCCCATTTCAACATTAAGGAATCAACAGCACCCATCACATACGGTGTCCTTTCGATGGAAACACAGAGAGTGCTGCCCTGAGCACGCACAGCGCTGGCTCACCCGGCCCACGGACCAGCAGCGATGGCCACTTGCGGGTGATGTCATGAAGTCGTGACACTGAGGCGGCGCCGGGGGGAGTCCGCTGCCAAGACCACGTCCTGGCCCACACCCGGGCCTACGCCCCACCGTGAAGCCTGCGGTCGGGCACTGACAGGCGGCTTGGGGAACTGGCGTAGCCATGTTGGTACCGCCACAGTTTCTCTATGCACGTTTAAACCATCCGCGTTCTCCAGAAAGAAGCGCTTTTTCTCCCACTCTGGACGGCCACACTCCCCCGGGGGCGCCTGAGGACCGGAGCCTACATGGTACCCTTCCCTCGCTGGCTCCGCAGGCCACTGCCCTAACAGCTCTGTACCTCTACGGCCCTCTGTGCAGCCCGCTGGCGCTGTCCAGCGTGGTCCGTCCATCTGCACGGCCCCCGAGGCCACCGGCCACATGTGCTTGGGCCACTCCCGCCCGGACTCTGCTTTCCCCAGGCCTGGTGGTGGGCCCAGTGCGCCTGCGCAGAGCTCCCGCCTGGACCGGTCATCCGTCTGGCCGTGATGGCCCTAGTCTATTATTAGTATAGATATTATAAATAACTTTATATATATATATATATATATATATATATATATATATATATATATATATATATATATATATATATGACATCAAATAGATGCACAAAGGACAACTAGTATGGCCTTTTAAAGGAAACTTTGAATGTCAAAGGCTCTTTCTACAGGAATTCCAGGCCTTGGAGCCAAGTAAGTGAGGAAGCTATTTTTGTTGGAAGGAAGCCGAGTGATAGCATTAGAGTACCTCTCTATTTGGTTCACAGTGCTGGCTGGCATCCTGGAAAGAGACAGGTTCTCCAAAAGCCCCTTCCCTGGCCACACGCTCCTGAGCTGTGGCAAGAAAGCTTTGCCCTGCACAGGCTTCAGCACCACTGCTCCAGGGTTGATAAGCAGAACCACCGGCAAGAGACAGTGGGCAGGCTGGGTTCAGAGCTAGGTGGAAAGGGCTCTGAAATTATGAAATGCCAAATACTATCTGGAAGTAGCAAATTCCAAATAATACAGGAAGAAAGCATCCCTGTGGATGATGAACACTTAATATCCACAAAAATACTTGTTTGGGAATAGAATCCACTTATCCTCAGAGCACCACAGTCAGTGCAAAACGAAGAGAAAGCAGACCTGTGAAGGCCACATCTGTCACTTAAACTGGCAATTTGTCGGCATCAAAGGGCCAGTAAGAAAGACTCTACTAACCAGGCTAAAGGCTCCTGGAGGAGGAACTTTGCATGTTTGTGTTCTTCCTAAAAACTGGTAGAATTGTAATTAATTATTTTACTCATGACCAGGGTTGGGAATAGAATACAGGTCTCTTGTTCTAAGATAGGCATCTCAAAATTCATCCATTATCCCCAAACATAAACACTATGCACATGTAGAAATAACCATCTGCCTCAGAAATTCTATTCTGGTGGGTTCCATTTTTTTATTCTGCCAAAGATTTTAGTATTTATGATGAAGTCATGCCAGCCTGTTACATCCCTCTTTGTTTTTTATGCTGTGAAGTCTCTCTCTTGCTTTCACTTAACTTCAGAATTCTGATATGATTTTCCCCCTTTTCCATATAGGTGACTTCTGTCACCCTTGATCTTGTCCCTGTCCCTGCTTCCTTCAACTCCTTTGGCATTGAAATGTATCATCATAGCACACACACCTGCATAGTGCACACACTCTGACACACATAAATACATGCACCTAAACAGGCTCACACATCTGAACACCACACTTAAATCCCAGAGGTTCATAGATTACCCTTGAAAAGTTGTATTCTTGTAAGTCACCCCAAACCTCATAACATTATGACACCTAGTTAAACTCAAGTGTGGACTGATTGGTGTGAAAAAGGGCTCATGTCATGGGTTTGTTTTTGTTTTTAAGTCTCATATACAGAATATCTTTAAGGACATGGAGTTTTGTGGTGGTGTTTTTATTTTTAACTTCATAGAACATATATTAATTGAAGATTCTTTTAGAATGCTGCTCACTTTAGAATGTTGCTAAACTTCTCTGTAATTAGTAGCAGCAACATTTAAAAAGTATTTGCATCTTCAAAGGTAGTTTCCTTCTTAGCAGGTTAACTATTTGCTCCTATAATCATGCTTAGGCTTAATAAACACTTTCTTCATATATGTAGTAGACTTCATCTCATACCTCTGGAATTACTAACCTCTAAAGATATTGAGCCTGGATTAATGACATATTTCTGTATCACTTATCTGATTGAAGAGCATGGAATTAGTGAGGTGAAAATTATCATAGAGCACCACTATAAAGACCAAGATTTTAGAAGTAAGTGATTTGTCTAGTGTGTTAAAGAAACAAAGAGTTGAACTAACAACCTAACAATAAATGTTTACTTAAAAGCTTGAGAAAGTGCAGAGCTCAAAGTCTAATGGCCCTGACCCCTCTCCAGGCCCTATCCCTTTTGAAACTAGTTTTTGGGTATCCTGGCTGGGGCAGCTCCAGAAGAGAAGGGAGGGGACTAAACCTCTGAGACCATCTGCTCCCTCCAGAAATTCATAAGATTCCTGATCTATGTTTTTAGGAAATTTTTTTCTCAGCAAAACAAGCTATGAAATTCAGATTTTTAACATTAAATTCATAGTAAAAATGTGTATGTATTTTCAGCTTACAGATATACACCCTTGATTAAAAATCAAGTGACATATTCAAGGTCAACACTAAAACTGCTCTTAGAAATCAAGTACTTGCTTCCATAAACTATAAGATCAGATGCAACACAGCAAGTGTTGCAATGGGGATGGTTTCCATGATGTAGACAGTTTTGATATGCCATAATAATTTTTATTGCACAGATCTCTTCCTTTTTTAATGAAACAAAATAATTCAAGAGAGAGCAAGCATATACAAATCAAGTGGTATACTGTGGATCAATTACAAAGGCTAGTCAGACATTTCAGATAATACCTGCTAGAAACCAGGAAACAGAAATGAGATGAAGAAAGGCACAGACAAATGCTTCACTATGCGTGACACAATCTTTTCAAGAAAGACTCGATGCTGACTTGGTCAAAATGTCAAGCTAGACTTTGAAGATAAGATACAATTCTCAATTTGTCAATGACTCACCCTATGGCCCAAAACAAGTCACTTATCTCTGGGCCTTGGGAAAGACTCTTAAGGGTAATGAACAAAGAACAAGGATGGAAAGTCCTCTGTGAACTAAGAGGAACCAGCTGTCTACTGAAATTCCTGGAAAATTTCAGGAAGGTTTGGGATTTTCCACTTCTCAACCCTGAATGCCTGGACCTGCCTGTTTCATTCAGTCCCTATTATGAAGGCTCAGTCTAACATGCTTACAGGGGTCTCTCACAGCCCTAAGCCTCCCCAGGGAACCATCCGTCTTTACAGGTCATAGGCTCCTTGGAGGCCTCAGGGCACTGGGCCTCCCCAGCTGTGTCCAGAAGAGGATTCACTTCCTACCAAATGAGATCTGAGTTAAATCTTCTTAAGAAATAAGTAGACATCAATAGCTTTCAAAAGGAGTTGAGAGAGAGAGAGAGAGAGAGAGAGAGAGAGAGAGAGAGAGAAGAAAGGAAAGGAAGGAAGGAAGGAAGGAAGGGAGGGAGGGAGGGAGGGAGGGAGGGAGGGAAAGGGAGGGAGGAAGGAAGGAAAGGAAAGGAAATAAAGAAGGAAGGAAGGAAGGAAGGAAGGAAGGAAGGAAGGAAGGAAGGAAGGGAGGGAGGGAGGGAGGGATGGGAGGGAAAGGGAGGGAGGAAGGAAGGAAAGGAAAGGAAATAAAGAAGGAAGGAAGGAAGGAAGGAAGGAAGGAAGGAAGGAAGGAAGGAAGGAAGGAAGGGAGGGAGGGAGGGAAAGGGAGGGAGGAAGGAAGGAAAGGAAAGGAAATAAAGAAGGAAGGAAGGAAGGAAGGAAGGAAGGAAGGAAGGAAGGAAGGGAGGGAGGGAGGGAGGGAGGAAAGGGAGGGAAGGAGGGAAAGGGAGGGAGGGAGGAAGGAAGGGAAAGGAAATAAAGAAGGAAGGAAGGAAGGGAGGGAGGGAGGGAGGGAGGGAGGGAGGGAGGGAGGGAAAGGGAGGGAGGAAGGAAGGAAAGGAAAGGAAATAAAGAAGGAAGGAAGGAAGGAAGGAAGGAAGGAAGGAAGGAAGGAAGGAAGGAAGGAAGGGAGGGAGGGAGGGAAAGGGAGGGAGGAAGGAAGGAAAGGAAAGGAAATAAAGAAGGAAGGAAGGAAGGAAGGAAGGAAGGAAGGAAGGAAGGAAGGAAGGGAGGGAGGAAAGGGAGGGAAGGAGGGAAAGGGAGGGAGGGAGGAAGGAAGGGAAAGGAAATAAAGAAGGAAGGAAGGAAGGAAGGAAGGAAGGAAGGAAGGAAGGAAGGAAGGAAGGGAGGGAGGGAGGGAGGGAGGGAGGGAGGGAGGGAAAGAAAGGGAGGGAGGGAGGAAGGAAGGGAAAGGAAATAGGAAGGAAGGAAGGAAGGAAGGAAGGAAGGAAGGAAGGAAGGAAGGAAGGAAGGAAGGAAGGAAGGAAGACATGGGGCATAAGGAACCTGGTAAACTGGAATGATACTCTTTTCTGTTTGATAGTTACCTGTAACTACAGCCATGCCCCTCATGAAATACAAAATGAAAATATGTACAGATATGACAGAAAAGAGTTATCTATGTCTCCCCTTCCCAGATAAACTTTATGCTGAGCAGCAAGCACTTCATATCCCTGAATGGCAGCTGACCTCCCAGTCCAAGTGGGCTTGGAGTCCAGGCGCCACAGTTCCACGTGCTTTCTCCCTGCAAAAGGAGCAACCTTGGCTCAGTGAGGGATGAAACCCTGAATACCAGGGACTGAAAGGACTTTTGTTTGAGACAATCTTTGAAAGCTTCATTTTCTTTAGCTCTGGTCCTATCCATGTCCGTCGACAATGACTTACTGTTCAGAAAGAGCTGCATCTGCCAAAAACATTGGACCTTGAGAGTCTACATCGAAAGTTACCCCTGGCTCTCAGAAGCCTGCCCTAGGTTTGGGATATCCACAACCTAGTGAAGTTAAAGCTGTGGTGTAAAAAATATTGACAGCTGCCAGTCCTAGGCAGTTCAGCCCACTGGCCCCAAGTGGTGAGGAAAAAACACAAGTCTGAGCAGAGAACAGAGCTTTCCCTGACGGATGAACCCAAACCTATCCTGCTTCTTTGTAGCAGAAGCTAGAAAGTAGGTGACGCATCCTACTTGCTGCATCTTCTTATATCCCTTATCTGTAGCCCCCTGTCTATGTTATAGGCATCTGGACAGGTGACCATCTGACCCTTCCTTCATGGACTCCAGTGTTTGTAGGGACATGCCCTCTCAGGGCTGGCAGAGATGCCAGGCATCATGCTACATAGAAGATCAAATAAAAAGTGGTCCTTGCCCTAGCCAGTTTGGCTCAGTGGATAGAGTGTTGGCCTATGGCCTGAAGGGTCTCAGGTTTGATTTTTGGTCAAGGGCATGCACTTCAGTTGCAGGCTCCATCCCCGGCCCGGTCCCCGTGTGTTCAGGAGGCAACCAATCTCTCTCACTGTCTCTACCTCTCCCTTCCACTCTCTCTAAAAATCAATGGAAAAATATCCCCGGGTGAGGATTAACAACAAAAAAAGTGGCCCTTAAATGTTCTGGAAGAGAAAAAGAGAGAATGAGACTCTGGTGGGGTAGCAGGAAGTAGAAGCCTGGGTGTCCCTGTGAGTCTTCCTAAGAGGCTGGGGACCAGGAAGAAAAGCAGGTCTGCTGAGTCAGGAACTTCCTAGCAGGCAATCTGCCCTGTGTTGAAAGCAAGGGGAGAAAGAGACCCTTTTTATTCAGTGCCCAGGTCTGTATCAGAAGCTGTAAACAGGCTGGGTAGGGCAACTGGAATGAAGATGCAGAGAACACTGGGTTTCTGAGATGTTCCAGGAAATGACAGCCCATGGTGGGAACTTATAGGGACAGAACAAAATAATCCATAAAACAGAAAAGTCAAAATCAGTCTTAAATCCTAATTTCAACAGATTAGACTAAATGTCTGAAATTATCTCTACACCACAGAAAAAATATGCATAACTCTTGAAAGTAGATTTTGAAATTGGAGTACAATTGCATTAATAGCTCAGTCATGAGACCTGTTTTATCAGTAAAAGTACACAGTAGTTTCTCCTTATCCACGGTTTTGCTTTCTGCAGTTTCAGATACCCGCAGTCAACTGCAGTCCAAAAATACTAAATGGGAAATTCCACCTCACTTCATCTCATCACATGGGCATTGTATCATCTCACATCATCACAAGAAGAAGGGTGAGTACAGTACAAAAACATATTTTGAGAGAAAAATCACATCCACATAACTTTTATTACTGTATATTGTTATAATTGTTCTATTTTATTATTAGTTACTAATGGTCTGGTGCACAAAATTCATGCACATTAAAAGGGAATTAATTAGAGGAAATTTCTTAATATTGCTATTTTCCCTTTCTCTATAATAGAAGTGTCAGAGATGAAAGAAAATTAATAAAATGTATATGAAAATCTCCCTCCTGTCAGAGTCCAGGGCCCGTCGCAGAGCCCAGAGTCAAGTCTCCGCCCACCTGTACGCATCTCTAAATTGCAAGAGACCCAGACCTGGTTGGCCCCACTCCCATCAAACCCCGCCGGGCAGGGGGGCAGCCTCAGGTCCCCCGGCACAGCCTCAGGTCCCCTGGCCTGGTGCCAGGGCGGGGGGGCATGGCCTCAGGTCCCCCGGCCCCAGCACAAGGGCACAAGGGTGTGATATTTGCATATTAGCTCTTTATTATATAGGACTAGAGGCCCAATGCATAAACTTCGTGCAAGAGTAGGCCTTCCTTCTCCCAGCTGCCAGCACTGGCTTTCCTCCGGCACCTGGGACCCAGGCTTCCCTCCCAGCCCTGGCTTTCATTTGGAAGGTCGTCCTGAAGGATGTCCAGTCTAATTAGCATATTATGCTTTTATTATTATAGATTGTTGTTAGTCTCTTATTGTGCCTAATTTATCAGTTAAACTTTATAAGATGTATGTGTGTACAGGAAAATCAGTACATATAGGTTTCAGTACTATCAGTGGTTTCAGGCATCCACTGGGGGCATTTTGGAATATATCTCCCATGAATAAAGGTGGGGAGGGGCTAGTGTAATAATGAGCTAAAAATCTTGTTAAATAAATAAATTAACAGCCCTAGCCAGTTTGGCTGAGTGGATAGAGCATCAGCCTGTGGACTGAAAGGTCCCAGGTTTGGTACCGGTCAAGGGCACATGCCGGTTGCAGCTCAATCCCTGGAGGAGGGTGTGCAGGAGGCAGCTGATCAATGATTCTCTCTCATCGTTGATGCTTCTATCTCTCTCTCCCTCTCCCTTCCTCTCTGAAATCAATAAAAATATATTTTATAAAGTAAATAAGTAAATAAGTAAACAAAAACTCTTGGGTTGTAGTAAGAATGCCCCAAGGAATAATACTTGGATCACTTCATCTATGAAGTCCCCATTTCTTAAAGAGATAACCAAAGCCCTTAAAATCAGAATCATGGGCAAGACAATGTCATAGGAAACATGTTTTTATCCCAATCTGTTAAGGAAACATTCGCATGTGCAGACAGACACACACACACACAGGTTATGTATCTATTACATGAGAACTGATATAGAAAGGTAGCATGGCCCCCACTAACATATTAATAGCACATGGGCAACACTTATACTTTCACTTTTCAAATAACTGAAAGAGAACTACGTAGGGCCTGAAGGAGCCTTAAGTCGTGGCTCTCCCTCCCCCACCTGTGGCCACGCCTTTTTAGAGGCAATCTTAGCGTGAGCTAGGCCCAGGAGAAGCTGTAACCAGACAGAAAGTCTCCCTGTGATGCTCGGGTTTGTAAGTTGTGGTTGATACGGCAGCTAAAAGGTTAGCGCTTCACTGAGACCATCAACAATATAGTTAGTGCTGGTTATTCATCCTCCTACCTCATCCAGATTTCGTAATGTGTAACATCTAACAAGCACAACTGTTTTGGATGCAAAATCTAATACCTTCTGAGCAGGCAGCGTAGCAGATCGGTGATGAGCTTGCACTCCAGAATGACAATGTCTTGAAACCCAGCTTCACTGTTCAACAGCTCTGTGTCCTTAGGCAAGTGCCTTACCCTTTCTGAGCCCCAACTCCCCCATCTGTGAAGAGGGGGCAACAATGGTAAATCGTCATTTTCTTGTGAGGATGAAGTGAAATCGTGCACTCTGACTTCCTGGCACAGTGCTTGACAGGTAGGAAGTACCCAATGTGTTGGCTCATGTACTAGTAATCATCATGAACAATTTAGGGTAAACAGAGATGCAGAGAAAAACATAAAGAGCATTCTGTTTGATCATAGAATCCTGCTCAGCATACCTGGCCTCTCTGGCCTGGGATGACCTTCAGGGCCCCGCGTATTGAAGAGGACCATGTGTTCACCTCTCTTCCCCAGGCAGGCCTTCACTCATCCCATTTCTCACCTCACTGCTTTCCCGGCGATTTCATGTTTCTCCTTACTGCTTGTCCAACAGAGGTGAAGAGGGAGCCTCCACTTCTTCAAAACTCACCTGATATCCTTATTCCACACCGTTTCTCAACAGCCAGAAGCCACTAACTCTCCTGGAGAAAAAAAAAAAAAAAGGAGTCAGCCAACCTCCCAGGACTCACTGACCAGGGAGGTACATTGCCTAGTGTCCACAGTACTTACAGGGGCACACGACAGTGTTTTAATTTAATTCCTTTTCAAATCAGAAGAAAAAAATGAATACGATAAGAATGAATGTATAATAATGAATCTAGTCTAGATTATATTTATCGTTATGGCAACACAATCAGAAAATATATTTTTAATGTATTTTTATGAAGGAAGGACCCAGGAATGTCAAAATGGGGCCCAGTCACTCCTTCAGGGTAGGGAGGGCCTGACAAACTCCTCCTCCTTCCAGGCCTGCCTCTCACTCCTGCCTCCCACTGGACCTACTTACTTCCTCTGGCTGGTGCAACACAAAAGTCACAGCAACTTAGGTTTTTAAGAGGATCGTTCTAAACAATGGCCAGCATGGATTATCTATAACTTATCTATCTCTGTCATAACTCTAACCCAGATCTCCTCACACCCCCACCCAAATACAAACTAACCACGTCAAAGCAATAATGCTACAGCAGGATGGCACCTGCATGGGCCAAATTAAGATCCAGCCTGAGGCAACCTTCCTCAGGGAGCAAGGTCTCGCTTCCTGGAAATCACACAACATGGGCACTGACTGGGTTTTCGCAACATATGGCAATGCTTTCCCTGATGTTTAATTTATTGCAAGTCATTAAAGCCAGACACTTGGTTCACTATCTTGATTGACCAGCAGGTCTCTGTCCGTACTTGTGAAGCCGTGACACAGACTCCTCCAGCTCACACTCTGTTCAGAGTTGTGTTCTGAGTTAGATGCAAAATGAAAAAAGAAAGAAAGAAAGAAAAAACAACACAATGCAAAACAACAACAGAAAAACAGTTTTCTTTTACTGTAAATTTTGGGTGTCATTTGGATGGACTCTGAGAAATTACTTTGACCAAAATACTTGAGTCAGTTGCCAATTAAACATGGGGACAGATCTGTCTTAATGGATACTTGCAGCAAATTTAAGCTTTCAGTTTTATTTTTAAATCAATACATTTCTCATTTGCATGATGCCCTCTTAGTGTGAAACGCAAATTCTGTCCTCAGGGAACAGATCCCACAGCATTAAGACACACCCTCCTTAGTCCACCACTTCCAAAGCCAGAGGAACATAAAAGATTATTCTATCCCAATTTATACTTTCCTAGGGCTGCTTTCTGGCCACAGAGTTTCCCTCCCCATTCCCATGGCAAAGAACAGACTTACACCCCATGGAGGGGAAGACTGGGCTTGGCCCAGAGCAGTGGGCTATTAGAACTCCACTGTCAAAGTCAAGAGGTAAAATGCTTGCAAGTTGCATGTGAAATGGCCTACTTTCATATTTCTGAGATATGAGTAAAGTATGAACCCTTCTAAAGGGAGAGAATTTCTTCTAGACCGTTAAGGATGCATCTGCCAATGATCCCAGTTTGAGAAACACCCACCCACGTTCATTTACAATGATTTTCTCCACTACATCCATGCAAGTGTATCTATTGATACTCGGGAGTTTTCACTTCGATATTATGCTTATCACAGTACTTTTTAAAATGCATATTAAACAGTTTTTGTACCCAGAAAACCACATCCTTGGGCTGGTCAGGCCATTTGAATCTTTCTATGAACTGCTGTGTGTGTGTGTGTGTGTGTGTGTGTGTGTGTTCCAGCTTTTACTCATGTGTCCTTGTAGTTGTTAAATTACTGAGCACTAGTAATGCTAGTAAGGGTAGGGTGCAAGCTAGGAGTTGTTAAAATAGTGGTTGCATCGCTAAACTACTTTTAGCCTTTACATTACTGCTGCTTCATTGCAATGCCAGCCCCGTGAAAAGAAGCCCCCTCCCCGCTGTGCTGAACTGTAATGAGCTCAGTCCTCAGCTCTGCAGCCCTCATCTCACACACCCAAAGGCAGGCGAGCTGGAGTGTGGTGTTAATTGAATCGCATCTAAAGTGAAGGGAGGGATCTAAGGAGCCCATGGGACTCTCCACGTTGTAAAGCCTCTGGGGTCTGTAAAGGGAATAAGATTAAGTCAGACTTGAGAACCTTATTTATATGCAGATGGGGGTGGAGGGATCAGAATTAAGTTCCTGGGTCTTGTAGTTCAGCAAAGCACCTTGCTCTTCTCTTCCTCACCCCTGCATCTTCCTTTTCTCTGAAACACTCACTTCTCCTCTGCCCTCACTTCTATTCATCTCACCCTTTGCACCTTAACCTACACACTTCACTTCCTCTGAGAAGCTGGCTCCCCATCAACCAAGAACTAGGGGAGGTGTCCCTTGGATGTGATCACATAGCACTCACTAGGTTTCTGCGATGCTCAGCTGTGTGCCCACAACCTGACACAGAGTAATCAGTCAAAACAGCAACATTTCTTCAGTGGTTACTGCATGCTGGGCGCAGGCATGGTCCATATAATCACTAGTAAAGTTCCATGAGTAGGCCTTCTTTGGACCCATTTTTGCAGACATGGAAACTGAGGCTTAGAGAAGTTAACTTGCCCTAGGTCATGACACTAGGAAGCTTTAGGGCTAAAATTAAAAATCAACCTAACTGCAGAGCTTTCAACCACTGTACCATTCTGCCTCCCAGATACTTGTGAAAAAAAATATTGTTTGATTTTTTAAATCCTCATCTGAGGATATGTTTTTGGAGAGAGGAAAGGGAAGAGAAAGAGTGAGAGAGAGAGAGAGTGAAGGGGTGGGGGAGAGAGAGAGGGAGGTGAGAGAGAAACATCCATCGGTTGCTAAATTCAAAACCTAGGCATGTGCCCTGACAGGGAATCGGACCAACAACCCTTTTGGTGTATGGGATGACACGCCAACCAACTAGCCATGCAGCCAGGTCTTGTTTGGTGTATTCTGATAAATTTAAGCAGAACAAATTCACCAGCAACTCACTTTTGCCAACCCCAGCCTCTGGTTTTGTAAAGCCACTCAGGTCAGAATTGGAAAGCAGGAAGTTTTTTTGCCATAATGATTCAAAATAGAATTTATTTATTAAATAGTTGTATAACACAAAAATTAAAAGTACAAAAGGGGAAACAATGAAAAGTACAATTTTCCCCTATTCAATGCCACCTGGTTCTCATCTCCTGAGGTAACTATGGAGACCTATTGTTATCATGAGAGGTCGACCTAGAGCTGTATTTTATAAACTATGATCCCAACCCAGTAATGGATCACTTCAGTAGATGCTGACCCTCATTTATTTATTTGCCTATCTATTTATTTGTTTTAAGAAAGCATTCCATTTCTACCCATTGCTTCAAATAATAGTGGTTCATTTTTTTAAAAAAAAATATGTCTTTATTGATTATATAGAGACAGGAAGGGAGAGGGAGAGAGAGGAAAACATCGGCTGCCTCCTGCATGCCCCCACTGGGGATTGAGCTACAACCCTGGCATAGGCCCTGACCTGGAGTGGAACCAACAGCCTCTCGGTGCTCATGAAGACACTCAACCAACTGAGCCACATGGGCTGAGGCCAGACCAGCATTTATTTTTTAATGTCATTAAACAAAATTTAAAAACATAAAAAGATCAGAACAGACCACATGCAGCCAGGGTAAACATTGCTTCTCAGCCTGTTTCAGTTTTACCTGAGTCCGAGTGTAAAGTGTGACTTTATTCTTCTTACCAGGGAGCAATGTTCACAACAATCTGAAAGCCACCAACCTGGCAGACCCGCCCAGCTGGAAATTATAAAGGTGCTCCACCCAGAGCCTGCCGCCCTTCCTTCCCATGAGTCGCTCAGGGACTCAGCAGTCTAGTCTGCGAGTCCCTATAAAGCAGATGTCAGATCCAGTCTCTCATCTCTTCAAAGCCCTGCAGGGACTCCCATCCTACTAGGAGTAAAAGTCAGGAGACAACATATATTTCTATTTGTTTGTTGTGTTAGCATCCTAACAACCTCCAAAATCAAATTTGATCAAATTTGAGGCCGATCTCACTGAGAATGTGGGCTGTGATGGGCCTCAGGGGGCTTCACAGAGACGCCCTGCATCCTTCAAAGCAGCTGAAAACAAGAGTGGATATTCACAGTCAGGGCCTGTCTATAGGATGATCTATCTCAAAATGTAATTCACAGGGCAACCATACAATTCCTTTTGGAGAATCCTGGGGATACCACAGGAGACAGACATTTTCCCGAACAGCGTGCCCAGAGATGGAGAGACCAGAGCGGCTTGCTGCTGGGTCCCAGAGAAGATGCCCAGGACAAAGAAACAAGCAGGCATCCAACCACATGCCCGCAACCTACAGGTCTGCAGCAAAACGAGTCGCTTCTCACAGGAGAAGTTCCTCTAGCCTTGGTCCAAAGTGAGCAGCAGCAGGGACTCAGTCACAATCGTGAAGCATTAAGGCCAATTCCCCTGTCTCAGAAATCGTGGCAGCACTCAGCAGGAGGGTGGAGGATGGGGCCACACCCTCTCCCCTCTTTCCCTCTCCATCTCTCTCCACTCTCCTCGGGAGCTCTCGGCTCCTAAATGTGGCCATTTTCTGCTCGCAGGCCCATGTGGGGCCCCAAACAGGATGCATCATGGTATCCCCCATGAGGGCAGGGGTAACCTGACTCTGAGGTGGCAGCTCCTGGAAATCAGGGTGTAAAACTGTGGTGTGTTTACTTCCTTGTTGACTTGGTTACTGTCTGCTTGTTAGATATGTAAGCTCTTGTGAACAAAGATCTTATCTGCCTTGTTGTCTACCAGATTCTCAATGACAAGGACAGCATCTGACACTCAGTAGGCACCAGTGACCATATCCTAAATGAATGAACACATGGTAGACAACAGAGTGGAGGCTGTGGTAGCCAGTAGGCTCTCAAAGCACAAGAGTCTTCAAGCAGATTCTGACGGTGAGTTTGCACACCTCTGCACCTGGGAGGCATCCCTGTGTGTGCCCCCTCTGGTGACTGGCTGGTTTGACATGGCTATGCTATAACTGTCCCTTTGTGTGTGTACCAGGCAGAAGGAAGTACACAAGCAAAAGCACCAAGGCTTGCAGGGGGACAGTTCACAACAAGGATCAGGAGTGACCAAGGTGCAACCTGAGAGATCAGGGGCCTGGGAGGGCATGGCTGGAGCTTCAGATTGGACAGGCAAGGTCCATTCTGTAGGTAACTGGGGATTCCTTGGCAATTTGAAAGCAGAGACATGGCATGATCAGGTAAATCTGAGAGCAACATGAAAGAAGGATCAGAGAAGATGAGGTTCTGTTATTATAAAGCTATAACACATGTTCAGATTCTGAGATAATGGGGGCCAACAAGTGAATAGGATGTCTTGTGGGATAATTAAAGGAGGTGAGCAGTTGGAAATATGGGTGTGGATGTTAGATTTCAAGGCTGTGTATTCCAACATTACAGTCCTGTGGGTCCCAGTGAAGTCATGGAAGAAAATAAAAGCACCTAATTTGAGCAAAATAAAAGTCTATGCACATCAGTTGAGAATGCCTGATTGAAAAGCAAAAGAATGACAGAGAGTCCCACAGATTGAGCTCACCCAAGGGGCAGGCAGAGGAAGAGAGTGGTCCCCAACCTTTCTCAACTGCTACAGACATTGACTACTGCTCATCCAAGAGGTTAGAGAAGCAGAAGAGAGGGTAAGAGAGGAGAACAAGAGAAAAGAACTTTGTGCTTCAGGTCAGAGGCACCTCAGACAATACCAGGGAGACTAACCTCATGGCGAAGATGAAGAAAGATGGGGAGCTAACTTCAAGGTTTTTAGACGTCTGAAAAGACAAATTGCTCAAATAGGAGTAGCCAGGAGGCCTCATCAAAGAGCTCAGGTGGGCCGAGAAACAGAATCAGGTGCAACTAGAGTGCAGAGCTCTCAGGAAGCTGGAGAGGAGGAAACTTCGGGCCAGAATCAGGCCTTGTTCGTTACAGAATTCAGCAAGGCTTGTTTCTGAATGAACTAATAATTTCTATACTTATCCACATATTGAACTGCAGGCGTACAGGTGTGTGCAACTGCCTACATTTGTGCTTAGTACTGTGTATATGCACCAAATAGCCTATCTATCTACATATACATACATTTACATACAGTTATGCATTTACATAAAAGTATATATTTACCATTTGTGTACAGATATATGCATATCCTATCTAATAATAGACAAACATGGTAATTGACCATACCTTCACTACACCTCCCATTGGCTAATCAGCACGATATGCAAATTAACGACCAACTGGAGTGGCAGCTAATTTGCATACTGCAGGAAGGGCAGGCCAGCGCAAGCCGCCATCTGGGCCCCCGTGTGCCGCCTAAGCCCCGCCCCCAGCCGGGACCCCCATGTGTAGGCACCTAGGGATCGGGCCTGCCATCTGCCACCCAGGGAGCAGGCCTAAGCCGCCAGCAGGTGGTTATCTCCCGAGGGGTCCCAGACTGTGAGAGAGCACAAGTGGGGCTGAGAGACACCTCCCCCGCCAGTGCACAAATTTTTGTGCACCGGGCCTCTGGTACAGTATGATTCTGGAAGAGTGTCATTATTTAATAGTTATTGAACATCCACATACCCTCTTTATATATGCTGTAACTTAGGACTTGGTTCTTTCTATCACCTCAAAGTTCATGGGGATTTTTTAGAGAAATTTTTTCTGGTCTCAGTATCAAGAATAGTTGATCTTCTCTTAAGCAATTTTCTTTTTTCCTTTTCTTTTTTTGTCTTGCATGTGTCAGGAATTGTTTTAGGTAAGTCTTCTCTTTTGAACTTGATGGCTAGAAATCCTGGAGACAAGTTTTCATCCCACTTATAGCAAGTGTATTGGACTCTATGCGGTGCATTTTTAGAAAACGACTTTCATTTCTGGCTCCATTCTATATACTTTATTTTTCACTGTACATTTTCATACTTCTTTTGTAGCTTATGTACATAAGCTATCTTGAATACTCTTTTTTCAGGACAAGATGCATATACTAGTAAATATAAGGAAATGTATAAATGAAGTTGCGGAAGGAGGCTTTAAGGTCCAAACACTGTGGCTGTAGTTATGGCGTGAGACAATGATACTGCTGTTATCAGGGCAGTCCAGCAGTGATTACAGGGAGTCAGATCTCAGCCCAGTCATAGTTCTCTCTGCTTTTTACTAGTTGTGTAATGGAAGGTGTAGTATTTTCTAAACCTTAATTTTCTCATCTTTAAAATAGTGACCTCTTGGTATTTGGAGGAGATGGGTTAAATGAGGCAATGTATAGCAAGCACTTAGCGAAACGTACTCAACAGTAGCTTTCCTTATCATCACTTGGAAGCAATGGCTGGCCACCATTCCTGGCCAGGTCTGCTGTCACAAACTTCTCTCCACCCCTCCCCACCCGTCTCCCTCCCCCCACATCTCCTACACCTACAGAGGCCAGGTGGCTGATGCATATCAGGCCCCCAGAGCGCACCTCCACCCGCCGCCTCTTGCACGGTACAGTGCACCTATCTCCAGCCTCCTCTTGCAAAGTGCTACCAAGAAGACACCCAAAGGCGCAGGCTAAAGCAAATCCACAACTTTGTATAGTTTCTTACCCGGCCCAGCTCTGAGCTCTGCTATATACAAAAGAGGCCTGCGAGAGCACAAGGGGTGCTCAGGAGCCATGCTGAAATGCAGAACGGCAGGGGGCCAGGGAAACAGACGGAGGGGATGTTGGGGGAGGGAGAGAGGGTTTTGCCCCGAGAGCCGCTGAGTGAAGCCGGTGCCCTTGGGAGCACACCTGCTGTCCAGCCGCGGCTTTGGTGGGATCCAAGGCACCCGGGGCCTCCCCAGCCCTCCCGCTCCCCTGGACCGCACCAGGGAGCGGTCGGGCTGGGAGAGGTAGATGGCTGGGGCCAAAGGCGAGGGCTGGGAGAGGTGCTGGCCTCCGGGCCCAGCCCAGTACTGGGGGCAGGATTCAGAAAAGAGCTTTGGTCGCCGCACAGTTCCTACCGCTGATAACATCAGTGGGCGTGTCAGGCGGTGCCGGGGAGAGAGTGCGCGCGCCGGGGAAGGCGGGAGGGCGCGCGCACAAAGTTTGTGCCTGCGGGTGCGCGTCGGGCGGGCTCGCCCGGCTCCCAGAGCAGCGGGTGGGCGGCCCGAGGGCGGAGAGGCCCGGGGCGAAGGGCCGCGCTGGCAGCGGCAGCGGCCGTGGCGAGGCGATGCGCCCCGCCGAGCCCGTCCCGCCGCGCTAGGTGAAACGTCTCCACGAGCGCGGCCGCGGCCATGGGCACCCTGGGCAAGGCGAGAGAGGCTCCGCGGTGAGTAGGGGCCCAGGCCCTCGGGGGCGCCAACGTCCTTCATCGGGGCGGGGACCCGGGTGCGGGCAGCCTCCTGAGGCTCTCAGGGGTAGAATATGGGGCGGACGACACGGGAGTCTTCTCTAGGGGAAGTTGCCGGCGACTAATGGGGACGACAGGCTGAGGTCTCGGCTCATGTCGGGGGAGATGCGCGCTGCGGAGACCAGCGCAAGGGACTGTCGCGCCTGGAGTGCCCAGCCCGTTGCACCGGGAAATGGGGAAGGGAGCTGGGTTGTGCGGCCAGAGTTCGCCCAGCAAGCTCCGGGATTGCAATGACCGGCCTCCTCCCCCAGCTCCTCGCTGCCACGCACCTGGGACTCCCACTCGCGGACTTTCCCGGACGCCCGCACCTGCCGGGGCTCCGGGCTCCGGGCTCCGGGCGCGCCACCTGGCGGTCTCTGCCGGCCCTGCAAGTCTCGGGAGGACCCAGAAAGGCCAGCAGGGCTTGCAGCGAACAAGCAGAGGTCAGGGGACCATAGCCCCTGGAGGGGGGGGGGGGGACCTGTATTCCCCTCCACCCCACTGTGACTCTAGAGAGACGTTTTAGGAGGGTCTTGGGGTGCAGAATATGAAGAGTGACAGTGAGTGAAAAAGCTCTTTATCAGGAGAAAGAGGCCTGGAAGTGCCAGGCAACTTTGAGTTTGTCCCCCAAAAGGCTGGAATGGGACAGCTGCCTAGACAGGGGCCTGCGCTCAGCGAAGGGCCGGGCACGTTGTGCACTTCCCACCTCCATCCACATGGACTCTGTGTGCCAGCGCCATGCCTAGAGGACGCAGGAAGCTTTGCCCTGCTGGACTTTCTAGAGCTAAAGGTCCTCGGCCCTGTATGCACCTCGCCCTTTATCACGGGGGTCCGACACTGTACCCCGCACCAGATTGAGGGGAAGGGCCTCGGTACTTTAAATTGAGCCATTTTGGGGGAGCCATTTTGAACAGGACTGGAAGGAACCCTCACTAGAAGCCAATAAAAGCCACTTTGCACTGCAAAGAAAGCCGTGGAAGTTTCCATAAAAAGTGACCTCCACTGAGGAAACCTGTGCCTGGAGAGGATTTCATTTGAACCAGTTCTGAGTTTTGACAGTGTCTTTCAGCAAACTTAATAGGGCCTTAGCCAATTTTGGCCTCAGAAACCACCTTAAGTTAATTTGTTTCTCTCGGGGATTTTTTCGTTTGTTTTGTGTTTTGTGTTCTTTTTAATTCACAAGGAAATGGCTACTGTCCTTTAAAGATATGCCTTTTAAGATTAGGGTCTATTTATTCTATGGATTACAACACCTTCAAGACCTGACTGCAGAGAAGTCTTTGTTTAATCCTATGTACAGCCATTTCACCCGAAGAGGCAGCTTTGAAAGGTTTGTCACAAAGCAGCCAGTCAAGAAGCTGCACAGAAAAGCTGAGTTCCGCCAGGTCATGGTTCAGATAACCCCCATCTCCCTAGACCGCTCAGGTCACAATTTGGTTTTTAGTAGTTCCTCTCCTCCCCGGTTTCTCATGCCCCAGCCCTCGAGTCTCTCTGGGCTCCATAGTTCCCAGGTTGCATTTTTCACACACACACACACACACACACACACACACACACACACACACACACACACCAATACTTCAAGCTTTTTCTTTCTACTTGAATCTACCCGAGTCCTTTTTAGTTCCGGTAATAGCATCTCACCTTGTGAACCACAGTGGTTTCTGCTACTGCTGACATGAGGAACCACCACTAGAATTAGAACCAGGGCAGTTTTCAGGGTCCTCAATGATCACTGCTACTAACTGAGAGAGAAAGTGGGATTTTCCTGTATCCGCCAGCTGAGAGACTGAGGGAGACACCTCCAGGCCTGAGGGAAGAGCTGTGTGTGGAGGCCCAGCGTCTGGTTGCAGATGCCTCTTCTCCAGGGGTCAGGGAGAGGTACTGGAAGGCCTAAGAGAAAAAGAGGCTATACTGAGAAGGACTGTCTTGTTCTCTTTCCCAACTCTGCCTTGGGTGGAGACCTTAATGGTAAAAAGGCAGCCGCTCAGGCAGAAAGCTGACTAATCCCAGCAGCAGACAACCAGCCCCAGTTTGAGAGATTGTCAGTGCCTCCTGGAAGGGGAAGGTGCCCAGGTGGGGAGCAAGGCATGGGCACAGGAGGCCTGGCTTCTGCCTGTCTCTGCACTGGAGGCTGGTCCCGTTGCCCTTCTGATCCTGGACCCACACACATCTAGAGAAGGGCTTGGAGGATGTCCATGGAGAGCCCACGCAGCCTCTGCTCTGAGGACTGTTCTGGCGACAGGCAGGAGGAGGAGGGCCCCAGATTCAGCCTTTATATTAGCAGCTATGATTTCAGAGGACGTCACTTTTGTCTTAGGTTGAATTGACCTTTCAGCCTCTCGTGCTCATTCTGATGGAGTGAAAAGCACATAGTTCCAGGCACAGCAACTCTTGATGAAGCAAATAGAGCCAGAGAGGCGCCCAGTACAAATCCCAGATCTAGCACATGGGAGTTGTACTTGACCAAGTCGTTTAGCCTCTTTGAGACGCAGTGTCAACATCACGGAATGGAGATAATGTCTCTCTGGTATGTAAGCTTTAAAAACCATGCAGACCCCCGGCACAGTGCCTGCCATGTCGTAGGTTCTCAATTCGTGGTGGCCACTATTATTTCCTCTCATTTTCAGGCACTGATCTGCTCCTGGGGCTATCTTAGGCCCTGGGTAAAAATCAGTAATGGCCAGAAGTCCTGTAACACGATCTTTCGGAAATCCCTGCCTCTGGTTAGTACACTCCTAATAGCCAATGACCGGTTCAGTTTCACTGGGACCACCCTCGGTCGGAACGGAGCTCAGCAGCCAGTGCCGGCCCAGCACCCTGGAGGGATTTTGAAATGCAGGGTGTTCCCTCCACAGGTCAGGCTGTGCACTGAGTGGCCCCATCGTATAGTAGCCTTTTTCCACAGGCTGGTTTTCCAAATTCTGTGCATGCCCCAGTGTCTTATTTTGATTTCAGCACTTTTTTAGCCCCTTCTGGGTGAGATTTCTTGTCAGAGAAACTTTCCCCAACACTGCAGCTGCAGCTGGCTCTCCCTTCTCTGAGGACAGCACAGCCCTTCCCCTTGCCACTCACAGGACACTGAGGATTGATAGAGCTATCTTTCCTTGGTCTGGGCCTGATCCTCCAACTAGAGTTTTGTACTGAAAAACTTATAGATAGACGACCTTTCGACAACATCAGCTAACATGTAGTTAGTATGATTTACAGTTTACAGAGTGCCATCGCATAGACTGTCCTGCTGGTATTCTCTGGCCCATCGCGACGTCTTACCCATGGAATAAGCACTTACTGATAAATGGGTGCCCTCCTGTGTTCAGCAAAACACATAGGGAGTCGCTAAAGTTATGGATCTGAGGTATATTTCTCTTTCCTTTTTTTCTTGCTTCCTCTTTGTAAACTGTGAAATAAGCAGGCACAGTGGGGAGAGAAGAGTTAACGATATGCTTGAAGAAGTTACAAGTAACAACACCCATCACTAGTGAACCTTCAGAGATGATGGAAATGTGCCTGTGTGTGTTGATGTTTTTTAATGGAAGGGAAAACAAAATGCTTAATTAACCTTCATGTATCATTTTGCAAACAACGTGACTTATACTGAGAGGTCATGATCAAAGGTATAGCTCTGTGAGAGTGGGCAGAGGTGACCTATAGGCACTCCTAAGCCTTTCCATATCCAGGCGTATTCTTTTGGATTCAGTTCTGGAATGAAGCTCTCATGAGCTCTGCTCCTCCACACCCCACCTCTTCCCCACCCACCAATAGGTAAGGACCCAAGTACAGACTTAATGGAATGGTGTTTAATGATAAAAATGACTCATAATGATTACCTGCATTATCAATCATGAAAGACAGAATCTTAAAACCCACCAAGATTTGTGAGAAAGGCAGGACTAGCTTAAAATCTAAATACCACCACCCTCACCCCTCACACCTCCTCCCCCACTGCACACGGGTCCTCAGTCTTTGACTCCCCCCCCCCCCGCCTCCCCCCCCCCCCCCCCCCGCAAAGTCCTTAAAGATGTTTCCGAGGCCATCTAGGTTTCTGCAGCGTCTTGGGTGTTGTTCAAGATGAATGAGTTTAGCCAAAGATGAGACCACCTGAAACTCAATTCTTAAGACCCAAGTCAGTGGCCTCAAGGCTGAAATGAAAAAGTATTGCTAGGACCCAGGACTGCCACGGTAGCCCTGCCTCTGCCTCTCCCCTCAGGCAATGGAGACAACAGGGCAAAGCAATCCTAACCCCCAGAGGACAAGCCCTAGATGCAGCCCTGAAATCTCACCTTGTTATTTGCTTGGGAGATGTTTCTTTAACAGCCAACCAGTCCGTTTGGTGCATCTGCCAAGTGGGAGGGGTGTATCTTCTATCAGCCCAACTCCCAGGATTAATTGTCTTATCTCTAGTCCTTCCTCTCTAATCTGCCTTCAGAGCGTGGAGCTGCCCCTGTGTTCGCCCCCTGGCCGCTCCGCTTGCACTCACTGCCTCCTCTCTTTCCCCAGGAAACCTTCTCATGGCTGCAGAGCTGCCCCTAAAGCAAAACTAGAGGCGAAGCCAGCCAGCAGCCCCTTCCCCTCCCATCCCAGCCTGGCCCAGATCACCCAGTTCCGAATGATGGTGTCTCTGGGACATTTGGCCAAAGGAGCCAGCCTGGACGATCTCATCGATAGCTGCATTCAATCCTTCGGTGAGTTGCCCACATGTATAAAAATCACTCTCTTACTTTGTTCTTCCTTAACAAGTGCTTCATAGACTAGCAACCTAGATTGCATTTTGGCTTTAAAAATAGCTTTTGAGTCTTTGAAATGTGGGAGAGGGTGCGCAGTGCCTGTGGCACATGACTGTGTGGGTGTATTAGGTCGTGATGAGAGGTGTGACTTAAAGTGAGAAAAGTTACCGAGGAGAGTTTGTATGTTTCTTCGGACGGAGGTTTTTCTCGTGACAAAAAAGAATTATATAATGCTGTTGTGCGTCTGGTGCTCTGACTTTTTGTCCTTGTGTTCTTGGGGCACACAAAACCTAGGTTCCATGAGCAGACTCTATTATCAAACAGAAATGTGAAAGTCTTTGAATCATTTGAACAAAAAAAATCTTAATAATTCCCTTTCCAATCTGAATGGTCCTTACAGAGGAATAGGAAGGGATTGGGTAAAGCTGGCATTTCTGTGACTGGAAGATACTGATTAATAAGCATTGCAATTGGGGGTAAGAGGCCTGAGAAGCATACAGACTCACGTTGGCAGTGAATTACCTAAACGCTGTCCTCCGTCATCACCCATAATCACTGTGCAGGGTGCACACCCTAGTGCAGCTGACAAGCAGTTATCGGCACAGATGCCCTATTTTTAAAAATTTTATAAGCACTGTCTTCCTCTTGGTTGTTATTTGTGAAATAGTGATGGAAAAGTACTAAATATTTTCTCCCTTCAAAAAAAGGAATGATTAAAACGGATGGAAAAGTCATAGGTTTCCCCTCTGTGTGCGCCCCCCCCCCCCCTTTGAGCCCCTCATCTCCCACCATGAAGCAGAGGAGCCCTAGTGGCTCAGCTCGCAAGCGCCTGCCCAGCCGGCACCGGGAGCCTCCGGGAGGTGGTCACATCCCAGGTAGCAAGGCATGCAGATGCGCTGGAACTCAGGGCTGGGATTCCTGGCCGGACTTGTTTAGTGCTTGGCCAGACCTTATTTCTAGAATTGGGAAAGGCTTGACACCAGGAACACTCATTTAGTGCCCTTTATTACAACACTGAAAAGAATAGTTTTGATGATTTCAACACTGTTTAAAGCAAATGTTCTCAACTGTTAGTGCAGAATCACATGGAGGATTTTTTTGATAATACATTTGCTCCACCCCTCAAAGTTTCTGCTCCAATGGGCCTGGGGTGTGGCCCATAATTTACATTTCTAACAAGTTCCCAGGCGGCGATGCTGATGCAGCTGATCCAAACAGCCCGCTTTGCTTTTTAACCAGGAAAAGAGGGAGCATTTTGTTGTTAGTTGGGCCTTAATTTTAATTAAATTTCTATTTGTTTACACTTTAATTTTTCAGTCAGGGATGAAGTCGGGAGCAGGATGAATGGTTTTCCATTTCAAATTAACCTCCTTAGGAAACATGCGTGCGAGGAGAAGCACGAGGACACAGTGGAGCCTGGAGGAAGCGCCGCTGTGATAAGTTATGTCGCCTGGCTCCCAATCTAATACGCAGCAGAGAGCCTCACACGGGCCTGGCAGTCGCGGTGCACTGGCCTTTGGCAGGGCACTAAGACTGTTTCACGCACAAAGCTGTTTATTCTCTTTCCATTTCACTGTTGAGAAAACGGCGACCAGCAATGTATTTATTTATCATGCTTTCTTCCTCCCATGTCAATCATGCAGCTGGTGGCTGATTATTAACCTTCAGATAATCATGACATCAACCTGAAAAGTACATGACTGATTCTGCAGTCCTTCCCTGAAAGAACCAAGCCCAGTCCACGGCCCTCAACAAGTAGTATGTTGTTTTCTAGAATATGTTGAACTGGAAGATGTGCCTTAAAATCCCAAAGCTGTAAAAATCCCATAGAGCCTGAGCGTCTTTTATGCTTTATCAGGAAGCATTGAAGTCCCTGATTGTGACGCTGTGCTGGGCAGTGCACACGGAGAATGGCAGGGACTGAACCCCTGTCCCATTATTGGCGCTTAGAATACCTGAGATATACTCTGTTCAGAAAAAAAAAAAAGAAAAAGATACAAAACACAGGGCAGTCATAAGCGAAGTGTAGGGAGAATAAATCCTTTATACCATGTAGAGTTTGAGTCAGTTCACCTCCAAGGGGAGGACATAGATTCGGGAGAGCAGCCAGTGTTTGTTCAAACCCCTCTTGGGGCCGTGGGAATGTTTCAGGAAGGCAGGAAGGTTAAGATCGCAGGGCTTCTCGTATTATATTCTGCGGAGTTTCCTGCCACAGAGTTTACATGAAAGGGGCAAAGAAGAAAAGACACTGTATGTCTGGAGAGAACGGGAGACAGCACTTAGCCTGTGATTTTGAGTGGTTGGTTATCAGTTGACGTGTCTAGTCGGGGGAGGGGAGTGAGATTGAGCCGCAGAGGTAAGGGGGGTGGGGATGGGCAGCAGCAGAAGAGCTATGTCCTTGGGCTCCTACCTGTCGGCCTCCTCAGAGGCGATGGGAGAAGGGTGCAGAGTGAGGCTAATGTTTCTCCCTGGTTATTTCTCCGCCTTGGGTAGAAAAGATGTTTTATAGGATAAAGTCATCTAGTTTAGCTTTGTGTTAATGAGTTTAGATACCATCTCAGTTTAATATTCATAAAATATGGAGGGAAATAGTACTGGAGGATTAGGGAAACCTGTTCTTATTTTCTGGTAATCTCTCACTTCAGACCTTGATATTGGCCACTTCTTCCAACGTGAAAAACAAATTGTTTTGAACATAAAGACTGACTAATGAGTTCATGTATGTTCTACTGCTTTCCCAGCCTCACTTGCATGCAGTTGCTCTGAGGGGTTTTGAATTGGCTAGAGCTGTGCTGTCTCATATGGTGGCCACTAGCCACACATGGCTGTTTACATAGACAGTTCAATTAATTAAATTATATCAGGTGTGAAATTTAGTTCCTATTTCAAATGCTCAACGGCCACAAGTGGTAGCTGCCTCTGGACAGAGTAATAGAAAAATTCCCATCATCGCAGGAAGTCTGTGGGGCATGCTGGGCAGGGTAGACGGCCGACTTGGAAGGGGAAAGCAACAGACAAATTTTCTGGAAACTGAGGGATTTGCATTTTCCTAGCATCTCTAGGTAATAGTCTGAGTACTCCCTGAGGCCTCATGTGCACTTGGCAGTCTTGACTGATGGCTCTGTCTTGAGTAATATTGGCCACTAGTTACCACCCACACTGTTCTCAGAGGAAGGACTTACTACAATACTTCTAAGAATGAATGATCAGCCCTGGCCCGTTTGGCTCAGTGGGTAGAGGATCTGCCCGTGGACTGATGGGTCCTGGGTTTGATTCTGATCATGGGCACATACCTCGGTTGTAGGCTCCATCTGTGTGTGCGGGAGACAACCCATCAATGTGTCTTTCTCACATCGATGTTTCTCTCTATCTGTCTCTCTCTCCCACCCTCCCAGGCTCTCTAAAAATCAATGGAAAAATATCCTGTGGGTGAGGATTAAATAAATAAATAAGTAAATATGCCGGGGTCCAACCCCAGCAGGTCCAGGGGTTCCCAAAGGTGTAGACAGAGTCGGCGAAGATGGAATGATACGGAGACAGCGTTCGGGTGATCATCATAGCCAGGTTCCTCTAGCCAGGTTCAGTAGCCAGGTTCTAGTCAGGCTCTCTTGCCAACCTCTGCAGTCAGGTTCAGTCCAGGATCCCTTGCCATGTTCTCCCGCTAGGCTCTGTCTCTAGGCTCCGAGGCCAGTCCCTCTCCAGGATCCTCCGGCATGCTCTCTCCAGCAAAGTTCTTCTGTCTCTAGGCTCCGTGTAGGTTCTGTCTTCTTGATTCTGTTCTAAGTTCTGAGTGTTTCTGTCTTGTTACAACTGTATTTATACCAGTTGATTCAATCCTATCAATCTCTATTACAAAGGTTAGGGCGTTTCTTATCTCCATTCCAGGGAGAAAAGATTATGTAGTTTAAGCATGATTGTTCGTAGTTAAAGGGATTAATTACCCGCCTGGCACTTAGTTGAGGGGTTTTATTCCCTCCCTAACTTCAGGGGAAAATCCCTACCTGGGGATTCAACCTTTCTCGGAGAGGTGACCTTGGTTAAAACACAGCACCAAGAAGGTGAGCAAACATATTAAGAACTGTATGCCATATATGCCAGGTCCCTTGAAACAGCAAGGATGGACCGGCTCCCGGCAAATTCCCCCTTTTTTATTTTTTAAAAGCAGGCATTAAAAAGAAAAACCTCAAATGCTCTCTTATATCCATTTTAAGAGTAGGATTGGCGCTTTCCGCTATTACCTGAGTCCTGATCTATCATCCCAGGGAGAGCTTGCCAATCCTGCACTTTTCCGGGGTGGAAAGGCTGCAGTGGGGTTAAGGATAAGGCTCCTTGGGCCTACCTTCTCCCATGCCTCTACATTTACCTTTCCGGCACCTTTCCTTCCTCAGAAAAGCATGGACGTATTTCTTGTATAAAATGTTCTGTCTGACTGGGAGTAACCTTAATTCCTCTGCTAACAAGCATATGTGTTAAAAGATCAATACAGAGTCTTTTTTCTTTAGACTCAGTATGGCACATCTTCTTAATCTAAAGATCAATACAGAGTCTTCTTTCTTTGGACTCAGTATGGCACATCTTCTCAATCTAAGTTCTGTACTATCCACCTTCTTACCCTACTTATCCTCTATAGGGGGGTCTGTAGCACCCTGGTGGAGTCCTATCCGTCCTGAGTGTGGAGGTTCTCAATGGGGGGGCTTACCTAAGGGAATCCTGTTCCAGGGGTTCCCAAAGGTGTGGACGGAGTCGGCGAAGACTATCCACCCTCTTCCTACGGTGGAGTCTGATCCGTCCCGAGTGTGGGGCGCTTACTTAGGGGTCCCTGTTCGGGCGCCATATGCCGGGGTCCTGCCCCAGCGGGTCCAGGGGTCCCCAAAGGTGTGGACGGAGTCGGCAAAGAAGGAATAACACGAAGGCAGCGTTCAGTTGATCAGCAGCCCAGCCAGGATCTCTAGCCCGGATCTCCAGCCAAGTTCTGGTCTGGATCTCCAGAGAGGTTCTGCTTTGGATTTCCAGCGAGGTTCTGTAGCCATGTTCCCTCGCTAGGTTCTCCAGCCAGGTTCTGTCCAGGCTCTCCAGTCAGGTTCAGTGTCCAGGTTCCAGTCAGGTTCTCCTGCCAATCTCTAGTCAGGTTCAGTCCAGGATCCCTTGCCATGTTCTCCCGCTAGGCTCTGTCTCTAGGCTCCGAGTAGGTTCTGTCTTCTTGATTCTGTTCTAAGTTCTGAGTGTTTCTGTCTTGTTACAACTGTATTTATACCAGTTGATTCAATCCTATCAATCTCTATTACAAAGGTTAGGGCGTTTCTTATCTCCATTCCAGGGAGAAAAGATTATGTAGTTTAAGCATGATTGTTCGTAGTTAAAGGGATTAATTACCCGCCTGGCACTTAGTTGAGGGGTTTTATTCCCTCCCTAACTTCAGGGGAAAATCCCTACCTGGGGATTCAACCTTTCTCGGAGAGGTGACCTTGGTTAAAACACAGCACCAAGAAGGTGAGCAAACATATTAAGAACTGTATGCCATATATGCCAGGTCCCTTGAAACAGCAAGGATGGACCGGCTCCCGGCATAAATAAATAAATAATAAATAAATAGTTAAAAAAGGAACGAGTGATCAGCACCCACAAAGTAAGCGTCCTCATGCAGGCCTCGAGCAAGCCTCCCAGGGTCACATACAAGGTTACACATTTGGGATTAGAAACTCAGAACCCTGAGTCAGTCCATTGCTTTGCCACGAAGCAACCACCCCCACCTTCTGTTTCAATCACAGGCCATGCGTTACATTCTCAGCGTATTATGGGGAGTTAATCCACTCTTCAGCTGAGCACAATGAGGCAAATCATCACAACCTGGAACATTGATGTCAGATGCGTGTGAGTCACACCCTCTGTCTCAGAGGTAGAAAAGACTGACAAAAGCATCTGGGCTTTTTAAAACGTTTTTCACTTCGTAGGAGGGCTGCCAGCACTGGGGACCGAGTGGAAGGCTTCAGACGTCCCAACTCCCAAAGCTCTTGTCTTGTCCTTTTCGGAAAGCAAGACAACTCCTGACAGCATCAGAAAGAAGGCTGCAAACACATCCCAGAAAGGGACCCTCCGGAGGCAGCTCTGCTGCTCTCCGCTGGGGTGTGGGGGAAGCTGCAGGTCTTTGTCTTACCTGTCAGTGTAAGGGGGCAACGCAGCTTAGCCTAATATCTTACATTTAGGATTAGAGGCCCAATGCACAAATTTCGTGCAAGCGTAGGCCTTCGCAGCCCCAGCCACCTCCCTTGTAGCCCCGGCCACCTCGGCCGGCCCCCCAGCCCCAGCTTTGTCCAGAAGTTCGTTCCGCTGTTTGGCCGTTTGGTCAATTTGCATATTATGCTTTTAATATTATAGGTCAGTGATGGCGAACCTTTTGAGCTCGGCGTGTCAGCATTTTGAAAAACCCTAACTTAACTCTGGTGCCGTGTCACATATAGAAATTTTTTGATATTTGCAACCATAGTAAAACAAAGACTTATATTTTTGATATTTATTTTACATATTTAAATGCCATTTAACAAAGAAAAATCAACCAAAAAATGAGTTCGCGTGTCACCTCTGACACGCGTGTCATAGGTTCACCATCACTGTTATAAATGTTGATTTTTTTTTTCTTGGAGTCCCATATGTATTGATTTCTTTTAAACTCAAACCAACTCTGAAAAAGGCAGATCAGCTATTATTGTCTCCATTGGACAAATGAGAAAATAAATTGAGCCTCATGCCCCCAATCTAAGGAGAAAACATGCTACTCACGTGCTCCTTCCTCTGCCCCCAGCAGCCTCTTGGCCCCTGAGCTGACGCAGGCTCAGGTCCCTCTCCTAGAACAGGTTCCCTTCGCTCAGGGGGAGCCCACAGGCCACACAGGGCAAGCCTGTGTCCTGGCTCCACATCCTCCCCCAGACTGGAAATTAAACTCCATGAAATATAAGAACTTTATGTTGGACCCCATCTTCATAACAGGTGTCCGCCTGAAATTTTCTCTTGAACAAAGTGTTAATTGATTAAAATTACCGTGTGCCTTATATTAATGCTATCCAAAGACCTCCCAAACTAGAAATACCCCAAAGCTTTCAGGTGTATTTCCCACACCATGGAGGAGCTGGATGTTAAGGGTAAAACACTACACCTATTTTTAAAATTAGAGCCAAAGAAGGCAGACACTCACTTGGGACCACACACAGTTCCCTCCATGGCAAAGGGAGGGGTGGGAATTCCGCACCACTCTGCCACTTAGAGTCTGCACCAAAGCCATGTGCCCCTAGGCAGCAGGGGCACAAGACCAGAAGCCCGGGACTGTGATAGCCAAGGGCACTCGGACCCAAGAATGGGCAACTCCAGGCTACAAAGCCAAGTGTAGGATCAGCAAGGGGCTCACGCCTGGGCCACTGTTGATGACAGGCCCTCGCAGAGAAGACCACAGCTGACGAGTAGCGTCCTCACGGGAATGCCCAGTTGCTGGAAGTCATGGCCACAGGTTTCACATGTAAAGGATGGTCCTCCGGGCAGCGACTTCCTAAAGGCTTCCAGGCGTCAGAGCAGCTCGCAGGCAGGACTGTCCTTTTTGGAATTCATGGGCTGAATTAATTAGCATTCTGTGATCAAGATGCTGTTTATCCCAAGGAGCCTCTTTGCTGCAGCTTTGTCAGGCTGGCAACACCCCATGCCCCGGGCTGGCATGTCTGCCTCTCATGGGTGTGAGTTACCGTGACTGCCATCCCTGTGAAATGAGGAAATGGGAACCCCCTTTACGCTCTCATCTGTGCTCTCCTGTAGGGAGGGAGGGTATTTATTGCCGACCTCCCACAGTAGTAGAGAACAGCGGCAGTCATAAAAATGCTTATGCATAAGGATGATAGTGTCTTGGGAATTCTGAGCACTGTAGGTCAGTAAGTCCATCCAGAGCGATGAGATGGACTGCTGAGAGAGAGACAGGCAGGCAGACAGATAGGTCCAGAGACCAATGGTTCTCAACCTGTGGGTCGCGAGCCCTTTGGGGGCCGAATGACCCTTCCACAGGGGTCGCCTAAGACCATCGGAAAACACATATATAATTACATATTGTCTTTGTGATTAATCACTATGCTTTAATTATGTTCAATTTGTAACAATGAAATTGGGGGTCACCACAACATGAGGAACTGTATTAAAGGGTTGCGGCATTAGGAAGGTTGAGAACCACTGGTCTAGGCTGATGGTGGTTGGCTCTGTAGGCTGCGGGGCCTTACCTGAATTGGTGCCATGAATGTTTTTTTGCCTTTCAATTGATAGAAAGTTGAAGCTCAGGGACATTACGGAACCTATGGATAGTGGCCCAGCTCATTAGTGAGAGGGCCCTGAGATCTGAACCCGGTCATTGATGTCCCAGGCCCACGTTCTTCCCATTCTAACAGAGGTTCTCTGCCCTTAACATGAGCAGGAATCGGGGAGGGGGGTTCATCTTTCAGATTCCTGAGCGTCCACTCCAGAGATTCCCACTCAGCCGGCAGTCACTGTGATTTTGATGGAGGTGACACACGAACTGATGGCACGCTTGCTTTTTGGACACCCCGGAGCGTTTTCTTGGGCTTTCTAGGAAAACATGCAAAACTGAAGGGTACAAATCCTCTGAGAAGCGATAGAGCCAAGTAGGTTTTTCAACTATATGAACTAGAAAAGCACCTGGTGAGGCCAGCCACCCAGGTAACTCAAATGCAACCCCCTCCCCCAGATCTAAGTACAGACAGCCCTGCCACTAAGCGGGTTTGCTACATTTGAAACGTCTTTCAGAGTTTCCTGCATTTCTGTTCCTTCTCTACGACAGAAACTCCCTTCAAAACTGCCAGCCTGTTCATCTTTGGCCATGAAAATAAGTGGAATGCAGGGGTCTGTTATTAATGTGGTTTGGTCCTTTGCATTCAAAGGCAGCATTCCTATTCTGCATTTCCACCTTCAAGTTTACTGTGGTTCTATGGAACCTTGCTCCCTGATGTATGCCTGTCCCCCTTGGGTCAGAGGCCAAAAATAGTAACTTAGCTGGTTGGGGGTGGGGGTGGGAGGAACGGGACTGGAGAGGCGCTTTCTATGAGAACTCCAAAAGTACCACTTTTCCAACAGATTTTTTAAGGCCATAGGTTGACGTGAAAGTTATAAAGTTCATGATGGCCGAAACCGGTTTGGCTCAGTGGATAGAGCGTCGGCCTGTGGACTGGGAGGTCCCGGGTTCGATTCCGATCAAGGGCATGTGCTTGGGTTGCGGGCGCATCCCCAGTAGGAGATGTGCAGGAGGCAGCTGATCGATGTTTCTCTCTCATCGATGTTTCTGACTCTCTATCTCTCTCCCTTCCTCTCTGTAAAAAATCAATAAAAGATATTTAAAAAAAAAAAATAAAGTTCATGATGGAAACACATTAGGAAATAGTGTGACAGCAAAAGCTGTGTACTCGGTGATTGACAGAAACAGCAGTGGTTGGGCAGTGAGACCACTGGAAAAGGTCCTCCAAAGTGGAAGCTACTCCCAGATCCACCTCCTCATGGTAGGACCTGCCCACCTGTGCCTGGAGCAGTTATAGCTGCTGGACTTGGTGACTAGTTCTGCAAACGGTTGGGGTCATCGTAGCTAGAGTGGTTGGGAAGGAAACAGCAGGGAAAGAGCAGGAGTGTAAGCAGGGCCAGCTTCAGGGGCACACCCTGTGCAGACATGCAGGCTCCCACACTTCGTTAAATACTGTCAGTCTTGAAAGTCTTAACCTGCAAGAGCAGATTGCTAAATTTTCAGAAATTTTGCAAGCCAGTTGTTAAACACAGCCATCATTAAAAATTAAATTGTAGCCTGGCCAGTATGGGTCAGCGGTTGAGCGTCAGCCCATGAACCAGGAGGTCATGGTTCAATTCTGAATCAGGGCACATGCCTGGGTTGTGGGCTCAACCCCCGTGTAGGGGGTGGGCAGGGCAACCAATAGATGTTTCTTTTCATCGATGTTTCTATCCCTCACCCTTCCTCTCTCTAAAATCAATTTAAAAAAAATTAAATTGTATAAACTTACAAGATAAATCCTCAAAACTCATCATTGCCTAATGTATTATTACCACATTTTACTGTCATCTAAGCTCTTGAGGTTGTCTATTGTTTCCATACGGTAGGAATGCTGTATAGTGGTAAGCAATGGTATGCACATCTCTTCCCAGCTCCATTTTCAGTGAAGTGGTGCTAGTAGCTTGACATTGTCTATGTTGGGAGTATTTACACCATGGAAATGGACAAGCACCACTAACCAGGGCTTCTTCTTACACCCCACCCCTGGAGAGGCCATTGTTGAACATCACTTTGCCCAGCTGCAAGGGTGCTTACATAGCAAAGTTTTGAGGTGAGAAGGCAAGCTAAAACTGGAAATTTAATTTTGTATAACCTAATTAGGAGAAGGCAATATTTGCCATTGTTTTGCTCCTTTTATCTAGAATCTTATAAAACAACTCTCCATGTGTTCGTCAAAGAAAAGGAACATTATACCTTAAAGAAAAGGAAATCAAATATCCGTGAAATTGAAAATTTTTCTTAAAAAAGAGACAATGGAACTTCAAAACTCAAACTGAGATAATCATTCTGGAGTCAAAGTTATCACTCTGTAGGGTTTTTTAAATTTTGTTTTGTCTTTGTCTTACATTTACCTCCTCTAAAAATTCTCCATGGCTTAACTATCCCTTATTTTTGACCGACCAACCCTCAATTTTGTGAACTTCTGTTCTTCATGTCTTACATGCTGTCGCTATTTGTTTCTGATTCCATCTGTTTAATCATTTGCCTTCATTTCATGCTACATGGTAACAGGGTCTATTGTATAACCAAGCTTTTGTTGAGTGTGTTTTCATAAGTTTGTTTGCTAACCATATCTCCAATTTTGTAAACTATCTGTTCATATCGTTTGCCTATTTATCACATTATTATTAGGTGGTTGCAAAAGCTTTTTACCAAAAAAAAAAAAAAAAAAGAAAGAAAGAAAAAAAAAAGCTTTTAACTTTTGGAATACCACATGCTTCAGGAATTTTTTTTTTCTCATTCTCATTTCCATTTTTACATTGGTTTATATTGGGGATTTTATTGTACAGAAATTTTACATTTTTATGTAGTTAAATTTTCCATGTTTTCTGTTATCTTTTCTTTTATTAACTTGAAAAAATATCCCTATTCCAAAGATTTGGTGAATATTCCATTATTGTTTTCATCAATGTTTTATTAAATCTATTCTGTGATATACAGTAATTCTATAATCCACAGTGTGGCTGGTCAATAAAATTTTGTCAGTAAGTTTTTGCTGGAGAAAAAGAAGCCTTCAGATTTGTTTCAGAGATTGTCACTGGCTTGAAACCAGAGTGTTTACAGTCACTTTGTAACACAGAGCCTCCGTTTCATCTCCCTGCGGTACCGCTGAGATGATTTCTGAGACTGAAAATATCTGGGAGACGTTGTAATGAGGTCTTCATCATGATGTTGAGTGTGAATTTGAGGAAAGTCCTATAAGAATTTTTATATTTAAAGGAAGTACTTTTGATCTATTTTCAGAGCCAATATCCTTAGGGAGGAGACTTAGAAAACCAACCAAATTTAAATCCATTATTTCTAAATTATTAATATACACTGAGTCTATATTGTTATTACATAATTTTTTATTATGGTAAAATGTACATAACATGAAATTGACCACTTACATACATTTCTAAAACATTATTTTAGTAATAGTTAACTCTTGAGTATTTACTATGGACAACACAGTTTTCATATTAATATATTTATTCGCATATTGTTATTTAATTCCCACTCTTTTATAAGTTTATGTATTTACAAAAATCTAATTGCAACTCTGCTCTTATATTTACTTTTTATTTTACTTTTAATTTTTTTTTTTATTTATTAACTCGAGGCCCAATACATGAAATTCGTGCAAGAGTAGGCCTTCCTTCCCCCGGCTGCTGGCACCGGCTTCCCTCTGACACCCTAACACCCGGGACCCAGGCTTTCCTCGCAGCCCCGGCTTCGTCTGGAAGGTTGTCCAGTCTAATTAGCGTATGCTTTTATTATTATAGATTGGTTTGAGAGAAAGACACACACATTAATTTTTTCCACTTATTTATGCATTAACTTTAAAGATTATTCCTGCTCACTTTAGAAAACTTAGAAAATACAGACTAGCAAGAAAAGGAAATTGCAGTCATCTATTCTGCCACCAAGGGCAAGATAAGCAGTGTCAACATTGTTGGGAATACCTTCCTAGATTCCCTTCTGTGCATGTTGATATGTACTGTAATCACGTGAGCTTTTTTTATGGTAAACTCACTGCAATTAACTCCACTTTCCATAATTCACATTTTAAACAATTATGCTCTTAAAATCAACATCAGTTTTTATAAATAGGTGTGCTAGCACAGAAAGTTGCTTATTCTAGCCTAAAATTGATTTAAAAAAATAATTCTGCCTTAATCCTTTCAAATATGGGACATAAAAGTGACAGTTGCTTGGCAACTAAAATGATTCTAATGAAGAATTAAAAACATTACAAGAAGAGTAATTACTCATTTCTTTCTTTTCAAGGCCAAATGCTAAGTATGATAACCAGTGACTATAGTTATAATAAATGAAGAAAACAAAAAAGTGTTTCTATTAACTTAAAATTCTAGGTGTGGGCTTTTTTTTTTTTTAATGAATGAGGGAAGTTAGATGGGTTTTGTGGAAGAAAGCTTTGTTTTCAGAAACAATGAAAAAATCTTGTGTTCACTAACTTTTTAAGAGACTCAAGAAGTTGCAACTGCGAAAGATCGAAAACTCGAAGATGCTACCGTTTGGCCCATCTGTGATTCTTGTGCAGAGTAGGAGAGATGGCGGCCAGTGGTGTGATGGAGACCACATTGCCCACCTTGTTTTTTTTCCAGACAGTGGTCCAGGGCCCTGGAGAGATTGCCAAGGTTCTTACCAAAATCTTCAGGCAGGAGATGCTACCAGGATGGAGCTTGGGTTGGGGGGACACCACCAATGAACTGAAATGGACAAAAGGAGTGGTGACGGGAGGCACTATTCCTGCCAGTTTTGTAGTGAAGGAGAGAATGGAATAACCAGAGTAGTGAGGCCATCAGTGATGAGGTCATCTGGGAATTTGGGGGGTGGAGGCGCAAAGGTGAATATTCCCGGCACCCTTTCACTGCCCTCTCTGAATTGCTGTCCGGGACTTGTACTGTCTTTTTAATCTTGTGAACAGCCCCATTTAAGGGGACACCCAGGGTATTTAGGAAGCCAGGAAATGTCCCCGCATTATCATTCATGAGTCTGTCTTGTTAGAATATAATTACAGCCTATAGAGCATCCTTAAATCTGATGAGCAATTAATCATTTTGGTTAATTTTACATTCACTTAGTGAATGCCAAATGCATAGGGGCATTTTCCTGCTTCCTTTTCCTCTTCCTCCCCAGTGCGTTGGCATCAAGGGTTCCAGATTTACTCCACCCATACCTGCCTTGGCGGGTTCATCATTTACCTCCACCCCCAGGCAGTTCAGGCCACACAGTCACTCCGCTTCTGATGCACTGCTTCCCAGGAAATAGCCGGGGTGCCCCCGCTGCTGCTGCTGGGCTAGCCAGAGATGCACGGAGCACTTGGTCTCAGCGAATGACACTGGAATTCACTTGACTTGGGCATTGCGTGAAGCCCCAAAGAAAGCAGTATGCTGTGGTTCCCCGCCCCTCTGTCCCCAGTGGCTTGGAGTCCTGTTACCTGGGCAGCAACCGTAATCATCTACCTGAGGAGCATAGCTTCAGTGAACTGAGAAAGTGTGCCCTTCCAGCTGCAAGAAAGATGGAGGAGGAGACTCTCAACGCTAAGAGACTTAAGGGACATTTCAACTTTTTAAAAAATTGAAATTTTAGAAAACTATATCATTAATTATAGGTATTTGGAAATCTGAATGCTGACTGGATATTTGGTATCAGGAATTACTATTGGTTTTGTTTTAGGCACGTTGTTTTAAAAAGTCCTTATTTTAAAATATATATAATGAAAGAGTTACTGATGAAATATCACATTTGGGATTTGCTTTATAATAATACTAGTAGCCCAGTGCATGAAATTTGTGCACATTAAAAGGGAATTAATTGCCCTAACTGGTTTGGCTCAGTGGATAGAGCATCGGCCTGTGGACTCAAGGGTCCCAGGTTCAATTCTGGTCAAGGGCATGTACCTTGGTTGCAGGCACATCCCCAGTGGGGAGTGTGCAGGAGGCAGCTGATCGATGTTTCTCTCTCATCGATGTTTCTAACTCTCTATCCCTCTCCCTTTCTCTCTGTAAAAAATCAGTAATATATATATATATATTTTAAAAGGGAATTAGCAGAGATATTTTAATATTGCTATTTGCCCTTTCTCTATAATAGAAGTGTGAGAGATGAAAGGAAATTAGTAAAATATATATGAAAATCATATATAAATTGATTAATAAATAAACAGTAACAAAAGGATATAACAACAGAGGCATGATATAAAAATGACAAAAACATGATATGAAAACAACAAAAACATGATATAAAAACAACTGTGATGCCAACAATGACTGATAAAGTGATTAAACTTATTCTAATATCTCCCTGTACACCACATTAAGAGTGAAAATACTTTCAGAGTGCTTGACTAATTTTCCTTGCAATGAAGTATTTAGAACTTTAACTGTAATGTCACATGCTCTTTAAACTCGAGAGAAAGCAACATATAACTGACCATGTGCAAAAACGGGTTCAGGTAGGAATATGCCTACTCTGTCTAGAGTTTGTCCTTGTGATTTATCAATAGTCATCACAAGTGCTGGCATCACGGGAAACCGTCATTGAATCAATTTAAATGGGAGGCCAGTGTCAGATGGGGACAAATTAATTCTTGGAATCAGAACAGCCTTTCCCTCTGCAGATCCTGTTAATACTTCAGCTTTGATAATGTTAGGTTGTAATCTTTTGATAATAAATCTGGTAACATTAGAGAGACCCCATTTACTATTGAGATTTCTCAATAGCATGATGATTGCACCCACTTTCAGAATTGCACGTTTAGATATATTTTTAATATTATCTATAGCAGTGGTTCTCAACCTTGGGTGCACATTAGAATCACCTGGGAATCTTTTTAAAATCCCGATTTCTGGGCCTCATCCTCCAGAAATTGTTTCTTTGTTATGGGGTGGGGCCACAACATCAGTAACAAAGAAACAAAATTAAAACTTTATTGTGGGGAGCCGCTACAGTGTTTTGGACAGGTTCAAGCCTTGGACTGAGGAGAGGGCACAGTCCTCTCATTGCCATGTGCAAGTCCCAGCTTGGAGGGCAGGGCCCTCCCAGCACAATTATAGCCAACAGCTGTAGTTGTAAGCTTGAACTTATGGTCCGAACACATGGCCCCACGTGCCTGAGTGATGTAGGCTTGATAGAGTTCAGGTGCATGTAGTTGAGTGGGATTGAAACCCAGGAGAATGTTGTAAACATCTTGACCACGCCCTTTGCTTTGCCTGGTAGCATCTGCTATAAAATAAAGGCATGGCTGTGGGCGTGGTCGCTGTCTCTCAGAGAAGCAGCGTCCCACCGAGACCCAGCTTTCATTCTCTTGTCTGTCTTTTCTAAGCCTTTCAGCTGCCCCCACTCAGGTTCACCCCTGGCCGTGCTGGCACAGCACACTCCCAGGGAACCACGCTCTCAGGGCAGGTTCCTGCCTCAAACCCCGCCCTTGCCAGAAACAGCTCCGGGAAACAGCTCGGGGAGGGCGCAGCCCTTGGCAAAGCGACCCAGGATTCAGTGGGACCACGCTCCAAGGGCGGGTTCCTGCCTCAAACCCCATGCTTGCTGGAAACAGCACTGGAAACAGCTTGGGGAAGGGCGCAGCCATTGCCAAGACTACCCCTGTAGTACTGACTTCCTTCTGGTTGGTTGTAGCTGTTCTTCTGGATGTGATGAACACCACCCATGGTTTTTATATAAGTAGATGGGAAGGAAAGTGAATGTGGTATAGATGGATCAAAATCGGCCATGTAATGATCATTTTTGAAGCTGAGTGAGTTCATGGAGGTTTCTTACATTGTTTTGCCTACTGTGGTATTTGCTTATAATTTTCTTTTTTTAAATTATTTTGTTTACTTTTCAATGACAGTTGAAATACAATATTATATTAGTTTTACGTGTACAGCATAGTGCTTAAACATTTATATAACTAATTTATGAAGTGATCACTTCGGTAACTGTAGTATCCAAATTACATCATACATAGTTATTACAATATTAATTTTTAAATATTTTCTCTGACTTTATTTCTATAAAATTTGTTTTAATCCTCAAGCAAGGATATGTTTTAATTGATTTTTTTTAGAGAGAGAGAGGAGGGGGGAGAGAGAGAGAGAGAGAGTGAGAGAGAGAGAGATTGATGTGAGAGTAAAACATTGATCAGTCGCCTCTCCATACACATACTCACACCAACCAGGGATTGAACCCAAAACCTTTTGGTGTATGGGACAATGCTTCAACCAGCTGAGTCACCAGGCTGGGCACAATATTATTGACTATATTCCCTATGTTGTAGTTTATATCCCCAAGACTAATTTTATGACTACCAATTTGTACCTCTTAATCCCTTCGCCCTTTTTACCCAGCCTTCCAACCACCCTCCCCACCCCCCACCAATCTGATAAACCTCAATTTGTTTTCTGTATCTGAATTTGTTTCTGTTTTGTTTGCTAGTTTTTGTCTTTTAGTTTCCACATATAAGTGAAATCATACAATATTTGTCTTTCTCTGTTTTACTTATTTTACTTAGTATAATACCCTTTAGGTCCATCCATGTTGTCACAAATGGCAAGATTTCATTATTTTTTATGGCTGAGTAGTATTTCATTACATATACGTACCACAATCTCTTTATCCATTGGTCTATCAATGGATACTTAAGTTACTTCCATGTCTTGGCTATTGTAAATAATACTACAAAGAAAACATATGGGTGCATATATCTCTTCAAATTAGTGTTTTGGATTTCTTTGGATAAATAGCCAGAAGTGGAATTACTGGGTCATACGGTAGTACTATTTTTAACTTTTTGAGGAAACTCCATACTGTTTTCCATAGTGGCTGCACCAATTTATAATGCTAGCAACAATACATGAGGGTTCCCTTTCTCCACATTCTCTCCAACACTTGTTGTTTGCTGATTTATTGATGGTAGCCATTCTAACAGGTGTATGGCAATTTCTCACTGTGCTTTTAATTTGCATTTCCCTGATGATTAGTGATCTTGAACATCTTTTCCTACTTCTATTGGCCCTCTGTATATCCTCTTGGGAGGACATAGAAGTCTATTCAGGTCTCTGCCCATTTTTTAATCAGATTGTTTGTGGAATTTTTTATTTTTTTGACTTTAAGTTGTTTGAGTTTCTTATGTTTTGGATATTAACCCCTTATCAAATGTATCTTTGGTGAATATCTTCTCCCACTCAGTAGGTTGTCTTTTTATTTGTTGCTGGTTTCCTTCACTCTGCAAAAACTTTATTTTATGTTTGTTAATTTTGTTGGTTTGTTTTCCTTCCCGAAGATACTTATCCCCCCAAAATGGTTAAGACCAATGTCAGAGTCTACTGGCTGTTTTCTTCTAGGAGTTTTATGGTTTCAGGTCTTACATTCAAGTCATTAACCCATTTTTACTTTATTCTTGTATATGGTATAATAAAGTGGTCTGGTTTAATTTTTTTACATCTATCGGTCCAGTTTTCCCAACACCATTTAGTGATGAGAATGTCTTTCTCCTATTGTATATACTTGCTTCATTTGTCATAGATCAGTTGACCATGCAGATGTGGCTTTACTTCTGGGCTCTCTATTCTGTTGAATAACAGTGGTTAAAGTGGGCATCCGTTTTGTTCCTGATCTTAAAGAACAAGCTCTTGGTTTCATTTGCAAATGACTCCATTCAGTAGATTGTTTTTTCATCTCCATGTTTTCCTTTACTGTGAGAAAGATTTTTAGTTAATGTATTCCTCATTAGTTTATTTTTGCTTTTGTTGCCTTTGCCCAAGGACATATCTAAAAATAATATTGCAAAGGCTGATTTCAAAGAGTTTACTACCAATGTTTTCTTATAGGAGTTTTGTGATTTCAGGTCTGAAATTTAAGTGATCCATTTTGAGTTTAGTTTGTATATGGTATAAGGAAATGTCTAGTTTCTCTCTCTCTCTCTCTCTCTCTCTCTCTCTCTCTCTCTCTCTCTCTCTCTCTCTCTCTCTGTTTTTGCATGTATCTATCCAATATTTCCAACACCAGGAAGAGACAGTTTTCCCCTTATGGTATATTCTTGCCCCTTTTGTTTTAGATTGACCATAGAAATGTGGGGTGTTTTCTGGTCTCTATTCTGTTTCATTGATCTATTTTTGTGCTACTACCATACAGATTTGATTATTATAGCTCTGTACTATACTTTTAAGTTAGGGAGAATTACACCTTTAACTTTTTTCTTTCTCAAGATTTCTTTGGCTCTTTGGAGTCTATTGTGATTCCATATACATTTTAGGATCACTTGTTCTAGTTCTGTTGAAATTGAAAATGCCATTGATATTTTGATAGAGATCACATTGCTTAGGGTAGTATGAACATTATTAATTCTTCCTATCCATTAGCATGATATATCCTTCCACTTATTTGTGTCTTCTTCAATTTCTTTTATCAATACTTTATACTCTTTAGAATATAGGTCTTGTACTTCCTTTGTTAAATGTATTTTTAGGTATCTTATTCTTGTTAATACAATTTAAAATGAGGTTGTTTTCTTCATTTCTCTTTCTGATAGTTTATTTGTATACAGAAATTTAGCAGATTTCTGAGTATTTTATATCCTGCCACTTTACTGAATTCATTTATTAATTCTAATAGTTTTTGGTAGAATCCTTCAGATTTCCTGTATAGTATCATGTCATCTGCAAAAGTGACAATTATACTTCCTCCTTTCCAATTTAGATAACTTTTATTTCTTTTTCTTGTTTATTCCACTACTATGTTAAATAAGAGTTGTGAGAGTGGCATCCTGGTCTTGCTTCTGATCTTAGAAAAGCAGTTTTCAGCTTTTCACTGTTGAATATGTTAGCTGTGAATTTGTCACATAAGGTCTTTATTATATTGAGGTATGTCCTTCTATACTCACTTTGTAGAGAGGTTTTTTTTTTAATCAGAAATGGATATTGAATTTTAATACTTTTTCTGCACCTAATTATAGAACCATGTGATTTTTATCCTTCATTTTGTTTGTGTGGTGTATCACATTGATTGATTTGTGGATAGTGAGCCACCTTTGCACCTCTGGGTCAGGTATATGATGTGCTTAATCTGTTGTTGAAGTCAGTGTGCTAAGATTTTGTAAAGGATTTTTGCATCTATGTTCATCAGGGATATTAGTCTATAATTTTCTTTCTGTTGCAGTGTCTTTGTCTGGTTCTAGTATCAGAGTAATGCTAGTATTGTAGAATGAGTTTGGAAACTTTCCTTATTCTTCAATTATTTTGGAATAGTTTGAGAAGGATAGATAGTAATTCTTCTTCGAATGTTTGGTAGACAAACCAGATGGTTTGTAAAGCCATCTGGTCCTGGACTTTTGTTTGTTGGAAGTTTTTGATTACTGATACAATTTCATATCTAGTGATCAGTCTGTTCAGATTTTCTTTCTATTTTTTTTTCCTGATTCAGTCTTGGAAGATAATATCTCTCACAATTTATCCATTTTTTTTCTCTAGGTTGTCCAATTTGTTGGCATTGTATTTTCTTATAATCCTTTGTGTTTCTGTGATGCCAGTTGTCACTCCTCTTCTTTCATATCTGATTTTATTTATTTGGGCCCTCTTTTTGTTCTTGATAAGTCTGACTAAGAATTTATTATTTTGTTTATCTTTTCAAAGAACTAGCTCTAGTCTTATTGGTACATATTTTCTATTGGTTTTGTTTAGTCACTATTTAATTTATTTCTGCTCTGATTTTTATTATTTCCTTTGGGCTTTATTTGCTTTTCTTTTTCTGGTTCCTTTAGATATAAGCTTAGATTATTTATTTTATATTTTTCTTATTTCTTCAGGTAGGCCTACATTGCTATGAATTTCCCTATTAGAACTGCTTTTACTGTGTCCCTAAAATTTTAGAATGTTGGTGTTTTTATTTTCATTTGTTTCAAGATATTTTTTTCTCCTTGATTTCTTCATTAACCCATTGATTACTTAGTAGCTTGTTGTTTACCCTTTATTTATATTTTTTCCAGTTTTTTCTTGTAATAATTCTAGTTATATACCATTGTTATTAGAGAAAATGCTCCATAGGATTTCAATCTTCTTAAATTTACTGAGGCTTGATTTTTTGCCAAACTTGGACTATCTATACTGCTGATTTGGGGGGAATGTTATATAGTTATCTATTAACTCTACCTGGTATAAGGTGTCATTTAAGGCCACTCTTTTCTTTTTTATTTTCTGCCCAGATGTTCTATCCAATGATAAAGTAGGGTGTTAAAGTCCCCTACAATTTTGTATTACTATCTGTCTCTTCCTTTATGTCTGTTAATATTTGCTTTATGTGTTTTGGTGCTCCGACATTGGGTGTGAAGATGTTTACAAGTGTTATATCCTCTTGTTAGATTGATCTTTTCATCATTATATTAGAGGCCCGGTGCCACTGGGACCATGCCGGGGTCCATCCCCAGCAGGTCCAGGGGTCCCCAAAGGCGTAGACGGAGTCGGCGAAGAAGGAAGGACATGGAGACAGTGTTCAGTTGATCAGCAGCCTAGCCAGGATCTCCAGCCAAGTTCTGGTCTCGATCCCCAGAGAGGTTCTGCTTAGGATCTCCAGCCAGGTTCTGTGTCCATGTTGTCTTGCTAGGTTCTCCAGCCAGGTTCTGTCTGAGATCTCCAGCCAGGTTCGGTCACCAGGTTCTAGTCAGGTTCTCTTGCCATATTTCTGTAGTCAGGTTCAGTCCAGGATCTTTTGCCATGTTCTCTCCAGCGAAGTTCTTCTGTCTCTAGAGAACGTTCTGTGTAGGTTCTGTGTTCTGAATTCTGTCTGTTGTTGTCTTGTTGCATCTGTATTTATACCAGTTGATTCAATCCTATCAATCTCTATTACAAAGGTTAGGGCGTTTCTTATGTCCATTCCAGGGAGTAAAGATTATGTAGCTTAAGCATGATTGTTCGTAGTTAAAGTGATTAATTACCCGCCTGGCACTTAGTTAAGAGGTTTTATTCCCTCCCTAACTTCAGGGAAAAATCCCTACCTGGGGAAACAACCTTTCTCAGAGACCTTGGTTAAAACACATAGTGCCAAGAAGGTGAGCAAACATATTAAGAACCGTATGCCATATATGCCAGGTCCCTTGAAACAGCAAGCATGGACCGGCTCCCGGCAGGACTGGGGGAGGCCCTCCGCCCAGCCTGTGCCCTCTCGCAGTCTGAGACCTCTCGCTCCTTACCACCCACCTGCTCGCTGCTCCTTACCCTCCTTACTGCTCAGCTGGCTGCTCCTTAGTGCTGCTGCAAAGGCGGGATAGGCTCCCGCCACAGCCACTGCACTCACCAGCCATGAGCCCGGCTTCTGGCTGAGCGGTGCTCCCCCTGTGGGAGCGCACTAACCACCAGGGGGCAGCTCCTGCTTTGAGCGTCTGCCTCCTTCTGGTCAGTGCGCATCATAGCGACCAGTTGTTCTGGTCATTCTGGTCATTCCTCCCTAATGGTCGCTTAGGCTTTTATTATATAGACTAGAGGCCCGGTGCACAAAAATTTGTGCACTCGGGGGGGGGGGGATGGGAGGGTCCCTCAGCCCGGCCTGTGCCCTCTCGCAGTCTGGGACCCCTCGGGAGATAACGCCCTGCTGGCTTAGGCCTGCTCCTGGGTGGCAGAGGGCAGGCCCAATCCCTAGGTGCAGCCCCTGGTCGGGCTCAGAGCAGGGCCAATTGGGGAGTTGGGGCGATGCCCCCTGTCATGCACAGAGCAGGGCGGATTGAGAGGTTGCGATGCCACCCTCAGTCACGCTCAGGGTAGGGCTGATTGGGGGGTTGGGGCACCGCCCCCGTCACACTGAAGGTAGGGTCGATGGGGAGGTTGCGGCGCCACCCCCTGTCATGCACAGAGCAGGGCCAATCAGGGGGTTGGGGCGCTGCCCCCTGTCACACACAGAGCAGGGCCCATTAGGGGAGTTGGGGCTCCGTACCCTGTCATGCACAGAGCAGGGTCGATCAGGGGGTTGGGGAGCTCCCCTCGTCACTCACAGAGTAGGGCCAATAGGGGAGTTGGGGCACCGCCCCCTGTCACACACAGAGCAGGGCGGATCAGGGGGCTGGGGCACCACCCTCTATCACTCACAGAGCAGGGCCGATCAGGGGGTTGGGCCGCCGCCACTGCCACACTCAGGGCAGGGCCGATGGGGAGGTTATGGCTCTACCCCATCACACACAGAGCAGAGTCCGTTGGGGGGAGAGGGGGCGCCGCCCTCTATCACCCACAGAGCAGGGCCAATCAGGGGGTTGGGGCACCTCACCCTGTCACACACAGAGCTGCAGGCGATCAGGGGGTTGGGGAGCTCCCCCCTATCAGGCACAGAGCAGGGATGATCAAGATGTTGGGGCGCCTTCCCCTGTCAGGAACAGAGCAGGGCAGATAGGGAGGTTGTGGCCCCACCCCCTGTCACACACAGAGCCGCAGGGCGATCAGGGGGTTCGGGAGCTCCCCCCTGTCACGCTGATCCCAGTGCTGGGAGGCCTCTCGGCTTCGCTGATCCCAGTGCTGGGAGGCATATTACCCTTTTACTATATAGGATAGAGGCCTGGTGCATGGGTGGGGCTGGCTGTTTTGCCCTGAAGGGTGTCCTGGATCAGGGTGGGGGTCCCCACTAGGGTGCCTGGCCAGCCTGGGTGAGGGGATGATGGCTGTTTGCAGCTGGTCACACACCCTTCAGGATGGGGGTCCCCACTGGGGTGCCTGGCCAGCCTGGGTGAGGGGCTGAGAGCTGTTTTCTGGCTGGCCAATCCCCCGGCGATGGAAGCTCCCAGCCTCTCCTTTTTTTCTTTTTTTTTATTCTGAGATTTATTTACCTTCTATAATTGAAACTTTGTAGCCTTGATTGGAGCTTAGAGCCGGCCAGGGCGGGGTGGAAACTTGGCTTCCTCCATTGCCAGGGACAACCCATGCCTCCTGCTCGCTCCAGCTCTGTGGCCACGGCCGACTGAAAGCAGGTATCTGGGGTTTATTTATCTTCTATAATTGAAACTTTGTTGCCTTAAGTGGAGCTCATAGCCGGCCACAGCAGGCGGGAAACTTGGCTTCCTCCATCACTGGAGCAACCAAGCCTCCTGCTTGCTCCAGCTCCGTGGCTGCCGGCCACCATCTTGGTTTGGTTAATTTGCATATAGTTGCTCTGATTGGCTTGTGGGCGTGGCTTAAGGCATAGCAAAGGTATGGTCAATTTGCATGTTTGTCTTTTATTAGATTAGATATCCAATCATACTATGTCTCTTGATAGGACCATTTAGTCCTTTTATGTTTAAAGTAATTGTGGATAGATATGTACTAATTGCCATTTTATTAATTGTTTCCTTGTTTGCTTTTGGTTGTTCTTTGTTTCTTTCTTCTCTTTCTCTCTTGTACATTGATGACTTTAGTGATTCATTTGCATTTATTTTTCTTATGTTGTGTATCTATTATAGTTTTTTGATTTGTAGTTACCATAAGATTCATATATGACAAGTTATGTTCATATCAGTCTATTTTAAGTTCATTGTCATTTAAGTTCAAATGCATTCTAAAAACACATTTTTGCCCACCCCCTTACACATATTTTTGACAACATATTTTACAGCATGTGTGTATCCCTTAATTTATTACTGTAGTTACACATATTCTTACTAAAACTTTCTTCTTCGCTATTTTTCCATCTGCAAACAGGATAATTTGAAAAATTTTAAAGGTTGTTTTAGTTAGGGTGAAAATTAAATAAGATTGTTTTAGCTTGGGTTTTCCCACATACAGATCCTGAGACAAGGATTTAAATACAAATAGTTTACTTTGGGAGATGATATTAGGAAAAACTGGTAGAGGGACAGGGAAGGCAGCTGATAAAGAGTGCATTGTCAAGTGAATTATTACTGAGGATCAGGATAGAGGAGTTCCGGCCCAGGGCAAAGAAGCTGGGCATTTATATACCAAGTTCCATCAGTCGTTGGTTATGGGCTGCTCTTAAGAGATGTTAATTCTCTAGCATATCTGGCCTGCCTTGCACACAGGTTGTAGTGGCCTCCAAGAAAGTCCTCAGGAATATGGAAGTTGAGTGGGTATGCACTCTAGTGGTAAGGCCTGAGAATGTATAGGTTGGGTACTGGCAGGCTCTGCTACAAAGTAAAAAATCAAGTGCTCAATAAATGTTAGGCAAATATCATCTACATAAAAATTTATATAAGCAGATTTATCGCTGGTTAATAATCATACTCAAAGTGTATGCATACAGATAGGAACATAGGTAGATGGATGTCATCCTGCAGGTGTAAGCATTTACTAGTATGAGTGGTTCTGGACATTTTCATCAGACTGAAACGCAGTCTGTTTTTGGTAGACACACTGATGGAATTAGCAAATACACAGGTGAAAATCAAAAGTCAGGAGATAATAAGGCAAAACAAAGAACTTTGATAAACAACACATCAGTAAGAATAAGTGTCTTGCACTTAAGTTTTAAAATATTGATTCATATATGTTTTGCATGGAGAAAAAACTGTATAAATTATCATTCTTGTGGAAAAATACCAAAAGATTTTAGTAGATTGTAAATTCAATATAAGCCAGTAGTGCTATGTGTCTTTCAAAAAGTTAAAATAATCTGAGATTGCATTAATAGAAATAGACTTTCCAGATTTAGGATTAGTACCCCAACTAATCCTAAATTAATGCTGGCAGTCTTAATGCTGGCACATAGTAATTCTTGACCCTTAGCAAAGAGTTAATGTTTCTGAAATGCTTGTTCTAAAAACATGAAAATTAATACACATTTTTTGTATTGTTGTGAAAGGTGTTATTAAATTCAGGTTTAATCTCTGTTTTCCATGCTAGGAATGGAAAGCTAGAATGAGTACAAAGGAGGGGAATAGTGAAGAAATGATACAGAAATAAAATTATGAGGATATAAGATGGCAATACCTGAAAAGAAGACAATTGGGTGGCTTTTTCTTTTTTTTTTTTGGTCTTAACCTGTGTTAAAGTGTTAAGTCTTGACAGTGTTAAGCATAAAAGAGTTAGTACGAGTTATTTTCCTCCAAAAGGACAGATATAAAATATAAGTGGATTCAAATTTCAGCAAGAAACTGCACCTTCCCATTTATAAAGATATTCAGGATCAAAACAAGAACTTCCAGTCTGGTCATAATGGAATATTGGGTATTGTAATTATGTTCCTGCTATAAACAGCTATAAAAATGAACAACATATGTGAAACAACTATTTTCAACTATTGGATTGGTTTGTGGATAAAATGAAAAGACATATCTTGGCTTTTGCCTGGGGGCACTGTACAAATTTTGGTACAGGGCACTAGGTCCTGGAGAGCAGCATCTTGCTTGGCAGCGGAAACAGAGTTTGTATTCAGGGCTTCTGGGATTGCTGGAATTTGTGGAGTACGATACGGGAGAGAAAGGATCTCCTTTAGTCTTTCACCAAATACTAAACTGTGTATGAATATGCTAAGACTCCATGACACCAATTAGTCACTGGGGGTCTGTGAGTCAGAGGAGGTCTCATAAGTATCATGTCACAGTTCCAACCAGTAGAATGGAGAGATATAACACCTTGGACATTCAGTTAGGATCTGAAAAAGACTGCAACATAGGAATCGGGTTACTCTAGACCTAGAGTAAGAGCTACCCTTGACCCCCACGAGCAAGGCCTAAATCCAGAACTTGATAGTGCAAATGTGAGGCTCAAGTAAATAAAATGTCTCAACATTGTATCCACCATGCCCAGCATATAATGTAAAATTACAATACACAAAGAAGCAGGAAAATGTGACCCATAAGAAGAAAAAAAATTCATAGGAATGAACTCAAGAGTTGACACAAATGTTGGAATTAGTCCATAAGGAATTTAAAAAAGCTTTTGTAAATATGTTGAAAGACTTAAAGTAGGGTGAACAGATGGGTAGCTTCAACAGAGAAATAGAAACAATTAAAAAATGGAAATTCTAGAAGTGAAAAATAAAATACACCAAACGGAAAAATTCACTGGATGGGCTTAATACTTCATTGGACACTGGAAAAACACACGATCATTGAATTTGAAGACAACTCAATAATTCAAAAAGACTGAAAACAACAACACTAGAGTTTCAGGTGATACAACTGGAGCTTATATGGAAATGAAAGGACCTGAAATAGCCAAAACAACCTTTTCATGTTTTTTAACACTACAGAGGTCTTTTCCCACACACACACTTATCATGCCATGACTTCTTAGGGAGTGGGTTCCCGCAGCTCAGGCTCCCTTCCATTGGTTCTCACAACGTGTGCTTCTCTGGGTGGAGCAGGCTGACGCTTCAGTTGAACCCAGGTACCTTTCTCGTTGGCTTCCTTCTTTTTCTGATCATTTTCCTTCACACGTTTCAGGAAGCTATCTCGGCTCTTAGAGTGCCTAATATGCTCAATACGTACATTAATTCTCTTGGCAAGACTCTTGCCCTTAGCTTGTTTGTTTACAACAATGCCCACCACATGCTGGGTGACATTGTTCACTCTTCCAGTTTTCCCAGGGGAACATTTGTGGGGCGCTCCTTTTCGAACAGCACTCATTCCCTTGATGTCCACAGTGTCACCTCTCTTGTAGATGTGCATGGATGTGGGCAAAGGAACAATTCCATGTTTTCTGAAAGGCCTAGAGAACATATGCGGGTGCCTCTCCTCCTTCCCCTTGTGTTAGTCATTTTGGCAAATTACTGGAAGATGGCGGTTCCGGCCAAAAGGCCAAAACAATCTTGAAAAAGAAAGATGAAGTTGGAAAATTTACAATACCTGATGTCAAAACTTACTATAAAGCCATAATAATCTAGACCATATATGTATAGACAAATATATCAGTGGAACAGAATAATGAGTTCAGAAATAAATCCACATATATGGGCAATTAATCTTCAACAAAGACAACAAAGTAAGTCATGGAAAAAGGAATGTCCCTTCAACACATGGTGATGGAACAACTGCTACCCGTGAAAAAAAATGACTGTGAACTGTATTTCACACCATACACAAAAAAATAACTTGAAATGAATCAGGGAGCTAAATATAAAGTACAAGTAATAAGGCTTCTGAAAAGTAATATAGAATGTTTTTGTAAACTTTGGGTAGGTACTTTTATACAGGGTGCAAAGGATTTACCATAAATGGTGTATTTAATAGGTTAGACTTCAAAAAAATAATTTCTGCTCATCAAAAGAGCCATTAAAGAAATGAATGACCAAGCTACAGAATGGGAGGAAATACTTGGTAACACAAATCTTTGACAGGAATTTTATATATTCAAAATATATTTTAAAAACTCCTGTGACCCAATAATAAAAAAAACAATTAAAATGGACAAAAACACACACATCACAAAAGAAGATACATGAATGCAAATAGACACATAAAAAATCCTCAACATCATTAGGCACTGAAAAATGTGAATTATAATCACAATGAGATACCACTGTTACAGCCTCCGAAAAGGCTGAAATTAAAATACAACACCAAGTGTTGGTGAGGATGTGGAGCATCTGAGACTCTTAAGCATTACTGATGGGGATGTAAAATGATACAATCACTTTGGAAGACTGCTTAGCAATTTCTTATAAAATAAAATATTCACCTACCCTGTTAGCCTATCAATTCCACTACTAGGTATTTATGGAAGAGGAAGGAAAACATATGTCTGCGATATAACTTGAATCCATAAGAGCTTTAGCCATAAAACCTAAAACTGGAACAACCCATATATCACTTGACAGCAAAAAGAATAAACAAAGTGTTATTTATTCAACAGAATACCTATATATCCATGAAAAGGAATGAACCACTGATACGGTTAACATTGTTTCATCTCAAAAACATTTTGCTTCACGAAAGAAGCATTGCACACACACAAAAAATACGTACTGTATGATTTCAATTATGTGAAGTGCTAAAACAGGTAAAACTAATCTCTGTGTGTGTGTGTGTGTGTGTGTGTGTGTGTGTGTGTGTTAAATACTGGCTTTATGGTTGGAGGAACTGACTGGGAATATTAGGAAACTTACTGGGTCATAGAAATATGCTAGATCTTCAACCAAAGGACTTACATGCAGGCATATGGGCCTAACCAATGGACACAGACAACGGGGGGGGTCATGAGCGGGGGGTGAGGGCATGAGCGGGGGGGGGGTAGAGGGTAACGTGGGGACAAGGACACATATGTAATATCTTAATCAATAAAAATATATTAAAAAAAATATGCTAGATCTTGAGAGGAGTTTGATAAGATAGAGAAAGTTATTTTTAAAAAGCAAACAAACACCAAAACAGCCTAACAGGAACAATGATAGAGGGTCCTTCTGTAGGAGCTTTAAGTAAGGAACAATCTTATCACAATTCTCGCCCATGAGGTCGAGCTTGCTCGAAGGCAGCAGGTGACAAGTGGTGATGACTACCTTCTGCTTCAGCCGGTTTGCTCCTCTGGGCCCCTCTGTGATTGTGTGTGATCAAACATGTGAGGGCCGCAATGGGAGGGACAAAGGTCTAGTAACTCAGAAACTAGAGACCCCATCTGATGACTCACTCGGCAGGGCGGGGAGAAAAAACCCTCCTTATTTAATCAGGTGACCTGCTGCTAATGAAGTACTCGTTGGAACACCCCAAGAACTAAAGAGGTGAAATGGCAAATTACCTGAAGGTTAATTCACAAGATCATGCCAGTTCAGAAGGGTTCAGTGAAATTTGCCAAGAACCCTCACAGTTTAATCATCCTTTTGAGTCTGTTCCAATTGTTTTACCGGAGTTACTGAAATGCCGTAAAACAACTGTGGGTCCTCTCTCGGCACAAGCGTTTTAAGTGGTAAAAGACCCACGAGTTGGGTGGTGGGAAAGGGACAGAGAAATGCTTTGCTGTCCTGGATGCGAAGCTCCTGTCCAAAGCAGAACGGAGTCATCCTGGGACTGAGCTTCTGTTGCCCCTTTGCTAATGAACACCTGTAGAGTGACAGGCCCCAGTGGACACCTCCTCAAGACACCACAGGCAGAGGGGAGAGAAGCTGCCCACACCCCACAGGCAAAGATCAGGGGTGCCGCCGACCACAGGAGAACTGGCGCCTTTATTTTAGACTATGAAGGGCCAGGGTCTCTGGCTTCAGGAACCAAGTATCATCCCAGAGCATGGCTGTGCTGGTTGGGGGGGGTAGAGAGAGAAAGAGATTGCTTTGCTAATATCTAATAGGAAACTGCCTGTGGCCCAGCCTGTTAATTTTATCTTGGTCCCCGGCTCACCCCAGACAATGCTGGCAGCAATCCCCTATTTGTTAAAAGCTTCCCTGTATCCAACCCTGAAAACAATTGAAAGACCGCTCCCCGCCCCCTCCCGTCTGCTCCCCCCCCCCCCCCCCCCCCCCGCCTCCACCCCGATTTCTGAAACTGGAAGTGTCTTCCTGGGCTCACTCAGAGCTTGAAGACCTACCCCAGGGCAAGGAATGGGCTCAATGGGCTAAATCAGCCCAAGCAAACTGATCGATCATCAGGTCCCTGAAAAGATTTCAAAAAATACAAATTATGTGCCCTGTTCCTGGACATCTTGATGTGATAGATATGAAATCAGGACTTGGATTTAATTTGGGGGAGGGGAGGAGTTTGGCTTATTTTTTGTTTTGTTTACTTTTAGCCTACCCAGAAAGTCTTAAAGTCAGATTTAATATATTTATTTGCTTCTGGATAAGCCAGAGCATATTCATCCTGAGATACAAAACCATTGTTTTTATTTCCCCTGAAACTCCCCATTAACATAAAAGGGGGGAAAATTCCCCAAATTTTACCTATTGTGAATTTTTTCGTTTTGTTACATGATCTCCTCTCAGAGTGACTATTACTATGCAAATATGACTTGAAGAGTACTGAAGTCTCCAACAGCTTAACATGGTCTTTCCTCTGGCTTCCAAGGGTAGCCATGAGGGTGAGAGGTAAAGGGAAATACTCACCAAGTGGGGAAAGCATGGCTGTCCTTCCCTACTTCCCAGTCTTCTCTAGCCCATTTGGACTGGCGACAAGGTCATAGTTGTGTTTAAATCAATAGCGTGGATCAGGGACAGATGTACCAGCTGGTGCATATGAGGGACCAAAGGTGAAATAACAGTACTTACCCCACTGTGATAAAACTCAGCTAAGCAGGGGACACCGAAGTCTTGCCAAATTTCAACCCATCCTTGGTGGCTTTCTGTACATTTGGGGGGTCTGATTTTGTTTGAAAGTGAGTGACCCAGCATCCCTGTGACAGACTTGGGAAACCCTTGAGTCATTGCTCCCTGTAGCGTGGATGGCCTTCCATACAGTTACCCAGCTTCCAAAGCAGGCAGGGAAGGGTGTGGAGGGTTAAGATGCTAACGTGGCAAAGTGGGGGAGGAAAAGGAATAGCTGCAAGTAACCGAGCTTCCTAAACAACAAAATCAGTTGAGTTCAGCAAAAGCCACCCTTTATTTCATACTTGGATATGACCTCACTGTTCACTCTCTCTAGCCCTCCCCAGGTGGCTGTGTCTCTTCAGGGGCTATGCAGGTAGGGAAAGATATGCAAGTAGAAATTAAAATCAAGTGCAAGGCTCTTTAGAATGTTCCACCTTGAAAAGAGCTCTGGGCTCAGGTTGTAGGTGCAACAGCCTGGCCATTTGAACAGGACACTAGGTGAGAGGATGCTGCTTTCTTTTTTCTGTCGCAGAATTTTAAGGTAAAGATCAGAGTTAGGCCACTCCCCAGTTAGTATGTGAGGTCCCCATACCCTGACCCTGATCCATTCCCACACCTCTCTCCCTACCTAACTAAACTGTACATCTTTTCCTGAATATATTGTAACTCCCTCATCCAAAAGTAGAAACCATTTCTCCCCCACCCAGAACGCCCTTCCCTCCAGCTTAGTCTGTCCAAATCGGACCCCTCCTTCAAAGCCCACCTCAGATGCCACTCTTTGTGAAGGTTGAGCCATTGCTTCCAGTGAAATCTGACGTTCCGCCTTGCCCACACTGCCTTGGCAATGCGTTTCCAGGCCTTCCCGTATCCCCTCCATCCTGGAGCCAGTAGCTCCGGGTACTCACTGGGACCGGAGCCTGGCGCCTCTGCACTCCCCGCAGTACCCAGCACAGGCTCTTCCAACCAAGAACCCAGGGCTGTGACAGCAGCATGGAGGCCTGGAACCCCAACTCTGCCACTGGCGTTATCCTTGGGCCAGCTGCTTATCTGGGGCGATAGTCAAAGTAGTTAACTGGCTCAGCTCAGGCCCCATCCATCGGAGGACTGGACAGATTGAACATCCCTTTGTGTGCCTTTCTCATCTGTACAACAGGCACAGTCCCTGCCTGCCTCACGGGGAGGTTGGGAGTCAAAGCAGACCATACGTGTGAGTGTTTTGTAGAGTGAAGTGTTCTGCAATCATCAGGCAGGGTTGTTCAGCGGTACTTCCAGGGCTTGTGTGTGGCGTTGGCGGCCCTGCCTCAGCTTTCCTCTGCCCTGCTCCGCTCGGGCTCCCAGGAGCTGGCCACGGGGTTGTGTATGTCAAACAGGACAAGTGGGAGAACTCTTGCAAAAAAGCGGTTAGGTCCCGCAGACAGTCAGGATCCCAGCTTCTTCAAGCATCACCCCTTACCGTTTCCATCCTGAAAATGTCAATTTTTCAGTAGATAAGTTTTGGAAGATCTAATCGAAGCCAAAAGCCTAGAAAAGGCTTTTTGAACTTGAACCTTTTCTCACTTGAGGCCACGGTGTGCTATTGCACAGTGACCTTAAAATCCAGGATTCCTAAAGGCACCTGGGAACCTCTGGTTGTCGTCGTGTGTCAGAGGGCAGCTCTGTCTGAATCTGCAAATGGAAATAAATGCCAGGGACATTAACACACCTGGAAAGAACAGTCTAAATCTTAGTTCCTGTTTTGTCCTTATCATTTATTAGCTCTTCTTCTGACCCTTTCTTAAAAACTGTTGATTCTTTTTTTCCCTTCACTATCAGCTCCCTGCATCCTCTCATGTCTCATCCTGGGAACACAAAGTCGTAGCTATTTCCTCCTTCCGAAGACATTTAACCCCTTCCTCTTAGCCAGTGCGCAGGGACTGTTTTGTGTTTGCTGTTGGTTGCTAGTTGATGACTATTCTTCTCTACTGCGATCTGAGTGAAGGAAAGGGCCGCAGTGTAATGTGAAATCACAGCGGTCAGACTCAGTGCAGCAGGGGACCCCAGGCTGTAGGAACCGAAAGGAAATAGACACGGCCTTTGCCTTATCCTTGGAGGAACCCCACTTAAAAGGCAATGCAGGCCCTGGCCAGTGTTCCTAAGTGGTTAGAGCATCTGCCCAGGAACTGAAGGGTCTTGAATTCGATTCCCAGTCAAGGGCACGTACCTCAGGGTCAGGTTCCATCTTTGGCCTAGTGGGGCGTAAGCAGGAGGCAACCAATCAATGTTTCACTCTCTCATTCTCTTCTCTCTCTCTCTCTGTCTCCACCTCTTCCTTCTCTTCCACTTTCTCTAGAAAAAAATACCCTCACACGTTGGGTAAGGATGTAAAAAAATAAAGGCAATGCAGGACTATCATACCCAAATCCCCTAGAACTGGAATGATAAAGGAACCAGGACAATCCTCCACAGCACCTTCCTGCCCACTTCCTAGCGGTGGGACCACTGATGAGTTCTCTTCCCTCTCTTGAGTCTGTTTCTTCATATGAGAAACGGAGAAACATCTACCAAGCAGAGCTGTGTAAGAATCAGCGAGGGTGTCTGCCAGTACCTGGCCATGGTTGGGTGGTGATTATTGTTTGTCTTCTCATTGAGCGGGTAGGCTGGCTCCAGAAACCCGCAAGTGCTAAGGCAAAGGGTGTGCCTCTCACCCTTACCACTCTCAGGACGAGAAGCAAGGGGATAGGGTGGGAAGGGCAGGGCTCCAGGCAAATGAGCAGGACTCAAGCCTCAGCGCTCACTCAGCAGATGTGTGACTTCTGGCAGGTCCTCACCTATAAAATAATAATACCCACCCCACAGAGTCATCTTGAGGCTCAAATGAGCTAACATGTAAGGAGAGGGGAGTCAGCGAGAAAGCACTAATAAATGTGTGTTACTAATGCTTTGACAACAGACTGAGGGTTTCATGTGCCTACGTGACAACTGTCAGGCAGCCTAGATGTTTGGGACCCACGAGTCAACCAGAAATCGCAGTGGTTTAGACTCAGTTCAAGACTTTGTTCTCCCCAAAAGATAAGAAAGCTTCTTATCTTGACTGGTCTCCTGATTATTTCCCTGCTGGGAAGGATGGGGGCAGGGCATTGTCAACTGCGGCTCAGACACGATAAGAGCTATCCCAGGGCTGCACAGTCTGGGTTCAAGTCCCAGGTCTGCCACTTACCAGCTAAACTTGAGAAAGTTACCTTTGCCTCTGTTTCTTCATCCGTAGATGACAGTAGTGCCACTGACCTCATAGAGTTAACACAGGGAAACACTGTGTTTCCTCTGGTGCACAGGAAACACTCGGGCATGTGGACAAAAAGAGCAACACAGAGACAGAAGAGCCAGGAGAAGTAGTAGGTGTTTTGGAGAGAGAATCAGGCTACCCTTCAAATATAGTTCATTTCTTCAGTCAGATGCTACATTTCCTCCAACAATACCTGCTACTTCTCCTGGTTCTTCTGTCTCCCACTTGGCACCAATATTGTGAGTTTCTGTGTTACATGTGGGCTTTCTCTGTAAGACGGTGACACGGCACCAGCTCATGACTTGGGGTGGTTTGAAACATTCTTATTTGGCTCCTGGCTCCTGAGTAGAGGGCAGTTTCTTCTCTGGCTCAGATAGTAAGAGGCTCCTCCCCACCTGTGCCATTCTCTTTTCCACGGTCCTTCCCCAGCCCTTTTGCAGGTTTCTCTCAGCACCTCAGTAAACTCTAAGAAATCTTTCTGCCTTCAAGGTCTGAGGGGACGGTGCCCTTAAAACCCAGGAAGGACAGGAAGTTGGGCGGCCCCCCATGGAGCCAGAACCACCCTTGAGGGGAAGCCATGTCCAGGCTCATCCGCACGGGCAGTGTGACACCCACAGAGGGCAGCCACTCTCTGAGCGGAGGTTAGAGTCAGTGTTGTGTGAAACATCGCGATCCCATCTGCAATAGCTGGAGACTAACAGGAGCAAAGAGACAAGTGAGATGGTGTTCCCGATCCAGCAAGGGAAATGAGACCACTCACTGTTCAGTGTGTCACAGTTCACTAGCACTTTTCTCCATGCAGCCAAACGTAATCTAATCCTAACTACAACCAAAGAAGGGGGAAGAGACTTTCAGAATAACTTCAGTCACGAAAGACTAGGCTCAGTCTAAACGCTCTTTTTCACTTTAGGCAACTCATGCAATGATGCCTGGTGATATGATGATGTTTGGGGTACAAGACTCTGCACCACAAAGAACTATAAGCCAGGGACAGTTTTTAGGGTGAAAGCCCGATTAGTGCTAAGACTGTACTCGGTGTATTGCTATTTTATGTCAGCATACCCCAGTGGCTTCAGCCCTGCTCTGCACTGGGATGGGGTTCCCTAGGGCTCTTAGGAAGTAGCCACACATTGAGTTTCTGGAGAAGATGGAGTTTGAGGCTGACCAGTCTCAGCAAAGCCTTTACAGGAAGTTCCCTGAATTGCTGCCCCAGATCTTCCTCCCTGTTTGTTTGCATCCTTTTTCTTTGGATCCACTCCTCCTTTGTTGGTCTCTCTCCAGCCACCTGCTGGCAGCTCCGTGTCCTCTGTACCCCATCGCCCGTTGGCCACACCAGGCACATTCCTGTGATGCTGTGGGGGGGGATGAGCCCTGTGTGTGAGCCAACGAGACTGCATCACCGAAAGAATCAAACCCCAGCTTCACTGCTACCCAGTCAGGTCATGTGATCGTTCCAGGGTGGATGGGCCCCAGAGAAGCAGCCACCTGGGAGATTCAATGGGTGCTACCTTCCAACAATGGCTCTGAGAGCCTGAGGTCATGGAGTCATCCCAGGCAGATCACTGGGTCTGCAGAACCGAAGAGGACAGGTGCCCTTGTGACTTCTAAGGCCCCTGATTTTTCAGACGCGACAGGTCTAGTGGAGATGGCAACCCCCGAGGAAGGTCGGCTGTCTTGCTCAGCAGCAGCCACACAGCTAAAAGCTCTTTTTCACTTTAGGCAATTCATGCGCTTGGTTAGACATTTATAGATTGCAGTCGCTCATCCAAAAAATCTAGGTCATCCTTCACACAGAGCTTCGCGCTTCTGCAGAAGCGCCGTGCCCAGGGAGGGATGTGCCTGCTGCCGTCTGGTTTGGCCGAGGGAGTGGAGTGTCTGCCACAGGAGGATGGAGGGCCCAGCACGGGGGCTGTGAGCTGTCAGGGGACTTGGTATTTTCACCGACACAGCCCTGGCTCACAGGCTCTCTGGTTTCGAGCTGTCCTAGCTAAACGGTGTCAGGAACAGCTGCCTTGTGTTGATGTTATGGAAAGTGGTGGCTCTACGGGTTCGGATCTCCAGAGAGATTTTTAGAGTACATGCACCATAAATGCAATGAGAAGGGGGAGAGGTTGGTCTGAATGGGTGTGGGGCTTCTTGGGGAGAAAGAGAAGTGGGTAGGGGTTTAGCTTTAGAGCATGGATGGCTGAAAGTTAGAGCTCTTCCCTATATAACTGGTCTTCGCCGCACTCATCTCTTAACCCCTAAGGAGAGGCAGGTTGCGAGGGGCCCGATGGCCATTTCTGTCCAGGAGCCGTCACTCACCAGCCCTGGGGGCCATGGCCCAGGCACAGACCTTGGTTTCCTCATCTTTAAAATGGAGCCACAGTCCCTGCTACCGCAGAGGTGTGCAACTTGTGTTCAATACAGGTGAGGGTTTAAGAACATGAGGTGCTGCTATCAGGTGTTCTCATCTCGGGAGAACAGTGGTTCTCCAGGGCTGGCTGGTTTCAGGTGCTTGGTGTGTGTGTGTGTGTGTGTGTGTGTGTGTGTGTGTGTGTGTGTGTGTGTCAGGATCCCCCTAGAGCCAGTCTTCTGATTTACGGAGATGTTGACCTCCAAGAGCCTCATCAGCCCTGCCATAGGCTGCAGATCTAACTCTGCGTGTTTTTCTGACGCTGGCTTTCCCATTACCATCTTCCGGGCCCTGTTTTTGACACTCCTGTTATTTTGTGTTATGACCCCTATGCTGACAGCCTGCCTGCCCTCCATATACTAATTTCTGACATCTGCCTTTAGTATACTCAGGATCCCTTCACTCATCCGCAGATTTCCATGGAAACCAAGACAAAGGGGAAGAAAAGACAGCTTTAGAGTCTGTCTGGTGTGGGATATGCTTTGTGTCCATTTTGCAGCGAGTCGTTTCCACCACATCCCCCAGACAGGCCCCCACTGTAGGAGTCACCCCACCTCTCATCAGTATGAAGCAGGTTCAGGCATGCAGCCCTTAGCAAATTTCCTTTCACATGATTCTAACCATCAGGGAGCAGTTCATTGCTCTCAGGGGCAAGTAGCTTATTTAAGATTAAACCACAGAAAGGAAAAAAAAATAGAGTGTGCAGGCTGATTTAGAGGAAGAGGGCTGGATCATAAGGCCTCTTGAATCTTGACGTTCTGGGTCACCTCATCACCGGATATCAACAGATGCTTACTGAGCCACCACGCTGGATAGGATCTCTCCCCTTCTGAACTGGACCACTCTGTAGCATGGCCTCCTCCGCTTCATTCTTCATATTTACTGTCTTGTATTGTTTGGTGTCTTGGGTGTGTGTCCCATTCCCCAACTAGACTGTGAGCTCCTCAATGGCGAGTGTTCTGTAGCTCTTCAGGTCTCCTTCGGGACCTAGGACGGTGCCTCGCACAGAGCGGATTAATTATCAATGTTGATTAATTGTGTCCAAAACTGTTTTTAATCTAAGTAGACTGAGAAGTTGCTATATAGAAAAGGAGTATCCTCTCATTGGAAGGGTACAAGCAGAGGCTAGATAGCCACTTACCTGCGACACTTTTAGAAGGAAATAATGCATCGGATGGAAGGTCGAGGTAGATGACTAAAGTCTTTTCCACCCCCGAGATTCTGTGATTCCATGAAGTGTCAGTATTGCTGCCACTGAGTCTAATGATGGAAAATGGGTTGTTGCTTCAGAGACAAATGACTGTCTAGAAGCCCCGTGACTTTCCTATTTGCTTGAGGAACAAACGGTCCCCAGGTTGGGTGGGTCTTTAAGTTGTATAGATCTCTGGCAGTATACTTTATTCTCCAAGACAAGTATAGAGTGTGTAAGACTGACATTTTGTACCCACTGAATTTTCACCCCTTTAAAGAAGTCTTCCCCTGAAGTGTAAGGAGAAGCAGATGGGGATGAGAAAATCTGCATATTTTACTATGCATTGCACATTTTACTTATTAGAATTTTTAGTTTGACACCTTGCATTTTTAAAAAGCTTCAAGATGCAAACAAAATGAAATTATTCATTGAAATATTTAAATCACCTTACACCAATTACATCAAAATATCAATAAAATCCAGCAGCCTGGAAGGTAGGCTCCCTTTGACTTTCAAAGAGGCCCTCCCCCTCAAAAAGGAAGAAGTGCTTGCTGAGAGGCGGTCAGGAAGGAAATGCATCCGTGATGAGGTCACGTGGGGAGAGATGGCGGTGGGATGAGGGCAAGTGAAACACCAAGGCGTTCTCCTGTGGAAAACGGAGAGCCGAGAAGGAAGTTCAGGACCCAGGAACCCAGGTGCTTCTGCTGTCACCCCGTCTCTGCCTCCCTTTGCTGAGTGGGTCATCCCCTCCTGGCCTTGCCCTCACTCCACAGAGAGCACATGAGGATTAACAAGCCACAGTGGGGAGCGTCACAGAACTGTGTAAAGAGAGTGCGAGGGAACATGGAGTGTGACTGCTTGTGAATCTTAGACACAGCATGCTTCTTACTTTAAAGGTAACTTTAATGATCGATATCAATTAACCAAGGCTTATAAGAGACTTTCAGAAACCACTGGAGCCCCAATCCCACGTCCCAGTGACATCTCTTAGACTTGTAACCTAAGGACTGGAAGAGATCGTTTAGCTCATCCACTTTGGCCTCCCATTTAACACTCAAATTCCCTCTCCTAAGAAATGGTTGTGCCGTGTGCAGCCGAGCCCAGTGGAAGGAGCAGGGCTTCCAGAATCCGACAAACCTGGAGCAGATCCTAGCCCCTCCACCCATTGTCTCTTTGACCCAGAACAAATTACCCAGTGTCGCCATGCTTTCATTTTCTCATCTGCACGCCATGAACAATACCAACATTGCAGAGTTGTGAGAATTAGAAATGACATTGTTAAAAGATGCTAGCCAACCACAAGGAAGAGTTGAGTCACAAGCCTTAGATTCTGTCCACACGAGAGAAGCCTGGGACTGTGTCCATAGCTCCTTTGACCACTCTGATGCCCTACAAATACATTTCACAGTCTTTCCTGCTCTTTACCATCCTGCATGGGAATATGAGCACTACTAGCTCTGCGAGGAAAGCTGCGTCATAAAAACTATGTTGTCAGATACTGAATTGAAAAGTTACCTCTATAATTGTAGTCTACTTGATTGCATAAGTACAGGTGTGGAGAGGAGTAATCGGGTATGAAACAGGAAATACAGTGGGAAATGGTAAAAGGGGCCAGAACCTGTGGCGCTCCATTGGCCATTGTAAGGATTTTGAGTTTTATTACCAGCATAACGGAGTTCAGTAAAGCACATTAAGCACATGACCTGAGTCACGGGTTTTAGAAGCTTGTTCCTGACTTCTGAGTGGAGAATTGACTGTAGAGTGGAAGCAGGAAGGGCATCTAGGTTATTGCCTTGCGATCATGGCTACAACTAATAAAACGGCAGGGATGGAGGGAAATGGACAGGTTTGAGATATAGTTTGAAAGTAGAGTTTGAAAGACCTCCCGTGGAAACAGCAGAGGCTTGCTGATGGATTGGCTATGAGAGAAAGTGAGGCAAGAAGGATAACTCCTAGGTTTTTTACTTAAGAGGATGGTTGGTGGTGCTATTTGCTGAGATGAAGAAAAGTGGAGGAGGAATGAATGTGGTGGGGGTCGTGGGGGAAGGTCAGGAGTTTTGTTTGGGTGAGACATCTGAGTGGATTTGCCAAGTGTGTTGGACAGACTAATTCGGTACTCGGGGCTGAAGATATAAGTTGGGCAGTCATCAGCATATAGGTGGCATTTTTAGCCAAAGGACTAGATAAGTTCACTTAGGAAAAAAATTAGTTAATTTTTTTAATTTAAATTTTAAGAAGTTTTAAATTTTAAAAATTGTTAGAAAAAAAGAAGTGGGAGGAATAAACCACAGAGCACAGTGACATTTAAAAGCTCAGCAGAGGAAGAAGAGGCAGAAGAAGAGCTTGAGAGAGAAGCTGAGAAAGTGTGATGTTATGGGAGCCAAGAGAAGAAAGTGTTCCAGGAAAGAGAGTTGTCAACGTGGGTTGGCTTGAATGCAACTTGAGTCATAAAGTAAGCTGAGGACAGAGGCATACACTACAGGATTTGGTGGGGCTACTTGGTGACCTTGAAAATACAATATGCAGTGGTTCTCAACCTTCCTAATGCCGCAACCCTTTAATACATTTCCTCATGTTGTGGTGACCCCCAACCATAAAATTATTTTCGTTGTTACTTCATAACTGTAATTTTGCTACTGTTATGAATTGTAATGTAAATATCTGATATGCAGGATGTATTTTCATTGTTCGCGACCCACAGTTTGAGAACTCCACTAAGTGGAATGATGGAGTTAGAAGTCAGAATGGGATGGTTGAGAAGGAACAGGAGTTGATAAATTGATGACAGGGAGGTTTTGCTGAAAAGGAGAACAGAAATGGAGAGGTAGCTAGAGAGGATGCCAGTTTAAGGTTTTGTTTTATTTATTTCATTGTGTTTTAAATAGGAAAGTCTGATGCATATTTAAATGCCAGTGGGAGTAAAGTAGGAGAGAGAGAGAGAGAGAGAGAAGTTGATGATGCAGGGAAGAAAGTAGACAAAGGCAGGATCAGAGTCCTTGGGGAAGGAGACCCAGAGCTCAGTGGGAGCCACGGCCTCAGAAAGGCCTCCATGGAAACAGCGGGCCGTAATGGAATGTGGGGAAATCAGTGGGTTTGGTGATGGCAGGGTGAGTGACCCTGTCAGCTTACTTACATTTTCTCATGAACTGTGGCTTCAGGTCATCTTTTGAGGATGAGCGAGGACTTCTGAATCCTGAGTCCAAGTGCACTATGTCTTTTACTTACAGTTTGGCACACTTGGAAAGAATGAAAATGAGAACCCCTTTTGTATAACACATTTTAAAGAGCTATCAATGATAAAGCAATTCATGTTTATTCTTTCATTTGATATTTTATCCTGAATTAGTCAAGTTCCCAACAGAGAATAGAATTCGCATGGTTTGTTTAATTGAAGACACATAGATGAAGGAGCTATTTACAGAGATAAAGTAGCATTAACAGATGTTGCACCCAGAGACTGTCAACAGCCACAAGTCATCGCTACCCTCAGGGCCAGAGGGCCAAGGGCCAAGGAGATGAGCAGTGTTAGATCCCAGGAGAAGCAGAAGTCACGAGGGGCCAACCAGTGGGATGGTTCATGGGAGAGACCTGCAGCTCCTTTCAGGGAAGTGGTGCAGAGCAGAGAAGGGAGGGCAAAGACATGGCCTGACTTCTCTTCTCCCTTCTCTTGCTGATGCTTCCTCATGGCTGAGCACAACTGGAAGCTAGCTGGCACTGGTGATGCAGTCCATGGTGAAGGACAGAGAGCAGGTCTGGCATCAAAAGACCAGCATAGCCCCTAGCACTTCATGCCATCACTATTGAAAAGATTTTGAAAAGCCCTCCAAGAGAAATCTTTATACCCAATGCCAGTGTATAGAATGCATCTTATTATTTGACATTAGCTGGGCTTTGGAAAACCTAGCTAACCAAGCTTTTGGATATAAAGCATCATGGATACTTGTAACTCACCCATAATCTCCAAATGTAATGTTTCCCCATAGCCTTCCTCCTTTGTTGTCCTGCCCATAAAACTAGGGGAGCTTTTGTCAGAGCTCCTCCATGCCGTGGGAGAGCCCTCGACATGTTTTGGCCAAGTTGCAAAAGTAAGGCATTTTAACTGAAATCTATTAACACTATACTTTTTTGACTGTGACCCTAGAAAGGACCCGCCGTCATATGCACTTTGGGCCCCACAAAACCTGGATCTGCTTCTGCTTTCGGGTGCACGGGTGCAAATTTTATCCCTTTCCCAAGATTCTACCACCTCCCAGTGGGTGGTTAACGGGCATCAAAATGGACATTTTGCGAAGGGGAGAATACGGCAGGAGGATAAGGAAAGCAAAGCCGGGAGGGAGTGTGGCGCCAGAGGCAGTGGGAGGAAAGCACTGTGCCTGGAGACGCCTGTTGGGCCCGCACCGTTGTGTCATGGAGGGTGGTCGGGGCTGGTTTCTCTCTGGGGCCTCGCTCAGATGCTGCTCTCTGTGTTTCAGATGCAGATGGAAACCTGTGTCGAAGTAACCAACTGCTGCAAGTCATGCTGACCATGCACCGAGTTATCATTTCCTCTGCGGAACTGCTCCAAAAAGTGATCGCCCTATATCCTTTCAGCAGACCCGCTGGCAGTCCCCAGTAGGAGTGCTCAAGAGTAACTGGAAATTGGAAGTATGCTTGTATTTTGAATGGTTTGGAATAATCCTGAATGGTTACACGTCCTTTCAGGGGCATGGTATGTGTGTGTGTGTGTGTGTGTGTGTGTGTGTGTGTGTGTACATACATGTGTATGTATACCTTCAGTTGGGCAGGGCGATGCTCTTGATGCTGATTGCTCTGGGAAGTAGTCAAAGAAATCAGCATGCAAACAGTCTTCTCTGGCTAGAAACAATACTTTTCTTGTCTATTCATCCAACTTCACAGTTGCCTGTGCAGATTGACAAGGGTGCAAGCATGACTCAAGTGATGACATGCATTCTGGCTTTCCTGACCAATTCTGGAACCTTCCCCAGGTTCTGGCCAAGGCTTCCTGGTGCCGCAGCAACTGGAGTCTGCTGGTGCCTTTTGCTGCAGGCAGCAAACCCAGCTGGACTGTAACCTTCTTGTGGGGTGTGAACCGAGTAGGGTGGGGAATTGCCTGCCCTCTCCCTCTCACTGATGGCACTGTTAGCTGTGGCCTCTGAAGAGAACCTGTGGGTGGGGTGAGACTGTTTAGCGCCCGAAGCCCAGATCCCCAGCTCTGAGTCATGACTTGCAGCTCTTCTCATCTTCACCACCTCTCCTGACTACCTTTTCATCTTATGACAGGCGCACGTGCACATACACACATGCGCACACATATACATACACACACACACACACACACACACACCCATACCCATCAGGACCAAATCTCTTTTCTAAACCCACTTATATATCTTTTTTAAAAACAATTCTTTATTTTTGAAAGTATTACGTATGTCCCCCTTGTTCCCCCATTGAACCCCTCCAGCCCGCCCCCACTCCACTTATATATCTTTACCTCTCCTCTCAAAGGAGGTGTCTCCAGTGCCTTCCAAGGGCGGGGCATTGGGAGGGGTTCACGTCATAAGAGGTGCAGGTAATAAGTGGTGTCTCGTCTACAGAGAATTTTAAAACCATAATAAAACCAACTCAGAGTTGGTCTGCTTTTTATTAACTCCATGTACCAGCAATTCTAAACAGTGCCAGGGATGAAGTATTTCTCACTGGAAAAATTGTTTGTTAGCCTAAGGCAGCAGTTCTCAACCTGTGGGTTGAGACCCCTTTGGGGGTCGAATGACCCTTTCACAGGGGTTGCCTAAGACCATCGGAAAACACATACATAAATACATATTGTTTTCGTGATTAATCACTATGCTTTAATTATGTTCAATTTGTAACAATGAAATTGGGGGTCACCACAACATGCGGAACTGTATTAAACGGTCGCGGCGTTAGGAAGGTTGAGAACCACTGGTCTAAGGATTACATCGTACCGGATGCCCGCCCACAGGGCGAATGGACACCTCTCCCCTTCCCGCCCTGCCTGCCCCTGCTCACAGGATCTACCCATCAGGACCTCCCCTCTCCTGCACTCTTAAACTGCCTGTCAGTGGCGCCTGCCCCTCCGCCTAAAACACATCGAAATGCCTCCAACCTAAAAATAAACTCTCAGCCCTGCCTCCCCTTCATTCCATTGTTAAGGTTAGAAATTTGATGCGCAAACTTCTTAAAATAGTCTGCACCCACTATCTCCAATCTCTCAGCTCCCTCCCACTCCTAATTCAACCGCGGCCCCCACCCCTGCACTCGAACTTTCCCCTGATGTCACCAGCAACCTCCCAATGGCTTTTTTCCATCCCAGTCTATGCTGACCTCCCAGCAGCCCTGGGCGCTGCTGACAGCCCTGCCTTTCCAAACCCGCCCTCCAGGGCTCCGGAATGCACCTTCCCGGCTCCCCTTCCTCCCAGCACCCCTCCAGCTTCCCACCCAGCACCTTCTCGGAGGGCCTCTGAGCTACCGGGTAGCATCCTCTTGTTCTCTCACTCCTCTTCCTTCCCTGGGCGATGTCTCACCGGGATTTTCACCACCATTCCTCTGTGTTGGTGACTTTTGAGTCTGTATTTCTCTAACCCAAGCCATTTCTTTAAAAAGTTTGGACTAGTTAGGACATCAATTTTAATATGTTCAAAACACTGCAAAACTCACCACCCTCTCTCCCCAACTACCACCCCGTTAACTCTGCTTTGACACCTGTATTTTCATTTTCAGTTTCAGTTAATGGTGTCATCACCCGCTCAGTGGCCTAAACCACATCAGAAGCACCCTGCACTCCTTCCTGCCTCTCACCTCCTTCCGGCCGTCACCCAATCCCAGGGTTTTGACTTCAGAAATGACTATCATCTGGTCTCTCCTCTGCATTTCCATGCCATGGCCGACCATAGTCCCAGGGTCTTCTCACCTATGTGCCTTCTACCCCCCCCCCCACCACCATTCGTTGTCATCCTCTGAAGTTACTTTCCTGAGAGGTGGGGTAACCTTTGCTTCAGAGCCTCTGCCCACTGGGGGAGGTGACATCAGACCCCTCGGTTGCCAGGAGACGGCCCTCCAGGGTCTGACCCAATTCAGTGTCTCTCCCGCTTTGTCCTGCTGCTCCCAGAAACCCTTTCCCGCCCAGCCAGTGTGGCTCAGCAGTTGAGCATGGACCCAGGAACCAAGAGGTCACTGGTTTGATTCCTGGTCAGGGCACATGCTCAGGTTGTGGGCTCCATCCCCAGTAGGGGTGTGCAGGAGGCAGCCAATCGATATTTCTCCCATCGATGTTTCTATCTCTCTCTCCCTTCCTCTCTCTTTTAAATAAAATAATAATAATAATAATTTTTTTTAAAGAAACCATTTCCCCTCCACACTGAGCTTCTCAATGCCCCGACTGTCACGGATCCTCACCCAGTTCCTGGGCCTGGAGCGCCTTTTCCTCGCCGCAAGCCTAGCAAATTCTTTCATGACCCTCAGTGAAATCTTTCCTGACCTTCCCACTCCCTCCCCCTTGGGAAATACATCTAGTGCTTTAAAATAGTGCTATTGATGTGAAAACATATTTCATTCCCATGACTCTTGTTTTGTATCACCTAAGTGGTCAGTGTCTCTCTCATGTCTGCCTGGCTGTCATCTGCCTTGAGGGGCTTTTCATTCTGTTCTGTTAGCTAAATATATCGACCTGCCTAAACCTTAGTTTGTAAGTTTTGAAATGTAATACCTGTATTCTCTGGTATTTATAGATGACATTTAAGGAAAACTCAAAACTTTTGTGTCTAGTTTCTGTAGTTTGAATTGTGTTAGTAATATGGAATTTTGCAAGGGTGCTGAAAAATTAATTAAATTACAAGTTACTTTAAGACAAGATAGGTATAGTTTTACCCTATATACACACACCATATTGTAACTTACCTATTTACGAATTGTCTCCCCCAGGAAACTGTGTCCCCTCAAGTGCAGGAACCAAAGGCATATTTATCTTTGTTTCTCTAGAACTTAGCTAAGTGGCCATCTCATGGGAGGGCTCGATGAATGTTGCACTGTCGTGGATGCAAAACACTGAGATACTTTTTCTGTATCTGTCAGGACCTTAGGTGAGAAACCTGGGCTTTGCTCAAGTCTGGGGTCGGGGGAGGGATTCTAAGAAGGGAATATGAAGTAAGATTTCCCGTCATTGAAACCCAGGTTAAACATTGAAGGCAAAACTATTTTGTCTTCACAGTTAGTTTCCCTGTTCTGGCTTGGGGGTAATAGAATTGTTAATAAAATAAGCTCAGATGGTGTCTTGCTTTTCCATTGTTTAAAAAAAGAGGGGAAAAAATAAAACATGCTTTGCATAGTTCAGCTGCCTGAAGAGCACAGTCAGAACTGCCCCGGTACTTCCCAGGCACAGGACCAGCCGTGAAGGGAAGGAAGACAGGTTGGGCCTGAACTGTCAGCAACAGGGACATTCACTGGGTCGCGGCGCCCAAGCCTCTCGCTGCTGGCCTGTGTCATCAGCACTGGCTTCCCGCTCCTCGAGGGAGAAAGCGGGTGCCCTGCCTCTGCTACGCATCGGGCTCTGATGGCCTTGGGAGGCTCTGCCATCCCGCCTGGCATCCCGCATGCCCACAGCGGCTCGGCCCCTGACTGCAGGCCACTGGGTTTGCAGACGCTACCCGCCCCCATTTAAAGAGGATAAGAAACCACCCGAGGAAGGTAAACTCCACATAAAGGGCACCATGTTGATTTCGGTGTCCATTTAGTTGTCTTAAAATAGATGGGTTTCTGTGCCTTCCTTATTAAAAAGGAAGAAGAAAAATTTCAACAAGTTGGTCAAATAATTCAAATATAGAATCTAAGACATACCTATCTAAAATGTGCCTTATGCGTGAACCTCTGTGTGTTCAGGGGATGCATTTTCTTAGCGATGTGGCATTAAGACATGTAAAGTCATCTCATTGCCACTCCTACCTTTTAGGCCCAAAGAAAGGCCGGTGTCAGAACCTGTTACTTCATGAAGTTTGCCAGTTGGCTGGGCTTATTTTAATTTTTATTTCATTTGTTGATGTCGGTGTAGTTTTGTTTTGGTGCCGTCAAAGACAGATTTTATAAGCAGTAAATCTATTAAAATATGTTTTTAAAATTAATTTTATTGAAAGCACAGATTTCAGAACCATAGTTTTTCTTTAGGGACCTGGTTTTAGCTCACAAGTCGTATTCTTTCTATAAGTCTCTCATGTTCCACCAAATCTTTTTAAGGGGCCTTGAAAATTTTTTGGTTAATTTGGAAAATGCTAATTAAATACTCCCAATGGTTTTAAACAATTATGAATTTTACACTTTAGTTTACTTTTAAAGATTTCAGAGGCTTCCCTGAATTTGAATAATTTTTATAACTCTAGTAGATTAAAGTTATAAACAGGAAAGCTAATATTATCTTAGATGCTCCAAAGCAGTGGTTCTCAACCTTGGCTGAACATTAGAATCACCCGGGAATCTTTTTAAAATCCTGATTTCTGGGCCTCATCCTCCGGAAATTCTGTTTCTTTGTTACTAATGTTGTGGCCCCACCCCATAACAAAGAAACAGAATTTCCGGAGGATGAGGCCCAGAAATCAGGATTTTAAAAAGATTCCCGGGTGATTCTAATGTGCAGCCAAGGTTGAGAACCACTGTTCCAAAGCAATGCATAAACTTAATAAGGTTTCAATTTAAAACCACAATTAATTATATATTCCAAATTGGAGTTTCCATGCTACCATTCTAATATACTCTTAAACTTTACAGGCATATAAAATCTCAAAATGCACAGATGCCTTCCTAATAAAAACATCAATAATATGATTTGGGCTGTCTTTACTTTGCTGTAGTTGACTCTGAGTTTTGCATGGGTTACAGTGTGCGCTCCCACCGAAAGAAGGCCGCTTCTGTCCTGGTTATTTGAGATCTCTGCTGGCTTCTCCCTGGTTTCATCTCGGGGGCCCGGCTGCAGGTCACTGAGACCTGCATTGCAGTTATTATGGCACAGTTTTTCCATGAGAAAGAAGTCAGAGTCTTGCAGGGCACACAGACTACATGGCCTGCTTGCTCATTCGGTTTGCGGAAGATGGTAGGGCCTGCCCAGGTTCATCACTCGATTGGATTTTGCATTTCTTTTAAGTGAATATTCTTTCCATCTAAGCTCTAGAGCAGCAGCTCTCAACCGATATGCTGCAAGAATTTTTAAACATGCAATACCTGACTATTTAGTTAGGAGCTCTGACTTCTGTTTCCTTAGATTGTCAAACAAAAACAAAAAAAATGCCAACACAACAATAATTGTCCAGTGTGAATGAATTAAATTATACCTTTTTATTTGTCAGATTGGCAAAAAATATATTTTTTGGTGTACTGCAGAATTTTAGTAATCAGTTAATGTGTACCATGAGATGAAAAAGGTTGACAATTGCTGCTCTTCAACATGGGAACTTGATGGAACCTGCTATTCTTTCATATTCTTAGGATGGCACCATTTCATGGAATATTCCAGATGCTATGGATCCTTAACATGTCTCTGATTGTATTTTGGCTTTATTCACATTTTCACATGGCTTTGTCCGACTTGCCATCCAACTTACAAGGTCAACCTACTAACATCCTCTAGGCATATATTATCATTTTGCTATTATTGTCATGACACTATATCTGAATATGTATCCCTTCCCCCTCTCCTCTAATTCATGGCACCAATTGTTTATCAGTTACTAGAAGCATTGTAAAAGGTGAGAAGGGGCTGCTCTCTTTAACTGGTCTCATTGGACTCCTGGTCTCCTGGTCCCGGGCAGGAGGCCATTGCCTCTCTGGTACTTCTTATAGTCACCTGCGCAGGGCTTTCCGCACCATGGACTTCCTAGCTCTACTTCTGCAGAGGAGATGCGGTGACCTCCTCCCACCACCATTTCAGCGTGAGCTAGACAGTCCCCACGCCACCCTTATGGTGATAATAACATACAGCCGCACACACCAAGTTGGTTTTTATCTATGGGGAGAGATAAGAATACATTTTCATTTGAAATTTATTTCGGGAGGGGATTGGTTTTAGCAAACACTTCCACTGATGAGAAGCTGTTTGGTTGCTGTCACAGAAGCTCCATTTGCCTTAACCACAGCCCACGTATAAGGACGCCTGGGCCAAGAAGTCACCAGGGCTGTGCCTGAAGATCTGCTACTTCGTAAGGTGAGGTTTCTGCATGCATGTGGGTCTGTGTGGCCTGGGGTGACACAAAAGACTGAAGCAAGGTGATCTAGTTCTTCCTCATGCCCCTGCCCTCCCCTTCCTGGCGTCTTTCTGTGGATCACCTCTGGGCAGCCTGGAAGGGCAGGCGGTACTGGAAATGGAGCACAGCTCGTTTTTCCTGGTGTGCCTGAGCTTAATGTTTTATACCAAGGCTTTCCTCAGTCTTACAGTATTTTGGTATCAAACGACATGGGAGAGGTTATCTTGTTTGTTTTTAGTCTGAATCATAAAAGTAATATAGCTCATATTAGTGCATTTTGAACATACAGAAAAGAATATGACTATAGTAATAAGCACTCATATCCAACTACCTGTTTTGGCATTTTTATTTTGTCTTTTTTCCCAAGCAGATTTTTCAATCATAGTTGAGATTCAAAAACATGTTAAGTTTTCTATCCTATTGTTCTCACTTAACTTTAATATCATTGAAAATGTCTTTAGTCATGAAAAACTTTTGTATTATTTTTAATGGCTATATAATAGTCTGAGACCTGACTATTTACAGTGTAATTTACAGATACATGCCCATCTTGGGACATCCGGCTTGTCTGTAGTTGTCTTATTTATGATTATCTCTGATGCGCATGGCTGTGCCTAGACCTGCCATGGCTATGAGACACCTTGTCCTATCCAAGCCCTCAACACGAGGAGGGGCAGAGAGCTGCAGACAGGTGGTTTTCTTCCCTCCCCACTCCCCCGCCCCCACTCGTTATGCTCTATGTTAGGAATATATATTCCATGTTCCCAGGAATAGACAAGGGCAAACCCACCTGTCTTTCTGTCAGTCCTCTTTGAGGGAAGAACCTACCAAGGTGACCCTGGCCTTCCGTTTTGGCATGTTCTACCCCCGCCGTGCAGGTACTGGATAACGGAATTCTGGACCATGTTTAAAATGGATGCCAGCTTGACGAACACCATGGAGGAGTTTCAGGAACTGGTGAAGGCTAGTGGGGAGGAGTTACACTGCCGCCTGATCGACACAACTCAAATGTGAGTGCCAGGCTGTGGAGGCATCTCTGCTCCGCTGGCCCGGACGCCCGGCTGTGGCTGTGGCTCTGCCGCTGGGAGAGGCCCCTCGGATAGGCAGGTCCAAACCACCTCACCAAGGTGAAAAGCTTGACATTTGACAAGCAAGCAACGACGCCCCTGGTGATAAAGCTGTGGGTGACTAATACTCACGAGCAGGAACAATGGAAGACCCAGTCAAAAAGCAATCAGGTAGCAAGACAGTGACTAAAACGTGTCCAGGTTGTGAGAAACTGAAAGCACAGTGACTAAATGCACGCTAGATGGCAGCTAATGCCTGGAGGCCCCTGAACTTGAAAATGGGGGACTGCTGACAATGTATTGAACAGAGGGAGTATGGCATGTGGAGTCTATGAAAGACACGTAGACTTCAGGAGCTGGGAGAGATCGCAGGGATATCTTCCATTACTTATTGGATTTCTTATTTATGAGGTGAACCCACTGTGGAAATATGGCAGGGGAGGGTACACACATTGCATACTGAAATTTTCACAGAGTGGCCACTTTATTTCACAATAGTGCAGATCCTTAGAATACAGAATTCTAGAACTGAAAGGAATTCTAGAGATCGTTTCATCCAACATCCTAGGAAACAGACTCAGAAAGGTTGTCTGGCTCGTCTGGGGTCACAGAGCATGCTAAGCTAGTGGTCGGACACAAGCTCGGTGCACTGGGTCACAGCCCTGCAGAAATGTAAACGTCACATGTCATGCTCCCCAATAAATCAATTTGTCACTTTGGATTCTCTGTACCTCTACTTAGAATAATACAACTCAAAAGATACAAGAGATTTTCAAGTAACAATTTCCTCATTGCAAAGGTGCAGAACCTAGGCCCCAGGGCACTTTTCAAACCCTAAATCTCCTTGTCCCAATATACTGCCTGTGTGACTTTCCTCTACCAATATTTCCCACAGTCTGCTCTTTAGGAATTAGTCAGTGAGATATAGCCTGACCAGGTATATGTGAGAAATAGTGAGTTAAACTTGCAACGTTTGCAGTGCATCTCAGAGTCTGTAATATGCTCTTTGGACAAGGGGCTGCAGAATTTGTAGCATCTCCCAAACTCATTTGACCACAAAGCCCTCTGTAGAGACAAGGTTCTCAGGAATAGCAGTTTGGGAAACACACATCTGCAGCCTGCACCTCTCAAACGGCTTTTCCCCTTTGCTTCCTCCCTGTGGGAAACACGCTGAATCAGAACACATGGGTTGGTTACAAGAAAATGGGGGGGGGGGGGGCGCTAGGCTCTCTCGGGGACATCAGCTGGGGAAGTGGAGGAAAATGCCAGCAGTCACTCAGTGTTCCTCCCCATGACCCCCTGCAGCACGACATCTCCTCGCCATGGTTCTCTGCCCTCCCAGCATGAAAACTACCCTCCCACCTTGAGATTTCCAACCAGTTAGTCCCTGTGACCCTTATGAGGATGATGGGACACCGAGCAGGCATGGAGAGAGCAGGCGTGCCGGGACTGAAGACCAGGAAACTGGGGCCAATGCTTGAACCCTATTTCCCACGGCCTTAAACACCTCTCCCCAGTTCCCATGTGCATTCTAAAGGCTCACAGGAAACCAGCCAGGCTTCCTAGTTGCTGCCATAGACTAAGGTGATTTGGGAAAACTCTGTTGATGCATTGTTTTGGCCAAGGAAAGTGAGCTAATGGTTCTTTGTATATTCTCATGCAAAACTGGACTGACTTGTATTCAAAAGCAATTTTGATGCATTCTTTTTCCCTATCTTCTCTCTTTCACATTTACCCACAAAAGCAATGCCCGTGACTGGTCCAGGAAACTTACTCAAAGGATAAAATCGAACACCAGCAAGAAACGGAAAGTCTCCCTGCTCTTTGACCACCTGGAACCGGAAGAGCTGTCGGAGCACCTCACCTACCTGGAGTTCAAGTCCTTCCGGAGGATCTCCGTATGTACCCAAGGGGCAGGAGAAAGCGCCCCCGGGGCATTTCTGAACATAAGCAGAGAAATACAGCAGCCTGTTCACCTCCGAACCCCAGAGGCCCTCGGTGCTGGTGGGCCTTCCCGTTAGACTCTGTACCGTCCAGAGAACAAGTGCTCTGAATTCCTGGGCGGTCCCTCCCCCTCCATCCACCATCCTCCATGCCCACCCACCCCCAAGAGACAATACAGTGGGTATACATGTATATGTGAGTGTGTACACACACACACACACACACACACACACACACACACACACACACACACACACACTTTTTAACCCTGTGCCATTAGGTTGCCAGAAATTTTATTTTTTCATTTTCCTCCCCCCAAAATGGAGATATCCTGTAAGACTTTGAGTTCATTCTAGGGTAGGTGTGAATGGCTGTGGGACATGGTCCAGCCCAGAATATACCTGAATCCATGAAGTGGTGCTGACATGGCCCAGCTGTCGCTGATGATTCTAGAGATAAACTTTGCTGATCCAAACTTGGTCCTTAAATCTCCATACATGATGCCAAAGAACACTGGTGCCACACGAGACATCTTGTCAACACGGCAGGTGCCAGCAGACCCTCACTGACCAATATACTTTCCTGGGGAACGGCACCTTCACTCAGCCCTGCCCCTACCCCAAAATGGTCTTCAGCTTTGCTCTAAAAATAGAGACTGCCTAGTTGCTGGATTCCTTTCTTAGAGTGACCCGTGTTTCCCAGAGGGGATGGAGGCCCAGAGGGGTGACTTGACAAGGTCACACAGCTTATTAGATTAAGAGCTGGGGCTAGAATTACATGCCTGTCTTGGTCACTCAGCACCAACTTATTGAGCCTGGTTCTATTTGTTGTTGTTTTTGGTGTGTTTCTTTTTTAATCCTCACCTAAGGATATTTTTTCTATTGATTTTTATAGAGAGGGGAGGGAAAGGGAGAAACAGAGAGAAACGAGAGAGAGAGAGAGAGGGAGAGAGAGAGAGAGAGAGAGAGAGAGAGAGAGAGAGAGAGAGAGGAGAGAGAGGAGAGAGAGAGAGATTGGTTGCCTCCCACACGCTCTCCAATTGGGACCAGAGATAGAGCCTGCAACGAGGTACATGCCCTTGACCGGAAGCGAACCCAGGACCCTTCAGTCCGTGGGCCGACACTCTAACCACACTAGCCAAACCCGCCAGGTGACAGGTTATTTCTTCTTTCCTCCCATAATGTTGACATCTGTTTTCACACAGCAGTTTGCTCAGCCAGCCAGGAACCTCCCAGCGCCCTTTTGGAAATTAGTCTCCCAGCAGGACTCTCTGCACTGGCCCCAGCCCCCTCACGGCACCCCTGACAGAACCAGGGGACTTGCTGGGAGGCCCCACCTGGGGAGTTTCCATTTGGCGGTGCCTTCGTGTCATGGGAGGGGCCCTGAAAGGAGCCATTCTCACACTGAAAATTTGCCCTGCGCTGGGGCCCAGCTGGCAGGAGCGGGAAACGCGTGCAGAACAGGGACGCTAAGCCCGTGCTCCCGCGGGGGCGGCAGTGCTGTTTGCAGAGCAGCACATCATTTGGAACCTTCCTGGCTTGAATGGTACAGTCCCTCCAGCAGTTTCCCCTCCGACATGGGACCAGAGGGAGCTGTCTCCCACCTGTGAACTGATGGCGTTTGATATTTCCTGTTTATTATAATACTTGGGCGGGGGGGGGGGGGAGGGGGGAGATTACTGGGATAATTCTTTTAAAAAACAATTAAAGTTAGTGTTGTCTTGATAGTGGGAGGAATATATAAATGAATTTTCTGTTAGAACCGGTAAGAGTTTTGCTCCGTGTGTGGCTCCTAAGGAGTAGTTTTGGTCCTACTCAGAGTTTTCGCCCTGTGAGTAAGCACAGCAGTGAAATAGGGCTCTGCGCACTTGCGTTATTTTATTTAGGCTGTGTTTCTCATCAGTGTATTCCTAGTCAGGCGGGACTAACATATACTGAAGTAACCCCCAGCTCCTCCCCCACAATCCGTCACACGACATATGTAACATGGGTCGCACAGGGACGCAGATGTGGAAGGCTTCACCTTTACACAGCTTCTGCAGCTGAGGGCCGGCAGCATGGCGGATCGCTCAGTGACTCTTACACCTTTCCCTCAAAAGTCCCCTCACTTCCCCTCATGCTGCTGGCCGCACTGTGAACACATGGTAAGCAGCACCAACACGCCCAGAGGAGCACTGGAGCGGGCAGACACCGCCTGCCTTTGGGCTGTTTGGGACAAGGACACGATAGCTACAGTCACCACCTCTACAGCGGTCTGCTGGCACATCTGCTTCACATATGCTGTTTGATTGTCAACCAGTCAGTACTACTGTCCAGCTGGGAAACTATGGTCATGGAATTAGCTAACCAGGTTTCATGTATTCAACTCACTTGGCCTCTGTTCAAGTTCAATTTAATTCAGGCAGGTTTGTTTCAGCAAGAAGGTAGTAATTACCCTATTAGCACCACCTCACATTAATGTAGCACTTGGAAAAGTTAAAGTTGTTTCATACCTTATCATGTTTAACCTTCATAACAATTTCATGTGCTAGATAGAGCAGATGTTATCATCCCACTCTTAAGGTAAGAAAACAGCTGGCGGAGAGGGAGAGAGGTAGGAGAGAGGATGGAGATGGAAAACAGGGAGGAGTAAGTCTTGTGAATTCCTTTTTTCCCCTTAACCTCAGCAGCAGAGGTGGGATTAGTCCTGAGATTTTTCTTCTATTCTTTAGAATTTAGAAGTACCAATATCTACCAAATACAGTATTTGAATTAACTCATGTGTTGGATGAATTAGTCCACATCCATGGAGCCTAATGACTTATGGTTTAGGGACCGTGCTGTGGGTAGGTTTCCTTCCCACCACTTTTGTCAGCCAAGCAGAGGACATACAGAAGAGGTGGACTCCTCAGTCCCACAGCAGGTCCGAGCCATCAACTGAACAGAGGTGACATGCCCCTCAGATGCCTCAACACCAGAGCAGCAGTCCTGATGGGGTCCTTTCCCCGCAGTTCTCCGACTACCAGAATTACGCGGTGAACAGCTGTGTGAAGGAGAACCCCACCATGGAGCGGTCCATAGCCCTGTGCAACGGCATCTCCCAGTGGGTGCAGCTGATGGTGCTCAGCTGCCCCACCCCGCAGCTCCGAGCTGAGGTCTTCATTAAGTTCATCCAGGTGGCTCAGGTGAGTGGCGGAGTCGGAGTGTGGCCTGGGCTGAGATGAATTTTCCCCTCCTCCTGCAGCCAAGATTCCCCTCCTGAGCCACAGTGGGGTTAGTGTCCTTCAACTATCCTGAGGTCTAGGTAGGTATGGCAACTTCTCTGGTTCCCACACAAGGGCACTATGGAGAGGACCATCTCAGGGCTCGGGATACGGTTTTAGATGTTTAGATATTTAACATTTCTTAGAAGGTGCTTACCAGCCTACATGGTCTTCTCAAATCTGGCCCCCATGACAAAGGAAAGGGCAAGTCCAAGTTTTCCTGGGGCTGGAGTTGTCTTAGGTCTTCAAGCCCACACTGTTAAATGTCTGAGCTGAGTGTTCGATAAGTATTTGATAAGAGGAACCGGTACACTAAGTCCTCACTTAATGCCCGTCAATAGGTACCACGATGTATACCGAAACCAGTTTTAATAGATTGACATAAATTGACTTAATAGGCTAATTGACACGGCACTTCATCAACATAATAATGAAGTGATGTTGACTGAAATGGCGTTATTCAAGGACCTACATTTCTATGAACTCGTATTTGAAATTCCCCAGAGATTCTAGCTTTGTTGTCCCAATTACTGACCAATATAGGCACCAGCACTTTGTCCTAAAAAATAAAACAGGTTAATTCAGTGCAAAAGATATATAGGATTATGCTAATTAGTCCAGTACTAGATGGTGCAGTGTATCTCAAAGCTTGGTACACAGACTGCCTGCTCTGGTATTAACTAATGGGATATTAAAAGCACAGGTCCCTAAGCTCAACCTCAGATCCAGGCAATTGGAAAATCTGGACTTGGGTCCAGAAATCTTTGTGCTAACAAACAAGTACTTTGGGTGATTCTTAGAAACCACGGATCCAGGTGGTCCAGGACCAGCACAAAGGGAGGGAGACGTGACGCCTTGCCAGACTTGGGACCTCCTGGTCTGGATTAAGCCTTGGGGGAAAGGAACAGGAAACTGCAGCACCTGGCTGCTAGTGCTCCACAATGTAAGGAAGATGAGGCCCAGAGACGAGGGCGGCCTCTGAGCTCGCATGTAACAGGCATGTTCAGTGACTGTTCTCACCTGTTTTGTGTCACAGAAGCTCCACCAACTACAGAACTTCAATACTTTGATGGCCGTGATAGGCGGCCTGTGTCACAGCTCCATCTCCAGGCTCAAGGAGACAAGCTCACACGTCCCCCATGAAATCAACAAGGTCAGTGCTACTGTCTCTTCTGAAGCCTCAGCACATTCCTGGGACAGCGCCCTTTCCTCCTTCAGGGGGTAACCCAGGAAACATCTGCCAACCACACCATCCCATCAACCGGGCAAAATACCAAGGAGGCAAACCCCAAGGAAACCCACCGAGCGGGGATGTCACAGATCAGAAAGTGACTGTGATTCAGTATCCCGGTCGCTGCCCATGTCCCTGCTGGTCAGGTGAAATATGTGCCTCCTTCCCATGCTTATATGCCACTGAATGTTCATTTTGTTGATAATCCTCACCAGAGGATTTTTTCCATTGATTTTTAGAGAGTGGGAGGGGGAGAAACATCAATGTGAGAGACATCCTCATTGGTTGCCTCCTGCACATGCCCAACCAGGGCTGGAATCAAACCCAGGACCCTTCATCTGAGAGCCAACACTATCCACTGAGCGAAACCGGCTAGGGCTCAGTTATTGTCTTTAATACTGACTCCCTTGCCCAGAATATTTTCCCCAAAGGACCAGTGATTCTGTCTGCATGTCAAGCACACTTATATGGGGGCACACTGAAACCCTGGCTCTCCAGATCCCTTGGAGTGACATTCTGGAGAGCTGAATTTCCCCAGATAACTGGAAATGAGCCTTTCAGGTGCCATTTTGTAATAGTGTTCATTGAGGACTATTTTTCTCAAGTATCCAATGCATTTTCCTATATTCTTAGATTTTACAGGATCAATGTTAATCCTTCATAAGGCCGTTATAAATGTAAGCCACGATGGTATACCGAAGGCATCAGTGCAGCTATGTGGTGTGAATTAGATAATGACTGCACTTTGAGCATTTTCACCTATTTAAGAGGACCAACCCTCCCTTCCTAATCCCAAACCCCACTCCTCCCAAGCTGGCCCGGAGACTCTCTTCTTAGGGAAAGACATCTGTGCCTCGTGGCCTCATCTGCTTTCCCAGGTATTCAGCCTCCTTTTGGGGTCTCCAGTTAGTCACCCCTGCTCTCAACGCTTGGCTGTGAGGACGCTGACTCACCCGCCCCCCGCCATGGTCTGGTCACCTCACAATTCCCTAGGAGTTCTGCTGAGACCAGCCCATGCCTCAGAGATGACAGAGGAAAGCCACAGAGACTAACATGCCTTCGTGTCATTTCATTTATAAGATACAAGCTCGCTCCTCTTCAGCTCGGGGTCCCCACACCAGTGCTTCCTGCCTGTAGCTGCTGGCCCCAGTTAAGTCCAGCTTAAAGCAAGTGTCCCCCAGGAGTTTACTTCACCTTCCAAGGAGACATATATTATTTTGCTGTTAGTTTCTCATCTGTGAGCACCTTCCGTACTCACACGCCCCTGCACTGTTTGCTAGAGACGTGTGAGGAGGAGGGTGCCAGCTCAGCGGCTGAGCGAGGCTAATCCAGAACCTCGGGCTCTTCACTGGAGAGAGATGGTACTACTTAGGCCACGATTTTATTAAGAGAATCTGTGGCACAGTGTCTAAAAAGGTCATTTTCTGTTGTAACATGGTTGGCAGACAGTCTACTTCCCGTCTTTGCTTCTGAGAAAGCTGGTCAGCACAAGGGGGCACGGGGTTCTGTGAACGGCTGGCTGACCTGCGCCAGGCGTGTCAGAAAAGAACCCCAGGCCGGCTGCTGCCTTTTGTGCTGGTGAGCGGCCCTGCCCCTTCCAGGGCGAGGGAGGGGTGGGTCCTCGGCCTCATCCTCTGCCTGTCCTTTCCTGGGAATTGGTCTGGTCTATTCAGTCTGTCCGGGTCAGAGTTTCGGCGGGCAGATGGAATGTCACCTGCTCCCTAGACAAAGGCCCGTGTGGAGAGTCACTGAGAGGAGGCCCAGAGCGCAGCAGGAAGAGTGACCTGTGCAGGAGGCCGAGGCTCTGGCGCTCTCCCCAGGCCAGCAGCACTGCAGCACGTCCAGTACCACAGTCCAAATGTTAAACAATGTCCTTCTGCTCTAGGACTCGGAAGACACTGGGGAAAGGAAATGTGTGGCTTAGGGACAGAGGTCAGAGGGACACATTAGTGTCTGTATACTCTTGTGCCTTTTTGACTTTATATCAGGTGCTTACGTATTTTTTTAAAGAAAAACTTTAGTATAAAAGCAATAAGTAAGACCTCACTTCAAGTTTCCCAGTTATGTTGCAGAATCAACTAAAGCGCACCTGTGTTTGTAAATACTCTGAGCCTTTTGACATAAGCTGGAGTTTTAATTGGGGATCATGATCTGCACCTTTTAGATGAATCACCCGTTCCCGACAGATTAGGGGTGGGGTGCAGTCATGGTAGAGGCTGAAAGCAGACAAGGGGGCTACTGCAGACAATACAACCTGCCTCGCAGGTGCAGTGATGGGGTCTCCTCTTCCGCTTTTTAGGTCCTGGGTGAGATGACGGAGCTGCTGTCCTCCTGCAGAAACTATGACAACTACCGGCGAGCCTATGGGGAGTGCACCCACTTCAAGATCCCCATCCTGGGGGTGCACCTCAAGGACCTCATCTCCCTGTATGAAGCCATGCCCGACTACCTAGAGGATGGGAAGGTGAACGTCCACAAGCTGCTGGCCCTTTACAATCACATCAACGAACTGGTCCAGCTGCAGGAGGTGGCCCCGCCCTTGGAGGCCAACAAGGACTTGGTGCACCTGCTGACGGTGAGGCTCACCGGGGAGACGATGACTAAGCACTTTGTGTGTGCCCGGCATCACTCTCCACACCTTACAAATGTTAGTCCAGTTAATCCTCATACAAACTAGGACGTAGATACTGCTATTATCCTCTTTTTATGGATGGGGATTCGGAGGCACAAAGACATAATTTCCCGGAGGACCAGACATTAATAAGCAGCAGAGCCTGGACTCAGACCCAGGAGGTAGGACCCTGGCGGCTGTCCTCTAAAGCAGCATTGCCTTTCTGACGGCTGGAAATGTTCCCCTCTTCCTGCAAAAACAGTCAGCCCTCAAGCTCTCTGGGAGGAGCTGAGAGCAAAGCAGGATACAGGCTTGGTAAGAGATGGGGACTAAACAGGTTCATTATTTGGATTCCTGTTCCTGGAGGTGTTTGAGCTAAGGAGAGGCAAACACTGGTGCAAGGACCAGAATTTGCACTTCAGGTGCAGGGGGAGGGCAGGTGAACTCCCTTCCAGCACAGCGGTTCTGTAGCTCACCAGCTGTGTGACTGTGGACACCTAACTCCAAATCCTGTTTCCTCCTCTGTAAAATCAGGAGGATTATTCTGTGAGATGACTTCTAACTTCTTTGAGTTCTAAAATTATACAATTTGTAATGTGTTTTTTTTGGCAGAATGGAATAATTACAGCCTCTTCCTACCTCACAGGATGATGCCAAAGGGGCCTGAGCTTTGCATCCAGCTAGTGTTCTAATGCTAGCCCTTTCTCTAATGGCCAGGTGGCCTTGGTCTTGGCCTTAGACGTCATCTGTGGAAAGATGTACAGAATCCTATTTGGGGGATCACAAATCCTGTGATGAAAGCTGAATGTTCTTCCCAGAAAAAAAATATACATAAGCCAAGTATTTTTGAGCTTTGCACCCCCTGAAGCTCATCCATGGACTATAGGATCAGAACAAGATTATTTGTAAGACCTCTGTCCTCTAAAATGTTCAAGTTCTAATAAATATGAAATTTATTAACTCTGAAAATGGTTTAATTAATACCGTTATTTAAACTGGGTTCTGGTGCAAGAACCAAATTTTAATAGTATCAGACGGCACAAATTATCCTTTCAGATCATCTGTCTGTCTGCTTTGGGGAAGAACAAGTGAGGTGTGGACCATCTGACCACACAGCACCTAAATTCTACATAAAGGCTTACAGATAAAACTGTCATTTAAATGAGGGCATCTTGAGACTTGTCCAAAATTTAAAAACATTTTAACAAAAAAGAATTAATGCTTGCCCCATTGCCCTACTGAGAATTTTAAAAACAAACTACTAAGAGCCTAGAAGAGTAAACCACTGGAGAGGAAGAAGCAAGAGAGAAAGAAATACAACATCCTAGCAGGTAACCCTGTTGTTTTGATCCACAGTTATCCCTCGATCTCTATTACACTGAGGATGAAATCTACGAGCTCTCCTATGCCCGGGAACCAAGGAACCACAGAGCCCCCGTGAGTTTTCCTATTACGATTCTTGCAGGTAATAGGATTGGCCTTTTAGTTCAGTTTTATAAGAGCACTAGGTGTCTCCTTTGTGCCTAAACCTGTGTGAGGCACAGAGAAAACTTCCACATGTGTGAGGAACAGATCCTGACCAAATAGTCCTCTTAAAGGGATAACTAATGTGTGAACAGTAAATAACTAAACACCGCAGAGCATCAGATTGCATGGGGGAGTTGGCCAGTGGTTTGCAGATTAGAGATGGGAGAGAATACTCGCCCTCGCCCTCCTATGTATTATAAAGTGGCCCCACATCAGTTTCCCTCCTGCGATTTGTTGATAAGAATGTGAGCCATATGCGCACTCTCAGAAGCTAACTTCGGAGGATTTCTAGCTTGGTAGACAGGAGAGCCCCATCACTCTGCAGTCACCTGGGTCAGAAAGAGCAGTCTACTAAGTTTTTTGACCCCCTGGCAGAGAAGACCTCAAACAGCACAGAGCTAGCGCTACCCAGTCCAAACACACCAGGTTATCTGGCCCCGCCTCTCCTACAGACAGGTTTAGTTATTCATCTTCCTTCTGAATGACCAGTAACTCCCCACAGTGGTACTCTTCCCTTGAGTACCACTTCCCAAAATAAGTGGTACTCAAGGAAAGATTTGCCCCCACAGAAGAAATTCAGCTTACCTGTGGCTAAATTTCATTGTATCTATACAGAAGAGCAAGTTCTAGCTTCCTATTGTAATTAACAATGTTCACTGAAAATACCTGATAGATTCCATTTTCAGAATGTTAAAAGGCATTTCAATGGAAAGGGTACCTTCTCCTGTTTTTAGAAGAGCTTTTAATTTGGGCCAAGTCTTAAATACTTAGAGTGGATCCCATCTCAGCATGTCTATGCACCTTCCTGCCTTTTAGCTATTTTCCTCCTCATCCTATCTCCATTAAGTAGCCAGTGGAGAACAGAGAGGAAATTTAAGTGATCCACTTTACTCTTTGTTGATAGCTTTGACAAAAGGTTTAGATGGAGATGACGTACGTGAGGAGCGTATTGGAAACAGTAAAACATAACGCTTGTGTGAGCCACGATTACTATTCTTTCAGTATGTGGGCTCTCTGCTCCCCGCCAGGGGCATAGCTGGGGGTCATCTGCAGCTGGCAGGTGGTTGCAGCCTCAGGTAGTGGGAGAGGAAGGGGCTGTGGATTACTGCATTACAGTCATGGGGATCTCTTTGTCTTATTTCATTTCAGCCACTAACACCTTCAAAGCCACCAGTAGTAGTGGACTGGGCCTCTGGGGTATCTCCCAAACCTGACCCAAAGACTATAAGCAAGCACGTCCAGCGGATGGTGGATGTAAGTACAGCTTTCACCAGACAAAAGCAAGACACTGCCTGGCTTCGTTTTGTATGTGGGGCTGGGGGGGGGGGGGGGGCGGGCAGTGGTAGAAACACAAGGTAAGAAACTGGAAACTCGTTCCTGTGTGAGCCCAGGGACAACTTACTCCTCACACTATGGCTGCAGAACAGCCGTTACATTGGGCCAGCACACTTTGGCCTTATGTGGGGGAAGGTGAGCCTCCTCTGACAGGCCTAGCAGGAGAGAATAGATTTAAAGTTTGTCAGTTGATTTGGAGGCAGAAAGGTGTTGGAAAAGGTTTGAGTAAAAGGTAATGAGAATCTAAAACTGAAAATCTTGGCACTTGTTTGAGTGCACTGTGCTAAATGCTGAGGGGCAGTACGTTAGGTTCATATTTCTACATTTATCCCTATGGACCATTCCAGCATAACCACAGAAAAGTAACAGCCAGAGAGTGACAGGACGAGTAACTGAGGATTAAGAGGGGAGGGAGCCCTTCCAACTGCGCTATAGCTTCACAGAGGAAGTGCCGTCTGAGCTGAGCAAGGAAGGGCAGAGGGAGGGAGAACACCCCTGTGCGGCGACAGTACACTGGCCAGGGTGGCGGCATAACTGCTGTGCTAATGGATCCAAAGCCCCTGGCCACCCTCCAGAGGTGACCCGCGCTTCTCTGCAGCAGCTTCACCTGCATTTCTTCATCCCCACCCCTCAGAGGGGGAGGCTCCTACCAGCCGCCCCAGCCCCTTTGCCACTTGCCTAAAGGGTGATCACCAAAGAAACTCCTTTTTCACAGTCTGTCTTCAAGAACTATGATCATGACCAAGACGGATACATTTCTCAGGAAGAATTTGAAAAAATTGCTGCGAGTTTTCCGTTTTCCTTCTGTGTGATGGACAAAGACAGGTGAGAGTTTGTGTATGGGAATGTGGCTATGAGCCCTTTAGTAAAAGCAGTTTGTGTATCACTGAAAGAACTTATAAACTTGGATGTGTCGCTGCTATGATTACTTAATGAATATTTGGGCTAAGAGAGCAATCATCAAATGATGCCTATCTGGCTTTGGATTGGACCACAAGTGATCATGAAGCCAGGTTAGTAATAGGCAACTATGAATTTTAAGTTTAGTCTCCTTCTTGTTTTGTCCTTACAGATCATGAAAAACTAATATTTATTAATAATCAGCATATTTACTATTCACAAGGTTACATATGTTCTATCTTGGTTCTCTATATAAAACCAAATATATGGTTGGTGGGTTCAAGTTATGTATTATTACTGTCTGAAGTCAGAAACTGCAGCATAAGTTATCTCTCTCCCTATACACACAATTTCCATAATTTTTTAAAGTCCTGTAGATAGTGGTTAAATTATTTGGGAAAACCTCAGTTAGCCAAAGAACAACTCCATAAAAGTGAGTAATGCTGTCTCCACTATTTATTACAAGCTATTCATGTATGATTAAAAGGACGGCTCATGGTGGTAATTACCAGGTAATACATAGTGTACTTCCACTCAAGGATGAAGGGTGAATTCCCCCCGCCCCCCGCCCCCCACATCCTGGTCTGTCGTTTGCTGGCAGGGAAGGCCTCATCAGCCGGGACGAGATCACGGCCTACTTCATGAGGGCCAGCTCCATCTACTCCAAGCTGGGCCTGGGCTTTCCTCACAACTTCCAAGAGACAACCTACCTGAAGCCTACTTTCTGTGACAACTGTGCTGGATTTGTAAGTTGTCCTTGGAGTGCTTCAGGGCTGAACTTGGGGAGGGGTACAAGACAGGTTAAATGACTAAGCTACACACAGACCTCATAGCCCTTATCAGCTCATTCCAGCTTAGAGCCTAAGCAAACACCTGGAATAACCTAGGCCTCAAATGCATTTATGTGCATTCATCTTTTCCCATTCGTTCCTGATTTATTTTTCCCTCTGGTACGGGGCCTTAGATAAATAAGTATTAAATTTGGGATATGTATTTTTTAAGTATTATATATTCATATGTTTCAAATGTTAGGAAAAAACATCCTCACCCCTCCCTACATCTGGGCTCTGCCCATCCTCTGTCCCGCCTCTGACCAACAGTTTCCCCCAAACCCAGTCCCTGACCCCCGGGTTCTATAGATGTGTTAGTTTGGGATCCTGATATGATTCCACTTCTGGCCTAGAGAAGTCCTGGCTCATAAATCCTGTGAGCTTCTTGAGAACATTTGACTGATCAGCACAAACTCTCGAAGTTTTCAATTTAAGGTCAGAAGGGACAATACATAAGAGAGAAATGAGGTTTCCCTCTTCTTGAGGTAGGAAGTAGAATGAAGGAAAATCAAGAATGATGTCAGTGCCTAGCCTCCTGCCAGATAGCTGAGTGACATGTGGTGCATTCTGTCTCTTGTCTCACAGCTCTGGGGAGTGATCAAACAAGGATATCGATGTAAAGGTAAGGCTCAGCTTTGTCCACTGCACTGTTTTCCCTGGTCTTAGGTATTTTCCTATAAAGATTGTTTGTTCATAGTAGTTGTCCGTTCAGTCCACAACTTCTCAGCAGAGCCTCATCCTCAGACTGGCTCCCCTAGAGGAACCCTCGAGAGTGACTGCCACCATATAGAAGAGGAGTGCCTGGGTGACCAGTTATGCAGCTTCCCTTATAAGAGCCTCTCTCTGCCTTGGAAATACGGGTGGCTGCTAGGAGGTTATGCTCCCAGACAGCCCTGGAGAGGCAGATCCCCAGTGAAAGGCAAAGAATCACTTTTGGAACAGAAGTGATTACCAACGCCTTTGTCAGCTTTCCTTTGATGAGTAGACACCTCCCTGTGACTAGAAAAATTCAGGAGTGAAGGAAAAGAGACATTTTAATGAAAGGAAGGAAGGATAAGACCTAATAGCTGAGAGCCTCTAGAGCAGTGGTTCTCAACCTTGGCTGCACATTAGAATCACCTGGGAATCTTTTTAAAATCCTGATTTCTGGGCCTCCTCCTCCGGAAATTCTGTTTCTTTGTTACTAATGTTGTGGCCCCACCCCATAACAAAGAAACAGAATTTCCGGAGGATGAGGCCCAGAAATCAGGATTTAAAAAAGATTCCCAGGTGATTCTAATGTGCAGCCAAGGTTGAGAACCACTGCCCTAGAGGGTCTCCTCAGAGTAGGCAGTATGTGAGGGATAACCAAGACACCACCTCTTCCCTCCGCGGCAACAGGTGCCGCTTCCTCACCTTGTGGTAAGGGCTACAACAGGACTGTGAGATCCAGGACTGACCAAGTGGGAATGCTGGTTCACTAGGTGTCCTAGCTCCAGAAGAGAGGGCAGGCATATGTGACAAGAGGGCCCTAGAGAAGAAAGCGATGTGTGCTGAAAGACTTTCTGACTGGGGTGTCTTGTCCATAGACTGCGGGATGAACTGCCACAAACAATGCAAAGATCTGGTTGTGTTCGAGTGCAAGAAGCGAGCCAAGAACTCAGCAGCTCTCACAGACAATAGCACCGCTGTGGGGCCAACGTTCAACCTCTGCTCATTGGGAGCCAAAGACCTGCTCCATGGTAAGGAGGCATTGGGAACATCTATCTTGGAAAGTGAAATGGGAAGGATGAAGTTTTCAGGGAGGAAAGATTATCTTTATCCTTCTCTTTCTTTTCTTTCTGTAAATATATTTTAATTTATTTTGGAGAGGGAGAGAGATAGAAACATCACTGATTGGCTGCCTCCTGCACGCCCCACACTGGGGATCAAGTCCACAACCCTGGCATGTGCCCTGACCAGGAAGCGAACCATGACCTCCTGGTTCATAGGTCGACGCTCTATCACTGAGCCATGCCATCCTTCTCTTTCTTAATAGAAACCAGCACGAATTCCACTATGGAAGACATGCCTGTATATTATGTGCCCTATATTTTAAGAGTTATATCATCTTTGGGAACAACTGCCACATAAAATGCAAATTTCATGCAGAAAATAACACAGAGGTCTGGGGTCTCAGTGTGAAGTCTGGAAAAAGGCTGTATCTTTTCATACTTACCTTACTCCTCCAAAAGAGACAGTGAAATTATTTTAGAGTAAATATAACAATTTATTCTGGTACTTAAAGAACAGTATAATTATAATTTTGAGCTTTATTTGGGTAAATATTTAATGTTAATTTAAATTATGTTCCCCTAGAGAAAAATACTAGGTAGGATCCTTAAAAGTATTACAAGTATTTCTAGTATTACAATTGTTGATTGGGATTACAAATGCTAAGTAGAAAACTCTCATTGTCCAAAGGCCATTTTACTTTACCAATCCAATGTCTTAGCTGGAAAGTTTGCTAATAGAAAAGCGTATTTTAAACTGACTGCTGAGTCTTTGCAAAGCAGTAAACATAGATGATCTGCTGCCTATCTTAAAGCCTACCCCCATCTCAAATTCATGCGCTCCTACTCTACATCTCCAGGAACTTACTTCTTTTGGTTAATACCTAGCTGGGTCCTGGATAAGGCTGCTGTTCGAAGAGGAAAACCAGAATGACTCCTCTCTCCTTTTCTCTCATCAGTATCAAAGGGGGGCAATATATTTGCTAGAACTTCCCTATCACAGTTAAGCTGTGCCTATTGTACAAATTCGCAAATAGGTGCCACAGAGAATTCCTAGCAGCTAATCAAGGCCACCTGTATCAGGACCAAAACCTGAGTGCTGACAGCTCCCAAATCCCAGGGTCTACTGAAGATATTTATGAAACATGACAGCCCTGAGGCAGGGGCTTCAGTTTTCCCTCTAGGCAACCTTTGTGCAAATAGAAAAAGATGCCCCTTCCTCAGGGTGAATGCAGCCTGATACCAGCAGCCACAGCTTGGCCAGCAAAGTCCCTGCGTTTCAGTCCCCTTCACCCCCTAAATTGGGTGCCTAAAAATGAGCCCATTTGGGGCCCATGGGCTTTCTGAAACTAATGTATCAATCTTGAGTCTCTGCTTTTCTGAACTAGAGCACGAACATGTCTCGTGTCTTCCTACAGCACCTGAGGATGGACCTTTTCCATTCCCTAATGGGGAGGCTGTGGAACAAAGTGAAGAAAGTAAAGATCGGACCATCATGCTCATGGGAGTGTCCTCACAGAAGATTTCTGTTCGGCTGAGGAGGACTGTCGCCCACAAGGCCACCCAGACCGAAGCACTGCCTTGGATGGGCAGCGAGGGCCCTTCTGGTCCTTTTGCGCTATCTTCCCCAAGGAAGACAGCCCAGGACACTCTGTACGTGCTTCCTAGTCCTACGTCTCCATGCCCCAGCCCAGTCTTGGTCAGAAAGCGGGCTTTTGTCAAGTGGGAGAATAAAGACTCCTTCATGAAATCAAAGGAGGAACTCCGCCACCTCAGACTCCCAACTTACCAAGAGCTGGAACAGGTACCTTTTCCTTTGTTTTCAGACTCAGAGAAATGGGGCTAAACCAGGGAAGGGAGCGTAAACTGAAGATTTAGTCCAGGTTGATTACTAGCAGATTAAAACAAGTAAAGAGATCCTGGCTTTCTCTCAAAGAAACGAGTGGGGGCACTGTCTCACATTACATGACTACAACAGGATATATACAGGGCTCCCTATTGCCATAAACGTGCCAGGGCAGAAACTGTTCACAGGAGGCTCCAAAACAACTCCTACTGACCAGTTTTACAATGCTGACCCCACCCCCCTTTTCTAGATGGGACTTACAGTGAACTTGCCTAAATCCTTCTTCCTTATAATTTTTACTCTATTCATCAGTGTTATGTTTGGGGACCTTCATGGTTGCCTAGGCATCTTCCTAAAAGAAGGTAGGTGATCAGTGTGCTACCAAAAAAAAAAAAAGTGTATTATAATTCACCAACTGAAAGGCCTCCCTCTTCATGTAAATGAGGGAGATCATTTCTAACACATCAGGTAATGTGCTGAAGAGCTAAATCAATAGTAGTTGGCAAATGCATAGCTGAATATAATATACAGCAATATAATCTATAAAATGGTAAAAATTGTGCTACTGGGAGCTTCTTTTTTCTGTTAGGCTCACAATGTCTAGTAAGGTACCTAATAGTGGCAAAAGGAGTTTGGGAATATGGTGCCAAAGATTTGAGAGAAGGGAATAAGGAGGTTAAAAAATAAAAAGGAAAGAAGGTGCCCTAACCGGTTTGGCTCAGTGGATAGAGTGTCGGCCCGCAGACTGAAAGGTCCCGGGTTCGATTCTGGTCAAGGGCATTTACCTTGGTTGCGGGCACATTCCTGGTAGGGGAGTATGCAGAAGGCAGCTGATCAATGTTTCTCTCCCATCGATGTTTCTAACTCTCTATCCCTCTCCCTTCCTCTCTGTAAAAAAAAGATCAATAAAATATATTTTTTTTTTAAAAAAAAAAGGAAAGTAGGAGATAGAACACGTAGTTTCCAAATACTCTCCTCTGTAGGGTCAATTACTAGCATACTTCTTTTTGTTCAGCATGCAAAACTCACAGTGAGCTGGCTTACACAGACCTCTTGTTTATAGATATAGTTTCTTACCAATGGCAGGTACGTTAAGTCATTTTAGAGATCATTCACTTCGTTACAGGGGAGGAATGCCTATCTGCCTCTCCTCCCCCCCGCACCCCCCTCCTCCCCGACCCGCAAGCATCAAGGTTGGCAATGTGTTTTTGGAGGTCTATCATTACAATATAAAGCCAACATTCACCTAGATAGAATTCCTTACATAAGTCTATATAATACATAGTGAAGCTGTGCAAGATGACCTCAGGATTCCCACCTTGTTCTCAGTGTTGTACCTTTCCTGTCAAACTCCAGGAACTGACTTAGAGGCACATTTAAAGAAACAAGTTAGCTGGCATGGCTCAGTGAACCAGGAGGTCACAGTTCGATTCCTGGTCAGGGCATATGCCCGGGTTGTGGGCTATCCCCAATAGGGGGCATGCAGGAAGCAGCCAATCGATGATCCTCTCTAAAATCAATAAAAAATATTTTTTTAAAAAAGGGAAGTAAGTTACATACATAAGAAGAAAATCTTGGTTTGGTGTCTGGAACAACATTAGGCCCTAACCGGTTTGGCTCAATGGATAGAGCGTTGGCCTGCGTACTCAAGGGTCCCAGGTTCAATTCCAGTCAAGGGCATGTACCTTGGTTGCAGACACACATACCCAGTGGGGAGTGTGCAGGAGGCAGCTGACCGATGTTTCTAACTCTCTATCTCTCTCCCTTCCTCTCTGTGAAAAAATCAATAAAATATATTAAAAACAAAAAGATATAACATTAAAGAAACATGAAAAAAAGAACAGATTTTCTGGATGAAAGGTACTCTCTTACTCAGAGTATTTTTAACACATGCTTCAAGTCAATCAAAAGGTGAAAGAAAGTGAACCCAATAGGGGAGAAAAAACTTTACAAAGATTTGTGTTTCTAGTCCCCAGAAACACAACTACCCATCAAAGTCTTTGACCTGTTTAGTCCTCTGTAAAACACAGGGCCAGGATTCCATATGCTCTCTTTACGGTTTGCTTCAGGTCTTGACATTTTACATGTCCATGAAAAGGAACAATGTAGATGGCAACAATGACTTCCTGATGCAAGAAATGGGTGGTAGAGAGATTTCATATGAGGTATGTCCAGAATAATTCCTACCCACTAATATCAGAACTCACAAACCCCCTTACCGCTTGCCTCTCTTTACATTTATTCTTGTCATAGTGACCTAGGGACAAGAATTCACAATTATGTTTAAAAAACACACACACAATGAGTCCCACTTTCCATTAAGTAAAATCCTTACATGATTAGACTACCTAGAATTCAACGGCCCCATCCACAGCTCACCGTAAACTCTAAAAAGAAGTACATTGTTAGTATTGACCCTATAGAATATTTAGACAACTGCTATTGGCCCAGTTGCCCCATAACCTACTTTCCTACACTACTCTAGCAATAAACAGTTAGAATTACAAAAACTATAACTATCTATTAGAAAGGGGTGTTAACTGCTTATGGTAGTAGTAGAGGCCCGACGCACAAAATTCGTGCAAGGGGCTTGGCCCTCGCAGACCCAACTTTGTCCAGAAGATCGTTTGGCTGTCTGGTCTAATTAGCATATTACACTTTTATTATTATAAAGACTTAAGGAGTATTAAAATAACTATTACCTAATTTCATTTCTCAATGAATTCAAAGCATAAAGAGGTAAATTGTGATATCAAAAATATAAAAGGGGAGAAGTGAAAGAGTAGAAACTTTATAGACAAATGAAGATAAGGTGCTACCAGCATAAAAGGACTATTTTATGTATGATATGTTTTTTATAAGCCACATGGTATCCACAAAGCAAAAATCTAAAGTAGAGTTATGAAACACAAAAAGGGGAGACTAAGCAAATTACCATGGGAAATTACCACTTTACAAAGGTAAACTGAGAGAAAAAGAAACAATGGAGATACACAACAACCAGATGGCAATAGTAAGTTCTTACACATCAATAATCACTCTAAATATAAATAGATTAAGTTTACCAATCAAAAGGCCATATGGATTTAAAAAGAGACCCAATTATATGCTATCTATAGCAAACTCATTTTAGCTCTAGACACAGGCTCAAAATGGATAGAAAAGGAATATTCCACATGAATAGAAACTAAAACAAGGTGGCCATTGCCACACAAGACAAATGTACAATTGTAATATATATATATATATATATATGCAGCCATCATTGGAGCACTGAAATATATGTATTAAGCAAATACTAACAGATCTGAAGGGAGAAATAGACCACACAATAATAGTAGGGGACTTCAACACCCTATTGTTATCAAAGGATAGATCATCCAGACAGAAAATTAACAAGGAAATTTTAGAATTGAACCACACTCTAGAACAAATCAACTTAACAGACATACATAGAAAATTCTCTTAAACAGCAGAATATATATTTTCCAGGATAGATCATGATAGGGCACAAACAAATCACAGCAAATTTAAAGACTGAAATCATACCAACTATATTTTCAGACCACAATGGTATGAAACTAGAAATTAACAAGAGGGAAACTGAACAACCATTGAGTCAAAGAAATCAAATGGGAAATAAAAAATTACCTCTACACAAATGGAAATACAACATATCAAAACTTACAGTATGCACCAAATGCATATCTAAAAAGTCTCAAACACCCTAACTTTACACCTCTTGGGACTTAAAAAAGAACAAATTAAACCCAAAGTTAGAAGAAGGAAGAAAATTATTAAGATCAGAACAAAAATAAGTGAAATAGAGACAAGTAAAAATAGAAAGGCTCGACGAAACTAAAAGCTGATTCTTTGAAAGGATAAAATTAGAAATGCAAAATGTGGTATTACAACTGTTACTACACAAATACATGACACCACAAGAAACTATTATAAACAACTAGAGGCCCGGTACACAAAAATTTGTGCACTCGTGGGGGAGGGGGGTCCCTCAGCCCGGCCTGTGCCCTCTCGCAGTCTGGGACCCCTCGGGAGATAACGACCTGCTGGCTTAGGCCTGCTCCCCGGTGGCAGAGGGCAGGCCCAATCCCTAGGTGCAGCCCCTGGTCGGGCTCAGAGCAGGGCCGATTGGGGAGTTGGGGCGCCGCCCCCACTCATGCACAGAGCAGGGGGGATTGGGAGGTTGCGATGCCACCCTCAGTCATGCTCAGGGTAGGGCTGATTGGGGGGTTGGGGCACCACCCCGTCACACTCAAGGCAGGGTGGATGGTGAGGTTGCGGCGCCACCCCCTATCACGCACAGAGCAGGGCCAATCAGGGGGGTTGGGGCTCCGTACCCTGTCACGCACACAGCAGGGCCCATCAGGGGGTTGGGGAGCTCCCCGTCACTCACAGAGTAGGGCCGATAGGGGAGTTGGGGCACTGTCCCCTGTCACACACAGAGCAGGGCAGATCAGTGGGTTGGGGCGCCGCCCTCTATCACCCACAGAAGAGGGCCAATCAGGGTTGGGGTGCCGCCACTCTCACACTCAGGGCAGGGCTGATGGGGAGGTTATGGCTCTACCCCATCACACACAGAGCAGGGCCCGTGGGGGGTGAGGGGGGTTGGGGTGCCGCACCCTGTCACACACAGAGCCGCAGGGCGATCAGGGGGTTTGGGCGCTGCCCCCTGTCACGCTGATCCCGGTGCCGGGAGGCATATTATCCTTTTACTATATAGGGTAGAGGCCTGGTGCACGGGTGGGGGCCGGCTGGTTTGCCCTGAAGGGTGTCCTGGATCAGGGTGGGGGTCCCCACTGGGGTGCCTGGCCAGCCTGGGTGAGGGGATGATGGCTGTTTGCAGCTGGTCACACATCCTTCAGGGTGGGGGTCCCCACTGGGCTGCCTGGCCAGTCTGGGTGAGAGGCTGAGGGCTGTTTTCAGGCTGGGGGTGACTGAAGCTCCCAACCGCTCCTTTTTTCCTTTTTTTTTTTTTTCTTCTGGGCCAGCTTTAGCTTGAGGCTTGGCTCCAGCTCTTAGGCCTCCGCTGCTGAAAGTAGGTTTCTGGCCTTTGCATACAATGTTGCAATCCTGCTGGCTGAAGTCCTTGAAGTCTGGCGGTATTTGTTAAAATGTTTCAAACTGCAGGCTCGGAGGCCTGCAATGCAGGCGGGGAACGTTGGTTTCCTCCGTCACTGAGGCAAGCAAGCCTCATGTTAGTTTCAAGCTGCCTGGCTGCTGGCTGCCATCTTGGCTGACAGTTAATTTGCATATCTCGCTGATTAGCCAATGAAAAGGGTAGCGGTCATATGCCAATTACCATGTTTCTCTTTTATTAGTGTAGATTATATGCCAATAAATTAGATAACCTAAAATAAATGGATACATTTCTAGAAACACACAGTATACCCAGACAGAAGTAGAAATCTGAACAGACTAATAATGAACAAAGAGACTGAATAGTAATGAACCTCCCAATACAAAAAAAATCCCAGGATAATGAAATGGCTTCAGTAGCAAATTCTACTCAAAGAAGAATTAACACCAATCCTTCTCAAACTCTTTCAAAAAACTGAGGAGGGAATACTTCCAAACTCATTCTACAAGGGCACCATTACCCTGTTACCAAAGAGAGATAAGGGCACCACAAGAAAAATACAGACCAATATCACTGATAAATATAGATACAAAAATTATCAACAAAACATTAGCAAACCAAATTCAAGAACACACCGAAAGGATTATATACCAGGGCTAAGTGGGATTTACCCTTGGATGCAAGGATGGCTCAACATATGCCCACTCTTATTCAGTACAATACTGAAAGTCTTAGCTAGAGTGATTAAACTAGAAAAAGAAATAAAAGTCATCCAAAATAGGATTGTCTGCAGATATTATGAGTCTGTACTGGTATGTAGAAAATCCAAAGACTCAACCAGAAAACTGTTGGAACTAATCAACAATTTCAGTAAAATTGCAGGATACAGCAATCAGTTGAATTTCTACTAATATACATCTAAAAAAAACATTCACAATAGCATCAAAAACAATAAAATACTTGGACTACATTTAACCCAGGAAGTGAAAGAGCTATACAATGAAAACTACAAGACATTGTTAAAACTGAAGAAAACATAAATGGAAAGACTCCTGTGTTCATGGATTAGAAGAATTAATATTGTTAAAATATCCACACTGTCCAAAGCAATCTATAGATTCAATGTAATCCCCATCAAAATACCAATGGTATTCTTTAAGAAATGGAAAAATAATCCTAAAAATGGTATGGAACCACAAAAGACCTCAAATAACCAAAGCAATCCCTATTTAAAAAAATGTTTGGAGATACCACACTCCCTGATTTCAAACTTCACCATAAAGCTACAGTAATAAAAAACAGTATGGTACTGGCACAAAAATAAACATGTAGACCAATGTAACAGAAACAAGAGCTCAGAATGAAACTCCTGCTCATACAAGTCAGCTAATATTCAATGTGTGAGCCAAGAGCACCCAGTGGGGAAAATAAAGTCTCTTCAACAAATGGTTTTGGAAAAACACATAGAGCAATGAAACTGGGAATTTTACACTACTCCCAAAAAATAACTCAAAATGGATCAAAGACTTAAACGTAAAACTTGGTATTATAGAACTCTTGAAAGAAAACATAGTTCGGAAGAAGTTCCTTGATATTAGTCTTGACAATGATTTTTTTGGATATGACACCAAAAGCAAAAATAAAAGTAAAAATCAACAAATAAAACTACATTTAAACATAAAAGCTTTCCCAAAAGAAACAACAAAATGATAAAGAATGAGAGAACATTTTTGCAAACTATATATCAAATAAAGGATTAATGTCCAAAATATGTATTTTAAAAGACTCAAACAATAACAAAAAAAAATCCAATTAAAAAATGGGCAGCCCTGGCCTAGTGACTCAGTTGGTTGAAGCATCGTCCCATAAACCAAAAGGTTTTGGTTCGATTTCTGTCAGGGCACATACCCAGGTTGCAGGTTCAATCCCCGGTCAGGAGCATACTGGGGGCAACTAATTGGTTTCTCTCCCTCTCCCTTCCTCTCTTTCTACAATCAATAAACATATCCTGGGGGAAGGATTAAAAAAACTGGTCAGAAGAACTAAAGATATTTTCCAAAGAAGATATACAGATGGCCAACAGGTACATAAAAATGTGCTCATCATCACTAATCATCAGGGAAATGCCTATCAAAACTACAATGAGTGCTGGCCAATTTGGCTCAATGGATAGAGCGTCAGCCTGCAGACTGAAGAATCCTGGGTTGACTCTGATCAAGGGCACATGCCCAGGTTGTGGGCTCCATCTAGGCCTGGGCCCTGGTCGGGGCGTGTGCAGGAGGCAACCAATCAATGTGTCTCTCTCACATCGATGTTTCTCTCTCTATGTCTCTCCCTCTCCCTTCCACGCTCTCTAAAAAATCAATGGAAAAATATCCTCGGATGAGGATTAAAAAACAAACAAAATTACAATGAAATATTACCTCACACCTGTTAGAACCGCTATCATCGGATCCCACTTCTAGGAATTAATCCTAAGAAGCCAGAAACACTGATCATAATCAGAAAGAATATATGCACTCCTATGTTTATAGCAGCATTATTTACAATAGCTAAGATCCGGAAATAGCCCAAGTGCCCATCAGTAAATGAATGATTAAAAAACTGTGATACATTTACACATGGAATACTATGCAGCTGTAAAAAAAAGAAGGCTCTCTTACCCTTTGAGACAGCATGGAGGGACCTGGAGAGTATTATGCCAAGTGAAATAAGCCAGAAAGAGAAAGACAAGTATCACATGATCTCATTTATATTTGGAATCTAACGAACAAAATAAACTGATGAACAAAAAAAGATCCGAAGACATTGAAGCATGCAACAGACTGACGTATTTCAGGGGATGGGGGGGCAGGAAGTGATTAGCCAATGAATTTATATGCATAGACCATGAACAGACAATAGTGCAGAGAAGGCCTGGAAGGGGAAGGGTGTAGGATGGGGGGGAAAAAGAGATACCTGTTAAACTTTCAACAATAAAGATAAATGTTAAAAAAGACAAGTAATGAGTGCTGACAAGGCCATGGAGAAAAGGGAACCCTTGTGCACTGTTGCGGGAATGTTAATTGGTACAGCCACTGTGGAAAACAATATGGAGGTCCCTCAAAAAATTAAAAATAGAACTAACACATGATCTAGCAATTCCACTTCTGAGTAATTGTCAGAAGAAAACACTAACTCAAAAGCATAAATACACCACCTGTTCACTGCAGCATTATTTAGATACGCAACAACCTAAGTGTCCATAGACAGATGAATGGATAAAGAAAATGTGGTACATGTATACAATTGACTATTATTCAACCATAAAAAAAATTAAATCTTCCTGTTTGTGACACATGGATGAACCTTGAGCACACTGAGATAAGTCAGACAGAGAAAAACAAGTACTATACTGAATGACTTATATGTAGAATTTTAAAAAGCAAACTTATAAAAGCAGAGAATAAAATGGTGGTTACCAGGCAATGGGGGTGGGAGGAGAGGACAGATGTTGAGGGTACAAATTTACAACAAGTGATAAATTAGCCCTAGAGATATAATGCACAGTATAGAGATTATAGACAATATTGTATCATCAAACTTGCTAAGAAGACTAGAATTATTCCAACTTCTAAAAAGAATTATATAACATGATAGAGGTGTTAATTATAGCGACCTTGGCAATCATATTACAATACATGATTATCAAATTAACAGATTGTACACCTTAAATTTATATAATGTTATGTGCCAAATATATTTCAATTTTAAGAAAAACTTCAAGACTGGAAACCAACTGCTGTCCATATAATTAAATCACTGAAAATTAGATAACTGGATTCCAGTTTAGAGGCTGGGATAAAATTCCTGTCTTTGCCAAGAGTTCACTAGTTTTCAATGATTTGGAGGTAAAAACACTTGAAGAAAAATGAACTATGATATATCATATTACAGTATTCCGAATCACTGCTTTCATACCTCAAACCTGACCAGAGACTTTGTTTCTGCCAAGTTTAGGTCTCCTGCTACACAACTTCCATAGGTTGTTTCATTATCCACCTATTGCCCTGGAATGGTTTATTCTGCCTGTTAGCCACTCACACCTTTGATATGATTAACAAAAACTAATTGCTGTTTGCACATGTTCATTTGTTATTTAACTTATTAGTTTATATTAAGGGTAAAATAACTCTTGAAAAAATTTTTTAATACTCAGCCACAATGAATGGGAGATGCCAATCAAGTGTAGTACTTCCGATATTGTAACTGATTTACTATTCATTGCTGCTTTATTAACATACCTTATTCTCCTTTCTCTTTAGGAAATAAATACACTGAAAGCAGATAATGATGCTCTAAAGATCCAACTGAGATATGCACAGAAGAAAATAGAAGGACTCCAACTTGCAAAAAGCAATCATGTCTTAGCTCAGATGGAACAGGGTGACAGTTCTTAGCCCAGAAACGCAAGAAGCACAATCTGTAGATAAATGGATCAGAGATCTCATTTCCCAAACCAGTCAACACAAAGATTGGGGAATCTTAGAGTGACCAGCTTTAAAGGGGGTACTTTAAAAAGGAAAAGCTAGTCTCTCCCCCCACCCCCCCCCCACCCCGGTAATGTGTGATATTGTTTTCTCTTCCAGTCAGTTGAATCAAAGGGGAGGAAAACTGAAAAATGCAAAATTTTTGCCATTCATACCACTAACATTTTCCCCTGAGACTAAGGGCAAAAGTAAGAAAAAACATGACTATAGTTTTCTGACAAGGTAGCTTCTCCTATGTGGCCTGCCTGGCTGCTTCTTCCTCAGAACTAAAATCTCTGGAAAATAAATTTGCTTCCTTCCCTGGGGTTTTCTGTAAACTGGGGAATTTACTTTGTTCCACTCAAAGCTTATTTATAATATTAAAGTAGATTCACTTCCTCTACATTCCAGCATTCTTTATGAATCTGGTTCCCGATTCACTACCTCAAATCTAATCAATTAGCCCCTCCCACCCCATCCTTCCTCACTGTGCTCATCATATACACGAGGATATCTACCTAGAGCTGAACTTCTAGAATGTAAGTACAAATTGTGGAGGCCTATTCAACAACATGACATTATCCAGTTGTATATCAACTAATAGATTTAGTCACAAAGTCACAATAAATAAGTAATCAAATTAAATACCTGAAAACATAACTATTACCATTTTATACATGACTGAGTAATTAGCTAAAATAAACATAATGCAAACATGTCTGTCCTCTACAGTGGATAGAACTAGGACTTTATGGCTATTTTTTAAAAAACAGTCTGCTTAGCTCTTCATGTGCCATCTTTACCCTTTTTTAAGTAACTTTTTGAGCTGAATTTGTGCTTACCAGTATACTGCCTTCACTGTTAATACCGTTTAGAAATAAGCTAATTGGATCAGAGCCTTCAATAACAGCTGACAGCGTGTATATATGTGTATATATTGTGTATATACAGTATCAGGCATGCATGTGACTTGGAATTTTGTTTCCCCCTTCATAAAATGTGGAAGTGAATTAAACAACTTTTAGTCATTTACATAAATTCACAAATATAAGTTCAGTTTGTTATAAGATGAAGAATTTACTCACAATGTAAATTGTATTGTTTGCAACCTCACAAGTAAGAGCCCTGTGAGTTATCTATTAATGAAAGTTAATGATGAATGGGCTCATTTAGTTGTCTGGGCAACTGATCACTAACTCCTTTGTTAGACTACTTCTCTAAAAAAGTCCAATGATCATTTTCTTTCTTTCTTTTTTTGGGGAGGGGTAGGGGGGCGACTTACCTTCCATGCTTAGAAAGCCTGGTACAAAACTGACTTGAAATTCATAAACAAGTTGAAGAACATGCCAAGAATATAATCCCAGCCTTTAGAAGTTCCAAACCTAAAGCCAACAACACCAAATCTTAGAGTACAAAGTACATATACATAATGTAGCTTCCTTGGAGGATTCAGACCATTTAAGAAGTTAATTTGATGAAAGACTAGTTCCTACCTGCATACCTCCTTATACTGAGCTTTAGTGACAAAGCTAGTGACTAGTTTTCCTTTGTGTTTTAAAAAATCGCTTTACACACGGACTTAAATCTCACCACCTAATATGTGAACTTATAGAAGCTACTCTACTGTGCCACTTACATTATATGGAACATGAGTTTATGATCATCTTTAAAATTTATATTCTTCACTATTTTCCTTTTCCTCTGATATAAACCAAAAACAGTACAGCTCAATTTTCTTTAAACATAGCCACATAACAATAATTTTTTCATTTTTCTTCCCCTCCACCCAAAATACAGATTCCAGGTTAGTTTCTATGTAAATAATCTGTAATCTATAGGAATTCGAAAGATCAGTCCTCTTAGTTAGTCAAATTAACATGGCTAAAGAATCTTACCCCTGAATGGACAGGAAGCAGTAATTTCATCACAGGTTTTTACAGCCCACCTAGGGCCAAAGAAGTAGTGTGTAAATTAGTATTATTTGTGTGGAATCTACAGAAATAATCTGGAATAGACTTTTGGTTGTTAAGCCTAGAATACAAATTTCTGTGTCTTGTACTGACTTGAATAAGTTTGGGCATATATTTATCTGCCAAAACAATGACAAGTTTTGTTTTGTTAACAGCAATGTCACTTCTCATTTTCTTTGTTAACTGACTTGCCTTTTTACTGGTTGTGAATTTCTGTCTAAAGATGTATTATGTAAAAGAACTACAAGGAAAAAACAAATGTACAGATTGTAAAGTTTTTTATATCTATTGTAAGTTTTCTTTGTGTAATATTTATATGATAAAAGACATTAGGATCCCTATAGCATAGATGTCTTGTATTTCTTCTAGTTCATGAATATGTAGACGCTTCACCTGAATTTTTATTATAATCCACAGCTGAGACTACTCCCCTATTGTATTAACCAAACAGTTCTGGAAGAAAAAGCAAAGCAACTAACTAGTTAGTAAAATTTTTTCTAAATCTTTTTATAACACAAAGAAGTAACAGTACAGAAATATTCAACCTTTTCCCATCTTACTGCATTATGACTTACAGTGACCCCTAAATATTAAGTCTATAAACACTTAACACTGAGGACACAGATCTGAGGCTGTCATTTCTCTGTGGCTTTGGTCTTTAATTCCACAGTTCTATCCAAGAAAACTGGCAAGTAGAGAAACTTTGAAGCTGTGGGTGAAATTGGTAGAGAATGATGGTTCAATCTAGTATACAGACCACCCAGAGCAATTCATTTGTGCTCATGATTAGTGACTAGAGACCCAGTGCACAAATTCGTGCATGGGTGGGGTCCCTCGGCCTGGCGATTGAGGTCTATCAGGAGGGCTGACTGGCCAGGCAGAGGGGCTGTGGGAGGTTGGCCAGCTGTGGGGAGGGGCCATGGAAGGTTGGCTGACCACCCCCCCCCCCAGGATCCGATAGGGGGGGGAGGGATGGCTGGGAGAGAGGGGCCAAGGGAGGTTGGCCAGCTGGGGGATGGGGGGGAAGGGGCCATAGGAGGTTGGCTGGCTGGCCGGGGGAAGGGGCCGCGGAAGGTTGGCTGTGAGAGAGCACTGACCACTAGGGGGCAGTTCCTGCATTGAGCATCTGCCCCCTGGTAGTCAGTGCATGTCATAGCGACTGGTCGACCAGTTGTCCGGTCGTTCGGTCGTAATGGTCATTTAGGCTTTTATATATATGGATATATAGATGAGAGAGAGCTGTGATTTCCCTAATCCCCAGCCAACTTCTGTGTAACCAGACCAACGAAGAAGGAAGAAAAATTCCAATCACTGAAATCCCAATACAGAATGCATTCTGATACACTTGGATGTGGGTGTAGTCATCATTTGGGCAATTTTCATTATATTGTATACAAAATAATGAAGTCACTCTGACAACCTAAACCTAAGGAAGAGATTAAATTTCCTCTCCTCCAGCCCCAATTCCCATCCCAAATCTCTATCTTGTGCTCCTTACACGATATAGATAGTATCATTACTTAGAACATTCTCTGGTCACAGATCATTTATGGATTTTCAAACCTTCTTTTGATACAAATACTGGCAACTAAATGTTTTTGGTTTAAAATGTTTTGCAGTTTTTTTCTGCTTAGTGAGTAAGGTTTCCCTGATCTGCAAAACACAAGGGAATAGGTTCAAAGAAAACACAGGACCCCTCTTTTGCTGGGAGCTGACATTAATGTGTGGTGGTTATGTATGGACAGGACTTACATTATTTATACTAGTACAGTCCAAATGTGAGGTGAGTTCCCTTGTTTAACCCAGAAACTCCCAGTAATGACATATCTATAGATGCTATTAGATACCAAAGGCTAGACCAATGCAAGAAAAATTAAAAAGGGGAGGGAAAACCAGGTAATATGAAAATGAGAACCAGGCAAAAAGAAAATGAAGCAGCACACAAAAAAGGTATTGAACTTTAGGAAGCAGTTAAGTACCATTCATCATACTATACATTTGTATTACACTCGATTTACAAAACATTTTCACATTATGGCCTTTCAATAAGACCCTAGCTGGCCTTATTGCTATTTTATTTTATTATTTTTTTAAATATATTTTTATTGATTCAGAGAGAAAGGGAGAGGGAGTGCTAGAAATATCAATGATGAGAGAGAATCATTGCTCAGCTGCCTCCTGCATGCCCCACACTGGGACTACAGCCCGCAACCTGGGCACATGCCCTGACCAGAAATCAAACCATAATCTCCTAGTTCATCAGTCGATGCTCAACCACTGAACCATGCCAGCTGGGCACCTTAATACTATTTTAGATACTGCTTAGCACACTCTTCTACAAATGAAATTTTTACTGAACAAAGATTATCATTAAAATCTTAGCTCAGAAGAAAGAATAAGATATTTGAGTCTAGACCACTCAGCTTTTATTCACATGAAGTTTATAGGAATGTGTAAATGTGTTGCTCCAGCTCTGACATGATTGCAGGAGCAAGTGCTAAACCTGTATAAAATTTACAGTGAGTCCTGTGGATAATCCAACAGCACTCCTATGAAGGTACAAAGAAATCTTACAGAAATTGATGAACTACTGTTTCTGTCATTATTCATAAACCTTTAGTGATAATAATTGAAGGTAATTATAAGCCCCTTCTACGTCAGCAACTAAAGCTTCCGAAAAGAAATAAAGCAGAAATGTTAAAGTTTTAAATGAACGTTTTAACTAGAAACTCTCTTGAAATACTTTACTCCAGTGGTCTCTGCTTACATATTTTTAAAAATTATTTTTTAGAGTTCATAGCTACTGATAAAAATGTTTTCTTAATTATGAAAAACATTCTTCTCCAACAATCACAAATAAAATTAAGTCTTTTCATTAAATATAAGCACATTAAAAAATAATCTAAGTTTACAAATAATCAAAAACATTTGTTTTCCTATACTTAACAAATTTCTTTGAAGGGTTATCTTGAAAAACACATGGCCAAGACTACACACAATGTTTACTTTTAAAGTTTTAACATTATTTTAGGTTTCACCACAGGGTTTACTATAAAACAAAATAAAACAACAAGAACTGCCAAATACCAACATCCACTGGTACTCAGCATTCTATCTATTGAGGTGGTTAGAGCATAGAAAGTTGTTATGCACAGGTGTTGAACAGAAGCTTACATCGGGATACAGGCTTTACAGTGGGAATTTAAAAAATCTGTACGGCTATCACTTTCTCTTTCTACATTAAGAGAAAAATACATAAATTGGCCCACTTCTTAAACCATTCACAATAAGCGCACTATAAATTCCCAACAAATTTCACTTGTACTTAGGTCTATATGAAACAACCTGGGTAGGGCTCAAGCATCACATACATTCCTCATCTGACAAATGAGGACATATCAATCCTTGAGATCTTTGATCATTTTAGCCCATAGCACCCCTCAGCTAGCGCCATAATTCAAATTCACAGCTTCTGGTCACCAAGCCTTTGACTGCTCCAACCACATATAATGCTTCTCTAACACTGTATTTTCCAAATCTAACTGTGAATCGGAACTACCAAGGGATGCCTTGGCCTACCTCTGATTTATTAAAACTGGAAAGTACTGCTCTAATCCTATGTAATAGAGTTCAGCCTGCCATTTAACATTCTAATATCTAAAATGATGGCCCAAAGGATGAAGAAACAATTTATAAGAATTTTTTTTACACCATCATGTAAAACTGGTTCATGTCTTTGTCCCTTTAGAGTAATTCTGACCTCAATCAAACTTTGCTTTGTCAAACAAAATCACAAATTTCAAATCCAGTTGGAAAATAAATCAAATATGCACACCAAAAAGTAGACTCAGGCTTCAATTAGTGGAATTTTAACAGAAACCTGGGCAGAGGAATCATTTCCTATAAAAGAAAAAACAAGCCATGACAACTATCTATTGAACAAAACTATCAGTCCCTTTCCCTATTTTATAAAGTAAAATTAATAAATATAAAACACAGGAATACAGATGAGGCAACAGTCTAATAACAAGTAGGGTCTGTTTTATGTGTGTCGAACCTGAATAAAATACAGGTAACAATCTAAATTCAATCATGACAATAAAATACTTTCCATTTTTCCAAGTCTGATGGTAATATTTACAATTTTAAAAATAGCCTTTGCTTTTTTGTTTTTTAAAAAGACATAACATGCTCAAGGGTACACAGATATGAAAAAAAATTCACCACTCTGTCCAAGAGGATCATATAGTATAAAACAATGCTCTTACATATTAACCCAATTCAAGAATGATATCAAGGAATCTAACAGTGTTTACTTCATAGATGACATTCAAATATGTTATTTAGAACACTATACCTAATGTAGCTATCAAAAAGTAAGCACTGCTAATTTTTGTACCTTTCAATATCTTCTATATCCGCCACCACCACCTCCTCCATATGGATCTCCATAACCTCTTCCACCATAGCCTCCTCTCCCACCATAGCCCCCTCTCCCACCATAGTCTCCCCTCCCACCATAATCTCCCCTGCCTTGGAAACCTCCTCCTCTACCACCCCCTCCCCCACCTCCTCCCCACCCTCCACCCCCTCCCCCACCACCTCCCCAGCCACCTCTTCCACCCCCACCACCTCCTCTACCTCCACCTCCACCACCCCAACCACCCCTTCCGCCGCCTTCTTGTCTCTTTTGCCAAGGTGGCATTTCAGGGGGTGGTGGTTCGATTTCATTCGGCCGTCCTCCCCTGTCCGGCACCCTTCCCATCAGCACCTGTATGAAGAAACATTTTCTTTCAGATACTAATATTTTAAAAGGTAAAATTTACATAAAGGACTCAAGTAACACTGAAATTATTGTTCTAATAAAAAGAAGCCAAATATTTAAGGACATGAAAGTATCAGAATGACAGTATGAATATTGAAAATATAAATGCAATGTATGACAAATTCCTTACAACGTGGTATTATTTTTAAACACCTAGGAAAATATTTCTAAAACTTAAAGGCTTGTTTTCTATTGTTTAAATGTGTCTAGCATATTCTGTAACAAATGTAGTATCCATCATACTAAGAAACTTTTTTAGCAAAACATTAATATACTTAAACTACAGACCTTAAATTAAAATCATATCTACTCATACAACAACTCTGGACTTTCCATTGCTACTAGTTTGGTAATGGACTATCCAATAAAAGATTGTATTTTTAAGCACATTTTTATTTCACAAGTATGAAGTATATGTGATAACATGTGGCTATAATGAGGTCAGAGATGAATATAATGACTATAACCCAAGATAGTACTGCAAAGAGATACAAGGATTCTCAGTGATTTATTCCTCTCTTATGAGAAACTTAAGTTTACTAACGTTCAATGATACTAGTTATTATAAAAAAAAATACTTGATGTCCTTCCTTAACCATGCTTTCTTTCTAATACTTTAAAGGATAAATCAAGAGTTTGGTTTAAGACACCAGACTTCTATAGGAAGGCTCTACTCTACATGCCCATGAACAGAGAAAGACAGCTGTGAGGAGGCTGCCTCCCCACCAGCCACAGCCAAGGCTAAGCCAAAGCTTCCTGCTAGTCTCTTTCAGAAAAGAAGGTGAAACAGTAACTGCCTCAGCCAAACTGACCTATAAATCAGTTAGGTTCTACTTCTATCGATCTTCTAACCAAAACTATGTGTTAGTAATTTATGTCATGAAGAAAAGACAAAAGTACAACATTCTCACTGTGGGACAAGGTTCAAAGTACGTAAACATTCTTTTAAGGTAGGCAATAATGCCCTAATTACCAAATCCAAAAAATTGCTTTTCTTGGTTGTCATTCTCATTGGTCTCTCCACCAAACATGCTACGTTGGTGGGTATACGAGGATGCTGCTCCAAGAACTGATCATAAGATTGCTCTCAAAAAGATGTTCTAACATTTCCTCTGTTCATATCTGTCCCCCTGAAAAAGTCCCAGAAAGAACCCATCAATGTTCCTCCTGAATGCCTTGGTTTCCAATACAGTTCTGTTCTATATCACTTTAGTAGCCTCTTAGAAGTATTTTGAAAATATGGAGTTCAAAAGTACATTCTGCCACATGGGTATTTTAGTATAGTAAATTAGGAACACTGACTTAGCCACAGGGCCACATACAGGTTATACATGGTAGCAGCACTGGTTTGATTAAAGTTACTACCATGTGCATTGATACCACATAAGGTGTACTGGGATGGGCATGTGAACACTTTCCACCCTGGAATAAGACGATTTAAAAATTTCTTCTTGGTTTTACACTATGTCCAAAGGGATACTATTGCGTTGAGTTGTATTTGCAAGAGAGAGAAAAAGCCATTAGGTTAAGCATATGATTCAGAAGAAAGGGGATGGAAGAATGATGGTAGATACCTGCTGGGGAGGTATGCTGAATGCTGTCATTCTTATGTTTATCCCAAACTAACCTTGGGCTTCTACATACACTGGCTTTGTTTGACCCTCTTATTTTCCCCTGAAGGTTTAATTAATTAAGTTCGACCATATTCTGTCAACTGTTTTAGTTTCAGTGGAATCTTGTATTTCTGGCTTAGTATAACAAGAAATTGTTCCCTCAAATGTAGAAAAAAAAAAAGGATTGCCTCAAATAATTAGACTGTAAATTATAAACTCAGAAAACGGATGGACAATTTCAATTAAAGAAGTAGAACTCTAATTGCTGTAAGGGTAAATAATCTGATGCAAGATACTGAGTAACATACAGGGTGGGGCAGACGAAGGTTTACAGCTGTTCATATGGACAATAATGCAATAATTCTATATGATAAAAGGGTAATATGCAAATCGATTGAATGGTGGAACGACCGGTGGCTATGCAGGAGCTGCCCCCTGGTGGTGAGTGTGCTCCACAGGGAGAGACCTACTCAGTCAGAAGCCGTTGGTGGCAGGAGCGCCTCCACAGCAGTCAGACATTCCCGGAAGGCACCTGGACTGCAAGAGTGCACAGGCCTGGCTGAGGGATAACCCCCTCCACCCCACCCCCACCCCACCCCACCCCCCACGCGTGCATGAATTCCGTGCATTGGGCCTCTAGTTAATAAATAATAGTATAAGAATAAACTCTTGTGTTTTGCATATTCACAACTATAAACCTTTGCCCCACCCTGTATTTAAAGACAGGACACTTTCAGAAGATAGAGAAGGTTGGTCTAAAATGGAAGTAGGAGGCATGAACACTAGTGCCTAACTGAGCAATGATTAGGCAAACTGACTTTATAAACAACCATCCATCTGGCAAAATATCCTGCATCAAGGACATATTTCTCCCTATATTGAGTGAAAACCGATGTTTTAAAATTACCCAAATCTATTACTTCTGCTCTTTTGTAAAGTCTGTCATAGGCTGTTCTATCTAAATGAAGCGTACTTTCTAGTTGAGCAACAAGTACTTCAGATTAGTTTATTGTTGTTAAAGTAAAAATTTCAGACTCTACTCTATGAACTTAAGACCGAGCTTGTCAGAGAAATTGATCTATACGATGAGTCAGGAAACTTCCAAGAGATTCAGTAATTTGCCCACAGTGATTCCTCTAAGTAAATGAACCCAGATTTGTATGACTCCAAAGCATGTACGGTTCCCTTTACACCAAGGATATAGGGAATCTGTCAGTACTGAAACAATTCATGTTTTCATTGACAAAGAATGATTGATTACATTCTTAGAAAGAAATAATTCTTCCTAAAGCTATTGATAAAATAATTTTTAATTCCTCTAATTCAGATAAAACTTTGGTTTAATTAATGAACAGAGATTCAAATGAACATGCACACACAAAACTAAGCCTAGATGGACTGAAGCCCTTACACCACTGTCTTTTCTAGTGCACCAGGACATAAAGGAAAAATGGATTAATATCTGTAAAAACAGCATCAAATTGAAAAGGGAACTCACTGTATGGGAGAACATACAGTGGGGCCTTGACTTATGAGTTTAAATTGTTCGGAGACAGAGCTCATTAAGGAGCTCGTTAACTCAAATTACTCTATCAACTCAATGCAAAAAATCGGCGGAGAGACAGCTGGTATCTCAAAAAACTCGTTAGTCGGGACACTCGTAAGTCAAGGCCCCACTGTATTTGCCAATGATACATCTGATAAGGGGTTAATTTCCAAAATATATAAAGTTGTCATACAACTCACCAAAAGGAAGACAAACAATCCAATAAAAAAAAATGGGCAGAGGACCTAAACAGACACTTCTCCAAAGAGGACATACAAATGGCCAAGAGACATATGAAAAAATGTTCGTCACTAATCATCAGAGAGATGCAAATTAAAATGACAATGAGGTACCATCTCATACCTGTCAGAATGGCTGCATCAATAAATCAACAAACAACAGGTACTGGAGAGTATGTGGAGAGAAAGGAACACTAGTACACTGCTGGTGGGAATACAGGCTGGTGCAGCCATTATTGGAAAACAGTGTGGAGTTTCCTCAAAAAATAAAAAATGAAACTGCCATTTGAACCAGTGATCCCACTTCTAGGAATATATCCTAAGAAACCTGAAACACCAATCAGAAAGAATATATGCACCCCTATGTTCACAGCAGCATTATTTACAATTGCTAAGCTCTGCAAACAGCCCAAGTGCCCATCAGTAGATGAATGGATAAAAAAGCTGTGAAATTTACACAATGGAATACTATGCAGCTGTATAAAAGAAGGATCTCTCAACCTTTGAGACAGCATGGAGGGACCTAGAGAGTATTATGGCTAAGTGAAATAAGCCAGAGAGAAAATCAAGTATCATGTGATCTCACTTATATGTGGAATCTAATAACAAAGTAAACTGACAAATAAAATAGATCCAGAGAATGGAAGCATGGAACAGATTGATGAATACCAGAGGGCGCGGGGGTGGGGGGGGGGGGGGCAGGCAGGAGGGAGGAAGTCAACCAAAGATCTTATGTACGTATATGCATAACCCATGGACACAGACAATAGTGGGGTGAAGGCCTGGGGAGGGGATGAGAGTGAGGGAGAGGGGGGTCAATGGAGAGAAAAGGGGGGACATCTGTAATACTTTCAACAATATACATTTAAAACAGTAAAATAAAATCTGTAAAAACATCAAATGAGGATATTATAGATTCATTCTCCACTGTACTAAAAGCAAAACCAACCTTATTAATGGCACATGCCGTCTTCTCCCGGCTAGAGCCACTACTTGTCCTAATGATCTTGGAAAGATCTTCACGAGCAGCAAGTAAATGTGCCAATGTAATGGTTGTCTTGGGTGACAAAGCATAACGTTTAGGCTGATAAATTCTTGCTATGTCATCTGTTTTCACCTAAATGACAAAAGTTAGGGGAAAAGGGGAATCAAAGAACATTTCAATGAAAGAGCAATAGCAATCATAAATATCTGATAATTTATATGTTTAATGAAAAAATGTAAACAGATGCTAAAAGAACACATAACTACCACGATCAACTCATTAAAAACTAACACACAAAGAAAAATACCTAAAAATACCAAAGCCACATACAGGACCTTTCAGACAAAAAACAGTAAATCTTATGAAAACTTGAAAAAATTGGAGAGAAATACCAATTTTCTGGATGAGGACTCTGAATACTATGTGTTTTCCCAAAAATTAATAATAGATTTACTGCAATCCTGTTAGAATGGTTTTTGAAAGGATAGGGAAAAAAAGGAATCTAAAGATAATCCAGAAACTAAATATTTAATGACAAAAACAATTTTGAAAGAGTTCTATCAGATATTAATATGCAATATGAAATTATCATTGTCTTAACTGCTCACATTCATCGAGTACTTATTAAATGTGCTAGGATACTATTCACTTAATAGTCATTTAATTCTCAAAATAGAATGGTTGTATTTATTGCCCCCTTTTGTATCTGGAAAAAATGAGGCTTACAAAGCTTAAACAACTTCGCCAAAATACAGAGAGAATCCCAGTTTTGCCCACTTACTAATAAAGATCTACTTGACCCCCAATACAGTATACTATCCTAACTCAGTCAAATTACATGAAACTTTGGGAGGAAAAAAAGAGATTAATGAAGCAAAATAGGCAATTGAAATTCAGAGTCCCATACATATATGAATGCAATAAATAATAATCAAAGAACAGTGAGAAAATAAATGGATAATTCTAAAATGGTGCTGGAATAAACTGTTGGCTATTTATAAAAGTAGTAATAATAAGGTATACCATATTAAAATTCCAAATACATTGTTTAGTGTTTTATTTTAAATTGAAAAAATATATTATAAAGTTTAAATTTCTATACATTAAAAAACATAAAACAAAATCAAAAGACAATGGGGAAAATATTTTCAACAAATAAAGCAACTAGCTAACTTCCTTAATATAAAAAACCTCAATCAAAAGGAAAACAGGAAGATCCTAAGGGGGGGAAAAAAGACACAAATAGAACTTTCAAAAAAAGAGGAAAACTGAAATGACTAATATGCTTATGAAAAAAAGTTAAAAATTTCCCAACAATAAAAACATACAAATTAGGAGAAATTAGTCTTTTATAACAATCAAGTTAACAATAAAATTGGTAATATTCTAAATATTAAAGAGGCTAAATTGAAGACAAAATTTCATTTATCTTACTGGTAAGAGTTTAAATTCATACCAACTTTCTAATAAGCAATTTTGCTATGTGAATCAAGAGCATTAAGTGTGAATAACCTCTGACACAGTAACTTTCCATTTAGGAATCGACCATAAGAATATACTTTGAAATTTATAAATATATAATAAAAGCCTAATATGCAAATTGTTTGACCAGGAGTTCAACCGCTCACTATGATGTGCGCTGACCACCAGGGGGCGGGGCAGAACATGGCGGGCATCAGTGACATGGCACTGGCAGCAGGTGGCAGTGGAGGAGCTGTCAGCCCCGATGGGCCCTGACGAGAGTGGGACCATGGCGGGATGGTGGAGCAGGTGAGCGGGCGGCGCCAGGCCAAGGTGGGTGCAAGCAGGGGCCTGATCACCCCACCAATCACCCTGCAGATGGTGACCAGCAGCGGTGGCAGGGAGCACGACTGCCCCCTGGGCTCCCAGGCACTGAGGGAGCTGGATGGGGAACCCAGCCCGGATCAATCGCCCCACAGGCAGGTGGAGCAGGTAAGGGGGCGGTGCCAGGCCACAGCAGGGTGCCAGGCGGGGCTGTGGGGCTGCAAGGCAGGAGCTGTGAGTCTGGGAACACAAGCTAAAGCCCGATGCCTGCAGGACACCCGGAGGGCCTCCACTTTGCACGAATTCATGCACTGGGCCTCTAGTCCTATATAATAATAGGCTAATATGCAAATAGACCAGCTGACGGAACAACCAAACAACCAGTTGCTTTATGTGCGCTGACCACCAAGGGGCTTGCGCAGAACATGGCAGGCATCAGCAGCAGGCGGCAGAGTGCAGAACATGACGGGTGTTTGCTGGGCCGGATGGTGAAGCAGATGAGCAGGGGCATCAGACCAAGGCGGGGCGCCAGTCACTGTCATCGGGGCGAGTCTCTGATGGTTACTGAAAATTCTTTGCTCCCACGCACCACAGTCCCATCCATCGCTCACACCTGCTGCCGGTGTCAGCCCTGCTCACACCCGCTGCCAGTGACAGCCCGCTCGCACCTGTTGCCAGCACCAGAGCCTCCACTCACACTCACTGCTGGCACCAGCTCCGCTCGCACCCACTGCCAGCGCCCGGCGCTGGTCCCAATTGCTCAGCTCCATCAGTGGGTGCGAGCGGCAGCTGCTGGCCCTGGTCACCCCTGAGGGTTCTCCGCCTCCCCCTGCTCCTGAAGGGCGAGCTAATGAGCAATATACTTATGAAAAAAAGGTTTCTGCCAAAACCGGTTTGGCTCAGTGGATAGAGCATCGGCCTGTGGACTGAAAGGTCCCAGGTTCGATTCCGGTCAAGGGCATGTACCTGGGTTGCGGGCACATCCCCAGTAGGAGATGTGCAGGAGGCAGCTAATCGATGTTTCTCTCTCATCGATGTTTCTAACTCTCTATCTCTCTCCCTTCCTCTCTGTAAAAAATCAATAAAATATATATATATATATTATATATATATATATATATATATATATAAAGAAAAAGAAAAAAAGCTTTCATAAGGAGCAGGGAGAGGTGGAGAAGCCCTCAGGGGCAACCAGGGCTGGCAGCTGCTGCTCGCACCCACTGATGGTGCCGAGCAATTGGGACTGGCACCAGGCACCGGCTGCGGGTGAGAGCGGGGTCTCCAGTGCCAGCAGCAGGTGCAAGCAGGGCTAGCATCAGAAGCAGGTGTGAGCAGGGCCAGCATCAGCAGCAGGTGCGAGCACGGGGCGGGACCATGGCACAGGGGAGCAAAGAATTTTCAGTAACCACCAGAGGCTCACCCTGATGACAGCGACCAGCACCCCGCCTTGGTCTGGTGTCCCCGCTCACCTGCTCCACCATCCCGCTGCAGCCGAAGCCCACCATGTTCTGCGCTGTGCCTCCTGCTTCCGACACCTGCCGGGGTCCGCACACGCCCCCTGGTGGTCAGCGCACCTCATAGTGACCGGTTGTTTGGTTGGTCTGCCATTCGATCTATTTGCGTATTAGTCTTTTATAATACAGGATTATACATATTAACATTCCTGGTATTAGTTATGTAGAAAAAAATGTATAAAATAAGAAAGCAAATTATGGTATCACTATGTGATAAAGTATAATAGCCATAAACAGATACTAAAAGGAAGTACTGTTATATGAGATGACACAGATGAACCTCGAAAGCATTATGCTAAGAAAACAGACACAAAAATCCACATACTGTATGATTTCATTTATATGAAATGTCCAGAATGGACAAATCTAAAGAGACAGAAAGTAGATCATAATAGCGGCTTCCAGGGAAGGGAGAGGTTATTGAGAATGACTGCTAATGGGTGCATGCTTCTTTTGGGAGTGATAGAAATGTTCTGGAATTAGAAAGTGGTAGAAACCACTGAATTATACATTTTAAGATGGTGAATTATATTTCCAAAAATAAGAAATAAATTGAGAATTGTTTTTGAAATATGAGATAATAATCAGGACATGGTAGGTGAAAAAAGCAAACTATAAAATTATACTCACAATCTTATCTCAATACTAGCAAAATAATAATAAAAACTAAATCATGTTTAACCACACTAATAAAGGTATATAATATTTTTGAAGGGTAACTCTGGAGTACACATCAAAAGCATTAAAATCATGCACATTCTAAGTTGTTTGCCAGCAGCCAGGAGGTTGGCTGAGCCACTGGCCTCAGGGATGCTTTCCCCTTTCTCTCTAAGCATGACCCAGAAGGAGACCGCTACCCTTGGCCCTACCGCCCAGCAGCCAGCTTAATCTGGCATGAATACCCTAACCCCAGAGAGCCTACCACCCCATCTTCACTTGTCCTGAAGAGCCACTTGAATGCCCAGCCTACAGCTGCCCCTGGCCAGAACAGCATTGGGACACTTAATGGGTCCTTCACAATTGATAACTTTGAGATTGGGCAGCCTTTGGGTAAAGGCAAGTTTGGAAATGTGTACTTGACTCGTTTCATCATGGCGCTCAAGGTCCTCTTCAGTCTCAGATGGAGAAGGAAGGTGTAGAGCACCAACTTCACAGGAAGATCGAAACCTAGGCCCATCTGCAGCATCCCAACATCTCGCATCTCTACAACTATTTCTATCAAAGGATCTACTTGATTTTGGAGAATGTCTGCCCCCAGACAACCCTCTTCACCGCCCCTGCATGGGGAGCTCTACAAGGAGCTTCAGAAGAGCGGCACTTTTGACCAGCAGTGCACAGCCATGGTTAATGGAAGAACTGACATGCTGGGCACTACAGGAAGAAGGGGATTCACAGAGAGATAAAGCCAGGGAGAGCTGAAACTTGCTGACTTTGGCTGGTCTGTACTCACCCCCCTCTCTGAGGAGGAAGGCCATGTGTGGCATATTGGACTACCTGCCCCCAGAGATGACTGAGGGGTGCATGCACAATGAGAAGGTGGATCTGTGGTGCACAGGCATACTCTGCTATGAGTTGCTGATGAGAGTACTTCATACAATGAAACTTACCGGCACATCATCAAATTCCCCCTTGTGTGTTCACAGGAAGCCAGGACCTCATCTCCAAGCTGCTCAAACATAATCCCTTAGAACAGTGGTTCTCAACCTGTGGGTCGCGACCCCTTTGGCAGTATAGAGGTCGCCTAAGACCATCCTGCATAGCAGATATTTACATTACGATTCATAACAGTAGCAACATTACAGTTATGAAGTAGCAACAAAAATAATTTTATGGTTGGGTCACAACATGAGGAACTGTATTTAAAGGGCCAGAAGGTTGAGAACCACTGCCTTAGAACGTCTGCCTCTGGCCCAGGTCTCAGCCCACCCCTGGGTCTAAGCTCATTCTAGGGAGGGTGCTGCCTCCCTTGGCCCCTCAGTCTGTCCCCTGAATTGTCTGTCATTTACTCAGTTGTGTCTGTCTTTTATGTCTACATATGTATAGTTGGAAGGTGGGGTCCCTGGCCTATTTCCTTATCTGTCTTCTACTTCCTTTTTATTTAATAAAGACTGAAGCTAAAAAAAAAAAAAAAAATACCACACACAAAATAAACAAAAAAACACACACATGCCCACATGCATATTCTCTGATCAAGAAATTCCATTTGGACTACAAAGACCCCAAATAGCCAAGCAACCTTGAGAAAGAATAAAGCTGGAGGCATCATACTCCCTAATTTCAAACTATATTACAAAGCTTTGATAATCAAAATAGTATGATATTGAGATGACACAGAGATCAATGGAACAGAATAAAGACCCCAGAAATAGACCTACACATGTATGGTCAACTAATTTATGACAAACGAGCCAAGAATATACAATGAGGAAAGGACAATCTCTTCAATAAATGGTGTTGTGAAAATCGAACAACAACATGTAAAAGAATGAAACTGGACCGCAATCTTAAACCACAGTCAAAAATCAACTCAAAATAGATTAAAGACTTGAATATAAGACCTGAGACTTTAAAGCTCCTAGAAGAAAACATAGGTGTAAGCTCTCTGACATCAGTCTTGGCGCTGATTTTTTGGACTTAATACCAAAAGCAAAGACAATAAGAGCAAAAATACTAGTAAACAGGTGGAACCACATCAAATTAAAAAGCTTCTGCACAGCAAAGGAAGCCAACAACAAAATGAAAAGGCAACCTACTGAATGGAAGGAAATATTTGCAAGTCATACATCTGACAAGGGGTCAACATCCAAAATGTATAAATAACTCATACAATTCAACAGCAAAAAATAATCTGATTTTTTAAAATGGAGAGTCCAAACAGACATTTTTCCAAAGACATAAAGATGGCCAACATGTACATGAAAAATGCCCAACATCACTAACTACAAAGGAAACACAAATTAAAAGCACAATGAGGTATCACCTCACATCTGTTAGAAAGGCTATCATTAAAAAGTCAAGAAATATAGTACAACCTGAAACCTATAAACCAATGTTTAAGTCAAGAAATAGCAAATGTTGGCAAGGCTATGGAGAAAAGGGAACCCTGTACCCTGTTGAATGTTAATGTAAATTGGGACAGCCACTATAGAAAACAGGTTCCTCAAAAAAATTTAAAAAAGAAGTACTACATGATCCAGCAATTCCACTTCTGGGTATTTATATCTGAAGAAAACAAAATCACTGACTAAAAAAGAGATATGTACCCCCATGTTCAGTGCAGCATGATTTAAAACAGCCAAGATAAAGTAACAACCTAAGTGTCCATCGATGGATGAATGGATAAACAAAATGTGATACACACACATATTATTTAGCTATAAAAAAGAATAAACCTTGCTATCTGCAACAATATGGATAGACCTTGCGGGCATTGTACTAAGTAATATAAGTCAGAGAAAGACAAATACTATATGATCGCACTATTATGTGAAATATAAGGAAAATAAAACAGCTCCATCCTGTGTCAAAAAAAACCCACCCGGCTCATAGATAAAACAGACTGTGGGGAGGTGAGGGGTATGGAGGTAAGGAAATGCAAAATGGCTAAAGACTCAAAGGTATAAACTTTCAGTTAAAAGATAAATGTTTGGGGATGTAATGTACAACATGGCATCTATGGTTAACACTGTATTGCATATTTGAAAGTTGCTGAGAATAAATCTTAAAAGTTCTCATCACGAAAAAAATTCTGTAACTTACTGCGCTGATCATTTTGTAATATATACAAACTTCAGATAATTATGTTCTACACCTAAAACTAATATATGTCAATTATATAACAATTTTTTTTAAAAAGAAATTTTAGGAATGTATCATGAACAAGAACAAAAATTTAGCTGCCGAGGATTTCATTAGAGTCAAACAAGAGACAAAAATTAAAGACAACCTCAATGTCAATGTCTATGTGATAAAATTTTCTGTAACGTTTTAAAATGCTATAGAACAATCTATAATCAGTCATTCAATAATATCAGATATGTTGTATAAGGGGGTAATATATATATATATAATAAAACAGAAACATGGTAATTAGCGTACGACCGCTACCCTTCCCATTGGCTAATCAGCGAGATATGCAAATTAACTGCCAGCCAAGATGGCGGCCGGCAGCCAGGCAGCTTGAAACTAACATGAGGCTTGCTTGCTTCAGTGACGGAGGAAACCAACGTTCCCTGCCTGCCTTGCCGGCCTCTGAGCCTGCAGTTTGAAACATTGTAACAAATATAGAAGCTAAACAAAACCCCAGAAACCTGCTTTCAGCGAGCCGGGATCTCAGAGCTGGAGTTATACATTGTTTCGATTATAGAACCCAAACAAACCAGATACCTGCTTTCAGCAGCAGAGGCCTCAGAGCTGGAGCCAGAGCTAAAGCTGGCCCAGAATAAAAAGAAAAAGAAAAAAAGGAGCAGTTGGGAGCTTCAGTCGGCCTGAAAGCAGCCCTCAGCCCCTCACCCAAACTGGCCAGGCACCCCAGTGGGGACCCCCACCCTGATCCAGGACACCCTTCAAGGCATACCAGCCGGGCCCACCCATGCACCAGGCCTCTATCCTATATAGTAAAAGGGTAATATGCCTCCCAGCACCGGGATCAGCGTGACAGGGGGCAGCGCCCAAACCCCCTGATCACCCTGTGGCTCTGTGTGTGACAGGGGGCGGGGCCACAACCTCCCTATCCGCCCTACTCTGTTTGTGACAGGGTAAGGCGCCCCAACCTCCTGATCAGCCCTGCTCTGTGCCTGATACGGGGGAGCTCCCCAACCCCCTGATCACCCTGCGGCTCTGTGTGTGACACGGTGCGGCGCCCCAACCCCCTGATCGGCCCTGCTCTGTCTGTGACAGGTGGCGGCGCCCCAACTCCCTAATCAGCCCTGCTCTGAGCCTGACGAGGGGCTGCACCTAGGGATTGGGCCTGCCCTCTGCCACCCGGGAGCAGGCCTAAGCCTGCAGGGCGTTATCTCCCGAGGGGTCCCAGATTGCGAGAGGGCACAGGCCAGGCTGAGGGGACCCCTCTTCCCCCCGAGTGCACAAATTTTGTGCACCGGGCCTCTAGTATATATATAAAAAGCCAGTGTCGTGACGACTGAACGACCAAGAGGTGCTCAGTCCCTCCCCTGCAGCTCACAGGCTCCAATCGCAGCAAGGCGGGCAGTGGGTGGGCAGGATAGCGAGCACCGAGAGCAGCAGCAGGCGGGTGGGCGGTGCTGCGAGTACAGAGGCAGGTGAGCAGGGCTGCAAGCAGTAGCAGGCTACCACACACAATTTCTCACAATCTCTCACACCTGCTGCTGGCGACAGCCCAGCTTACACCTGCAGCTGGAACCGCCACTCACACCTGCTGCCAGCTCCCGGTGCCAGTCCCTATCACTCGGTGCCATTGGCGGGTGCAAGCGGCAGCTGCAAGTGGCAGCTGCCGGCCCCGATCGCCCCTGAAGGCTTCTCCACCTTCCCCTGCTCCTGAGGGGCAATTGGGGCACCAGCTACTGGTTGCACCTGCTGACAGCGCCGGCCCCACTCACACCCACTGCTGGTGCCATCCCCAATCGCTATGCTCCATTAGTGGGTGCGAGTGGGGCCAGCGTTGTCAGTGCATGGGACCGGTGGTGGCGGGAGCAGGGCTGCCAGCAGACAGGACCAGGGGCTGTGGCGGGAGGGTCTGGGTGGGGGCGTAGAGGATGGGCTGAGAACTGCCCACTGTGCCCACTGCAGCCTCATGGCCCATAGATCCTTTCAAGGTGCACGAATTCATGCACTGAGCCCCTATCCTATATAATAAAGGGCTAATATGCAAATCGACCAGTCGCTATGAAGCGCACAGATCACCAAGGGGCAGACGCTCAATGCAGGAGCTGTCCCCTGGTGGTAGTGTGCTCCCACAGGAGGAACGTCACTCAGCCAGAAGCCGGGCTCACAGCTGGCTAGCGCAGCAGCAATGGCGGGAGCCTCTCCCGCCTCCATGGCATCACTAAGGATGTCTGACTGTTGGCTTAGGCCCGCTCTCTGTGGGCGTAAGCCGTCAATTGGACATCCCCTGAGGGCTCCCAGATTGTGAGAGGGCGTAGGCTGGGCTGAGGGACCCCTCCCCACCACGAGTGCAAGAATTGCAGGCACCGGGCCTCTAGTATTATATAAGCAACTAAGTTTGTGGTAATATGTTTCTACAGCCATAGGAAACTGATACAAGACACCACATGGAGAAACCACATCAAAGCCAGGAAGACAACCGAAGCACCCCAGTAGACAGCAGAACCTAGACATGCGAGACAAGCATCTTGGATGTTCCAGCTCAGTCCAGGCATAAGCTGAAGCTGCATAAACGACCCCAGCTAACACAACATGGGCAAAAGAAATGCCCAGTTAATATGAAGAGTAACATGCAAAGATTAACCTTGCAACCTGAAGCAACTTTAAAACTGACAACCCATGTGAACCAGTGATTTTTCAGACACTGGGCATCAAGGAGCACAAGACCCTGAACCCTGAAACAAGGGAAGCAAATGATTCCCAGCTTCCTGTTTGGAGAGTTTCCAGAGTATGTTGCAAAGTAGGGCAGGGAATCCTACATAAAGCCTGGGTACAGGTTGAAGGCATAAAATGGCAGTGATGACAAACAGCTCTCTAGAAATCTACCTGCAGATTCTACTTGTGGATGCCTCCATTCTCCAACCCTCTCTCTAACTGGACCATACTCCACAGCCTTAAGATACTTTTAAGAATACTTGTTCGGCATCCATACTACCTGTATCTATTCTTATATCCTGCTTTCTTGATCAGTAGCTCACTATACCAATCTCACTGTTTCATTTGATGCCTTCCTTAATGCAATCCTTGCGTAAGTCAAAACAGCTATGAGTTTAAAATAAATATGAAACATTTGGATAGAAATTTAGATAACTGCAAACAGGGATCTACACAAGGCCAGGATCATTATATAAGACCAGTAGTTGGCTTGGGTATGTGTTTCAGATACAGTGAAAAAGTGCAAATGTGGCGCAGTTACATATTAACAGACAGGGGAGTCTGAAGAGCTGTCACAGAGTACCACCTACAGGACACAAATGGGAAAACAGCCTTACCTTTGCTCTGTCAGACCATCCAAAGGACTGCACTGTTACATCCAATCGCTTCATCAACATCCGCCGACGGCACTCATATTCACAGGAAAGAGCATCATTGATTCTTTCCAGTTGTTCCTAAAGAATTTGAAAACAAATATCATAGATTTTAGACTCTTTCATTTTGCAAAGAAAAGAAGTTTTAAAATTGTGGTCAATTACTTCCTACTGATTCAAAAGATACTGTACTTGAGGGCCATTTTCTAATCCCTTGAGACTTTTCATTAAACTATACAAATAATAAAGAGTATTTGATAGAACATTTGTAATATTCAGAATATAGTAAACATATAATTAAATTTTACAATTGGCGAATTCACCTCATCTTTAATCAAATGTGTTAATTTAAGTAAAACATCTTGTTAAGTAGTGGGGACCAATAAGGAAAGAAAATACCAATTAACGTCCCATCTTGCTGGTTTTGAACTATTATCCTTTTCATATCACAATTATACTAACATCCTGGGCACTATAAAAACTCTTGGCCAGATATTTTTAAAAGTAATAATCTGATTGAAGAAGTATTTGGACTTATCTATATATATAAAACCCTAATATGCAAATAGACCGAATGGCGGAACAACCAAAATACCGGTCGCTATGACATGCGCTGACCACCAAAGGGCGCGCACGGAACATGGTGGGCATCGGCAGCAAGTGGCAGAGCGCAGAACACGGCGGGCATCTGCTTCGGCGGGATAATGGAGCAGGTGAGTGGGGGCACCAAACCAAGGTGGGGCACTGGTCACTGTCATTAGGGCCAGCCTCTGATGGTTACTGAAAATTCTTTGCTCCTGCGTGCCACGATGCCGCCGGGCACTCGCACCTGCTGCCGGCACCAGCCCTGCTTGCATCCGCTGTCGGCACCAGAGCCACCTCTCACACCTACTGCTGGCGCCCCGCACCAGCCCCGATTGCTCAGAGCCCTCAGGGCTTCTCCACCTCCCCCTGCTCCTGAGGGGCAATCAGGGCAGCAGCCACCACTCACACCTGCTGACTGCGCTGGCCCTGGTTGCACCCACTACTGGCGCTGGCCCCAATCACTCCATGCTATCAGCGGGTGCGAGCAGGGCCGGAGGGAGGGGGCTGTCGGCAGACGGGACCGGGGGCTGTGGTGGGAGGGGCCAGGAAGGGGCGCGGAGGATGGGCTGAGACCCACCTCTGTGCCCACCGCAGCCTCATGGCCCACAGTTCCTTTCGAGGTGCACAAATTCATGCACTGGGCCCCTAGTTATTCTAGATATCAATTCATTTTAATTCTCCAAAATAATATATGCACACTATACATTGTAAAATCTAAATGCTTATTTATAAAATTAAGTCATATTCACTAGGTGAATTACATACAACTAATAAAAGGTAGGTGATGGGGACTTACTGTCTGTTCCAGATTTAAGTCCATTTTCAACAGTGGTTTTCCCACATGATTTTTCTGGACTTTTGCAAGAATATCTTTCACCTAAAAGTAAATAAATATAATAGATTGTCAAAATGTATATTCTTTAATTTAAAACAATCTTATTCTTTAATGCTATAGAATAAATAAAATGTTAAAGTGAAATAACTAAAATATACTTTAAGCCCTAGCCAGTTTGGCTCAGTGGATAGAGTGTCAGCCTGCAGACCAAGGGTCCTGGGTTTGATTTCAGTTAAGGGCATATGCCTTGGTTGCAGGCTCCTCCCCAGCCTGGGCCCTGGTGGAGGCTCTTACAAGAGGCAACCAATCGATGTGTTTCTCTCACATCAATATTTCTTTCTGACTTTCCCTCTCTCGTCAACTCTCCCTAAAAATCAAGGAAAATATCCTCGGGTGAGAATTAACAAAAACAAAAACAAATAAACAAAATAAAATATACCTTTACATACTAGGAAAGAATATCACTGCAAAGCAGAATATCTTTTTCTCTTTCTTAACATATTTTTATTGATTTCAGAGAGGAAAGGAGGAGAGAGAGATAGAAACATCAATGATGAGAGAGAATCATTGATTGGCTGCCTCCTGCACGCCCCCTATTGGGGATTGAGCCAACCTGGGCATGTGCCCTTGACCAGAATCGAACCTGGGCCCCTTCAGTCGGCAGGCTGATGTTCTATCCACTGAGCCAAACCAGCTAAGGCCAGAATATCTTTTTCAAAGAGCATTAGCTATATTAATTCAAGCTATAACACATCCTCTTTTCCAGAATAAGAAATTATGTACATAGACAACTACAGTAGTTACAGGTTTTGCAATAAGAATTGTATATTTTATGTAAAACAATTTTGGAGTTTCTTCTTAAGATGGTATTACATCCTGGTAAATGCTCTAAAAGAATACCATTGACGAGCACATTGATTTTTCTCAGTTAAGTACTATGTACACATTCCAAATATAAGTATTCTGGTTTCACTGTTCAGCAGGACACCATAGGAGACCAAGCCCACTCACTTATAGTCACCACATACAAACGTCATTATTTTTGCAAACATATAAAAGAAAAAAATATGGAAATATTTCCTTTTGATAGGTACTGAATGGAAAAGGAAGTCCTTTTAAGTAAAAATTTAGCCACAATGACTCGAGTAACAACTACCTTATAATTAACCTGTCAGCATTTGAACACAGGCATTATAGCCTGCCTTAAGTAGGGAAAAGAGGTTTGGGGAAATTATTAATACCAACTGGAACCCATAAAAGGAAAGGAAAAAGCCTTTAGAAAGAGCCCAGAAATCTGTTTCATTGTGAAACAGTCCCCAAACATTTTAGCCAATACCAGATCATTCCTAATCCAGAGGAAATGAGGGGAAAAGAAACTCTAAAGAGTAACTTGTTAACTCTAGAACAGTGTTTTTGAGCTGGGATTTACTTACTAATTCTTTTAGCTGTGCCCAGCTGGTGTGGCACAGTGGTTGAGCGTTGACCCAGGAACCAAGAGGTCACTAGTTAGATTCCTGGTAGGGGCACATGGTTTGCAAATTCTACCTCTGCCCCCCAAAAGAGTTTCTAATATTGCTTTCATCTTGATAATACTAAAATTTTCTCACATTCATTAAGGCAAATATTTTTTATTTTTCAGTTCATAAAAAAATCAATGCAAAAAAATACTTTACTCAAGGTTTTAGTTTAAAGCAGTATGTCTAAACATGAAGTGTTAATACCTATTCTTAAGGTAAGAATTTTCTTATCCTTTAACACTAGAAAGACTGAAATTTAGTATATACCTATATTGCCCAAAAGCAGTCAAAATGACTGCATTGTGAAAGAATAATATCGGAGCACTCTTCACTTATGTTCCTTAGCTTTTCCAATAACTCACTTCTATTTGACATTTCTTTCATGAATTTAGGGCACAAAAGAAATAAAATACACAACTTATTAGAACAGGTATCACTGCATAAAGATTCGAATAACAAGTACTAGTTTAGCTTATTGAGCAACTGCAACTTATCAAGTATCGACAATTTATCATGTACTTGTATGTTATCATGTGACGGTAATCGAAAAAAAATGAAAACTGTTATTTCAATACAGAGCCGAACTGGTCATATAAGAAATTTACTCAAGTCAATAATAAGAGTCATTTGATTATTTAAAATTTCCCAAGCAGTCAAAATGACTGCTTTTGGGCAATATAGGTATAACACATATACATATACCGGAAATGAAGGAGGGGGAGGTAACTACAATTATTAATAAATGCATTTATATGTTGTACAAAAAGTCACAAAATTCTAAGACATTGTGTCCTTATATACATAATTGTTTTTCTAATTGAAATTAAAAAGCAGTCAAAATGACTTCCTTGGGCAATCTAGTGTTAAAATGAACCCTATATTATTCCCTTACGGGGCTCCTATAAAACCTAGAAATTAGGTCAGAATTTGGTCTGTGAGAGTAGAATTCTCACTAACATATGGCTCGACTAAGAAAAAGGGTAGTTTAATAATTGAAAATAATTCAAAAAGCTTGAAGTAGGTAGTTTGTGGTTGTTTTCACTCCATTAGTATACTCATTCATTCACTCTACAACAAACACTAAATACTTATCCACCAGAAATTGTGCTGCCAAAGAGAACTACATTGCAATTCTATTAACAATATCCACTAAAAAAATTTAATTTGCCTTTGACCTTATAGGATGACTCTACTTGTTTCACTATGGTGCATTTCAACCTTGTTTAGGAAAGGGATCCTTAAATTTGCAAAGTGATTTCTATCATGCAACTCTCAAAAGCCTGAGGCAGATTAGGTCACAAACATATTAACTCCAAATCCAAAGTTTAGATGTGAAGATAAACTCTCTTGAAATGGAATGTATATCTTATACTTAAAAGGAAATATTTTTATTTTTAATACAACATTTACATGTTAGCATTTAGCTGAATTTTGGGGAAAGAAAAATAAAACAAATACAATACCTTTGACTCCACTTGGTTTAACATAAGTGGAATGTCAGAAGTTGCTGAGTTGGGAACACCAAGCGTATCGCAGATAGCTTGAACTTCCTGATAAATTTCACTGTTTTTATCTAATTGAGAATTTTTACGTTTCTTGTTCTGTAATATCTGTAAAGCTTGAAGCTCTGTACTTAAAAATACTATAAGAAAAAGGAAAAACAAATAATGTTAAAATGTATACAAACTCCTTAAAAATCCCATTTCTGAGCATATATCAAAGGAACTGAAATCAGGATCTAAAAGAGATATGAGTTACCATGTTCACTGCCATACTGTTCACAATACCAAGATATAGATATAAACAACCTGTGTTCTTTGACAGATGAATGGATAAAGAAAATGTGGTATATACATACAAAGGAATATTATTTGGCCATTAAAAAAGGAAATCCAGCCATTTGTAACAACATAGATGAACCTGGAGGCCATTGTGCAAAGTGAAAAAAGCCAGACACAGGAGCACAAATACTACATGTCACTGTGACGAGAAACCTCAAACAGTCAAACTTGTAATACAGAAAGTAGAATGATGGTTGCCAGGGGGAGGGTGAAACAGAGAGTTATTAGTCAAATATACATTTTTTAAGAACTAGTGATCTGTTTTAATGAACTTTTAAAATCAGAGGGACCTTGGCATAAGTCCCCATAAGCCAAGTTGGATACACAGTGATCAGATTATATAACAGAAGTCCTAGAGATCCACTACTTCATCGCATTATGGCTATAGTTAACAGCACTGTACTGTAATTTTTAAATACTTCATGGGGAGACAAAATTGAGAAACACTGATTTAAAGACTTCTCCATGCAATCTACATGTCAGACAGTCTAAAGAGCCCACAAAAAGTTAAGACCAATTAGTATCTTTGCTTATGAGGATATGCCAAGGTCTCTCTGATTTCAAAATTTCGTAAAACAAATTACCAGTTCTTCCAAAATTTATATTCTGTATAGAACCTTGGCTGAAGTCCACCTTGTTCTATGGATGCATGCTCTATATAACAGTACAAATAAGAGTTCAGTCTAGTATTTAAAATGTTAATCCATGCAGATGGTAAACAATACAGTAAAAGTCTTCTTCCTACCACAGATCCTCAGATTCCCCTTTCTCTGAGGCAATTACCATTAGTTTCTTGGCTATCTTTTTAGGCATATATGTGTATGTATATTTAATATATGTATCTGCCACCTATGCACTTTTCTTTTTTTCTACAAGACATACTACAAATATTCTGTATATTCAATTTTTATTTACCAATATAACTTAAGAGACCATTCCACATCAGCACATCTGATCTGTTCTCATTCTTACGGCTATAAAATGGTATCACTGCAAAGATGTGTATCACTGCAAAGATGTACCATTGCTACTTAACCACTACAAACAATGCCATAGTGAACATCCTTTTCATATATCTTTGTACACTTGGGGAAGTAAATATGTATGCCTAATCATAAAATTGCCAAGCCAAACAGCAGGTGAATTTCAATGGTATTAATAGACCCTTCCAGAGATAGTACCAGCTATCCTCCCACCACACTCTAATGCCTATAGTATATGAGAATGCTTAGTCCCACAAACTTTATCATGACTTAAAAAAATTTTTTTGGGGGGGAGGTATTTGCTAACTCGATAAGTGGGGGGAAAAAAATGATATCCTATCATTTTAGTTTTTTATAAATCTTTAACTTTGAGGGATATTGTGCATCTTTTCATGTTTAAAAGTGATTTTAAAAAAATTTTTTTTTCTGTATAATGCCTTTGTCTTATGTGCATTATATATTTTTCCAGATTTTTTTCTTGATTTACAAAAGTTCTCCAAATAATAAGGAATTTGGCCCTTTTTATTTTATATGTGTTGCACACACTTCCAAGAAGATGAAGAAGGTTCTTATATATGTTTCAACACAGTCAAACCAAAGATAAAAATGGACTAGATGCTGGTAAAATTGTGAACTGGTATAACCTTTCTGGAGCAAAATATGGCAATATATACCTAGACCAGAGATCTTTCTTTTAAATGTTCATAATCTAGCCCTAGCCCATTTGGTTCAGTGGATAGAGCGTCGGCCCTCAGACTGAAGGGTTGATGACTCGATTAAAGTCAAGGGAACATACAGTAATTGCAGGCTCGATCCCCAGCCTGGGTAGGGGCACGTGTGGGAGGCAACCAATAAATGTGTCTCTCTTATATCAGTAATTCTTTCTCATTGTCTGTCTCTCCCCCTTCTTTCCACTCTCTCTAAAAATCAGTGGAAAAATATCCTCAGGGGAGGATTAACAAAAAAAGTTCATACTCTAAGCAAAAGTAATCCAAAATTATAAAGAAATTAATGTAAAACAGAAAAAAAATAAAACATCCAAATTTGAAACCTATTAAATAAATGTTATGTCCATAGCATAGAATGTTATGTAGCCAATTTAAATATTTTTTAAATATTAAGTGATGGGGAAATGCTCACAATATATTAATTGAAGAGGAAGAGGAGAAGGAACTATATCTGTAACAAGATCTCAATCTTATTTAAGTGTGGTGGACAAAGGAAAGAGAAAAGGAAAAGAAAATATGCCAAAAGGTAATTCACAATTCTCTCTGAGAAGTGAGATTATAAATGATTTTGTTCTTTACAATTTTATCTACTCTGTAAGATTTTTATGATAAGCATGCAATTTCTTAATATATAACATCATAACATAAAATTTACCATTCTATTTTTTAAGTGTACAATGGCATTAAGTACATTCACACTGTTGTGCAACCATCACCACGTCCATCTCCAGAACTTTTTCATCTTCCCCAGCTAAAACTCTGTACCCCTTTGACACTAACTCTCCAACTTACCCCACCCCCAAGCATGTACTTTCATAATCAGAAAAGCGATACCAACTTCTCCTCTATCTCCTCTTTACTTTTACTCGCACCAGAAGCCTGTCTCACCTGCTGAAGAAGCCTATTGCTGAGCTCCCTCACATTAAGGCAAAAAGGGAAACATGATGCATTCCACAGTTCTCACTGACTGGCATAGAGAACATGCAAGTTCCTCTAGGCCAGTAGTCAGCAAACTCATTCGTCAACAGAGCCAAATATCAACAGTACAACGATTGAAATTTCTTTTGAGAGCCAAATTTTTTAAACTTAAACTATATAGGTAGGTACACTGTTATGCTGGCCTTTGCTAAAAAGGTCCTCAATCTGAGGGGTCAACCTCAGCGAATGTACCCCCACTTCTTCTAACGCCACTTCTTTAAAATAGACTTGCCCAGGCTGAAAACCAACTTCTGCGCATGGGCCACAAAGTTTCAATCGCACTGTACGTGCACGCCTGCACGTGGTATTTTGTGCAAGAGCCACACTCAAGGGGCCAAAGAGCCGAGGTTTGCCGACCACTGCTCTAGGCCATGCTTCTTAGCTTCCTTTCTATTCCAATATACATAAGGGATACTATGACCCCCCCATTAATAACAATAGTACATTAAGTCAGTGACTCACACTGAACGGAAGATGGGAAAATAGTATAAGAAATGAGGGGGAAGACATAATATTTATTCCACCCAACACACAAGGTAATTCAAATGTCAACACTTCTAGCATCATCACTAGTTAAACACACACAATTCCTGCTCTAGTGCAACAAACATTACTAACACTAGAGCCTACAAGGAATATATCATCACATGGAACTTTTTATAAATGGTACAACCTAAAACAATAGAAATCTTCAATAACAGATGTTAGAAAAATTCTTTCAAATGGTCATTGTTTGCAGAACTTCCAAAAGAGCATAAAATTTAAAAAAGTTTTGAAGGGACCCAGTGCAAATAAATGGATTTTTATTAATGGTAGTTGTTTGGATATAGGGTAATTTTACTCCAAATTAACCCCCGATAAAAATAGGCCACACCTGCCCAGGCCAGGTAGCACAATTGATTAGAGCAGTGGTTCTCAACCTTCTGGCCCTTTAAATACAGTTCCTCATGTTGTGACCCAACCATAAAATTATTTTCGTTGCTACTTCATAACTGTAATGTTACTACTGTTATGAATCATAATGTAAATATCTGCTATGCGGGATGGTCTTAGGCGACCCCTGTGAAAGGGTCGTTCCACCGCCAAAGGGGTCGCGACCCATAGGTTGAGAACCGCTTGATTAGAGCATCTTGCTGATATTCCAAGGCTGTGGGTTCAATCCCCAGTCAAGAATTAACCAAAGAATGTGTAAATAAGTAGAACAACAACTCTCTCTCTCTCTCTCTCTCTCTCTCTCTCTCTCTCTCTCTCTCTCTCTCTCTCCTCCCTCTTATTCTCTTTCTCTAAATCAATAAATACAAATTTTAAAGAATAAAAAATAGGCCACACTCACTAGAACTCTTGTGGTTCAATGGAGCAATTTTTTTTTTAATTGATATACCCCTAATGCCTAGAGTAGTTTCTAGTACAATAGTAAATGATCAATACATATTTCTGAATCTACCACTATCACTCAAAGACTATCACTAAAGCAAGATCTAATAACCAGCTTAGTAGCCTAGTTTCAAAGAATCTTATGATTAAATAGAACTTTAAAGATGACCAACTTTAGCCACCTAGTCACAAATGCTAGGAGATTCATTAAGTGAAGGAAAAAATTATTAAAATACTACATGAATCACAAACAGGTCCAATAAATCATAAGTGTTAAAATCTTACACTAGTAGAATTCATTAGAATTTATGCTACCTTTATATAAATATCCGAGTCATCTTTACATTTTAAGTCAAATATTAAAACCTTTTAAATATATGATATCTAATGCTACATTAATAAAATTTCATAAATTTTGACTTAAAAATTTAAAACAAGGATCAAATACATGCATTTAAATGTTCAAAGAAAGAACTTACATAGAAGTTTCAAGCAGTCATCCTTCTTTTTTAAACGCTCTTTAATATCTCCTGATATGAGGACAGAATATGGACATGCCATTTCTTTTAAAAAACCACTTATCTCAAGCTGGAAGCTTTCTAGATCATCTCTCCCTTTAAAAAAGAAAAATCACAAAACATTTACTGAATATTTACTATATAATCTGATACTATAAAATCTACAAGTTGATTTCAATTTCACATTCAATTCTGTTTTCCTTTTAACATTAAATCCTTACATGTGTGACCCCAAAGCTTAGGTAAAGGTAACCAAGTAATTTCTACATTTAGAAAGTCACACTTAAATTCAGAAACATAAGTATCAATTTAAAAATATAAATATGTAATTGTGAGATTATAAATATTTTTATATTTAAATTTGATTAGCATTTTCCAATGTATGTTCCAACAAGCAGATAGAATGGGAATATTTTTGTATGGGTAACAAAAATATTAAAAACATTATTATGGCTATAATTATTAATTGGCTTCAGAGCAAATGATATTTCTATGGATTCAGATCATAAATGCAGTCATCTAATTAAGCCTCACTGCTTATCTTTCTTTCATAACCTACTTATATGGGAGCCTGTGTCATGTATTTTCAATTTAGCTTATCTTACTTAGTTTCGAGGGAATTCTATTATATTTGGCAAGAAAAAAAAAAGCAATTTAAAAAGACAGCTTCAAAAGTGAAGTCTACTTTGTCCCCTAGCAAAATGCCCAATAATTTATTTTTTCATTTTATTACACCATCTGAAATTCTACCAAAGACCCACAATGACTCCAGTTACCAAGAGAGCAATGCATTAAACTTTATGAACAAGTACAGGAATATTTTATAAGATCATTCCTATGTGAATCCATGTCCTGAATTATAGGCTTTGTAATACAACTTAAATTAGGGATTACATGTACTTAAAAAACAAAAACAAAACCCCACCTTAATTCAAAATAAGCAGCATTCAAATATGAAACTTCTTAAATAACCAAATTCAGAGTCTACTTTTTCTTAAAAATACTAAGGTTACGACAGCAGATAAACAGAAATTGTTTATAATCTTATACAAATTTTAAGAATGAATTTTGGATTAATATAACATTTAATCCAAAGATATTTAATACAATATATTGAAGTTCTTAATATCAATGATTTTTCTTTGTATAGATTCTTCTTTTTCTAGTACATTTTAGATAAAACTATAAATCATAGGCTATCATTTCATTTTACTATTACACAAAAAAGTAAATAAAACACAATGGCAATACCAGCTGAAGTGATACTTTCTTCCAAGTTGCATAATGATTTTATTTGAGAGCCTAACCAAACACAGAGCTCTGAAAATTCAGGTGAAGATAGTCCACCCTCAGCTGCCTTGGTAAGGGCTTGCTCTTCTAACAGTGGTCCCTTATACCTAGAAAGAAAGACATAAAAGGTTAAAAATTAACAAAAACCTCAATATTCTTTATCAAAGCCTATTGCCTATTTTTGTAAATAAAGTTTTATCAGAGTATATCTGATAAACGTATCCATTTACAGACTGTCTCTGGCTGCTTTCACACTGCAATGGCAGAGTCGAGTCATTGTGACAGAGATAGCATGGCCAGCAAAGCCTAAATTTCTACTATCTGCTCTGTTATAGAAATGGTTTACTGATTTGTGCTCTATATAATTAACATTTGGCTTTTTCCCTATATTTAACATCTTTTAGTAAAATTATCAACCAATTTTAAGAGAAACATTACATATAATAAAGTCAAATAGAGCTAAGTCTAATAATTATACTGGTTAAAAGAATAAGAAAAAAGGAAGTAGTGACAAAACAGATGCAAATTTTAAATTTAAAAAGTTAAAGTTGAAAAAGACCTGAGATCATTTTAACCTAAACCATTTATTTATAATTTTACTAGAGGTCCAGTGCACAGATTCATCCACTGGTGGGGGGGCGTGGCCTGTAGTGATCAGCTGAGTGGTGAGCATATGACCCCTGGTCAACAGGTTGTTCTGGTTGTTCTGCTATTCGGTCACTGAGCTTTTGTAGACTAGAGGCCCAGTGCACAAAATTCGTGCATGGGGGGGTGTTTCCCTCAGCCCAGCCTGCACCCTCTCCAATTCGGGACCCCTTGAGGGACATCCCTTTCACAATCCTGGACCACTGGCTCCTAATCGCTCACCTGTCTACCTGCCTGGTTGCCCCTAACTGCCCGCCCCTCCCAGCCTGATGGCCCCTAGCTGCCCCTCCTGCTGGCCTGGTCGCCCCTAACAGTCCCCTGCTGCCAGACAGGTTGCCCCCAACTGCCTCCTCCCTGCTGGCCTGGTTGCTCCTAATTGCCCCCTCACCAGCCTGGTCACCCCTTACTGCCCCCTCTGCCAGCCTGGTCACCCCCAACTTCACCCCCCCGCCGGCGTGGTCGCCCCCAACTGCCCCCCTGCTGGCCTGGTCACCCCTCATGGCCTCCCCCTCCCCCGCCAGCCTGGTCACCCCATACAGGCTTCTGTTCAGTCGTTTGGTTGCCCCTCACTAATCCCTCTGTGGGCCTGATCGCCCCAAGCAGCCTGCTTATTCAGTCGTTTGGTCGTCCCTCACTAACCCCCCTGCCAGCCTGGTTGTAGGCAGCCATCTTGTGATGGCATGAGGGTTAATTTGCATATTACCTTTATTATACAGGATACTTTCAAACACTGCTACAAAGTTTACTTGAATAGTACCTTAAATTTTTTAACCATCTTATAAATTATCTTAATTGAATTAGATATCAGTTTTCTACTTTATTCCTCTTTCTGCAACTGAGCTTTTATTTCACATTATAAACTTATAAATTTTAACATATTTCATGAGTTTTAATCCACTGTAGTTATTTTTCTTTTCAAACAGTCCTACCCTTGGTTAGTGAGAGGCCATTCCTTGATTTATCCCCAGTATTCTTCGAATACTTCCCTTGATTTCTTTGACAAGATGTTCTTGTCCTGTACTTGTAATTGGCCATTTCTCCAAGAAGCCCTGATTCTTTTTAATGGTATTTAGAGTACACAACCTGGTACTAAAGGTTAGTCACTGTATCTGAAGCTTTTTCAAAGAACTTACATCTGGATTCCACGTTGCTATTTCCAATTCAAACTTAGAATTGTGGGTTTTTTACTTAATTTGTTTTGTATTTTTATCTATTTTCTCTAAAATTGTGGTTTTTGCTATTTTTATCTATTTTCAATTAAAAAAAATATGGTTTCTAATAACATTTACAAACTCCTAGTAAAAAATATAAGCTACATATAGTTTCAGAGTAGGAAAATCAGCATTTTTACTAACAACAAAATCACAGAAAACAATTTATGTTTTTACGTTTTAGAATATATTCCAGTAAGGATATATTTTTAAAAATTCCTTTCTGTGATTAAACCACCTACTCAACATATCAACACACCTTTGTTTCATTTTGCTTTAAAATTTAGAAATTTGTCTCTTGTTTTGTTCTGATTTCATTTTTAATTTTGCTTTATAATTATGTAAGACATTTATATGGCTTCAAAGTCTAATTTACAAAACAAGGTACATTCAGACAAATCTACTTAACGATCTCAATTGTGTTCCCTCTACTCTGGTTCCCTCCCTCCCCCAAAGGTAACCACATTTATTAGTTTTGGGATGTCATTCCACAATGTTTTTAAAAACAAACATAAATACACTTTTCCTTTTTTTAGATAAAAGGTAGCCTACTACATACTGTCCTATTCCGTGCTTTAAGCACATATATATTCACATATACATATTTACATATACTAGAGATCAACAGAAATACTACTCGATCATTTTTGTTGTCATATAGTACCTCTCTGTCTGGATGCACCCTAGTTTATTCACTATGCCCTTACTGATGGATATTTGGGTTAGTACATCGTTTTCCTATTATAAAAACTGGCAGATTTTTGTCAGTATATATCTGGGATAGATTCCTAGAGTTGGGACTGTTAGGTTAAAGAGTAAACGGATATGTAATTTTGCTGGATACTACTATATTTTCCTCTACAGGGGTTGTGTACGTACCCATTCCTCATAATTCACCACAATTGTCAAACATTTGGATTTTTGACTATCTGGTATCTCAGTATAGTTTTAATTTACATTTCTCTTATGAGCAAGGCTGTACATCTTTTCACATGTTTATAGGCCATTTGCATTTCCTTTTCTCTGAATTCTCTGGTCATATCTCATGATATTTTCAAATCCCCATTTTACAGGTAAAAAATTAAAAGTTAATGAAGTTAGGATACCTACTTTATAAGTACTAGGCCAGGCACAGAGCTAGTCACATATATATATATTCATATTTATAAATATATATACTCATATTTATAAATATGTTTATTTATAATTCATTTAATGTTTACAGCAATAATTTGAAGTTAGTATTATCCTAATTCTGGGTCAGAAAATAACTAGATGATGACAAAATAATTTAAACCCAAATGTGACCCCAAATGTTCCATGTGAACTATAAACTTCTGCCTACACTATTAAGGAAACTAAGCCAATAACCTGGCTAAGTTATGCAGTCAGGTAAAGCAGAGCTGTGACTAGACTACTGTCTTTGCTCCTCTAGCCAAAACTGGTTCTCTATGCAGTGACCTTTCTTCCATGACTTACAGTGCCTCTCACTGAGATTTAATCGTAAACATCTTTTCCCCCCCTACTTGCTTGCATTTCTGCAATAATCATAAACTCTTGAATAAATATATCTAATTCATATAGTTGGTGATATTTTCACTCATATGCCAACCACAATTCAACAAAATTCATTAAATCACCAGAAATAAAGAATTTAGAGCAGTGGTTCTCAACCTTCCGGCCCTTTAAATACAGTTCCTCATGTTGTGACCCAACCATAAAATTACTTTCGTTGCTACTTCATAACTGTAATGTTGCTACTGTTATGAATTGTGATGTAAATATCTGATATGCAGGATGGTCTTAGGCGACCCCTGTGAAAGGGCCGTTCCACCGCCAAAGGGGTCACGACCCACAGGTTGAGAATCGCTGATTTAGATGGAGAAAACCCCATAATCCTTAATGCCTCTGGTTTCATCAGATCGATATAAAGGAAAAAAAAAATGCATTTAACAAACCTAACATCTAATAACAATCACAATACAACTAAAATTTATAAACTGCTCTTATGGTAGGCCAGTGTTATGTGCTTTATGTATATTGCCTCATTTAATTGCCATAATGTCCTAAAAGGTATTATTATTATGCTCTTAGTTTGTTCTATATATTCATATTTAATTATGAAAGTGCTACTCTTAGTACAACCATTGGAGATACCTCCCCTAGGCCCAGCCTCCCCCAGGAGTCCTCCACACAGTGGAACCATAGCTGCTGGCCTGACACTTCAAACTGTGTGATCCAATCTTCAGTCTGTTAGGGCCATTGGCAAACCTCCACAAAGACACAGCCAGATCCTAATTTACTTTGTTTTCTATTTTTATTAGCCAGTATACTAGTATAAAATATGAGATCCTTTCCCCTGTCATCTGCCCAACCAATTGGCTTGCCTCTGATCCAGTTCTCCACTTCTCCCTGCTTCCCAAATTCTTCCACTATGTTCCAGCCATAAACAGCAACTCTCCTATACTGTCAATCTCTTCTCAGAAAGATTATCCCTAGCACCTCTAGCTTTGGCTAGTTTACTCTCTCAATCAGAGGGCAGGGTTTGTCCTCCGTACTTCCCAATATAGCACCCGTATCATTGCTCCCTCATTTTCTTAAAAATATCTGCTGCTCTCTCACCCTCTTTCTCTTGTGATTTTCATCTACCAATCTCTTGGGTACTCCCCAACATTCCCTGTGCTCTCTTTTCCTTTCCATTCCTTTTTTCTTTTTTTGTCATTATATTAAGTTTCTTCAGAGTCCACACATATACCCTACCCAGTACCCTGAGCTCTCAATTCTCTAACTTTCTCTTTTCCATCCTTTGCCACTTCAGCCGTGGGCAAACTACAGCCCGCGGGCCGGATCCGGCCTGTTTGAAATGAATAAAACTAAAAAAAAAAAAAAAAAGACCGTACCCTTTTATGTAATGATGTTTACTTTGAATTTATATTAGTTCACACAAACACTCCATCCATGCTTTTGTTCCGGCCCTCCGGTCCAGTTTAGGAACCCACTGTGGCCCTCGAGTCAAAAAGTTTGCCCACCCCTGCACTACATCCTAGACCAGTGATGGCGAACCTTTTGAGCTCAGCGTGTCAGCATTTTGAAAAACCCTAACTTAACTCTGGTGCCGTGTCACATATAGAAATATTTTGATATTTGCAACCAAAGTAAAACAAAGATTTATATTTTTGGCATTTATTTTATATATTTAAAAGCCATTTAACAAAGAAAAATCAACCAAAAAACTGAGTTCGCATGTCACCTCTGACACGCGTGTCATAGGTTCACCATCACTGTCCTAGATCTTGCTATCACCTGGAACTACTCCATCTTGGAAATCATTAATTCAAATATGTCACTTCCTGACCACAACCTACTATCTATCCTTTCAGCTTGCTCTTTTGACCAGTCACCTACAACTACTCTTTAATATCATCTCTACCTCCATTCCATTGGTTCCTCCACATTCTCTGCATTGACTAGCTCTCGGCTGTCTTCACTTTCTTCCCTATTCAATTTAGATTCCAATATATATTTCATTTTGGTGCTAAATAAATGCCTATTGCAGAAATGAATCCTTGATACCATCATCTCCTTCAGCTCTAATATCCAATCAATCATTAAGCCCTATAAATGCACTTCTTTCCATATCCACTGCCACTAAGCAAACATCACTTCTTGCTAACTAAATTCTCCAATCCACTCTCCACCTTGCTGACAGAGGTAACTTTTCAAACTAGACATCTAATCACTCCCTTTTTTATTTAAAATCCTTCAATCATAAAGATGGTAGCATAAGTAAGCACAGTACTCGCCTCCTTCCACAACCACATCAAAATTACAACTAAGCTACATAACAACCATCATTCAGAACCGCCTGAAATCTGGCTGAACAGAAGTTCTACAACTAGAGAATTAAAGAAGAAGACACACTGAGACTCTGTGTGTGTGTGGGGGGGGGGGGGGAGTAGGGGGGGAGCGGGCAGGGGGATGGGGAACAGACAGAAGGGGGAAGGTCTCCTGCACAGGAGCCCTCCTGGAAGGAGAAGAGAGGGAGCAAGAAATTGAAAACCTATTTGAAAAAATAATGACAGAAAATTTCCCTTACCTGGTGAAAGAAATAGACATACAAGTTCAAAAGCGCAGAGTCCCAATTAAGACGAACCCAAAGAGGCCTACACTCCCAAGATACATCATAATTAAAATGCCAAAGGTTAAAGGTAAAGAGAGAATCTTAAAAGCAAGAGAAAAGCAGTTATTACCTATAAGGGAGTGCCATGTGACTGAGCTGATTTCTCAACAGAAACTTTGCAGGCCAGAAGGGATTAGCAGGAAATATTCAAAGTGATGAATAGCAAGGACCTACAACCAAGATTATCACTCTACCCAGCAACATTATCATTTAATATTGAAGGTCAGATAAAGAGCTTCACAGACAAGAAAAAGCTAAAGGAGTTCACATCACCAAACCAGTATTACATGAAATGGTGAAGGGTATTCTTTTTTTTTTTTTAAATATATTTTATTGATTTTTCACAGAGAGGAAGGGAGAGGGATAGAGAGTTAGAAACATCGATGAGAGAGAAACATCGATCAGCTGCCTCCTGCACACTCCCCACTGGGGATGTGCCCGCAACCAAGGTACATGCCCTTGACCGGAATCGAACCTGGGACCCTTCAGTCTGCAGGCCGACGCTCTATCCACTGAGCCAAACCGGTCAGGGCGTAAAGGGTATTCTTTAAGAAGAGGAAGAAGGAAGAAGGAGAAGGGAAAAGAAGGGAGTAAGAGGGAGGAGAAGGGAGGAGAAAAGGGGAGGAGGAGGAAGAGGATAAAAAATATGAACAGTAAAATGGCAATAAATATAAAAAAATAAATGAACAAGGAATCTAGTGAACAAAATAAACTGATGAATAAAATAGAACCAGAGGCATAGAAACATGGAATAGACTGAGGAATCTCAGAGTAAATGAGAGAGGGGGCATGAGAAGAGTTTAACCAAAGAACTTACATGCATACATGCATTACCCATGGACACAGACAATAGGGTGATGAAGGCCTAGGGTGGAGTGGAATCCGGGAAAAGGGGGGCGGTTGGGGGGGGGGGGAACATCTGTAATATAGTACCTTCAACAATAAAGATTAAAAAGTAAATAAATAAAGCCCTCAATCATGTCCCATTGCCGTTATGACAAATAAGAAAACCACAACATAGCCTAAAAGGTGCCACATGCCCTAGTCTTCACCTACCTCTCCAATCCAGTCTTCACCACTCTGGCCTTTGCTCTCTGCCCTCCGGCCTCTTAGCCTCCTTCCAGTTCTTCTAATACAGCATGCTTCTTTCCTCTTGTTCTCACTGTAAGGACACCTTTGTCCTCCCTTCCAATCCAACGTCTCCTAGTTAACTCCTATTCACCCTTTCTTTTTCAACTCAAATACCAATTCCTCAGAAATCTATAACTAACCTCCCTAAAACTATATAGGTCCTCCTGTCATGTTATGTCATCCTGCTCTTTTCCTTTAAAACACCTGTTATCAGAGTTAATAAATATCTGTGTGATCACGTCTGTTTCTCCACTAGGCTGTAGCTCCACAGGACAGGGACCTATTTTGCTTACCATGGACCTCTCAGAACAGTATAGAGTTGTGCTCAATAAATATTTGAAATAAACTTCTCTCCATAATGGTGGTTTGCAACCTAGGCTGTGTAGCTTGTTTTTAAAAATGCACGCTTGTACTGCATCCCCAAAAAAGATCATGATTCACTCAGCTTATAGCATATACGAAACCAGGACATTTTTTCACAAGCTCCATACATGATTTTGATGCACAATCAGGGTTGAGATCCACTGTTCTACAAAATCAGAGACTCTCAACTGAAAGAGACTTCTGAAATCTCAGCTCCTTTCACAGATGAGAAAACTAAGTTATTTTTACCCTACCATTTATAACAGACCATATCACTAAACTGTTCTTTCACATAGATGTCCACTTTTAATTCCTCCCTTTAGTACTAAAGTACCTTCATGATATCTCACATTTCAATCACAATAGAAAATTACTTACAATCTACATAGACGGTATTTTAAAACACTGTTCAATTATAACACCTATTGTAAGTATACAACTACTAGAGGCCCCGGTGCATGAAATTCATGCGGGGGGGGGGGGAGGGTGTCCTTCAGCCAGGCCTGCGCCCTCTGACAGTCCGGGAGCCCTCAGGGGATGTCCACTGCTGTTGAGGTGGGAGAGGCTCCCACCACCACAGCAGCACTTGCCAGCCTTGAGCCCGGCTTCTGGCTGAGCAGCATTCCCCCTGTGGGAGCGCAATGACCACCAGGGGGCAGCTCCTGTGTTGAGCATCTGCCCCCTGGTGGTCAGTGCACGTCATAGTGACCAGTCATTCCAACGTTCGGTCAATTTGCATATTAGCCTTTTATTACATAGGAGGATAGGACTTTTTTCCTACACTTTATTATAAGAAACTTCAAACACTTGTCCTCAGTTATTTCAGGAAAAATCAACTCTAAAGTGTGCAATTTTTACTTTTCATATTGAATACTCTGAAACTAATTTTCCTTAAAAGTCAAAGTTATAGCAAACTTCATCTTTCAAGCACCTATAATATAAACAAATTCAAGGAATAAAGAAAGCAAAAAAGGGACTTTACCTTTTTCATAAACTACAGAATCCCACGATTCTTACCCGGAATACTTAGGAGCTCAAACGTTTGAGGCCTAAGCACTTCAATTGGGTATTTTAACTTCTTGTTTTGGTTACTTCCTTAACCAAGCTAAGTGAAAATTTCCAAGGGATTTCACAGAAGAAAAAAAAAAAAAAAAGCCCCCTAAATAATCAGTGGCTCTATTCTTTCATTCGGCAAACATCTACTCAGGATCTACTAAGTGCCGGTCTCTCTAACATTGGGTCACTTGCAAAGTAGGTGCTAATCAGGGTCCAAAAGCAACAACTGATAGAGGATCAAGTGCAGCTTCAGGAAAAGATAAAGGGAGTGGTGGTTTCAAGCTTCACAACAGCAGGCAAAGGCACAGTCTAATCATTCAAGAAACTCCAGCGTGTGGGAAGGCAAGCAACTGTGCAGATGGCTCCATGCTCTTTAACGTGTGTTTGTTTGTTTGTTGGACTCTCAACTACCTGGTCCTAGGCTGGCCTCTGTGCACGCTCTTCTTGGAACTTTTCTTCATTCACTCGCCCATTCATTCACCCACGATTTATTGTGCCAGACACCACTGTGGGATGGTACTGGCATCAAGACCAGAAAGGCGCCTGTTTTCCTGGAGCTGCCTGGGATGAGGGCGGGGGCACTCCACATACAACGTGCAGGTCAAGATACATTGTGAAAAGAAAAGCGGCTACGAAGAAAAACAGGCTAAGTCTGAGGGAGAGACTACGTTGTACAGATATTGCTCCCCGCGCCGGGAGCATCAGTACCACCCCGGGAGTCCCCACAGCACTGACTAGTACCACTCTGAACAGTAAGTACCACACTCCGCGGAGCCCCCACGACGACGTAAACGAGCAGTCGCCTGAGACTGGCTTTTCCTCCGCCTGGCACACAGAGATGCATTCAGAACACATTAACAAGAAGTAAATACGCTGTGCACGAACGGTGGCTGGATGAATGAATGGACTGAACGAAAACATTTTCTACAGTCACGGCAGCTGGAGAGATGCGCTCCCGAGGCCTAGGTAAGCCACAGGTGAGGCCTAATTCAGCCCCGGGTCGCCCAGCGCAGGAGACACCACACCCCCGCCCCCGGACGCCGCAACAACGTGGACAAAAATATGCCCCGCGGGCTAGGGACGCGCGTGCGGGAGGACGCATGCCGGTCGGGCCGCCCCGCGTCACTGCCGCGAATGCCGGCGGAGGAGTTCCAGGCAAGGAGTTTGGAAGAGGGGCCGCGCGCCCCAGCTCTCAGGCCACACTCCACCCCCAGGCCCCAAACGGATCTCTTTCCCGCCTCCCGCTTAACTCCGTCGGCGCCGGAGGGGGCGAGGCAGGAAAGGAGGCCTGCGCCGAGCTGCCGGAGCCCGGAAGAGGCCCGCAGGTGGGGACTGCTGCAGCCAGGCCGAGGGAGAGCTTACGTTTTCGGGGGAAAGACGTTCGTAGGCATACTCACCCCAACGCCTCTAGTGTGTCCAGAACGTCTCCTTCCATCGTGAGTTCGGGACCCGGCTCCGGCCCTCTCATGGTCCTCCGGGCAAAAGCTGTTCGCCGCTCTAAGGAGCCCGCCGGAAACCGGCGTTGCCGCGCCAAGGTTCCGGTCGGGATCTTGACTAGGATTGCCTGCAGCGCCTCTGACTGGGAGCCCAAAGGTTCCCGGCCTGGAGGCAGTCTGTACTCAGACGGCTTTATTTAAAATAATAATAGAAATAGTAATAAAAAGCGTTAGTTCTTATCTGTGTGGAAGTCAATCTTAGCAAGCATCGGGATTCCACCTGAGTTTTTCTCAATCTATCAGACTCCCAGCCCTCTCTTTTTATAACAAAAATCCCGAAATAGAATAATAATTATCTTGAGCTAAAATAAGTACGTAATATCATGTATCTACACATATAATTTTTACATCAATATACACGGCAATTCTCCAAGTTTAAGAAATAAGGGGCAGCTAATTTATACTTATATTGTTTTTTTACAAAATGTGCAAGATCGATGAAGCTACCAGATGTTTGTATCCATCTGCAGAATCTTATACACAATATGTATCCTATTGCTGATAAAGTATAGGTGAATTGTGTAAGAGACATTAATAAAAGTTGCATGTCGCCATCTTAGAGTACTCACCAAAAGAATAATCAAATGTAAAACTTATAACTAACAACTAAGAGAAGGGGGAAACAGAATAATGGGGGGAAAAACACATAAGACTAAATCTAAAAACGGGAAAAAAAGAAAATAAGTTTAAAACATAAGATAGTGGGTAGAAATATTAACATCAGAAAAAATAGCTGCTAATGCAGGAAGCATCAGAGAGACATAAAGAGGGACATTTCATAATAACAATAAAAGTATCAAAACCACAGGAGGCTATAACAATCTTAAATGTTCATTTGCTTAAATAACCAGGCTCAAAATATAACCAAATGAACTTAAACGAGAAATATGAAGATTTTAAACACATCTCTAATTGCTTAATGTAACAACTAGTTTTTAAAAATCAGTGGACATACATGAGACTTGGAAAACATCATTTACATATTTGACCTAATTGATATATGTAGATCACTCCTCCCCAAACTTCAGAATATGCATTTTTCAAGTGCACATGTGTCATTTATAAAACTTGACTTCAGACTATACCTGAAAGTAAGTCTCATCACATTTAAAGACTGAAAGCATACTAGTAAAAGGCACTTTTTTCTGACTACAGTAGAATTAAACTAGGAACTGAAGCCATGACAATGAGGCCTTCAGTCTGTAGGCACAAGGAAGGCAGCAGCAACTGACTCCACAAACCACTTAATAACACAAGCTATTGGTAGGGCCACGCTGGCCAGAACACAGTGCACATGTGTAGCTCTAGATCAGTGGTTCTCAACCTTCTGGCCCTTTAAATACAGTTCCTCATGTTGTGACCCAACCTTAAAATTATTTTCGTTGCTACTTCATAACTGTAATGTTGCTACTGTTATGAATCGTAATGTAAATATCTGATATGCAGGATGGTCTTAGGCGACCCCTGTGAAAGGGTCGTTCGACTGCCAAAGGGGTCGCGACCCACAGGTTGAGAACCGCTGCTCTAGATGGTGCATAAACTAAATCCAGTCAGTTCAGCCCTGCTGCATTCAGAGCCACTTGCACCCCTTATTATATCTGGGACTAAATACCCTCCCTTCTTCCCTGATAGGAGAGATACATGACCAATCTGTCAAGAGAGTGGACACTCCAACCTCCTCAAAAGCCTTTAAAATGGTCAGCAAACCAAGCTAGAGTCCTTGATGATACAGCTAGTCCAAGCTATAATGGAGGCCCATCCTCTTCCTCCTCCACACCTATTACCTATTACCCACACTCTCGACCAGAATTTCATTATTCTGGGTTGATAGTGATGTTTGCTGAAATGAACCATTTTTGGTCAGAAAAAGGACAAGGGTAACCAGAGATACCCCAGTAAGATCTTGGATTTCAAACAAATTCCTGCCTCCACTGTGTAGCAGCAGCCTGAGATGTTCATGATAAATAGCTATGTCAGTAAAGTAACTATTCTTTGCCTGCAAGGTCACTAGTTTGAAGAGCCAAGCTTGTAAAAGGATAGTTGCCACAGTCAACATCTTCCCACCCTGGAAGCCAGAGTCTCTAACCCATAAGAGCCCAAAATTTTAGAAACAGTGAGCACAAATTCTATAAGAGTGTCCTTAGGCAAGATGGTGGGGGAGCCAATTCTACTTGTTCCCTTTAGTTCCTGAGCCCACGTTTTCTAGCAAAGGAGCACACCATTATAAATTATCTTCTGGTTCCACTCATCCTATCTAATAAAAGAGAAAAATGGTAATTGGCGTACGACGATACCCTTTTCATTGGCTAATCAGGGCTATATGCAAATTAACTGCCAACTATGATTGGCAGTTAACTGCCAACTAAGATTGGCAGTTAACTGCCAACAAGATGGCGGTTAATTTGCATATGTAGGCACAATGCAGGGAGGCGAAAGGGAAAGCAGGAAGAAGCCCCCTGCCACTGACAGTGATCCGAAACCCAGGGGGGAGCTAAGAGCTGGGGGGCAGGGCAAAGGCGGCCCTGGGGCCGCCTTTGCCCTGCCCCCTAGCCATGATCGGAGAATCAGGCGCCTTTCTGCCCTGGCCAGTGATAGCAGGAAGTAGGGGTGGAGCCAGCGATGGGAGCTGGGCAAGGTCGAAGCTGGCAGTCCCGGGAGCTAGGGGTCCCTTGCCTGGGCCTAAAGCGGAGCCCACGATCGCGGGGCCGCTGCAGCTGCGGGTCCCCGCTGCCTGGGCCGGACGCCTAGGCCAGAGGCGTTAGGCCTGGGCAGGGGCGGAGCCTGCAACCGCAGGGAGCTGGGGGTTCCCTGCCTAGGCCTGACACCTCTGCCAGAGGCCTCAGGCCTGGTCAAGGGGCCGATCCGGTGATTGGTGATTGGAGGGTGATGAGGGTCAACTCCTCTGGCCGAGGCATCAGGCCTGGGTGGGGGGCAGAGCCGGGGATTGGGGGGATATGATGGTCCCCTTGCCCAGGCCTGAAGCCTGGGTCAGAGGTGTCAGGCTTGGGCGGGGGGTGGAGCAAGCGATCAGAGGGAGATGGGGGTCCCCTGCCCAGGCATGATTCCTGGGCCAGAGGCCTCAGGCCTGGGCGGGGGCCAGAGCCAGTGATCAGGGGGAGATGGGGGTCCCCTGTCCAAGCCTGATACCTCTGGCGGAGGCGTCAGGCCTGGGCAAGGGGCCGATCAGGTGATCGGAGGGTGATGGGGGTCTATGCCTCTGGCGGAGGCGTCAGGCCTGGGCAAGGGGCCGATCAGGTGATCGGAGGGTGATGGGGGTCAACGCCTGCGGGCTCCCAGTATGTGAGAGGGGGCAGGCTGGGCTGAGGGACACTCCCCTCCCCACACACACCCAGTGCACGAATTTCGTGCACCGGGCCCCTAGTCCTATATAATAAAGAGCTAATATGCAAATGGTCCTCGCACCCTCACGTTGTCATGCCATCATGCTTTAACTGCTCAGACGCTCAACACTGGGGAGAGAGGAATGGGGACCAGCCAGGCACAAATGAGCTCGCAAGAGAGGAATGGGGACCAGCCAGACTGCAGCCCGGGAGAGGGACAAGCTCCCTGCCCTGCAGTCCCGGGCACCAGTGGCTATGCCTGAACCTGCCGCCTGGAAGAGGGATAAGCCGCCCACCCCATAATCCTGGGTGCCAGCGGATGGGGCTGTGGCTTGGGAGAGAGACTAGCCACCTGCCCTGCGGTCCCGGGTGCCAGCAGCTGCACCTGAGGCCTGGCCCAGGAGAGGGACAAGCCACATGCCCCGCAGTCCCAGGTGCCTGCAGCTGCAGCCTGGGTGAAGCCGCCTGCCCACAGTCCCCTGAGGCTGCGGCCGGGCCTGGGCGAAGCCGGCCCAGGTCCTGGGTTACTGCAGCCAGCCAGAGAGAGGGAAGCCCAGGTCCCAGGTGCCTGCGACCAGCCAGAGGAGGGAATCCTGGGTCCGGGGGATGGGGCGAGGCAGAGGCAGTTAGGGACGATCAGGCAGGCAGGCAGGCGAGTGGTTAGGAGCCAGAGGTCCCAGATTGTGAGAGGCAGTTGGACATCCCCTGAGGGGTCTCAGATTGGAGAGGGTGCAAGCCAGGCTGAGGGACACTCCCCCCTTCACGAATTTTGTGCACTGGGCCTCTAGTATACCTATAAGGGAGATCAGCATCTAAACCTGCAGAATGTTAAGCCTAAGCCAGGGGTGGGCAAACTTTTTGACTCAAGGGCCACAATGGGTTCTTAAACTGGACCGGAGGCCCAGAACAAAAGCATGGATGGAGTGTTTGTGTGAACTAATATAAATTCAAAGTAAACATCATTACATAAAAGGGTACGGTCTTTTTTTTTTTTTTTTTTTTTAGTTTTATTCATTTCAAACAGGCCGGATCCAGCTCATGGGCCGTAGTTTGCCCACGGCTGGCCTAAGCGCATCTTATCTGAGTCTTCAATAAACCATTACACCATTCAATCAGGACAACTGCTTCTCATGGTAAGTAGCACCTGTAAACATTTTGCTGTTTCACCTATTGTCTCCTCATCTTTGCTATAAAATGAGTTACTTATTTCAAAATACTGTTATCATAGGTGAGACATTCTGTGAACTCTCAATAATATCTACACTAATAAAAGAGAAAAATGGTAATTGGCGTACGACGCTACCCTTTTCATTGGCTAATCAGGACTGTATGCAAATTAACTGCCAACTAAGATTGGCAGTTAACTGCCAACAAGATGGCAGTTAATTTGCATATGTAGGCACAACGCAGGGAGGCGAAAGGGAAAGCAGGAAGAAGCCCCCTGCCACTGACAGTGATCCGAAACCCAGGGGAGAGCTAAGAGCTGGGGGGCAGGGCAAAGGCGGCCCTGGGGCCGCCTTTGCCCTGGCCCCCAGCCATGATCGGAGAATCAGGCGCCTTTGCCGCCCTGGCCAGTGATAGCAGGAAGTAGGGGTGGAGCCAGCGATGGGAGCTGGGCACGGTCGAAGCTGGCAGTCCCGGGAGCTAGGGGTCCCTTGCCTGGGCCTAAAGCGGAGCCCACGATCGCGGGGCCGCTGCAGCTGCGGGTCCCTGCTGCCCGGGCCGGACGCCTCGGCCAGAGGCATTAGGCCTGGGCAGGGGCGGAGCCTGCAACCGCGGGGAGCTGGGGGTCCCCTGCCCAGGCCTGACACCTCTGCCGGAGGCCTCAGGCCTGGTCAAGGGGCCGATCCGGTGATTGGTGATCGGAGGGTGATGAGGGTCAACTCCTCTGGCCGAGGCATCAGGCCTGGGTGGGGGGTGGAGCCGGGGATTGGAGGGATAAGATGGTTCCCTTGCCCAGGCCTGAAGCCTGGGTCAGAGGTGTCAGGCTTGGGCGGGTGGTGGAGCAAGCGATCAGAGGGAGATGGGGGTCCCCTGTCCAAGCCTGACACCTCTGGCTGAGGTGTCAGGCCTGGGCAAGGGGCCGATCAGGCGATCGGAGGGTGATGGGGGTCTACCCCTCTGGCCGAGGCATTAGGCCTGGGCAAGGGGCAGAGCCAGCAATCGGAGGTGTCTGGGGGTCCCCTGCCCAGGCCTGACGCCTGGGCCAGAGGCATCAGGCCTGGGCTGGGGGCAGAACCAGTGATAGGGGGAAATGAGGGTCCCCTGCCCAGGCCTGACACCTCTGTCAGAGGCATCAGGCCTGGGCAAGGGGCCGATCCTGCGATTGGAGGGTGATGGGGGTCAACGCCTGAGGGCTCCCAGTATGTGAGAGGGGGCAGGCTGGGCTGAGGGACACTCCCCCACACACACACACCCAGTGCACGAATTTCGTGCACCGGGCCCCTAGTGTATTGTAATAACTATGTACAATGTCAGATGGATACTGGACTTATTGGGGTGACCTCTTAAGTTACATAAACATCTAATCACTATGTTGTACATCTGAAACTAACATATTATATGCCAACTGGAATTGGAAAATTAAAAAAAATTGAAAGTAAATTAATTGTAAAGTAATTTTAAAAAACAAAAACATATGATCAGAAAACATCCTCTAAGGACCAATTTAGGGTAAATATTAAACATACAGGCTTATTCCTCCCATGAGTCTTAAAATTTAATTAGCCACAGACCACCAAGAACAAACTTATAGTTTGACAAAATCAGATGTATTGATTTTCAGTGAGGGAGCACACTGCAGAGGAACTGTATTAGTCAAGATTCTTCAGAGAAATAGAAACAATAGGATATATATGAGATTTACTATATGGAATTATCTCATGCAGTTATGGAGGGCAAGTGCCACAATCTGCTGTCTGTAAACTGAAGACTCAGGAAAGTTGGTGGTATAATTTAGTCAGAGTCTGAAATGCAAGAACCAAGAGCTCCAATGTCTGAGGGCAGAAGATGGATGTCCCAGCTCAGGAGAGAATTTGCACCCTAGCTGGTTTGGCTCAGTTTGTTGGAGAGTCATTCCATACCTGGAGATGTTTCTCTCTCTTTCTCTTCCCCTCTCTCTAAAAAAAATCAATGAACACGTCCTCAGGTGAGGATAAAAATAAAATGAGCAAAAGAGAGAGAATTTGCCCTCCTTTCACCTTTTTGTTCTGTTTGGGCCCTCAACAGACTAAATGATGCCCCCAAACATTGTTGATATCTATCTGTACTCATTCTACTGACTCAAATGGTAATATTTCTGGAAATATCCTCACAAACACACTGAGAAATAATGTTTTACATCTATCTGAGCATTCATTAGCACAGTCAAGATGATACATAATTTAAACATCACAGGAGCTGTGGCATGCCACTCAACAAGAAAGAGAAAGAAAACAAATGGGACTACATTAAAATAAAAAGCTTCTGCACAGCAAAGAAACCATCAACAAAACAACAAGAAAGCCCCCTATATGGGAGAACATATTTGCAAATGTTATCACTGATAAAGTTTAATCTCCAACATTTACAGGGAACTCATATAACTTAATAAAAGGAAGATAAATGATCCAATAAAAAAATGGGCAACAGACCTAAATAGATACTTTTCAAAAGAAGACATAAGGAAGGCCAAGAGACATATGAAAACATGCTCAAAGTCACTAATTATCCAAGAGATGCAAATCAAAACGACAAAGCGGTACCATCTCACATGATTCGAAGAATGGCTATCATCAACAAATCAACAACAAGTGCTGGTGAGGATGCAGAGAAAAAGGAACCCTCGTGCACTGCTGGTGGGAATGCAGACTGGTGCAGCCACTGTGGAAATAGTATGGAGTTTCCTCAAAAAACTAAAAATGGAACTCCCATTTGACCCTGTGATCCCACTTCTAGGAATATATCCCAAGAATCTAGAAACACCAATCGGAAAGGATATATGCACCCCTATGTTCATAGCAGCACAATTCACCATAGCTAAGATTTGGAAACAGCCTAAATGCCCATCAGCAGATGAGTGGATTAGAAAACTATGGTACATCTACACGATGGAATAATATGCTGCTGTAAGAAAGAAGGAACTCTTACCATTTGCAACGGCATGAATGGAACTGGAGAGCATTATGCTAAGTGAAATAAGCCAGTCAATGAAGGAAAAATACCACATGATCTCACTCATTCATGGATAATAAAGACCATTATAAACTTATGAACAAAAATAGATACAGAGGCAGAGCTGCCTCAAACAGACTGTCAAACTGCAGCGGGAAGGCCGGGGAGGTTAGGGGGGCAGAAGCGAGGGGGTAAGAGATCAACTGAAGGACTTATATGCATGCGTATAAGCATAACCAATTACATAAGACACTGGGGGGTAGGGGTGGCCAGGGGATTTTCAAGCGTGGGGGAAAAAAGGAGACATATGTAATACCCTTTGTAATTCTTTAAGCAATAAAAAAAAAAGAAGAAAAAAAAGAAATCATTCCATATGACCAAAAAAAGAAGGAATTCTTACCTTTTGCAGCAGCATGGATGGAACTGGAGAGCATTATGCTAAGTGAAATAAGCCAGGCAATGAAAGAAAAATACCACATGATCTCACTCATTTATGGAAAATAAAGAACATTATAACCTGATGAACAAAAAGACAGATACAGAGTCAGTAAAGCATCGAACACACTGTCAAATTACAGTGGGAAGGCTGGGGAGGAATGGGGAGCGGGGGAAAGAGATAACCAAAGGACTTGTATGCATTCATATAAGCACAACCAATGGACACAAGACACTGGGGGGTGGGATGAGGGCATGGGACAGGGGGTAGGGGAGGCCAGGGGGAGGTCAATGGGGAAAAAAAGGAGATATATGTACTACTATGTGTAATACTTTAAACAATAAAAAAAAATACTCTGAAGAAAGAGAAAGAAACATCTTGCATAAGGTTTGGATTCCACTGAAGGATTCTAGAAAGTGGCCATCAATTCTGGATTGGTTGCTGCTTCTGAGGTAAGACTAAAAATGGGAATCAACTAGGGATTAGGTGCTTAAAAGCTGCTCTTGACTAATGCAATCCTATTAACATTTCCTAAGGTTCTGCAAACGAGACTGATCTCCAGACACTTTTTCACCTGAACTCCAAAGAAAAGCTTGCAGCCTCCCTCTCTCTCTCTCTCTCTCTCTCTCTCTCTCTCTCTCTCTCTCTCTCCTCTCAACATGCATGCATGCTTATGTGGATGGGGGAGGGTGCATTTCATAGTACATGCAATTTGGTGTTGAAGAATTATCATTCAAAACTACATACTCTGGATATTTATAAGAGATTATAAGCTCAAGTAACTAATACATAAGCACACATATTGTACAAGGTGCTGAATTATATCCTGAGAATAAAATAGTGATCCAATATCATCCACGTTTTCAAAGATCTGGTTACACAGCAAATCATAGTCAAGGCAAAATGTAATGTGGGCAGTGAGCCCTCATAGCACTTCAGATGGAGGGGAGACAATTGCAGTCTGGCAGAGGTGGACAGAATTCTTATCAAGCACAGGATGGGAGCTGGGCTTTGACTGAAGAGTAAGATTTAAACATAAGTGTGAAAGAAGACATTTTTAAGGGATTTAGATGAGGGGGTAGGAAACAATTAAGGAAAAGGTGACTAGAAAAGTTTGGGTCAGGAGAAGAGCTACTAAAGAGAGGAAAACAATATTAGTTTGGAAATGTAAGTTCAGATGAGTCTGCTGAGACCCTGAGGATTAATGTCTTATTTGGTAGGAACTGGAAAACCATTGTAGATCTCTGATTAGAGCAAAATCAAGACAAAAGATGTTTTTAGAAAAATGTACTTCGTAATTCAATGCTTTTTACTGAGAGAGAGAATGGAGACTTTCTGGATGCTACTGTCTAGTCTAGTTGTCGGCAAACTCATTAATCAACAGAGCCAAATATCAACAGTACAACGATTGAAATTTCTTTTGAGAGCCAAATTTTTTAAACTTCAACTATATAGGTAGGTACACTGTTATTAACTTAATTAGGGTACTCCTAAGGCTTAGGAAGAGCCACACTCAAGGGGCCAAAGAGCCGCATGTGGCTCTCAAGCTGCAGTATGCCGACAACTGGCAGACAATAGGTGATAAAGATATGAATGAACCTTGGGGCAGAAGAAATGAAAGGGCAGGGACAGCCAGTGTTTTACTGAAAGAAGGAAATAGACATCTCACCACTGATAAAATGCAAGGGAATGGAAGAAAAAAGAATCATAGAAGAGGGCATAAATTTTTTTTAAACAAAAGAACCCTTGAAGAATACATAACCGAGACCCATTTTACTGGTGAGCTGAATTCCAGAGAGGCCGAGTGACTTGTCCCACGTCACACATGTGGTCACTACTAGAGCTGAGGAGCTGTCATGAAACCCAAGTCTGTCCTCTTTTCTCAGTCTCCTGTGGGTGAAGGCCTGGTAATCAATAAAGATGGTTTTTATTAAGGTGCAGGATGTATATGTAGATTATAAGGTTTTCAAATAGCAAGATATCCAAATAGTGCACATATTAGAAACCAAAAGATAGGATAATGTGTTCATAAATAAATAGTCCTTAAAAATAGACATGTTGACAAAAATAGATAAGTTGGACTTCATCAAAATTAAAAACTTTTGTCCTTCATAAGACAATGACGGAAAACCAAGATGGTGGCATAGGTAAACGCCTGCACTCGCCTGCTCCCACAACCACATCAAAATTACAACTAAAATACAGAACAACCATCATTCAGAAACACCTGAAATCTGGCTGAATGGAAGTCCTACAACTAGAGAAGTAAAGAAGGAGCCACATTGAGACTGGTAGGGGGCAGAGGCATGGAACAGGCTGGTCCAACAATCACATATGGTGTTTTTTTTAAAATCAGGAGGAATATCTCCAAGGCCTCCCGTGAGAAGCAGAGGGTCCCAGCTGCACACCAGACCTGCAGCCCAGGGCTCCAGAGCTGGAAAGAGAAGTTTCCATAACTTTGAGCTGTAAAAACCAGCAGTGATTGTGGCTGAGTGACATGATGCTGCTGGAGTCCAGGTATTCCTCTTAAAGGACCTGAGAATGAATTTACAGGGTCCTGCTTCCTCTTGTTATAGACTTTATTTTAAAGTCTGTTTTGTCCATCCCAGCCAACATAGCTCAGTGTTTGAGCATAAACCTATAAACCAGGAGGTTATGGTTGGATTCCCAGTCAGGGCACATGCCCAGGTTCCAGGCTCGATCCCCAGTGGGATGTGTGCAGGAGGTAGCCAATCAATGATTCTCTCTCATCATTAATGTTTCTCTCTCTCCCTCTGCCTTCCTCTCTGAAATCAATAAAAATATATTAAAAGTAAATAAATAAAGTCTGGTTTGTCTGATTTGTCTACTTCAGCCTTTTCCATTTCCATTTGCATAAAATATAATTTTTTCTTCATGTCTTTACTTTCAGCCTGGTTGTGTCTTTCAATCTGAAGTGGATCTCTTGTAGGCAGTATATGGGTCTTGTTTTCTTACCCATTAAGCAACCCTATGTCTCTAGATTGGAGCCTTACAATTCTTTACATTAAAGTAATTATTGATAGGTATGTAGTCAATGCCATTTTATTAGTCATGGTTTTAATCTCTTTTCCCTATCTCCTTAAAGAAGTCCCTCTAGCCCCACCAGTGTGGGTGGCTCAGTGGTTGAGCATCGACCCAGGAACTGGTGGAGTTGATTCCCAGCCAGAGCACATGACAGGTTGCAGGCTGGGGTGCGTAGGAGGCAGCTGATTGATGACATTCCTCTCACCGATGTCTCTATATCTCTATCCCTTTCCCTTCCCCTCTCTCTAAACATCAATAAAAACATATTTTTAAAGTCCCTTCAACATTTCTTGTAATATTGGTTTGCTGGTGATGAACTCCTTACCTTTTTCTTGTCTGGGAAGCTCTTTATCTCTCCTTCAATTCTAAGTTGTAGCTTTGCTGGATAATCTTGGATATAGGTCCTTGCTTTTTATCACTTTGAATATTTGATGGCAATCCATTCTGGCTTGATTTTTAATCCTCATCGTAATAAATCCTCACCTGCTCCCAAATTCTGGAGAGACAAGGCTGTTACATACTGACCTTTAAAATGCCAGCACAGCCTGGCCAGTGTCGCTCAGTGGATGAATATCAGCTCATGAAAAAAACCCTCCAGCTTAGAATTTCAGCTTTTCCTTAATTCCATGATCTATCCCCAATTTTTCAATAATTTATTTTCAGCTTAAGTTAGTTTCTGTTGCTTGTAACCAACCAAAGCAAATGGGGAAAAAAAATCACTCAATAGATATTTAACTGAAGCTAAAATTTATAATGAAATCGACATTAAATTTAGAAGTATATGTTATAGGATAATATTTAGCTGCATTTAAAAGGAAAGATTGCTGGTATAAAGAGTCCTTTAGCTGCTACCTATAACTTTAAAATACCCTAGAGTCCAGTCCTATGTATGTAAGTCATACTATTGATGGCAGGACTAATTTTTTTATGTCCTTCTTGTAAATTCTATTATTAACTTGAGATTCCATATTTTTCCTAAATTATAGCCAGTTCTATTCACTATTGTTTTGTGGTTTATTTCAAATTGATTGCAAGACAAATGTAATGATCATTAAACTAGAAAAGAACATGATAAGGTTTCTGAAAGTAGGTTAATTTTACCGGGAGCCTGTATGTGATGTATTTAAAATACACTTTTTTCTTTCCCAAAAGAAATAATATCAAATTATTTCTTGCTCTAATAAATCATTATGTAAAGTTATTTTTTAAAGAACTGAGTAATTTTCCTGTCACTCTAAAGTGCATGCTAAAATAGAATTATATCAAGCAAGATTTAGCACAGTTGGAAATGACATAATCTTTTAAAATAGAATTAGTATCTTTGTATCTGGAATAAGCAAAAGTATAAGTATGTCACAGGTATTTCCTTAGCCCATTCTTTGTGTATAAATGTTCAATGATTATGGTCTCCTGAAGTGCTGACATAGATGTTGGTCCCTTTGCTTAGCGTGATGAGGTCATGTGGAACTGTTTGCTGCAAACCAGGAGTGAGACATAAAATGAAGAAACACTGAAAGGACACCCTGAATATGAGATCACAGAAGAATTTTGGAGGAGATGTTAGTCTTGTTATATACAAACTCTATCAAGTTCAATTATTCACAAGCAGAGAATGTGAAATTGCTGATTATCCATGTGGATTTCAGAAGCATTGTCAGACCCCATTATTCCAGCTCCCTAAGTCATCCTCACCCGTTTACTTACTGATTTCTGGAATTCCACCAGACATCCTGTGTCAGCTCTTTGGCTTGAAATTGTGTCCGTTGTTAAAAAAAAAATGCCACTCAGTTCTGGGATTAATAATGGTTTAGGAACTTGGCCCCATGGGAAGAACCTCTGCTTTAGTCCTTCCTCAATCACATGCTACGCTATAGAAACACCTGCAGCAGGTTTAGGTCCTAGTGGTACAGGCCACAGCATGATTATTTTATAAGAGCTCTTTGAAAGAAGACAATCCTCCCAACATTCTGCTCCACAAAGAAAGGTTCAGACATCTTCTTTCAGATCACACCTTGACCATCCCCAGGAGGGATCAGCACTTCCAAAGACCCAGACCACATCATCCCCAAGTCAGTGCAAGACTTGTCCACTTAATCTCATCTTTGCTGCTTCAGATCCATTTTGTTTCAGAGGGCCCTTAGCCATCTCAGTGGTCCTTCTCAGCAGGACTCCCTCATGCTGACTCTTTCAGGGTGTAGGGTTTGAGATATTAGTTCTATCCTGGGAGACCCTGGCCTCCTTAAACCAATTGGTCAACCTCCTCCCCAAAGGCTTTACTTTCTGGTTCAGATTGCTTCACTGCGATATCTGGCCAAGTGAGAACTATCAGGAGATGCAGCGAGTGCTGGGACCCGGTGACAGAGTTTGCTCTACAGTAGCAGGTATTCTTTCTGTTCTCACCAGTCTTGTCCACTTTAGCAAGGTAGCAGTAAAAGAGAAGATCAAGACGATGCCAGAGCAACAGATGGGGGGTCTTGGGAAGTCATGCCGAACCAGGGGTAGGGGATCTTGTTTAGGAGAAGCAATGCCTGGCATGAGCTGAGATCCAGGTGATAGAATAGAAGAGGAAAGGGATATCAAAGGGGTTGGAAAAGCATGCATGAGATATTCTAGCACAAAAAGGAAACAATTTCCTCAATGTACTAGTTGACTGGGACGAAGGTTAGGGTTTAGTTGCACTTATTCACAATTGTCCATCTAAATTTTTTTATTTTTAAAACAAAACCTACATTGATTGACTCGTAAGACCAGAATATTTCAAAATGTAGAGTAAGAACCGCAGACTCCTAAAACAACATTAGCAGGGACCTTAGACTTTCTCTAATTCTCCACTAACTCCCTGTGTTGACCATTTCTCTGCACCATCCCTGATAGAGGGATGGTGCACCATAGCCCCTCTTTGGATATCATTGCCTCAAATAGCAGCACATTTGGATTTAGATCAAATTCTCAGATTGGTAGACTCTCTAGAAGAGTTCAAAATGGATGGACTCAATGTTCCCGCATCACCACTATTCAGATGTCTGCATCTCAGATTAAAGCAAATCATGTCACAGTCTATGAGCGGGTACAGTCTACACTAATAGTTTTAGGTGTGACCCCAAGAAGAGATGAAAAAACAGCAGTACTTTGTTATTGCACAGTGTGTATCTCCTCAGGGACTATTTTCAAGTATTCAGGTGATTCTGAAGGGGGACTATGCCAAAGGAAATAATGCATTTTCCCTATGAAACCAGAATTGAGATGGGGTGTCACATACACACATGCACTGAGTCCTTATTCTATTCCATCAACTCATATTAAGTTCATACTGTGGGCAAGACTTTACTGCTCAGAGACAAAAGGGTTCAGCACTCAATGGGCTAGTCTACAATTCAGCAGAAGAAATTTCTAGGGCTCCAGGTCTCTCTAAGATATACCCCATCACTCTCAGAGGTTACAGGAACTGCTTAATTCTCTTGCAGCTTAGGGGCTTGGGAGCAGAGGTCAACAGAGGTGTGCTCCCCGAGAGCTGGGTTTTCCAGGAGTCGGCTATTGGAGGTGCTGTGTCCTGAACCTGAACCTTCAGTGTCTCTGTACACCTGACCTCACTTGTGTTCTCTTGGGGAGAACATGGGAAAAATGTATCTGAAGGGAGCAAGAACTAACGACACGAGGAAATAAAGAATTTCAATTACCTACTGTTTCCATGCTTCAGGGATTTTTTTTTTTTTTTTCATTTAAAGCCATGCGATATGGAACAAAGAGCCCCGAATACAACTGATTTCAAAGGGATGCAGAACTTGCTGTGATTCTCTAATTCAAACACGCCGGAGCTGCAGCTGGCAGACAGTGCATCCAACTGAAAAGGAACAAGGCAGGACTCTGGAGGAGACATCCCCGCGGGGCCACTAGGGGGGGACCGCAGCACCATGAGCAGCGGGATACTCCAGCTCACCTCACACACGAGGACGCCACGGGAGGCTGCCTGTTGCATTACTTTTGTCCTTTACAATTCTCGACCCACGGATTTCTGCCTCTTCTATATCCACAAACAGTAGAGCACGCAGTGCTGTATTTATACATTATGAGAAATCATTAAAAATAAAAGGATATTGCCCTGACTGGTTTGGCTCAGTGGATAGAGCGTCGGCCTGCGGACTGAAGGGTCCCAGGTTCGATTCCGGTCAAGGGCATGTACCTTGGTTGCGGGCACATCCCCGGTAGGGGGCGTGCAGGAGGCAGCTGATCAATGTTTCTCTCTCATCGATGTTTCTAACTATCTCTCTCTCTTCCTCTCTGTAAAAAATCAATAAAAAATATTTAAAAAATAAAAAATAAAAGGATATTAAATGAAATGGTCCATGAAGGGGCATGACGTTTAGGGTCTCATCTCAATCTATCCTTTTAATTCTGCTATAATTTTTATCATGAATGTAAAATAAGACACAAATGAGGTATAAACTATTCTGCTCGTTGATAGGGGGTGGAGATGCTGGGGGGTGGGGTGGGGTGGAGGTAGAGCCACAGCCCAGCACTGCTTCACCAGAGCGAACGCCTTCAATGCAGCTGACTTTGCTACAGACGGTGAAGGGGATGTTTTAGAGGCATTTACGTTCGTTGCATCTTTATCAGCCCAAGAATGAGGCCTGCCTTCCCCTCTAGGCAAATGCTTAGCCAATGGCACCCAATACACAATAGGCCCAACTTTCAGAAAATTCAAAATAAATGTGAGATCAGAACCTATAAAAACAACAAAATACAAACCCCTGTTCACACCACAAAAGAGCTACCATTTCAAAAGCATCACTACTTTCTAGAAGACTGTATCTGTTGTGGCATTTCATTTGCAAGGAACTTTCCTAGTATACTAGTATTTAAAATAAGTAAATTCTTGAAATTTAAAATAGATGAAAATAACAAAATTTAAAACATACTTATTCATCACTGTATTTATGGAATACTGCGTTACACTTACAATAGATGGGGGCGGGGTCATCTTTATAAAAAATCAGTGCCATTACCATTATTTTTTAGTCTAAGGTTAGTTTTAGGTGCTATGTAATTATCTCATAATGCTGATATTAAAATACTAGATGTAAGAAGACATTACAATTTAAATTTGAAAAGGGAAAATGCTAATCAGTTGTTTAAAAACCATGATGGCCATGGCAGGCGTGGCTCCGCTGGTTGAGTGTCATCCCCTGCACCAAAAGGCCGCTGGTTCAAATCCCAGGTTTCAGGTTTGATCCCCAGTCTGGGTATATGGATATGGGAGGCAACTGATCAATGTTTCTCTTTCACATCAATGTTTCTTTCTCTCTTCCTTGTCCTTCCTCTATCTCTAAAATCAATAAAAATGTATTTTTTTAAAAAAATATTTGATAGATAAGTTGAAGTCAAGCTTAAAAGCAACGGGAACAAAATTTCTGCTCAAATTGTTTTCCCCTTTGTTCCTAAATGTTTAATGCTTTAACTTTTTAAACTATTGAAATGCAAAGATTTCCATTATATTGCTGAACTGGAAATTGCTGAGATCTTTCTTCAAAATTTTATTTATGAAGGAAAAAAAATTTGCATGAACCCTACACTAATTAAAGCTATAGATATATATTTTTTCAGGCAATGTTTGAGCCCCAAATTAATAATCTCTGCTTTAGACTGAGAATAACATAGACTCTAGGAAAAGAGAAAATATACGGAAGCTGAAAGGCCCATCAACCCCAAAATAGCATCTGTTCTTCCACCCCCCACCCCCAGGCAACTGGAGTGTCAAACCAAGAATGCCTTGGCAGGGAATCTGCAGGGTCTAAGCTTTGCACAGGAATGACCTAGAGTGGCGGTCCTCGCACAGGCCTGCGGAGGGCTGAGCCTGCTCGGCTGTTGTGGGCAGTGAGGGTTCAATTGAGCAGCTGGAACTCAAGTCTCCTGCCTTCAATCCAAGCAGCTTCATCTGTTTACATACAGGGCTTCTGAGTACAATTTTGAAGGAAAGTTTTGGATGCTACAAAATATGACCTAGAGGACGTAAAAGTGCTGAAAAGATTACCTCTGGGTGGTTTTATTTGTTGGATCATCCGTGGTTGTTTTGCTATCTGCATCTTCTAAGTTTTCGCAAGTGAAAAAGTATTAGTTTTGTAATCAACATGCACACAGTTACATTAAAATAAAAGAATAAGCTTTGCCTACTTCTCCAAATAAAAGTGCTGAAAACAGGCTTTTCGTTGGGATCGTAGCATTTTGAACGTGAGTTGCAGTTTTCAAACACAAAGCACAGCTGTTTTGTCTCTTACTCTGAAGCTGTGAAAAAGGGAAAAGATTTTGAAAGCGGGAACAGGAAAAGGCTTGAGAAAAGTGGCTGTTATTTCTGGGCTAAAGTCTCCCTGGAAACAGTCTTCTCAGAAGCTTTGTCTTCCTGGGTGGACTTCTCAGGGCTTATGAGTGATGATTCCAGAGAATTCATGGCACCCAAAGTCAGCAGAGACCAGAGAACATTGGAGACAAAGCAGAAAGTCAAAAACAGGCCACAGAGGTGTGACAGATGGTAGGTAGCCAGTGAGGTGTAGATGTCAGTACAGCCACACCGGCCACAGAGATATGCAAGAAGACGGGAAGACAGAGGCCACTGGGTCTGCAGCCATGCAGGTTAAGCTGAGGTTCCTGATGTGCAAGAAGTCCAAAGACCTCAAGGGCTGTGGTTGAAGAAAAGTGCCGCTTCAAGAAACAGTTGCAAAGAGCAGAAGGCGAGTTTAGTCAGCAGTTGGCCAGGGCAGGAAAACGGCAGCATTGTAAAAAAAATGGGTAAGAAATGACTTAGAGGTGACAAACTCTAAGGCCACCACCACTATCACCAGAATGCTAAGGCCAGTGCAAGCTTAGAACTAAATGCAACAGATAAAAAGAACAGGCATAGCTTTCCAGACTAGATCACAGATGTTCCCAGTCAAATCGGGTAAAACAATGCATAAATGCACGCATGCAATGTAAAAGGTAAGTTAAGAGATTTAAAAAACAAAAACAAGAAACTTGCATCAGAAAAGGCATAAAAACGTACATAATGGAAACTGGACGGAAGCCAGTACAGAGAGAGCCTGAATCTGCTGCACAATTAGCACACATCTGAAGCTATGGTTCTCAAAGTGTGGTTCCCAGCCCAGCAGCACCAGCAGGCCCTGGGAGCTTGCTGGAACTGCGAATTCCCAGGCTCCACCTCAGACCTACTGAATCTCCAACAGGGAGGCCCAGGATTCTGTACCCACCAGGTGATTCTGATACACACTAAAGTGTGAGAACCATTTAGCCAGAGGCATTAAGATGACCAGGAAAATCGACCTATCAAACCCAGCATGGCAAAGTGAGGAACATCAAAAGAGAATGTCAAATATAACCAGTCAAGGAAGTCAATGATGGCTAGAATGCTTACCAATCTCTCCACCCTAATTCAAGTCACCATTGCTTGTTGCCTGGACAACAATAGTTCTTTGACTCACTCTCCTGGTGTGAACCTCTGCTCCTGGTGTAATGATTAAAAGTCTCCCTTTAAGCCCCTCTGGTGTGGCTCAGTGGTTGAGTGTCGACCCATGAACCAAGAAGTCACGGGTTCAATTCCTGGTGAGGGCACATGCTTGGGTTTTGAGCTCAATCCCCAGTGGAAGGCATGCAGAAGGCAGCCGATCAATGATTCTCATCATTGATGTTTCTCTCTCTCTCTCTCTCTCTCTCTCTCTCTCTCTCTCTCTCTCTCTCTCTCGTCAAAATCTATTGGGAGGAAGGACCAGATGGGGGAGGAAAGCAGTCACTCATAATCAATTCTAGTTGACACACAAGATAAAGCCATTTGTGATTTCTGTGTTCTAGATCATTGTGATTCGTGCATTTCTCCAGGTTGTCAAAAACCTTTAAAAACATCACTTTTAAGGCAGAATGACTTTTCCATTTCCTAACCATAATAATTTAAGTAGTTCACAATATTTTACTATTATAAATAGTACAAAGCTATTTTTAAATGATATAATGCTGTAATGAAGAACATAAGTTTTGTCTTTATTTCTAATTTTTTTCCTTAGTATAGGTTCCATCCAATAGGGAGCATAAATGTCAGACCTTTTATATCACAGCCTTCCCAATATTCCGTTTTTCATTTTCCTTTATTTCTCAGGCAGGTGCCTGTTGGGAGGGGGAGGGGGGCAAGAAGGGGAGAAATAGATTGATGCAATGTGGAGAAGGGGGTGCTTCTTCCTGACTCCCGATGTCACCAGTGGAACACTCTGGACCTTTTCCCGTCCCCTCACTCACTCTTCCCTGAGTGGGAGTGGGAGTGGGAGTGCAGCAGTGACTTATTGGATCAGCAAGTATGGGCCAAAACCCAGACCTGGTTGGCCTTGCCCCATCCTTTCTGAACCAAGCCTGCCCTCAGGAAGCTTCTGCTCTGCTCAGCCCCTCCATGCAGGATGCTTCCAGGACAGACACTGACGTGGGGGAGACATTTATGAGAGCAGCTCCTAGTCCTAGGGCTCAGCTGGGAAATGCAGTAGTCCACAGTACAGCACGGCCCCCAATATGAGCTTTATTGGCTACATAAGGGGAATGTTGTGGCCCATCTGCTTGACTTCTGACTATTTCTAAGTCAATTCAGAACTTGGGCTGAGAAGATGGGTGCTATTTACTGTACCCCAAACCCTCAATAAGTTGGAATAGCTATAATCATTTTCACGATATTCCCTAAAATCTAACATATTTCAAATTATCTTTGCATTTTTATAGAAAGTTGTGCTATGTATAAACTTATTTCGAAACATTTAGCCTCACAACTTTAGCAATTTTGCTACATTTTCATGGGGCATTTTGTTTTGCAAAGTGCAAGGTCTGAGGCCAGCCTGGATGTTGTTTCTTGTTGTTGTTTGTTTTTTTTTTAAATTTATCTTTATTGTTGAAAGTATTACAGATACCCCCTTCTCCCCCATTGACTTCCTTCACTGGATGCTGTTTCTTTGTAGCTAGTTTTTACCCTGCATGAATGTTTTAAAAATCACTTTTCATTTTTTAAAATTTCAGGTTATGCCTGAATATTATTCTCTTTTCATTGGTTTTTATAAAATTTTATTTTCTTGTTTAAAGTATTACAAATAGTAGTACATATGTCTCCTTTTTTCCCCCCATTGTCATTGATTTTTGTTTGGAATGTGGTAAATTAGTTCTATTTACCTATCACATTTATTTGTTTTTACTTTTTAAACTTGGAAAAATTTTCTTTGATCATGGTTTGTAGTCCAGTTGTCTTTTTTTTTTTAAATCACAGAAGCATCTATCATTGCTGGATTAAACCTCCAATTTCTGTCCTCCACATCAGTCATGTTCTCTCTCATTTTCATCTCTGTCCTCCCTGCATTTTTGAGAATCTTTTCAAGTCCATCTTCCACATCTCTGACTCAATGTTTACCATGTTAACTCTGCTCCTTACTAATTCTATTTCTGTTCCTGTTTCATATGTGAACATTAAATGTTTCCTGAATAAATAACAAATGAATGGCTACTGTGGGGTTTTAGTTTTTCTGTTTGTTCTTTTCCCCCTCTCTTGTACTTCTCTTCATTTCATGCCATTGTTTCTTCATGTCTAGTTTTCTTTTTGCCACTTTTTTATACCCATTTTATGGAGCCATGTCTTCCTGCATCCTAGAAGCACACCTGGTTCTTATGACAAACCATTGTTCAGAGGTCCGTCCTTCCTCCGAGTCTTCAGTGATGCTTTCTTCCTTTTACTTGGCAATACTTGCCCCCCCTCTCCCCCTGCCGCACCGGAGACCCATATTTCACACTATCTTCTCATGATAGAATGAGGTGAGTTCCACCAGACCGTGTGTTGCTAATACCTGCAGAGTGTGCATGTTTTCTACCTGGTCCCGCTGCAAGTGGGGTGGATTGGGTCACCTTCTCAGATCTATGTCTGACGCCCATGTGTGATGAGTCGATGCACACAATTTTTAGCTACTTCCCACTTTCTAGCAGGAGTGCACCTAACAGGAATATGCTGGAATGAAATAGAAGCTTGCCCTGCCCCACCGTGTGACTCTCAGATGTCCCGGACACATGGAGTTCATAAAGTGCAACGGTCCCCATGTGCCGACAATGCTTCCGGAATGCTCCCACCGCAGCGCTTCACTTGTGGGAATCAAACCTCCCAGGATGAAATTCCGTCCTCTCTTACTTCCTGCCCAGTTGTTTCCTGAAAGTGTTTTATTCTGCTGAGCACAGAGAAAGAAAAAGAGGTACAGATGGGAACCAGGGACAGCACTGGCTGCTTCAAGAGAAAGCTCCAACACAGGGGAGGGGACGGCCCATTTTTCCATTTGGTACAGATCTCCCCTTTGTGAAAGACAGACAGATATGGGTCGTCCCATCTTTGTTCTAGTTCAGTGGTTCTCAACCTTCTGGCCCTTTAAATACAGTTCCTCATGTTGTGACCCAACCATAAAATTATTTTCGTTGCTACTTCATAACTGTAATGTTGCTACTGTTATGAATTGTACTGTAAATATCTTATATGCAGGATGGTCTTAGGCGACCCCTGTGAAAGGGTCGTTCGACCGCCAAAGGGGTCGCGACCCACAGGTTGAGAACTGCTGTTCTAGTTGATCACCAGAACAGATCACCATTCATGTTCAAATCAACTTCTTGGGCTTTAGAATTGTGGTAAAATTCTTCCAGATTCTGGCACTGGGTTAACCAGCTGTCAACCAACACTCGGTGACGGGTTTCGAAGTGTAGGCTTCTAGAGTCAGAGGGCACTCTTTTAGGCACTTCACGCACATTACCTCCTTTTGTCCTCATAACGTAGGATAAAATGCGGCTAAGGGTTGAAGGAAGAACTGGTAAGTGGTGGCACTGAGATCTGAACCCATGATCCACCCCAGGGTCTGTGTTCTTTTTCTACTCCATGCTGCTTCCTTCCGCATTTCACCCGAGCGAAGCAGGAGGTGGGTGGGCAGGCTCCCATACATGGGCCGCCCTTGGAGTGGGGAGGTAATGATCGTGACAGAACTCTGGGTGCTCATTATGTGACTGTGTCAAGTGATGAGGATAAGAATGGCCGAGTCACTGGTGAGCCTGGTGATACGGAGGTGCAACCTGAACGAGGAGAGCTCGAGCGGAGTGTTCAGTCTGAAGTGTTCCATCTGGACACCGGCAATGCCTCATTTCTCAGACAACTACTCAGTCAACGGTCCTGTGAGTCACCATCACAGAAAACCAAGCGTGACTATGCCACCAGGCACCAAGAACAGCAAGGCATTTGGTGTCTGGGAAGGCCTCAAACTAACACTGCCAAGATCTCTTTCCTTCTGATTTTTCGATCCATGTGTGCCTCTTGGAAAATTTAATCCACATGGGTTGGGATCACTTACACTTACCCCATCAAAATGCAGTTTTATAAGAGCCATTTGATGTCTGAGAAGCCTGATGTGCTCCCTCTTTCTTTCTCTGTAAGCATAAGGCTCTAAAAGCTCATTCTTTCCTACCCTTATCCTCAATTTCTGAAGCTGGAAGTTATAGTTTGTCAATAAAAATTAAGCCTAGAAACTGAAAAACAGGCAACCTCAGGCCTAACCTAGCCTATGAAAAGTGACAAGTTTGAAGTCTGGACAAATAGGTCCTCTCGTTTTCCAGAAACGTGCCCTTGCAGCTGTGGGAAGAAAGCCCGCCATGCTGCAACTTAGCCTCCTCCACAGACAGCCTCCGCCTGGCTGCGGAACACAGATGGATTCCAGACCCTTATTTTTAATTCAAAGAGAGCTCTGCCCACTTTTCTCAGGGTAGCATACTGGCCGCCCAACTTCCTGATTCATTCCAGTGAAATCCGCAGGATACCAAACCATGATGAGGAAACTCCACATTGTTTCCATCTCACCCCTATGTAAGTGTTTCTCTGGGAAGAGCATCCCAGCCTCTGCAGGGACACCTGAAACAGCCTGAAATAGAAGGGAAATGGTGAGCATTATCCATAGCACAATTCTAAGCAGGAAAAGAGTGACTATATTTGTTATTTATTTCATATACTCCATTTCCCTTTTGCTTTGCTAGGTTGGTTGTAATTGCTATACTGCTTTCCAAATTGGGGCCACCATGAAATTACTAGCAGCCCTTCAAAAGCAAACCCAAATCCAGGGTGAATTGTTCCATAGTCGGAGATTCTATTTTAAGTTAAAGGGAATATATTGATAGAAAACTTATTTTCAAGAAGTTAAAAATAAAAATGACCATATGATTCAGCAATTCCACTTTGGGTTATATATTGAAAAAAAATGTCTTTTTTTTTTTTAAATGAAATCTTTATTGTTCAGATTATTACATTTGTTCCTTTCCCCCCCCCCCCCCATAACTCCCCTCCTCCCAGTTCCCGCCCCACCCTCCGCCCTCACTCCCCACCCACTGTCCTCATCCATAGGTGCACGATTTTTGTCCAGTCTCTTCCCACATCTCCCACACCCCTTTCCCCCCCAAGAATAGTCAGTCCATTCCCTTTCTATGTCCCTGATTCTATTATAATCAACAGTTCATTCTGTTCATCAGATTATTTATTCACTTGATTCTTAGATTCACTTGTTGATAGATGCATATTTGTTGTTCATAATTTGTATCTTTACCTTTTTCTTCCTCTTCCTCTTCTTAAAGGATACCTTTCAGCATTTCATATAATCCTGGTTTGGTGGTGATGAACTCCTTTAGCTTTTCCTTATCTGTGAAGCTCTTTATCTGACCTTCAATTCTGAATGATAGCTTTGCTGGATAAAGTAATCTTGGTTGTAGGTTCTTGGTATTCATCACTTTGAATATTTCTTGCCACTCCCTTCTGGCCTGCAAAGTTTCTGTTGAGAAATCAGCTGACAGTCGTATGGGTATTCCCTTGTAGGTAACTGACTTTCTTTCTCTTGCTGTTTTTAAGATTCTCTCTTTATCTTTTGCTCTTGGCATTTTAATTATGATGTGTCTTGGTGTGGTCCTCTTTGGATTCCTTTTGTTTGGGGTTCTCCGCGCTTCTTGGACCTGTAAGTCCATTTCTTTCACCAGGTGGGGGAAGTTTTCTGTCATTATTTCTTCAAATAGGTTTTCAATATCTTGCTCTCTCTCATCTTCTGGCACCCCTATAATTCTGATGTTGGTACGCTTGAAGCTGTCCCAGAGGCTCCTTACACTATCCTCGCATTTTTGGATTCTTTTTTCATTTTGCTTTTCCCGTTGGATGTTTTTTGCTTCCTCGCAATTCAAATCATTGACTTGATTCTTGCGCTCCTCTGGTCTGCTGTCGGGCGTCTGTATAATATTCGTTATTTCAGTCCGTGTGTGCTTAATTTCTAGTTGGTTCCCCAATATAAGATCGAGGGTCTTATTAGTTTTCGTGTAGATCTCATTAAGTTTATCAGCAGCTTCTAAACAGTTCTTGAGAGACCTTAAAAGTGTGGTTCTGAACTCTATTTCTTCCATTGACAATTTTGTCCTGTTTCTTTGTCTCCGCATTTTGTTATGCTTCCTTGGTGCACCCCCTAGTGGTCTTTGTTCGCAGTCTTATAGATAAATCTTGATTGTTGTAGCTAATTCCAGGGAGGGTTTGACCTCCAGGCCAAGTGGCTATGAGAATCAGCTGTGTCAGCAGTGAGAGAACTTCTGTCCTCTAGGGAGGTGCTAATCTAGCCTTTGCCTGAGGCTATCCGGCAAATGCCTCTGTGCAGGGCTTGGGCGGGGCGGGTCGCACAGAATCAACAGGGTGGGCCGGAGAGAGCAGTTATGGCGGCTCTCAGTCCTGTCCCCAGGGGCTCTGCCTCTCTGGGTCCCAGCACCCGCTGCAAAGCTCAGAGAGAAAGCTGCACTCGCTCTGACCGAAGCCAGACAGTCCCGCTTCTCCCGTTTGAGCCTGGGTCCCTAAAGACTCGCCTGTATCTGGAGCTCAGTGTCTGCGACTCCCTCCCGATTGAAAACAACAACCGCGCCCTCCGCCGCCAGCCGGCTCCGCGCACTCCGCACCTCAGAATTTGACTTCAGCACTACGGCTCCTCTGAGTGTCCGTATGCGTTTCTCTTTCCTCCTAGTTGTAGGACTTCCACTCAGCCAGCGTTCCTGTGGTTCTGGGTGATGTCCGTTCCGTGTTTTAGTTTCACTTTTGAAGTAGTTGTTCAAAGCAGCAAACTCCGGCGTTAACCTATGCCGCCATCTTGGTTCTCTCCAAAAAAAATGTCTTAAAGAGATATTTTGCACCAATGTTCACAGCAGCATTACTCACAAAAATGGTAGAAGCAACCCAAAGTGTCTAATGACAGATAAATGGATAAACAAAATGACAGACACACACACACACACACGAATATTATTTAGCTTTAAAAGGAGAAAAACTCTGATACGTCCTACAACATGGATGAATCTTGAAGACATTATGCTAAATAAAGTCAACCACAAAAATTACAACGCTGTCTAATTTCACATATATGAGGAACAAAGAATAGAAAAATTCATAGAGACAGAAAGTAGAATGGTTGTTGTCTAGGGCTGGGAGAAGGAGAATGGGGTGTTATTTTTTTAATGGGTAGAGAGTCTCAGTTTTGTAAGATGGGAAGAATCCTAGAGATTGATAGTGGTGACAGTTACACAACAATGTGAATGTAATGAATGCCACTCAACTGTATACTTAAAATGGCTAGAATGGTAAATTTTATATTGTCTTTTTATCACAATTAGGGGAAAAGGGAATAAGTTGAACCCAAGTAGGCAAAGAGAGATTTGAGTTTATTTTTGTGACTCATCAGCATCTGCCTTGGGATGCTTAATCTTGCTTTGTCCTCCACTTTGGAAATCAGTTTTGATCGGATAAGTATACTAACCATTCCATGGTTTTGTTATTGTATCTGCATTTCTATCATCACTGTTTCTTAGTCTTAATATTAATGCAAAACTGGTAAGGCCTTATTGAGAAACTGACTTAGAGAAGTGGTCAGTTGAATAGTTCATTTCTCCCCTCAAAGATGAGGGATCCTAACACCTTCCAGAATAGAATGATAGAGGGAAGGCAGATTTTAAATTTTATCCCTCAAAACCAAAGAGCAATGATCTCAAAATAATTAAAATCAAGTAAGAATTATAGGAGCACAAACTCATGCTATAATCTTTAAAAAGTGGTAACCAATGAAAGAGAACAATTCAGAAGCTGACTTAGGACTCCTACCTACCCCTCCAACATTACCCTCTAAAACAGCAGTGGGGGAAAAAAGGACTGAAGCAACTCCCCTGAATCAACAAGTTTAGGAGTGAATTGTGCTTTTATTTTACATGTTATCTTTTAAAATATAGTTACACTCTTGAGTTATGGCAATGACTGATAATCAACTTCCTGATTCCCCTTGACTTGGACTTTGGACCTTCATCCATAACATTTTGAAAGAGGCAAGAATTTAGACTGCCCTGTGGAAATGGAGAGAGATGTCATGTAGATGTAGAACATCAGGTCACTCCAGACGAAAGTGATTGCAAAAGAAGAGCCATTGTTCAGTATAGAAATTAAGGGTGGTCTGGAGAACAAATCTAACAATGATTTCAGGAAGAAAATGTGTGAGAATCCATGAGGGGCTCTAGAGACTGCCCTGTGGATGAGAAAGGAAGCAGCCCAAAGAAAATGTGGGAGAAAGGTTTTGATCACAGATTAAATCCTGGGGGACAAGCATGTGGATTGTTACACTCACCTCTTGATTACATGTCTGGAAAGTCAAGGTACAAACCAGAAGGACTTGAAAGTGGGTCAGGGGAAAGCTCGTAGTAGAAATAAAAGAATTTGGATCTTTGCCTTGGGAGAGTTCAGGGATGACTGATGAGAGGATCCCCGAGCCATTCTCTGTCATACAACCAGAATAACACCTAAGTTCTCCCACAGTGAGGTCCTTCTTGAAAACTGTATCCAGAAACCACAGCCTTCATTTGATGCTTAGCCACTGCCTGACCAAGCAGGAAGCTTGTCCTAAAGTGTACAGAATTCAAACTGTTTGTGGAAGGTGCAAGTTTTGCCAGCACACAATGAGTCAGCTGCCAGCCATCAACCAGAAGTATGAGTGAGAGCAACCACTTTGGACAATATGTTATTTTGGAAGTGAGGATTTCTTTTATAACGTTTGAGCCTGGGAACATGGTGTGCTTTATATAAAGCAGAAAATAAATAAAAGATTTCAAGGAATTCCTCTCCCACATGACCAATTCAAAAACCCAAGCTGACAAACCCAAGTACTAAAAGATTCAATGAGCCTGCATCGAGTCCAACTTTAAAAATACAACACATATGAAACTATTTTAGAAGTTTTTCTCCTAAAAAAAAAAAGAAAGAAAGAAGGGAAGTCACTGAAATAGAAACAACTGGCCACAGTAATTTGGTTCTTATGAAGTATGTGCACTGCCTCTGATACTTTCCCTAGATATATAGGAAAGTTGTTAAGAGAGTAAATCCTAAGCTTTCTCATCACAAGGAGAACTGCTTTTCTTTTCTTTTTATTGATCTACTAAATGAGATGATGGGTATTAACTAAATTATTGCAAACCATCATGCTGTATACCTTAAACTTAAAGTACTGTATGTCAATTATTTCTCAATAAAACTGAAAAAAAAAACCAAAAAGAATATGTAATAGATAATACATAAAGAAATGAGCATGCCTGTGTTCCAATAAAACTCGATTTACTTACTACATATTTATTACTTTATGTATGTATATATGTATGCATTTTACCGGTGGTGAGTGGGCTGGATTTGTTTGGCTCACAAGCTATGGTTTGCCAACCTCTGGTCTAGAACTGAAGTCTCCAGACTCTAAATTCTGTTCTCTATACTCTGGGCTAAGTTACAAATAAATAAATCAAACATAAAGTCTGGAGTAAGTCTCCATGCAAACTGGATTGTGCTCCCAAACGTGGACTCAAAAGGAAGAAAAACACCATCCTTGAAGCAGAGCCTCACTTTCCTATCCATCGCTACCATCTCCATTGATAGGGGTACAGCATCTTTAAAGCCCTCTGTTCAGTGGCGTAGCTGCCATTAAAAATAGCACATCCCAACTGTAAGTAACCATGACCTCTCAATGAAGTTGAACAGGGAAAGAGAGAAGAGAATAAAAGGTATTTCTCAGAAACTCTGTTCTAAAGAAGACATTATCAGACATGGTCCTGGAGAGAGTGGTTTTTAAGTCAGTCTTTTGGTCTTAAATACTTCAGAAGAAAGCCGATGTTCCTCATTAATCTTGGGTAATAGATTAACCAATACAAGTTAGTAGAGATGATACTATCTAATATTTAATGCGCCTTTAGTGCGTGTCAGGCATTTTGACACAACATGCAATATCACATTGAATCCTTGCAAAAACACAGTCTCACAGAAAACACCCCTGAAAGCCCTGGAGAGAAGGTATGGAGCAGTTGTTTGGGTACTCTGGAAGATAAATGTTAGCAGGAGAATTGAGGAAGAAAACCAGAATTCAAAGCAAACTGGTGATGGGCACCATTTTCTTACTCTCGGGGCCTGAGCTCAGTGCTGGGAACCGGAAGTGGCGTTGGAGACGCCCTTAGATCTGGCTCAGGAGCAGAAAGGGGGACTCCTAACGCTCCGAGAGGTAGAGGTCCCCCTCTACCCATTCATTTTCTTGCACCCTGCAATCCATGGTAGTGGTTGCGGAGGCTGCAATTCAACCGGAACCAGAACTATGAGAAAAGGGAGCCTTCCTTTCCGGTTGGTAGAGCTGGGATCCCCAAGAGGGTGGGCGAACCCAGATGCCTGTTGTTTTGTTTTGTTTTCTCTTTTTCCAACCTTCCACCTCTAGGCTCTGTAGCCAGCAGAGTGGGCAACTAAGACATCGCATTCTGTCCAGAGGACGAAAAAGAAAGCTCAGGGAACCAGAATTTACAGGAAACTTGCAGAGAGGAAAAAGTTCTGCAAAGTGAACCCGTACAGTTTTTTGTGAACCACTGGGCTCATCCCCTAGTTGTGCTCCCATGAATCTGATCCTAATGGACATACCAAAGACTTTGAGAACTGGACTTATACCCCACTACCCAGGTTGCAGACCAACCGCTTGGTGGTGCGCATGCAGAAGGAGTGACTATAAAGAATTAGCAGGAGGAAACTTATCCTGGCATGAAACTGCTCTGTATCCTGATTGTGGTGATGATAACGAATCTATGCAGGTATGAAAATCAATAGCTGTACACCAAAAAATACCTAATTTGGTATGATAATTTTAAAAATAGAATTCACAACCCTGGCGGATGGCTCAGTTGGTTGAGTATCCTCTAACACACCAAAAGGTTGCTGGTTCAATTCCCATCAGGGCACATACCTAGGTTGTGGCTGGTTGGGGCTAAACAGGAGGCCACCAATCAGTCTTTCTATCTCGCTCTCTCCACTCCTCTCTCTAAAAAAAATCAATAAAAACATATCCTTGGGTGAGGATTAAAAAAATAGAATTAACAACAACAAAATCACAGTGAGATAGTGTATCTATCACATTTCTCAGATGCAAGTATCAGAACTGACTTCAGCTAACTTACAGTATTTTGCTGTGTATAGGACGCTGTTTTTTTCCTGAAATCCTTAGACTGAAAATCGAGGGGCGTCTTATATATGGAAGTTAGCCAAGGAGGGAGCCAGGAGGGTGCATAGCTGCCCATGCCTTGTCAATCAGGCTGACTCAGCCAGCTGATGCTGTAATTGGAGGTAGAGGTGGAGAGTGTGTAGATGCAACACGAACCAGAGCATTTTGAGTCCATAAAGATGTCAAAATATAAAGAGATAAATACAGGTAAGTGATTGTCTTACTCTGAAAAATTCAAACTGAATGTAATCAGCTATGCAAAAGAGCATGGAAATAGAGCTGCAGAGAGACAATTTGGGCCTCCTCCCACTGAATATATGATCAGATAGTAGAGAAAACAGGAAGAACAACTCAAGATACCAAAAAAGAAGACGGCCTTAAGAGGAAAACCAACAAAATATTTAAAATACTGATTTCTTAATTTTGGGTTGGAAAAGCGGGGGGCATCTTATACACGGGGGTGTGTTATACATGGAAAAATACGGTAGGCAGAAAAGGTTTTTTCGAAGACTATTGGTTGGCTCACAGAACTGACAAGAAAGGCAAAGAACTAAGACTGGGAAGGGGATGCTATAGAAACATCTGGCCAGCATTGGGCACTCAGTTCCCCACAGTCAATCCTGTCTAGCTGCCCCTTTGGCTTCCAAACAGATTCCTACAATGGGCAGAGGGACAACTATAAACAAGAGGGGCACCCAGAAGTCAGGTGGCAATAATCTATATTAATAAAGAGCTAATATGCTAATGGTCAATATGCCATAATGGTAACAAACTAACGACCAGGTCATTAGCATATTAGCTGGAGCGTTGCTCTGGAGGGGGGGGGCGGGAGAGGGCAGGGAGTGGAGAGACGCCAGGAGGAGGCGGGACCATCCAGAGCAGGGGAGGGCAGGGGTGAGAGCCCATAGGCCCCCTCACCAGTCCTTCGCCATCCACTGCTGGCACTCTGAGTGCCCTCGGCCCACCTGCCAGGGGAAGGAGCACAGCGCAGCAGGTGGGAGGCTTCCACACTCTCCTCTGGTGCCATGACAGGCGGAGCTACCGCATTGCTCCTGAGACCGGCCAGAAGCGGGCAGGCACCCAGAGAAGGCAGGACCAGCCTGAGGGGACTAGAGGGACTGAGGGCGGGGCTTGAAGTGGCCAGAGAAGGCCAGAGGGTGTGGGGGCTGGGCCAGGTGTGCTGGAGCTCTGTGTGGACAGGTTCAGGTGTCAAGGCAGGGCTGCAGGTGGGTGGGCTGCACCTGGGGATTTCGAATTGCATGCTGGGCTCTTAGTATCTACACTAATAAAAGAGAAAAATGGTAATTGGCGTACGACGATACCCTTTTCAGTGGCTAATCAGGGCTATATGCAAATTAACTGCCAACTATGATTGGCAGTTAACTGCCAACTAAGATTGGCAGTTAACTGCCAACAAGATGGCGGTTAATTTGCATATGTAGGCACAATGCAGGGAGGCGAAAGGGAAAGCAGGAAGAAGCCCCCTGCCACTGACAGTGATCGGAAACCCAGGGGGGAGCTAAGAGCTGGGGGGCAAGGCAAAGGCGGCCCAGGGGCCGCCTTTGCCCTGCCCCCCAGCCATGATCAGAGAATCAGGCGCCTTTGCCGCCCTGGCCAGTGATAGCAGGAAGTAGGGGTGGAGCCAGCGATGGGAGCTGGGCACGGTCGAAGCTGGCAGTCCCGGGATCTAGGGGTCCCTTGCCTGGGCCTAAAGCAGAGCCCACGATCGCAGGGCCGCTGCAGCTGCGGGTCCCCGCTGCCTGGGCCGGACACCTAGGGCAGAGGCATTAGGCCTGGGCAGGGGCGGAGCCTGCAACCGCGGGGAGCTGGGGGTCCCCTGCCCAGGCCTGACACCTCTGCCGGAGGCCTCAGGCCTGGTCAAGGAGCCGATCCGGTGATTGGTGATTGGAGGGTGATGAGGGTCAACTCCTCTGGCCGAGGCATCAGGCCTGGGTGGGGGGCGGAGGCGGGGATTGGGGGGATATGATGGTCCCCTTGCCCAGGCCTGAAGCCTGGGTCAGAGGCGTCAGGCTTGGGCGGGGGGTGGAGCAAGCGATCAGAGGGAGATGGGGGTCCCCTGCCCAGGCATGATTCCTGGGCCAGAGGCCTCAGGCCTGGGCGGGGGTCAGAGCCAGTGATCGGGGGGCGATGGGGGTCCCCTGTCCAAGCCTGACACCTCTGGTGGAGGCGTCAGGCCTGGGCAAGGGGCCAACCAGGTGATCGGAGGGTGATGGGGGTCTACGCCTCTGGCTGAGGCATCAGGCCTGGGCAAGGGGCAGAGCCAGCAATCAGAGGGGTATGGGGGTCCCCTGCCCAGGCCTGATGCCTGGGCCAGAGGCATCAGGCCTGGGCTGGGGGCAGAACCAGTGATGGGGGGAAATGAGGGTCCCCTGCCCAGGCCTGACACCTCTGTCAGAGGCGTCAGCCCGGGGCAAGGGGCCGATCCTGCGATTGGAGGGTGATGGGGGTCAACGCCTGAGGGCTCCCAGTATGTGAGAGGGGGCAGGCTGGGCTGAGGGACACTCCCCCCCCACACACACACCCAGTGCACGAATTTCGTGCACCGGGCCCCTAGTAAGTAAATAAAATGCTATTATTGGCCCCTCCAAGAGATGGGGAAACTGGGGTGTGCAGACTTTCTATAACTTCCCTGAGGTCACAGTTTTACCAGGACTGGAAACTTGTGCTTCTAACCACTACAATGAAGGCTGAACTATCTCAGCCCCAGGAGACCTTTGCGGAAACCAGGGTGCCTGTCTAAAAACAGAGAGAAGTAATTTGAAGCAGAGACTCCAACTTCCTCCTGGCTCTGCAATGCAAGGGCATGTACCCCAGCTGTTTGTTTTCTTTTTTAACAGTTTGTTTTGTCTTTAAAATATAAACACTGAAATGTTTTAGTGTATGCACTGACTCTGATATATTTCCAGAGAGCAGTAGCAGCCACATTTTTTTTTATCACATACCCATAAGCAAACATTTTTTTAGCATTATTCCTAAAATATGTTTATTTATGTTATACAATGTGTGCACTATAAGTAACATTTAAAAAAAGGGAAAATGGATGAAATAATATTTTAAAACATTTATTCAAACAGTACAAAATCATTTTTTACTTCATTAAGAAATTACTAATGTGAGCAATGTTACTAAATATGCTTCAAATATCTGATCTTAAATTGAGTTTTTATACTTGATTTTAGAGCTTTACCTAGAAAAAAGTCATAGAAATATATAAATCCAAATTAAAGAAGTGAATCATTGGCTGTTTTTCAAACTGTGGTGCTTACTATTTAAACCTCATCTAGCCATTATATAAGAGTTTCTTTGTGAGGGGGGTGAGGGGAAGAATCTGGTCAGTAAATTTCCATTTCTGTTGCTGTTGAGCAAACAATTGGAAGATGTTGCGCTTTTTTTCCCAACAAATGGCTTCAAGATTCACTGAAATTTTTTAACTAAAATTCTTAAATGGGTTAGGAAACCATGATTCATAGTTTTTAACTGCTGCTCAAATGAGAGATTTGGTAAGTGCCAACCTGCTATCATTTTCAACAAAATCTTGAGACAATGGAAATGTTTTTCAAACATTCCTTTTAAAAATTCTCCGTAGCACAAATTTATTTAGAAAAGTGGTTCCTTGCTTGCTGTTAAACATCACCTTTACCTTGAAGGAATAGATTGAGAATGTTCTTTTTTAAAATTTTTAATTTAAGAAAACCTGCCAGGGAGCATAAAATAATAACATGGCATCAGAGAGAATATCAGCAAATTTGGTACACTTTATCTTTCACAAAATGAATTTCTTATTTCATCTTTTCCTTTCAGTGGAATTCTGCTTCTAGTTTAGGTTGTTTCAAAAGTACTTTCTCATTTAAAACAACTAGAAATATTAGACAAGAAAAAAATTTTAAAGCTGTTTGCAGGTATTCGAGGTGGTAAGGAATTATGGATGAAGACCCAAGAGAGAGATGAACCCAGAGGTGCAAGCCCAGCATTTAGGGTCTGGGCGCATGAGGGAGGCAACCAATCAATGTGTCTCTCTCACATCAATGTTTCTCTCTCTCTGTCTCTCCCTCTCCCTCCCACTCTCTCTAAATATCACTCCTGTTCAACAAAGGAGGCAAGAACATACAATGGAGTCAAGACAGTCTCTTCAATAAATGGTGTTGGGGAAATTGGACAGATACATGCAAAAAAAATGAAACTAGACCACCAACTTACACCATACACACACAAAAATAAACCTCAAAATGGATAAAGGACGTAAGATGGGAAACCATAAAAATATTAGAGGAATCCACAAACAGCAAAATCTCAGACATATGCCGAAGCAATATCTTCACAAATACAGATCCTTAGGGCAATGGAAACTAAAGAGAAAATAAACAAATGGGAATACATCAAAATGAAAAGCTTCTGCACAGCAAAAGAAACCATCAACAAAACAACAAGAAAGCCCCCTGCATGGGAGAACATATCTGCCAATGTTATCACTGAGAAGGGTTTAATCTCCAACATTTACAGGGAACTCACACAACTTAACAAAAGGAAGATAAACAACCCAATCAAGAAATGGGCAATGGACCTAAATAGATACTTTTCAAAAGAGGACATAAGGAAGGCCGAGAAACATATAAAAACATGCTCAAAATCAGTAATCATCCGAGAGATACAAATCCAAATGACAATGAGGAACCATCTCACACCTGTCAAAATGGCTATCATCAATAAATCAACAAATGACAAGTGCTGGTGAGGATGCAGAGATAAAGGAACCTTAATGCACTGCTGGTGGGAATGCAGACTGGTGCAGCCACTATGGAGAACAGTATGGAGCTTCCTCAAAAAACTAAAAATGGAACTCCCATTTGACCCTGTGATCCCACTTCTAGGAATATATCCCAAGAAACCAGAAACACCAATCAGAAAGGATATATGCACCCCTATGTTCATAGCAGCACAATTTACCACAGCTAAGATTTGGAAACAGCCTAAGTGCCCATCAGCAGATGAGAAAAACTGTGGTACATCTACACAATGGAATACTACGCTGTGGTAAAAAAGAAAGAATTCTTATTATTTGCAACAGTGTGGATGGAATTGGAGATCATTATGCTAAGCGAAATAAGCCAATCAGAGAAAGATAAATATCACATGATCTCACTCATTTGTGGAATATAATGAACAACATAAACTGCTGAACAAAAACAGATCCAGAGACAGAGAAGCACCGATCAGGCCGTCAAACCTCAGAAGGAAGGTAAGGGAGGGTGGGGGTGCAGGGGAGAGATCAATCAAAGAACTTGTATGCATGCATATAAGCCTAACCAATGGACACAGACACCAGGGAGATGAGGGCATGAGTGGGGGGTGAGGGGGGCAATGGGGGATTAGGACACATATGTAATACCTTAATCAATAAAGAAAAAAAATATGATTATATGGTTAATGCCTTCATGGTGTTCCAGTGTAGCCAGGAAACTGAAAAAAAAATTTTTTTTTAAATAAAAGTAAAAAGTCATAGAAGTTCTATTATTTTATTCCCATACCCCAGTGAACCATTACTTATTACTTTACCCCTATTCTAACTATGGCTCTAAACATTAAAGAACATCTGAGACTACAGTGTCCTGTTATTTAAGAACTAGAGGTCCAGTGCACGAAATTCTTGCACTCAGCGGGGGATCCCTCAGCTTGGCCTGCACCCTCTTGTAGTCCAGGAGCCTCCAAGGGATATCCAACTGCTGGCTTAGGGGAGCAGGCCTAAGCCAGCAGTTGGACATCCTTAGCGCTGCCACAGAGGCAGGAGAGGCTCCCACTACCACTGCTGTGATCACCAACTGTGAGCCTGGCTTCTGGCTGAGCGGCATTTCCCCTGCATTGAGCATCTGCCCCCTGGTGGTAAGTGTGTGTCATAGCGGCCGGTTGTTCCACCATTTGGTTGATTTGCATATTAGCCTTTTATTATATAGGACTAGAGGCCTGGTGCATGAAATTCATGTGCAGAAACACTCCCTAGGCCTGGCCTGTGATCAGGACCATCTTCCCCAGCTGCCCACAGCCAGCCCTGCCCCTCCACTGCCACCTATCCCCAGTTCCCCATTCTTCATCGGGTGATTGGTGCCTGACGGCCAGGAGAAGGGACCGAGAGGTGGTCAGTGCACCTCATAGTGACTGGTCCAGCAGTTGTTCTGGTCGTTCTGCTGTTAGGGTCAATTTGCATATTACCCTTTTATTATATAGGATAGAGGCCTGGTGTACAGGTGGGGGCCAGCTGGCCTGTCCTGAAGAAGGTCCTGGATTGGGGTGGGGGACCTCACTGGGGGCCAGGGTGGGCCAGGGTGAGGAGCTGTGGGGTTTGCAGGCCGGCCACACCCCTGATCGGGGTGGGGGGTCCCCCTGGGGGGCGAGGCTGGCCTGGGCAAGGGGCTGTGGGTGGTTTGCAGGCCAGCCACGCCCCCAGCTTTGTCAGGAAGGATGTCTGGAATGACGTCTGGAAGATGGCCTGTCTATTCAGTCTATTTAGCATATTACTCTTTTATTAGTACTCTTTTTCTCATCTGAGAATTCCAAAACATTTAACTATGTTCCCACAGCTGTATAAGTAGTAGCTCTTGGCCTTTTTGAGTATGGGCTTTGGAGAATTTTATTAATTCTCTGGAATTAATCTTTTAAAAAATGAACATAAATCTTTCCTTCCTTCCTTTCTCTTTCCCAATCTCTCTCTCTCTCTTCCTTTTTTGCTCCCTATCTTCCATCTTAGTTCAGTAAAAAAAAATCTTTAGTATTAGAGGCTCAGACGAAGAAGTGGTATATGGTATCCCTGGGGGCTGCCAGAGATCCACATAAGGAAATGATGCCAGTATGGGCAGTGGCTTCTCAGAGGCAGGTAGAGGGCCCACACAAGGAATATGTGTTAAGTGGGGCGGAAGAAGATTGAGCAAGTAGGTACATACATTGAGGATAATGGGATTTAAGCTTGTCACTATTGAAGAAAAGATTTATAAACATAAGAGGGGAGAAGAATCAACCTAGTTGTGTTGGTTTGGAATCAGAGATATCAGAATGAATTTGCGTTTTTAAAATATATACACAGCTCTGGCTGGGTTTCTCAGTAGGTAGGAGTGTCATCCTGTAACCAAAAGGTTGTGTGTTTGATTCCCAGTCAGGGAACATGCCTAGGTACAAGTTCGATTCCCAGTCAGGTTGTGTATGGTGGGCAGCCAATTGACATCTCTCTCTCTCTCTCTCTCTCTCTCTCTCTCTCTCTCTCCCTTTCTCTTTCTCAAAAAAAAAATTAATTTAAAAATATATCTTCAGGCGAGGATTAAAAAATATATATAATGTTTGTACATCTCTTCATGCATATACATACATACATATATTCCTAGGCCTGTCTATTGAGAAGGCCTGGGAACAGCAAGCAACACCTCAATAATAATGAAGCACCTAGTGCCTAGATCTTGATTTCTAAAAGCCATTCTCTAGTAATAGATGTAAGAGCTCACTGAAGTGATGGCCAGTTCCATAGCTGGGACAGGGATAGTACATGATGAGCCCGGAACACCTGTTGTGCCAGAAAGTTAAAAAGTGCTCAAACAGTCCTGGCTGGGTGGCTCAGGTGGCTAAAGTGTCGTCCAGATATGCCAAGGTTACAGGTTTGATCCTTGATCAGGTCACATATAAGAAAAGCAATGAAAGTGTAAGTGGAACAATAATTTGATGTTTCTCTTTAGAGAGAGGGGAATGGATGTACTCTCTCTAAAAATCAATCAATCAATAAAAATTTTAAATATACTTCTCAAACAATGATGGGGACATGTCAAAGGCACAGAAGTTAGTTTGAAGGGGCTCACACTGGCCATATCAGCCTCTCTTACAGAAATATTTCCTACCACCCATGAAGTCATTTCACCGTGAAAAAAACAAACTTACATCTGGCCATGACTCTTGATCCAATTTCCAATTTACAGAAATTACCAAGGACATACAGGAGTCCCCATTACCCACAGAGGATATGTTCCAAGATCCCCCGTGGAGGCCTGAAACTATGGATAGTACCAAATCTTACATATTCTATGCTTTTTCCTGTACTTATGTACCTATAATAAACTTTATAAATTAGGAAAAGTAAGAAATTAACAGCAATTATTACTAATAAAAGAGAACAAGATGGCTGCTAAAGGACAGGAGGCACATACGGTGTGGATACACTGGACAAAGGGGTGATTCACATCCCAGGGAAGATGGAGCATGGCATTTCATGCAATGACATGCAATGTAAAACTTATAAATTGCTTAGTTTTGGATTTTTTCATTTAATATTTTTGGACCAGAGTTGACCATGGGTAACTGAAACCATGGAAAGCAAAAGCTTGAGTAAGGGGGAGGGGGGAGCTTCTGTACTGAGAGGTGTTAAATCACCACAGAGATGTGATCAGTAATATCCAGGTTGTCGGAAACTACAGAGCAAATGACGTCGTTTATGCAGAGAGACTTAAGATACATACTCACTAATCACAACATTTACACCTTATTTGGGTCTAGATTAAAACAAGCAAACTGACCGTGGCCGGTTTTGCTCAGCAGTTAAAGCATTGGCCTGTGGACCAAAGGGGCCTGGGTTCGATTCCCAGTCAAGGACACTTACCTCGATTGTGGGTTCAATCCCCAGCCCTTTTGGGGCGTGTGCAGGAGGCAACCGATGGATGCGTCGATGTTTTTCTCTTTCCCCCTCTTCCCCCCTTTCCACTCTGCCTGAAAATCAATGGGAAAAATATCCTCAGGTGAGGATTGAAACAAACAACAAACAAACAACAAGCAAACTGTAAAAAAAAAGTATGAAAGTAGGAGACAAATGAGGAGATATGAACACCAACTTGGGTATAAATTGATATTAGGAATTACTACTAACTACTTGTAACTGTTTTTTAATTGAATTTATTGAGGTGACTTGGTTAACAAAATTATAGAGGTTTCAGGTGTATTGGTAACTGCTTATGATAATGAATAATATTGCTTATATTTTTATAGTAATCCTTATCACTTAAAGATACATACTGAAATATTTATGGGTGAAATGATATAGATTACATGCAATCCCTTTAAAATTTGCTTTAGAGTATTTTAGGTGGGGAAGAAAGGTAAGGTATGTATGAATAAGATTAGCTATGAGCTGATAATTGTTTAAGATGGGTGCTTTATCTTTTCGTTCTTATTCGATCTTCTTAGTCGATCTATTTTGTACAATGACAAGTGTGGACAGAACACCCCCCCGCCACCCGGTCCCTCTTGCCAAGCCATCTGCCTTTGAAGGCAGTGGTGTCCGCAGGAAGAAGAAACTTAAAAAAAAAAAAAGGTTACCTTAGAGCAGTGGTTCTCAACCTTGGCTACACATTAGAATCACCTGGGAATATTTTAAAATCCTGATTTCTGGGCCTCATCCTCCGGAAATTCTGTTTCTTTGTTACTAATGTTGTGGCCCCACCCCATAACAAAGAAACAGAATTTCCGGAGGATGAGGCCCAGAAATCAGGATTTTAAAAAGATTCCCAGGTGATTCTAATGTGCAGCCAAGGTTGAGAACCAGTGCCTTAGAGGGATCATCCTTTTGCTGTTCATAGTGAGACATCATCCTTTAAAATTTTTCATAAAGGTGACTTTCACAGGGCTGGCATTCAAGAGCTGGTAGACAACCTCTTCTCTAACTTGGAGACCTGCAATGGAGGCAGCTGCAGAAGCCAGCTGAGACCCCAGGAGAGCGAACAATACCTGCAGCATTTCTCCAAGCAGCAGAGCAGAAGGGGACCTGGTTCACACAAGCTCGTGGCCACTAGGAGGTGCATCACACCCACTGTAGCCTCAGTGGTAGGCGGGGCTAAAGGCATTCCCAGTTCCAGTAAGTGCTTTGGATGAGATTCAAAGCATCCACCTTGCAATTATACCCAAGCCTGCCCGCCCCTAAGGTGGAGATGGCCCAGGGCCCTAGGGGAACACAGGCTAACACATGCACGCAATACCACCCTGCCCCAGAGCACTCATAAATTCTCGATAACCCCCGGATGCTGGCTAATATCTCACAGGTGGCTATCCACTGCCTCCAGCCAGCTGTGTGAACCTGTATATTCCCCACCTAAACCCATGCTTATTAGGTAACGGAACATTAGCAGCCAGGCTTTCAATAGGTGCATTTCAAACTGTGATTGGCTTTGCCCCAGGTTGCTATTATTTCAGATGTATTGAAATCGCAGGTGTCAGTGACTGCACATCAGCCTCATCACAGTGCAGCACACTCAGCATCATTCTCAGAGGCTTGGCTTGCACCGCAGCTCGGCTGCACGGCCTCCCACACATTCCCAGGCCGCGTGTGTACAGACAGCAGAGAATGCGGTTCTCAGACTCGCTGCATGGGGAGCCTGACTTCTCGGTTTCCTCCCGGGTGATTTCCCGACTTGGCTTCTGCAGGAAGCAGATCTGCTTTTCTCCCAGAGGAGGCCAAATGTCATAATAGAGGAAAAGGCTGCTAGCAACAAAGGGGCCCTGAATCAGAGCAGGGGAAGGGTTGGACCCAAGACCCTGAACAGATCATTTTACAGGAATGGAGAGAGAATAATGAAGGTTTTTCTAAAGCTGATTCATTCGCTCCAGACAGTTCTTGTCCCGGTGTCTCTGCATTCCTTCCTGGGTTCTGTCCCCCGCCCCCGTACATCCCCTTCATTGCTAGTTCTGGAAATCAGTGAGTGATAGGTTAGCATGGTGCTCATCCCAGGGTGTCACCTAGCAACATGATGTTCATAAATAGCCACAATCATCTCTTCTCCAAAAATGGCTAAAACTTCTTTTAAAGACATCAGGAAAAAAGCTTAGCAATCTCAGCGCCAGTGTGAAATATTCCCATGTCTATTCCCAGCCTTCCTCTTCCCCTCTCAGTGTGACCTCCCAGCATGTTTATTGTTTATACTCTGCCTTTTTAAAAATGCACATTTCCTTCTACAGGGTCACATCACAGCTGTTCCTGTAGAATCTCCCAGTAGTTTTGTGAACTTCGTTCAGCTCAAAAACAACTCAAAAGCCAAAAACATTCCTACTTAATTCTCATCCCTTGCACTTTAGAAGAACTCAAGCTGAAAGTCCTAGAATACTGAGGCTGAGACAGAATCACTAGGTAAGTTAAGACCGTACTAACCCGATATAAGTCTTACGCTGTTACTAAGAGTTCAAATATGCAAGAACAAAAAAGGTGGCTTTAACTAGACCTATATCTAGCAAACCTTAATTAACTCATAAATCCAACACACACATTTTGGGCATCTATTATATTTCAAATTGGTGTAGGTAATGATACAATGATGAACAAGGTTATGCCACTGAAGGGCTCATCGTGTAGTGAGAAATGTTGGGAAAATCTCATTGCAAGTGTACTAAACAGCATTTAATTCTGTAGCTGTTAGAGATGGGGAGTCACAGATGAATGGCTCTCATGAAAAAGCCATGAAGACCCAGCAAAATGTCAACATTTTATAATATAATCAGGCCTTACGTTCTTTGATCTGAAGGGCACCTGACCGTAACTGCTCAGTGCAGCCACTGTTGTTGCTTGTGTCCACAGGTAAGAAATCTTGAAACCAAGTGATTTCTGGGACCGGGTTCCCACTGGCTGCACAAAGAACATGCTGGTGCCATGTGCTTGGTATAACACATGCTTGGTAACACATGCTTGGTAACAGGAGTCCTTTTCGGGCCATGTTAAAGCTGCAGCACAGAAAGGTGGCCAGCTCTAGGCCTAAAGGGGCAAAGGGAGGAAGGATGGTCTTACCGGAAGCCAGCGGGAATAGCTGTGGCCATGGGAAGGGCTGACCTCAGCAGAGGGAAATGTCTAAGCCACAGTAAAGAGACAAAGAGGAAGACAAGGGGGCACATACCCTGACCTCACTCTCCTCCTGACTTTCCACCTACGGCCAATTTTTCCAACTGGGCAAGTCCAACTGGAGGCCAGAGGCAAGGCAGCCTGGTGATGCAGCACCTCACGGCCCGCCTCACAGGGCACAGGGCAGGGGTGGGAATGGGGGGCAGGAGGAGAGTGGATCCACAGGGGAAAACAGAAAATATCCAGCACCTCATCTACATGGAGACTTTTAGAAGGCTTTTCTGATTGTGCAAGTCTGGGAGTCAAGGGAGAGGTCAAAATCAGAGATATAAATTTGGGAGCTCCTCAGTTAATAGATGGTAATTAAAGCCATGTTTCCGGATGAGATCACTCGGGGCAGATAAAAGGGCTGAGGCCTGGGGCGCAATTAGCCTGTTCGCAGAGAAGGAGCCAGCAGAGGGGCCTGAAGAGGAACTACCCCAGAGCTTAAGGAAAACCGGAACGTAGTATCCCCAGAACTCAAAGAAGAACATTTCCAGAAAGAAGGAGGGGTTGGCCTGTCCTGAAAGAGGCTGAGAGGTCGAGGAGGAGTGTCTTTCTCTAAGACACACTGCATAAGGGGAAGAAATACCACGCACGAAGGAACCAGCCCATTGAACAAGATGCAAGGGCGCAACCAAAACCACTTTACTCCCTTTCTCACAATTGCCTTTGTAATCCTGTTGAGTGGTTCATTTTGCCTCACCCACACAGATGAAATGTAGGCGAGGCCCCTGATTTTTTTTCACTCTCAGATAAAATTTCTGTCATTACTCATGGCTATCTGAATGTTTTCCCTTTTGGTTTTCAGAACTGGAAGGGTCCTTTGAGCTCAGGGACCAGTGGGTGGATGCCCTCTGTCTGTGCAGGATCTCCGAGCAGACAGACCAACACGCAGAGCCAACCCCCGGCAGCAGGGGAAGGAGGCGAGCCTTACCTGATCATCAGCACTTGCCATCGCCCCTCGCGCTGTTCAGGCGGCACCCTGCAATACCCAGCATCAGATGATCTCAGTGACCCTCTAGGTGGCTACTCTCACAAGGAAGGCAGGTCTGATAACTTGAGGTGTCCTTGCCCAGGGTATTTGTGCCTCAAGGGAGGGGGCAATGCTTAACGCTAAGGATTTATTTTTAAAATACTGAGCTCCTCCTCTGCTGGGTGCTAGGGATTCAAATGATGAACAAGAATAAGCACGAATGCAGACTGGTGCAGCCACTATGGAAGACAGTATGGAGTTTCCTCAAAAAACTAAAAATGGAACTCCCATTTGACCCTGTGATCCCACTTCTAGGAATATATCCCAAGAAACCAGAAACACCAATCAGAAAGGATATATGCACCCCTATGTTCATAGCAGCACAATTCACCATAGCTAAGATCTGGAAACAGCCTAAGTGCCCATCTGTAGATGAATGGATTAGAAAACTGTGGTACATAAGCCAGTCAATGAAGGAAAAATACCACATGATCTCACTCATTCATGGATAATAGAGACCATTATAAACTTTTGAACAATAATAGATACAGAGGCAGAGCTGTCAAACTGCAGCGGGAAGGCCCGGGAGGGGGGGTGGGGCAGGAAGGGGGGCGGGGTAAGAGATCAAGTGAAGGACTTGTATGCATGCATATAAGCATAACCAATGGACATAAGACACTGGGGGGTAGGGGAGGCCAGGGGATTGTCAAGGACGGGGGGGGGGGGGGGGGGGAGGAGACATTTGTAATACTTTAAGCAATTAAAAAAAAAAAAGAATAAGCACGGTCCCTGGTCTCACAGGAGAGGTGGGTCCAGAAGCAGCTCTGGATTTCTCGCTTGCAGACTGGTCAGGTGTGATGACAATCACTGATTCCTGGGCAAGGGAAGGGCAGGAGACCACCGATGATGCGAGGGATGTTCTGTTCTGTACACCATCTCTCACCAGAACCTGCTTTCAGCCTCTTCCTTCCGTTGTAGGCCACCGTTTGTACAAAACAATCACAAATTTTGTTAAGGAGATAGCAGGCTGCCAAATGCAGCGTTTCCCTCTTCAGTGTGGGCAGGACTTCGCGTAATACACATCAGCATGTCCACATCTGGCATGGCATGAAGCGCGTTCCCATCCGGCACTCTATTTTATCCTCACCAACATCTCATCAGCCCCCCACTCACCCTTATTTAAAGATCGGCGTGTTCACAATCTTGATCGAATTGTGGTGTGTATTTCTGGGCACATCATCAAGAGCCTGCAGCTGCTAAATCCATTATGAAATCTTAGAATCTCAGAGGTTTAAGGGAACATTAGCTCTCAGTTACTTCCAAACCATTCATTTCTCGGAGGCCCAACGAGCTAACTAGAGGCAGAGCCAGGATTACAGTCAAATAAAACAAGTACATATCCAATTAATACTCCCAATCTCTGATAGTTCCTATATTACTTTCACAGAGGGTTTTTAAAGAGCTGCATGAAAAATTAAGATGTGCCTAAGCATGTCCCCATCATACTAACATGACAACCCAGTTCTGCTGACGAGCTGTCCTCATCAATCCGCAAGTGGCTCAGGGCTCCATGCAACGTGCCGCGCGCACTAGTGGGCAGAAGAGGCCCGCCAGTCCCTGCCTCTGCCCCTCCTGGATGAGCACTGATGCCCACTGGGCATGCTCAACTGTCCTCTCTCGAATGCTGCCCCTGGGACTCGGACAGAGACCCTAGAAAGCAAGGAGGGAAATCAGCACTGTCCGCTCTGGCACGGACCCTGGGCAGTTCTCTGAAGGTGCGCTAGGGTGTTGCAAATTGGGTGGTTGCCTGGAACTCACTGGTTAGGGAATTTGAGGACAAATTGCTAAAGGGAGAGGAGGAAATTGATGGGTGGTGTGGTGCTACTAAAATAAACGAACACAGCAAGCTTTATAAATATCACATCAACCCCAAACTCCTAAGACCACAACAGTCTTTGGAATTTTTTTTTATTCCTTTACTCTTCAAACTTGCCCGTGATGTTTATTTGAATCCGACTTGTTCTGCAGACAAATGATGGAGAAATGAGAATTCCAAACAGAGAATTTGCCTCAAACTTAAAGCCGATCCCTCCCCCTCAGGACTCCGTCTGCCTCAGGTCACAACTTCAGCAACACCCCTCAAATGCGCTCCAGTGCAAGGCTCAGCAACACCCCTCAAATGCGCTCCAGTGCAAGGCTCAGCAACACCCCTCAAATGCGCTCCAGTGCAAGGCTTTATCCTAAGGCCTGAGGATCGATGTGACCATGGAAAGGCACCTTCCCTGTGAGCAAGGGGACTACAGCCTGGCAGGGGCTCTGACTAGTGAACAAGCATCATCACAGACAAGAGTTCATGAGCATACGAACAAGTGCTGGAGAAGGTATTTGGAGAGGCTTTGGGGGGACGTTTCATAAAGGAGATGCTTTCCAGTGAGTTTTGAAGACTACATATGCTAGGCAGCCAAGGGCAGAGGGTATTGTGTGTGCAAAGGGCACAGAGACATGGAACCACTGGAGAGAGATTGGCAGGTAGTGACAGGAGATGAGAGACCAGATGCCACAGGGCTTCCAGGCGATGCTCAAGAACAGAAGCAATCCATCGCAATGTGTTCTCTATATGCTCAGGGTCTTGGCACACAGTAGATGCGCATTTTGCTACAGTCATGCTGAGGAACAATAAACGTCCAAAGCTCAGTGGCTTGCCACATTAAAAGTTATGTGCCATTGTTACAGCTGAGGTTCAGCGGTTCTGACTCAGGTTTGGCTCTAGGTTGCAGGTGGACTGTGGGCCAACCCTGCATCTTCTCATTCAGGCTGGCGGAGCTCCTCTTGGGACTATGTGATGGCAGAGTTGAGTAGCTGTGAGTGACCGAGACTGCATGATCCAAAAGTCTAACTCATTTACTATCTGGGCCTTTACAGGAAAAGTTTCTCTATCGCTGCTCTAGAGCACAACCGAAGTGATGGTACATATCTCCCAGGCTCGATCATGAAAGGGGATGCAGCTTCTGCCCTGTAGACAATAACACTCAACTTTGAAGTCTTCAGCCCCACCCCAGAAGTCTGAGTGCTCTGGAGTGACCATGTTGTAAGTGTACTAACCAGCTGGCATGGAGAGTCCCAGAGACTCCCTGAGAGAGCATGGCTCCAGCCCCCTAGCCCAGCACCCAAACCTCCACTCCAGTGCATTGCACATTCCCAAGCCAGAACCGCCCAGCTGAGCCCTTCCTGAATTCTAGCCTGCAGAAACCCCAAGCAAACAATAAGATGATCATTGTTGCTTTGAGCCACTGCCTTTTGGGGTGATTAGTTATACAGCAATTAGTGACCTGGTGCACAGATTCGTGTACATTGAAAGGAAATTAACACATTGTATGCGGGAAACGTATTTATACGTTTTACATTGACTGGTAGTAGAGCGCGGGACACGTATTAATATGTTTTTTATAGACTAGCGGTAGAATGCGGGTAACGTATAAATACGTTTATTTTTATACTTTTTTATTGCTCTAAAGGGATGCTAACATGCAGATATACGAATTCCAAAGGACAAAATTTGGGTCTCTAACACATACAATGGTGAATTATGTATGTACTTCCAGGTATAACGGTAATCTATTCAACTGCGTAGAGTCATCCCTTCACACAATTCTCTGCCTCACCACGCATTCAGTGCGATTCTAAGAAAAATAATTCAGTATGCATTTTATAGTAAATCACAAAAAGTTTCATTGAAAAAAAATATGTAAAACTAAAGTTATCGTAATTTTACTGAACGTTGCCATTTGCACAAAAAATTCGCAAAAATGGCCCCCGCCACCTGTTAGCTCGTGATAAAACTACCCTCAAACAATGTGTTAATTAGAAGGTGGCTGGTGGGGCAGGACTGAGCAAGAAGGGCTGGACACACCCTGGAGCCAACCTCCTGCGGTTCCTCCCCAGCGTCTGCAGAGTGAGCAGGGTCCCTCCAGCAGGTGGAGTCCCTCGGCCTGGCCTGCAGAGATTAGGCTGAAACCAGCTCTCATCCCCCGAGGGGTCCTGGAGTGCGAGAGGGCACTCTGAAAAGCTACTGTCGTACAGGGTGTGGAACGCAAATGCAAGTGTGCAGTAAATCAGATTCGGGGCCAGCAGTGCCCTAGCAACAACATAACCCATGGCGGAAGGAATCACACAGCCCTGCAAGGAATTGGGTTCCCTCCTCTCTGGTTTCGGGGTGCATCACCTGAGAACCTCTGCTGCCAAGTCACTGCAGCTCTGCAGCTCCTGTGTTGAGCGTCTGCCCCCTGGTGGTCAGTGCATGTCATAGCAACTGGTCAGACAGTGGGAGGGACACTTAGCATATTAGCCTTTTATATATAGACTAGAGGCCTGGTGCACAAAAATTTGTGCACTCAGGGAGAAGGGGGGGTCCCTCAGCCCGGCCTGTGCCCTCTCGCAGTCTGGGACCCCTCAGGGGATGACCACCTGCTGGCTTAGGCCCGCTCCCCGGGGGATTGGGCCTAAGCTGGCAGTCAGACACCCCTCTGGCAGCCCGGCAGCCCTCGGGGGATGTCCACTTGCCAGCGGGGAGCAGGCCTAAACTGCAGTCGGACATCCTTAGAGCTGCTGAGGAGGCAGGAGAGGCTCCCACCACCACTGCTGTACTGGCAGCCATCGGCCTGGCTTGTGGCTGAGCAGAGCTTCCCATGTGAGAGCGGTGTTATGCACGTTAGGTGCTGGGCCGTCTGAAGAACCAATGCTTTCCAGTCTAGTAATGTCACAGGCTATCTCGGAAACCCTCTGTAACTCCGTTTTGCTATTTTAAAGGTTACTTTAGAGTTTATAGTGTAAATATTTACCAGTCTGCCTTCAAGTGATAACATTTCACTTATAGTCTAAAAATCTTATAATTCTATGTCTCCCCTCCCAGCTTTTGTGCTATTGCCACAAATTTTATTTCTACACCTGTTTTAAACCACACATTACATTGTTTTTATTTCTGGTTAAACAGTCACGATTCTTTTAAAAAGAACCGAGTATGAGTAAAGCATTTATTTAATCATGTAGTTATTACTTTACATACTAATACTAGTAATAAATAATTTAGCCAGTTAACTGCCATGATATTTTAAATTTAATTAGAAAAGGTCTGCCGCTTGCGTCTGTAGATGCTTATGGAGTACAAATGGTTAATTCTGGTTAAAAACCCTATCATGTATTATTAGGTTTACCTATATTAAAAATTAAGTGAGTAGAATTTAAAAAAATTAAGTGAGAAAAATGTAAGAAAAGTATCAATTAATATAGAAGAAAATGATTTTTTTAAATGCTAAAAAGGAGAAATTCTCTATCAAGATACACACAGATTAAACCTACACTGTCATGGGAAGTAGAGATTTTAATCAATTGCATATTAAACTACAGACAGTAAAAGATGGGTGTCAGCATTTACTAAGCACAATAGTCTTAATGCTGCCCCATTACCAGAAAGCAAATAAAGACATCACAGAAACACATTAGATATTTTCTTTCTAAGTCTTCAAAGCACAGACTTAACATAGTTAAGTGGCTTGGATATTGATGGCAGTCATGAAGCTAATCCTCTCACAGTGGTTCTCAACCTTCCTAATGCCGCAACCCTTTAATACAGTTCCTCATGTTGTGGTGACCCCCAACCATAAAATTATTTTCGTTGCTACTTCATAACTGTAATGAATCATAATGTAAATATCTGATATGCAGGATGTATTTTCAGGGGTCGCAACCCACAGGTTGAGAACCGCTGGCTGTCACTGGACAACTACTACCTGAGTGTCACTGGTGGGTAAGAATAGGTCAGTGAATATAAGAGAAAATGCAGAATAATGAGATAAAATACAATCACAGGAACTTGAGAGGGTGGGATGGGGGGAGGGAGGACGATTGCCCAGAGACTTTAAGGAGTACAGGAGGGAGGAAACCCTATAAAGGCAGAATGGTAGCCAGGAAAGAGTGGGAGTCAGAAAAAACAGAATTTGAATTTCAGTTCCCACACTTAAGAATGTAGGTATGTTTATTAATTTCTGTATGCCCTCAGTTTCCCCATCTGTAAAACAGAAATGATCACACCTACTTCACAACAGTATTGAGGAATTAAATACTGTATGTAAATATGTCCAACATAGGCATATAAATGTTAAATTCTGATTCTTCATTACCTGTTCACAAAGTACAAGTGAGAAGGAAAGGAACAGAGTGAAATAAATAACTTAATTCTAAAAATAAAAGCCCTCAGGGTGGGAGTGGAAGCAGGAAGCTGTCAGAGAAGTGTGGGCAGGAGATAACTGAGGCGTGGACCATGAGTCCTGTGTAGATCTGCAATCGATGAGTCTCTTGATGAGGAAAGACAGTAATTCTTCAAGCAACTTTGCAAATTTTGAACATTTCTTTAAGCAACATGACTGGTAGTGAACATTTGGAGGGGGAAATCAAGAGTTCTGTTTTGGCCTTATTACAACTGAAATGCAAGACATCCAAGAGGAGGCCAAGTAGATCTAAATGAGGTTACTAGCGGTCTATTTAGGACAGGTAATGAGAATTGGATGAGATCCCCTCAGAGGGGAGTGTTGCTAGAAAAGAGAATTGATTCCCATACCGAGGAAAGAGGAGAAGGATCTAGCAGGGAGGCGAAACCAGTGGAACAGGAGGAAACCAGGATGGCGTAGTACCAAAGGAGTAAAGAATGTGTCAAAAGCTGCTCGGTGAATGATGTCTAAGAAACGTTCATCAGGTTTAGAAACAGGGAAGTAGTGGGGGAGAGCATTTCAAAGTCAGGACAAAGCTTGAGGCAATACCAGCCCAACATTTGAAACCAGAATTGGGTTTTCTATTTAAAAAAAAAACCAAAAAGCCACTTAGCAGCTAGCACATGAAATGACCCTCTTCAAACCTTTCAGTAGATTTCTATTATCATTCTCAGAATAAAATCCAAACTCTTTCCCATGACCTCAAGTCCCCACAAGATCTGGCACCTGCTGTCTCTGTGACTTTACCTCATTTCATAAGCTGCCGCTCATGCTGCCCTCCAGTCATACTAGTCTTCTTGCTGTTCCTTAAGCCAAGCTTCTTTCTATTCAGAGCCTTTGCACTGCTTGCTCTTCCTTTAACCTGGGTGATTTCTTTTCCCACTTGTTTGCATGGCCTTCCTTGACTATATACCTAAAATGGTACTTGCCCAAGCCCTGGCTGGAGGCTCAGTTGGTTGGAGCGTTGTCCCATACACCAAAAGGTTGTGTGTTCCATCCCTGGTCAGCGTATGTCCTGCCCACACTTCTCCAACAGCTTCCTCCTTCCACTCCCTTCCTGAGGCTTTTTCATTAAAAAACAAAAAATGAACAAAAAACACCCCCGCCTCCCCCCCCCCCCCCCCGAAAAAAAAAACACCAAAACAAAACATAGCCTCAGGTAAGGATTAAAAACATTAATAAAAATATAAATACAATGTCTACCTGTCCAACATCCTTGAAGTAGTCAGCCTTGTCTGGAGCTGTAACCTTCAAGAGGGGAAATCTATACTAGGCAGTCAGTTTTTGATGTTGCTAAGGGAAGAATGACTTGTAAAAAGCAAAGAAAATCTTTTAAATATGGGTTCACTTGCTTATGGAGTTATTGATTTACTTAAAATACTATTAACAGTAAGATTTCAAAGGTTTCCAGTAATGGACTCTTTTCTTTACCCAAGCTCTCAGAAAACCACCACCACCACAACAGACAACAAGCTTACCTCATGTAAAAAAGGGAATGGGTTTGAGAAAAGGTGAACATATAAATAGCTTTAAGTTCATCATTTCTATAAGCTTGCACTTTGTAGTTCAAGTTACTCTTTTTTTAAAAAAAATATATTTTATTGATTTTTTACAGAGAAGAAGGGAGAGAGATAGAGAGTTAGAAACATCGATGGGAGAGAAACATCGATCAGCCGCCTCCTGCACATCTACTGGGGATGTGCCCGCAAGCCAGGTACATGCCCTTGACCGGAATCGAACCTGGGACCTTTCAGTCCACAGGCCAATGCTCTATCCACTGAGCCAAACTGGTTTCGGCTCAAGTTACTCTTAATTCTCTAGGTGGTTCTAGATGCTGGATTAGTCTTTAAAGTCACCATCCCTTGATTCCTCAATCCTACCACAAATCATTTTTGTCTGAACCTGGGGATATTGGACTCTGTAGATCTCAACTTTTTATTACCATTTTGTTGCAGTCTTAAGTTATTTTCACCTTCCAATTCTTTAAAATATAAACCATCTCTTTAAAAACCGACGCCCAAGTGGTTCAATGCCAAATCCCCAACGTCAGTAGTGTGAGATGACTTCTCCTAGGATAGTGGCAGTGAGGGCAGATGGGAACATGGACAGATTTGAGGGACACTGGATTAGGAAACAGAACTGCAGAAAATGGAGAATCAATGGTGAAAAATGAGGAAAATAGAAATTAGGGATGACAATCAAGCTTCTGGTTTAGACCACTAGAAGGGCAATGGTGCCACCATCTATCAAGACAGAGAAAAGGAAAAAACGTTTAAAGAATAGAGAAAATCAGCTTGGGGCATATTGAATTTGAGGGGCCTGCAAGAGATGCGCCTCAGGTAGTTGGATGTACAGGTTACATGTGCAGGTTGTTACTATGACCTTGCACTAATATGGTAGCCTCCTTGGGCCTGTTTCTACATTTGCAAAATAAGGGTGTTGTACTTAAAATCTCAAAGATGTCTATCCAGCCCTAAGACATCAATAAAATCAACTTCTTCAGTAATCTTAAGTCATTTGGGTTGAATTTCTACTTCCTTCTTAAAATTTTGGAGTATATGCCATGTGCATTTTACTTTGGCAATTTAACAAAAACTATTAAACTATCCCAGTGTCGGCAAACTCATTAGTCAACAGAGCCAAATATCAACAGTACAACGATTGAAATTTCTTTTGAGAGCCAAATTTTTTAAACAAACTATATAGGTAGGTACATTGTTATTAACCTAATTAGGGTACTCCTAAGGCTTAGGAAGAGCTACACTCAAGGGGCCAAAGAGCCGCATGTGGCTCGCGAGCCAGTTTGCCAACCATGGAACTATCCCAAAGCTCAGGGATTCATAAAACTTTGTTTTCTCTTAAATTTTAAGATGGCGACACACTGGCTTCCTCTACCGATGAAAAACACTATTAGGCTTGCTGGCTTTTCTCCAGAATACAATAATTTAAAAAATTATAATAAACTGTTGAAATTTCTTCTCCATGAATTCTTCCCCTTCTAGTTTTGGAGAAATGTTTGTATATATTAAAAACCTAACCGACCAGTCAACCAGTCACTATGATGCACACTGACCACGAGGGGGAGCACTGCTTAGCCAGAAGTGGGGTTCATATCTGGCAAGTGCAGCTGCCCTGGCAGTGCTACCAAGCAGCGGCGGCAGGCACAGTGGGCCGGGATGAGTGCTAGCAGCGCTCGGCTGGGGCTCCTCCCTGACCGCCTGCCGCTTTAGGCCCGATCCCTGCATGCCAGCCTGGCCTCTGGGGATCAGGCCTAAACCAGCAGTTGGACATCCCCTGAGGGGTCCCAGATTGCAAGAGGGCGCAGGCCAGGCTGAGGGAAACCCCCTCCCCCATGCACGAATCTGTGCACCGGGCCTCTAGTATTCCTATGACTGAGGAAAGGAGGGAAGAAAATATAGAGGGCACAAAAAGAGGTTTTTGTTAGACAAGTAATATATTTAAGATCTTCTGTACCCATTTCAAAAGTAAATAAAAAGATAGAAATAAATAGCTTGCAATTTTGAAATGCAAAATTAAGAAGCAATGGGGACAAAAGCTACACAGGTCTCCTTAAGTTTCACTGTCCAGAAAAAATTATTTCGGTATTAGAAATTCTGGAATTCTTTCTGTCCAACCTCTTTCCTAATTGCACACAGCCTGTAGGTTACTACAAATTATTTCCAGGTTAAATTTAAGTTTGGGGGAGGAGGGGACACTAACCTAATCATTCTGACACATGTGCAAATGAAACTTTGGTTCAAAGGCAGGCTTTGTGGGATAACTGACGTACAAGTGGCTGGCCCTTTGAAAAGAAACAGGACAGAAGACTCATTTGAGAGCACTTTCCCCTCCTATCTCAAGAGGAAGTACCATTGCTTGGGTGAATTTTTAGCAAAATACCAATTGGGCAAGATGAACAATACCACATATATATATATATATATATATATATATATATATATATATATATATATATATATATATATATATAATGTCTTTAGTGCTTTCTATTGGATCAGCATACAATTGATACATATTGAAGCATCATTCCAATTTTATTCTCCCAATTTTAAGAATCTCCACGTGCCATATGATGGATAGTGCATAACCTAGTAAGATAGATACAAAGCGAACCCAGAAATGAAACAAACGTGATTGGAAATTAAGAAAGTATTCCCTTAAAAAATTGCATTTGAACAAAACAATGCTTATTCTATAAAAGTAACCTTCGTAACAAAAGGCAAAAAGCACTGTGACTAAAATATGACTTTAGAGTAAGCAAATTTCAAATCCTGGTGCCTCTAAAGAGATTTTGGGAATATTTATTAACCTCTTGAAGCCTAAATCTCCTCTTTAGTGAAATGAAGATAATACAATATAGGGTTATTTGAGGATTGAAAGTAATCATTTAAAATACATTAACAAAAATAAAGATTGCTAGACAAAACACCATTTCACCTATGTTTTGCAGTTAGACTTTTATTATAAATTATGTTTTTGAACATCATTTCAAGGGTCTGAAACTGCAAATTTGGAGCAGCTAATTTAAATGAGTTGACTCCAGATCTCATATTATTATTATTGACTTTTTTCAAAGGACCACTGTGTACATGATACTTAACTGATGACCAAGCAGGAACCTTAGTTTCAATTTCTCTGATGTAAAGACCATCCTACTTACTTGTGGGTATTAACTTGAGGGGAAGACTATAAAGCAAATTTCTGAAAAAATTGTAAATAAGCACATGAGATTACATTTCGTAATTCATGGTTAAAGGTATAAACAGTTAATTTTTGATTTCAAACAAATCCAACTGTATTATAGTAAGCTAATGGTTACTTTGGTGTTGAAATACACTATGATTTTAAGTACTATCCCAATAATTTTTCATTTAGATTATTGGCTAACTTTGTTTATATTACAAGTTAAGCCAAATTCTGAAACTTACTAGGAGACACACAAAAGAATTAGTAGCCGTCTTGGGTTAAACATGTCTCACCTACCAGTTAAGGTGGTTAATCTAGACTTAGCTGTAACGTATTCCCCAACCAATAAATATAATGTACAGTATTAGGTAACAGACTGTAAAAAATCTGGATACAATCAAGGGTGAATATGTAAGTCATTAAGATGAACTGTATTTTAATTCTGTTAAAAATATGCCTTACAAAATTATGATCAAAAGCTTCCATTTCTACTATTGCTTCCTCCTCTCATAATTATTATTTCTTACGTGAGTTTGTCATCCTCTAGAAGAGTAAGAAAAAGTCTTTTTATATTTCATGATAGGTTTAATCAGGTAATGAAAACAAATTCTTTGATATCATCTGATATGTCCAATTACATGGGTATGATGTAACAAAAACAGTTACAAACTTATATATGCATATTTACATTATATACCCAAAACTATCAAGCTAGTCAACTATATCTAAGGAGATACATTATGACATGAGTTAAACAATACTTCAATGCTTATTAGAAAGAATGCAGTCAAGCTTTTAATGGAAGTAATATACAAGTGAGGCACTTCTGAGGTCAAGAATAGAAAGCAAACGACACTACATACTGGTAATGTTCACAAAAATCTATGTGTATCTTTAATACATAAGATTTTCGACTAGATTATTTTTGAAAATTTTCAAAACTAGCAACTTATGCAATTTAAGGAGCTTCCAGAAACAATGGCTAACATCAGTGAATCAAAGCATATGAAAGGTTTATAACCACCTGGCTGCTAGCAAACAGTACCTTAATACCTTACAGCCCTTGTTTTTGGTTTATATAAATCACTCCAGGCTGTGATTTCTTTTTTGTTTTGATTTCCTGCAAAATATCTCATGGTGGTTTACAGACCAAAAATTTTTTAAGTACACAACAATGCAAGTTTCCAGTACTTTCTCTTATACTTAGAAATGTAATTCTGGAGGTCAAATTAAGAACGAGATATTTAGTGAAGAATCTGTTTTTCAGGTAACTAAGGTTTCAAAGTTTTTAGAAAAATGTTACACTTGCTTAATGCATCTTTGGGCTAAAATTAAAAACCCACTCTTAAATACATAGTCTAAAGTGTAATCACAAGACTAAAAACAAATTTCAATATAAGAAACACCCTTCAGATTCTTTAAATATAGAGGAAACTACTTTTCTGTATTTGGGAGACTTGTATGGATATTAAGAAACATCTTTGTGGTGTTCAATTAAATGGGGGTTGGAGTTGAGGATGGGGAAGAAAAATAAAAGAAAAAGCAAGACTTACCTAAGATATCAGATGGCACTATAACAAGAATTAAAAGTGCATTTGTATTACTTCAAAAGTTCCTATTAGGCACTGCTGAATAACCAATGAAAATAGGTAATTTCAGGTTTTCCCCTGCCCCAGCATCCCAGAGACATGAACACATCCTCCCTCTGAAGTTGTCTTGATGTAATTGATGTTTATTTTTTTAAAAAATTCTCCCTGACTAGCAATGGGAGGAAAAATAAGAATAAGAATACCATTTGGTAATGGCTTTAGAAAGTTAAAAGAATTGGTTCTATAAATGCTTCGGCACATCCATTAATTAAGATCGATTGCCAGTTCCAAATATCAATAAAATATTTTAATTCAGGATATATGAGGAAAAAGTGCTTAAAATCTTTCAGCAACCAACAAGACACATTAGGTAAAACATTCCTTTTATAGTCTGAGATATAGATCTTACTCCTGCTTTCTCCGCCACTCAAATAGCCCTTTCCAGGTAATAGTGACGAACCCTGTCAGACCCCAATTGCTACCTCAGGGTTCTGGCCTATAGATCATCCAGTAGGTGGTGCTGAAGTTCCACACCTCATTATTCCTTCAGAAACCTAGAGTTTCCCTCACTAGCCCCCCACTTTCAAGGCAGGAGAAAAATCATTTCCGAATTATCAGGTCTGAACACAACACACCATCAGACCGAAGTCCCTCTTGTCATGCCGTCTAGATGATTTCATTTTCCATATTTACTATTACATAAGCAGTTCTGTTTAGCCATTTGTTTAAACTACCAGATTAAAAACAGAGAAAGGTTTTAGAAAAGCCGGCTGCCAGTGCAGTGCCAAATCTGTATGCAGAACGAGAAAATGTCCCTGAACACACCTATACACGTTAGAGTAAGAAATTTAAACCACCCTTCATTTTTCACATACGGATTCTAATTTACTCAAGAGAAACTTTCCACATAGGGATTCAGATAACATGTCACTAGTTTTCTAGACCAATTTAGAAACTGGGTGTGTTAACTATAAAGATCCAAGGTGAAATAAAACCATTTTATCACCATCGTTTTTAATGAAGAAACTTGTTTAAAATTGTAAAGGAAAAAAATGGGGATGGGATGGCAAAATCTTAGCAGCAAAGTGGTTAAAACAATTTGAAAATATTAATGCACAAACATTAAAATATTAAAGCATATATGTTGCATATAAAATACAGTACAGAACCAGAAGTTGCACTATACCGATTAGTGCTTAACAGAAGAAATGATTATATTTGTTCTTCCCAGAAATATATACACAGTCTATTTCCACAGATTTTCCTATATAGCCAGCAAGTTATTTTCTTCAGTTATTCACACCTTGCTCAAACCTGAATTATAAACTCCACACTTACAAATATGAAAATTTATTCATAAGGAAAATCAATATTTCCATTCCATCAGTAAGAAGTAATTTTGAAAGTTAACAGTCTATTCTAGGAAACCGAGTTTAGCTGAAAACTTCAGGGATGAAGATCATCTGGTGCAGCAGCGTCCAAATATATAAACAGTAAAAATAAGACTCAAAACTGCTGCGACAGTGTCACGTTTGGATTTAGTTCATCCAATTGATTTTTAGTACAAAACTAGAAATAACCTCTTCTTCATAACATCTATAGTTATCAATATATTTTTCTTCTTTTCAATGTGAAATAATACTTCAAGATGATCTATATATACAATGTTGTCAGTTCAAGCTGTCATATAAATATAAATGCTTTCTTAAAAAAAGTATTTTACAGACAGATAGTGTTATATACATTGTTCAGTTTGATCTGGGGCAAAAGAAGACAGCTAACACAAGCTTACGTGTGAACGTAAAAAGAATGATACATATATGACATTTAAAAACGTGCATAGAAAATGAGCTTCGAATGGTAGTGTGATTTTAATGTTTATCACTTCTGAAACTTCAAGCCATTAAAAAGAAAGGCACGCTTCTCAACTTGATCCCTCTAAGGGAATGTTCTTAAAGAACCCTTACTTGATTAGAGTTTAAATGTAACAGTTAAAAAAAAAAAAAAAAGAAGACAATTTGATCCCAAAGTACTTTAAATAATTTGTTGGAACACTTATCCAACTACTTTGTAAATAAAACATCCAGTGATACAATGCTCTGCAAAAGAAATAAATTTTTATGTACAAGGTATTTCATTCACAATGTTGGATTAAATAATTTCCTGGGATAGTTTAGCACATACTTTAACATAAAATAATTTTGCTTTTGGCTGGTTTAAATAAAATAAAATGCAACTGAAAAAAGCTACTGGTATTATGTGAATAATGAGCACTGAGGATTAAGCTAAAAAAATTAGTAACACAGCTGAACAAATTCTGGGTTAGCAGAATGATAAACGAAGATCTTAGGAGGAAACTTTTACACTAACCATCCAGTTAAACTTCTTTGTCTTGTGACATATTTGTAAATGCAATATAATTTTTTGAAGGAGGAAACTCTGAAAGAAAACAACTTGCTGGTTGAATACCACAAAAAACAAAACAACAACCCCCAAAACCTCTTTTTTTTTTCTATGTTTACACAATCTCTTTTTATATAAAAATAAGTGTTACATTCCCATCAGAACATTAGACGATTATATCTGTGCTTTAAAAAAAAGTTGGTCACTCAAGGCTATTAGAATATTTTAAAGAATTTTAGATTATCAGAATGTACAGATAGAACTCAATATAAACCGTAGCCAACAGGAAACAAAGATGGAAATATCAAATCATTCACATGGAATAAAAATGTTATATTAATTAGATGAGTAAAATATGCAAAATATAATGGAATGTGACTGTAGATATATGTACATCTACTTCAGAACTAGGAAGGGGAAGAAAAGTTTAATGTCATAATTCGTACCTTGTATTTAGTTAAATATAAACATTTGTTATTTATACATAAAACTGCTTTCAAAAAACAATAAATGATTTAGGTGCACTTGTTTAACTTCTTATAATTTCCAAGTGTTAACTTTTCTTAGATTGAAATCAGCTGTTCCCTAGTGCACTTTTAGTTCATGTCTTAATGAATTCAAACCTTTAAAAGTCCCATCACCTAATGCATAAATATACAAAAATGCCAAAAATTAATCCCTTTTAGTCAGATCATATTTTATGATCCCTTTTTATAGCCAATAACCAGAAATGGTTTCCTTTTGCAAATACGCTTTACAACCTGTAACAAAACGTGCCATGCGCTCAAGGGAAAAGTTAGGCATGGCTGGCATTTGTGAAATGCCAAGAACTGACGAGTGCTGCTTCCTCCACGCGTGGCCCCTATGACACCAGGCAAGATTTCATATTGCTTGCCGAAAGCTTCCGCAAATCCAAGTTAACTAATGCCTGGAAACAAAGATTTTAAACTCATTTTGGCCCTAGATCCTTTCATCCAGCAGCCTTATGTTTCCCACCACAACACCCACATGCCTCCCCACAACGATGGCACATTCTCAAAGGGACGTAGCAGCACATACATGGTACAATGAAAGAAAGAGCTACCAGGGCTAACCATCGTAGGCAGAACTTGTCATCGCTAGTGTCACATGAACAGGGATCAGAAAAGTCTCCCTCTGAGTCTGACATACAATGATACAGCATGCTCTCGGCACAGAGCATGCAACTAACTTGATAGATGCATCTTTTAATAGGGTCTGGAGCATCCTGACACTTCCCCCTGCCGTTTTCTTCATGATTAAACCTTTCCTGGCAGTATACGCAGCGAGAACGCTCACCATCTTCTTTTCTTCGTTTTGACTTCTTAAATTTTAATGAGGAAGGCTGTGTCTTAAATACCACAGAGTCTTTGAATGAACTTAACTTAGTCTCATCCCCACAAGAGTACAGATAGTCTGATTTTTTACTGTCTGGTTTAGAAAACTGAATATTGGAGTCAGTATCATCTCTCTCCAAGTCATTTTTCCACATGTCAGGATGCCTGTAGTCCGCATAGCGACGGATTAAGATATCTCGAGGGTTTATTCTGACAATCTCATCCTCATCTTGAAAGCTGACGTGTCGAGGGACCTAAAAAAGGAAGAGATGAAAACTGCAATAAGGACTGTAAACATGAATTTTATGCGTCAACTTTGCTGGGCCATGGTGCCCAGATATTTGGTCAAACATTACTCTCAATGTTTAAGTACAGATGTTTCTTGGATGAGATTCACATTTAAATTGGTGGACTATGAAGAGTGAAGATCAGCCTCCATGATATAGGTGAACCTCATCCAATCAGCTGAAGGCCTTAAGGGAACAGACTGATTGCAACTCTTCCCTGCTTCGCAAGCCCGACAGCTTACCCTAAAGGGTTTGGAGATGTACCTCCACGATCACATGTGCCAATTCCTTAAAAGAAACCTCTATCTATACACGTCTTATTGGTTCTGTTTCTCTGGTCAATCATGACTCATCTATTGGTATTGAGAAGTGGGGTGCTGTAACAAATACCTAAAATGTGGCAATGGCTTTGAAACTGGGTAATAGACAGAGGCACAAAAGTTTTGAGGTGCACGTTATAAAAAACCTAGATAGCCTTGAACTTTAAACATAATACTGGATAGTGAAAGGAAGTGGTAAAAAAAAGGGGAAAGAATTGTATTCTAGTGTTTTGTGGAAGGCAGAACTTATAAACATGCTCTGAAGAAAGCACCAAAGGTGTGGCCCTGGCCGGGCTGGATAGGTAGGCTGGAGCATTGTCCCGTACACCAAAAGGTTGTGGGTTCGATCCCATCTGGGCGCAATGGATCTGTCTCTCTCTCTTTCAAAATCAATAAACATATCCTCGGGTGTGGATAAAAAAAAAAAAAAAAAGAAAATACCAAAGGTGTGGCTAGATAATCATAGGATAAAGAGGTTATGGTGTGACTCATAGATCCTATCAACCATCTCAGCTGAAATGCTGCCAGGTTGGATCTAAGGGGACACAGTTGAGAGGAAATGAATCAAGGTTGTCAAAGTAATAGCATTTACAGGACTGGCAAACAGAGCTATCTGGCTGGGAACATGCATTATCTTTTAAGGGAAGAACTGGAAATGTTGGGGCTGTCTCCTCAGTTCAATAGGATGGGGCCACTTCCTCAGTTCCAGTGGGCCAGGAAGCGCAGGGTCAGGGCCACTCCCCTGAAGGGAAAAAAATCAAGCCAAAGAGGATTGTTTCTGAGCCTTAAAAATCTAATGAAATTTGCTCTGCTAAGTTTTGGACTTGTTAAAGAAACCCATGACTCCTTTCTTCTTTCCAGTTTCTCCCTTTTGGAATGGAAATATCGATTCTGTGCCTTTCCCACCATTATAGTTTGAAGCAGGTAACTGCTCAGGCTTCTCAGGTCCCCAGATAGAAAGGTATTTTGTCTCAGGATGAATCATATTTTGTCTCACCCCACTCTTGATTTAGATGAAACTTAGATGAGACTTGGGACTGAGTGTTGATGCTGGAATGGGTTAAATTTGGGGGCTGCTGTGATGGAGTGAATTTTTGCGTGTGAGAAAGGCATGAATTTAGGGGACCAGAGGGGTAAAATGTTATGGGCTGAACCATGTCCTCTCCAAATTCACGAGTTGAGGCACCAACTTCCACTATCTCAAAAAGTCACTAAATTTAGATAAAGGGATTTTAAAAAGGTCATTAAGTTCAAATAAGGCCCTTAGAGTGAACCTTAATCCATCCGATTTGACAGGCGTACTTTTAAGAGGAAATTGGACACAGAGAGAGACACCAGGATATGCACAAAAGAGCAAAGACCAGTGAGGACACACCAAGAAAGTGGCCACTTACAAGCCAAGGAGAGAGGTCCCTGAAGAAACCAAATTGCTAACACTTTGACCTTGGACTTCAGTTTCCAGACTCATAAGAAAGTAAGTTCTTGTTGTTCCAGCCATCTAGTCTGTTGTACTTTGTTATGATAGCCCTAGTAAACTAATACAAAGACATATACTTTTTAAAGCTTGGCTATGTAGGTCTCTGAAAATAACTTAAAATGCACCACACCACATACATATACATATACATATACATATACATATGCATATGCATATGCACATGCATATGCATATGCATACAACCTCCCTCACCCCTCCTCCTGGGTAGACTGTCTCCTTGAGGCCAAGGAGCAAAGTAAATCTTCTGGAGAGAAATCACACAAGGGCTAAATCAAAATGATCCTTTTATTTGCCCATTCAGACAGGCTTCTAGAAGTTGCATTTGTATCTCCTGGTCCCAGTCCCTCGACACAGGGACTAGCCTACAAGTGAGCACCTGACCCAGGTTGGGGCAAACTTCTATTCCCCAGATATTTGGCACTGGGACTAAAAAACATTCCAGGTCTGGGCTAAAGGCGAAGTCCATTAAATTAACTCTGTATAACTCTTATTGGTTCTATCTGGTGATAAATACACTGTTGCTATCCCCCAGACTAACACTAGAAATTTGGATAGAATTTACGTATTAGGGTTTACAAGCACTTATGTAGCAAACCTATACACTAAATTTTTTTTTCTTAGTACAATTCAACTATATAGAGAATTAGAAGGACTAGAAAACTTCACTTATATGTTCGTTAGTTATAGTCCCTATCAGAAGATAAACTAAGATAACTTACCTTATTTTGGGACTTTAGGCCTCCACATTCCTTGGATATTTGTCGCTGTGCATAGTCTATGCTTCTGCCCTGAATGTCTAGGCTTGGATGAGTGAACGTTATCTAAAATACAAACAATTTCTACTTAAATGACAATTCCAGAATTTCATAACTTATTAGTAGTTAAGCTTTTCAAAATGTTGAGTCATCCTATTTATTATATAAAATTAGGTCTTTCCTTATGCATTTAAAATTTAAATTAAAAAGTAATACAGAATTCTGATTTCTGGTTCTACATGTAAGCACTTTAAAGTTGCCACTCTGTCCTAAGAAGGAAAAACTGAATAGAAAAAAAAAACCCCAACACTTCTTGGGTCTGTAAAACAGAGAAGGACATAAGGCAAACCACTGCTTCCAAGATTGGAGAGACAGAACAACAGAGCAGACTCATGAGTGATCAATGCCATGGAAACCAGTGCTGGGGTAGGAAAAGCTGAACTGTAACTGATGAACTGCTGGAAGCTCACTGTGGATAATGCTGAGATTCACCCGCAGGAGCTCCACCAGGTCCCCACGGTAAATATCAGAAAAGTCCCAAACGCTTTCAGCAGGAAGAGGGGAAAAAAGAACCGTTCTGAAATTAGGGAGCACACTGTTTTGAACAGAGTCTGCCCCCAGGAGAAATTAGTTAACCAGAGCCTGACCTGCCAGGTGTCATCAGAACCTATCTGACCACACCATCCACCCTAAGCAGAGAAGAAAAAAGCTGAGAAATACTTGTGAAGTTCACAGTCCAGAGGCATGGCTCAGACTAAAAGACAGAACAAATCATAGGGCTATAAGAATGCTTCCTCTCCCTACACACTTTACCACTATATTACTAAAGGCCTATTTACAAGCATTTTACCCGGTACATTATGTGGAGCTATAAAAAAACACACACCCCAAAACAAAACAAAAAACAACAACAAAACATACGAAAAGGCAACAAAACAAAACAAAAACAACAACAACCCATAATTTGAAGAGAAAGAACAAGCATCAGAACCAGATATGACAGGGATGTTGGAAATGGCAGACCAGGAATTTAAAACAACTATCATTAATACACTAAGGGTTCTAATGGATAAAGTAAACAGCATGCAAGAGCCAATGAGTAATGAAAGCAGAGATGGAAATCCTAAGAACAACAACAAAATGCTAGAGATTAAAAAAAACAAACAAACACTAAGAGAAATGAAGAGTGGCTTTGATGAGCTTATTAGAGAGGTAAGAATCTCCGAGTTTAAGAATATCTCAATACATACCTCCAAAACGAAAGCAGAGAACAAAGATAGAAAGAAATGAATAGAATACTGGAGAACCGTGGGACAACTGCAAGAGGCATAACATACATGAAATAGGAATATCAGGAGAAGAAAGGAACAGAAGAAATATTTGAAATAATGTCTGAGAATTTACCCAATTTAATGTCAACCACAGATCCAGGAAGCTCAGAGAAGACCAGGCAGGATAAATGCCCAAAAAAGTAAACATAAGCATGTTTTAAAACTATAAAAAAAAGAAAATCAAAGATAAAGGGAAAATCCTGAAGAAAACAAAACACACACACACACACACACACACACACACACACACACACACACCACAGAGGAAAAAACACTTAAAAAAAAATAAAGGAGCAAAGATAAGAATTACATCTGACTCAGAAACCATGCAAGGACAAAGAGAGTGGAGTGAAACATTTATAAAGTATTGAGAGAAAAAGCCCACCAGCCTACAATTCTCTATGTAGTGAAATTATCTTTCAAAAGTAAAGGAGATAGATATAAAGACTTTCTCAGGCAAACAAAAATCGAGGAAATTTGTTGCCAGTAGACCTGCAATATGGGAAATGTTAACAGTTCTAAATTTAAAGATAAGGAAAATAATATAGATCAGAAACTTGAATCTACATAAGAATGAAAGAGTACCAAAGAAAAAAAAATAATAAAAATAAAATAAAACTTTTTATTTTTCTTATTTTAATTGATCTAACAAAAGTGTTAAAAAAGACAGCAGCAATGTACTTGATAAAGTACAGTTATATATATCTATATACTGGTATATAAAAACCTAAGCGACCGTTATGACAGAATGACTGATTGCTATGATGCGCACTGACCACCAGGGGGCAGATGCTCAATGCAGAAGCTGCCCCCAGCCTGCAGGGCCCGATCGCTGATGGGGCCTGTTGGCCAACCTCCCAGGCCCTCACCCCGGTTGGGACAGGGAACCGGGGGTGGATGGTGGCAGACTGGCAGACACAGCCCCTTTCCCAGGGGGGCAGAGGGCTGGCGGTCAACCTCCTGGGTCCCTCTCCCCATCCCTCCCCTGGGCTGGGAGGTCCTGATCAGGGCCGGGCGGGCCCCAGGCTGGGATGGGGAACTGGAGGTGGGTAGCAGCAGACGTGGGCAGTGAGGGGAGGAGGTGGGGAACTGCACAGATGGGCGGCGAGGGGAGGAGGAGGGGGCAGGTAGGGAGATGGGGAACCGCGCAGTGGTGGCGCGTGGGCGGCGAGGCGGGGAACTGCGTGGTGGTGGTGAGGAAAGGAGGCGGGTAACCTGACTGGCCCTGATCACCGGCTAGGCCTAGGGACCCCACTCATGCACAAATTTTGTGCACCAGGCCTCTAGTATGAATATACTTGTATGCTTTTATATATATATATATATCAATGAATGGCAGCAATGATACAAGGGATGGGAGGGAGGAATTGGGATTATTTTACTACATAAGATACTTGCACTACCTACAAAGTGGTTTAGTATTATTGAAAATAGACATGAATTAATTTTAAATGTATATGGTAAACTGTCAAGCAACCATTAAAAAAAGTTTTTTAAAAAAATAACTGATATGCAAAAAAGGAGAGAATGAAATCATATAAAATACTATATAATAAAAACCTAATATGCAAATTGTCCCCTTGGACGGTAGTTCGACTGAGAGACCAGGAGTTCGACCGCTTGCTATGATGTGCATTGACCACCATGGGGCAGTGCAGAACATGGCGGGCATCTGTGGCGCACTGTGACCTCTTGCCAGCTATCTGGGAGCAGGGGTGACAGGGACAGAGGTATGATGAGAATGTGGGGTATCTGTTGAGCTCGCTCTAACTCCCCCTCCTTTCCTCCCCCAGGAAGCCAGGGCTTGCATGCTGGGGAAGCCCCCACGCTCAGGTGTCAGGTGCCAGGCGCCTGCGAGCAGCCCGCCCTGCACCCGCGCAGCCTCTTCCAGGTGAGCCGGGACCGCAGGGGCCAGTCAGCATCCCCGTGGGTTTGTGCAGGAGCCAGTTTGCAAGGCCAGTTGGGAGAGAGCGTACTGCCCGCCTGGCTTCTGTGCAGCACCGCTGGGCGACCCAGAGGCCCACGCTGCACCCCAGCCGATGGCGTCCGGCCGTGCTCACCGCATCTCTGCGTGGGTACTTGGGCACCATGACTCAGGCAGAGGGGGGTGTGCGGGAATCTGGGGGGCCCAGGTGCTGCCCAGGGTACAGAAGTCAGCTGGGATCTGCCGTTCCATGCCAGACGCTCGAGCTTCGATAGCTGTCCAGGCCTAGGGACCAGACCCCGTGCACGAATTTCATGCACCGGGCCTCTACTGGTCAATAAATCCACAAAAGACTTTGGGAAAATTAAATACAACAATAGAAATGAAGATCAAGGGTAACAAACAGAAAACTGTACCACATATGATAGAGATTAATCCAACTGTATCAGTAATCACTTTGAACATAATGACCTAAATATTCTAATTAGAAAACATTGAAGAATGAATAAAAAATAAGACCCAAGTATACGCTGTCTATAAGAACAACATATGAGCAATGATATAATGATAAAAGGGCCGATTCTCCAAGAAGACATAACAATCCTTAGCAAGTATGTATTTAACAAAAGTGTGTCAAATTACATGAGGCAAAAACTGTTGGAATTGCAAGGAGAAATAGATGTACCCATTGTTGTAGGTGAAGACGACATGGACAGATCCAACAGGCAGAAAATCACTAAGGACAAATTGAACACATTAACTCTGTAAATCAACTGGATATAACTGACATCTGCAGACGACTAACCCAGCAGCAGTATACACATTCTTCTCAATCTCTCATGGAGCATTAACCCAGATAGACCACATTTTGGGTAAAAAAAAAACAGATCTTAGCAAAAATAAATAAATAAATAATTTATACAATGTCTGCTCTCAGACCACAAGGAATTAAACTATAAATGAATAAGAGAAAGGTAATTTAAAAATCTCAATATACGTGTAGCTTAAATAACATACTTCAAAGTAATACATCATGGGTCACAAAGAAATCTGAAAAAACTTAAAAGGTATTTTGAACTAAATGGAAATAAAAACAGATGATCAAACGTTATGGAATGCAGTAAAACGTGCTTAGAGAGAAACTGATAGCATTGAATGCATGTAATTAGAAAAAAAGAAACATCTAAAGTCAATAATGTAAGTTCCCACCTTAGCAAAGCAGAAAAAAATTAAGTCCAAAACAAGAAAAGAATAGGAATTAGAATAGAAATCAATACAGAGTATTAATGAAATAAAAAACTAATTCTTTGAAAAGATGAACAAAACTGACAAGCCTATAGTCAGGCTAAGTAAAACAGAGAGGACACAAATTATTAATATCGGCAATAAAAGAGGGAATATCACTACAGATCCCATGGAAATTACAAGGTTAATAAAAGAACATTATGAACAACTCCATGGCCACAAACCTGACAGCCAAGGTGAAATGGATTGATTCCTTGAAAGGCACTATCTGCCAAAACTCAACAGACAATCTGAATAGGACTCTATCTATTTAAGAAGCTGAATCAATAATTTTTCAAAATAGAAAGCACCAAGGAAAATACACCTCTCCCAAGACATATGAACAACCAACAGATATATGAAAAGATGTTCAACCTCACTGGCAATTAGGGAAATGCAAATGAAAACTACAGTGAGATACCTACCACCTTATGCTTGTTAGAGTGGCCATTATCCCTAAGACAAGCAGTAAGTGTTGGAGAGGTTTTGGAAAAAAGGGAACCCTCATTCATTGCTGGTGGGAATGTAAACTGGTACAACCACTATGGAAAGCAGTCTGGCGATTCCTCAAAATATTAAGAATAGAGCTACCGCCGAAACCGGTTTGGCTCAGTGGATGGAGCGTCGGCTTGCGGACTGAAGGGTCCCAGGTTCGATTCCGGTCAAGGGCATGTGCCTGGGTTGCGGGCATATCCCCAGTGGGAGATGTGCAGGAGGCAGCTGATCGATGTTTCTCTCTCATTGATGTTTCTAACTCTCTCTCTCTCCCTTCCTCTCTGTAAAAAATCAATAAAATATATTTTAAAAAAATTAAAAAAAAAAAAAAAGAATAGAGCTACCATATGACCCAGCAATCCCTCCTCTGGGTATATACCCCAAAAAACTCGAAATCATGTATTCACAAAGATATATGCACACCTATGTTCATTGCAGCATTATTCATGGTGGCCAAGACATGGAAACAACCAAAGTGCCCTGCGATAGCGGACTGGATAAAGAAGATGTGGTACATAGACATAATACTACTCAGCCATAAGAAAGGATGAAGCAGTGCCATTTACAACAACATGGATGTACCTTATGCTAAGTGAAATAAGTCAGTCAGAAAAAGCTAAAAATCATGATTTCACTCATATGTGGGATATAAAACTGAAACTCATGGACACAAACAGCAGTGTGGTGGTTTCCAGAGGTAAGGGCGGGGGGGCGGTAAGAGGAGAAGCGGGTCATAATATAAGGTGACAGGAGATTTGACTATGGGTGGTGGGCACATGGTACAATATACAGATATTGTAACATAGAAACCCACACCTAAAACATACATGTTCATGTTGACCAATGTCACCCCAATCAATTTAATGAAAGAAAGAAAAGAAAGCATCAGCTCCAGAAGGATTTACGGTAGAAATCTACCAAACATTTAAGGAACAAGTTACACCAAATTTCTACTATCTTATACAGAAGATCCAAAAAAGAAATACTTCCTACCTCATTCTATGAGGCCAACATTACTCTAATACTAAAACCAGACAAAAACATTACAAAAAAATCACACAAAAACTCCTGCAACCAGTAAGCGAACTATAGCAAAGCTGCAGGATACAAGGTTAATACACAATAGCCAAACACTTTCTTATACCAACAATGAACAAGAAGAATTTCATATGTAACAAAATATGTACAAGATCCATATGAGAAAAGCCACAAAATTCTGGTTAACACATTTAAAAAAGTAGATGCGAGGTATTCCCATGTTCATGTACTGGTGGTTAACTTCCACTTTTTTTTGGCTTTGTATTAATTTACACACACAAATGCATGCATGCATATATGTGGGTCTTTAAATTTTTTAACAGGACCTTTTGCACTGTGCCTTGCTTTTCTATACTTAATGGTACACCATGGACCCTTTTCTATGTTTTCTAAAAAATATTTTTATTGAATTTAGAGAGAGAGGGAGAGGGAGGGAGAAAGGGAGAGAGAGACAGTGATGTGAGAGCAAAACATCAATCTGCTGCCTCCTGCATGCCCCCTACTGGGGAATCAAACCTGCAACCTTTTAGAGCATGGGAAGACACTCAACCAATGGAGCCATAGCAGCCAGGTCAACTTTTCTCTATTTATACATATACCTCTAATCTTATTCTTTTTTTTAAATTTTATTTATTTTTATTTTTTTGTTTTGTCTTTTTTCTAACCTTATTCTTTTCGTGTTTCATTGAATGAATAACAATTTATTTAACTAGTCTAATTAGTTAAATAACATACACATAGGCTTTTCCCAGTCTTCGGATGCTATAAACAGCATTGTAACAAATGTTCTTACACATTTACTTTTAATACTCATGTCCAAGTACATATGTATCACAAATTCCTAAAATAGAATTGTTGAATTTAAAAGTTTGCACATTTCAGCCCTAACCCGTTTGGCTCAGTGGATAGAGCGTAGGCCTGCAGACTGAAGGGTCCCAGGTTCGATTCTGGTCAAGGGCATGTCCCTTGGTTGCAGGCACATCCCCAGTAGGAGGTGTGCAGGAGGCAGCTGTTTGATGTTTCTCTGGCATTGATGTTTATAATTCTCTATCTCTCTCCCTTCCTCTCTGTGAAAAAAAATCAATAAAATATATTTTAAAAAAAGTTTGTATACTTCAGTTAAAAAAGGAATTTAAAATGGATATATCCAACTCGAACCACCTACTTTGTAGTGTCTTAAACATAGAAGAAAGTTTAATAAAATTAGTTAATGAAAAGGTTACCTCATTCCCAACCTTGTTTCCTATAGCTTTAAAATTTTACTTTCATTAGCACCTTAATCACATAGAACATAAAGAGAAAAAAAAGCATTTAAGTTTTAATTGTGCTATAGAAGTAAAGGACTGATGTGGGATGAAGTGGATTCTGGAGTTTATTTTTTCTAATCTGTCTTTATTATCCATTCTCCCATGCCTCGTTACCTCTACCCAGGATGAAAAATTATGAGCTCACACTTCCCACTCCATTTTCCTTTCAGTTTCAATATTCAAGTATGGATGTCCCCCCAAATTGTATATACACTTTAACAGCTGATAGCTCAATTTTGAAAATGAAATGTATTTTAATAAACACTGCCTTTATAATTATTCAAAGTGTGTGTATACCTATAAACTTGATTTCCTAATAAATACATAGTATTAGTCTCTATGGAAGGCATAATGAAGTACAAAAATGGCTCTTATCCTCATGGGTCGGATGATAAAGCATACAAATACAACTGAAGGTGAAATATGTAAGAATTCAGGATTAATGGAGGAAGGAATCACTATGATTAAATGGTCTGAAAAAGATTCATGAAGAAAAAGAAACTGAAAGTAAACAACAAATAAAGTAAGCATTTGTTCAATTTTTTTAAAAAGATGGAAGAGCATTATAGAAAAAGAAGCAGAGAGAAACATTTTTGTTTTTTCCCCCTGATAGATGTATTTCTTATAATAAATACAATGACATGTATTAAATATATATTGAGGTTTATTTTTATAGTAAAAATGTTCACTTTTTGACTTATTACTCCAATTTCACTTTCAGAAAAGAAGTCACAAACAGCACCAAAACACATGCACTTTGAAACTACCCGAGTTATCAGAGTAGTTAATAATGTTAATCCTCCCATACAATCTTTACATAAAAACAAAAATGGACAATGCTGACTTTTTACACTTATTAAGCACAGATGCTGTAAGATACACCCCAACTCACCCCTGCTTTTTAATGTGATGCTACTGCTACAGGCTTTCAGAAGAATTTCTTCGCTGAAAAAGCCATGAGAGATGCTTCTTCAAAGTTGGTCACAAACGAAATTTTAAGAGGATTACATTTACAATGGCAACAGCACAAAATAGTGCAAAGAAGCTCATAAAAAACATATCTTTTCATAAAGAAAATGCAAAGCTTTAATGAGAGATATTGAATAGTTAAACATAGGGATATATCATATTTATAAATAAGAAGGTTAAATTTTCCCTAAAACTAACAGAGATTCAGTGCAATTAAAATACAAACTGTAGCCGAAACCGGTTTGGCTCAGTGGATAGAGCGTCGGCCTGCGGACTGAAGGGTCCCGGGTTCGATTCTGGTCAAGGGCATGTACCTGGGTTGCGGGCATATCCCCAGTAGGAGATGTGCAGGAGGCAGCTGATCGATGTTTCTCTCTCATCGATGTTTCTAACCCTCTATCTCTCTCCCTTCCTCTCTGTAAAAAATCAATAAAATATATTTTTAAAAAAAATACAAACTGTAAATGGGTTTTTCATTAAATTTGATTAGCTGACTAAAAGTTTTGCAAGAGTAAACAGCCAAAACTTTTTTTTTTAATCTAAGAGGAACAAAAATGTAGGTAGGGGTATTTTAATTATACAGATATTAAGACTTCTCACAGAGCTAAAGTAATTCTACAATAAAGAAGATCAGATTAGAGAAACCAAGAAACATGGAATATGGAAAATTTGATATATGATAGATACGGCACTCCCTGACCCCAAAAAACGGTGCTGAAGCAATTAATTATACACATGGTAAAAATAAAATTGGATTCCTATCACAGAAGAGAAATCAGTTTAAGCTGGGTTATAGACAAAACTAAAATTTTTAGTACAAAATAGGGAGAAAATCTTTGAAACAAGGATAGGGAGGCATTTATATAAAAACCACCAGGAAAAGAATAAATTCAATTGCATTAAAATTTAGAATATCTGTTCACCAAACCCATATAGAAAATGAAAAACAACTACAAACTAGAAGATACTGGCCACAAATAAAACTGAAAAAGGAGAAGTGACACAGAAAATTTTATTACCCAGTAACAAGGTTATTATATAAGAACATGTAGCTAAAATTAGTTTGTAAAGGAACAACCATGGCTATTTCCATAACCTTTCAAATGCTCAAGATATATGGCTGGCGCTCATAGAACACATGAATCCCCTAGGCCAGTGGTTGGCAAACTCATTAGTCAATAGAGCCAAATATCAACAGTACAACGATTGAAATTTCCTTTGAGAGCCAAATTTTTTAAACTTAAACTATATAGGTAGGTACATTGTTATTAACTTAATTAGGGTACTCCTAAGGCTTAGGAAGAGACACACTCAAGGGGCCAAAGAGCCGCATGTGGCTCGCGAGCCGCAGTTTGCCGGCCACCGCAGTGGTTCTCAACCTTCCTAATGCCGCGGCCCTTTAATACAGTTCCTCATGTTGCGGTGACCTCCAACCATGAAATTATTTTCGTTGCTACTTCATAACTGTAATTTTGCTACTGTTAAGAATCGTAATGTAAATATCTGATATGCAGGATGTATTTTTATTGTTACAAATTGAACATAATTAAAGCATAGTGATTGCCGGAGACCATTCATCGTCTTCACTAGCTGAGTTTAGACAGAGACCCCCAAAAGCTAGTAGCCCTTCAAAGTCCTAGCAAAGGTCAGGGCTGTGCACCACCCAGTTAATCTAGGAACCACTCAGTTAATTTAGGTAATAATAGTTGAAGCATCCCCACCTTAGTTCCCTTAATTCCTTAGATACTTATGTAGATTCTTGTTGATTATTGTTAATCAAGATACCCTGCCTACTCCCAGAAACCTATTGATGAGCTAATCAGATACTTAATCTATTCCTGGAATTTGTCCTGTCCGCCATCCCTGTGTCATTGAAACCTCCTTACCCTAGGACTACCCCAAACAAACCTCCTCACCCTAGGGCTACCCTAGACCAAATAAAAGGTTGGAACGGCCTGAGCATCAGTGGAAGTCCTTCGGGACTTGCCCGCCTGGTCCCCCAATATTGCAAAATTATCTCGTGTCTTTTTTTCTCATTTGTTGTGCGGCTCCTCTTTCAGATACTGAACCCTACTCCACGCAGAACGTGGAGGGAGTCATACTCAACAAGTGATTAATCACAAAAACAATATGTAATTATATATGTTTTTCGATGGTGTTAGGCAACCCCTGTGAAAGGGTCATTCGACCCCCAAAAGGGTCGTGACCCACAGGTTGAGAACCGCTGCCCTAGACTAATTTATCCCAGAATCTTTTGTAGCATATCAACCTCAAAAGCCCATTCCTATATTCCCTAAAAAAACCTCTTGTGCATGAATAGCTGAGGAAAAAGAAAGTTTGTACTAGCAGTATGTCTAATAACAACACAATTATGGGAACATCTGAAATATCCACTGGCAGAAAAAAAAATAAGTGATAGAACTATCAAAAAAGCATAGGAAGTCTAAGCAAACAAAATCCAAGGCAATGATAACTTCTAGGATGAAGACACGTGGATAGTAATGGGGGTTCCTTTCTTTAAGTTTGGTGGCTTCTCAGGTGTTCATTACATATATTGTTTTCTTTGTATTAAATATGTCATAAATCTTTGATCATAATCTCATTGATGTAGGCAGTCTTACTTCTCTATAGTTAAGTAAGCTCCAGAAACTTGAAAGCAAAACTCAAAAAAGAGCCATAATGGTTTCTAGGGCTATTAGACTTAACTCAAACCTGAATTAGAGCATTAGCATTTTGAAAGATTGTACCTATCCATCAAAAGGATTTAAATAGCCCAAGAAAATGTAGTAAGTGAGTCAAAAACTAACACTGCATGGAAAAACCTAAGCTAATCCTAAGTGACAATTCTCCATGGGTTGGTCTCACTTCTGCAGACCTAGTGAGCTGAAGCACGCATCTGCCTTTGTTTCAGACTTTTTCAAAGATGTGTGTTTAGTGAATCCTTTGGAAGATATAGTGTCTAGTAGTTAGATTGTTTAGTATCCAATATAACAAAAACAAGTCTCCTTCCATGGCAAAAGTCAGGCAGACTTATCGCCCAGTAGAAAACACTTGGGGGGGGGGGAGAGAGAGAGAGAGAGAGAGAGAGAGAGAGAGAGAGAGAGAGAGAGGGGGAGAGGGGGAGAGGGGGAGAGGGAGAGGGGGAGTGGGGGAGAGGGGGAGGGGGAGAGGGGGAGGGGGAGAGGGAGAGGGGGAGAGGGGGAGAGGGGGAGGGAGAGGGAGAGGGGGAGGGAGAGGGAGAGGGAGAGGGAGAGGGAGAGGGAGAGGGAGAGGGAGAGGGAGAGGGAGAGGGAGAGGGAGAGGGAGAGAGAGAGAGAGAGAGAGAGAGAGAGAGAGAGAGAGAGAGAGAGACGCGCACGCCACATCCACCTGAGCAGCTCAGAACTGTCCCCATGCAACTTGGAGGCTAGGGAACCAACACAAAATGAATCTCATGCTGCTTATTGTACTGTGAGTTAATGAAGTCCTTTGTCTCTGATCTAATGGTCTTTTGTCTCTGGGCAGCATCTATACAACTGGCAAGTTAACGTATTAGCTTTTAAGTAGTGTAAAATCTTAGGCTTCATATTTCTTGACAGTGAGGAAGTACTGTAGTCTAGTCCTTCAGCTGTTCCTCCTTGTAGAGAAGGGTCGATCAATCTACCCCAGTTGAATGCAATTAAACATTCAAAGCATTTAATTACCCCATTGAGCATATACAAACAAAGGTACCTTTTGACAATGATGTAGTATTTCATGAAGACCTACTTTATGGAGACAATATACCAAACAATGTTTAAACACCTAGTTATGCAAACTCACACAACATAACTCTTGTTTCTCTGTGTCACATCAATCTTGGAGGTAAGGGAAAGTATCAATAGTAAAGAAACTGGAATTCAGATCCAAACAATCTGGCTGGCTATCTGCCAAACACTGCTCACTCTCCTCTCTGCAGTTACCTAGCATTATTTTGTACTTTTCTCCATGGTGACTACTTCAACCCCGCACACTATCACCACTGCCATTCTGGAAGAGTCCAGGTCTTTCCCCTCCCATCAAAATAAATAAATAAATAAATAAATAAATAAATAAATAAATAAATAATAATAATAATTAATTAACTAAAAAAAAAAAAAAGCTTTAAGTTTATAGTTCCCTCAGCCAAAGAAGGCAGGCCAAGCAAATTCCCAGGATTTGGATGATGAATATTAGTTAGTCTATTGTTAAGTTTGTGTTTCATTCACCAGGTGTTTTTTATTGCTGCTCAACTACATGAATCAGTGGCCTAGTTCAGAATGCGCACATCTTCACTCTCCTCTCCTGATGGATGAGTTTTTCTGTTCATTACTCAAGATATTAAAGCATATTTTTATTTAAAAGTGTTAAAGTGGGTATGTTATTTCCTAAGATGCCTGAACGTTTATGGGCAAATATAACTATAGATAATGTTCTGATATCCCAGAATTCCTGAAAAGGATATGCAGATCAGTTTCAGCTTTTATTCTTGATATTAATTTGCTCAAAGTAAAATTGGTTTAGGATTACTTTTTTCTTTCTGGTACAAATATCTTAATACAATCTTTTCTTGCATTCTTATAAAATTTCATAATAAGCTTAGGCAAAATGCATTAAATTACAGATAATTTCTATCCCCAAAATGAGGCAGTTTGTCAATAGTGGTTGTTGTGAGGATTAAAATGACTTATATAAGTAAAGTGCTTTAAGTATCCAGCACATAGCACATACCAGCTATGATAAAGATTAAAAAACTATAATTATTAGATTTAATGAAAGTGCCTATTTACCATAGGGAAACATTTTAATCTGAGCTACAAGAAAAAGGAGGAGGAGGAGAAGAGGAAGGGAAGAAAACTTACCATTTCTAAATAAGAATTCCAATAATTCAGTAATTACTAACCTAGTGACTTTGTTCAGGTACTTAATGATTCTATACATGAATTTCCTCACTGATAAAAACTAAAAATATTGGCTCTGTTCAAATAAAATATTGGACTCAAAAGCACTTAGTGAAGCACTGAAGGACTATAAAATTTCATTCTTATTTTTAACAGTCTTCTCAATTTTCTAAGACAGTTACAGAGGTGGAATACATTAAGTGTTCTATGAATTTTTCTATTCAACAGCTATTCTGAACTTGAGAGTCACCCTCCCCAAAGTGAATGAGTCTCAGAAATTTGAGTGTTGCTTTCAGTAATATTTTTATTTTCTGTAGAAATTAATGAAAAACACCAGGCAGGAATACAAACAGGTTTCATTTTGCCACTTCACATACCATTTCTTCTATAACACATCAGAGGGAGAAATGTCAGGAATATCAGTATAAATTAAGTTCCACTGCACTAGGAAAACAGAAACACTCATGTGTTTGACAGAACAACAAATAAGACAATCAAACACTACCAAAGAAACAAGATTCTTCTCCTGTCTTTTGAGAAGAAAAAAGTCCCCCTAAGGATGGATGACAAAACTAATGTTTCAAAAATGGCCAACACGAAAGTTAAAGGGGCTACAAAATCCCTGATATAGGAAAAGTAAAATTTAAGTTAATTTAAAACTATGTGATCACAAGAAATGTTTAGGATAATCATCACAAAAAATTAGATAACAGGATCCATACTGTTACTGTGACTCTTGCTGAGATCAATTTTCCTGAGTGACCAAAGTTTCTATAGCAGTGGTTCTCAACCTTCTGGCCCTTTAAATACAGTTCCTCATGTTGTGACCCAACCATAAAATTATTTTCGTTGCTACTTCATAACTGTATTGTTGCTACTGTTATTAATCGTAATGTAAATACCTGATATGCAGGATGGTCTTAGGCGACCCCTGTGAAAGGGTCGTTCGACCGCCAAAGGGGTCGCGACCCACAGGTTGAAAACCGCTGTTCTAGAGCGTTAAAATACTTATTTAGAAAGAAGGGGGAGGGGGGAACCTCATAGCCACATTAACTATGGAGGTCCCTCCCTTTCTTTTCCACTGGGACCCTAAACAGCATTGATGTTTCCTAGTATTTCATCTATGTCTTACTGAGTCTTTAATCCAGTAAGATCATAAAGTAAATGTTTCAGAAGAATATTATGTTCTGGAACTAGAAGTTGCTATCTCTGGAACTAGAAGTTTTATCTTTATGCCAGATCAACACAGCTACCAGTCAGATCAATTACCATGCCTCTTTCACTGAAAAACAACACACGTTCACAAGCATATCTGTACCTGCACAAATGCGCGCGCACACATAGACACACAACACACTGTCTGAGAATTAACTAACTACTGGGCCTAACCTGAGGCAAAGGCTGAAATATCAAACCTTTGGATCTGACCTGCTGGGTTCCTCTCTCTACCTGAGGAAAACTCACGATATGTCAGTCCTTTTCAAGGAACACTAAAGATGTACAAGATCAAATTCCACACCAATTTATAGCTTGTTGTGCATAAATAAATGACAACAACAACAGAACACATTAACTTTTCACTCTATCCTACTATTTTATGTGAAAAACAAGCAGCAGCAGTAACAACAACAAAATTAGACATAGTTTCTTAAAATATACATAGTTCTTCAACTTATATTTTCATACTATTTCAAATCACCATCATGTTTAGAAAACTTATTTTCTTTTCATTGTTCTTCATTTAAATTTATCATTTATCCCTTTTACTGCTCTACTTTTTAAAAGTTTTGTTTTTTAAAGAATTGTTTTCCTTTTTTATTCTGCTTTTCTTTATATTTTTACCAGAGGCCCGGTGCATGAATTCGTGCATGGGTGGGGTCCCTCAGGGTGACCTGAGGGGATCAGGCCCCAGCTTGCGGCCCCAGCCTCGCAGCCCCGCCTGGCACCCTGCCTTGGCCTGGCGCTGCCCCTCACCTGCTCCACCATTCTGCCTGTGGGGCGATTGATTGGGGCTGGGCCCCCACCTGGCTCCCTCAGCGCCTGAGAGCCAGAGAGCGGCCCCGGCCCTCAGTGCTTCCCCCTGGTGGTCAGCACACGTCATAGCAAGTGGTCAAATGACCGCCGGAGGGAATAATTTGCATATTAGGCTTTTATTATATAGGACTAGAGGCCCGGTGCACGAATTCGTGCATGAGTGGAGTCCCTTGGCCTGGCCAGCAATCAGGGCCATGGGAGGTTGGCTGGGGGCGTGGGGGGGACTGCAGGCGGTTGGCTGGCCTGGGGGAGGAGCTGTGGGAGGTTGGCAAGCTGGGGGGAGGGGCCACAGAAGGTTGGCTGTGGGAGTGCACTGACCACCAGGGTACAGCTCCTGTGTTGAGCATCTGCCCCCTGGTGGTCAGTGCATATCATAGCAATCGGTTGACAAGCCCGGTTGTTCAGTTGCTTAGGCTTTTATATATATAGATACTTTTAATTTCCTAATCCACATAAATTTTGGAATTTTGTCTTTATACTTCATCTCCATCATTAATAAATATTTATCATAATTTTATCCTTAATTTCTCAGTTTGTTCCAAATTTAGTTTTAAAATTTTAACTACATTTAATATTTATTATTTATTTATTTATTTTTAACTATTTTTTAAAAGTACTGCTTTTATTTACTTTTTCTTGATTTTTAAAATTTTATGTCTCATTTATGCTGGCTGTCAGGACAAATCATGTCTGTTACAGCCACTAAATAATCATTACAGTTTAATCATGACATACATTATTCAGAATATAAGTGGCTACATGTTCTAAAATGCCTGTGGTTGCCCTAGCCAGTTTGGCTCAGTGGATAGGGTGTCGGCCTGTGGACCAAAGGGTCCTGGGGTTCGATTCGTCAAGGACATGTACCTTGGTTGCAGGCTCCTCCCCAGCCCAGGCCCTGGTCAGGGCATGTGTGGGAGGCAACCAATTGATATGTTTCTCTCACATCAATGTTTCTCTCTGTCTTTCCCTCTCTATTCCACTCTCTCTAAAAATCAATGGAAAAATATCTTCAGGTGAAGAGTAATTAACACACACACACACACACACACACACACAAATAAAATAAAATGTCTGTGGTCTATAACACATAACCCTTGGATATTAGGCAAATCATTTACTCTATGCTCTCTGACAGGAGCGGGACGTGGTAGCAGTGTTGTATTAGTGGTAACAGAGGTAACCTTCCCCAATCTTCTCCATCTCAGATAATAAATAGCATTATTGCCCACCCAACTGCTTGGACCTCAAACTCAAAAGTCATCCCTGACTCTCTTTCCCTCATATTCCCTATCTAACCTATGATCAAGTGTGTGTTTTTTTGCTCTTCCACCAGAATTATCCCTAATCCAGCCAGTTCTCATCCTCTCTACCTAATCCAAATCAGCAATATCATTTACCTGGACAAAAACAATAGCCTTCAAATTGGTCTTAATTCCACTCGTGACCATACCCTACCTGCCCATTCTCCACACAGGAGCTGTGCTTTAAAAATGCAAATGAGACCTTTATTGAAGATTAATAACCTTCCAACAGCTTCCCATTAAAACCAGAATAACATCCCAAGTCCTCATAATAACCTATATACACTATCCAAACACTATCAGGTTCTCTAACTGTAATTTGTATGTTTTACTACCACCTTAATTCACTAAACTATAGCCAATAGGCCTTTCAGTCCTACTACCATTTTCTTTACAATTACTGGGAAATATTATTGGTTATTAAAACTTTTATTGTCCGTCTCTCTCACTAGCATTTATATCCTTTGCGAAGCTAGGGCTCATATCTATCTTGTTCACGGCTATTCCTAGGGCTTAGACCAGATGCCTGGTACACAGGTGTTCTAACATTTATCACATGCACACATATCACATATGTATCAATGTATGTGTGAATATGAAGGTCCTTTTAAGCCCCTAAAATAAACACTGTGGGAATAAGTTTTATTATTATTGCTATTTACATATGAGGAAACAGGAAGACAGAGAGCATTAGTAGCTTTGCAATTCTAAGTAAGTTAAAAAGCCAGGAATTAAAGTTAGATCTGCCTCTGACTAGAGCCCAAGATCTTACTCAGAAATTTCCATCCAGGGAATAGCTTTTCCTTAATGCCTACTTTGAGTCTAATAAGTAAACAGAGCTTAAAGAAAAATGGCAGAATAACAAGTCTGCAGGAAATGTAAAATTCACAACTCCAATTTACACAAAGCAGCAAGAAGCATCTTCTTACTCAAAGGGGGTGAAGATTAGCCAAGTAACTCTCCTCCCAAACAGCCACAACTATGACTAACCCAGGATCTGGCATGGACACAAAGGCAAGCCACAAGCTTATAAGATAGACTGGAACAGAGCTCTGTCTAAAAGCGGCAATGTTGGATAAAAAGCACATCACTATATCCTCTCTGCCTAACCTGTCCACCCTGTAACCCTGGAATGGACAGCTGTATATGCTATAATATCCTATCCTAAACCGAGTCAATCAGCTTTCTTCTTGTAAGAATATGGCACCGACTACAGGGATATAACTACTGAACCAGCTCAAAATGGTTCTATCCTGTTTAATGAAATACTGAGTTGCTTTTCAGAGGCAGCAGACCAAAACCACGAATCTTCAGCCAAAGTATGTGCAGAGGAGAGAACTGTGACCTCCAGCTGCACCCAGAGCCAAGTCTCGCACCCCTCCCCCACCCAAAGGACCAGGACATAGTAGTACCTTGAACACTGGAACCCTTTCAGAAGCAGAGGGTCCACTGTCTGGGAAGATCCTGTGTTGATGTCCTTTACCATAAATAGCCAAGCTCCAAGGTCCTCCAATTATAACTCGCCAGCACGTTCGTATACATACCTGTTCCCCCATACCAGTGATGGCGAACCTATGACACGCGTGTCAGAGGTGACACACGAACTCATTTTTTTTTTTGGTTGATTTTTCTTTGTTAAATGGCATTTAAATATATAAAATAAATATCAAAAATATAAATCTTTGTTTTAGTATGGTTGCAAATATCAAAAACTTTCTATATGTGACACGGCACCAGAGTTAAGTTAGGGTTTTTCAAAATGCTGACACGCCGAGCTCAAAAGGTTCCCCATCACTGCCCTATACTCATAAAATCCTGCTCCAAACCCTGGACTGGGGAGTTCAGGCTTTTGAGCATTAGCTTCTTGTTCTCCTGGGTGGCACCATTCACAATAGCCACTGCTATTCTTGGTGTTTAGTGTCTGCCTCTGCTAGTGTCCTGTAACACGAGGCTGAAATATAGATTAATAAGCCTGATATTTTGATAGTCATGACTGATTACACACTGGTAAGGCAAAAAGAACCCAGCCTATAGAGAAAAACAATGAAACAGATGTGTAATGAGAATCAGAGATAAACGATCATGTGGGGTATTTGTAGGTAGAGTAGAGAGAGGAGAGGGAGTAGGGAAAGTAAGAAGCTACCTAATGCCTTTCAGATCTCAAAAAACCTGAAAGGCATTAGCTGTATTTACTCTTAAAAATAAATTCTGAGAAATGCCATTCTGTGTCATTAATATAAAGTCTCCTTTTCTTAATCTAGTTTGAATGGATCTGTCACCTGCAACCAAATAATCCTAAATTAATCTAGTTCCCAATAATGAATGATAAGACTAGGAGTAAGCTGAGTCAAAACGTCATTTGTTTCCAAGGTGACGCTATTCGCATTTGTTCTTTCAGCAGATGTTGCCTGGATGCTTACTCTATTTCAGAAACTTCCAGGTTTGTGAACATCAGTGAACAAAGATAAAAGCACAAATATGAGACAAATACATAAATTCAGGACATGAAAAGTGTTAGGAAGAAAAATAAAGCAGAGTAAGAATATAGCTCGGGGGGGGGGGGGGGCTGCTGTTTAGAGTGCTCGGGGAAGGGTCACAAAAGAGGGGACTTGAAGTGAGAAGCCAGCTCTGTGCAGAGGTGGAGGGAGAATGTTTGAAATACAGGGAAGAGAAAATGCAAAGCCCGAGGCATAGATAATCTTAAATACGGAAAACACAGAAAATCACGGTACTTAGGAGACTGTGAGTGAGAACGATCGATAGGAAATAAATCATGAGAAGCCAGGAACAAAATCACCTACCGTACACCTTTATAAAAACTTTGAATATTATTCTAAATGGTATTGTACACTTTTCTAAAGTTCTGAGCAGGACAGCGATGCGATCTTATTTATATCTTTAAAGGTCACTTTGCTACTGTGTGGAGCATAGACTGTTGGGGTGGGTAGGAAGGACATTAAGTGGAAGTAGGTAAGAAATGATAAAGGTCTGAACAAGAAATATAGCACAGCTTATAGAATTGCTGACTGATTGGATATACAGTGTGTGAAAAAAGAGAGGATAAGTCAGGAAGGGTTCAAGTTTATGCCCTAAGCCAGTGGTTCTCAACCTTCTGGCCCTTTAAATACAGTTCCTCATGCTGTGACCCCAACCATGAAATTATTTTTGTTGCTACTTCATAACTGTAATGTTCCTACTGTTATGAATCGTAATGTAAATATCTGATATGCAGGATGGTCTTAGGCGACCCCTGTGAGAGGGTCGTTCGACCGCCAAAGGGGTCGCGACCCACAGGTTGAGAACAGCTGCCCTAAGCAAATGTATAAATGATATACCATTTACTGAGATGACAAAAACTGGTATTACAACTAGTCAGGGTAGAGGGAAACCAAGAGATATCATAATTGAAGGTCCCAATTTTGTGGGGACCAAGGAGTTTGTCTGAATACGTGCTTCTATCATGGTATTTGCCCAGGTCCCTACAATATGTGTCCTGACTATCTGGCATGACTTGAGAATGTCTGTTTCTTGCAACTTTAAATAACCTTGTGTCCAACTTGAATATTTCAAACTATACTTATATGCTATTGTATGGCTGTATTGAGAGTTACTACATGATTTTTTATTTTATTTTCAACCCCCTGCCCCATTCAAGTCTTTGGGATTAAAAACAAAACAAAATACAAAAGTTAAAATTTAAGCTCATCCAAGAATGCTAGGGCCCACAATCCTGAATTGATAAAGTCTAAATTCCATTCATTTCTGTCTCCTTCATAATACATCTATAATTCTACCTGAACTTCTCTTCAGCCTTGAAGGATGAAGTGATGCTGCATCTTTCTGTTAATTCCTCTACCTATGTCCTTGACAATCTCTTTTGTGCCTTTGTTCTATGTTATTCTCTCTGCCCTGAACCTTTACCTTCTTTCCTTATTCCTTCAAATTATAAGCGCAGTCATCCTTGGCCCTGCACCCCTCTATCTACTCTCTCAAGGAAGACTTTATAGTCAAACTTTTTAAAAGAACCAATAATAATAATAATAATAATAATAATAATAATAATAATAATGTACTGTCTCTTTCCTTTCCTGTCATGAATGCCTCCTAATCCCACTAAAACTGTGCTAAGATTCCACTTACCTTTATAAAGATGATTTCAAAGTTTACTGGACCATTTAATTGTAAGATATTAACTACTCCATCACTTCCTTTCAACTCTCCTTCCTAAGCTTCTGAGACATTACCCTTTCCTAGTTCTCCTATCTGTATGACTATTTTTCTTTATTTCACTGTCCTTAATATTTAGTTACCCCAGTGTTCTAAGATTTTTTTTTTCTTGAAATTTTTAATTGAATTTTAGAGAGTGGAAGGGAGAGAGAGGGAGGGGAGGGGGGGGGGGGAGAGAGAGAGAGAGAGAAATCAATTGCCTCCAATATACGCCTTGACCACGGATCAAACCCTCAGCCTAATGGGGAATCAAATCCACCACTTTTTGGTGCATGGGACAATGCTCCAACCAACTTAGCCATCCAGCCAGGGCAGTGTTCTAATTTTGAACACCATTCTTACAAAGTAATTCTAACTGCTCTCATAATTTTAATTTCCATCTTTGAATAATGATTCCCAAGTTTTTATCTCCAGTCTTTATCTCTCTCCTTGAGCCTCAGATTTACAAATAATATTTGAAAAGACACTGGTGGAGAAATTTCTAAATCTATTCAAAGATATAAAGGCACAGATTCAAAACCAAAACAAAAAGATTGACAGCAATAAACAACAAATAATCCTAGATGAAAATATGGTAATAAAGGACTGAAGAGCATAAAAAAAATCATAAATAGGTAGATAAATCTAAATAAATATTGACTGTTTAAAATAATATTTTGTGGTTTTGTGTATATATATATATACATATATATATATATAGAGAGAGAGAGAGAGAGGGAGAGACGGGGGGGGGGGAGAAAGAGGGGGAGAGAGAGAGACAGGGAAGAGAGCAATAAAGAGAAGAATTAAAATTTGTGATACCATGAACAGTAAATGAGAGAGACTAAGGTATTATAGGATCCCTGCATTGTGCAGAAAAAACAAACCAAAACAAAAAATACAATTAAAGGTAAAGTCTAAGGAATCAACAAAATATACGGTAACTTTGCATGGGCCTCTAGTTAGTTAATAAGGGGATAAAATCAAGTAGTTAAATATATTTGAATAAGCAAAGTGAGGAAAAAAGGGAGGAAATACACAGAAATTCAATGGGGCAAGTAGAAAACAAATAAGATGGTGGATTTGTACTTAAATATATCAATAATTGCAGTAAAAGTAAGTGGATAAAAATCTCAAGGACACCCTGAAAAAAAAGCAAACCCAACTATATATGGTTTAAAAGGGACATCTTATATAAAGACTAGAGGCCCGATGCATGAAATTTGTGCAAGGGCCTTGGGCCCAGCCCCCACCCGCTGTGGCTTTGTCTGGAAAGAAGGATGTCTGGAGGACATCCAGTCTAATTAGCATATTATGCTTTTATTATATAGAGAAATGTTCCAAGTAAAAGAATGGAAAATACGTTATTTTGTGCTAATCAAAAGAAAACTGACGTAGCCTAATGCTAATATTAGACAAAGTAGACTTTCAGGCAGAAGTATTATTGGAGATAAAGAAGGATATCTCACAATGACAAAAGAATCAATTCAACAAAAAGGTCTAACAATTGTAAAATTACATGCAATGTATAACTGTTTCGAAATATATAAAGAGTTGATAGAATTAAAGATGATTCTATGCTCACATTGGAAATTTCTCAACATACCTTAAATAGTTACTGACAAGCTTATTTTTTAAACTTATAAGAATATTAGAGGCCTGGTGCACAAAAATTTGTGCACTCGGTGGGGTTCCTCAGCCCGGCCTGTGTTGTCTCACAGTCTGGGACCCCTCGGGGATGTCCACCTGCTGGCAGTCAGACATTCCTCTGGCAGCCTGGGAGCCCTCGGGGGATGTCCAGTTGCCAGCAGGGAGCAGGCCTAAGCTGCAGTCGGACATCCTTAGCACTGCTGAGGAGGCAGGAGAGGCTCCCACCACCACCACTGTACTGGCAGCCATCAGCCTGGCTTGTGGCTGAGCAGAGCTCCCCCTGTGGGAGCACACTGACCACCAGGGGGCAGCTCCTGCATTGAGTGTCTGCCCCCTGGTGGTCAGTGTGTGTCATAGTGAGTGACCAGTCATTCCCAGTCGTTCTGCTGTTAGGGTCAATTTGCATATTACCCTTTTATTATATAGGATAGAGAGGCCTGGTGCACGGATGGGGGCCAGCTGGTTTGCCCTGAAGGGTGTCCCGGATCAGGGTGGGGGTCCTGCTGGGGTGCCTGGCCAGCGTGGATGAGGGGCGTAGGGCCATTTTCAGGCTTGCCACACCCCCTTCAGGGAGGTGGGGTCCCCACTGGGGTGCCTGGCCAGTCTGGGTGAGGGGCTGAGGGCCATTTTCAGGCTGGCCAAGCCCCGCCCCCCCCCCCCCCCCCCCCGAAACAGAAGCTCCCAGCCTCTCCTTTTTTTCTTTTTTATTCTGGTATATATTTACCTCCTATAATTGAAACTTTGTAGCCTGGGCGGGCAGGAGGGAAGCTTGGCTTCTTCCCTCGCCAGGGGCAACCCACTCCTGCTCGCTCCAGCTCCGTGGCCACGGCTGGCTGAAAGCAGGTTTCTGGGGTTTATTTATCTTCTATAATTGAAACTTTGTTGCTTTGAGTAGAGCTCAGAGCCACTGTGGCAAGCGGGAAGCTTGGCCTCCTCCCTCATTGTGGCAACCAAGCCTCCTGCTTGCTCCAGCTCCATGGCTGCCGCCCACCATCTTGGTTGGGTTAATTTGCATATAGTCGCTTTGATTGGCTGGTGGGTGTGGCTTAAGGCATAGCGAAGGTATGGTCAATTTGCATTTTTGTCTTTTATTAGTACAGATATAACATAATTTCAAATATTTGTTCAATAACAAACCTGATCTAATATATACAAAAGACACTGCATCTAACTAAGAATACACATTCTTTTCAAGTGCACACAGCACTTGGCCATATGTTGAGCCATTAACCCTTTGAGTGCCAACCAATATCCTAGGAACTATGCTAAAATTGCCAAGGCATTTTTGCTGATTTTACAGCAGTTTAGGAAAACAATTATGAATCTCAAGTAAATGAAGTTACATATACAAAAACTTAAAGAAACCTTTACTACATTGACATATTTAGCAATATCATCATCACTAATAAAAGCAGACTTAGAACTGGATGCCATTTTGAAGCTTTGATAGCGTTCTGGCACTTTTGGCGAAAGACAGGAGGAACGCGATCGTGCTCCCCGGCACTCTAGGGGTTAAACGACAACAACAAAAATCTTAAAGGACAAAGTTAGAGGACATTAACTCCCAGATCCCAGAATCATTATAAAGCTGTAGTATTTTAAAAGTCTGGTATTGGTATAAAAACAGACAAGGAGGCAAAGGGAACAGAATAGAGGTTAGAAACAGATCCACACACATACAGTCACATGACAAAGCTGACACTGCAATGCAGTAGTTTACAGAAAACAGAGACTTTTCACTAGATCAAGCATGTCAAACTTGTGGCCCACAACGAATATTTTTGCGGCCCAGCCAATATAACGGTCTGTAAGAAATGTTTTAATAAAAATTTTTTGACTTAATTTTTACAATATCCTGTTATGCATAATTATTAATAGCAAACTACAATGTTCACTAATGACTGATCACTATAGTCGTGTTGCATTCACTTCCCTACAAGCGTTATGTGCAGGTGCATCATTTCTCTCCGCTAATACTAGCAGTGAATATTTTAGCAGCCAATTGCTATGTCATTAGTCTTGTACTGACTTGTTTGGTGTGTGCAACAGGAAATATTTCGCTTCTGGAGAACAACAAGAAAAAAAATAGGTTGATTTGCATTATGCTTATTAATTTGTGCAGCTATTTAGTGTCTGGTAGTTAATGATCAAGAAAAAATATTAATTTTTATTAAAATGTTCTATTGTTTTGTTAATTATTACTCATTTATTTCAGCCTTTGGTATTCAGCATGTCTCCATTGGTATTCAGCATGTCTTCGTCACTGAACATGAATACATATTATAGGTAACACCAATCAAGAAGAGCAGATACTTTAAAACAACTTTGATTTTGTAGACACACAGTGGGTATGAATTAAATTACTCAAGTTCACATAGTATAAAAGAACTGTAACTTGTAATACAATTATCCTTTGCACCTTTGTCACTGAAGATTTTAAAGTCAAACTTATGGCTCAATTATTAAATCTGTAAAGGGCTTTATGCCTATATATTTATTATCTAATTCTGGATTTTATTCATTATAAATCACCTTCTCTTGGGTTTCTATTGTTGCTTGTTTATTTTGCTTGGTGAAGAGCAGATGGCCTTAACCCTTGTCTAACACACCCAACTTCTATACATATGAATAACATACTGGAAAATGTTTATCTTCTCACCTGACTGGCTTGGCTTTGCAAGTAGACTCTTCTGGCATTTAGATCTTCAAAGGGAGAAGGTCTTGAGCTTCTATAAGGCTCACTGGTAACAACGGTCTCTTGCTGGAAAAGATGATCTTTCACTCGAGAACTGGGAATATTCTCTTCAGCAGTTGCCTAATGGGAACAATCCCCAACTCATTAGTTGCCAGAATATAAAAACAACAATAAAAAATTAGATACTTTCACTCTAACAAGTATTTAGCAAATCAATAAGAATGTATCACTACCAACACTTGAATAGCAATTCCCAAAATTCAAATGTACACGATTAGGGAGCCATGTCAAAATAATAATTTAAAAAATCAACTTTATGAACTTACAAAACGTAACTTAGGAAGCATTAGAAGGTTAACCATTCCATGAGAGAGATATTTAATTATAATGAGCTTTCAATTACAATTAAAGTGCTCTTTTGCACCTTAAAAAGAAAGGTATGTACCAAGAACTGTGCTACACAGCTATTATTACATCTTTCTAGAATTCTGAATGCAAGTATGTTTAATCTCTATGCATAAATTGATTCCATTTTATTTTAGAGTCCACATAGTACCTTTTTTTACTTCATAATGTATCATAAATCTCTTCCCATGTCAATATATATATACAAGTGCTTTTGAAATGGTTACAAAAAAGTTTAGTAGTTTATATATTATATATTCCATAGGCAATATTCTACATATGAGCATTAGATTGTTTCCAATATTTTGTAACATACATAGCAATGCACACCTCCTTATAAATACATCTTGGTGGACTGGTAGTATTATTTCATTAGGATTAATTCCTATAAATAATATTACCGACTAAAGGATATGCATATATTCCAATTATATTACAAAGAGAATCAATCGGTAGTATATGAAAGAAGAACCATTTCCTCACATCTCTGCTCACACGGGGCATTATCATTTACCAATCTTTTCCAATACAATTAAGAAAAACATTTTTAGTGTTATTTTCCAAAAGGATTATCTGTACCATTTTCATAAGTAAAATTAGTAATAACCAAAACACTTTCTTAATTTTTGTACAAATTGAGTAAAATGTGTTCAGGTTTAGTGAAGTTTGAATTTTTTTTTTAATGGATTATAACCCTTTAAAAAAAACTACTACGGGAACATGGACATAATCTTAAATTAGGTGGTGGGAAGTGCCAAAAATCTTCCACAAGACTAGAAAATGTAATACATGATATGCACAAGGACTGTATATACAGTTGCACGATCTTCAGCATTAAAAATGAAGTCAAATCATGTGGGTTCAAATTTTATGATTTATACTACTGAAAGCACATTCAATGCTTTCAGTATTGTGCTGGCATCAACTCATCTGTATTATCTATAGAGAAACCCATGCCAACTTTAATGTTTTACTCTCAGAGGCTGGTATAATAATTATTCTGCTATGACTGCTAAGAGATTGTTTAGTTTTTTCTTTTTCCAAGACTACTATGGCAATTTTGTGTGTAGAGGCAAAAGGATGCCAAGTAAAACGATAAAACAATTTGGGCTGTAGCTCTCTACTAGATCACAAGGCTAGATGACAGCTGTGAAGAAAATAAAAACAAAATTTGGTTCTCTCCACCTTTGCTCTTCTTCCTGTAGTAATCCTGACACAGAGAAAACTTAAGTGTTGTTCTGCAAGCCTTTTTGAATGTATGTTTCCTAATAAATAACCAATTAAGTATGAGAAAGTAAATATCACAGTCTATTTATTGCTCAAAAACTTCCTTTTTGTATATCACAACTCACAGGTTTCAAAAGGTGTGGCTGAGTCATATCCAACATTAGATGTTTTTAATGATTATACTATGCGTTTACTTTAGAATGATCAAAAAATTTTAAATGTTATTTGATAAAGAAATTTTATATTTCAGTGCTGCATATGCTGAAAATGCTACCAACGTTATTTTTGGCATTTAAAATTATATACTCAAATTATGCAAACTTAGCATAGAAAATGGAAAAAATGATTAACAATTCCATGAACTTAACAAAACCACTATTAACATTTTGGAGTAGTATCCAGTAGAAATTCATTTCAGACCAGACTATAATTGTCTCCTATTCATTCATTAGATTTCTTAAGTTACATTTGATTAAAGATAAGAATAAACCTTGAGTTTTAAATTTTGCATTTGTCTATGAGCTTTGTCTGAAAACATTAACAGCATTTATAGTATATTGTTTAAGCAACCTGAATACAGTAATCAGTGATGAAACAATATGAAAGGAATATGAGAAATGTACCAAGATATAATGCCCAGCAAAAATAGAAAAGGAAAACAAGTCATCCACCCAAAATTAATAAGCAGAAAAACTAAACTACCTTCCTAATGTAACTTTAGTTTGACTTAAAAATTGTATTAGATTTTGAGATTCTTTACTGTCTCCAAATCTGAGTAAATAGGCAGTAGTTACATAGTTCCTGATAACTATATAAATCTTTATACAATCCTCTAAATGACAAATCTATTTCTAGAATCTAATTCAAACATCACATTCAGAAATACCAACAAAAATTAATGTAAAAGGCTGTGGAAAATAAAGTAAATGTTGAATAGAATGTGAATGGTTAAATAATTAGTAGTACTGTTACATGATATAAGGGCTAAAATTCAAAGACTGTGAAGTCAGATCATGTGGGTTCAAATTTTATGATTTATGCTACTTGAATTCCAACCACCACCATCCCCAATACAAACAAAAAACCTAACAAAAACACAATTGAAATGGAAAAGATTGATCCTGATAGTGCTTTTTTAAAAAGTATGTATTTAAACACAGCATGCAAGAATTTAAAAAAGGCCTAGCTAACTAAATAAACCTATCTATTAACTTAGTTTTCAGATATAGAGCCTTATTAAAATGTAACCAACGTTGAAAATTAGTATACGAACAATTTATATCATCCTAGCCGATAACAAAATAACTTTAAACAATATAAATCACAAACCTTTTAATCATTTTGGCTCAGAAATGACATTACCCAATTCTAAAAAAGGATAAGTTAGTCAAATACTTCTCAGTAGCAGAAAGAAAAGATAGGACAACTTTTCATTTCATATCAATTAGGTATCATCTTTCTACTTGGCAAAAGCATGAAATCTGAGATCTCTTCCTCTGTCATAGGGAGCAATTCAGAACATATTTCCCTATTTCTAGTCCTATACCTGCTGATTAACAGTGAGATAAAACAGAAGGGTGTCCATATGCTTCTTAACAATTTGCAATGCCTTTTCAGTGAATTTTTTATATAAGTACCTTCCTAATGGGTGGGGTATCTGTGATAGTTAATTTTATGTCTCAACTTGTCTAACCTATGATGCCAAGCTATTTGGTCAAACACCAGTCTAAATGTTGTTGTTGTAAAGGTAATTTTCTCATGTGACTAACATTTAAATCAGTAGACTCTGAGGAAAGAAAATTACCCTCCATAGAGTTGGTGGGCCTCATTATAAAAACATTTTAAAAAAAGCCTGAGGTCCACCAAAGAGGAAGGAAGTCTGTCTCAAAACTGCCTTTCCACTCAAGACCAAAACATCAATGAGTGACAGAACTTCCAGCATGTCTGCCTATCCTGTGGCTTTTGAACTTGATAATCACGTGGGCCAATTCGTTCAAAAGCAAACAAAAAACAATGTGTGTGTGTGTGTGTGTATCCAAACCAAAACAACATTCTCTCTATATATGTTATGTACATACATACATATATACATACTATTGATTCTGCTTCTCTGTAGTTCTTGACAAATACAGTGCCTTAGAAAGTTTCTTAAAAAGTTATGAGTTACTTATTTATTAAGGCTAGTTATTTCCTCTATTTCAGGGGTGGGGAACCTTTTTTCTGACAAGTGCCATTTGGATATTGATGACAGCATTCGCAGGCCATACAAAATTATCAACTTAAAAGTTAGCCTGCTAAGTTTGGCCAAGCATTTAACTAACTCGCCCCAATGCCTTGGCAGGGCTGGACCGAATGATTTCGAGGGCCTTACACGGCCCACGGGCCGGACGTTCCCCACCCCTGCTCTAGATCCTTTATGTTTAAAACATTCTTTCAAGCCAACTACTTACTTGTAAGTCATCATCTGCTCCTTCAGTTTCATTTTTTAATGCTGGGCATCCTAAGAAAACAGGTATAAGTTTAATTAAACATAAAATTTTTGTCTTAGATTTTAGTATTACTAATTGATTATGTCATTATAATACTACAGGAGACTGATCAGAGATCATTCTGGGCTGCCTGGCAACCAATCTGATGTTGGCCACTCATACGCGCCCCTTTATTAAAAGAGTAGAGAATAAAGTGATTGTTTTCCTCTTCTGCAGGTAAATTCCCAATTACTTACAAAGAGATGTTTTTCTGTGTGTGAAAAGTGTACTATTTACAAGCCCTGCTCCTGATTTCTCCAAAATACTCAAACACCTATTCATAAGTTCTTTGAGGTCCTGAGCATCTTTATTATTCAAAATCCTCCCCCTCCCATTCTCAAAAAAGGTCTCCCCTCCTAATTACTGACCTTCCAGCCTCTAAAGCAGTGGTTCTCAACCTTCCTAATGCCTCAACCCTTTAATACAGTTCCTCATGTTGTGGTGACCCCCAACCATAAAATTATTTTCGTTGCTACTTCATAACTGTAATTTTGCTACTGTTATGAATCGTAATGTAAATATCTGATATGCAGGATGTATTTTCATTGTTACAAATTGAACATAATTAAAGCATAGTGATTCATCACAAAAGCAATATGTAATTATATATGTGTTTTCTGATGGTCTTAGGCGACCCCTGTGAAAGGGTCGTTCGGCCCCCAAAGGGGTCGCGACCCACAGGTTGAGAACCGCTGACCTAGGTAAACTATGTGCACCACACTCCTCTGGTGTTAGATAATGTCCGTGTGTGATCGCCTCAATCTGTCTAAATACTCTGATCCAGGAAACAGTATTTAGTACCCAGAAGTAGGATTTTAGTTGCTATAGTAAAAATAAATGAGCCTTAATTCACTATTGACAGTCAATGGCCAATTGTTGCTATTGACCGTTACGCATCAATGTCTCTGTATACATTTTTATTATGTTCAAGAGAGCCTTTAGTTCTAACAAATTCATAAAGAGGGATTTCTCCTAGCAATGAATTCTGAGTTTATGCTACCCTTGAGACATAGCTAGCATGGAGATGAGAAATCTGTCCTTTGAAAAGGGTTGCAATAAGTTTTTCCTTATTGTTATAGAAGGCTAATAAGTAAGAGAAACTTAATGAGATTGTTCAAAGTCTATATAATAACTGGTAATAAGGTCAACCAGTATATTTAAAATAATGTTTACAAATAATAAGATCGATTGAATACAGTAGCAGTCTATTCTACCTGGCTAGGAGTTTGTAAATTTCTCCTTACAAATTGCCTTTTTGAACATTAAACTCAATCTATTTGACCCTAGTGAAAGTGTGTTCTTATGGGGACATAGTATAGGCTTTAAAGTAATTCAAAACTTAAACATAAATCATATAAATTTTAACAGCCATAGATAACGATTTTCTCTTTAAAGCACTGGTTCTTCAACACTAGCTAAATAGCAGAATCAACTGGGAAACTAACACTAGAGTACAGTACCAACCCAATAATGTCAGAAACACCTGTTAGGTGAGGCATAAGGGCACCATGCATTTTTTTAATTAAAGTTTATTGTAGTGGTTTGAGAACCACAACATCTGCTAGAGAATCTGAGGATGCATATTCATTTGTTTCTGTAAATTCATAATATAATCATTCAGCTAGGATAACAATTCCTTATCACATTTGAAATGTCTAGGAACTTAAAAATAAATAAAAGTATATATATAATGCCTCAGCTCCACTCCCCAAATAGTTTGATTCAAGTGACCTGGAGTGAGAACTAGTCATTCTATTTCTCAAAAGCCTCCCAGGTAATTCTAATGTGCGGCCAACATCAAGAACACTGACATAAAAATAATTTACGGGCTCTGATTATGAAAATAAAAAGACTGCTATCATTTCATAGAATTTCTTTCTGAACTGGAAACCAAACATTATTTGCTTAACAAACTCTAATATTTAAAGTAGCTAAATAAATTATTTAACCACAATTTCATGCACTATTAATACAGATTTATACTAAGCATCTCCATGTTCTTGCCTATGGTCTGTTTCATAATTAGTTCATTTCTTCTAATATTCAAAATATACAAATCACAATGTTATCTAATATTGATGCAGTTACTTTATACAGAAGCCATTCTATTACTAAAGATGATATTCCTTTATAATTAGAAAAACAAATCAAGTTTTGACTTGTTTGGGGGAAGAAATTAGTTTTAATGTGATTTCTTTGTTTAATTAAGCAGAGGCCAGTCTTACATGTATATACAGTCTCCCTCTTTTTAAAACCTGCAAGCTTTAGAGTTAATAATTTTAACAGACTGGAAAGATTACAAAGAAACAGATGGGGTTGTAATATTTATCAATAATGAAATCAGGTAAAAAGAAAAGGGTTCTGCCCTAACCAGTTTGGCTCAGTGGATAGAGCGTCAGCCTGCAGACTGAAGGGTCCCAGGCTCGATTCCGCCCAAGGGCATGTACCTTGGTTGCGGGAACATCCCCAGTAGGGGTTGTGCAGGAGGCAGCTGATCGATGTTTCTCTCTCATCGATGTTTCTAACTCTCTATCCCTCTCCCTTACTCTCTGTAAAAAATCAATAAAAAATATTTTTTAAAAGCATTTCTCTTTCAAAAAAAAAAAAAGAAAGAAAAGGGTTCTGACATAGAATAACTGGCGTATACCTATATTTGATTATTAGAAACTTTATCTTTATCATTACCAAAACAAGAATATGACTGATATAACATATACACGAGGATTTTAACAGTTGGAACTGAATGCTCCCCTTTTCCTCAACTTCTTATTTGAAATCATCTGATTTATCTGAAGGGAACTGTTGATGGGTTCTTCAAGGTAATAAATTTAATTGGCATATATTGTAATGTGACAAATTTGAAACCGATTAAGGAGCCCATTATTTTATCTACTTCACCTACAGTGAGCTTTCAAAGTCTGATCACATATCACAAAAGCTGACTTGCTTAAAGTAACCCTACTTTACTATAGATAACTGATGAACAAATTAAGAAAATAGTCAAGAAAACTTACCTTGAGAAATATCCTCTATAGCTCTTCGAATACCTCTATCAAAAGCCCTAGCATCAGCAGGACTTTGAAAGGTAAGGCCAAATTTCTTGTCTTCAATCTTCCAGTGGTGAAATGTTGGAGTGACTTTATTGTAAATGAGGTCCTTTTTAAGCATACATTCCAAAACCACCTGTCAAAAGTTAAATGGCAAAAATTACTATACGTGTCAAATGCATCTAATGTAACTCTTAAAAACTAACTGAAGTAAGAAAAGAGCTATTATATTTTAGTGATTATTTCAACCCTATAGTAATACAGAGCTCTTGCTACTTAATCTACTTCACAAAGTTATTCACTATAGAAATTAAGATGGGGTTAAAGAGGATTTTAGGAAGATGGCAAAGAACCAGGAATCTGTCCTCCTACCTAAACAACAACTGCGCTGGCAGAATCTGTCTGATAAAACTATGTTGGAAGTCTGGAGTCTGCTGAAAGTCTGCAACTTCCAGGGGAACGCATGGACGGTAAATTGTGGTTAATTTCTGGGAGTTGTGGGAGTAGGTCCTGGAGCAGCAAGTACACAAATCTTGGGAGCCAGGGTAGATAAAAAGAATCCTGTCCTACAACTACCAGATATTTGTGCTCTTATCACTGACTGCTGCTTCTGATCACAGAGGTAAAGACAAAGAAGAGTGCAGCCACTGTTGTACCTTCCCTCACTGCTGCAAGTCATTTCTCATCAGAATGAAGTGACTTTCAGGGTATTTAAAGGGCTAGCACCCTATTTTAGCTGCCATTTTTTTACTTTTTCCCATTTTGAGAGCCAGACATTAAATGCAAAAACAACAACATATTTGGGGGAAATTAGAAAGTGACTATGCATACCCAGGGAAAGGCTCAGAAAAGACATAAGAAGACATTAAGTTCATCTTATTCTGATCCTTGGCACAGAGAAAAAAAATAATAATAATGTAGTAACAAAAACAGCAAACCATAGAGAAATGAGACAATCTGATTTCCAGAGTTACCACATTATTAGATTCAAATGCCCAGTGTTCAATCAGAATAATCCGAATGCATACAAAGAAACAGTACGGTAAGGCTAGCTAAACAAAATAAGGGGGGTGGGGGATGGGGTGGGTGGGCTTAATAGAAACTGGTCCTGAAAACGATCCGATAGCAGATCTACTAAACAAAGGCTTTTTAAAAACTGTCTTAAAAAGTACAAATTGGCAATTACAAAATAGTCACAGGGATGTGAAGTACAGCATAGGGAATATAGTCAATATTGTAATAACTAAGTATGGCATCAGGTGGGTACTAAACTTATGGGGGGGTTCAATTCATAAGTTATATAAGTGTCTAACCACTAAGTTGTACAACTGCAACTAATACAATACTGAATGTCAGCTTTAAATATTTAAAAAATTTTTAACTGTCTTAAAGATGCTCAAAGAACGAAATGAAGATATTGAGAAAAATCAAGAAAATGTTGTATGAACAGAAGTATAAATAAAGACCAAAAAAAAAAAAAAACACACAAAAAAAACCCCCAAAAAGAAACCAAAAAGAAATTCTAGAGCTGAAAAGTACAATAACTACAGTGAAAAACTTACTAGGTGAAAGAAGCAGAGAAAATATTTGTAGAAACTATGGTTGAAAACTCCCCAAATTTGATAAAAAGACATGAATATAAATATGCAATAAGCTAAACACATTCCAAATGAGATGAACTCAAAGGCATTCACACAGAGAATCCTGAAGGCAGAAAGATAAGTGAATTATTACATAAAAGGATCCTAAATAAGGATACCAAATGACTTCTCTTCAGAAACTTTGGAGACCAAAAGATAATGGACAGCATAGAGCGTCACAGCCTGTGGACTGAAGGATCCCAGGTTCGATTCTGGTCAAAGGCACATGCCGGGGGTTGTGGGCTCGATCTACCAGCAGGGGGCACGCAGGAGGCAGCCGATCAATGATTCTTTCTCATCACTGATGTTTCAATCTCTCTCCCTCTCCCTTCCTCTCTGAAATCAGTAAAAATATATTGGACAGCATAACACATTTGAAGTGCTAAATGGAAAAAAAAACTTGTCAATCAAGAACCCTATAGCTGCTTAAACTGAAATTCAAAAGAGAAGGAAAATAAATAAAATGATGATCAGAGACTGCTGCAACTAGATCTGCCCTGCAAAAAAAAAAAAAAACATGGTCAAGGAACTCTGTCTGACAAGGTGAGATGACAGTGACAACAACTTGAAGCTACATAAAGAAAGGCCTCAAAAAGATAAATACGTGGGCAAAAGAAAAAAAGCAGTTAATCTACTGGCATAATCAGCCATCATTCTTTATACATAATTTTAAAAATATACTCCTTAAGCCAAAACCGGTTTGGCTCAGTGGGTAGAGCGTCGGCCTGCGGACTGAAAGGTCCCAGGTTCGATTCCGGTCAAGGGCATGTACCTGGGTTGTGGGCACATCCCCAGTAGGAGATGTGCAGGAGGCAGCTGATCGATGTTTCTCTCTCATCGATGTTTCTAACTCTCTATCTCTCTCCCTTCTTCTCTGTAAAAAATCAATAAAATATATTTTTTTAAAAAAATATACTCCTTAAAACATTTTGCATTGCTCAACTTATACATAATCTCAAAGCCTCCATAGCCAAAGTATAAAAATTTCTCATCTAAGTCACACAATATATTAGAAAGTTGTTTTGCGTCTGACTTTAAGTAGCATTAAAAAATAAACACTCTTGCCCTGACTGATGTGCTCAATGGTTAGAGCATCGGCCTGCACACCAAAGGGTCACAGGTTCAATTCTTGGCCCAGGTCGGGGTGCATGCAGGAGGCAGCCAATCACTCACTGTGTCTCACTGACATCCATGTTTCTCTCTTTCTCTCCCTCCCTCCCTCCCTCCACTCTCTAAAAATCAATGGAAAAAATATCTTCAGGTAAGAATTAACAAACAAATAAATTTACTCTCATCACATTAAGGATAAAGATAACTGTCCACCTCAAATTAATAAAAGACATTAAAGTTGTATTTTTAAAAGGTAGGTAGAGATTCTTTTCCAAGGAAATGCCAAATGGTGGATGACACTGGTGCTGCACGAGGGCCTGGAGGACTGGGGCCCTGGAACAGCAGGCCGCAGCTACTTCCGTGGAGGATTTGGCAGCGGTACCTGGGGCCAAGGCCACAGAGCTGGTGGAGACAAGGCCTAGGACAAGGAGTGGATCCCCGTCACCAAGCTGGGCTGTCTGATCATGGATATGATGATCAAGTCCCTGGAGAAGATCTATCTACTCTCCTTGCCAATCAAGGAATCTGAGATCACTGACTTTTTCTTGGGGGCATCCCTCAAGGATGAGTTCTTGAAGATTATGCCCATGCAAAAGCAGCCATGTGCTGGGGACCAGAGGACCAGGTTCAAGGCATTTGTTGCCTTTGGGGAATACAACAGACATGTTGGTCTGGATATTAAGTACTCAAAGGAAGTAGCCACTGCCATCTGTGGAGCCATTATCCTGGCCAAGCTCTCTATTGTGCCAGTGCGGGAGGCTACTGGGGAAACAAGCTCGGCAAGCCCCACACAGTTCCTCGCAAGGTGACTGGCCACTGTGGCTCCACTGGTGCACCTCATCCCTGCCCCCAGGGCTACTGGCATTGTCTCAGCCTCTGTGCCAAAGAAGTTGATGATAATGGCAGGTATTGACGACTGCTATACCTCGGCCAAGGGCTGCACTGCCACTCCGGGCAACTTTGCCAAGGCCACCTTTGATGCCATCTCTAAGACCTACAGTTATCTCACCCCAGATCTCTGGAAAGAGACCGTGTTCACCAAGTCTCCCTATCAGGAATTCACTGACCCTCTTGTAAAGACCCACACCAGAGTGTCTGTGCAGAGGGCCCAGGCTCCAGCTGTGGCCACCACATAATTATATACAAGAAAAATAAAGTGAATTAAGCCTGCTAGAAAAAAATAACAAAGAAAGACAGGTAGAATAATGCCTCAAAAGACTTTTACCCACCATGTGATTAATACAAAGTCTGCATTCCTGAAAACCAAAGTTTTAAGGGCTGCAAGGATTCTTAAAAATTAGTGAGTTCTGCTGCCTCCCTCTTTCCATTGCCCCTAAACTATATCAGAACAATGTGCTCTGACTTTACTCCATTGGAGCTTTCACTATATTAATTATGTATATTAAGATAACAGTAATCCTATCTAATAAAAGAGAAACATGGTAATTGGCATACGACCGCTACCCTTCCCATTGGCTAATCAGCGAGATATACAAATTAACTGCCAGCCAAGATGGCGGCCGGCAGCCAGGCAGCTTGAAACTAACATGAGGCTTGCTTGCCTCAGTGACGGAGGAAACCAACGTTCCCCGCCTGCTTTGCCGGCCTCTGAGCCTGCAGTTTAAGAAACATTGTAACAAATATAGAAGCTAAACAAAACCCCAGAAACCTGCTTTCAGCAAGGCCCGGGATCTCAGAGCTGGAGTTATACAGTGTTTTGATTATAGAACCGAAACAAACCAGATACCTTCTTTCAGCAGCAGAAGCCTCAGAGCTGGAGCCAGAGCTAAAGCTGGCCCAGAATAAAAATAAATAAATAAAAAAAGGAGCAGTTGGGAGCTTCAGTCAGCCTGAAAACAGCCCTCAGCCCCTCACCCAGACTGGCCAGGCACCCCAGTGGGGACCCCCACCCTGAAGGGTGTGTGATCAGCTGCAAACAGCCATCATCCCCTCACCCAGGCTGGCCAGACTCCCCACTGGGGACCCCCACCCTGAAGGGGTGTGACCAGCTGCAAAAAGCCCTCAGCCCCTCACCCAGGCTGGCCAGGCATCCCAGTGGGGACCCCCGCCCTGATCCAGGACACCCTTCAGGGCAAACCAGCCGGCTCCCACACGTGTACCAGGCCTCTATCCTATATAGTAAAAGGGTAATATGCCTCCCAGCACCGGGATCAGTGGAGCCGCGAGGCCTCCCGGCACGGGGATCAGCGTGACAGGGGGCAGCGCCCAAACCCCCTGATCGCCCTGCGGCTCTGTGTGTGACCCGGGGTGGGGCCACAACCTCCCTATCGGCCCTGCTCTGTTGATGACAGAGGAAGGCGCCCCAACCTCCTGATTAGCCCTGCTCTGTGCCTGATACGGGGGAGCTCTCCAACCCCCTGATCGCCCTGCGGCTCTGTGTGCGACAGGCTGCGGTGCCCCAACCCCCTGATCGGCCCTGCTGTGTGTGTGACAAGGTGCGGCGCCCCAACCCTCGCACCCCCCACGGGCCCTACTCTGTGTGTGACGGGGTAGAGCCATAACCTCCCCATACGCCCTGCCTTGAGTGTGACAGTGGCGGTGTCCCAACCCCCCCCCCCCCACAGGCCCTACTCTGTGTGTGATGGGGTAGAGCCATAACTTCCCCATCGGCCCTGCCCTGAGTGTGACAGTGGCAGTGCCCCAACCGCCTGATCGGCCCTGCTCTGTGGGTGATAGAGGGCGGCGCCCCAACCCCTTGATCCGCCCTGCTCTGTGTGTGACAGGGGGCGGTGCCCCAACTCCCCTATCGCCCCTACTCTGTGACAGGGGGGAGCTCCCCAACCCCCTGATTGACCCTGCTCTGTGCGTGACAGGGTACGGAGCCCCAACCCCCGATGGGCCCTGCTCTGTGCGTGACAGGGGGCAGCGCCTCAACCCCCTGATCAGCCCTGTTCTGTGCGTGAAAGGGGATTGCGCCACAACCTCCCTATCGACCCTGCCTTGAGTGTGACAGGGGGCGGTGCCCCAACCCCCCAATCGGCCCTACCCTGAGCATGACTGAGGGTGGCATCGCATCCTCCCAATACGCCCTGCTCTGTGCATGACAGGGGGCGGTGCCCCAACTCCCCAATCGGCCCTGCTCTGAGCCTGACCAGGGGTTGCACCTAGGGATTGGGCCTGCCCTCTGCCACCCGGGAGCAGGCCTAAGCCAGCAGGTCGTCATCTCCCGAGGGGTCCCAGACTGCGAGAGGGCACAGGCCGGGCTGAGGGACCCCCTTTTCTCCCCCGAGTGCACAAATTTTTGTGCACTGGGCCTCTAGTATTGGTAATAATAGGCATACAGAAAGCAGAGCTCAATGTTTACCATATTCATATTGGTACATAATTAACAACCAAACTGTAGAAAACAGCAATTACGTTTTTGGCAAGCAATTACAATTCACCAATACAACATCAGTAGGTGATTTATTTACTCTGCAGGAAAAATAGGTAATGAGATAAATTACTTCTAGCTAAACGAGAGCTATACCTATTAATTACCAGTGTAGTAAACTAAAAGGGACTCTACAGAGCTGCAGTGGTTACAACTCTCCCAGAATACATGACCTACACTTACTTCTAGAGCTTCTTTATATTTATCTGGTCCAAAATAAGTAATTCTAGTCTGTTAAGATTCTCCTAAAGGCAAATGCCACAGCCATTACAAATATAAGCTGAAAAACATTCTGTATATACAGTTATTAAACTTGAAATGCATCTCTAAGTAATCCTAATTAATAGCTGAATAAAACCTCTTTCTAGAGTCAAAGAGTTCTGGAAGTATGTAAATTTCATCAGACCTCCATGTTTTAACTTTGAAAAACATTTGTAAATTAGAGAGTAAAAATAAAAAGGGGATCAGTGGCTCTGCCCTCATTTCTACCCAAAATATATTTTACATTAAATTAATATAAAGATAAGCACAGAGTAAATAGCAATTGTAAAGTGAATAAGACTGACACAAGAATAACTATGAAAGAATATGTTGCCCAAACAATATGACACCAATAACCTTTAAGATCCATAAAGGATGTGGCTTGTAAACAAATAAGAATAAATCAAGGAGTCACATTTTAGAATCAGCATAATACTAGAACTTTTTGAACTTTTGCTCACTTACAAGTGTGTTGGGATTAGAAATGAAGTATTATTATTTATTAGAAACTAAAAAAATTAATGTATGGTGAAAAATTTTAAAGCTAGAAAAAAGCAACAACAGATTCAAAAGCACATTAATGTTTATGGCTGTATCAAAAAAAAATTTTTTTTTTCAGACTTTGACATACCAACAGACATGACCAGGTTTGAGTAGAATAAAATTGCTACAAATAGACTGGCTGCAGGCAGCCTTAGGAAGTGACTATTACAGTGATGGCGAACCTATGACACGCGTGTCAGAGGTGACACGCGAACTCATTTTTTTGGTTGATTTTTCTTTGTTAAATGGCATTTAAATATATAAAATAAATATCAAAAATACACATCTTTGTTTTACTATGGTTGCAAATACCAAAAAATTTCTGTATGTGACATGGCACCAGAGTTAAGTTAGGGTTTTTCAAAATGCTGACACGCCAAGCTCAAAAGGTTCGCCCTCACTGGACTATAATAATGGAGGAGAAAAAATACAATTATGTAGGGGTATTTGGAAGAATAGCTTTGCATTCTAATACAGATCTGAACAGACCTAAATTGGGTAAGACATACCAGTTTAAATTATTTTCTAGCTAGATAAATACTTTTGGAACCATGAATATTTTAATGAGATCTTAAAGTCTTCCAATCAAGTACTGACAAAAGAACAACGTTTTTTCTTTCTTCTATTAAGGTTGAATAGATGTTAATTATGAAAAAACTACACATAACAGGTAAAGTCCAAAATTAAGAAAGTGAACCTATAATTAGCAGAAACATATTAAAATCTGATACAGATGAGGGGAGAGAGGGAGAAGTGGTTCCCCTATAGTAGCGGTTTTCAACTTGTGGGTCGCAACCCCTTTGGGGGTTGAAGGACCCTTTCACAGGGGGTCACCTGAGACCATCGGAAAACACATATATAATTACATACTGTTTTTGTGATTAATCACTATGTTTTAATTATGGTCAATTTGTAACAATGAAATTGGGGGTCACAACAACATGAGGAACTGTATTAAAGGGTCACAGCATTAGGAAGGTTGAGAACCACTGCCCTATAGTATCAGGCTAGGGCTTAAAAGAGAAAGGGGAAGAAAAAAGGTGGTTACTGAAAGTGGATGTTTCCATGTGTGAAAAGTGTCCAAAGGAAAATGATTTAAAGTATGAATAATAGAAGGAGCAGGTATGGACACCGCCCCCTCTCCTACAAATGTCAGTACTGTGTAAAAGGAATTTGAAATAGTAGAATAGTAATTAATTAAGCTTGTGGGCTTTGCAGCTAAGATAAGATCAGCTGGGTCCCATCCTGTCTGAACCACTCATTATCCATCTGACCTTTGAGAATTAAATGAGGTAATACAGAGTACTCAAATATTTCCCGACATATAATAAAACTTCAATAAATATTAGTAGTAATAGTGAGGTAGGTCTCTATATGATGTCACTAACCAATAACAGAACCATTGCTTTAGAGCAGCGGTTCTCAACCTGTGAGTCGCGACCCCTTTGGGGGCCGAACAACCCTTTCACAGGGGTCGCCTAAGACCATCAGAAAACACATATATAATTACATATTGTTTTTTGATTAATCACTATGCTTTATGTTCAATTTGCAACAATGAAAATACATCCTGCATATCAGATATTTGCATTATGATGCATAACAGTAGCAAAATTACAGTTATGAAGTAGCAACGAAAATAATTTTATGGTTGGGGGTCACCACAACATGAGGAACTGTATTAAAGGGCCGCGGCATTAGGAAGGTTGAGAACCACTGCTTTAGAGGCTGGGAGGTCAGTAATTAGGAGGGGAGACCTTTTTTGAGAATGGGAGGGGGAGGATTTTGAATAATAAAGGTGCTCAGGACCTCAAAGAACTTATGGATAGATTTTGGGAAGCATAAGTTAATGGATTCTAAAAGCAATGGAAACATTTCAATCTCCCAATGTTGTTGTTTTTTCCCCCAAGAAATAATAGGGTATTTGATGGGGGGAGGGGAGAAGAGGAGGGTGGAAGGGAAACCAAAGCCACTTAACAACTAAAACTTCTGAATATATATTCTAAGTTATTTTGGGAAATACAGACCAAAATTCCCATCATAAAACTACTAGACTTGTTTTCCACAAGCATTTAAAATAGACCAAGCAAAAACTGAGAATAAATGCATTTTTGTTTAACTTACAACAACTAATAATTTGGGAAAACAGAGTAAAATTAAATATGTACTTTCAAACTACTATGTTCTTTATTATAGTTGCTACCTTACAACTAATAATTTATGTTTACAAATAGTATTATCTAAAAAGTAATACGGTTGGTAACCAAACCTAAAAAATTTTACTAGTAACTTTCTAAAATACCTTTCAATCATTTCGTTTTTTAAACAAAAATTCCAAATTCAAATTATTTGATAATTGGCATGTCAAACAGTTGCCTCATATTATGAACTTTATTCTTCCTGATGATATAAAAACTGTATCCTTTATGAAAAACACCAAGGCATACTATTAAATATGAAATTAATTGTTATTATATACATAGTTTTACTAATTATTAATAAAAATTTATATTTAACACTGTTCTAAACTGCATGGGATTTTAGAATTTTTAAAAAGTAACAGAAAAATCAATGGCGTATTTCTTGCATAACAGCAGTTCAGCTACTAAAGAGGGAAGGAAGGGAGCCAGTACTCCTTCAATATGTCTGTCAATAAAAGAAAAACTGCTCTAGATTAAAGGAGAAGAGACACATGACAGCTAATGTCATGTGTTTTGTATCGAAGGAACACAAATGTTATAAGAACATTATTAAGACAGTTGACAAAACTGGAATATGGAATCTACATTAAAGTACTATATTTATGTTAAATTTACTAAATAAAATAATTACACTGTGGTTATTTAAGAAAATATCCTTGTTCTTAGGAAAAATACACTAAAGTATTAAGGGGTAAAAGGTAGGATATATGCAACTTACTTTAAATACATAGTTCAAAAAGTGTGTGTGCGCGCGCGTGTGTATGTGTGTGTACATACATACTGGGGGAAAGAGAATAAAACCAATGTGGCAAACGTTAAAAATTGGTGAATTTGGGTAATGGGTGTATAGGAATTCTTGTACTATTTGATTCTTTGCCAAAGACTAGGGAAATGGACAAAGACGGGCTTAAAATACAAATTAACAGTATTAGTAATGCAAAAGGGGACAAACTGAAGACACTTAGAAAATAATAAATGCAATGTAATGGTTTATGAGCTCAAATTTGAAAAATTAAATGAAATAACGGATTTCCTAGAAAAGTTATAACTATCAAAACTAATTGAAAAGAAAATAGAAAACCATTATAGACCTATAACCATTAAAGAAATTGAATCACTAGAAAGTGAGGATGAAAGGGGATGAGGGACTGGAGGTGAGATACAGTGGGAATCTCAGCAACTCTGGAAAACTAAGGACCATAAGCAAGAGGGGCACTCCCTATGAAGAACTGAGGGGATTAAAGAAAAAAAAAAAACTGTCACAATAATTAGGGCACTGCTCTAACTCCTGGTGGCCACACTAAAGAATAATATAAAATTACTAGAGGCCTGCTGCATGAAATTTCTGCACTGGTGGGGGCGGGGGGAAGGGGGAGGGAGGGAGATCCCCTCAGCCTCCTCAGGGGAGTGGGCCTAAGCTGTCAGTCAGACATCCTTAGCACTGGCGCGGAGGTGGGAGAGGCTCCCGTTACCGCCGCCTCTGCGCTCGCCAGGCGTGAGCCCGGCTTCTGGCTGAGTGCATTGAGCGTCTGCCCCCTGGTGGTCACTGCATGTCATAGTGACCGGTTGTTCCGCTGTTTGGTCAATTTGCATATTAGCCTTTTATTATATAGGATTAGGCACAGATAATATTCCGTGCTTCTTTAGTTGGCTCTTTCCAAAGTCCCTATCATAACCTGTTAGATCTCTGAATTGCCAGAGTAAATAAGATTAAACAATTCTTTTCTCCTTCAACTGGGTCTGTATAATCTGGAGAAGGGCCCACACATTCTGATGAAATCAATCTCAATGATCTAATGATTTAACAGTCATGAACCTTTATTAATTTATTTATACAGCAATATCTATATAACACAAATTATTTAGAAAATCAAGAATATCCAAAGACATAATGATGATTGAAGAGTTTCAGACTGTAAATGGAAGGGGGCCAAACAGGATATATAAGATTTGAATAATTTAATAAAGTTTAAAAAGGCTATGGATGTTGGGAAAAGAGGTCTCAAATCAATAACTGAAGTTTCTACTTTAAGAAATTAGAAAAAGGGGAGCCAAACACCCAAAGCAAGCAGAAAGAAATGAACAACAACAACAAAAACAGAAATAAAATTGAAATAAAGGGGTAAATAATCAATAAAACAAAAGCTGGTTTAAAAAAATAATCCTATATAATAAAAGGGTAATATGCAAATTAACCCTAACAGCAGAGCAACTGGGAATGACTGGTCACTATGACACACACTGACCACCAGGGGGCAGACGCTCAATGCAGGAGCTGCCCTCTGGTGGTCATTGCGCTCCCACATGGGGAGCTCTGCTCAGCCACAAGCCAGGCTGATGGCTGCCAACACAGCGGTGGTGGTGGGAGCCTCTCCTGCCTCCTCAGCAGCGCTAAGGATGTCTGACTGCAGCTTAGGCCTGCTCCCTGCTGGCAAGTGGACATCCCCTGAGGGCTGCCGGGCTGCCAGTGGGCTGTCTGACTGCCAGCTTATTCCCAATCCCCCGGGGAGCAGGCATCAGCCAGCAGATGGTCATTCCCCGAGGGGTCCCAGACTGCGAGAGGGCACAGGCCGGGCTGAGGGACCCCCCCTACCCGAGTGCACAAATTTTTGTGCACCGGGCCTCTAGTAAATTGATAAAACTCTAGCATTACTGATAAATTAAAAATGAAGACATAAATATCCAATTTCAGGAATAAAACAGGATATTGCTAAAGATCTTTTAGCTTTTAAAAGAATAATTAAGATACTAAGAACTTATAAACTAGACAACTGTTAGAAGAAATGGATCAATTCTGTGAAAAACATGTTATCAATACTCAATCAACATAAAACTGTTAACCTGAACAGTCCTATAACCACTGAAGGAACTAAATTTTTAATTTAAGAGTACTCAAGAATAGATCTCTCTAAACTGAGATGGTTTCAATTGGAGAATTCAATCATATATTTAAAGAGGAACTAACACCAATTTTACATAATCTCTTCTGGAAAACAGAAGGAGGGGGGAACACTTACCAATTGAATTTTATGTGACCAGTATTACCTGAAACCAATACCTGACAGAGATGGTACCAAAAAATAAAACTACAGACCAATATCAATCATGGTCTAAAACACAAAATTCTTCAACAAAATACTAGCAAATCAGATATAATAACATATAAAAAGATATATATCATGACCAAGTGGGATTTATTCCAGGTACATAGACTTTGCCTATGTATGTCCAGTTTTGATTGATTTTTGAATGTTGACTCAGAAAGGCTTGAGTCAACATTCAAAAACCAATCAATGTAATCTATCATGTCATCAAGCTAAAGAAGCTCTAGCATTCTCTCTCATCGATGTTTCTAACTCTCTATCTCTCTCCCTTCCTCTCTGTAAAAAATCAATAAAATATATTTAAAAAAAAAAAAAAAAAAAAAAAAAAAAAAAGAAGCTCTAGCAGTTAACACAGAAAAGGCACTGCACAAATTCAAACATCCACTCATGCTGGGGTCCAACCCCAGCGGGTCCAGGGGTCCCCAAAGGTGTGGACGGAGTCGGCGAAAAAGGAATGACACGGAGATAGTGTTCAGTTGATCAGCAGCCTAGCCAGGATCTCCAGCCAAGTTCTGGTCTGGAGATCCAGCAAAGTTCTGTTTCGGATCTCCAGCCAGGTTCTGTGTCCATGTTCTCTTGCTAGGTTCTCCAGGTTCTCCAGCAAGGTTCTGTATCCATGTTGTCTTGCTAGGTTCTCCAGGTTCTCCAGCGAAGTTCTGCCAGTTTCTGTACAGGATCTTTTGCCATGTTCTCTCCAGCGAAGTTCTTCTGTGTCTAGGTTCTGTGTAGGTTCTGTGCCAAGGTTCTGTGTTCTAAGTTCTGTCTCTTTCTGTCTTGTTACATCTGTATTTATACCAGTTGATTCAATCCTATCAATCTCTATTACAAAGGTTAGGGCGTTTCTTATCTCCATTCCAGGGAGTAAAGATTATGTGACTTAAGCATGATTGTTCGTAGTTAAAGTGATTAATTACCCGCCTGGCACTTAGTCAAGAGGTTTTCTTCCCTCCCTAACTTCAGGGGAAAATCCCTACCTGGGGAAACAACCTTTCTCGGAGAGGTGACCTTGGTTAAAACACAGCGCCAAGAAGGTGAGCAAACATATTAAGAACAGTATGCCATATATGCCAGGTCCTTTGAAACAGCAAGGATGGACCGGCTCCCGGCACACTCATAATAAACATTACCAGTAAGTTAGGAATAGAGGGGAATTACTTCAATTTTACACAGATTGTCTACTAAAAAACCTACAAATAACGTCATACTCAAAGGTCAAAGACAATGTGTTTCTACTAAGATCTGATGAAAGCAAGGATGTATACTATTGCCATTCTTGCTCAAGATAGAACTGGAAGTTGTAGCCACCGCAATAAGGAAAGAAAAAAATAAAATAAAAGGCATAGATCAAAAAGAAATAAAACTGTTCATATTTTTAGAAAACATATCTACTTTAAACAATCCCAGGAAATCTAACAAAAAACCTCAGAGTTAAGCAAGGTAGCACGATAAACAAAAATTAATCACATTTCCATACACACAATGAACATGCATTAACCAAAATTATAAATACAACATAATTTACAACTGCTCCAAGAAAAATGAAACAGAGGTATACACTTAACTAAATGTATCTATGTGCTGAAAAATGTCAAAGGAATTCAAAGGGGGGGGAAAAGGAATGCAAAGATCTAACTAGAGACATAGGGCATTCATGGACTGGAAAATTCAATATAGTAATAATGTCAATTCTTTCCAAATTGGCCCATAGGTTTAACACAATTCCTATCAAAATCCTAATAAGGACAAAATTATTCTAAAATTTATGTGAAAAGCAGACCCTAGAATAGCTAAAATAATCTTGAGAAATAAGAATAAAATGGGAGACATCACTCTACCCAATATTAAGACTTACAAATATAGCAACAATAATATATGGTATAATACTTGTGGAGGGAAAAATAAAACAATGAAACAAAATGGAGAACATATACAAAAATGCTCAACTGATTTTTAACAAGAGTACAAAAGCAATTTAATGGAGGAAGGACAACCTTTTCAACAAAGGGTGCTAGAAGAACTGGACATTCATAGGCATAAGAAATTAACCTTGACCCAAGTATCATTCTTTAGGTAAAAATTAACAACTATAAAACTTTTAGGAAGAAAACACAGGATAAATGTTTGGGATCTAGGGCTAGGCAAAGAGTTCTTAGATTTGATGCCAAAATCATTATCCCTGAAAGGAAAAAGATTGATAAACTGGACTTTATAAAAATTAAAATCTCTGTTCTGCAAAGGACTCTGTGAAGGAGATAAAAAAGAATGGGAGAAAAATATTTGCAAACCATATATCCCCAATCAAAAACTAGTATCTAGAATATATAAAGAACTCTCAAAACTCAACAGAAAAAAAAAACAATCCAATGAAAAAAATGGCAAAGGACGTAAACAGACATTTCACCAAAGAAGGTACACATAAACACATGAAAAGATATTCAACATCATTAGCTGTTAGGGAAATCCAAATTAAAACCACAATGAGCTATCATGATACACCTATACCAATGACAAAATAAAAAATAGTGATTACAGAAAATGCTGGTGAGAATGCCTAGAAACTGGACTGCTCTGATAAAAATGTAACATAATATAGCCACTCTGGGGGAAAAGTTTGGCAATTTCTTACAAAACTAAACATGCAACTACCACACAACCCAGCAATTACATTATGGTCATTTACCCAAGAGAAATAAAACATGTTTACAGAAAAACTTGTATATGAATGTTCTTACCAGCTGTATTTGCAATAGTCCCAAACTGTAGAGAGCCTTCATTTCCTTTAGTGAAGCAATGGTTAAACTTTGGTTCACAGTTGTTGTAGAACGCCAGGCAACAATAAATAGGAACAAACTATTGATACACACTCAATAACCTGCATGAACCCGCAGGGAACTATGCTGAATGAAAAATACCAATCCTGAAGTAACATATTTATGATCCCAATTACATAACATAACACTTTTGAGATGACAAAATTATAGAAATGGAGAACAGGTGAATGGTTTCCAGGCCAAGAGGGAGGGAGGTGTGCTTTAAGTACCAGGGGAAAGGATTCTTATGGTTACTGAACTGTTTCACATCTTTTCTATCATAGTGGATATATGTGATAAAACTATATTGACCTAAATGCAGACCCAAATGAGTACAAAACTGGGAAAATCTGAGTGTGATGGACTGTGTCGATGTGAATATATATACTGGTTGTGATACATTAGTTTTGTAAAATGTTACCATTGGGAACTGGGTAAAAGGAAAACAAGATCTCTTTACATTATTCTTTACAAGGGCAATTAATGATCTATAATTATCTTGATAAAAAGATCAATTTAAAAAGTCTACGGAGATTTCAGAAAAATTATTATCAAATTCTGATGAGAGAAACATTAAGAGATATCAAGGAATCCTTCTTACTGTGATAAATGACATCTCAAAATAATATCTAACGTTCTACTTCTCTATACAACACTAGAAATCCCATTAAAATAATAAAAAAGCCAACCGTATCACCACATTATCTAATATTATTTTGGAAGTTCTGACTAGCACTATACAAAAAGAAGATGAGCTGCATGAAATAAGCTTTAAAAGAAACCAAAAATGACCCTCCGCCCAAATCATATATAATAGTCACAAAATTTTTATATATGTAGAAAAAAACTTAAGTGAATGTACCCATATTTTAAAAAAATTGTTCAGTTATGGGAAAATGAGCAAAAATATACCTAAAAGGGGGAGGGACCAATGAGGGGGAAATTAGTATTAGCAAATATATAAAACTAATTTTAAAAGTATAATATTCACATAAAATCAATAGACAAAAAAGTGGAATTAAATAAGAAGTGGTATGGATTGAATTACATCCTTCTGAAATCTAGAAAGAGAGCTCTCACCAGAAACCGAATCAATGAGTACCCATATCTTGGACTTCCCAGCCTCCATAATTGTGAGAAAATAAACTTCCACTGTTTTAGCCAGCCAGTCTATGGTATTGTCTTAGGGTGTCATGAACAAACTAATACAAGAAAAGTCTAGCATAGAGAAGATACTCAAACAGCTGTTTATTAATTAAAAGAATAGCAATCAACCAATCAATTAAAAAGCACGCTACATTCACATGATAATTTAGATTCTAATAGAGCAAAGGTAGTGACAAAATATTTAGAAAGCTAATAGTGAGATAAAAAAGTTTGAACTTTAATTTAACTATGAGGGAAGCTACTAATATTGTAACAATTTAATTGGAATGTAATGGAAGGAATGTGAAATGTATCACAATAAGGTATAAAGGAGAAAGATGAAGGCAAAATAATCCTGCTGAGCCCAATAGTCCAGATCAATCAGTATAAACCAGTAGCTAGAGAATGGAATGACTTTAATCTAAAGCAAGCCAACCTATCCTATCTAATAATAGAGAAACATGGTAATTAACCATAACTTCGCTATGCTTCCCATTGGCTAATCGGCAAGATATGCAAATTAACTGCCAACCAAGATGGCGGCCAGCAGCCAGGCAGCTGAAGCAAACAGGAGACTTGCTTGCTCCAGTGACGGAGGAAGGCAATGTTCGCCGCCTGCTGCAGCCCAGCTCTGAGCTCCAGATGCAACAATGTTGCAATTATAGAAGCTAAACAAACCCAGAAACCTGCTTTCAGTTGCCAACGGATTCAAAGCTTAGAGCGCCAGTGATGGCAACAGAGTTTCAATTATAGAAGCTAAACAAACCCAGATACCTGCTTTCAGCCAGCCACGGCCTTAGAGCTGGAGCCAGCTCTTAGCTCCAGTAACAGCTATAGAAGGTAAATAAATCCCAGAATAAAAAGAAAAAAAAAGAGGCTGGGAGCTTCAGTCGCCCGCCAGCCTGAAAACGGCCCTCAGCCCCTCACCCAGACTGGCCAGGCACCCTAGTGGGGACCCCCACCCTGAAGGGGGTGTGACCAGCTGCAAACAGCCATCAGCCCCTCATCCAGGCTGGCCAGGCACCCCAGCGGAATCCCCACCCTGATCCGGATCACCCTTCAGGGCAAACAAGCCGGCCCCCACCCGTGCACCAGGCCTCTATCCTATATAGTAAAATGGTAATATGCAAACTGACCCTAACAGCAGAAAGACTGGGAACGACTGGTCACTATGACACACACTGACCACCAGGGGGCAGATGCTCAATGCAGGAGCTGCCCTCTGGTGGTCAGGGTGCTCTCACATGGGAAGCTCTGCTCAGCCACAAGCCAGGCTGCCGGCTGCCAGTACAGCGGTGGTGGTGGGAGCCTCTCCTGCCTCCTCATCAGCGCTAAGGATGTCCGACTGCAGTTTAGGCCTGCTCCCCGCTGGCAAGTGGGCATCCCCTGAGGGCTGCCAGGCTGCCAGAGGGATGTTTAATTGCCAGCTTAGGCCCAATCCCCCCTGGGAGTAGGTCTAAGCAAGCAAGTAGTCACCCCCGAGGGGTCCCAGACTGCGAGAGGGCACAGGCCGGGCTGAGGGACTCCCTACCCCCGAGTGCACAAATTTTTGTGCACCGGGACTCTAGTATATATATATAAGGCTAATATGGAAAGTGTCCCCTTGCGAGTTCACCCGGGAGACCGGGAGTTCAATTGCTCGCTATGATGTGCCTATGATGTGCGCTGACCCCCAGGGGGCAGCGTGGAACATGGCAGATGACCAGCGGTGGTGGCGGGGAAACCGTGCGGTGGCAGTGTGTGGGTGACGAGGGAAAGAGGAGGCAAGGAGGCAGGGAATCTGATTGGCCCTGATTGCTGGCCAGGCCTAGGGACCCTACCCATGCACAAATTTCGTGCACTGGGCCTCTAGTTAAATAATAAACAGGAAGTTTAGTATATTCAGTAAAGAGAGTACTGAAGGAAGTTAAGAGTTAACCTGAAGTTTTCTAAAAAAAAAAAAAAAGAAAGAAAGAAATTACAAGGCAGGTAATATGGGAAATATGCTAAATCTTAATTTCCAGGAAACAGCTATCACATGGCTCTAAAAGAAAGATAATATATATGCTAACAGGCAGGTTTTATCTCTTTGGGGAATATTGGCAATATTAAGAGTTAACTGTTGAAAAACAACTGCCAAGAGAAAGTCACAAAATTTATGGTTATACGAAGAAGTCATTAATAGTACAATTTATCATCTTTTCAATGGATTGACCCTAAAATGAGCAGCTAATTTTGGACTAGATGAATGAATGTTGTTGTTGTTACCATTATTATTAGCATTTCTTCCAATTCCAGTCCTTAACAGCAAAACTGATTTGCCCAAGGTGCTTTCTCTAATTAAATTTTCCTAGTTTTCTGCTTATGACTTATCTGTGACAATAAAAAGGAAATTGTTCCTGTCATTATTGTTTCCTCAGGACTAGCAATCTGTCTACATTCTCTACTCCACATAAACTCTTAATATGCTATCTATTGTTATTTAGTTAATGTAAAAGAGGGGAAGGCATTTCCATAAATTCAACACTTGCTTTTGGTAAAGATAACTAAGTAAGGCAATATCATGGAAGTGATTGCCTTTGGGAAAGGGCAGACAGATTCAAGATAAAGGAAGTAAAGGCCAGATTATAAAAGTTCCGCCACACAGCCCTGGCCAGTGGTTCAGTTGTTTGGAGTATTGTCCTGTACACCAAAAGGTTGTGGTTTTATTCCTGGTGATGGCACATAGGTAGGTTGCAGGTTTGATCCCCAGTGGGGTGTGTGGAAGGCAACCAATCGATGTTTCTCTCTCACATCGAAGTTTCTCTCTCTCTCCCTTCTCTCTCTCTCAAACAAAACAAAACGAAAATCAACAAAAACATATCCTTGGGTAAGGATTTAAAAAAAAAAAAGTTCCTCCCCACAAATAAACTCCCTATACTTCTTTCCCGATTTGTTTTTCCCCATATCAGTTAGGACTCTCTAGCATATTAATCTTACTTACTTATTGTAACATTTCTTTGTCCCCCACCAAAATGTATATTTATCTTAAAAACTAGAATTTCTGTCATTGTTCATTTGGATATTCCCAGTGCTTAAAACAGTGTCTAGCACATAGCAGCTTCTCAATATATATTTGACTCACCTTTAAAAAGGGAATATTCTCTTTTAATAATGTAGAATTCAGTGAAGTTCCTTCAGGGTAAAATAAAGTAAAAACTCAGCAGGTAATTATCTACTGAAGTAGTTTAAATGACTGACAAAAAATTTAGATTGGATTTAAGAAGAAAATAATAAAAAAGATACTCAAGCCAGAGGAATCTAGTGAAACTGGGGAAAATTGAAGGCACAAAGTAATAGAGTAAGCATGAAATTGTAGAGCAAGGGAAGGGGAATAAAAAAGAAATGAGAGGAAATTGTAAAATTCCTCAAATGGAACAGTTCTGGATAACAACCAGATCCAGGAAAGCAGCCTGCTGAAATGAAGACCAAAAGGTCAAGACTGTGCAAGCAAAGTAGCCAAGAATAATGATGAGGTTCAGATGTGGAAGAGTTGCTATGGGAAGGAATTGCTAAGGTCAGTAGACGAAAATGAAAGCTAGTGGATGGTGATCTGAATGGAACATTGTTAATAAAGGGGTTTATATATGTATGTATAGTTAATAAAGTAATAGTTTGTCGAATAAAGCATAACTAAAATTATGCTAACACCATCTATACTCCCACTTCCCCCCCTCACTGTGATATTATAGTCAAAGGAGAACCAGTATCTTTCTAGAGACAGAGCTGCTGAATCTTAAAGAGAAAAGTAGTTAATGTAATTGGTTTTTAGTGGAGGATTGAGGTTTCACAATGCAGTAATTCAGAGGCACAATGGGAAAAGCCAAGTAGGAAATTAATGTTCTGTACTTTTATAAAGTTCAATCCAAGGCAGAAAGATGTGTCCCTGGTCTTCTAAAGTGTCCCATGATAGAAAGGGGGTGAGTCTCACTGTTAATAAAGCTACTCCTATGTTTTCTCCCTAGAAAACAAATCCTCTAATTTTGTTTTAGGCTCTAATAACTGAAAAGAAAACTCATTTTTACAATGTCATTTTAGACAATAAAACTATTATCTTACAGGCATTTTTATTTTTTATAGGTCACTTTTTATCCACAACCTAATTATACTTATTAATCAGAAAAACATATCCTTAATCTCTTTGGCAACTTCCTAACCTGAAATGTTTCTTATTTTCCCTTTCTTCACTTAATTTTTGCCTTTATTATTTTTACCTTTACCATTAATAACTTTGTCACTATAAGTTTATAATGATAACTATCATATAACTTTGCTGACATAACACAGTGCCTTTTTCTTATTTCCACAGACTATCTTAAGTAATACATATGTTGTAAGAGTCCTATTGTATCTTTCTGTGTAGCCTATTCCATATTTTGTCATATCTTAGGACATAATATGCTTTTAAAAGCATAATTTTAATTACATTTGTAAATTTACAGTATTTTATTGCCTACTACATAAACATAAGAGTACATTCCCATGGTAATTAAAACTTTTAGTAGTAAATATTTTAGCAAAATTTTAATGTCATTATGGACAGTTTATTCAGCTACTTATAAAGACTTTAAGGGTGTATTATAATACAGTGTTTAAAATTTACGTATCACATACAATTCAGCTAAAATTGATAAAAAAATATAATCTATACATATGATAAAATGTTTTCCAATAAAATAAGGTGTCATACTAGCAGAGAAGGGCCTATCTAATATATCTAATAAAAAATGAATGCAAAAGAGAAATTTTCTATTATAGAGAATGTGAAGCTCTACAGTAAAGGTTATCTATACAAAATAACAGTTAAATTTTAGCTAGCATTTAAGAAATATGTGATCGAGGATAACACTAATTTGTACTCGAGAATTAAAGGAAGAAATCAAGGCTATAAAGATTTAGAAGGCAATGGAGGCTACAACTTATACAGATCAAGAAAAGCGGTTCTGAGAATCTATCCTTGTTAAAGAGCATTCCATACCCAACTGTCTGGAAGAAAGGCAGTACTCTGATTACCTTAGAATACAACACCAAACTCTGATTTTTCTCAGTGCTTTCCAACTTTTTCCTCAGGCACCCTTAAAAATAGAACATTTTTATGGCATCCAGGAAAGAGGAGTTGCTACTAGTTAAGAGGCAACAAACCAAGAGGCTCCAGCCACTTTTATTCATGGCGCATAGCTTGGGAAGCTCTCACTTCGAGCAGCAAAAGGGTAATCTGTAAAATAAACTCTACCTTTATGAGCATCATAAAAACAAGAAAGTAAGCATCACAGGAAATGATTTCCGAGACTCAGAATGAACAGATCAATAAATGAATGAGTCCTACCCCCAAAACACACAAGCTGACTTCCTGAAAAAAATCCCAGTCAGCTTACTCTTCATTTATGCTCGTTTCTTATTAAAAAATAAAGAAGAGTGAAATATAAACCTTTTAGAAGTGTAAAAGACATATTTTAATACAAGTGATTGCACATCAAAACCTGCAAAAACTCTTCTACCAAAGTGCTTCTTTCAGCCTTACGAAAAGCCATCTTTCCTTTTCACTACTATTACCAGCATTCTGATTTATGAACACTCTTTAAAATATTACCAATATTTCTTTGTTAGCTATACAAATGGCCATGGTACTCCTCTTTACTAATTATCTATTCTTTCTTAAAGACCACAAGTTTTTCTTGGGATATGAGGGGCAGGTATTTCACTTCATTTTTAGAATTTATCTAAGGTAAAGGATACTAAGATGTGACTGACAGACAAAATGGGTACAAAACAGTTTTTAGCAAATGAGGATTTTAAAGATAACTATCAACTTGGGAAGAACGTTGCAAATTTATAAACTCAACAGTCACAGAGTACTTCTTTCTTAGATAAATAAAAAAACTAGAACTCAGCAAACGGAATTGAAATAAAACCAATCAATAAAAACATCTACAGAAATGGACATTAAGAATCCAAAATGCAGTGACAATAAAAGAAGAATATATACTTCAATCTGTATTGCTTCAGAAGTATCTTGATCAAAAGTGTATTACCCAGCAGAGGGGGGTAATTAATCTGCTTATTTCAATCTCACTGTCCTATTTGTCTTGAAATTCTTCAAGACACTGCTGTTTTAAATTTATAACCATGCATTCATTATTGCCTCTGCCTTTAATCATACAAGTCCACATAACCTAAAATGCTTTACTATATAGCTAATCTCTGCAAGAAATATGGCAACCCTCCAAGTGAATAACTTTTCCTTCATGTCTACACTGAGATATACTGATTACCCTGTTACACAGATAACAAGCTTCCTCAAGGAGAAGTAGTCAGGTGAAACAACAAATGTTCTGATTCCTAGTCAGTGCATCTATCAGAAGAATGTATTTTCTTGTTAATCTATTATAATTCTATACCTAAGGGCTCCTTTTAAGCCTGCCACAGGGAATAAGTTTGTGTTCTTTCTGAATCCCAGGTTTATTCACACTTTCACACTAGCTTTATGTCAAAGCCACAATGACCAACCCCTAATCCAGCCGTGGGCAAACTACGGCCCGCGGGCCGGATCCGGCCAGTTTGAAATGAATAAAACTAAAAAAAAAAAAAAAAAAGACCGTACCCTTTTATGTAATGATGTTTACTTTGAATTTATATTAGTTCACACAAACACTCCATCCATGCTTTTGTTCTGGCCCTCCGGTCCAGTTTAAGAACCCATTGTGGCCCTCGAGTCAAAAAGTTTGCCCACCCCTGCCCTAATCCATCAGTCTGAGCTGATTCTGATCAGCCTCACTCCTAGTTATGCAGATTATGTCATTTATTAAATTACCCTAAAATAATCTGTCCATTAATACAGCTAATATTTTTAGATCATCAGTATTTTATACTCAGTTTCTAAAATCAACAACTTCTCCTCCAACAACATTTCCCAGTTACCATTAGCTCAGATGAGTAGTATTACAGTCCAGGACAAGTCACCATAAACTCTTTCTTAGAAGTCTACAAAGCCTTATTTTAAACTAAAGGCCTGGTGCATGAATTCGTGCATGGGTGGGGTCCCTCGGCCTGACCAGTGATCAGGGCCAATAGGGCCGCTGGCTTGGGGGTAGGGACCGCGGGAGATTGGCTGTGGGAGCACACTGACCACCAGGGGGCAGCTCCTAAGTTGAGTGTCTGCTCCTGGTGGTCAGTGCGTTGTCATAGTGACAGGTCATAACCGTTGCGTAGTATTTTATATATATAGATTAGCAATAGTATGTGCCAGCCACCATCTTATGGAAAGCCAGAATCACCTTTAGATATTGGGGTTTCCTACAATCCTAAAACGACATTCTGGTTCACTGAGATACATTGTTAGGAGTGAATCATAAGCTCACAAAACACTAGAGCTGGGAGACTTTCAAGATGACTTAGAACAGGGGTCCTCAAACTTTTTAAACAGGGGGCCAGTTCACTGTCCCTCAGACCGTTGGAGGGCCGGACTATAGTTTAAAAAAAAACTATGAACAAATTCCTATGCACACAGCGGCGGCAAAAACACCCAGCAGGCTGGATAAATGTTTTTGGCGGGCCCCACGTGGCCCACGGGCCATAGTTTGAGGACCTCTGACTTAGGATAACTCTCCCTTTCACTGAGGCAGAAACAGAGGCACAAGAAAGTTAGTTTAACAAGAAAAGTTAAATAACTGAAATAATTCAATAGTAAAGATTATTCAGAAATCAATAACCAAAATTAAAAATAAATTTATTTAAAATGCTAAGGCCCTGACTGGGTAGCTCAGTTGGTTAGAGCATCCTCCCGATATGCAAAGGTTGTGGGTTTGATCCTTGGTCAGGGCACATACAAGAATCAACCAATGAATGCATAAATAAGTGAAACAACAAATTGATGTTTCTCTCTTTCTCCCTCCCTTTTAAATCAACAAATTAAAAATAACTTTTTAAAATGTTCATATATGAAAATTTTAGAATTTAAAATACATTTTTCAATAGAAAAAACATCATAGATGCTAAATGAGCATGCTAAACCAGTCCACAAACATATTTTCATGTGCCACGAAATTATTACTCTTCTTTGATTATTTTCAATTATTTAAAAATGCTAAAACCAACTCATGGGCCGTACGAAAACAGGTGGCAGGCCTGGATTTGGCCTGTGGACTATATAGCCTGCCAGCCTCCAGTCTAGGAGATAGTGGAGAGAAGGAGAGGCAGGGTGCACCTGGTTTAATAACTAGGGCAGTGATAGCGAACCTATGACACGCGTGTCAGAGGTGACATGCAAACTCATTTTTTTGGTTGATTTTTCTTTGTTAAATGGCATTTAAATATATAAAATAAATATCAAAAGTATAAGTCTTTGTTTTACTATGGTTGCAAATATCAAAAAATTTCTATATGTGACACGGCACCAGAGTTAAGTTAGGGTTTTTCAAAATGCTGGCAAGCCGAGCTCAAAAGGTTCACCATCACTGAACTAGGGGGACTACCCAGGAACACTTCCATTAAACTTAACCACAAAAGCAGCTCTCCTCTAACACATGTGCATTAATATTATTTCCAGTTGCAAAAAAAATAGGAATAGTTCATCATGCTTAATATTAAAAGAGTTTCAGAAAATATAACCATTGATCTGGGCAAAAATAATTCTCATCAATTATGGCACACTAATAATTATTTTAAATTAATAATTTATTCTATGGAATCTTAAAATTATAATAAATGCATTATCAGTTACCATTTTATCCCTGAGCCGCTCTCCACGGATAAGAAAGTCAGAGCAGCCATCCTCTTCCTGGTGGGAGGCTCTGCAGACAGTGACGCAGCTCAGTCCACTACCTCCAAGGGGCAACCATCCGCCACTGGAGTCATCCCGGGTCATCACCACAGCTCGCACTCGTGCATAACTATTACTAAAACAAAGGCAAAGATTATAAGTTAGTTTTTCCATAAACAAAAACCAGCCAAGCTTCCAGTCTTGTTTGAGAAATCAAAGACCACATCAGTTAAAGTGCTTAATACTTCCATGATATTCTACAGAAAGTAATCTACTTGAAAGATGTCAAAAATATAAACTAACTTAAAAGGTTAACCTTTTTTTTTTTTTTAAATATATTTTATTGATTTTTTACAGAGAGGAAAGGAGAGAGATAGAGAGTTAGAAACATCGATGAGAGAGAAACATCGATCAGCTGCCTCCTGCACACCTCCTACTGGGGATGTGCCCGCAACCCAGGTACATGCCCTTGACCGGAATCGAACCTGGGACCTTTCAGTCCGCAAGCCGACGCTCTATCCACTGAGCCAAACTGGTTTCGGCAAAAGGTTAACCTTTATTTTAAAGATCAACCTCACAATAAAAGACTACAGAACTCTTATTTCAATTAATCATTTGAATAGTTCAAGCACATTTGATTGTCATGGAACAAATTAAGAAAAACCCCAGAGACAAACATTGTCAAATTACATAGGCCCTCATCAAATTTGTCTATATATATTCAACTGCTGCAGTACGACCAGGACAAATTCCTGCTATCTTTTAGCATATTTAATAGTGACACCTATAACTTTTTAACATTTCTGGAATTTATTATAAATAAAAGTCTGAAACTCAGACACCATGTTTTTTATATCTTCTCACAGCCTGGAATCTAAACCACACGAATCATATAAAGACAAATGTTCTGTTTCAATAACTTATCAAGTAATTGAAACCTGAATTTCATGCCTTCTTTTTGGAAGACTATTCGTAAGAGACTACACTACATTCTAGTTCCATTCAGAATCATTTCCCAATATTAACTGCAAATACTCTTTACATAAAATCTAAGAAGTGTGTTTCATCTACTAATGTTCTAAATAACTGACATCTAAGCATTTTAGTTCTAATGCTTTTAATATAATAATTACTGATGAAATCCTTTCTAAAAATAGTATACCTTGCTAACTTAGAAAAATATACTGAACATAAACTTAAACTTGTTTTGGTTATTGAATATCAACTGAAGTTCTATGTTAACAGTTCTATGCTACTCAGCCTCTATGTTCTAAGTCCTAGGTTGCCAGTTGTCATTTCTCTTGCCATAGTGCCTGTTTAAAATATTCCACTTTCCTTTTTTCACTTTACATATTTTATTGAAGTATACTTTACACACAATAACATATTCCGATCTCAATATATAATTCAATAAATTCTGACAAATGTACATGTCTTCATAACCAACACTGGTAATCATGCTATAAAAGATTTTATGACTACAGAAAAGTCCTTTAAGCCTCCTTCCCATCAAATAGGCAACCATGGTTCTGATTTCTAACATACACATTAGTTTTGCCTATTATGGGATTTCATATACATGGAATCAGCGTCAATACTTGTACCTTTTAATTCACAGGGTAATATGCTTTTATATATATACTAGTAGCCCAGTGCACAAAAATTTGTGCACTAAGGGTTGAGAGTGAGGAGTGGGGCCAGTCCCCTCAGCCCAACCTGCATCTTCTGTCATGTTCCGGGACCCCGGCCACTCCTGGCCTAGGCACAGGCCTACAGGCTTGGGCAGCCTGGCTCCCGAGGCCCCATTTTATCAAGAGAACAAAGTCAGCGTTAGTTACAGCCCTCACTGAGCCCAGTACACTGCATCTGTGCATACAACTGCCTCGTTCATGTGCCTGCTTCGCCCTACTGAATTACTAACATCTTGAGGACATAGCTCTGTCTTATCCTGCTTCACCTTCAGTGCCTGGCCTGGTGCCATGGACCTGAGTGAGTTTGCTGAGTGAGTGAATAATGAGTGAGTGAATGAGTGAGTGAATGAGCAAGTAAGTGAATGAGCAAGCAGCTAATGGGCGGGAACGCATTGCCACGGCAACATGGCAGAAGTTCTGGCCCCACACCCGGCTCCCTGAAGCCCACCCCGGGAAAGTTCCCCCCTGCTCCCAGCGTCCTGGCACCCCTCTCCTGGCTGCATACTGAATTTCTAACATCTTGAGGTCATAGCTCTGTCTTAGCCTGCTTCAACTTCAGTGCCTGACCTGGTGCCATGGACCTGAGTGGGTTTGCTGAGTGAGTGAATAATGAGTGAGTGAATGAGTGAATGAATGAGCAAGTAAGTGAATGAGCAAGCAGCTGCCAGCGGGGATAGTTCGCACTCTGCTCTGAGCTGCCTGACGCAAACACTGGGAAGTTCCCGCCCTCCTCCCAGCGCCCTGCTCCCAGCGGCCCCACTCCCCTCTCCAGGCTGCATAGTTGGGCTGCATAGTTCGTGCAGGGCAAAGGCTGCCTGGGTGTGCGTTTTGGCAAACCAGTGCATTAGCACCTGTCGGCTGGGGATCCCCCTGGTGGGCCATTTGTGGGCGTGGCCAGTGGCCGATCGCTGGGGTCCTGCTGCCAGCCCTGGGTCTGTTCCCATAGGGGCCGCCTGCCACCCGGGTTGCAAATAGCAGGCCCGGATGGCAGCAGGGCAGGCGGGATGGCGCTGTCCCGCCCTGCCTGCAGTATGCAAATTAGCCGCCATCTTTGTTGGCAGTTAACCGCCATCTTGGCTGGTGATTAATTTGCATATCGCCCTGATTAGCCAATGGGAAGGGTAGCGGTCGTACGCCAATTACCATGTTTCTCTTTTATTAGATAGGACTAGTGACCCAGCGCACGAAATCGCATGAGACCCAGACCCACGGGAAATCGTGTGAGACCCCAGACCCCCGAGTCCTGGCGTGCTGTGGGACCCAGAGTCAAGTCCCCACCCACCTGCATGCTCCTCACCACACACGCAGCCCCGCCCACCCGCACGCACCTCACCATCCATGCATCCTACTGGTGACCAATCTTTGGTCCTTATGGTGTTACGACCACTGGGTTTTTTATTATTTAGATATTTTTATTGATTTCAGAGAGGGAGAGATAGAAACATCATTGATGACAATCATTGATTAGCTGCCTCCTGCATGCCCCCTACTGGAGATCGAGCCTGCAACCCAGGCATGTGCCCTTGACAAGAATCAAAACCCAGGACCCTTCAGTCTGTAGGCCAAAGCTCTATCTACTAAGCCAAACCAGCTAGGGTGGGTAGTATGCTTAATTGTAAACTAAAAAACTGTTTTCCAAAGTGGTTGTACCATCGTTCATCAATAATGTATGGTAGCATCAATAATGTATGGAAGTTGTGCCACATCCTTACCAACACTGAATGTTTTCAAACTTTTAAATTTTATTCATTGTACTGAGTATATAGTGGTAACCTATGCTGGTTTTAATGTCAATTTCTCTGATAACTCATGATGTTGAACATCTTTTCATATGCTTACTGGCCATTTGTATAGCTTCTTTGTTAAGTCTTTTGATCATTTTTTTTATTATGCTGTTTTTAATACCAATTCTTCTGGAAGTTCTTTATATATTCTGGACACAAATCTCCTATAAGAGAGTTGTACACTTTTAAAACTATACTGTGTTGTGGCTTAGTGAGGAGTCTAAAGTCAAACTTTCATACGTTGGATCCTGGCTCCAAAACTTACTAGCTGTGTGTCCTTGAAAAGTTACAGAGAAGTTACAGAACCCACCTTTAATAAATGTAAACAATGCCTGGCATATAATAATCACTATTATTACTACAACAAAGAATTTTAAATTGAAGTAGTTGTCATCCTGATCATTCAAAGCCATATAGGGAAAAATAAAATGTACATGGTCAACCATAAACCTTTATTATTGGGGTCAAAATAACTTTTTATATAGAAGCTTTGAAAGTCTTTAGCTTTACAGGTGACCATTCTATCTAAACTTTTTATTATTCAGTTATTCAGAGGCTCTAATTCTTATTTAGGCCCAATTCTTACCAATCTTCAACTCAGAGTACTGGTCAGTGGAGGTGTGGGTGCATAAAAGCTGGACTGAATTATACCAAAACCCAGCACCTAACTTAGACATATTAGGTTTAAATGTTTGTGAACTAAACTCATACATTTGAAGCTCAACACATTTGAAGTCCAGTGAAGTTACCAAGTCACAAAGGAAGTGGGTCAAAAACCTAAATTCAAGTTCCCAATAATCATTTAAGTGTCTATTTACTATAGAACCCTGACTCTTCCTTCTTGTCTAATTATTTAGTCAGCTGGGAAATTTAAGGATTTTATATTAATTCTTTAAGACTTGGAGTAAAATACCCAATGCAGAAGCTCAGGGTATATCTTGACCTCAGTGTGGGAGAGCAGCTGTTCTCTTTAGGGCATAGACTCTTATTTTATCATCTTTGAATCTTTCTCTCATTTACAATTTGTATAATGGTTCTCAGACATATTTTTTATTTTAAAAATATAAAAACATACATAAGTAAGATTATTTTAAAAATATTTAAAAATCTAGTGGTTATTTTACGATGGTGAAATTTGATATTTTTCCCTTCATTTCTAAGTTTCTTCAAAAATTATTTTTATTCATATTTATAAACTATAAGTAATCTAAATAAATTAAAACCCATTTTTAACTGCCTTTGGCTTTATACAAGACTAGAGGCCCAATGCACAAAATTTGTGCAAGAGTAGACCTTCCTTTCCCTGGCTGCTGGCACCGGCTTCCCTCTGGCACCCAGAACCTGGGCTTCCCTCCGGCTGCCGGCAAGCATCTGGGAGCCTGGGCTTCACTCGTAGCCCTGGCTTTGTCCGGAAGGTCGTCCGGTCTAATTAGCATATTACGCTTTTATTATTATAGATACCGTAAACAATTTAGAATGTTATTTTAAAAGTGTATAAGTAAGTTTCAAACAAAAGTATCTCTAACATAATTCCTCTCAATACCTCTAAAAGCTTTAATGTACTCCAAAAGCCTATTACGTAAATCTGTATTCACCCTTCCATAGCCTTCATTAGCTTATAATTTAACAACTCAGCTGTCAACTTCAAGACCTAAGATTAGAATACCATAAAAGTCAAGCTGTTCAATATTGTGTGGGGCTTTTTTTCCCCCCTCAAAGACCTTCATTCTTGAGAAGGTTAATCTTTTCCACCAGTTTTCATCTCATAACCTCCTTGCCTTCAAATGTCTTCTTTTCCCAAATAAAAGCAGCAACTCTTTTGTCTAAAACATGCAACCACTCCCAAAGACTAATGGCAGCTCTTACAAACTCTGTCATACTCTTCTTCCTCGGAGCAGAGTAAAATTTGTACTTGTCATTCCCTCCTTAGATAAAAGTGACCTAAGGGCAAGAAACCAAATCCTATCCTTCTATTTAAAGTATAACAGACTATTTTTTCCTGATCATGCAAGCAATAGAAGTCCATTCTAATAAATGTGGAAAATAAGTAAAAGTAATATTTGCCATCATGGAGTTAATATTCAAAATTTTGTTGAATTTTTACTCTCTGGGTATCATATTTGCAGTTTATTCTTCTCTGACACAGCAGTCATTTATAATAACAATGTGCTCTCAGAATTTCACTCTTGAGTATCTTTAAAATATTTAGTTGAAAGGCATTTGTTCCAATGATTTATCCAAAAAGACAAATCTGACAAGAATTTAGTTCTTTAGTATTATTTTCGAAAATACTTCCAACTAAAGCTCTGTTCTTCACTTCGACAATGAACTACATAACAACCACTTTTGCAGACTAGCTTTCAATTCTAATGAAGTGAAGAGACTCTTGAAAATGATGCTTGGTTTCCTTTATTTTATTCAAAATCTAAATTGAACCTCAATTGTTAACCTCTGGTCTTATTTGAACAATTACATCAAATACATCCTTTCATGCCATAGTAGACGATTTAGAAATCTAGGTGAGCGGTAATGCTGGATTGGACTAGAGTGCTAATAATGAACACAGAGAAATTGACTGATTTGGGTGGACGTTGGAGGAAGAGCCAAAGGACTTGATGAGGTTATAACTACACAGTAAGTATTCTAAATTATCTAAAATTCTTAATAGTAACTATGACCTTTATTTTATAGAATTTTCAACTGGCATTTCAATAAAGTTAAGGCAAAATGAGGACCAAACACAAAGATAAATGGACTCTTAAACCTCCTGCTGTTATTAACAAGCCTACAACATATCCACTCATCTACCTTCTTGCTCTTTTCATTCTTTCTTTACGCTCCTTCAAATGGGTTGTCTTTGTTCTATTAATCTGCATAAATTATTTTTATTATAAATACTAATTCTTTGCCAGTTATGTCAATCATAAATCTGGCTTCTTTTATTTCTAAATGCTGTCTTTTAAAGAACAAAGCTTTTATTTTACCATGGTCAAATGTATTTCTTTTCCTTTATGATTTATGCTGTTGACTTTTTGTAAGATCTCATACATACCTATTTTAAGCCCTTTACATCCTAGTAAGAAATAAAACCTTTTTTCTTTTGAAGTCATTTTAGCAAACAGAATACTCTATTTTCTGTCAAAGTAAGAAAGTCCCTTGAATCACCTATGTCAAGCAGAGCAAGTATTCATGTATTTACTAAATTATAACACATACTAGTCCTTTTCCATTGCCCAGAAATGAAATGTTTCTCAGCTACATACGCTTCTCTGTTCTCCTGGACATGGAAACCAGGTCTTCACAGCTGTTGTATAGTGTTGCTGAATTGAGACTTATCTCCAATAATTTTTCTTCATCTCTAGTGCCCATTCTGCTCCAGCATGGATCTGTACAGAAAACTTCCCCTTCCCATTCCTAAACTTAATCCAACTTCTAAACCTTTCTGCCCTTTCATTGATATGTTTAACATTATTTCAAACAGTTCTCAATTATATCTTTTCCAAAAATAAAAACTGGCAAATTATTACGATATTGCCAATATGCATTAGTTATGTACCTTCTTAATCAATTTCCTACCAAAAGAGGATATTTAATAAAGATTTCCACAACTTGAAAGCACAGAAAAATTTGTAACAAGGAGAGACTACAGGCCGAGAGATTACTAAGGAAGTTGTTATAACAAATTTTACATAATATCTTAATAAAATAGATGTTTATATACACACATTGTCACAATACTAAACCTATCTATAAGGGAAACTAGAAAATGTAGTCTGTATTTCCAGGCAACCATGTACCCATATAAAATTGGGAACTACTCCGGCCGGTGTTGCTCAGTGGTTGAGCATGGACCAGGAACCAAGAGGTCACAGTTCGATTCCTGGTCAGGGCACATGCCCAGGTTGTGGGCTCAGATCCCAGTATGGGCATTCAGGAGGCAGCTGATTGATGATGTTTCTCTTTCATCAATGTTTCTATCTCTCTGTCCCTCCCCCTTTCTTTCTAAAAAATTCAATAAAACCATGTATTTTTTAAGTTTTTTAAATTGAGAACTACAGAAAATGAGGAGTTCTCTATGGAGCACCCCTGTGCCTTTCACCACCCTCACCTTACTCCAGGAGCATTTTTCTTGCCTCTTTCTTTCTCCTAAACTCCAAGGGCCCTTCTGTAACTAGTGTGCCTCTGTAACTTGTTTCCTAAGCCCACTTCTTGGAAAGAGGGAAGGAAGGAAGGAAGGAAGGAAGGAAGGAAGGAAGGAAGGAAGGAAGGAAGGAAGGAAGGAAGGGAGGGAGGGAGGGAGGGAGGGAGGGAGGGAGGGAGGGAGGGAGGGAGGGAAGGAGGGAGGGAGGGAGGGAGGGAGATATAGGCAAGCTCTCTGGCAGAAAGGTAAAAGAAAATATTAACATATTGGTATCAAATGCTCTAAGCATGGGTCTGGAGGTGTTGCGGTAGGGAATGGGATAGTAGAGAGAAAGAAAGGAGAGAGGAACACAGAAAAAGAAAGAAAAACAAAGGAAAGTGTTTTAGAAATGTTAAGTTTAGAAACAGTCAGCTTTTACATTATAAATTACCAACTGGCAATTAGGAATGTACAAAAATTTAGGAAACAGATCTGAAAAAAAGCCAGATCTATGTAAGTCATATTGTTTTGTATAGAAATGGTTCTTAAATTGAGGTACTAGGGTGGTCACTGATGCTACTGAAATTGTGATTAAAGCTATGGACTATTTCACTGCAAAAACCCCCACAAACACATATAGTTAAAAATTCATATCTGAATACAATTCCAAGAGGTTCACAAACCTGAGATTAAGAATAATTGGTCTAGCCCTAGCTGGTTTGGCTCACTGGAGAGAGCGTCAGCCCTCCGACTGAAGGGTCCCGGGTTCGATTCCGGTCAAGGGCATATTGCTCTGCAACAGATTCTTAGGTGCTATAATTTACAGATTTATCAAGATGAAATTTCCCAGCACATTAGTTACCTGAATGCTAGTTAAGTGAAGTTATATCATCCTCTCGCAAGTAAACCATAAAAGTACCACACTTCCAAGGGAACAAAATACTTAATATTTGAATGGTAATGTTTTACTGGGAGGGGACAGTGTAGGGTAAAGGGGGTCAATGGGAAAAAAGGGACATATGTAATACTTTCAACAATAAAGATAAAAATAAGCAATATTCAGAAAATGAAAACGAAATCATAAAAGATCAATTTAAGTGGGAAGGGACATAGAGGAAGGAGGTCAGAATCACAGTTGGCTTTGGACATGGTAAGGGTCCTAAAACAAGAGTGCAGGTGTCTTATGAGCTGGAAAAGGAAACTGATTCTTCTTTGGAGCCTCCATCCAGAAGGAATGCAACCCTACCAATACCTTGATTTTAGCCTCATGATTATCTGGACTTCGTACCTTCAGACTATATCAAAACAAAATAGCCCCCCCCCCCCAAAAAAAGATACTTTGAATCTCTTAACATTTGTTCCTTACAATAAGAATTTATAACATTTCCCACAGAGGAATATTTACAGTAACAAAATATCCTATTCCCCACAATGTATTTTATTTTTTAAATTTATCTTTTTAAATTTACTTTTTAAATTGGTACTTGATGGTTAGCTGTGGTTAGTAATTCTTACTTAAAGCAAAAAGTGGACACTGTTCCATTTTTCTGATTTAAATTAGGTACATGATATCCTTGTGTGTACCACCATGTGATAATATGAAAAGTTGCTTTCCACCAGGTAGGAAGAAGACATAGTAGTCTACTACTGTTGTTTCTTGGTGTCTTCAGTAAAATTACACTGCTTGGTCTTATAATCTGTAGTAGCAGAAATATTAATGGAAAAATGCGGATTTATAACTAAGATGAAGCAATACTCTTCTGACTACTTCAGGGCAATGGCAAGAGAATTCAATGAGAGATCAATGCTCTCTTTGGCCAGAGAAAGACTCAAAGAGATTCAGTTGACACTCAGGAGGCAATTCATTCATTGTCAGCATTATAAAATGACTAGAGGCCCGGTGCATGAAATTCGAGCACAGGTAGGGTCCCTATGCTTGGCTGATGATCAGGGGCCATTGGGGTTTTCTGGCTGTTGGCCGGGGCCTTCCTTCATTCCACACTGCCCCCTGGTGGTCAGAACATGTCATAGCGAGCAGTCGAACTCCTGGTCTCTTGGTTGAACTCCCAAGGGGACACTTTGCATAGTAGCCTTTTATATAGAGAGATTTTTGCTAATGAAGCCAGCAGAATCCCTTACATTTGTACCCACAACTTTTGAATATGTTGCCAACTCCTTCTATGGTTCTGCACATGTAACCTTATTTAGTAGAAGCAAAGATCACTCGCTTTTAAAATGCACCTGTAAGTAAGTATTTAGAGTACAGCTTACTCATGCTGAGAATGCATATAACCAGACATATAACATCTTAGCATTTAATGGCAAGGATCAGAGGAATAACAAGGGTAAGCTGGCAACCCTGCATATCTAGGAGGCCAATTATTCGGGGATCAGGCAAACAAGCCAAGGATGCTAAAGGGATATGGAATCACGAGTGCTTTCAGCAGATGCAGAATCTAGTCAGAATTTAGGAGACTTCAATGATATAGGTACATAATTACACAATGTTAACATTTCATCGTGTAGAAGGAAGCCTAAAGAGTTCCTCTAAAAATACCACACTAGCTATTTGCCCTTATGCTTTTTAGTCTTGGAATAAAAAGCATAAGGGTAAATAGCTAATCCTAATTGTGAGGCCTTTGAAAATTTTAAACGTTTTTCCTCCCAAATGCAACATAAATGGATTCAATATTCACAGAAACTTATTACCCTATAGCAGTGCTGTCCAATAGAAATATATTGCAAGCCATATATGTAATCTTCAATATCCTAGTAGTTATATTTAAAAAGTAAAAAGAGGAAGATGGCATTGAAAGTGGCTCCAAGGGCCCATCACACAACAGAAGTACTAAGAGTAAAAATTGTCAGAATCTTCTTTGTCAGAACTCTAGAAGATAGTCAAAGGTTTACAGAGACCAAGCAAATGCTATACCAAAAGGCAACTTAAAAAAGGTAGGAAAGCTGTGTGGCACTATTACTTGTTGTTAGCCTAACCCCACTCTCCACTCCCACACCTTAGCAGTGGTCTTGAAGAAGGAAGCCTGCGTTCTCAGCATGAGATCCTGGCCCCTGGTTCCAGAGAGAGTAGAACAGACCTTAAGCTCAAAGAATTGTGTCTGGAGCTATTATGTGAAGGCTCAACACAAGGTGTTTGTATTCCTCAAACACACCGTAAAGCAAACAAACAACCAGCTGCTGCCAAGCACAAAATATCACAGAGGCCAACAACAGATGTACCAAAAGCCTAGGAGGAAAAGCTGGGGAGACAGTTTCTTTGGGGAACTAGAGCTATTAAAACTGATCTCATATACCGGGGAATTCAGAAAGCCACATGCACACACAAGGTACAACACGTGTGCAGGAAAGATCTGAGAAGACCCTAAGTTCTTATCTTGGGCTGACCTCTAGGCTCATGCAGGAAGTAAAGGGTAAGGCAAAGTTGGCTAAGCTTTGAAAGAGTGCCTTGATATAATATGCAAAGACTGGGAGAGTTTTTCTTTCTTTTTTTTTTTTTAGCTCCTGGTGTTCAAGGAAATCTGTCAAAGCATGAGAAAACCCCAGGCTAAATGAACAGACTTCAGATACCACACATGGCAAAGAATAAAGACTGTACAAAAATAGTTTAGAAAAGTAACTAAACAAATTACATCCCACAGCCAGCAACAAAAACAAACACTGAAGTATCTGATTTCCAGAGTTATCACAGTATAATATTAAAAACGTTCAGTTTCCAACAAAAATGTACGAAGCATGAAAAGAAACATGGAAGTTTGGCTTATTCACAGATGAAATTAACAGAAATGATCTCTGAGGAAGTACATGCATTGGACTTCCTATACAAACACTTAAATCAACTGTCTTAAATATACTCAAAGGAAATCAGGAAAGCAATGTATGTGCAATAAAGAAACAAATTATAAAAAGGAACCAAACAAATTCTGAAGCTGGTAAGTACAGTAACCAAAATGAAAAATGTACTGCAAGGTTTCAATACCAAGCTGATTTGAGAATGGAGAAGAATTAGTGAGCTTAAAGAATGGTAAACTGATATCATCCAGTCTAAGGTACTGAAAGAAAAATGAAGAAAAAGGAACAGAGCCTAAGAAATCTGTGGAACACTATAAAATATACCAACATATATGTAATGGGCAATCTCTGGAGAAAAAAGAACAGGAAAGAATATTTGAAGAAAAAAGGGCCAAAAACCTTCCTATACTTTGTGAAATACATAAATCTACACATCCAAGAAGTTAAACTCCAAAAAGGATAAAGAGCTAGAAACCAAGACATAAACAATTAAGTTGTTGAAAGACAGAGAATCTTGAAGGTGCAAGAGAGAAACTACTCATTATATACAAGGGATCCTCAATAAAATTAAGAGTCAATTTCTCATAGAAAATAATGGAGGTAAGAGGCAGGGAGATGACACATTTAAAGAGCTGGGAGAGAAATGGTCAACCCAGAATTATACACAGCAAAACCATCCTTCAAAAGTGAAGAGGAAAATAAGACATTCTCAGATAAAGATCAGGGAGTGTAACATATTGGTAAATATAAAACCATTAACAAAACAAAACAATATAAATATAACACCATTATTAACTGTGGAAATCAGCTACTTCAGGGTTTGTTTTTGTATGGCATTTTGGGCTTGTAATTTCTTTTTGTTGTCAATAATTACAAATCTAAATTAATAGTCACATTAATATACAAATGTAATTTGTGACAATTACAACATAAAAAGGAGTAGACATCTGTATAGAGGCAGAATTTTTATATCCTATGAAAGTTAAACTAGTAACAATTTACACTGAGTTGTTATAAATTTAGAATATTAATTGTAATCCCCACAGTAACCACTAAAAAAAAAAATCTAAAAAATATATAGAGCGTAAGAAATTAGAGGGAGTTAAAAATACTACAAAAAAATCAAATGCACAAAACAGAAATGGAGGAAATAAAGAACAGAAAAGGTACGAAATATGCAAAAAACAGAAAAATGGCAGAAGTACTTCATTATTAATGACTTCACATGTAAGTGCATTAAACTCTAATCAAAAGGCAGAGACTGACAGGATTTTAAAACACACACACAATCCAACCATATACTATCTACAAGAAATTCACTTTATATCCAAAACCACAAACAGGTTAAAAATGAAAGGATGGGTCCAGCTGTCATGACTCAGTGGTTGATCATCCACCTATGAACCAGACGGTTAGGGTTCGATTCCCAGTCAGGGCATATGCCTGGGTTGCAGGCTTGATCCCCAGTGTTGGGTATGCAGAGGCAGCCCATCAATGATTCCCTCTCATCACTGATGTTTCTCTCTCTCTCTCCCTCTCTCTTCCTCTCTGAAATCAATAAAAAATATATATTTAAAAAAATAAAAAATGAAAGGATTAGAAAAAATATTCCATGAAACGGAACCAAGAGAGAGCTGGGATGAATATATTAGTAACACTCCAGAGTCCTAGTTAAAGTAAAACATTTTTAGAGAAAAGGTCATGATACATTGATAAAAGAGTCAATCAAGATGTAACAATTATAAACATACTAGGGGCCTGGTGCACAAAGATTCGTGCAAGGGGAGTGGCTCCCTCAGCCCGACCTGCACCCTCTCCAATCTGGGAGCCCTCAGGGGAGCCCTCTCCAATCCACGAGTTTCTGTCTGTCTTTGCAATCATATGAGCGAATTGTCTGAGACCCCCAACGCAGTTTGGTTTGTTGCTCACAGAATAATAGAGGCATTTGTTTTTTCTTTGCTTCATTGGTGGAGGTTTCCTGCAAGTTTTAGGATATCTTCCCTTTTATTTTTCTGAGACACTCTGATTTTACTTATGTCTCTCACCTTTGCTTTCCCTCCAACCCCCACAGCAACAGTAACTTGCTCCAGGCTCACTTTGCTCTAGTGCAGTGGTTCTCAACCTCTGGCCCTTTAAATACAGCTCCTCATGTTGTGACCCAACCATAAAATTATTTTCGTTGCTACTTCATAACTGTAATGTTGCTACTGTTATGAATCGTAATGTAAATATCTGATATGCAGGATGGTCTCAGGCGATCCCTGTGAAAGGGTCGTTCGACCGCCAAAGGGGTCGTGACCCACAGGTTGAGAACTGCTGCTCAAGTGGAGATCCATCTGCCACCAGAACTACAATTCTCAGCATTCCTGGTGCTCCGTGCGCTCTGGGCTTCTGCTTCCGGTACTGGGGCTGCCACAAGAACTACTATTCCCAGAATTCCTGGTGCTCCCCATGCTCTTGGTTTTCCCTTCCTGCTCTGTCTCAGTCCCACAGCCTCCCACTCTGCCAAGTCTTCCAAGCTGCCAGCTCTCCCACTCTGCTCTCCGCCTGGCGCCTGTGTATGCAAGTTAACCCGCAATTTTTGTCGGGTTAATTTACATACTCACTCCAGACTGGCTGGTGAGCATAGTGGAGGGATGGTCAATTTACATGTTTCTCGTTTATTATATAGGATATGCACCAAATAGCAGGGTCCAAACCTATATAGAGTAAAAACTGACAAAACTGAAGGGAGAAATAAATAGATCTACAATCATAGTTGGAAGACTTCAACTCTACACTTTTAATAATTAACATAAAATCATCTATAAAATAATGAAATACTAATATGCTACAGTGTTAATGCTAAATGAAAGAAGTCATACACACAGGGTCACATATTACATGGTTCCATTTATATCAAATATCAAATATAGATAAGTCTATACAGACAGAAAACAGATTGGTGATTGCCAGTGAATTGAGGGTGGGGGATAAAAGGGAATTAACTGTTTAATGGATATGGTGTTCTTTTTAAGGTGATAAAAGTGTTTTGGAACTAGAGTGAGATGATGGTTACAAAAATTGTTAATGTACTAAATACCACTGTATTGTATACTTTAAAATGGTTATATTTGTTAAATGGTCAAATTTGTGAATTTCATCTCAATTTTTATAAAGTAAAAACAGGCAAAATTAATATTAATAGTATATTTAATCTAGTATGTCCAACAAAGTATCATTTTAATGGAAAATATCCTTATCTAATAAAAGAGAAACATGGTAATTAGTGTACAACCGCTACCCTTCCCATTGGCTAATCAGCGAGATATGCAAATTAATTGCCAGCCAAGATGGTGGCCGGCAGCCAGGCAGCTTGAAACTAATATGAGGCTTGCTTGCTTCAGTGACGGAGGACTCCAACGTTCCCCGCCTGCCTTGCCAGCCTCTGAACTTACAGTTTAAGAAACATTGTAACAAATATAGAAGCTAAACAAAACCCCAGAAACCTGCTTTCAGCGAGCCCGGGATCTCAGAGCTGGAGCCAGAGCTAAAGTTGGCCCAGAATAAAAAAGAAAAAGAAAAAAAGGAGTAGTTGGGAGCTTCAGTCAGCCTGAACAGCCAGCCCTCAGCCGCTCACCCAGACTGGCCAGGCACCCCAGTGGGGACCCCAACCCTGAAGGGTGTGTGACCAGATGCAAACAGCCATCATCCCCTCACCCAGGCTGACCAGGCATCCCACTGGGGACCCCCACCCTGTTCCAGGACACCCTTCAGGGCAAACCAGCCAGCCCCACCCATGCACCAGGCCTCTATCCTATATAGTAAAAGGGTAATATGCCTCCCAGAACCGGGATCATTGGAGCCGCGAGGCCTCGCAGCACCGGGATAAGCGTGACAGGGGGCAGCGCCCAAACCCCCTGATCACCCTGCGGCTCTGTGTGTGACGGGGGCGGGACCACAACCTCCCTATCCGCCCTGCTCTGTTCGTGACAGGGGAAGGCGCACCAACCCCTTGATCAGCCCTGCTCTGTGCCTGATAGGGGGGAGTTCCCCAACCCACTGATCGCCCTGCGGCTCTGTGTGTGACAGGGTGCGGCACCTCAACCCCCTGATCGGCCCTGTTCTGTGTGTGACAGGGTGCATGCCCCAACCCACCCGCCCCCCATGGGCCCTGCTCTGTGTGTGACGGGGTAGAGCCAGAACCTCCCCATCGGCCCTGCCCTGAGTGTGACAGTGGCGGCGCCCCAACCCCCTGATCCACCCTGCTCTGTGGGTGATAGAGGGTGGCGCCCCAACCCCCTGATCCACCCTGCCCTGAGTGTGACAGGGGGCGGTGCCCCAAGTCCCCTATCGGCCAAACTCTGTGAGTGACGGGGGGAGCTCCTCAACCCCCTGATCAGCCCTGCTCTGTGCATGACAGGGGGGAGCTCCCCAACCCCCTGATTGACCCTGCTCTGTGCGTGACAGGGTACGGAGCCCCAACCCCCCTGATGGGCCCTGCTCTGTGCCTGACAGGGGGTGGCGCTGCAACCTCCCCATCGACCCTGCCTTGAGTGTGACAGGGGGCGTTGCCCCAACCCCCCAATCGGCCCTACCCTGAGCGTGACTGAGGGTGACATCGCAACCTCCCAATCTGCCCGGCTCTGTGCATGACAGAGGAAGGCGCCCCAACTCCCCAATCGGCCCTGATCTGAGCCCGACCAGGGGCTGCACCTAGGGATTGGGCCTGCCCTCTGCCACCCGGGAGCAGGCCTAAGCCAGCAGGTCGTTATCTCCCGAGGGGTCCCAGACTGCGAGAGGGCACAGGCCGGGCTGAGGGGCCCCCTTCTCTCCCCCGAGTGCAAAAATTTTTGTGCACCGGGCCTCTAGTATATAAATAATTCATTAGATTTTTTTTCTATACCAAGCCTTCAAAATTTGGTGTACATTTTATATAAATAACATATTCGATTCTGATTAGTGCTTGACAGTTACATGTAGTTAACAGCTACCATACTGGACAGGAAATATTACAAAAAGATTATAAAAATAAGTTGTCAGGTGAACTTATATTAAAAAGAAGACATTCATTCTATCTACAATCTCACTGTCTAGCATACAACACCTATAGCTAATCCTCAATGCCTTCTTTTTTTTGTAAAGTACCCACCTACGAATTAAAATGCAGTTATTACCTTTGATTTTTATTTGCTCTATACTCCTTTGTAAAAACACACATTTAATTCTTGTCTTGGCTTCTAGAGGCTATAAGGCAGCGGTTCTCAACCTGTGGGTCGCGATCCCTTTGGTGGTCGAACGACCCTTTCACAGGGGTCGCCTAAGACCATCCCGCATATCAGATATTTTCATTACGATTCATAACAGTAGCACCATTACAGTTATGAAGTAGCAACGAAAATAATTTTATGGTTGGGTCACAACATGAGGAACTGTATTTAAAGGGCCAGAAGGTTGAGAACCACTGCTATAAGGGTTTCTTCTTCTGATGAGTTCAATGTATTTATCAACATGTTTTTTATTAGGTAACTAGAGCCCTGGTGCACAAAATTCATGCACTGGGAGGGGGGAGGGTGTCCCTCAGCCCAGCCTGCACCCTCTCCAATCTGAAACCCCTCAGGGGTTGTCCGATTGTGGGATCGGGCCTAACTTGCAGTCGGACATCCCTCTCACAACCGCTCACCTGCCTGCCTGATTGCCCCTAACCACTTCTGCCTGCCAGCCTTATCACCCCCTAACCCAGCCGTGGGCAAACTATGGCCCACGGGCTGGATCCGGCCCGTTTGAAATGAATAAAATGAAAAAAAAAAAAAAAGACCGTACCCTTTTATGTAATGATGTTTACTTTGAATTTATATTAGTTCACACAAACACTCCATCTATGCTTTTGTTCCGGCCCTCCGGTCCAGTTTAAGAACCCACTGTGGCCCTCGAGTCAAAAAGTTTGCCCACCCCTCCCCTAACCACTCCCCTGCTGGCCTGATCAACACCTAACTGCTCCCCTGCCAGCCCGATTGCCCCCAACTGTCCTCCCCTGCCGGCCTGATGGCCCCCAACTGCTCCCCCTGCCGGCCCGATCGCCCCCAACTGCACTCCCCTGCTGGCCCGATTGCCCCAACTGCACTCCCCTGCCGGCCCGGATGCCCCCAACTGCACTCCCCTGCTGGCCCGATCGCCCCCAACTGCACTCCCCTGCTGGCCCGGTCGCCCCCAATTCCCTCCCCTGCTGGCCTGGTCACCCCAACTGCCCTCCCCTGCCAGCCCGGTTGCCCCCAACTGCTCTCCACTGCTGGCCTGGTCGCCCCCAACAGACCTCCCCTGCTGACCCAATCGCCCCCACTGCCCTCCCCTGCCAGCCTGGTCGCCCCCAACTGCCCTCCCGTGACGACATGGGGGCGGCCATCTTGTGACCACATCGGGCTGCCATCTTGTGAGGGCGTGACAGTCAATTTGTATATTACCTCTTTATTATATTACTACTACCCTTATAATTCTTCTACCATTATCTTCTCTTATTTAACTTCAACCTCCTTCCATTTACCATACCTTGAACTGCCCTGTATCACCCATAGTACCTCATATACAGCAAGAACTTGACATTCAACATCCATCACAACTCTCTTCCTACTACAATAAACAATATTTCACATGCAGGTAATATAATACCAAAAGGATATCTGCAATATTCACTCTTAATGGATTGTTCTTAGATGAACTAAATAATCAAAGTCCACACAACCTGAATGAGACTACTTAGCATCCTTAACTCAAAACAACAAAAAAGAAAAACAGGAAACACAACAGGGCAACTTGGAGATTTCTTAAGCAGGAGTCCTCATAGCAATTTAGGGACTACTCTTTAGCTCCTTAATTGGTAGTTCAGTTATGAAGGGCTGAAACCCCATGGGTGAAAATTACTCCTGGCTTAAAAGCCCTACACTCCATACAAGGACTAAAATATCTTGTAACAATCCTATGGACATACTTTTTTAAGTCCTGGCAAGGGATACACCCAGGTAAAAGAATGCACCACACTCAGGGCAGACCAAAGCTCTGGCTTTTCACCTGATAAGTACAGTAGTCTCCTCCTTTTATACATGGTTTTGGTTTCTGAGATTTTGGTTACTTGCAGACAACTGAGGTTTGAAAATGGAAGAGTCCAGAAAAAAACTCATAAATTTTAAATTGTGCTCTTTGTGAGTAGTTTGATAAAATATCATGCAGCCCAGCTTCATCCTATCCAAGGATGTGAATCAACCCTTTGCCAAGCATATCCACACTGTATATGCTACCCAGTCTTTAGTCACTTAGTAGCCACCTTTGTTATCAGATTAGACAACTGTGGTATCACAGTGCTTGGGTTCAAGTAACCCTTATTTTATTGTCATAATTGTTCTAGGTTATTAGTTGTTATTGCTATAATCTCTTACTGTGCCTAACTTAGAAATTAAATGTTATCATGGGTATATATGTATAGAAAAAAAACAGTAGGCAGGGACTTGGTACTATCCGCAGTTTCAGGAAACCACTTGGGATCTTGGAACGTATCCCTCATGGACACGGGGGTGTGGTGAGGTGGGGAGGCACCACTGTAGTTCACTCGCAGTCCTCTAGGTCCAGGTGTCATCTACCAATCCACAATGTTGCCTAATACAATTGACATTCTATTTTCATCAGGATTCCAAAAAACCAGAGCTTAAAAAGTGAAACCATTATAATTTTTCCATAAAGAAGGAGAATGGATTTGGTTAAGTCTTTGTTACTGTGTAAAACTGCTAAATAACTGGTAAGTTGGTGGGAACACATGTACATACATATCTTATTTTAAAACTAGAGGCCCGGTGCATGACATTTGTTCACTGGAGGGGAGGGGGGGGGTCCCTCAGTCCGGCATGTCCCCTCTCACAGTCCGGGACCCCTTGGGAGATGTCCGCCTGCTGGCTTAGGCCCGATCCCCTGGGGAAATCGGGCCTAAGCCAGCAGTTAAACATTCCTCTTGCAGTCCGGGGCTCTCACTCCTTATCGCCTGCCTGCAGCAGAGGCAGGGGAGGCTCCTGCCACCACTGCTGCGCTCGCTAGCTGTGAGCCCGGCTTCTGGCTGAGCGGCTCTCCCCCTGTGGGAGCGCACTGACCACCAGGGGGCAGCTCCTGCATTGAGCATCTGCCCCCTGGTGGTCAGTGTGCATCATAGCAACTGATCATTCTGCAGTTCGGTCAATTTGTATATTAGGCTTTTATTCTATAGGATGTGCTTTCTCATTGTAATTCACTGTATTAATATCAGCTACATATTGATATTGCTTGAGTATATGTAATCCATTCATAATATTCTAACTGTATATAAATAAAAACCAGTAAGAAATTATCTTAGTCATTTTTTAATAATCTGAGCTGTAAATCTGAAAAAAAGCACTGCTGCTCTGAAAAAATCAGATACCCTCCAACAACACATCATCACCTAAAATGTCAATGACAGCCCTAGCCAGCTTGGCTCAGTGGATAGAGTATCAGCCCAAGGACTGAAGAGTCCTACGTTCAATTCCAGTCAAGGGCACATAGCTAGGTTATAGGCTCTATCCCCTGGTTGGGGTGCGTGCAGGAGGCAACCAATCAATGTGATGTTTCTCTCTGTGTGTCTCTCCCCTTCCCCTTCCACTCTATGTTTAAAAATCAATAGAAAATATCTTTGGGTGAGGATTAACAAAAAATATTAAAAATAAAATAAAATGTCACTGACAGAGGTAGAAAAAAATTCTTATAGCATTTTATTTTAAAAGTGGACTGTGACAGAACATTTTGAAAGAGCATCAAATATATATCTGAAGTAGGGAAAAAGCAGGTAATAGTGTTGACAAGACCTGCCAGTCAATCTGCGCTGGCACGGAGCAGATTTATTTAAAAGTGGAAAGGCAGGACCTATGCTCCTCTGAATCCAGTCTTCTGAGAAGAAAGTCTTGGCAGATGTCAATGAACCAAAAGAACAGGGATCCCTTTGGAGATCAAAACAAAGACACTCTCTTGATAACATTTCTCCAGTTAGATAAAAATAACTAAGATTTCGTCTCAGAGCTAGTTTTTCTTAGTGAGATTTCCTTAATCCCTCCATTTTTTCATACTCAATTAAGTAGACAGAACAAGGAATAAAATGAAGGTTGGAGTAGAAAGCCTATGCTTTTTATCACCATTACAATCAGGCATATAGACAGCTTTTATCATTCACTGATAAAAAAAAAAGTATTTACGTTAATATGTACTCATCTACTCAAAGAAATAAATTATTTTTTCTCATTCTTCAGGGTTCCAAGCTGTTGGATTCCTGCAGCCTAAGTTAAAAGGCAATCTCTCTTGCACATGTGCGTGCAAACACACCTCTGACTGCATGTGGACACAATATTCAACTGCCAATATAGGAAATTGAGCAGGATCCCTGCTTATTGAATTGTTTGAAGCGTACTGACAATACTTCAAACCAAAAGGGTTTTACTTTTAAATACAGCTGACTTCACTTTAAAGTTGGTTCTTGATTGTTTCCTTATTTATCTCCCCACCCCATTAGCTCTAGGTCCACAAAATCCTTATATGTCATAGTGTCTCTTCTCAGAGTTCAAAAGTCCTGGAATTGAGTCTCATTGTCTCTGATTTGTCTGGCTTGGGTTACTGGACAATCTTTGAACCAATAAACTCACCCAAATCAAAAGGCCTGAAAAAGAAGAAGAAATGATTCCCCAAAGAAAAGTAGGGTGCTCTTAACAGAAGAATCACAGTATTCTCGGCATACCAAAACCATAGATGGCTGCTACAATATTGAAGGAGGGAACATGGGAGTGGGTTTAAGGTAAAAAATCATTTAAAGTGAGTGGCACATCATGAAAATAGACACAGAGTATGCAATATATATGTTATTCTTGCTTGAGTTGGAAGATTACTGAAGACAACAAACATGATTGAGACTAAATAGGAATCTACTGGTGAAGGCCTTGTGTACTCAAAAAGGAACTATTCTAAACCTCCGTGCGGGGGGAATATCATTAAGTTGGTATCTAAAAATAATTATATTGAAAAATAGGATCAGGAAAGCTTAGAATAGTCAGGAGCAGAGACAGAAAGGCAGCTAGGAAGATGCTATTTGAATCCAAATGCTATTTCAACAATGAAGGCTGGAATAGGGCAGTGTCTTTATAGAAAAAGTAGAAGGCAGAATCCTAGATCTATTATTTTCAACAAAGCTCAGACAGAACAAATACTATGAAAGCAAGAAAGGGGAGGGGGGGGTACTAAAAATACTGGAGTCAAAGATAAACTCCAAGACTGTAGGTTTGTAAGGATTCAGTCCTGTAGTTCTATATATAGTGTAAAGGATGTAGAAAAGAAGTTGTCATCAATATAGACTAAGAGTTCAGTTGTCAAGTGTGGAAAGAACACTCAAAGGAAATAACTCAAAAGCCAAGGAGACCTTAAGTAATTCCACAGTCCCTAGCACATATAGATGTTTGATAAATGGATGGATGGACTGGATGTCTTTTACAAGTCAAATAATATATTAAACAAAAAGTATCCAAAATGAATAAGACACAGTCCCTGATCTCATAGAATTCACTATACAACTAGCTTGAATAAATAATAAAGGCAATCATTTTTTTAAACTGCCATCAGAGTTCAGAGAAACAAGTGATTAATTCTGGTAAAGCTTCAAGAGTGATTCAGAAGCCTGAGTAAAAGAAAAGTAGAATATAGTATTGAAACTGAGCTTTAAGAGAAATAATTCTCTTAAGGAGGAAGACAGGGTCAGTGATGGGCGTCAGAATACTTAAGATAGTCAAGAAAATTTGAAAAATAAAGTGTAGCCCTAGCTGGTTTGGCTCAGTGGATAGAGCATCGGCCTCTGGATTGAAGGGTCCTGGGTTCGATTCTGGTCAAGGGCACATGTCTGGGTTGTAGGCTCGATCCCCAGTAGAGGGCATACAGGAGACAGCTGATCAATGATTCTCTCTCATCATTGATGCTTCTCTTTCTCTCCTGTTCCCTTCCTCTCTGAAATCAATAAAAATATATATTTTTAAAAAAGAATAAAGTGTAATAAAAGCCCAGGCAATAGGATTGTTTTAAAATCATATTGGAAGTATGATCTGAATGCAATAGTACTAATCAACTGATAATCATAAATTTGGAATACTCATTTCTCCAGTATTAGAGAATAAATGAGAATAAACTAATAATTCACATTTTGTTAATATCAATTTGTTAAGCCAAATCATGTTAAGTAGGATAGTCTACCTTTTAGAAAGGAATAGCTATAAATAAATGTTTGAAATTTTTAATCTCTTTTCATTTCACAGAAGATTCAGATTCAGCCTATACTGATACCTAAAATATTACCTTAAGTCTTAAAGCAGAGGTCAAAACAAACATAAATGAGCAAAGATTGCAGTTTTTAGTGCTTATGATACTTGTAGTGGGAGAGACTGGGACCATGGAAATGGAATACTTAACACTCTATACTCCAGCAGCTGCCTTATAAGAATGTAGGGTCAGTATTATAAGAATGTTTTGAACTTTTTAGAAAAGCTAGAAATCCTGCCTGATTTCTTAAATATTGGCTCATTTATAAATGGACTGGTTTCACTTGAAGTTTTCTTAAATAATGACTGTCTTAAATAATGATTTTATTTTTTAGTTCATCAGAAATATAAATTGGTTTTATTCATTTTTACTACTGCACTTACCTTTTTTAACTAGAAAACTATACAAATAAATATAGCATATTTTAGGATCTCCCAAATAACGCAAGCAACAAGAACAATTAGCCAACTAGTACTTTAGTCTCAATTCCTTAAACTAAATGTTACTTTAATACATTTTTTCATTTCAAAGTTCTGAATACACTTTGTTCTTAAGCATGAAATACAAAACTTGTAAAATCCCAGCACATTTATCTAACAATGACCACAAATGACCAAGAATCGTGGGCAAACTTATTCTAGATAAAAATTCCACTGGCTCAGAGGTTCCTAAATTCATGTCTGAGAATTAGTACTATGAGGATTATCCGGAGAACTTTTTAAAACCAGATTCCCAAGGTCCACTCTGCAATTCCTAAAGGATGAGGCTAAGCAGACCTATATTTTAAATTTCTGAAGTAGTTCTGATGTGTAGCTGAATTTGGGATATTAGTAAACCATAAAACTAATCTTAATTTTGAATAAATTAACAGAAAAGTGGTCACTATAAAATTCTATTCAGAATAATTTCTCTACTATCACTTCAAGCAATATAGTTAGCTACTCTAGTTTTGGGATTTAAGATAATCTTATAAATTAAATTTCAGAAGAAAGCACTAATACAAGAACTCCATAGTTAAAGCAAAAATATTGATTAAAGATAGCTTGGCAATCTAAAATCTTTTAATTGCTCCTTACCACGACTTATAAGACTCCATCTCTTTGACTCCTACTTCACTCATACTATCTCCAACCACAATAGCATTCTTTCTGTTCCGTTCCTTAAACAGTGTTATCCACCCTAGGGCCTCTGCACTTCCTGTTTCCTTTACTTTGAAGCTCCCAAGTGTCAGCTAGCATGAATCCTCCTCCACGTGGATTCACCCAATCTAAACTAGTTCCAAAACCCAGCTTCCCTCCACCCTAATTCTACCTCAGTCCATTTTTTTTCCTGGTTTTTCTTCATAATGTGTATGACTATCTGAAATTATCTTATTTATTTCTTTAGGAATTTATTGTCTGTCTCCTATTAGAATTTATGTCCCATTATTGCACTGAATAGAACGTTATGTGAGATTTAGTAAGTGCTCAATGCGTATGTTATTGTTGAGTAAATGAACAGAAAAGCATACAAAGTCCCAATCTTAAGTCTCAACTTATTAATGTGCCATACAGATAAGCCTCTACAAAGATAATAAAATGTTTTATAAATTTTTAGCCCTAAGGCAAGATTAGAAGAGGAAAATTTCAGTTCCCTAGCTTCCTCTACCGTCCTCCCCTCAACTCCCTTCCTCATTCCCCTGTATCCTTGTGGTCAGGTAATTTTAACTTGGGTTAGGTAAACATAAAAGACTCCAGAAGCAACTCAAATGACATGGAGATGTTAAACAAATACATTCTTACAATTCAAGCAAAAACCAGAAGATTCAGAACTTTTCTCAGTTATGTGTCATTCAGAGACGACTACCTGGGTTCTCAGAGTGACTTGTCTTTCTAGGAACCAGGTGCAGCCTGAATCCTAAAAGAGATGAAGGATGAGTAGAGGTAAATTATAGAGAAGGGGAAAAGTTGAAAAGGGGGGAGAATGATTTTCCTGATAGGTTATATTATGCAAAGGGTTCATTTCCTCAAGGAGTTCACCATCTAAATAGTATTATTAAATAGCATTACAGACAGTATAAGTAGCAACAAAATAACATGCAACATGCATAAAAATACCTGGAAACAAAGGAGGAGGAGAATCTTAAGTATAAATTTTATAAACCGAATACAGTGGGACTATATTACTTTTACCTCAAGATTCAAATGCTGAAAAGGGAACTAAACTAGGAACTGAGAGCCACTATTTCAAAAAAAAACTTTACTACTTTAAATGATGCTAAAAAAATTTTTTAATTCAACATTAACTCCTGGAAATATTTTTGGTAAAGAACTATTAGAAAGATACTCCTTAACATGATAAAGGCTATTTAAAGTGAAGCAGCTGAGGCATTCCTACTACTATAGCCAGATATAGGATATTACTAGGAAGGCTTAAAAATTAAAATTATAGTAATATGATTAAAAGAGGAGTTCCAGAGGAAGAGAAAAAGAAACAGAACAGAAATATCGATTTAAAAATTACCTTATTTGCAGATTATATAACTGTTTACCAAAAAACCCACAGCAAACTCTTTATTAGAAATATAAAGCCTTTCAGTTTCCAATGCAACCTGAAAAAACTTGGAAGCTGTCGATTTGTGCTAACAAGTAAAAAACTGAACTGAGAAATCAGCTCTTCTTGGATTCATAAGAAAAGCGAAGTCACAGGGAAAACTGTTGCCCCCAAAATTGGAGATACAAACACAGAGAATCACAACTTACTGGAGCAGAAACCCAACAGCAGGGAGCAGAGCCTTCTGTGGGAAACGGTGCCACAGTAAGGAAACTTGAGGTACAACTGATGATTTGCGGGAAGCTCAGTGTGGACAACTGAGATAAAAACTCCAAGGAGACCCAGTCATTGAAGTGCCCAACACTTTTGTGAACTTTACCTCTTGGAGCTCTACCAAGTCCTTACAATCAATATCAGAGAAAAACCCCTTCAGGCTTCCAGAAGGGAAAGGGAAAAGGAAGCATTTTGAAATATATCAGAGCACTCTCTTCTTAAAGTTTGCCCTCAGCAGAATTTATTTAACCAGAGCCTAACCTCCTGGAGTTTTATCAGCACCTAACTGATCTCAAGAAAGGAAACGCCCAACTATAGCCCCCTCCAACCATCCGGTCCTACCTTAGAAGGGTCAGGAAGGAAATAAAAAAACACTTGCAAAGTTCACAATCCAGAGACACATGATCACAAAAGACTAAGACCTATGGAAATGCTGGCGATCAAATGTACAGCAATCCTATATAATAAAGATGCAATATGCAAATGGTCATTACACCATGAAGCGTAACAACTGACCACATAATGACTGGATCAGGGATCAGTAGGAGGGTGGGGCGGCAGAGAGCTACAAGTGGGGGCAGGGCAGCAAGCTATGGGGGGGAGGGGATTTACAGGAGGGTGGGGCAGTGGGTGGAGAGCTACTGGAGGGGGGTAGCGAGCTACTGGCAAGCTACTAGCGCATGGATTTGTGCGCAGAGCTACTAGTGTACTTATAATTAACAATACTGTATTATATACTTGAAATTTGCTAACAGGGTACATCTTAAATGTTCTTACAGCACAAGGAAAAAGAAAAAGAAAAAATGGTAAATACATGCTGTGGTGGATATGGTAATTAGATCGGTTGTGGTGATTATTTCACAATGTATACATATACCAAAACATCGTTATACACCTCTAAATATAAAAAATTTCTGTCAATCATACCTAAATAAAGCTGTGGGGGTTTGGGATGGAGACTGGGACCTAATTATACGACTATAAAGCAGTTCCCATACCCCCCCCCACACACACACTATTACATTATTAAAGGCCTATTTACAGCAGTTCCTTTTATGACGTCTGGCTATAAAAAAAAAAATTATAAGACATACTAAACTGCCAAAAACACACACACACACACACACATACACACAATTTAAAGAGACAGATTATACCAGAATCAGATATGACAGAAACATAGGAATTCTCAAACCAAGAATTAAAAAAACTATAATTAATACACTGAGGGCTCTAATGGATAAAGTAAACAGTATGCAAGAACAGATGAGCAATGAAAGCAGAGATGGAAATCCTAAGAACCAAAAAAAAAAAATGCTAGAGATAAAAGATACTGAAACCATAATGAAGAATGTCTTTGATTGGCTCATTAATAGACAACACGGCTGAATAAACGTATCTCTAACTTAAGGATATCTCTAGGGAAACCTTCAAAACTAAAAGGCAAAGAGAAAAAAAGGCTGAAAAAAACAACAACAACTCAAAAACAGAATACTATCTAAGAACTGTCAGACAATTAAAAAGATGTAGCATAACATCTATGGGAATACATACAAGAAGAGAGAGATAGAAAAAAATATTTGAAACAACAAGGACCAAGAATTTACCCAAATTAATGTCAGACACCAAAATGCAGAGTCAGGAAGCTCATAAGACAAGCAGGATAAATAGGCCCCAAAAAAGTGCATGAAGCATAGTATTTTCAACAAAAACAAAGGTAAAGAGAAAATCCTGAAAAAAGCCAGAGTGAAAAAACACCTTATTTGTAAAGGAGCAAAGACAAGAATTACATCTGATTTCTCCTCAGAAACTATGCAATCAAGAAGAGATTACAGTAAAATAATTAAAGGGTTGACAGAAAAATACCCACCAAACTAGAATTCTGTACCTTGCAAAATTATCCTTCAAAAGTGAAGGGGATAGATATAAAGATTTCCTTAGGCAAATGAAAATTAAGGGAATGTGTTGCCAGCAGATCTGTCTTATAAGAAATGTTAATATAAGTCAGAGGAGAAAAATTATACAGGCCAAGAACCTAGATCTACATAAAGAAAGAGATATTTTCCTTATTCTTAATTGATTTAACAGATAAAATAGTTGGTTCAAATAACAATGTATCCCATTATGTATGTTTATGTATCTGTAAACATGTATGTGTATGTACATGAAACACACATAAAATAACATACGGGTCAAAGAAATCTCAAGAGACATTTTAAAATGTTTTAAATTAAATGAAAATCAAAACAATATATTAAAATTTGTGGAATGAAGCAAAAGCAATGCTTAGAGGAACATTTAAAACATTGAATACATATGTCAAAAAAAAGAAACATCTAAAATCAATCATCTAAGCTCACACTTTAGCAAAGTAGAAAAAGCAAATGAAATTCAAAGAAAGCAGAAAAAAATAATAAAAATTAGAGCCGAAATCAGTGAAACAGAATATAAAATACAGAAAATCAATAGAGAAAACCAACAACACCAACCAGAAGCTGGAGATTATATATACATACTTTTATTAATTTCAGACAATAAGGAAGAGGAAGAAATACATTGAAACATCAATGATGAGAGAGAATCATCCATAGGCTACCTCCTGCACACTCCCTACTGGAGATTGAGCCGCAACAGGGCATGTGCCCCCACCAGGAATCCAACTGTGACCTCCTGGTTCATAGGTCAATGCTCAAACACTGAGCCACACCCACCAGGCAAAAGCTGGTTGTTTGAAAAGTTTAATAAAGTTTACCCAGGCTAACTAAGAAAAACAAAAGAGACAAAACACAGATTATCAATATCAGAAATGAAAAAGGAGACAACACTACAGATCCCAAAGATGTCAAAAGGATAATAAAAGAATACTATGAATAACTCTATGTCCATAAATTTGATAACCTACATGAAATAGAGCAATTCCTTGCAAGACGCAATCTCCCGAAAACTCACACAAGAAAACCAATCTGAAGAGGACCATTAATCTGTTTTTAAATTTTATTCAATAATTAATAACCTTCAAAAGCAGAAAGCACCAGGCTCACTTGGGTTCACTGATAAATTCTCCCCAGACATTTAAGAAAGAAATTGTACAATTTTTCTATAATCTCATTCAGAAAATAGGAACAGAGGGGAATACTTCTTAACTTATTCAATAAGATCAATGTTATCCTAATATAAAAACCTGACAAAAACATTACAAGAAAACTTAAATTTTTTAAAAAAATTTAAATTTCAGACCAATATTTTTATGAACAAAGATGCAAAAATATTCAACAAAATAATTTCATTTTAATTGGTTGCAACAATGTGGGGAAAATTATACTGTACATCATAATCAACTGGGATTTAACAATGGTATGAAAACGTGGCTCATTATTAATAAATAATCAACTGGGATTTAACAATGGTATGAAAACATGGCTCATTATTAATAAATAATCAATTAATCTAACCTATCACATCAATGGGTTAAAGAAAAATAACATGACTTTTATCAATAGATGCTAATAAAACATTTGGCAAAATCCAACACCTATTCATGATGAAAACTGTCCGTAAAATAGATAATATCTTGAGAAAGAGTATCAAAAAACCACCTATCGCTAACATCATGCTTAATCGTGAGAAACTACAAAATTCCCACTAAGATTAGGAACAAGGCAAGGAAGTTCCCTCTCATCAGTCTTTTAACAATATATTGGAGGTGCTCACCAATGTAAACAGACTTCCCAACACTGTATTTAAGTTTCTAGCTAATGCAATAAAAAAGAAAATGAAAGGTATATAAATTGAGAAAGAAAACTGTCTTTGTTCACAGGTCATATGATCATGTATGTAGAAAATCTGAAAGAACTGACATAAAAAAAATTCCTGGAACTAAGGATACAAGGTTAATACACAAAAACCAATCACTTTTCTGTATTCTAGTAATGAACAAGTGAAATTTGAAATTTAAAACACAATACTACTTGCATTAGCACTGCCCCTCCCCCCCAATGAATACTTAAGTAGAAAAATAACAATATGTACAAGATCTGTAAAAATTACAAATCTGTAATGACAGAAATCAAAGAACTAAATAAATAAAAGATGCTCATGGTTAAGATGTTGTCAAGATGTCAGCTCTTCTCCGTCAGCCCACAGACGTAAGGGTATCCGGTTCGATTCCAGTCAAAGGCAGGTTAGATCCCTGGCCCCCGTCAGGGTGCATGGGGGAGGCAACCAATTGAAGTGTCTCTCACATTATTGTTTCTCCCTCTCTGTCTCTATCCCTCCCTTCCACTCTCTCTAAAAATCAATAGGGAAAAAAGTATCCTCGGGTGAGGATTAACAAAAAAAAAGAGATGGCTCTTCCCAACTTGATCTATAAATTCAATGAAATCTAGCAAGTTATTTAGTGGATATCTACAAACTGATTCTTATGTTTATATATTAGTACAGAGGCAAATGACCAGAATAGTCAAAACAATATTGAAGGAGAACAGTTATAGGACTGAGAGTACTTGACTTCAAAGACTTAGTATAAATTTACAGTATCAAGACAGTATGGTATTGGCAAAAGAATGGACAAAAAAATCAATGAAACAATATAGAGAGTCTAAAAACAGACTCATAAATATAGTCAACTGATCTGTCCTTTGAAAAAGGAACAAAGGCAATACAATGGAGCAAAGATAGTCTTTTCAACAAGTGGTGCTGGAACAACTGGACATCCACATTCAAAAAAATGAATCTAGATGCAGACCTTATACCTTTCACAAAAATTAAGTCAAAATGGGTCACAGACTCAAATGTAAAACACAAAACTATGAAACTCCTAGAGGATAACATAGGAGAAAAATCTATATGATCTTGGGTTTAGCAATGACCTTTGGTTTCAACAAAGATATGATCCATGAAATAAAGAATGGATGTGCTAGAATTCATTAGAATTAAAATATGCTCTGCAGAGGACACTGTTAAGAGAATGAGAAGAAAGGCCACAGTCTGGGAAAATATATCTGCAAAAGATATAACTGATAAAGAACTATTACCCTAAATATACACAGAATTTCCCCCCCTTTTTTTAATCCTAAGAAAAACAGGGCATTTTATTGAACAGAAGAGTGAAATACTAAAGTAAGCAAGACTGTATTAGATATGGGTGAGAAGCTAGATAAAATTCCTACAGCACCATGGATAGCCAGATCCTCCTCCACCTTAGTTAGATGGCACCTAGGCATGGCCTGGGCTCAGCTATTTGGTCTGGGTTCAGATAGGGGCCCATCCAAGTCCTACACAGAATTTTTAAAATTCAACAATAAGGAAACAACATGATTAAAAATGGGACCAAAGACCTTGACACCTCACCAAAGATACAGATGCCAAATAAACATGACAAGATTCTCCACCTCACATGTCATCTTATTAAAATAAGGAGATTCCACTACACACCTATTAGAATGGCAAAAATAAAGAACATTGATAACACTGAATACTGGTAAGGATGTAGAGCAACAGGAACTCTTTTTCATTGCCTGTGGGAATATAAAATGGTACAGTCACTTTGGATGGCAACATCAGCTTCTTACAAACCTCAACATACTCTTACCATACAATACACAAATGGCCCTCCTTGGTATTTACCCAAAGAAGTTGAAAACTTACGTTCATATAAAAATCTACGCAAATGTTAATGACAGCTTTATTCGTAATTGCCAAAACTTGGAAGTAAACAAAATGTCTTTCTGTAAATGATGGATAAAACTGTGGTACATTAAGACAAAGGAATATTATTCAGCACTAAAAAAGAAATGAACTATCAAGCTATGAAAAGACAAGGAAGAACCTTAAATGTATATTGCTAAGTGAAAGAAGACAGTCTGAAAGGCTACACACTGTATCAATGCAACTGTATGACATTCTGGAAAAGACAAATCTATGGAGACAGTAAAAAGATCAGCAGTTGTCAGGGGCTTAGTGGGGCAGGGATGAGTAAGAGCACAGAGGAGTTTTAAGATAGTGAAACTACTCTATAGATATTATAATGATAGATACATATCACTGTACATTTGTACAAACCCAAAGAATATACAACATCAAGAGTAAACCCAAATGTCAACTATAGTAAATCCTTGGGTTACGTCGGAGATCCGTTCCTACCGCGCTACGACGTAATGCGATTTTCGCCATAAGTCCGAACCCACCTACATAAGCACCTACGTCACTCACATGGAACACATAAACAGCAGTAATGAAGTGAAACAGTAAAAAAAATTTTAAAGAAAGATAACAATTCCTGACCTTTACTTGTGGTAAATAATAAAAAACATAAAGTACATATATACATACATCAAAATGACGGAACTATTTTTTTATATATATAAATGGGAGATGGCAACGTAACCACGAAACATAACCCGAGGACAGTCTGTAGACCCTGAGTGATAATGGTATATCAATGTAGGTTCATGAATTGTTACAAATGTACCACTTTGGTGGGATGTTGAAAGTGGTAGAGGCTGGTCAGGTCATATAACTTGCTCAAACCCGGCAAGAATTACCTATTTCATTCAAATTCCAAAGACTCAGTTTTGGGGAAATAAAAAGATAAAATGTATATAATATGCCTTTAAAGAAAATCTGAAAAAAATTTACAACATGATGTCATCATGGCTATGCCTTAGCAGCAGAATTAGAGGTGACCTTTATTTTCACCTTTTATAATCACAAATACTACCTAAAATGAAACAAAGCAGTCCAAAGTAATGTTCATTACTAATAATAAACATTTAATAGTGAACATTTATCTTGCTCTTATTATTTGCTTAATCTATTTTGAGTATTTGGTTAAAGGTATCACTTTAAATTATGATAATCCTGTAAAATGGTGTTATTCCATATTGCAGATAAGAAAACTAAAGTTTTAAGAGGTTAAAAGTAACTTGCTTCACTTGTAAATAACTGAACAGTGATTTAAAATCCATGCTGTTTTAGTTCTGCTCTGCAACTTAAAATAGCTACGACAGTTAATTTTTTTGTTATTACTGTAAATCCTCACCTGAGGATATTTTTTCCATTGATTTTTAGAGAGAAGGGAAGGGGAGAAACAGAGAGAAACACCAATGTGAGAGAGACACATCAATTGGTTGCCTCCTGCATGCGTGGGGCCAGGGATCAAGCCTGAAACCAAGATATGTGCCCTTGACGGGAATGGAACCCACACCCGGGTTGATGCTCTAACCACTGAGAAAAACTAGCTAGGGCCCCAACTTCATTTATGTAAAAGAATATTTGGGAGTAAATATTCTCTAGCAATAACATTTTTTCATTTTTGTACAATCTATGTAATAAAAGCTTAACCTTACCAGACCACTGTACCGATTTTTAGGTAATTTCCACACAAAGGTGGAATATTGGCGCTAGATGAAAGGTAGACGAAAGGTAGACCTATTTTCTACAAAGTCTCCAAGTTCCATCTTATTCGAACCACATGTTTGCATGTAACTAACATTTTTCTATATTATATTGGTTTTTTCTCTTTAATGCTCAGGAGCCCAGGTATAGGGGACAGTTAGGTTCAGGGCCTCAGGTCTGGTAGACTTAAGTGACCATTATGGCAGAACGACCAGAATTACTGGTCGCTATGATGAGCACTGACCACAAGGGGGCAGATGCTCAATGCAGGAACTGCTCCATGGTGGTCAGTGGACTTACACAGGGGGAGTGCTGCTCAGCCAGAAGTTGGGCTCATGGCTGGCGAGCCCAGCGGTGGTGGCGGGAGCATCTCCCACCTCCGCAGCAGTGCTAAGGAGCAGAGAGCCAAGCGGTGAGGAGCAATGAGCAGGCAGGCGGTAAAGAGCAAGGGGTCCCAGACTGTGAGAGGATGTATGACTGCCGGCTTAGGCCCAATCCCTAAGCCGGCAGGCAGACATCCCCCGAGGGGTCCGGGACCCCTTGCTCCTTACCTCTTGGCTCGCTGCTCCGATTGGTCCTAAGCCAGCAGGCGGGCATCCCCGGAGGGCTCCCGGACTGTGAGAGGGCACAGGCTGGGCTGAGGGACACTCCCCCCGCCCAAGTGCATGAATTTCATGCACCGGGCCTCTAGTCTTATGTAAGTCTAAAATGTAAGCTCACAGCATCTACTGAACACGATTCCATAATCATGACTCCCTCTCCTGTAGAGAAACAAATCTCAAAACCTGCAATCCTATTTCACAAAGTAAAGATGTCCATCTTGACAACACATCCTTTATATAATGCCCAATACTTCTCAGTTTCCCCCCAAATGTTTGGCAACCCATTACACCTCATGGAAATACACTAAAACTTAGGAGACACTTTTTAACTATGAGCAATAGTGGATTTAAATCAGCATCATGGTTCTCATACAGTGTGGTTTAAAAAAACAAAAACATTCCAGTATAAGGCCCTTACAAACCTACAAATCATGGTCCTTACTTGGAAGAAAAAATAAGCAATGGCAAAATAAAAACAACCATCACCAGACAAATTTTAACCATCATGAGACAAAATATAACCTGTAAACTTTCATTTCAAATGTTGTAATGAATAAAAAGTTAAAGATATACAGAATTCTTTTATTAGGAAATAGGCATAAACAAGAATTTTCAAGAGTTTCCAAGATCTGAAATGCAAGTTTGCTATCACTGCTTATCCATGTAGGTCAGTAGCTTTTACACGGGGCATGGCTGGAATGAATCAAAGACAATATCCATGACTTCTTGAGCAGAAAAAGGAATGATTAATGCACAGGGAGTAAGTCCACATGCATTCCCTCCAAAATATGTATTATGGAACTTGTATTGAATATTATGGACTATGTATAATCTCAGTAATGCAGATATCCATAGGAATCTGACAATCAAAGGTTAATCAGTTAAAACAAGGCAGTGAAAGCTTTTTCATTCCATAGGTATATTTCATGCAGATCATGCCTAGGTAAATTTAAAACAGCTACAAAAACACTCTTTGCTCATGACATCTACTAAAGAAGAAGATACGCAGGTCTGGGTATCAAGATTATATTTAAAATTTTCAGAAACTGTGTGGACAGAAACTGAATACGTGTGCTTTCCTTTAACCAAAAGATTAATAGGTATTGGCAATTTTTCTTCATCCATAAATCTCAAACTATAAGATATTTCTCTAAAGCTATGCATTTCCATTTTATATAAATGTACATTTTTAAGGAAGTTGACATTCAAAAACACTGTAGCGTATTATGTGCATGAAAATTAAAAGCATGGAACTTAGGCAGTTATAAGGAACCTGAAAGAACACAGCGCTCCCTTTGAAAAGATCTGCACAGGTAATCAATCCTTTCTGTCTCAGATCGAAAATAACTAACAAGTTGAGAAATTCCCAACTTCATGAAACAGTCTATTTCGTTATCGGTCAAATCACATCATTAGGGAATTGTCTTTTGTACAAAACAAATATTTACATCCCTTCCCTTTTTTAAACACCATTGATTCCAGTTTTACTCTGAGGGACAAGATCTAAGTTTACTAATATTTTATGAGGCTTTCAATTATTCGAAGACAGCTAATATTTTTTATTCATCAATTCTTCTCCAAGCTCAACCTGACAAGTTCCTATAACTTTTCTTCATTTGACCTTGCTTTCTAAATATCTCATTATACTGGTACATTATGAATTTAACACAACGGTTATGTATATGGGAAAAATAATAAGCTTTTAGATGTAGATGTTAGGTGATGGACTCACTCATAGTAGAGTAATTCACAGCTTTCCCTTTAATGTGCTATCCATTTTACAATTATATTCCTGAATGATGGTCAAAAGAATTCACAATGTATTTCCTTTCATCATAAGAGATGCTAAATAATTTGCACTTATTCATTCTATTTCATTTGGTTTGCAGTTTGGCTTTTTTTGCTTATAAAAGTAAAAGTAGTTTGCAGGCTCACAACAGACTCATTAACTTCATGAGGACAGTGCCCAACCAAATGTTCTAAATAACCAAGAATAAAATGTCACAACAGTTTCATCTTTTGTCAATCTTTAGGTAAAATATATTCTAATAGCCTAATTCAATTATAATTACCATTACAAAAGCAATAGATTTAAATAACAACAACACTGGGACAAAGATAACTGATTAATTTTGGATGACAAGGATATACATGATTGGTATCTTCTTTGCATTGTTGTGTCTCTTTTAAATTTCTAAAAAGTAAACAAATAAGCAACTCACCCAAAAGCTAAAAACATATTCCTCACGGAGACTCTGGTGGCTAGCATGAGAATATGAACAATGTGCTTTTAGAGAAGCTTTTTCATTGACCTTTTGTTGCTCATATTAATGAAGGGATTCTGATTAAAATCATTATTATGCTTATCATAATCCCTTAAAGAGGCGAATTAAATACATCTCTTCCAACTTACATTTTAGAAATCAGTGTTTATACTAATATTAATGACTCTTAAAAATAAAGACAGTCCCAAAAAATGATTTCCCTTAATTGAAACTGGGTTTTCCAGGGACATACTGTGGGGAGGGAGGGGGGAATTAAAGTGGAGAGAACACTGAGTTAATAATCATGAAGTCCACGTTTGCATTGAGACTGACATATGCAACTGTAATATTTTGGGGAAGTTATTTTTTGTCATTCCAGACCTTAAAACCCCCTCATCCAAAAAATCAGAGATAAGATGCTACTTAATCAAAAGCCTTCCTCGTTCTAAATTTGATTCCATGAAATACCAAGACTTATAAAATTATCCCAGGTAGTCCACCATAAATGTTTTATGTTTTTATTTAGTATTTATTCTATATTTTTTAATTTTTTAATTTAAAAAAATCAATTTGAGAAAGGAGGGGGAGGGGTAGAGAGAAAGAGGAAGTGTGGGGGGAGGGAAGGTGGGAGGGAGGGAGAGAGAAAGATCGATTTGTTGTTTCATTTATTTATGTACTCATTGGTTGCTTGTTGTATGTGCCCTGACCAAAGATTGAGCACGAATCCTTGGCGTATGGGGACCACCAACTAAGTTACCCAGCCAGGGCTATAGTTTTAACTTTTAATGTTTCTTTTCAATGAATTAATTAGGACTTGTACTACTGACATTAATAGGCAGCTAACACTTCAGTATTTGCTATGTGCAGAAACAGTTCAATGCTTCACATGGGTTACATTTAATCCTCACAATAACCTTCCAAAGCAGGTATAATTATTATCCTCATTTTACAGATGCAGTTTTTTCACAAGTCCAAGATCACAAAATTGTTTAAGTGACAGAGCTGGCCTTTAACCTTGAATAAAAGAACTCAAAAGTTTCCATGAAAGTATACAAAATAAGCTTGCTCACCAAATTCCAAACATCAGAACTAAGGAATACTCTAAAAGCCTGAGCAAAATATATAAAAGAAACAGTACTTCACATAGATTTAAATCTACCTTATATTTATAAGTCTATGATTTAGGTACAAAACTTAATGTAAGTCTCTGATTATTTGAAATACGGGACAAATAATATCAACTCAAGAAGCTATTGTGAAAATTAAAAGCAAAAACATAAAGTGCTTAAGTGTGTTTATCAAGCACGTATCATTTAATGGTTATGCAATATTACTGAAAATATAAAATGACAATGTACTTAAGAGGCATATAAGTAAATGTAAATCTAAGTACCATATGTTTATGTAGTATATATTTAACTATAATATATAAATCCCTAAGCCATTTCGATTCATGGATAATGAAATAATTTACAATAGCCATACCACTTACCCATACCCCTTAACTATATCGAGGGGAAAAGAAGCCATTGTAAACAAAAAATTCTCAACAGCCCTCTCGAAATCTATATGCATATACACACATACCATCAATGCTTCGTACACTGCATTACCCATAGCATACATATAATAAATGTTTTTGGAATTGCAGATTTTTCTGTTTTAAAATAGCTATACCTATTATTAGCCAATAATCTTCTTGACTCTTAGAATTAGATTATGCCCTCTCCTTACCAGAAAAAAAAAACAAGTAACAAAACTGATGGAAAAGGCAAGGGTAAGGAAGGAATACTATGGAGACTAAGTAGAAAGCCTGGACTTTGAACTGAGAAGGTCTGAATGTATGTGCCAAATCCATAACTTTTATCTGGGTGCTATAAAAAGACTTTAAACCTTCAGTTTAGTTTTCTTCATCTAGAAAATAGGGTTAGTACACCAACCTAACCTAATGCCAATGAGCACACCTAGCACCCAGATACAGTTTCTGAATATAATTTCCAATAAATGGAAACAGAATTCCTTGAGGAAAAAAGAAAGAGCGTTCCTTGGATGAAGGGGATGACTCTGAAGCTGGGGAAGGGAAAATATGAGATGAGCCTGGAACGTCTTGCGAAGCCCAAACGGAAGTGCTCAATGAAGGACGTGTCAAAAGGGCACAGAGTCAACCTGATGGGCTCCCAATGGCCAAATTCGGGACAACAAGGCATCAAAATGATGATGGCAAAGGATTGTAATCCATAGCGACAGATATACATAAACAAATCTGGGGGGAAGAGAAAGCTTGTCTATAGAATTTTAATTAATAAAAGAAAAAAGAATGATGGAAGTAAAAAGTCATTATTTGGCAAATATCACCATTGTTGCAGGCAAGAACCAACAACAATAACAATAAAAAAGGAAAAAAAAGAATCATCAACAAATGTCAAAAATAGCAGGCAAGTGTATAATAGGAAATAAAATGCTTACGTAGTCTCAAAGTATCTCTCCTTAGAAGATATTTATTATAAATAAAATTTACCAGTTGAAAAACCATTTTATCCAAATAATCAAAAGTTCACATTATCAGTATAGGAACATATCAACATCATGGGCTTCCTGATTTAAAGGATGCGGACGCCATCACTCTATAGCATTGCTGCTAAAAATGCTTAACTTGAATTTAATCAAGAGTGAGCATCAGACAAACCTAAACTGAAGAACCTTCAAAAGTTTTCATGGTTATAAAAGAAAAAGTGAAGAGCTGCTCTAGATTAAAGGAGACTAAGAAGACATGACAACTTAATACAATATGTGATACTGGACTGCATCCTGAGCTAGAAAAAGGACATTAGTGGAACAACTGATGAAACTCGAATAAGGTCAGTAGATAATATTATATCAATGTTAATTTCCTGATTTGGCTATGCAATTCACGGTGAACATTTTGGAAAGTCCGCTGAAGAATATATGGATATTCTTTGTGTATTTTTTCTACTTTTTATATAGGTTAAAATTATTTCAAAGTGAAAAATATATATACATTTTCTGAAGAAACACAACAATATGAGGAAGACTAGCTTATACTTTTTCCAATAACTGCCACGTAACTTTGAATGACAGCTCTTTAGTATATAACAGGGGGAAAAATCCTCCAAGATTACCCAGGCTGGTAAGAGGCAATGACAGACCACCATGTTTACATAATCCCTTCACTGTTTCCACCTTGCCCTCTCACCCATAAAAATCTCCAAGTTTTAGCACAAATAACTGAGAGGAAAAGGAGAAAAGTTCTTGTTCAGTAAATTTGTAATTTATTTGTGGAGTTTGGAACCACAACATGTCCTTCACCTAAAATGCCCCCTTAATCTTCTCATCAGAAATCTAGGCTGTTTGGCAGCCTAAGTGCCCATCAGTAGATGAATGGATTAGAAAACTGTGGTACATCTACACGATGGAATACTATGCTGCTCTAAAAAAGAAGGAACTACTCTTACCATTTGCAACGGCATGGATGGAACTGGAGAGCATTATGCTAAGTGAAATAAGCCAGTCAATGAAGGAAAAATACCACATGACCTCACTCATTCATGGATAATAAAGACCATTATAAACTTTTGAACAATAATAGATACAGAGGCAGAGCTGCCTCAAACAGATTGTCAAACTGCAGTGGGAAGGCCGGAAAGGGCTGGGGGGCAGGAGGGAGTGGGGTAAGAGATCAACCGAAGGACTTGTATGCATGCATATAAGCATAACCAATGGACATAAGACACTGGGGGGAAGGGGAGGACGGGGGATTGTCAAGGGCGGGGGGGGGGGGGAAGGACACATATGTAATACCCTTTGTAATACTTTAAGCAATAAAACTTAAAAAAAAAATGAACTAAATGTCCAACGATAAATCAATGGTTAAATAAATATAATCATATTCGCTTAAAAAAAAAAAGAAATCTAGGCTGTTTGGACCATTTATGTGACTTAGGATGGCACCCAACTGGGCTAATCAGCTACAAATTACTCATTTCAAAGCTCTTGCTTAGTGAAAATTAATAATTAAAAAAAAGATTAAAGTCATACACATTTCATAAATAATAAAATATAAGATATATATATAAAATTTTATTTGTAATACATGAAGGCTAAAGTTATAAAAGGACTAGGTTCACTATATTCACCTGAGCCTTACCTCTAAGTTGTTGACACTAAACCTTTTATCATTCTTACACAATCTATCCTGCTATACAAACTTCAAAGTAAATAAAAGACAATTAACACTGTATCTACTTTGTCAGAGCACAAGACTACTGAACTATATGTAAAGTTAAACATAACTTGTAAAGATGCCTCTTCCAAATGTAGTAATTTTTACTTTGAATAGTTTTTCTCCTCTTCTAAGAAAATAGTATTTTCCCCTAGCAGGAAATCAATATTTCAAAGTCCTTCATTACCAAAGAACCTATCATTTGGTTTAATATCTTGAGGGCAAAGATGCAGATTTTATTAATCTACCCTCTTAACACCTGGAACACAGTAAACCTCATATATAGTCTGGCATATAATAAATGTTCAGTAAGTGTTTGTTGTAGGTATTTCATTCAGTATCAACATTAATGACTGCCAAACCTAACAGCAATGTAAAATCCAGGAAACGAACTAAATTTGACTAATAAGAAATGCTGCAACATCCTGATCTCCATCTGTTTAGCTGCTTTGTATCAGCCAACCACTCCAACACATATGTGATTGATCCTTTTGTGCCCGGTGCACTGAAACATTTAACTACTGCTAAACCATGCAGCATACATATAATGGATACGAACCAGAAGATTTTTGCCTATGGAAAAGGCCTAAACACTGTTTTAGAGAACCTAAACACTTAACATCTGAGGTTAGATAATACTTTACACTTTGGCAAGAAATATGGATAATGAGGTGTTCATTACTGGGCCTAGCACTTTGTCATTCCACAATTATTAAGTAAATAAATTCTCATCTACACTAGAATTATAATTTAAAAGTAATATTTTTGTCTTTAAAAACTCAGTACCTAAAAAGTAAAACAAAAAACATCTATTCAGCATCTAACAGTTGATAAGCAAAGATGAATGGCTTAATAATGAACTACACTTCAAGGACATTACCTGGAAATGTTAAAGGGAAAATTTTTATTCAGTTCATGGTGTATGTACAAAAGATTATGTGGAGATCAGTATACATTAAAATCCACTCCAGAATTTTTTAATCAACTAATACATTTAAAATATTCTGTTAAAAATAATTAAATTAAAATAGAATTATACAAAGAAATAAAGCATACTACATTGTTTCACATTTTAATAATAGAAAATGCAAATAACAGCTTATTCTGAAAATAACGAACTGCAAAAGAGTGGAGGTCAAATTATAAAATACTATAAATGATTTTGAGCCATCTTACTCATTCTAGCAATGAGGAAACAGGTTTTGTAAGAGATTGCTTTTTTCAGTGAAGGACAATCCTTACACACAATAATATAAGGATAGAATAGCCAACACTTGCCATCACAAGCACACAAAGGCCAAGAGATTGGTAGGGGAGAGGGAAAGAGAAGAAGAATGCACATTAAAACACATCAAACATTAGTTAGGGAGGCAGGACTCTGCAGCTTAGCTTGACCAAGTATGAATCCTAACTCTGTCATTTACTAGCTTAACCTTATAGAGCAGTGGTTCTCAACCCTCCTAATGCCACGACCCTTTAATACAGTTCCTCATTGTTGTGGTGACCCCCAACCATAAAATTATTTTCGTTGCTACTTCGTAACTGTAATTTTGCTACTGTTATGAATCGTAATGTAAATATCTGATATGCAGGATGTATTTTCATTGTTGCAAATTGAACATAATTAAAGCATAGTGATTAATCACAAAAACAATTTGTAATTATATATGTGTTTTCCGATGGTCTTAGGCGACCCCTGTGAAAGGGTCGTTCGACCCCCAAAGGGGTCACGACCCACAGGTTGAGAACCGCTGTTAGCTTCAATCTTTACATCTATAAATGCATGTAAGGATATCTTTCCAAAAGGGTTGTTACTAATTCATGTAAAGTCTTTAGAACAGTGTCTGGCATACAGCAAACACTCAAAAAATTTTGGCAAAAATCATTATCTGTTACAAAAAATGCAAATCAAGACCCATAAAGTACAATTTTATACCCATTCTCTTACACTGCTAGTAGAAGTACAAACTGAAACTATGTTGGGATACAACTTGGCATTATAAACTCAAAAATTCACAACATAACTTGAAATCCAACTATTTTACTCCTAAATATATACTCAAGAGAACATTTAGCACATAAGTATCAGAAGCATATTATATTTGATTCCCAGTCAGGGCACATGCCGGGGCTGCAGGCTCGATCTCCAGTGGGAGACATGCTAGAGGCAGCCGATCAATGATTATCTCTCATCACTGATGTTTCTACCTCTCTAACTCCCTCTCCCTTCTTCTCTGAAATACATAAAAATGTATTTTTTTTAAAAAAAAAGTACACCCTGCCAAAAATGATACATCTTAGTAATGTATTAAAAAAAAAATCAAGTTCTAGGAGTTAACATATAATATATTCCTTTTATGGAATTGCAAAATATTTAAACAATGAGACACTGTTTAGGCATACATGTATGTAATTAAACTTTTTTTTTTTTAATAGCAAGAGAATGGTAAGCACACAACTCAGGTTAGAGTAACCTCTGAGAAGTTAAGATAATATGAGAGATGCACATTAGGTAAATGTTAGTCATCATTAAGGTTCTGATTCTTGGATTGTACTGTGATGGGGTATTTGCCAAGTAAATAAAATATTAAAATAACAGATTTCCGAGGGCCATACATAGACCAATGAAGACAGCATGAATCAAGATAAAGATTAATCCAATTCTGTATACCAGAGGGTGTTTTTAATTTTATTCTATTTTATTATAGTTGACATACAATATTATATTAATTTTAGGTGTACAACATACTCATTCAATATTTATATACTTACAAAGTATATATATTCCTATGCCGTACATTATATTCTGTGACTTATTTTATAACTGGTGCACCGGAGGTGTTTTTGTTTTAAAAAATTGAGAGTTAAGTGTAATCTGTTTTGGAGTGAAGGATTAAATAAGATAATTCATGTTTGACATCCAGCATTTTAGCTATCATCCAAAATGTTATGTTTACTTACAGAATAAAACACATTTAAAAAATTGTAAATCACTTCTCACTCTAAACCAACCTATCTTCCCTTTTAGCCAAAGCAGAAACCTTACCCAAGAGACAGAGACTGCCTCCGCAAACTAGACTGCACAGCAGGGCTCCTGATTCCCTATGAAGCCAATTCAACCACTACACAACCTGCTTTTGTTTTGATATTTATTGCCTTCGTCAATATTCTGCACGCTATGTGTACCACGTAATTTATCCAAAAAATGTTCCTGAAAGGTTTTAATCACCTCAGTCAATTTAAAAAACAAAACTATCACAATCCATAAATACATAATAAAATTTTTAATTTAAATTCTTTGTTTAAAGTATTACATAAGTCTCCTTTTTTCCCCATTGACCTCTCCCCAGCTGCCCCCACCCCCCACCCCCGTCTGTGTCCATTGGTTGATCTCTTATTCCCTCATAGATTGGACAGTCTGTTCGATGCTGCTATGACTCTAGTTCTATTTTTGTTCTTCAGTTTACGTTGTTCATTACATTCCACAAATGAGAGAGAGCATTTATCTATCGTTCTCTGATGCTTATTTTGCTTAGCATAATGCTATCAAGTTCCATCCATGCTGTTGCAAATAATAAGAATTCCTTCCTTTTTTACAGCAACATAGTATTCCACTGTGTAGATGTACCACTGATTTTTAATTCACTCATCTGCTGATGGGCACTTAGGCCATTTCCAAATCTTAGCTATTGTAAATTGTACTGCTATGAACATAGGGATGCACATATCCTTTCTGATTGATGTTTCTGATTTCTTGGGATATATTCCTCTAAGTGGGATCACTGGATCAAATGGAAGTTCCATTTTTCATTTTTTGAGGAAACGCCATACAATGGCTGCACCAGTCTGCATTCCCATCAGCAGTACAAGAGGGTTCCTTTTTCTCCGCATCCTCGACAGCACTTGTCGTTTGTTGCTTTGTTGATAATAGCCATTCTGACAGGTGTAAGATGGTACCTCATTGTTGTTTTGATTTGCATCTCTTGGACGTTAGTGACTGAGCATGTTTTCATGTCTCTTGGCCTTCTGTATGTCCTCTTTCAAAAAGTGTCTATTTAAGTCCTTTGCCCATTTTTTTTACTAGATTGTTTCTCTTCCTTCTGTTAAGTTGTATGAGTTCCCTATAAATTTTGGAGATTAAACCCTTATCGGAGATAACATTGGCAAATATGTTCTCCCATGCAGTGGGCTTTCTTGTTGTTTTGTTGATGGTTTATTTTGCTGTGCAGAAAGAAGCTTTTTATTTTGATGTAGTCCCATTTGTTTATTTTCTCCTTAGTTTCCATTGGATCTGTATCGGTAAAGATATTGCTATGACAAATGCCTGCTATTTTGCTGCCTATGGCTTCTAAGATTTTTATGGTTTCCCGTCTTACATTTAAGTCCTTTATCCATTTTAAGTTTATTTTTGTGTATGGTGTAAGTTCATGGTCTAGTTTCATTTATTTGTATGCATCTGTCCAATTTCCCAACACCATTTATTGAAGAGCCTGTCTTTAATAATAATAAATTTTAGTACAGTGAAAGTCAAAACAGTATTGGCTTGTGTACAAGAGAATGAGATTGATATTACTCCTTCCCTATTAAACACACACAAACATATACACACACACAAATAAACAACTTAATAAAAATGCAAAAAGTACTGAAAAAGAAATAACTTGTCAATTAAATTTAATGCCATGTCTGTGATAAAAATTATCTTACATACCAGGGCAAGTTCCATACTTTGAAAAAAGCTGCACTACCTCAAGCTAACTCCCTATTAAAAATTTTTGAACTTTCTTCAAAAACTGGCTAGAATTCAAGAATTAGAAACACTCAGGATCTGTGCTATCTAAACAGAAATCACTAGCTGCATGAGGCTATTTAAATTAAAATTTGTTCTTCTGTCCCTCAAGCTGTATTTCAAGTATTCATTAGCCAAATAGCCACATATTAGCTACCATATTGGATAGCACAAACAGAAACATTTCCATCATCGCAGAAAGTTCTAATGCAGCGCTGCTTTCAATTCTCAAAGGAATCTAATAAGGCCCAAAGAGTAGCAAATGGTAGTAAGACAAATTTTAACAGGAAAAAAAAGTATCTTTCAGTAAAGTAATAAAAACATTTTGAAAGAACTGTGAGAGAATGAATTAAAAGCTGGTAGTAAAAATATTTTTTCTTTTTCTACAATTCCTTTATAGTTTGATTTATTTCAAAGGCTGGAGATGTACTAAAGCTGGAATCCCTCCCCAACTAAGATGATAGACTGTCATTGCAATTGAGGAACAAACTTAAAAACTGAGAAAGAAAATTAGGTTAAGAGAGTTGGCCAGGTAGCTCAGTTGGTTAGAGCATCATCTGGAATATGCCAAGGTTGGAGGTTCAATCCCAGGTCAAGGCCCATACAAGAATCAACTAATGAATGCATAAATAAGTGGAAGTGGAACAACAAATTGATGTCTTACTCCCTCCCACCTCTGTTCTAAAATCAATTTTCAAAAAGGTTAAGACTAAAGCCATAACTGAATGCCTACTGCCAAACATTTAGTGCTTATTGTATACCAAACACTGTTTCAACACATGAGCCTATGAAAACTCTTATAATTACCTTACCTTCATTAATAAAGCAATAATGAAAGCATGCCCAAATAATGAACAGAATATCAGCAATATGTAGCTTTTAAAAATAAAGGGTCTTGTATAAGAAATTCTCATTTTCCTTCCCCTGATCATTTAAAATTGTTTAGGGTCCCCCCTTTCCGTGCCCTGCATGATCTAAACATCCTTGTGAATGTCTTGTTTCCTGCAACCAATATTTTAAAAGGGAATTTTCCAGTCCATCTGATACACCACGCAAATTTTCACTGACTTTAACTATGTAGATGCTTTTCAAAACTTCCCAATTTGTAAATTATATAACCAATGTACGTATTTTACATAACTTCCCAATATGTGGGTTACATAACCTTTTAACTTAGCTAATACTCCTTATACAGGTCTCATTTATCTCCCAAACAAGCCTCAAGATTTTAAATCTAAGCCCTAGCTTCATTTTCCTCAGATTACTTTCTCTCCCTAAGGTTTTGCTAAAACCTTTCCTTTATCTGTCTGCCAGTTTTTTTTTATCCTCTAGAAAACCCCCATTTTCCCTATAAGTAAATCAAAATTCTATAGCTAAATCCATTTAATACAAATTTTCATGCAAAAGCAATTTATAAGTGGGAAAAGATTACTGTCTTCAATAACAGAAATGCTCACATATGAAAAGATCCGCTCTAAGTCACATAATTAAATGGCAAAATTGAAATTAAATCTGAATGTCCTTTGCTACACAACACTGCAGATTTCTTAGACTACCAATTAGCATGCCTGTATTTGTTCCAACACAGCTCATTTACTGTTTGTATAAATGTTATGATCGACCTGAAGTTCTTATAGAAACAACAAATTTTAAATTTAAGATCCCTTCTATATTTTTGTCTTTAATACTTTTAATCTAAAAAAATACACAAAAGAAAATTTCTTCTACAGGTATTTCCCATCATCTTCCAAATTTCCTACAGTGTGATTGATTATATTGTTTTTATACTTCAAAAAGTTTATGTTACTCTTTGCTGAATCCATATACTCTTTGCTATTCCTACTTTTTGTTTGAAAAGAGCAGCCGCTATAATTACAGTGCACAACCATGCTCTGGTCTCAGGAGCACACCCTGGATGTATCCCAAAGTGTACTCCAGAGAGTACACTTCCAGGAATGTGCCACATGGGCTATGAACACATAACGCCTTGGCAAGTAAATGTGCAAAGATTCTGTGGTTAAAGAGCTTCCCAATTTTTCCTTATATCATTAAAAACATTTCAAACTGGAAATACAACTATATTAATGATTAGAATACAATATTCACATTAGTCTTCGAAATAGTTTACTAGGTTTCAAAATAATTCTATACTTTTTAAAGGCTGCTTTTGGGATGCATTCTCCTATCTTTTGGGGCACTTCAGTGAAGAAATCTGCAAAGCAATGGCGCAACACTTCTCTATACTCTAGCCATGGCAACTTAAATCTGAATTCCCCTGCAACTCCTCCTAATTTGACCTTGAAATGCACTCTCCTGAGGATCCTATAACTTTCAGAATTATCTTGTATTTCATGAAATAATAAGCTGAACACAAATGTTATTTTCAGTAGCAATAAGGAGGTACATCTTTAGAAGACAACATCCCATATACTGCACTGTAGGGTAGAACAGGAGATTTTTCACTGCATCTTCACGTTATGTTTTTATAGAGAACTGAATGGGAGCACAAAAGTCAGCCTATGTCATCGCACAGTAAGTTAAGCTATTTTGTGAAAGGTTGTGTGTGTGTGTGCGTATGAATGCATACACACGTGTGTGTATGAATGCATATACACACACACATACACACACACACAGTGTCAAAAGGTATAATGTATTCGTTACTGTCACAGTTAAAGATTAAAAGTCACTGTTTTAGGGGGGTCAACTGGGGAAAAAGGAGACATATGTAAAACTTCAGACAATAAAAAAAGTCACTATTTTAGGACACAGGCTTTGGAGTCTTTACCAGGTATATATTTGTCAATTATTTAACTTTGCTAAGCCTCAGTTTCCTCATCTTCATAAATGGGGGGTAATAATGGTAGTAATACAGGGGTGGACAAAAGTAGGTAAATAATAATAATTATTGAATAAATAGTAAGACTATAAACTGTTTCACACACTCACAACTGTAAACCTACTTTTGTCCATCCCTGTATTTAAAATGACTAATATGAAAACCAAATCCATAAAATGATTAAGACAATGTTGGTAATTACTCAAATATTAACTATCACTTAATTATGTACTGGGAGCTATATAAAAAAAATCGCAAGTTACTAAAGAACAAAAATGGAATATAAGAAATATGAGAATAAATTTCATTTATAAATATTCCACAATAGAAAAAATTGTTAAATTTTGAAAGTAGCAATTTATATCAAGAATAAAAATAACAACACATACTCTTTGGCATAGTTATCTCAATTCTATAAATTCATCCTAAGCAATAAACTGAACAAAAGACAACAATTATATGGGAAATGATGCTCGTTGCAATGTTACTTATAATAGCAAAGAGCTGGAAACCTGAAGTGTTCACTAAGAAGATAATAGCTATGTAAACTTATGGTACAACTTGATGAAATATTATAAGCATTAAATTAATGACTACTAAAAATCTATGTCTAAGCATAGAAATTATTTAGATTAAATTAAGTATATCAGGTAAAAAATGAATGGCTTTTGTGCATACCCTACTAAAACAAGTAAAATATATACATATGGATCTAGAAGCAACTGAAAATTTGTGTTGTTTTTTAACTGACTTCTTTCTTTCCTAGATGTTATTCCCCAAAACAAGCAAACAAAAAGTAATATCTTAGTCCATTCAGGCTGCTCTAACAAAATACTACTGATGGGTAGCTTATAAACAAGAGAAATGTATCTCTTACAGTTCTGGAGACTGGGAAGTCCAAGATCAAGATGCCAGCATGGTCAGATTAGGGCCTTCTTCCAGGTTCACAGCCAACGCCTTTCTTTCTCTGTGTCCCTCAAAGGGTAAAAGACCCTAGGGATCTATCTGGAGCCTCTTTTTGAAGACACTAATCCCATTCAAGAAGGATCCACCCTCATGATTTAAACACCTCCCAAATGCCCCAGCTCCAAATGCCACCATCTTTGGGGGTTAGGATTTAAACATACAAATTTGGGACGGGTGTGAGGGCACAGACATTCAGACCATAGCAGTCCGTGAAAAGGACTGCTCAGCGTCAGTTTTCCTCCCACTACACCTAGCCAAGTCTGTCTGACACAAGGCAAATACACAAATGACACAACTAGAAGTTAGCCAGTAATTAAAAGCCAAACCAGTGTATGCTGAGGCCTCCTACCCATTATAAAGTTCAGACTCATCTGCAATAGGGTCTACATAACATCAGATACATTCTTTCTCTTTCTGGCTCACTTAGAAGCTAAGTTTGCTCTCTTGAAGGATCAAGACTAGGAAAAACTGCTCAAAAAAAAGAAACAAAGGTGATTAGAGGCTAGCTTGTCTCACTCATTCATCTCCTATCTCTCCCCTTCCTTTTAAAAATGATCATAATACAGTTAAAGAATGTCTTAATAAGATATACTTATTAAAGTTACTTGTTATATGTTAATTTTTATTAAGTTAATTTTGTTTGTTGGCTTGAATAACCCTCTAGAAAAAGTATATACAATTTTTAATCATCATATTTTTTAAATTCCTGATTTATGTTCATGTAAGATCTTGATTGAGAATTAACTTCAAATTCATTCCGAACCCAAGGTTCAGTAATTATGTATCTAAGGCAGTTATTTTTTAATTAACGAATTATACAGTTTTACAATAATGAGGGTAAATATCAGGCTAAATTAAAACATAAATAAGTTTTTGCTTTAGTTGTTGGTGACTATAAAATGAACTCTAACATAAGCTTACAGACCTTTTAGCTGTCCAAATTAAAGTTATCGGACTAAATCAAGAGCAATGAATTGATTAGAAGATCTTGCCTATTTCACTAGGATCCCTATTAATAGATCTAGCCTATTAATAGGAATCCTACTTGGATTACAGTTGCAAAAAATTACCTAAATCTTCAATAAGCTGAAAAAAAACCTTCCTCTCTCTTCTCTCCCATGGAAGTAGATTTTTGCTCTCCATACAATATTTGAAAGCTCCTGCATTCAACTGAGAAAGATGACTTATACTTCCAAAATGTGCTCAGGTGTTAAAATTGTGTTCATTAACAAGCTCTAGAAATATACTCCTTTTATAACTAAATAGTTGTTTTAAATACCAAACAAACAAAAAGACTGGCTAGAACTAGTTCTTTGCCTAACACTTACATTCTCTTTACTCAATCTTTGCTCAGAACATGGAAGAAAATGTTCACAATATAGATTTATATTATTTTCTGCTTATTGGAATTATTAGTTTCTAAGTTTTTCTGAAAAGTTGCTTTTTAACATTTATAGTGAAATACAAATTTTCCAGGAGTTCAAATCCTTTCTAAAAAGTAACCCTACCAGTAACGGCCAGGTAGCTCAGTTATTTAGTGTTGTCCGAGTACACCAAAGTTCTGGGTTCATCCACTCAGGGTATAAGAAGCAACCAATAAATGCATAAAGTGGAACAACAACAAAAATTAATGTCTTTGTCTCTCTAAAATCAATAAATAATTTTTTTTAAAGTAACCCTACATACAATTCAGGCTAAGTGAAAGTAAGCACCCATTATTTCATGAACCTTTCTTCTCAAGAATTAAAAAGTTCTTTTTAATATTCTCTTAACTCATAAAAAAATGATACCAAGGGAGGGGACGTTACATTTATCTTAACATCTCTCTTAAGTACTGACACATTTCCCTGGTTTTACAGATGGAGAATCAAGCACAAAGACAGGTTATGTGATTTGTCAAGGTCTTAATTCAACAGTCAGCAGTAACCACAGGATCATGTTAATTGTGAACACCAAGTTTGTAGTTATTTAATTAGTGAATTTTGTTTTGAAAAGGCCTTTCTAACCATTTAGATTGGAGTACCCAAAGAATACAAAACCTTCTGTCAAAGACAATATAATTTATTTGGATAAAGTCAACATATTGGTTAGTCTTTCAGAAACCTTAAAGTTCCTAGTCAAAATCCAAATTTGGGTAATTCATGTACATGTCTATCCTCCCTTCCACTTTCTAATTCCCACCATCTCTCATCCCTGATAGGGCCATTATTACATGCGATCCTAACATTCCTAATATTCTCAACTCCTCTCAGGTAAGCCCTTCCCTTTTCTTATCCTCCTCCCTGACACCCTCTTCTTCAACCTCCAATTCCAAAATCCGTATTCCTGTCTCTTTAAATTGTAGAGGCAGATGTCAGCATTCATACTCCCACTCTAAGCTGCTCATCCCACACTCACATTAAATACATTGGCCTTGGCTCAGGATTCCTCTCCACCTCAACTCCTAATACCAGCCCAGAAACTTGAACAGCCACATTGTTGACCTTTTAAAACATCCTAGCAGATCCTGGCTCCTCTACTTCTACAACCTGTTTTTACTTTAATCTTCCCTCACATGTCAGCACTCTTGAGCCTGTGTTCTCTGATCAAAATCTAACTTTCAATTTGTCCCACTTCCACTCTGTGTCCATTAACTTCATCAAAACTTCCAGTCCCTCAAATCAGCTGTCAATTCTGAGTCTACCTATCACTTCAAGCTTAATTTCTTGTTTAAAATCGAGGTATAAATATCGCATTGCATTTTGAATCTCATCTCTACCACTTACTTCCTTGTGTGGCTGTGGGCAAGTTACTAAACCTCTCTTAAACCTCAGTTATCTCTATCTGTAACTATGGATAATACTTAGCCTCACATGGTCCTTAGAAGGAGTAAATCTAGCATTACATCTGACAAGCAGTAAAACAGTTTGATAGGCTCCGCTTTCCCAGGCCTTGCTCTATCAATTGCCCATCTTTCCTTAACTCTTTTTTTCCTTTCTCTGCATAACTGACATCACCTCATTTAACAAATAATCTCAACTCCCGGCTTCCCCCTAAATGAGTATAATCTTACTCTTTGCTGTCTCCATTTCATCACTTCCCATTTTAACACTTTCTCTCTGAACTTTCCTACCTCTCAAGACTTTTCGGTCTTTTAGTGTCTCTTCTTACTCTCCCTTAAAAACACTGCTGTTGCCTGGCCCGTGTGGCTCAATAAGTGAACATCGACCCAGAAGGTCATGGTTTGATTCCAGGTCAGGGCACATGCCCGGGTTGCAGGCTCAATCCCCAGTAGGGGGCATGGAGGACACAGCAGATCAGTGATTCTCTCTCATCATTGATGTTTCTCTCTCTCTCCCTCTCCCTTCCTCTCTGAAATCAATTAAAAATATATTTTAAAAAAACAAACTGCTGTTTCTAACTATTCAACTTCCCATTTCTACTTAATGTTATCCTTGGGCAATTTTCCACTAGCTTCAACTATTACATATGCTGAATAAGTTACCTCTAACTCTGCCCTCTTAACATTCTTTGGGCACCAAACCTATAATTTAAATCACCTTATGGGGTATTTCATACCTTGATACCTAGTGGGCACCCACAAATTAAAAAAATATCAAAATGGAGTTATTTTCCCCTTAAAAACCGTCTCTTCCTCTTCCCACATCATTTACAAGCATCACAGCCACCCAAATTTAAAATGTTGAAATCATCCCACACTCATCCTACTTCCTTCACATCCAGTCACATAATCACACTGGAAATCTATACTGCCTTACAAATTCATCCTCAAGAGTTCCAAATGAACTATTCCCGGCTGTTCTTTACCTTGATCATTATTACATCTTCCTCCTTGAGAGTTCATTTTCTTTTCCTTTCTTTTCCCTATAATCACCTGTACAAAGGAACCCTAGTATTCATCTTTCTACACAAATCTGACATCACTTAAAATAACATTCCCCACTGTCTACATGATAAAGACTTAAGCTGGTGCCTTTCATTATTATCCTTACTGACCTAAGAGTTGTGGTGAAGGGGGAAGGAAGCTCAAAGAACAAATTTTCTTCAAATGCTTGGTACTTTATCTGAAAAATTTATGGGAATTCTGTTCAAAATTAATGTAATTAACACACTGAACAGTTAAATAAATTTCTCTCAACTTTTCAAAAGAAGTTTTGAAAAAGCTTCCAGGAGCTTCTGTCACATTTATCTTGTGGCCCTCAGGCTCCAGACCTAGCCATCACCTTTGCTCCAAGATTACTGATACATAGTTAAGCACAAATCTATGCTGACAATCTGGCCACCAACACCTTGTAATCTACCTCCCTTACTCCTCCAAACATGTTTATCCAAAAAGCTATTGCTTTTCTTCAAACCTTCTGTGCTTGCTTTTGTTTTACCCCCACCCCCCACCCCACTTCTTGGAATACTTTTCCCCTTTCCATCTCATCTCTAGGTGACTCCTAAAATGCCACTTCTTTTCTGAAAACTTCCTTCACACATAACTCTCACCCTGACATCCACCTCCAGATAGAATCACTTTCTCCTACAGCCTTGAATAACTTCATAAGCAGAGCACTCATCACATTTCAGAGGGATCTAGTTCCCCTGTTGGAAAGTGAAAGCAGTTATCAGTTTTTACTTATCTTTGTATCTCCAAGGCTAAGGAAAAGTCAAATGCCTAGTAGACACTCAAATGTCACTGATCTGAAATTCTTGAAGAAAAAGTTACTAATGAAATCTGTCCTGAAAAACTGTTAAGAAATCCATATATACAATTCAGCAACTAAAATTCTGAAATGCTTTCACATATTATTAATGGGGCAAATCCAGAATTGATCCCGAATTCCAATCTCAAAATATCAATGTAATTAACAATAAGACAGCAAAAATAAAAAAGTTTGGTAACTTTATGCCAAAGTTACTAAAACATTATAATGTGGTGGAAGTTATGACAACTTTATAAAAATGGCATCAGAAAAGTCATGATTCACTAAATTTCTGGTAATCCTATCACAGGACACCACTATAGAGAAGGCATTAACAAAGAAACAGTCGGAGAAAGATAAATTCACATGATCTCGCTCATTTGTGGTATATAATGAACAACATAAACTGATGAACAAAAATAGATCCAGAGACAGAGAAGCATCGAACAGACTTCAAACTTAGGAGGGACGATGAGGGGGATGGGGCCAGGGGGGAGGGGGGAAGATCAGACCATCAAACCTAGGAGGGAAGGTGAGTGGGGGGAGGGGGGGTGATCAACCAAAGGACTTATATGCATGCATATAAGCATAACCAATGGACACAGACACGAGGGGGGTGAGGGCATGTGCTGGGGGGCAGGAGTGGCCGGGGAGAGGTCAATGGGGGGAAAAGGAGACATATGTAATACTTTAAACAATAAAAAATTAAAAGCAAAAACAAATACCATGTAGTTGTGAAAGTAATCTCTAAACATGTGAATAAACAAATGAGATGTGTTCAATCATAAACAATAGTATCATTAAATACAACCAGCAAAAAAACAATTGCATTCTACAGTCTAAGTCATAAAGGCCTTTATCTAAATTATAATCAGTTATAAAACTGATTAGATTAAATGTTATTTCCAATCACTGTTGAATTTACTAAGGCTTATTCTTCGTACTCTAAATGTACAAAGAAAATGCCTTCCAAGATGATTCAAAAATTTCAGATACAAGGAAATCTTTACTAATCAATTCTATATATATAAGTAACAGCAATGCTATACTCAATGTGGTTCAGAAATAACAAAGAAAATCACTTAGGATTCTAGAATTACTGAACTAAAAGAAATCCTAAAGATCAAATCCAACACTCTCATTTTAAATCAGAAAAATTAAGTCTTAAATTCTAGGGAGCAGAAATAATGTAAATCTATATTTATGAATATTTATATTATAAATCTATAAATTATGAACATTTACTTGCATATTATGGGCAGAGATGGAATGACAGTATTACCCTCTGGCACTTATTAAAACTATCATTTCTCTCCTTTAATATTCAAATGTGATAAACGACATGGATTTTGCTAGGTTTTCCTTTCTTGCAATCTACAGATAATCCCAGTTTGATTGTGAGGCTGTTCTGTGTTGAACTGGGTTTAATTTGCTACTTCTTAAAAATTCTCAGCCATTATCTCTATTTCCTCTCCTCCATTATCCCTCCGTTTGGAAATGTTGAACTTGTATGTTGAACTTGTTTATCTTAACCTTCATGTTTCTTAATCTTCCCATTTTATATCCATATCTTTGGGTTCAGCCTTCTATAGCAGGAGATTTTTTAAAAATATGTTTTCATTGATTTTAGAGAAAAGAAGGGAGAGAGAGAGAGAAACATGGATGGGCTGCCTCCTGCACGCCCCCCCTACTAGGAACGGAGCACAAAAGCCAGGCATGTGCCCTGAGGGGAATCTCAAGGGCAATCTTTCAGTGCATGGGAGGATGCTCAACCAGCTGAGCTATACTGGCCAGGGTTATAGCAGATCTTAACCTTTTGTGCCATGGACCTCTTCGTCAGCCTAAGGAAGCCTATGGCCCCCTTCTCAGAACAACATTAAAGGCTTAACACAAAAAAAATGCAAAGGATTACAAAAGAAATCAATGACATTGACATAACTAACAAAATATTTAAAATTTTGAAATAGCAATACAAAATACGTGTGCTTCTTTTATTAACATATTAAAATATAAGCTCTAGCAATAGTTCAATTAACTATAATAATTTCAAACTAGTGACTATAATAAGTGCTATTTCAAGATACCTATTAATGCCTGGACACCTGGGGGTGAGGGCATGAGTGGGGGGTTAGAGAGGGCAATGGGGCAATAAGGACACATATGTAATACCTTAATCAATAAAGAAAAAATAATATAAAAAAATGACATTAAACAAAATCTGACTTCTATTGCCATTATAGGTGAATTATATCCTTTTAAAAATAAATAATGTTGAAGTCCAAAACCCTAATATCTCAGAAAGTGATCTTGTTTGGAAATAGGGTTGTTGTAGAATGTTAAGAGGAAGTCATACTGGAGTCGGGTGGGCTCCTAATCCAATAGGACCAGTGTCCTTATAAAAGGGCCATGTGGCCCTAGCTGGTTTGCTCAGTGGATAGAGTGTCGGCCTCTAGACTGAAGGTTCCCGGGTTCAATTCTGGTCAAGGGGACATGCCCAGGTGGTGGGCTCAATCCCTGGTTGGGGCCACGCAGGAGGCAACCAATTAATGATTCTCTCTCATCACTGATGTTTCTATTTCTCTCTCCCTTCCTCTCTGAAATAAAATATATATATATTAAAAAAAAGGAGGGATGGGGGCATGTGAAGACAGAGATACACGAGAGAGCACCATGTGATGATGAAAGCAGATTATGGAATTAGGCAGCTGCAAGCCAAGGAATGCCGAAGTTGCCATCAACCACATTAGCTAGGAAGAGGCAAAGATGGATTCACCCATTGAGTTCAGAGCATGGCCCTGCCAACACCTTGATTTTGAACTTCTAACCTCCAGAACTGTGAGACAATAAATTTCTGTTGTTTTAAGCCGCCTAGTTTGTGATACTTTATTATGACAGCCCTAGGGAACTAATACAATTGCTGTCACAAGTACTTCTAATTCTGCCATGATTTGTTGGTATTTCCTTCAACCATGAATGTAAACAAGGTTCGGTTAGAGATTGGTAGTCTGAATTCTAAGAACTCGATGTCTCAAGCAATTTAACACCTTAGTCTAAGAGCCATTACTAATGAACTATATTTTTTTTTTTTTTATATTTTATTGATTTTTTTTACAGAGAGGAAAGGGAGAGAGATAGAGAGTTAGAAACATCGATGAGAGAGAAACATCGATCAGCTGCCTCCTGCACATCTCCCACTGGGGATATGCCCGCAACCCAGGTACATGCCCCTGACCGGAATCGAACTCGGGACCCTTCAGTCCGCAGGCCGACGCTCTATCCACTGAGCCAAACCGGTTTCGGCTAATGAACTATATTTTAACAAAAATAATAAACTATGTTTAACATGTTAAGCACCCAGTCACCGGTGACTGACACTATACTTTCCGTCTGGAAGACAAAACAGGCTGGGCACTTAACGTGTTAAACAAAAATACATCTTTTTCTTTTTCTTTTCTTTCTTTTTTTTTTTTCATTTAAAACTATTCTATTCGCCACAAAAATCAACATGTTAGGAGTTTGTAATGACAACAGTTCGGGACTCTAAAATGAGATGCTGCTATGACAAATTTGTCATAAACAGCAAACTAAATCTGAATATTAAAAAATAAGGCCCTGGCAGGATAGCTCAGTTGGTTAGTGCACAACACTGTTCCCGTACACCATGGTTGCAAGTTCAATCTCAGGTTAGGGCACAAACAAGAAGCAACCTATGAATGCATCAGTAAGTGGAACAATAAAGCAATGTCTCTCTCTTTCTCTCAAATATATATATATATATATATATATATATATATATATATATATATATATATATATATATATATAAAAACCTAAGCGACCAAGCGACCGGTCAACCGGTCACTATGATGCACACTGACCACCAGGGGGCAGACACTCAATGCAGAAGCTGCCGCCTGGTAGTCAGTGTGCTCCCACAGCCAAGCTCCTGCGGCCGGTCAACCTCTTGCAGTCCCTCCCCCGCTCCCCCACTAGCTGGCCCACCCTGATCGGGACTGGGTGTGACGGACCCCAATTGGCCCGAGCGCCAGCCAGGCTGAGGGACACACACCCCCCCACCTGTGCACGAATTCGTGCACTGGGCCTCTAGTCAGTCAATAAAAAATTTAAAAATAAAAAATTTCATTATCTGCATTAGCTCCTTAAATGAATTAAATTACCTCTTAGTATTAAATTAACACGATTTGTATGAATAAGCAAATGAAAAGACTTAATTTGTTGGCACCTCTTGGACAATTAAAACACAAGGGTTGGTACCTTGTTAGTACAAGTATTCCTTTTAGAAATACTCAAGTTGGTATTTAAACCCAATAGCCTTAAAAGGAGGCTTAAAAAGGGCATTAAAAAGTTCTCCATTTGTGATGTATATATATTATCAAAGACACAGGGTTATTAAAAGCCCAAAATAAAATCTTAAAAGATTCTGAACATACTAATTGTTTCCAAAATTTTTATCTTGGTTCATCAAAATTCATGCTTTTAATTCATCACCCTACCAGATCTCTACTAGAAGTCTTTCTTTCATTTGCTTCAATATTTCACAAACAACATAATAAAATTAATTAACAAATTTGTGCCTACCACCATATTACTTTAGGGTGATTTAGCACACTAAGGAGCCATAATAATGCTCAGTTCAAATACCTTGATTTTCAAGTGAGCAAACTGAGGCCCAAAGAAGCTGTCACTTGCCCAGAATCACAGAAAAAATTAGTGACAATTAGGACAGCATTGCATCACCCAGCTCCAAGTCCAATGTTCTTTACACTATACCCTACTACATAAAGGTGGTAATGGTTAAATAAATGATCCGCAGATGACTTTTGTATGATCACATACGTTGTAATTTTATTTTATTATATAGTATTTTGTTTTAGTCCAGTTGTCCAAAAACAACCTCACAAGTTTTTTGTTTTTTCAAATATCAATTTTATTTTACCATCCAACACCTTTTAAAAATAGGCACAAGATCTCATTTCCTCATTCAATTTGGCAAAAATTGCCCTAGCCAGGTGGCCCAGGTGATTGGAGAAATGTCCCATACAGCGGGTTCGATTCCCGGTCAGGGCACATACCTAGGTTGCTGGCTGGGTCTAGGTGGGTATGAGAGGCAACCAATGTATGTTTCTCTGTCACATCTTTCTCTCTCTTGCTTTTTTTTTCTTTCTCTCTTTCTCTTTCTCTCTCTCTCAAAATCAATAAAAAAATATCCTTAGGTGAGAATTTTTTTTTAAATGGCAAAAATTTATTTCTAAGAGAACTGGACAGACATTTCAAGGTATAAGCACTCTGATACACTGAGTTATTATTCTTTTCTAGAAGGCAATTTGGCAGGAATAAAAATTTTTTTTAACTTACATCTTTTAACCCCATTCCTAGACTATCTCAAGGAAAAAGTAATATATTTGGATACAGACAGAACTCAGGATCAAATGCAGCACTGTTTAGAAATATCCAAAAATAGTAGACTGATTAAAACTAATGTATGTTACATACTGAATATAATGTAGCCATTAAAATTATATTCTAGAAAGTAATGACACAGGAAAATATTCACAATATATTAAGTTATAATAGTACCCACTACGCAATTCCATTTCTGCTGAAAATAGATGCATATACATAAATTATATAATACATGAGTAAAGCATTTATCACAGTGCTTGGAACATGGTAAAAAAAATCCAGTAAGTGAATATGCTTTATGCATATCATAGGAAAAGTTTGTTTATATATAAAATATGAAGACATTATATTAGTAGTAGAAATGCAAATAAATTATTATTTTTTCACTTTAAAGACCATTTTGTACATTATCTGAAATAAACTAATACTCCTGCATGGAACAAATTATTTTTTTAAACTGCACTTTTAACTCAGTTCCAGTTCCTACTAAAGGTTGAAGAAAAGCAGAATTTTACCAACCTTTCCCAAAATCTGATATTGCATAAGACAAAGTCTTACACATAGTAGATCCTTCACTAATTCTTGATTCAATATATATCCACAATCAACCTGAGAGCTAACTATCTCTCTATACATAACTCTTATTTCAAATAATAAAGCACATAGTAGAGGATTTCAACATGAGGCCGCAAAGGCTGTACTGTATTTTACTACAATGGCTAGAAAATATTAAGGTTTCTCAAGATATTGGTGATTTTCACTTTTTTTCTACTCTTGATCTTAGCCGAAAGGCCTAGAAACGATTACTTTTTTTTTTCCCTAACGGTTGAAATTAGGTGTAAAAACATTCCAGTGTTAAAAATAATCTCTACTGTAATTAGATTCCTGTTAATTGAGACTGAAAAAAAACTGAGAAAATAAAAACTATACGTAAGGATTTTTTAAATAAAGTCCACATTACAAGGCAGTTTTAAACTATGTTAAACCTTCAAGGGCATCGGCCATTATATATTTCTTGTATCTTCATAATATATATGGTTAAATAATAAGTTGCCATTTCAAAACATTACTTTAATTAAAGATGAGATATATAAATTACCAGAATAAAAGCTACGTTCCAAACAAGTTTACTGTGGTTTATCTAATGCACAGTGTTGGCCCTAATAAAACTGATTACCAGATGAACACATCACTTCTTAATATTAAAAAAAAAAAGTAAGTAAAATCCCAAGAGCTTGTTCCCATGAAGAGTTAAGATCTAATAGCAAAATATTATATGGTAAAATATTAATTTTGTCCTACAAAAACTAGCTTAACAAACCTTCTAGGGGAATAACATTAATAAAGCAGGATATATCTGTGAAAACAGAATTTCAAAAATATGGGTGAGTGAGGTTATTTCCAAGTTGTCTCACACTAAGTACATTTAAAATTTAAGAGAGAGAGAGAGAGAAGCAACCTTCTCAGTAAAATTGCCATTTCGTGTTTCAAATAGCAACATGTTTGGGATTAAACCACCGGGAATATTTACTCATTTTTCATGTAACAGCAAAATCATCCACTGACATCACTACACCAAAAACTTGCTCAGAATTTGTTCATGGCAAGTATTACAGAAAGAGACATTTAGAAACTATTATACACGTGTGTCAATCCACATCCCCTCATTTGCTTTTCTATTAGCTGAGGTATTAAATATTTCACTTTAAATATGGTAATTAGTCTTTTCCTATCCCTAAAATGAACTTGACATGTTCATCCAAGCTTTCTGAAGAGACACAAAAAATATCGTCATTCTGTTCAGAATTTCCAGCAGTTGTTCTCCTAACTAGGCGTTATCTGAGATACAGTACTTCTTGATCTCGCTCAAAGTAGGTCTAATCTGCGGAAGGCAGTGAGACAGTGTACTGCACTGTGAATGGACAGCCAGGTATTTTATGAATGGAGGCGATCACGTGATCCCAGCACCTCCCCGAACTGATATTTCCCACATAACTGTGTCAACATTCTGAGAACAGGGGTAGTTGTTTGTGTGTGCGTATGTTTTAGCATTTAACCTAAAACTTCGAATTTTCCTTACTTCCTAAACTCAAAAATCTACGTGAAGACCATCAAGCTTCGAATTTTTTTCTTGGGAAATCCTTTCAAGATGTCCAAGGTGATGGATGTTTAATTATTTTTTTATGAATGAAGAGTGTGCTATGCAAATGAGGGCGATTCACAAAAAAAGAGAGAACATGGCGGCCACTTCTGCTTCCCGACTGCACTGACACTGCAGCAATTTACCTTCTCCCACACCCGCTCATCAGAAGAGTGTGCTGGGGGGAGGGAGGGGAAGGAAAAACGCTGCTTGGCATTTCTCAAGCTATTTTATGTTAAACAGGCCTAGGCTTTGGACTTTTATTAAAGTTCTCTCAAAAGAGGTCTGACTCGAGGAATGCACTTTATTTAAAGGAATGCATCCTAGGACCAGCCGTAACTCACTTAACTCTTTCCAACCCTCAAAAGATAAACAAAATTTGAATTACAAGAAAACGGAAGCTAATATCCTGCATGAAATTAAATCCAGTCTCAACAGAAAACTGTCAGCGCACCAATACTTCTCCAAGCAGCTGTTACGTTAAAGCAAAATATTGTAAAAGGCAAAGTATTTCGCTTGAAAAACAGAAGGACAGCCCACATAAATAAAAACTTTAACCAGGCTGCTCTAGAAGTTAGTTCACCAATGAAGTCATCAACATATTCAACAATGTAAATAGTATTAAACCAACGTAAAAGGTGTATTTTAACATAGCTGAAGAACAAAACATTAGCATTCGAAATTCTTCTATGCACCTGATAAACACATGTCCAAGGTTCGCAAAGGCAAAATAGAATGGTTCAACAGCTCCCACACTCCAGGCGTCCATAATCCCATTAAATTCTAAACATGTCCCCCTGGCCCCATTTTTTACAAGACTCTTTCAGGTCATAAGTTTAAAAAAGGAGGGGAGGGGGCAGAGGCTTAATCTGTATTTAAGAGTCACTGACTCATCGAATTAAGATTCAAGAGCAGTTTGCTGCAGGAGGTGCTCCCACACATTCGTTTCCAAGTGAAATAGCTATAAAGGAAACAGGATGGATATTCGGGATATGTTGATTGGCACGCTCCCGTGAAAAAGGACAGGCCAAAGGTCTTCCAGGCAAAGGGGTCATTTCTCCCCTGCCTGCATCCATCCACCCACACCACTCGATCTCCCGGGCATAAAACTGCCATCCAAGCCCAACCCTCAATACCCTTCCCCAGAAGAAAGCAACTAAATGGGGGTGGGGGAGTGAGAGCTGCCATGAAATTAAATGGCTAAAGAAATCAAATATTATCTGCAGAACAAGATGCACCGAACTCTCCAGGGCTGCAAGCTTTCCGGCACCCAAGTCTTGGAGGGGTGTGGGTGTGGGGGGCGGCGGAGGAAGGGTAGGGGGTAGTAATCAAGCTCAATGAGGCGCTTACTCGTTGTCAGAAGTCGCCGTCTCCTCGCTCATCTTTCCCTCACCGTGATCCGATCTGGAGATGGAGGCGCAACAGCGGGAGGAGCAGCAGGAGCACCGAGGGACCGGAGGCAGCGACGGCCGGGGGGGCGCGCGGGCAGCAGCTCAGGGGCCTCACCATGGTGGACGCCTCACCCGGAGCGGGGCCCCCCCAGCCGGGAACCCCGGCCGCCCCCGCAGGGGGGTGGCGGCAACAACCTCCGCCGTGGCGACCCCAGCCTCGTCCCTCGCCGCAGCGTCCAGCCAGGAGGTCCGAGGAGGCCGGGGAGGTGTGCGGAGGGGAGAAAAGGAAGGGGGGCTGCAAAGGGCGCCTGGAGAGCGGCTGCTCCCGCCACGGAGCGGCGAGCAGCGGGGTCCGGCCAGCCAGGCGCGGGCGGGCGGGCGGCGGCGAAGCCGGAGCACAGGCGGCGCTGCCCTCAGAGATGCGGCGAGGAGGAAGCAGAGCTCCGCTCGGCGGGGGCCGGCGCGGGGGTGCCGAAGCCAGGCTCCGGGCGGCGGCGGCGGCGCGGTCCTACCGGAGCCCACCCCACCATCTCCCGCCCGGCTGCCGGCACCCGCTCAGCCCCCGGCAGCGAGCGGGGCGGTCCTCAAGAGCGAGCACCACCGGGCGCGGGGCCTCGCGGCGGCGGATTCCTCCAGACACGCTCCAGCCGGGACGGCTCCGGAGGGGGGAGAGGGGGCGGCGGGGAGCGCGTGAGGCGGGGGCAGGCGGCCGATCGCCCCCGCCCGGGCCGGCGAAGAGCGGGCGCTCCCGCGGGGGGCAGGGTCCCGAGTAGCAGCTGGAGAGCGAAGAGAGCGGCCGCAGGTCACCAGGCAGCCGGCGTCCAGCAGCCGCTCGGTGGGCCAACTCCTCACCTCCGCACACCCGCCGGAGGGGGGCCGCGAGGGGGGCGGCGGAAGCGCTCACGCCGCCCGCTCCTTCCGCCGTCGCCGCTGCCCGAACCCGGGGCGCCCGCCGGAGGAGGCGAAGTAGTCCCTGGCGACTTCTCCCGGCCGCTGGCTTCCCCCGGGGAGCAAAGTGAGCGCGGGCTGGGGGTGGGCAGAGCGGGACGCCCGAGCAGTGAGGGTGTGTGGGGAGGAGGACCCAGAGCTGCGGCCCCGGAGCGAATCACTGCAACTCGAAGTCGTGTGCAGCATAGCAAGTTTCAGGAAAGTAGTCCCCTCCTCCCTTCATTTCCCAAATCGGAGGGAGGCGGAGGGATACGCCAGGCACCGAGCTCGGTGTGCGTGCGCGCGCTCCAAACTCTTGGCACGCCGCGAAGGGGGGCGGGGGTGTGAGCTGCACCGGGAGCTGCTGGGGAGGCTGCATTGTTGCGGCAGCGGTCCTCCCAGTCCCTCGTTTTGGAATATTTGAACGAAGGAGCTAGAATGACTGTGCCCAAGGAGGACCGGGGAGGCTACTCTGTTCTGCCGCGTGTGTTCTCCTTGCAGAGCAAAGAATGGAACTGGCATGAGTTCATCTTTGGTTGGTGGGGGTTAGAAGAGGGACTGTACAAAGAGAGCTCCGCCTGCTGTCCTCTGCTTGCATCGCTGCAGTGTCCTAGCTGCATGCACAACGGGTGTGTGTGTGTGTGTGTGTGTGTGTGTGTGTGTACGTACGCGCGCGTGTGTTAGAGAAAGAGTTGTTTTTAATGCCTCGGATTCTTACTGCTCAAAGGGGTATGCCGTGCAGGGCATTCATCTCCGAGCGCTAGAGTGGCTGTTAATGAAGAACGACTTCCATTGAAGCCCAGGGTAGGCGTGTTACATGAATCTGGCGCAGCCAGAAGCACAGGAAATAACTCCCGCTGCGAGTGAGGTTGCATAACTGCAGCGCAGAAGATGCCGCTGTGGCATCAACTGCTCTGAATGGAGGCGGAACGAGAGTTGAATGGGCAGCTGTCACGTATGCGTTGTTAGAGGACAAAGTATGCATTCGTCTCAAAAGGTTTTTGCACAGAAACCTGCTGGGGTTGCGGGTTTGGAGTATGGGGTCTCCTGAATCCGAGGACTCTAAGCCCCTGGCTCCGCAAATTCTATTATCTCTTCTTTCTCTAGAAAGCCAGCCTCTATAGGATCCGGCCTGGGGGACTGAGTCCCAAGCGCTCCAGCTTTTCTGACGCATCTCCCTAGGTAATCATCTCCCTAGGTAATCGGTCTAGCTCTGTGCGCAGTGTTTTTCTCTTCATTCTCAAGTTTGTGCGACCTGGTGATGAAGGTTGCTGCTCCTGCCACCTTGAGGGGTAGAACAATTCCTGAGGAAGAAAAAGTGGGAGAACCTCCCACACAAGTCCGCACTCGCCTCCTGCCATCCGTCTCCGGGAAGTTTCAGGATTGCTGCTCTCAGGAGTGCATGCTCGATTCTGTTAGGAGTGTTTTGAACATAGTAGGTGCTTAATAAATGTGCGATGAACGAATAAAGGCGCTAAACCAGTCAGTCTGCCTCCAAAAAACATCCCGTTGATGTCTGAGGTCTCTTGCAAACTGCCTCGCAGCAGCACTGTCCTTGCTCAAAGTGAGGACGGGTAACGTTAGTGATAGGAAGAGGTGAGCGGGTCTGGGATCATCAGACTTTACTTCTGTTACCTCTGAGGCTGAGTTTTGTTTTGTTATATCTTGTTTTTTATCTTGTTTCTGCTAAGAATCTGTAACTGGGAGTGTTGGGACTGGCCTGCCCTCCTTCCAGCACTACTGCTGACCGCTTCATCTACTCAGATTTGAATCAAGCCAGTTATAGTTTCTGTTCTAGACAAGTTACTTTAAACTCAGCCTGCGTACCTAAGTCATAGAGCTGCTGTGCTGATTGATTTGGTATAAATATACATAAAGTACTTAGAACAGATTAAGGGCTCAATAATAAGTCCTATGATTTTGTAAAATCGAGATAATAAACTCCATGACAAGGCAGTGGCAATTGCTCTGAAGGTTGAATGTAAAGCATTCAATAGCCTTGATCATTCAATAAGTAACTCAGATTTTTTTCTGTCTGCCACTAGACATATGCCCTGGCCCTTAGTAAGTCATCAATAAATAATAGTCCTCAGAATTATGATTAAGCAAAGTTGAGTCGCTTGCAACGCCCCATTTTCTTTGGAAGAAATTTCTGTCTGTTTGAGATTCAAGTACATCAGGGAAAGTATCAATAGCATCGAAAAACCATTTTGGCTGTCATTTGCAAGGTACTGTGCTGGCCACTTTCACACACAGTGCTTACCCAAAGGGGCAAGATATAATCAACAGCCTGAATTAATGCTTTTAGATTGTTCCCAATCCCATGATCAAGACAGTCACCAAACAGTTCTTTTTTCAAGTACTGTAAGTGCTCAAGTGTTGATGAGTTCTGTGACTTTAAGGGAAACAACATATAACAAAACCAGTTTTACCATGGGCTAATTGATATAAACAAGACTGAATTTCCTAAGTTATAACAAAATGACATTGAATAAAATGATACTATTTGATGACCTGCTGTACACTGCAAGTGATGCTTTATTTTTTGGTTAATCCTCACCCGAGGATATTTTTCCATTAATTTTTTTAGACAGAGTGGAAGGAAGGGGGAGAGACAGAGAGAAACATTGATGTGTGAGAGAGACACATCGAACCTGGGACCCTTCAGTCCGGAGGCCTATGCTCTATCCACTGAGCCAAACTGGCTAGGATGTGCGAGTGCTGCTTCAATGCAGACTCCTAGATCCCACTCCAGAGATTGCGATCACAGATCTGTAATGGGACTAACAAATCTGTTTTTTTCAGAAGTAAGCCAGGTCCTTCTTAGCCCCTCACAGACTATTCCCCCTTTCCTTGCAACTGCTTGTGTCATTGCATCTCTGAACACATCTCTAATTTAAACTTCTATAATAACAGAACACAAAAAAGGGTGGCCCAAGGTATATCTTAGGCTAAGTAGATACTGATCAAGGCTAGAGATCTGGTTCAACTATGGAGGATGGATTCAACAAGTCTTGAAAAGCTGCGTGAGAGATACACATAGGCCACAGTTTCACCGGAAGTTCCAACTTCATTCAGGTGGTTGAGCACTAGTCCAGAATGATTCTGTGGCCATATCAGGGTCGGGAAGGCAGGGGGCCCTTGCATTCGCTCTGTTGTATTTTCTTAGGAGGTTTTGTGGGAAGGACACTGGCCACAATAGCTGGCTCTTGTCCTGAGCTTAAGAATTAGCCACAGCCACTTAACACTTAACAACCTGTTATAGATGATTCATTATCTAAAGCATCCATGGGCCAGCCAACAGCACACCTGCCAGGTAATTGTCATTGCTGTATAGGAAATCGTTAAAGTTAAGGAAGTACAAGTGGGTTCTGAGTTCCAGGTCGATATCAGACCAGAGTTCACAAGGACAGCCAAGTAGCCTGTCCTCATGGAGTCACTGGCAGCTGGCATGGGGCACTCCAAGTCAAGGCTTTCTCCTTTCCAGACCACTTGGCCCACAGTGATCATCTTTCTTATGAACTCAGAAGTTTTCTTCTCAAATTCCTTTTATTCTTATTTTCTTTTAATCCTCATCCTAGGATATGTTTATTGGTTTGAAAGAGAGAGAGAGAGAGAGAGAGAGAGAGAGAGAGAGAGAGAGAGAGAGAAAGAAGAAGAAGAAGAAGAAGAAGAAGAAGGAGGAGGAGGAGGAGGAGGAGGAGGAGGAGGAGGAGGAGGAGGAGGAGAGGGAGGGAGGGAGAGAGAGAGAGAGAGAGAGAGAGAGAGAGAGAGAGAGAAAGAGAGAAACATCAGTTGGCTGCCTCTGCACACTTCTCAACCTCGAATCAAACCCACAACCTAGGTATGTGCCCTGACTGGGAATCAAACCCGAATTGAGCAACCTGGACAAGGCTATCCTCTCAAATTATTTTATTTTTGCCATTACTGTCTTAAGCCTGTATTAATAATTCTCTTTCCCTCTATTTTTTTTGACCTAATTAACTTTTCATGAGTTTTTGTATCTTTTCCCAGTTATATTTTAAGTGGCTTGAAGGCAGAAGCAGTATTTCATATTTTTTTGGTGTTCTCGTCAGCATGGGTTTTAAGTAATGGAAGCTTTTTCAAGTGAAATATGATGCCAAAGCGGTGTGCATATGTAAAAATGAAGCTGTATTGACTGACACTGATGGAAATCGGGAGTCCCTTCTGGCCTCCTATTGTGTATGCCTTGAATACTCCCGCAGTTCAGCATTTCACACACTCCTTGCCTTGTACTCATAAGCTCTCAGCAGATATTTGTATACTTGAAAAAGCCAAAAGAGGAAACAGCCATGCCAACATTTGAGGTTCTAACAGAATATAAAATACATGCACACATTTCCCTTTCTAAACCGACTCTTAACATTACCCCTTGGCAGATGTTATTAAAATTTTATATTTTAAAACTGTAGTTAATATGTGCCTAGATCAAAGGGGACACTATTTTCATGCTGTACTTTGTTTAATGAATGATTTTTTTTTCTCCGCATAACCAGTCTCTTGGCTAATGAGCTCTGCCTCTCAGTGGAATTACTAAATGGTAACCATGTTTCTAAATAGTTTCCTTGCCTCTGGCATCAGTCTGTTTCTCCATCACTAGGGTTCCCATGTTCTTCCGAACGAATACAAAGTATAAAGTAGAAGTATGCTATTTTATATTTTTCTCAAAGGACTGCAATTGTTGGCCTGGTAGTATCCGGTGAGTGTGAAATAAGTTTACTTTTAATGCTATAACTGCCTCCTACAGGAAGTTTCCACAAGATTACAAGGAGTACAAGGGAAATGAGCAGTCTGCGATTTCCTTTATTTTCAGTATAACCTTAGCGGGGAGTATGCTTACTAGGCTCCGCACCACTAAATAAAGCACTCCTCCCTTACCATGCTTCTCCCAAGTAGCCTTGGCATGCTCATTCTTTGAAGGTGATAATCCTATTACAGCAAGATTCCGAAGACAATGTGCTTGCGACACAAATTCGGTGCACGGCCAACGTGTCTAAGCAGTTCCTTGGGTTTTGTTTCAAATGTGGCATTTGACTTTCCTTTTAGTAAGTAGTAATCATTAGCCATTGTATAGGACCGTGAAACGTAGGCCCCTCCGGAATTTACCTTTCTAACACCCTTGCCCACTATGGATTATTATCAACTCCAGTTTACAGAGAGAATTGGAAACTGAAAATCAGAGAGGTCACGCATTGGTCAGGATGTGACTAGAGCTCCCAGAGGCCACACATTAGTCAGGATGTGACTAGAGCTCCAACTCAAATTTTCTCCTTTAAAAGCCTGTGTGTATGTGTTAACATTATATATCACTTGTCAAAGATGGGATCCTTGGTGGGATATTTTCCATTTCAAGTCATTATGACTGTGGAGGGTGCTTTAGTTAAAGGGAAGATTGATTCCTTGGCTGTGATCAGCTGCCTTCTGTGGGCCTCAGGTACATAAATTCGCTTATGCCGTCGGTGTGAAAAGAAAACCTCTGGTGTCTCTTTTGTGAATTGGTAGCTAATTCTAGAGCCTTGATAGGAAGACTACTTCCATTGGGGGGCAAAAAATATCTGGTTTTCTTTTGCATACTAGCACTTTTGATGATCACGGTAGGCACTTGCCAGCATCTGTGACTATTTAAATTTAAATTAATTAAATTAAATAAGATTTAAATTTCACTCAGTTGTACTAGCCACATTTCAAGTGCTCAATGGCCACAGATAATTGGTGGCTACTATACTGGATAGTTCAGGTATAGGACATTTTTATTATCACAGAATATTTTATTGGGCACTTTAATGTGCATATGTGTTGATGTAAACAATAAAGATTGTTATCTTGTTCTTAATATAAACATCTCACAATGATTATGCTCTCAAATATCTAATTGTCTGTTGGAACTAGGACACTATATTCCCTCTTTTGACCTCAGATGATGTCTTCATTGCCATCAATTCAGGGGAAAAGGTAGGGTAACTTCATGATTAAAGTCTGTGATAAACCTACAGAAGATATCTGTATTTGGAAACACTAATTCATTGGTTTACTTATTTTATAAAAATACTTTAAATGCTCATGTTTAGTACTGTAAAATAAACCCTTGCTAAGGAGACAGCACAGCTTCACTTGGGAGTTTATTAGAAATGCAAACTCTTGAGCCCTAGCCAGTGTGGCTCAGTTGGTTGGGTGTCCTCCTGTGCACCAAGAGATTGCCAGTTCAAATCCCGGTAAGGGCCTATGCCCAGGTTGGGGACTTGATGGCATAGGGGGCATGGAAGAGGCATCCGATTGATGTTACCCTCTCACATCAATGATTCTCTTTCTCTCTTCTTTCCTCTCTCTCTAAAAATCAACTCTCTCTCGATAGATAGATAGATAGATAGATGATAGATAGATAGATAGATAGATGATAGATAGATAGATAGATAGATAGATAGATAGATAGATAGATAGATAGATTTAAAAAAGAAAAAGAAATGCACACTCTTGGGCCCCACCCCAGCCCTACACAATTATAATCTGCATTTTAACCAGATCCCCAGGTGACTCATCTGCACATTAAAGCTTATAAGTTGAAGAAACCCTGCTGTAAATTTTCTCTCTAATAGTGGCCCTTCGTAACCTTGACTAGGTATATTTTTCTTCAGGTTTGTCCAGCCTTCAAGTGCAAAAAAACTCAGACAGACCCACCCATCATTTCCAGCCCTTTTCCTCGTCCCCTGTAAGAGGATTTTTGTTCCAATTTGCTTTTAGCCTCTTCGTTCTGGTCTCCGATCTAGAGCACCTACTAGCACGTTGGCCTGCTTCTTCCTGGATTAAGCCTAGATGATTTGAGGGCCGCCCCTTTCCTCTCTAACCCTTCCCATTTTCCTCTTTTCTATCAACTCTCCCTATTTTCCTAAAAAACATTCCTTCTTTTTTTTCTAATTCTCTCTTTCTGACTTACTGAAGGGTCCGCCCTCTCCCCTTCTGCAACATCGCACTTGAATAGGACTTTGTCACACTTTATTAGGCATGGGGAAACCTGGTAGTTTTCTGCACAACCCTCTCAGGAAGTCTTAAAACTTCGGGTTTTTGTTGTAACTTCTGTTTGCTCTACTATAGTTTAAAACAAAACAAAAGTTAAGACTCCCATTTACATTATGACATTGACCCTTCCAGACTGCTACCTGTGTTGGTTTTGTGTGTGAGTGTGTGTGTGTGTGTGTGTGTGTGTGTGTGTTCATAATTTATAGTTGAACAGTTATAATTGAAGGAATGCAGACATTTAGGCGATAGAGGTAGGAGGAGCATTATACAGGAAATGTCAGTATTAGAGGGAAATGATAGCAGTTGTTTTTATTATCTGTGTTATCTAAATGTTTCCTTTCGGTTTTTCCTGTCTTCCTAGATATATTGTAAAATTGTGGAGACCAGTAGAAAGACTGTTGCAATGGTCTATTTTAGAGAACAATTTGGGCACCGGTCAGGTGCTGGAGAAAAGAAGATGGATACAGATATATGTAGGTACCAGATCCTCAAGACTACTTTAGCTGCTAGGAGGCATGCTTTGCAGAAACTTGCAATCTAGCTGGGGCCGACATGGGACACCAAAAAGAAACATTTAGAAGAAACAAGATGTTATATGAATACATGGCATGACAAGTAATTAAAATACCTGCTGTTGTTCCCACTAATGACACTAATCTTATTAGCATTCCCAAATATGTCCACTTTGGAATCCTATACTAATAGCTTTAATATCTTTGTCTGATAAAATCTAAAATATACACCACATTGAAAATTTCTGTGTTTAGCATTAATTTTAAACTTCAGTTCCAGTGACATCTGGCCAGCCCTTACTTGACCAGGAAGATATATTTTCATTCTCTATAAAATTTAAATCCCAAGAAGTTACTGACTTTCCTTTATATTAGAGAATGCCACCCTCAGCTCTTAAGTTCTATATCAGGAAGCCTTAAAACACTTCACACCCTTATCGTCTTCCATATTTTAGCCAATCTCTGTTTATTTCAAGTTTCCTTCCTTTGTTGGATCATGCCAGTCTTCCTTCTGGGTCCCCTGCCAAACTGTGCCAAGTGCTTCCAACAGTCTCTCTTTACTTGCCTTATTGTCTTTGTTATTTTAAGTACATCTCCTGATATTTTCCATAAAGCTTTTTAGAATTGATTTTGGAGGGAAAAAATTGCTTTCTACGGTCCTACAGCATTTGGTCTAGTCCACATCTCAGAAATGTAGTTATTCTTGATATAGTCCATGATACTATTCTTAACTATGTATTGGTTTAATGTCTATAGTTATCTACTGTTTCCAAGATTTTATGAACCCAAATATGTATCAAATTATTCTTGGACAGTAACTTGCAAAGTGAGATGTCCAGTGCTGATCAAACATTATTTTATTATTATTATTATTATTATTTAATATATTTTATTGTTTTTTTTATAGAGAGGGATAGAGAGTTAGAAACATCGATCAGCTGCCTCCTGCACACTCCCCACTGGATATGTGCCCTCAACCAAGGTACATGCCCTTGACTGGAATTGAACCTGGGACCCTTGAGTCCACAGGCCAACGCTCTATCCACTGAGTCAAACCGGTTAGGGCTCAAACATTATTTTATATGGCAATAATAATTTATTACTTCACGAGGACAACTTTTAATTTCCATTTTCAATTTATATCTCTGGAGCTCCTATCTCTTCAAATGTGTAAGTGATATAAAATATTTTGCTAAGCTTTCATTCAAATTAATAAACTATTTATGTATGATTCCAGTGTCTTTTTTACTTTTCACATATCTACAATGTCAAATTTCCTTGGAAATCCTTGAAATATAGTTCATTTAATTCTAACAATAATTATTTCTTGTGGTTTTTATTTTTTATCACCTTTACTTCTTATATTGATCTTTTATAAAGACGAAAGTACTCAGTAAAGAATAGAAGAAACCTTCAGAAACTAGCACTAGAATTCATTAGGCAGTGGTTTAGGATAAACTCTCAAAGGATCCATTTTCAACAAACTCACAGGAGATATCTATATTAGAAATATTAATTAATTGATTGATTGATTGATTTTATATGCCAGGCTCAGTAATATAGATGAAATTAAAGCAGCCTTTGACTTCAAGGAACTTATGTCTAGTGCAGATGAAAATTGGTAGATTACCATGACCATGGTAAGTGCTATACGAATTAGAATAAGGTGCTATGGGAGCAGTTGATTTTGCTTCACATAAAACAGAGGCTTAACAGTAGGTGAGTTACCATTAAACATTATTGTGAAACATACACAATAATAATTAAATGAAAAGCCATCCTTGGGGAAAAAAAATGGCTTCACCCATGTGTTCAAGGAAATTGCAAATAGAAAAAAAAAATGCTGATGGTTGTATAATTTCAACCTCCAAAGGGATAATGGGAACTAAGAGAGGTTTGATAAACATTTGGTTCTTTTTTGTACACTTTTATATAACAACAAGGCCAAAATGCTGAACATGAAGCCCCATGAGGATAAAGCTTTCACAGCTACTCCCCAACCTTCACTCTGTTTAAATGTTACCCTCTTCATCAACACCTATCTTCATTTTCCCTGAGAGAATGTCCCTTTGTTACCATACAGTGACCTGAGGGATGTTGTGTAGCTGGCTTATTTGTTTTCAGTTATGTTTCTGCTGGTTATTTATTTTACAGCCTTTTTGGTATATTTGAGCAATCTCCTAATTAGTGCCTAAATACTCTGAGAAAATAATCTTTTATATAATGCACCTTGTTTTGATTCCCACCCCAAGAACTCTCTGTGGTTGCTTTGTGTGTACTAAATGCTCAAGGTCACCTGTCCTGCTTCTCATCTCATCCATCCCATGTAGTTTTCACTGAGCCTTCCATTTCTCTTGTCTCTTCTGAGCATATGTAAAAATTCTGTGCTGGACATATTTTTGGTGTGTTTATTTGATTCCAAAAAAGTGTTTTTAGGTTCCTAGTGTATGTTCTGAATATCAAATTAACAAAACAAGGTCATTGGTTTCTAAAATTTCTTTTATCTTCCCCAAATGTATATTATTGTACCCTCAACAATGTTGACAGAAGTTGCCTGTTGCCTCCTCAACATTTGAGGGAAGTTCATTTGAACCTGGGTTGTTAGGTACAGCTTAAAACAACAATTTTATTGTATTCTTCCATTTGCAATTCTTTTTTTTAAATTTATTGGGGTGACATTGGTTAATATGATCATATAGGTTTCAGGTGTGGGTTTCTATGTTACAAGATCTGTATATTACACTGTGAGTCCAGCACCCAAAGTCGAATCTTCTCCTGTCACCATTATTAGAACCCCCTTTCCCCCCGCCGACCCCTTTCCCCTGGCAACCAGCACACTGCTGTTTGTGTCCATGAGTTTCAGTTTTATATTCCACATGTGAATGCAATCATATGGCTTATATCTTTTTCTGTCTGACTTATTTCACTTAGCATAATAATCTCAAGGTCCATCCATATTGTTGTAAATGGTGCTATTTCATCCTTTCTTATGGCTGAGTAGTATCCCATGTGTATATGTACCAATCTTCTTGGTTGTTTCCATGTCTTGGCCACCATGAATAATGCTGCAATGAACATAGAGGGAATACATATTTTTGAGTTTTGGGGGTATATATCTTTGGGAATACATGTTTTTGAGTTTTTTGGGGTATATACCCTACCCCAGTTGTATAGTAGCTCTATTCTTAAATTTTTAAGTAATTGCCAGACTGCTTTCTACAGTGGTTGTACCAGCCTATATTCCCACCAGCAATGAATGAAGGTTCCCTTTTCTCCACAACCTCTCCAACACTTGTTATTGTTTGTCTTATTGATAATGGCCACTCTAAAGGCGTGAGGAGGTATCTCATTATAGTTTTGATTTGCATTTCCCTAATTGCTAGAGAAGTTCAATATCTTTTCATATACCTATTGGCTGTTTGTGTGTCTTCTTGGGAGCGGTATCTGTTCAGTTCCTTTTCCCACTTTTTAATTGGGTTGCTTGTTTATTTGGTGTTGAGTTTTATGAGTTCTTTATAGATTTTGGAGATTAAATCTTTGTCAGAGCTACTGTTTGCAAATATCACTTCCCATTTGACTGGTTATCTCTTTGTTTTGTTGTCAGTTTCTTTTATTGTGCAGAAGCTTTTTATTTTGCTATAATTCCATTCATTTATTTTTGCCAACAAAAATTTCAAAAGGCACAACATAATTAATATCAAGCTGAAGAAATCTCAAAATTTAATGAGTTACCCCAAATCATATATATTCCAATAGAAAGTTTACACAGACTTTTCATATACCACCTGAGAAATACCCAAGTGCAAAGGCAAAAATATTAAACTGCCTTTTTCATTTTTAAATTAAAACAAATGCTCCTTATAAAAATTTAGAACTCTATAGAAAAGTAGTACAGAATAAAAGTAACTACTTCAATTCAACTTACCTCAAAGGTGACCGCTACTAACACTTTAGAATATATAATTTCAGATTATTTTATATACATTTACACATGCACAATAAACATGTTTTAAATATTATTCTATTTCTTTGTTAACATGTCATATACATTTTCAATATTAGTGTTTATTCTTTTAAATATTGTTCTATAGTATTTTATAATGTAGACATACTATAATTTAATTATCTGATCCTTTGTAACTAGTCATCAATCATTGGTTGTCTTCAGATTTTATTTCTTTTTTCTATTAGAAATAATGCTTCAGTGAACATCCTTGCACACTTTATCTTTGGACATAAAGGTGAAGATTTCTCTCAGAAAGATTTATCTATGTGAAATTGCAATGTCATAGAGAGTGAACATTTTAAATAAGAGATAATGATCAATTGTCTTCTAAAAACATTGTTCAATTTTTAATTAATTATTTTCACACCACTAGTATAGGAGAGTACTCTTTCCTCTATACCCTTGCTCACAGTAGATGTAAACAGTCTCCTAGTTTTTGCCAATGTAATATCCCCAAAATGGTACCTTATTTTTGTTTTATATTCCATTTCCCTAATTACTAGTACTTAGTTTAATTTCATTCATCTTTCTTCTTCAGTGAATTTCCTAATCCATCTGCATCTCATTAATTTCTCTTTGCCTCAATTTCCTTAGCTATAACCTTAGTTCAATATTGTTGTGAAGTAATTGTTATGAAAATACTTACATATTAAATACTAGTGGCCCAGTGCATGAATTCGTGACATTGAAAGGAAATTAATTAGAAGAAATATTTTAGTATCGCTATTTGCCCTTTTTCTATAATAAAAGTGTCAGAGAGGAAAGAAAATTAATAAAATGTATATGAAAATAATATATAACGTGATTAATAAATAAACAATAACAACAACAGACATATAAAAACAACAAAAACATGATATAAAAACATGATATAAAAAATAACATTGATAAAAACAATGACTGATAAATTGATTAAACTTATTCTAATATCTCCCTGTATACCACATTAAAAGTAAAAACACTTTCAGAGTGTTTGACTAATTTCCCTTGTGATGAAGTATTTACAACTTTAACTTTAATGTCACATGCTCTTCGAACACGAGAGAAAGCAACCTATAACTGACCATGTGCAAAAACGGGTTCAGGTAGGAATATGCCTACTCTGTCTAGAGTTTGTCCTTGTGATTTAATAATAGTCATCACAAATGCTGGCATCACAGGAAACTGTATTTGAATTAATTTAAATGGGAGGCGATTGTCAGACAGGGACAAATCAATTCTTGGAATCAGAACAACCTCTCTTTCTGCAGATCCTGTTAATACTTCAGCTTCGCTTATGTGAGGTCGCAATCTTTTGACAATAAATCAAGTACCATTACAAAGACCCCATTTACTATTAGGATTTCTCAGTAGCACGATGATTGCACCTACTTTCAATTTTAATTTATGACATAGCATTCCCGAAGGTGTAATACTACTAAGAAATTCGATGGGAGCTTTATATGTATCATGCATGCGTGAGTCAACGTTTATTTTTAAGTTGCCAGTGCATGTCATATGTACCGGCTGGTTGGTTGGTCAGATGGTCGGACAGACGAACGGTTGGTCACTTAGTCTTTTATATATATAGATAGACTAGAGGCCAGATGCATGAAATTCATGCAAGAGTAGGCCTTCCGCCGAAACCGGCTTGGCTCAGTGGATAGAGCGTCGGCCTGCAGACTGAAGGGTCCCAGGTTCGATTCCAGTCAAGGGCATGTGCCTGGGTTGCGGGCATATCCCCAGTGGGAGATGTGCAGGAGGCAGCTGATCGATGTTTCTCTCTCATCGATGTTTCTAACTCTCTATCTCTCTCCCTTCCTCTCTGTAAAAAATCAATAGAATATATTAAAAAAAAAAAAAAAAAAGAGTAGGCCTTCCTTTTCCCAGCTGCTGGCACTGGCTTCCCTCTGGCGCTCGGGACCCTGGCTTCCCTCCGGCTGCCAGCAGGCACCCAGGACCCGGGCTTCCCTCACAGCCCCAGCTTCATCTGGAAGATTGTCCAGAAGGACATCCAGTCTAATTAGCATATTATGCTTTTATTATTATAGATTATTATCAGTGGATCTTTGTCTTTTCTAAGAAAAATAATAAATAAAAGTACTATTTTAAAAGGCTTTTCAAAATTATCTTCTCTGTATTTGATATTCTATTTTTTTGTATGTAATTTTAAAATTTGCTTTTTCTCCAGTCATACTGAAACACTGTATACATTGTATTAAGACTAGCAATAACAATGCATCAGGGAGAAAAGACAGATATCTAACTTTCTCCTCTCCCAGACCAGTAATATAGAATAATCCACTACATAAATACAAATGGGCAGTTGTTGCTGGTCTCTTTTATATAAAAACTACAGGACCAGTGCACGAAATTCGTGCATGGCGGGGCGGGGGTGGGGGGGGATCCCATCAACCCAGCCTGCACCCTCTCCAATCCGGGGTCCCTTGGGGGATGTTCAACTGCCGGTTTAGGCCCGATCCCCAGGATCGGGACGTCGGACGTCTAAACCGGCAGTCGGACGTCTCTCTCACAATCCTGGACGGCTTGCTCCTAATCGCTGGTCACCCCTAACTGCCCCCTCCCCCCTGCCAGCCTGATCACCCCTCTCTGCCTCTGCATGCTGGCCTGATCGCCCCTAACTGACTCCCTGCCAGCCTGGTCACCCCTAACTGCCCCCCGCTGCCGGCCAGGTTGCCCTCTTCCTGCCAGCCTGGTTTCTCCTAACTGCCCCCCCTGCAGGCCTGGTAACCCCTTACTGCCCCCCCCCCCGCCGGCCTGGCCACCCCCAATTGCCCCTCATGGCCCCCCACTGGCCTGGTCACCCCATGCAGCCTGCTTGTTCAGTCATTTGGTCGTCCCTCACTAACACCCCTGCCAGCCTGGTCGTAGGCAGCCATCTTGTGAGGGCATGAGGGTTAATTTGCACATTACCTATTTATTATATAGGATGTGGTACATGTTCTTCCCTGGTGGAGGACATGAAGATCATCATAATAGCTAACGTTTATTGGTTGTGTATTACATGCCAGGCACTGTTCCATGTGCTTTGCATATGTTAATACAGATCTTGCCATGAGGCAGGTACTATTAGTATCATCTCCATTTTAGTGATGAAGAAATGAAAGCACACAAGATCAAATAACTTGCTTGAGTAGGTTTCATAGCAAGAAAGTAGCAGAGCCCTGATTCAAACTCAAGCCATCTGGTTCCAGAGCCCCACTCACAGTCAATGCTGAACTTCCATGACCTGTATTTGAATAAAATAGTAACAGAAGAGAAAGTAACTATAAGAAGGACATGGACAAGGGGGCGGGGGGAAATGTGGAAGATAAGAGGAGAAAAAATAAAGAAAAATAAAAAAAATAAAGGAAGGAAGTAGGAAAGAAAGAAATGGGGAAAATTACCTTCTGATTCGTGTCGCCAACCTAGTGGCCCACTTGATGGAACTTGTTCATAAAAGCACCAATAAAATGCAGTGTATTGTGGGTTCGGTATAACTCATGCTGCCTAAGCCCTTGGCCAAACCAAGCCTTCAAGCTCACATACAGGCATACTTCTTTCAACCTGGGGACATTGTTCTGGCATCTCCCCTTGCTGTCCTTCTAAGATTCACAAAAATTGTAGAGGTGTGGACTCTTATAAAGATGAGATTGACTTTACACTCATCATCTGATTTGAGCTTTTAGGCAGAGTATAAGGTTTACAAAGTGTGTCCTTAAAATATTCTAGATGAAACAATGAAATTTTGATATTTAAAAAAAATTATTAATTGATGTTTAGAGAGAGAGAGGAAGGGGGGAGAGAGAGAGAGAGAGAGAGAGAGAGAGAAGAGGAGAAGAGAAGAAGGAGAGAGAGAGAGAAACTGATTTGTTTCACACATTTATGAATTCATTGGTTGATTCTTGTATATGTCCTGACTGGGATGGAGCCCCCAACCTTGGCGAATCAGATGCCCCTTCATCTTCAACACAGTAAAAAAAGACCATGGGGAATCATCACATGACAGTGGTACTCAATCAGGGGCAATTTTGTACCCTTGACTCTCAGAAATTTGGTGATATCTGGAGATATTTTTAGTTGTCTCAACTGGGGCAGGGAGAAGGAGAATACCACTGGCATCTAGTAAGTAGAGACCAGGGATGCTACTAAGGATAGCCTCTCAGAATAAAAGACTATCCCACCTGATATGTCAACAGTGCTAAGGCCGAGGAAGCCCTGTTCTGTAAGACAATGCTACCCCAGCTCAGGTTAACGCCACCATCCAGTGGCATGAGAATTTGTTCTCTAACAACATTATAAGGACAACTGGAACTTTTCTTTCCAGACAAATTCCACTTTTTCATTCCAGCTTCTTCCTGTCTGGCCAGGACATTCATGAAGGGGAAAAGGTGCAAAACATAAGTAGTATAAAAATCCAAGTCAAAATATTTGGGTATCATTTCTTGCCAGGATTTTCTACCTCTGGTCATGTGTGAATGATATTATTTGGGTGTTTCCTTATAAAACCAGGGATCGAAATGAAACTGAGCAGGTGTTGTTGGAATAATAATAGAAGAAAGGAAAGGAAAACCTTTATTCTGCTGGAACTGCCTGAGAAATAATTATTACCCAATAATTAGACTAAGATACTTTTTTAAAAATTTTTTTAAAAATATATTTTATTGATTTTTTACAGAGAGGAAGGGAGAGAGATAGAGAGTTAGAAACATCGATGAGAGAGAAACATCGATCAGCTGCCTCCTGCACATCTCCCACTGGGGATATGCCCGCAACCCAGGTACATGCCCTTGACCGGAATCGAACCTGGGACCCTTCAGTCCGCAGGCCGACGCTCTATCCACTGAGCCAAACCGGTTTTGGCTAGACTAAGATACTTTGATTAATCTTCCTAATCTTAGGAAAATTTACTTTGAATATTACCATTTTACATGTTTATTAATGATAACATGTGATATATTTAGACATTCTAAGACAATCAAAGTGTTTAATATATTTGAGATTTATATACTATTTTAAATTTTAGGTACCAGGTACTCCATTCAATTCTATGTATACTATCTCTTGTAACCCTGATTACCACTTTAGCAGATGTGGAAACTCAAGATTCAGAAAGGTGAAGTTATTTAAGCAAGCTTACATAGCTAGTAAGAAGCAGATCAGGATTTGAATTCATGTTCTCTGACTCTGACAAGTTTAGCATTATTTGCTAATATAATTTTGCTTATCTCATTATCCCTTTTACCAAGATCATTCAAAGAATAGAATATATCCCTATTGGTAAGTTTAAAAATATAGACCCAAATAAAATCAATGGATAGCCCTGGCAGAATAGCTCAGTTGGTTAGAGTGTCATCCCAGTACTCCAAGGTTGCAGGTTCAATCTCCAGTCAGGGCACGTACAAGAAACAACCAAGGAACGCATAAATGAGTGGAACAACAAATCAATGTCTCTCTCTGTCTCTCCCTCTCTTTCTCCCTCCCTACCCCTCTCTCTCAAATCAATTTTAAGAAGTTAAATAAAAAGATATTAGAATTTATTGGATATAACTATTTTCATCTCAATAAATAGATAATCTAATGGCTAAGTGATTGATCTGATTTTTAATTGGGGCCTTTAATGCGAGGATTACATAAAGGACAGGAATGCCTTGGGCCTCCGGTTCAGCTAGCACCATGGATGTGAAGTTGTTTCTGCTCTCTGCTCAGTTTTTTGTGTCTGTTTTTTCCTTCTATCTATTGGATACTTCTACCACTCAGACAGAATTGGGGAAGGTGACCACCAACCAATTGTGGGTTTGTATTTTCTAAATTTCAGCCATGAGAAGGAGGATAATATTAAATTTTGTTCCAGTTTTTCTTTGGAAAAAACTCATATTGGCCTAGCTTGGGAGTTTCTATGCCTGGACCAGTCAACATTGTCCATGGGGAGGGTTAGATTTGACTAACTTGGGGATGAGTCGTGTGATCATAATCATACACATGATAGAGAAGGGGGGCACGCCCCTGCTAAGTGGGAGCTCAGCAGAAAAAAAGTACCTGTATCTACCACAGAGCTAATCTAGTCCAAGCCTGTCATGTAACAGATGATGAAAATGAGGCTCAGAAAAGTGGGTTGACCAAGGCTAGTGAGAAATCCAGAATTGGATCTCAGGTCTCCTGAGTGCTAGATTCATGTTCTTTTATTCAACAGACATTAACTAAGCATTTACTATGTGCCAGACCTGGCTTCAGGTGCTCAGGTTGGTTATAACAGGAAGTAACAACCACAGAAATTTTCCTTGTCCTCACGATACTACTTAGATCAAACAGACTGTCTTCTGATCTCTCTTTTTTGTTTCTTTTCTTTCTTTTTTTTTTTTAATTAAAGAGAGGAAGCGGGGTTGCAGGGGGGGGGGGGGCGGGGGAGGGGACAGAGACAGAGAGAGACAGGAACATTGATGTAAGAAACATCAGTTGGTTGCCTCTGGATCGGGCCTCAACTGAAAATTGAACCTGCAATCTAGATATGTGCCCTGACCAGAAATCAAATCCACAACCTTTTAGTGTATGGGATGAGGCTCCAACCAACTGAGCATCTGGCCAGGGCTTCTAATCTTCCTTCTTTTAAACAGCTTCTTTTATTTAAATCTCTGCCCCTAATCTTCCCTATAGAAAACTCCAGAACCCCTTCTCCCTGGCTCTTCACAAAACCCATATGAAGAGTGATTGATTGCTTTGATAGACACCCAGTCACAAGATACACATTTAAGCCGTAACCGGTTTGGCTCAGTGGATAGAGCCTCGGCCTGTGGACTGAAGGGTCCTGGGTTCGATTCCGGTCAAGGGCATGTACCTTGGTTGCGGGCACATCCCTAATAGGGAGTGTGCAGGAGGCAGCTGATAGATGTTTCTCATTGATGTTTCTAACTATCCCTCTTCCTTCCTCTCTGTAAAAAATCAATAAAATATATTTAAAAAAAAAATACACATTTAATATGCACAAGGCTTTTAGGGATGTTTTCATCATATAGCAGGCATGTTGTAAGTGGAGAGGAAAAACTAAACATCTTTATTTAGTATTTATGATGCCCCATTTATATTTTTTCCTCAAGGGAGGAGCATTTATATGTAATGATTGAAAATTCTTTGGACATTTTTGGGAACACTGAAAGGGAAAGAAAATAAAGGAATGGACACTGAATTGAGTATCCTATATAATAAAAGGCTAATATGCAAATCAACTGAATGGTGGAACGACTGGCAGAACAACCAGTCACTATGATGTGCACTGACCACCAGGGGGCAGACGCTCAACACAGGAGCTGCCCCCAGTGTGCAGGCCCCAGGCCAGCCAAGGTGGATGCCAGCAGGGGGCCCCTGATTGCCCCACCAGTTGCCCCACAGATCGGCCCTGATCGCTGGCCAGGCCTAGGGATCCTACCAGTGCATGAATTTTTTGCACTGGGCCTCTAGTTAGTGTATAATCAGACATCTATTGCACTTTCCTTTTGCTAGCAACGTGACCTTCAGAAGTCCACTCTAACTCTGTGCCTTACTTACCTAATCAATAAAATAAAAAGTGGGGACTAGACAATCTCTATTGAAATTATGTATAAGTTGCACCTTTACATTGTTCTTTTTGTTCCTTTTTATTATTATAATTGATTTTTAGAGAGAGAGAGAGAGAGAGAGAGAGAGAGAGAGAGAGAGAAACATCGATTGGTTGCCTCCTGTATATTCTCCAGCCAGGGATCGAACCAGAAACCTAGGTATGTACCTGACCAGAATTGAACTCACCACCTTTTGGAGTACGGAATAATGCTCCAACCAACTGAGTCACACTGGCCAGGGCCCTACTTTTACTATATTCTTAAAAGGATTGGTAGAGCCAATCCTATATAATAAAGAGGTAATATGCAAATTGACCCTCATGCCCTCGCATCACAAGATGGCCGCCCCCACATTGTCACAAGATGGCCATCCCCACGTCATCACAAGATGGCTGGCAGGGGAAAGCAGTTGGGGGCGACCAGGCCTGCAGGGGAGGGCAGTTGGGGCAATCGGGCCGATGGGAGCAGTTAGGTGTCAATCAGGCTGGCAGGGGAGTGGTTAGGGGGCAACCAGGCTGGCAGGCAAAAGTGGTTAGGGGTGACCAGGCAGGCAGGCAGGCAGGCAGGCGAGTGTTTAGAGCCAGCAGTCCCAGATTGTGAGAGGGATGACCGGCAGTTGGACATCCCCCGAGGGGTCCCAGATTGGAGAGGGTGCAGGCTGGGCTGAGTGACACCTTCCACTCAGTGCACGAATTTCATGCACCAGGGCTCTAGTTAAATATAAAATCTATTCTAGTTTCAACATTCTACATTTTCAGGATACCAAGTGTTTTCACTCTGCTTTATGCTAAGGTGATTAGCCTTGCATTTCACTATTTGTACAGAGATCCTAAGTGATCTAATTATGTTCATTAAATCAACCAGATTTCTTTGAAAACAAGATGGCTTTGTCTCCCAGTGCTAGCATTATAATGAGTTGCTGCTGTGATTTTTAAAAAATCTATTTAGGTAGCCAAAAAATCTCACACTGGTCTTACATGGAAAAATGTCATGCTTCCAAACAATTTCTTCCTCCCCATAGTAGATGGTTAAGATATAGTATGAACATGTAATTCATATTATTGGGAAGAATTCATATTCTTTTATAAAAAATATGTTTTGGTGTGTTTTTTTGTTTTTGTTTTTGTTTTTTTGAGAAAGAGAGGAAGGGAGAGGGAGAGAGAGAAAAAAACATTAATGCAATAGAAACATCAATCAGCTGCCTCCTGCATGAACCCCGACCGGGGACTGAACCCCTAACCTGGGCATGTGCCCTAATGGAGAATCTAACCAGTGACCTTTTGGTGCACTGGACAACACTCAACCAACAGCCATATCTGCCCAGGCTAGGCTTGCTTTAATGTCTTAACTACCTGGGTACACACGTCTGTGCATATTTCTTTTGTCTGATATCAGAAAATTTTCATATTGAATTCTATAACAAATGATCTTGGATTTGGCGTTTCCACACTGCCCTTTGTTCCCGTGACTACAGGAGATGGCTGGCTCTGCCTTGATGGGCCCCGGAAGGGACAGCATGTGAAATGTGCCAGTTCCCAGAAACGGCGTACAGTCTCTGCGGCCGGATTCTGGACAGGCATTCCTGGAAGCAGCCACTCAGGAGTGCTACTTTTAGCAACAAGAGCAGCTAAGCTATGATGCTTGAGTCAGGACGTTGTGCTGTATCTTTCCCAAGTCTCTTGAATGAGGCAATCTTTGTGGGCACTTCCTAAACTCATCGCTGAATGCTAGTCTTCATGTAACATAGCTATCCGTGTTTTCCCACTCAAAAGTGGCCACAGAGCAAACCTTCTGGAGTAGCATCTAGGCATCAAAAACCTTAAAACTACACAAAACAGCCCAGCCGGCATGGCTCAGTGGTTGGGTGTCAACTTATGAACCAGGAGGTCAGGGTTCAATTCCCAGTCAGGGCACATGCCCGGGTTTTGGGCTCAATCCCCAGTGGGGAACATAGAGGAGATAGTCAATCAATAATTCTTTCTTATCATTGATATTTCCATCTCTCCCTCCATCTCCCTTCCTCTCTGAAATCAATAAAAATATATATTTTTTAAAAAACCTTAAAAATACACAAAACGTATCTTAGTAATTTTTTCTCTTAAGAATTTATCTTAAGGAAATAAAAGTGTAGTATAGTGGCAGCACATACAAAACATGCAATAAATGTTAGATGTTGTTATAAAGATGGTCATCACAATATGATCTATAATGGTGACCACTTATATTAAACCTAAATGTCCAAGAAAAGGAGATTGATTAAATAAATAGTACCATGTCCTTATAATGGACCATGGGGTAACCATTAGAAAGTATGTCAGTGGTTTCCAAATTTTGGTATGTATTTGAATTGCCTGAGGAACCTATTAAAAATGAAATATCCCAAGTATTCTAAGAGTAATTGGAAACTTCTACAGTAAGATGAAGCCAGGGTTCATACCTAAACTCAATATATATTATAGCAGGAATATTAATTTTGCGTAAAGGACTATTATTTATGTCAAAGACTCGATAGGTATTCTTAACCAGTCTATCTCACAAACAATCCATCTCTCTTAAAATGATCCATTTAAATCCTTCAGGTCATTGAAAATAGGCCTGACTTGAAGCTGTATGTTGTTTAATGAAGTTTTCTTTAAACGAGCATTATTATAAAATGTCTTTTCCCCAGTCCTTCAAATTATGTAGTTCTCTATGTAGGCAGGCAGGTAGGTAGGTAGGTAGAAAGATAGATAAATAGATACCTTTTTAAATAAAATAATGACATTTTTCTTTAAGAGGAAGCGTTCATTTGGGGGAATATTTCACATGTGGGGCTATCTTTCAATCTGCTATCTCTCTGTGTGTTTTCCTAACATCTGTATTGGAATGAAGCGTAGGAAGGTTGTGGCTGAGTGTAGTGAAAGCATTGAACTATCAACTCAGAAGGTTGTCCCAGCCCCAAGGTAAATAACTGTTTATCTGTAGCACCTATTTTGCCCAAAGAAATAGACATACTAGGAAAATAGCCAATACAGTGTTTAATTGAACAGGCCATTAGGCCGAAGTGGCTTCAATGCCTTAGTAATCTACACAGCAAACTGAACCTAAGCCTGAAATGCCTCCAGGCAAGGAAATTGGAATCTAAGGACAACCAATCACAAACTAGGTTTTTCAAAATAAGGCAAATGTTTAAGCTATAGTCAATCTAAGGATTGGCATGTGCCTCTTATATATTAAAAAAAAAAAAGTCTTTCTACTAAGGAGCTGTTAAAACACTCCTAACCATTTCAGGTTTGTCTCTGCCCTATTTCAATCAATTTTTGCTCTAATAAAATAAAAACGTACTATGTCTCAATTTATCTTTTAACAACAGGTTTTGTTTTCTTCCAGATGAACCATTACTTCAAAGATCAATATAATCGATTTTATATGACACTGGAAAGTCCAAAGTATTTCTATCTTCTGGGCATTCCTTGCTGCTTATCATTATTGTCCCAAGTCATAGAGCTGACCCATAGCAACAGAGAGACTCAGTGAGTATGACATGTCCTATTTTAGGAAGAAGATTAAACTCCTAATTTCTTATTCCTTCCCAGGCAACAACTTACCTCGTGGCAGCATTTTGTAATTATGTAGCAGTGCTCATCTGTGCCAGGCACTGCTCTAATTACTTCCCTGAGGTTCGTGTTTACGTATTCAGTTCTCACCCTGTAAGGTGGTAGCACCATCACTCATTCCCCTGACAAGGAAATCTCACCAGGAAGGTTAAGATCACACATTTACACACAGATGATCCATAGGATTTGAACCCAAGTATTCTGAGAGTCTTTGCATGTAAACCTCCAAACCCCAATCTTGGGCGCACTATTCTAAGGCTGACTTTTGCTTCCACTGTTGAAGAAGCTATTGGAGGAGGGAATGCAAATGAGCGAGTGTAGAAGGAAGCACCTCCGGACAAAGAAGCGGAGAGTGCTGAAGATGGCCGAGAGCACTGTCCACCCAGGAACCTGGTCAGAAGTCCTGCTGTTCTCTGCTTCTGACTGGCGAAGGGCCTGTGGAAAAGGAATTTTCCTGAACCCCAGTTCCCCATTTTTCTGAACCCCAGTTTCCTATTTTTTAAAAGCTGATAATAATAGCCCTTTCATCATGTCCTCATAGTGAAATAAGATGATATATGCCCGGAGAAATCTTAGCTGTCACCCTACCCCCACCTCCAATCAAAGGCAAAGAAACTTGAGATCTGTGAATTTACTAAATTGAAAAGGCAGATTTCTGAGTAAACTTTGCTAAGGACCGCAAAAAAAAAAAAAAAAAGCAACAATGCAAAAACAAACAAAAAAGGCAGGCATTTGTAAAGATTAATTTTCGTAATTTCAAATGTTCTTTTAATGCTTTCTTCATATATATAAATATACTAGAGGCCCGGTACACAAAAATTTGTGCACTCGGGGGGAAGGGGGGAACCCTCAGCCTGGCCTGTGACCTCTCGCAGTCTGGGACCCCTCGGGAGATAACGACCTGCTGGCTTAGGCCTGCTCCCGGGTGGCAGAGGGCAGGCCCAATTCCTAGGTGCAGCCCCTGGTCAGGCTCAGAGCAGGGCCAATTGGGGAGTTGGGGCGCCGCTCCCTGTTATGCACAGAGCAGGGCGGACTGGGAGGTTGCGATGCCACCCCCAGTCATGCTCAGGGTAGGGCCGATTGGGGGGTTGGGGCACCGCCCCCTGTCACACTCAAGGCAGGGTCCATGGGGAGGTTGTGGCACCACCCCCTGTCACTCACAGAGCAGGGCCAATCCGGGGGTTGGGGCGCTGCCCACTGTCACACACAGAGCAGGGCCCATCAGGGGGTTGAGGAGCTCCCCCCACCGTCACTCAGAGAGTAGGGCCGATAGGGGAGTTGGGGCATCGCCCTCTGTCACACACAGAGCAGGGCGGATCAGGGGGTTGGGGCGCCGGCCTCTATCACCCACAGAGCAGGGCCGATCAGGGGGTTGGGATGCCACCACTCTCACACTCAGGGCAGGGCCGATGGGGAGGTTATGGCTCTACCCTGTCACACACAGAGCAGGGCCGATCAGGGGGTTGGGGCGCCGCACCCTGTCACACACAGAGCCGCAGGGCGATCAGGGGGTTTGGGCGCTGCCCCCTGTCACGCTGATCCCGGTGCCGGGAGGCCTCTCGGCTCCACTGATCCCGGTGCTGGGAGGCATATTACCCTTTTACTATATAGGATAGAGGCCTGGTGCATGGGTGGGGCTGGCTGGTTTGCCCTGAAGGGTGTTCTGGATCAGGGTGGGGGTCCCCACTGGGGTGCCTGGCCAGCCTGGGTGAGGGGATGATGGCTGTTTGCAGCTGGTCACACACCCTTCAGGGTGGGGGTCCCCACTGGGGTGCTTGGCTAGCCTGGGTGAGGGGATGATGGCTGTTTGCAGCTGGTCACACACCCTTTAGGGTTGGGGTCCCCACTGGGGTTCCTGGCCAGCCTGGGTGAGGGGCTGAGGGCTGTTTTCAGCTGGTCACACACCCTTCAGGGTGGGGGTCCCCACTGGGGTGCCTGGCCAGCCTGGGTGAGGGGCTGAGGGCTGTTTGCAGCTGGTCACACACCCTTCAGGGTAGGGGTCCCCACTGGGGTGCCTGGCCAGTCTGGGTGAGGGGCTGAGGGCTGTTTTCAGGCTGGCGGGTGACGGAAGCTCCCAACCGCTCCTTTTTTTCTTTTTTTTAAAAATTCTGGGCCAGCTTTAGCTCTGAGGCTCCAGCTCTTAGGCCTCTGCTGCTGAAAGTAGGTAATCGAAACAATGTATAACTCCAGCTCTGACTCCAGCTCTGAGATCCCAGCTTTCTGAAAGCTGGTTTCTGGGTTTTTTTTTAGCTTCTATATTTGTTAAAATGTTTCAAACTGCAGGCTCAGAGGCCGGCAAAGCAGGCGGGGAACGTTGGAATCCTCCGTCACTGAAGCAAGCAAGCCTCATGTTAGTTTCAAGCTGCCTGGCTGCCGGCAGCCATCTTGGGTGACAGTTAATTTGCATATCTCCCTGATTAGCCAATGGGAAGGGTAGCGGTCGTACGCCAATTACCATGTTTCTCTTTTATTATATATATATATATATTTTGCATCTCCCTCTCACTCTTCTTCTTCTTCCACCATGTTCATTTTCCCTTCATTTCTTAATAGAATCCTTTTTGAAAACCTCCAGCTTTGACTTCACTAAGAGGGAAGGAGGGTACATTTCTACTGAGGCCAGAAATCTAGGGAAAGCAGACTGCCCTGGGGGACCCCCAGCTGCAAAACAAAAACATAAAAAAGCTGGCTGAGCTGGGAGATGAATATTCTAGAGGAAGGAAGTATGGGAATGACTAAAAATTGCAGATTCTTTCTGGCCTGGGACTGACTTTCCTACGTCCATCTTATGTTTCCTTTTCTATTCCCTTAGAATCATTTAAGTTGTTTCAGGCACACGTGTCTCATTTGCCATCCATATTGCTGGTTGGAATAAGAAAATGCATCTTCTCTTTTGTTTCTACCTGTGTGTGAACAGGAAAGTACGGGGCTTTGGGGTCAAAGAGCCATGGGTTGAACTTCAGCTCTCTACTTATTAGACAAATGACCTTGAGCACAATATTTAACCCAGCGGTTCTCAACCTGTGGGTCACCACCCCTTTGGGAGTTGAACGACCCTTTCACAGGGGTCACCTAAGACCATAGGAAAACACACATTGAATATATAATTACATATTATTTTTGTGATTGATCACTATGCTTTAATTATGTTCATTTTGTAACAATGAAAATACATCCTGCATATCAGATATTTACATTACGATTCATAACAGTAGCAAAATTACAGTTATGAAGTAGCAACAAAAATAATTTTATGGTTGGGGGTCACCACAACATGAGGAACTGTATTAAAGGGTCACGGCATTAGAAAGGTTGAGAACCACTGGTTTAACCTCTCTAACGTTCTTCCTTTGTAAAATGGGCATAAGAACAGTAACAGCCACATAAGTTTGTTTAATTGAGATAATATATGTAAAGTATTAGCTTAGGAGTAGGGCCTAAGAAGAATTAATTATATGGTAGCTACAGTGATTATATCTTAGTCTACTTTTCTCTCCCACAGTTGCCTAACTATGCACTCAGTTTAATAAGGGTTTATCAGGTGAAGTATATAAATGAAATGAAGATATACTAATCAGTCAAGAGCAAAAGATATCCTATATAATAAAAGCCTGATATGCAAATAGACCGGACGGCAGAATGACGAACGATCACTATGATGCACACTGACCACCAGGGGGCAGATGCTCAACGCAGGAGCTGCCCCCAGCTTGCAGGCCCCAGGCCAGCCAAGGGCAGGTGCCAGCGGGGGCCCCCCTGATCGGCCCGCCAGTTGCCCCATAGATTGGCCCTGATCACCGGCCAGGCCTAGGCACCCTCCCCATGCACGAACTTCATGCACTGGCCCTCTAATCTATCCTATCTAATAATAGACAAACACGGTAATTGACTGTACCTTCGCTACACCTCCCATTGGCTAATCAGCACAATATGCAAATTAACTACCAACAAAGATGGCGGGCGGTTAATTTGCATATGTAGGCTCCAAGCGGTGGAGTGAAGCCTGATGGCCCGGGGCCGGTGGAGCAGTGAGGCCTGACATTTCCGGGGCCGGCTCCGGCCAGAACTCAGCCAGAGCAAAGGCCTGGGCCCCATGTGCAGGAGGCAAACCGGTGCCAGCAGCCAGGGGAAAGGAAGGCCTATTGCATGAATCTCTTTGTGCAACAGGCCTCTAGTATATATATAAAAGGCTAATACGTTAAGTGTCTGACCGTCCGACCAGTCACTATGACACGCACTGACCACCAGGGAGCAGACGTTCAACTCAGGAGCTGCCGTGACGCACACAGAGAAATGGCACCGCGGAACTGGCGCCCACAAAGCAACACTCAGCTGCACCCAAGTGGGACACAGGCCCCACCACCACCCCAGAGCGACACCCCACCAAATTGCAGCTAATGCTGCTGAGACCCCATGGCACAAAGTGCAGCCCACAGCCCAGCCCAGCCCGGAAACAGTGGCTGTGGGCGCCGGGTAATGACGTCACTTAAGCAATGCCCAGCTTTCTCTCTCTAGCAACAACTAGCCTCCTGGCAGTTTCTTCAGCCCAGGAACACAACTTGCTTTATAGCCAGGTGCAAACATTTCACACTTTAACCAAATGTCTGTGAAGCATTTTCCCATGCCTCATCTCATTTGACCCTCACAGAAGTCCTGGAGTAGGTAGGTAGGAGACTCAGTGGAATCCCATTTTCTTTTCATTAGTCAGAAAACAGAGATTTAGAAAGTTTAGAAAGTTGACCTGACTGAAAAGAAGTAAGAAATGGTGGAACTTGAAAATGACTTTAGGTTTTCTCATTGTGCAGAATATTGTCAAACACTGCTGCATTTAAATATTTTACCCTTTGTTCTCCCTGCGTGATCTACAACAATAATCTGCTGTAAGTTGATATTTGCTGCTGTGTTGCTGACAATTACCTGAAAGAAAAGTTGGGGTGCTTCACTGGGCTGGAAAAAGTCTAGCTAAATCAGAAATCTGGTCTAATTAAGCAAGTTTATTCTATATATATATATATAAAAGTCTAAGTTGACTTGCACATGCATAATACATATAAAGCTCTCACTGGCGCCAATTGCATGCATGTGTTTCGATCTGTCATTGTCGATTGTAAATTTGGTTGACACTTCTATTATAGAGAAAGAACAAATAGAGATATTAAAATATTTCTTCTAATTAATTTCCTTTCAATGTGCATGAATCCGTGCACCAGCTCTCCAGAATTATAGTAAAAGGCTTATTCCTTTCCAGGAGTTTGAAGAATTTTAATGTTTTAGATTATGATTTAGATGGTAACCAGAAAGGGAAACACAGAAACATGAAAATAAATACAGGGTGATATCCTGCCCATGCGTCGTAGTGGTTAGGACATCTTATTTACATATATAATTTTTTATTGCCTTAACTACATTAGTAGAATACCATATTATTTGATAAGTTAAAAAAACAGGACTTGGTTTCCATCAAACTAATATAACTAATTTAAAACTGAACAACTCAGTTCAGTTTTAAAAATTGGAAGAGTCCTTAGATTCCCATCACCTACCCCTTAATTAGCAGCTTTTTGGTTGGATGAGGCTAATAAGCAGGTACCTTTCTGTCTCTAAGTGACCTGTTATTTTCATTCCACTTCAGTTAAATAAATATTTTATATGCATATGCCATGTACTAGGCACCTGGGATTCAAAACGAGCCAGCCACAATTGTAAGCTTGGAAAAATAAAAATAAGATTGCAAATGTATTGAGTGCATGGAAATTGTGCTTTTGAGGAATGTAGCTGTGTTCATGTCTACTTATTACAAGGCTAGAGTGTGACCCATCTGATCATTCCTACTGGGTCCTGGTGATAGAACTCAGTGCTCATAAGGATTTTTCCAGGTTGTTGGTTTACTAGGTTAGGCAGATGTTTATTTTTCATCTTGTGAATGACAGTCAAAATTTATGCCTCAGAGTCAGAAGCTTGGGTGAGCCATTTGCTAGGGCTCTGAAAACCACCTTTCTCTGTCACACAAGCGGTTGTTGTAATCAAATTGGCTCTACGCCTAGAGCAGGCTGTGTGACTCAGTGACAGTTGCGATCAGAGCATGGAGCTGGAGACAAAGAAGTCATAGATCAGGAAATCACAGTGACGATGGTCAATGGGGATTGGGTGTTTTTATGTGAGTGGGGTGTTTTTTAAAGAAAACTTTAAAAAATACCATTCATTGAGGACACACTTAATTCTGTTACATTTGCATGAGATTTAAACTTTTGTCCTAGTAACACTCTGTTCAAAACTACAAGGGATTCTATACTAAGGGAGAGCTCCCAATGTTGTAACAACCATTCATCACATCCAGTGATTTTAGATCCATGTTTGGTAAGGGCCTATGTGCCTCCTCTCACTTGAATTAGATTATTTACTTTCCGAAGTCACTTTGATTTTATCATCAGCCCCAAGCTAGATTCAATTCATTCCAGTAAAGATAATAGAATTACTTTCCAAGAGAAATCTTAAATCAGAAGTCTTGAAATGTCTTGAAGTTCACAACATGTATATTTTGTTAAAAACGATCAAGCACTTAACTTTCATGATTATCAATCTAGTTATTAAGTTATAAATGTACATGGCAAATGATAATAAAGATATAGATTTGTAACTGTTGGTCAACTGTAAGGTGAAGGAGTCTGTAAAAAATTAGGGAAGAATGAATAAGAGTGTCAAGTTGTGGTGGCTATAATACAATTAATTTTTTTCTATTTTTACAATGTCAGTTATCTGGTCAAACAAGGTAGCAATACTCTGATAATAACAGAGGCACCATTCTTAATTGTGGTTGGGTAGAACCACTATACTACAGGTAAAGATGATTATAAATGGGAACGGGCACTAGATTCTGAAATAATATCCTGCATAAACTTAAAATATTGGGTCTAAGGGAACCACTCTTTTACACTGTACTTGGTGTGTATTTGCTGTGAAATGCTCTTATAGCACCTTAACACAGTTAGAGATCACTGAGGCAGATTTTTAAAAATATATTTTTATTGGTTTCAGATAGGAAGGGAGAGATAGAAACATCAATGATGAGAAAGTATCATTGATCGGCTGCCTTCTACACTCCCCCAACTAGCAATTGAGCCAACAACCTGGCATGTGCCCTTGACCAGAATTGAATCCAGGACCCTTTAGTTTGCAGGCCAATGCTCTATCCATTGAGACAAACTGGCTAGGGCGGTAGAGCATTTCTAGAAAAGAGGGAATAGTCAGTGCAAAGGTTCTGAAGGCCATTGTTTTCATATGGCTTGCTGTCTTCTTTATTCAAGGTATGGCATGCTTCTCATAGAGAGGATATTGTGTTATACTTTATGGGATTGGGAGAGAGATACACTGTTTCCCAACTTTCTATCCAGGGTTTCTAACCCCTAATGCCTTAAACATCTGTGATTTGGGGCTCATAGAGTGATTGTGGCCAGTCTTGGCCATATTTTATGGTCTTAACTGCCCCCTTGAACATGCATGCAATAGAAAACCAACTTGATTATGTGGTATTATCTTTTTTCTGTTTGAACAGTTTGAGAAGGAACAACTGTTGCTTACCATCTATATTTACCAACATAAGATGAATATACTGTAAGAATAATTGTTGCCTTTCCAAAGTATAATTGATGAACTTGGCAGCATCATAACAAGATAGTAAATGAATGATATGGGGCACATATTCACACATTTTTTTTCTATGTGCCATTTTCTCCAAAATTTATTCTTTAGCAATCTTCAAAGTACATGTGTTATATTAGTAAATATTTAATGTTAATTTCAGATGCAGAAATATTATCCTATGCCATATGATAAATTCTGAAATAAAACATTTCTGTGGCATTGTGGGATCATTAATATAAATGAGTAGTGATTGTTACCCTGTATATGTGCTATTGAATATACATACATATGGGTGCATGTGTGTGCACATATATAAGGGGAAAAGAAGAGACTCTAGGGAATGTAAATAAAAATAAAAGCACACATATGCCTTGCCCAGACTGAGCATACCTCATTAGGCAAACCATAGAAATCATTAACAAAAATTTTTGGGGCACTTGCTGTGGGAGGCTACTGTGGCAAGAGCTCCTGTCCCATTGTAGAACTTGAATTAAGTGTGCGTCTAGAGGGAGCACAATATACAGGCAACAATAGAAACCATACCTACCACCATGCACTGAGTGCTCATTACTTGCCAAGGAATGTGCTAAGTGCATGTACTTGCATTATGGTACTATTGCAACATTGCATAATTTAACCCTATGCAGTAAGTACTATTACTATGGACAGAGAGAAAAAAAAAGCTTTAAGGAGCTGAAAAACTTGTGTAAAACCTTAGAGCTGGTACATTCTGGATCAAGGGTTGGAACCCACACATGGTCTCCAGGGTCCTTAGGCTTCACCACTGCAGTGTGTTCCTTGAGAAGGACCTCAGAAGCTGTGTGAGAATACTGGCGTCAAATGAGATAGACAAGTTACTTAGCCTTTGAGACTCAAAGGTTAATAGTATAGCTACTAATATCTAATGTATAGTACCTATGGTACTATAGTATCTATAAATACCTGTGGATACGAATACCTATAGTCCTAGTATCCAATAGTATAGATCAGCAATTTTCAACCTTTCTCATCTCATGGCACACATAAATGAATCACAAATTCCGAAGCATATCAAAAAATGTTATATTTTTGCCAATATGATAAAAAATAGGTTAAATTTCCATTCATTCACACTGATGGCTATTGTTATGTTGACTGTTGTCATTTTTTTATTTGATAATTAAGGGAAAAGAGGTCAGTGCCCCTGACTAAATAGTCAGGTATCACATATTTTATAATTCATGTGGCACCCTGCAGCACACCAGTTGAAAATCGTTGGTCTAATATCAGTGGTCGGCAAACTGTGGCTCACGAGCCACATGCAGCTCTTTGGCCCCTTGAGTGTGGCTCTTCCACAAAATACCGACTTCTGTGCATGGGCCACAAAGTTTCAATTGCACTGTACGTGCGCGCCCGCACATGGTATTTTGTGGAAGAGCCACACTCAAGGATCCAAAGAGCCGCATGTGGCTCGTGAGCCGCGGTTTGCCAACCACGGGCCTAGATAATAATATGTATTTTGCCAAATTGTTATAAGATTAGAGTTAGTGTGTGTACCTGCCTCATGGTTGCTATTCAATAAATGATGATGTTTGTGATTTCACTGCTGTCTCTGAGTCTAAACAGAGTCATAGAGGAAAATAGCTATGCCAAACTCAGAGAGCACATAAACTTTTTCTTTTCTTATTAACCAGGGCTACTGGTGGCTTTTGGATAGCTCGTCCGTAGAACCCAGTGTGACCATTGTGAGAGGAAAGAAGACCAGGAAGTGCATGCTCCTTCTGCCTTTTGCACAACTTAGAAAATGAAGTCCATTTATTTAATTCACACCAGAGCTTTTGGCATCTGTGAAGTCTTCCTCTGGAAGAAACAGACAACAAGCTAATGTCCCAAGGAGGGAGAAACAATGAGCTAATTCATGAATTAAGGTTGTAGTCACAGGGTACTCTTTTGGCCAAAGACAGTAACTTATTAGCTGAACACCAAACCAGGATTACCAATGTTACTAGAGAAAGTGCTGCTCAAGGACAGGTCAAGCCATACAGTATACACCTGAAATTCAGAGATGGTTAGGATGCTCAGAGATAGGAGGATTTACATAGGGGGTTTTGTAATAAAGCTAGAAACTCAAGCCTAAAACAAGTTATTATTCTGAACACTAGAGGTGTAAACAGGATCCTAATTAATGAGTATTCTACTAATTTTTAAGCAGATGATATGCTGTCAGAGCTCCAGTAGAATTTAGAGCTTATTTAAGAGCTTATTTATTCACACCGCTTTTTTTTTTTTTCTTTCAGATGGGGAAACTGAAAACCAAAGGAAATGCTGTGGCCAGTCCATATGATATAGTAAAATGTTTCTCATCTTGATTTTCTTCTGGATGAGGTGATGGGGCTTATTGAGAAGCATAGTTTCTAGGGGTTCATAAAGCCAGAGGCCTTGCTAAATTTAGATTTGGTTCCTGCTTATGTAATTTTCCTTGTGTTTTCAATTATTTATACAAATATATTATTTATATATGTCTGGAACTTGTGCTTTTAGCACTCAATAAACAGGAATAATTTATAGGACTATGGAGTGCTTCCTGTCCTTACCTTTCAGGGCATGTTCTTTTGCATTGTTTATTAGTTGTTTTATTTCAGTCTTGTGCAGTTTCCTTTCCCAGCAGTCGTGTGGGGGTACTTAACTAGCCAGAGGGAGCTCTGTTAGGATCTACCTTTATCCTCATGCACAGATTTCAGAATCCAGGTTAATTATCCCAGTAGCCATTTCCCTAGCACAGCGACCTATGGGGGCTTAGTGGCATGACCAGCAGAGCACATTCCTGAGGTAGAGGGAGCCCACACTGAAAGAGGAAGCAGGCTTCCAATCCTAAACAGAAGTTGCCTCCGCTTCCAGTTCCTTCTTTGCCTCTGCTTTTTAAAACAATCGAGTTCTTGACATAGTCTTTCCTCTACCCTCCCTCATCCATTTCTCCCTTCTGCTGCCTTGCATGGACTTCACGTACCTATGTCATCCCGGCTCATGGCCATGGGTCTGGATTCTACTGCCGGAAATCCAGACTCCTGAGTTCCCCAGGTCTGACTCTCCTGGCCTTTGGTTCTCACCTTGCCTTGGATTCCTGAGGTTCTTGCCCTGGAACCCACAGAACTGAATGAGAGTTGCTGAGAAGAGCCAATACAGCCAGTGCCCCAGAGTGGGGCTGGTATATAAAGAGGCCTCCTCAAGGCTGATGCTGACGGCACTGAAGGCTTAAGGAATCCACCTGGGGATGTACCTAGTTCCATGAGACTGACTGGCCACAGCACCGGCTGTCGGGAGTCTCCCTCTCAGGGCTATTTGTTCTCTAGCACACTTCAATGGATAGAAGCCAGAAGGTTCTGGTGCACTATGGGGCCAACTAGGTGGCCAGGGAACTCCACCCAACCCTCGCTGGATTGGCCAAGTAGGCAGTAGTTAACTGTGTTAAAGGTGAAGGAGAGGATTCTGAGAAAGATACGCTAAATGCTCTGGCCAAAGAGTTTTCATAAATTCCTCTGCTGCAAAGTCTGTATCAGCTCCATATTTAAAACACATTAAATGTTAAGAGTGATTTATGTTTATTGTAAGAGATGCAAAAAGTATGGATGAATGGAAATAAAGTCCCCCATCTGTGTGAGGCCCTGTACCCTCACCTTGAGTATGCACAACTAAGAGCTTCTTGTTTATCTTTTCAGGAATGTTTAATGCATGTAGCACTGCTATACCTAACAGGCTACTAAATGGGGGGTGAAATCATAAAAGTCACTTTATTCTTTCTCGAACGCAGGCCCTTCAAACTCACTCTACAGGTCTCCCTGCAGATCCTGCAACTTTTCCAAACACATCTAGAAGTTAAAATAGTCTTTTATTTTCAAATGTATTTAAAAGATTTAAAAGGGAAATCTGATCAAAATCAAAAGTTCTTTGTTACATCTACTTAAAAATTTCTCCCCTCCCTCTAAGCTTAGGCCTGATCCTGGTTCAGAAACCTGCAAGGAGAAAGAGAAGTGAGGGATGTGGCTTTTCATTCTCCTCCTCCTTGCTTTTCTACTCCTCGGAGTCCCACACTGACCCCTGCTGCCCCAGGCTCCTCCAGGATTGGGCCGTGTAGAGAATGGACGTTTCAAAGGACCAGCCTTGCTCAGTGGGTGTTATGTTATCCAGTATCTAGGCCCTCTGGCTTGTGGATACCTAATGCTGGCTTTGTCTTCCATGGGATGGTTCTGTGGGTTTTTCAGAGACTCCTTCTGCCACTAAAGGACTCTGTCCTCTGGTCTCTGAATTGTTCTCTATAGTGAGGGATGCTCTCTCAGCCCAGCCCTCTCACGACTCTCCCTCAGTGCAGTCCTATGATTCCTCTTCTCTTCTCAGAATATTTCTGCTGGGGTTACCTTGACCCAGCAGGCGGGACTCTGGGGTAAGGTCTTTTCAAAATGACTCTGGCCTGACTACCTTCCAGGGTGATCGCTTAGCTCATGGGAAAACTTGGCAACCTCTGGCCTTTAGCCTTTTCTAGGGAAGAGGAAGGCATCTCATTCTGTGCCCCCAAATTCTAGGGAACGCAGATGAAGTTCACCCAAGAGCTGACTGTTGTAAGAGCAGCATGGAGGGAGCCTTCTGAATGTTGGCAGATTGACAAGTAATCAGTAGGGGTGAGATGCTTTTTCATCCTCTGGCAGGACCTGCCATCCTTTCTTTTCTTTTCTCTTGGCACGCCATTCGGCCTCCTCATGAGGAAGGGAATCCATGGAACTCTAATGCTATGAGACCAGCAACAACTGTCCAGGCTCTCCTTTTCTTCCTCACTCTCTGATAGAGAATGAAGATGGGTGATCAATTAAGGATCACAATTTAGGGTGTTGTTTACCTTTGACTAAGCCCTGACTGGATAATATAGTACCTCTATTTAGAATATGGGAGAACATATCACTTACTATTATTAATATTGAAACCTCAGCCAAGATTCTGATACATTAGGAAGTCTAGTTAAGCAAAGCACACACATGTACACACATACATAATACACATGTCTAAATATTATAGAGCCTTTCTTAACCTCAAATGGGAGCATCCTATGTTTACTGTTCTAGGATTTGTTTTCTTAGGAACATGTCTGAGATAACTTGTATTGTCAGTCCATATGGCTCAGTGGAGTGTTATGCTATACTAGAGGCCTGCTGCACAAATTCGTGCACCAGTGGGGTCCCTCGGCCTGGCCTGTGGGATCGGGCTGAAACCAGCTCTCTGACATCCCCCGAGGGGTCCTGGATTGTGAGAGGGCACAGGCCAGGCCGAGGGACTCCACTGGAGCATGATCAGGGCCAAGGAGGAATGTGGGAGGTTGGCTAGCTGAGGAGGGGCTACAGGAGGGCTCCAGGGCATGTCCAGCCCATCTTGCTCAGTCCCTGATCAGCTGGACCCCAGCAGCAAGCTAACCTACTGGTGGGAGCATCTGCCCCCTGGTAGTCAGTGCACGTCACAGTGAGCAGTTGAGCAGCCTTAGCATATCATTAGCATATTATGCTTTGATTGGTTGAATGGCTGATGGACGACTGGAAACTTAGCATATTAGGCTTTTATTATATAGGGCTAGAGGCCCTGTGCACGAAAATTCATGCGGGGGGGGGAGGGGGTCCCTCAGCCCGGCCTGCCCCCTCTCACAGTCCGGGAGCCCTTAGGGGATGTCCTACTGACGGCTAAGCCACAGTCTGGCCTCCCTCTGCAGGAGGCGACCAGGCTGATCAGGGGAAGGCACTGCCCCCATCACCCTGCTGCTGCTGCCCCTGCCGGCCGCCGCGGCTGCGAGGCCTGAGCCCTGGGCCTTGCAGCTACTGTGGCTTTGTTTGGATGGACATCTGGAACATGTCCGCTCTAATTAGCATATTACCCTTCTATTAGTATAGATGGCTGTTTTCAGATTTCTGATATGACAAATAATGCTAAAATAAAGAGCCTTTGTACACTTTGGGGAGAATATTTGCAGAACAAATTCCTAGAAGAAGAACCACTTCCAATTCACAAGTAAAATTGTGATATATGTTGCCAACTTGCCAATTTTTAGTCAGTTTTCAATCTAACCATTAGAATGTGCAAAGCCCATTTCTTTACACATCTGCTAATTAGGGGATTTAAGAACTTAAATATTTGTCAATAGGTAAAAAATTGGTATGTCTACATTATTGCAGTTTATATTTTTTCAATTATGAGCACAGAGGAACATTTTTCCAGACATTTTTGGGGGCCTTCTGAATCTTTTTTCTGAATTGCCTATTCATTTTCTTTGCTCATTTTTGTGTTCATGATTTTCATATTGATTTTTAAAGAGCACATCATATGTTAGGGGCATTTTCCTTTTTCTGATAGGCAAAATGAAACATTGTTGCCAGTTCTTCTTTGATACATTGACTTTATGTGTATCTTCTATTTTTTCCTGTAAAAATTTTTACAATGCAATAAATCTATCAGTTTTCTCTTTGTGGCATCCAGATTATATGACATCCTAAGAAAGGCTCCAAGGTTCTAAAAATATTCACCCATATTATTCTAGTGTTTTTAGGTTATTTTTTTTTGTATATTTAAATGATTGATCCTTGTGGAATATATTTTAGGGTAAAGTGTGAGTCTTTCTGCATCTAACATTAAATATAAACTTTTTACTTCTCAGACTTCTCTATCTTCTCTTTCTCTTCTTTATATCATGGCATGAAAATCTAAGTTAAACTCAGATTTCCTCTTTAAACACATAGCTTCTCACACAGTGAAACACAAAGGCAAATTTAAAAAAAACAGGCCAAACATTTTTTTGTTTTAAGTCATGCCCACTGCCCATTTTCCAGGATTCTTAGCCTGACTTCCGTGGCCATTGGTCTCTTGGACTGGTGCTTATTTTCATGGCAGTTACAAAGCACTTTCCAATCCAGTGGTGAAAGAGGCAATATTTGCCCCTCCCCACTTTTACAGCGGGTGCCAGGAGAGGGGAAGTAATAGACCCAAGGTCACAAAGCAATTCAGGGTGTTGAAATCCAAGGTTCTGTGCCATCTAGCCCGTTGCAGTAATCGTCAGACATCATGTACAAAGCCCAGGTAGAAAGCATTCTTCTTCTGATTGCATCACTCACTCAATTGCATAATCCACAACAAAAACAGCTAGAGGGCAGCGGACAGGGCAGAGCTTCGCCCACTGAAATGCACAGATGTTTCAGTGAATTGGGAAAATGGCCTGCTCACAGAGATCATATATAATGTTTGACAACGTGAGTCAGACTTGGGCATCATTCAAGATTAATCTTATCCCCTTAATGAAATAGCTGATTGTTTTGACTTGTTCCTCTCTGCCTGTTCCAAGTTGCCTGACAGTGTGTTATAGAGACAGTCTTGCTGGTCTGAAGCTCTATTCTCCAATGCTGAATTATGGAGTCCATTAAGAAGTTCAAAAGATCTGTTTGGAGAGGCAGGAATCCAGTAAAGCTTCTAATTTTTCCATGATGACTGATGGATTTGGAGCACTCTTAAGGGGTGGCTGTATAATGCTAAGTGTTTAGCGTGTGCCAGCTTTGTCACCTTACATGAACCCTGGAACTACCTTTTATTCCAACCTCATCTTCACAGGCTGCCTCTGAAGGAAGGAGAATTTCTGACGTTGGAAGTTGGGAGAGACTGAAGGGAGGGTGAGCCGGGGAGGGGGAGGCACTGAAGAAAACCTGCCTGTGTCTTAATTACCTGGCAGATTCCCTGCTTTAGTTTCATAGGTCATTGGATTTCTTCCAGAACCGTTGTTTTGCAAAGGGTGTAGGAGTAGTGTAGGCCCTCTGGCGAATAGGATACTCCTTCCTAACAGCAGGATAAGGGAGAGTTCAGCACCAGGAAGGTCCCTGTGTCCAACATGTTGGGGAGAAGTCGGAAATGGTCTCTGTCTGACCAGCTGCTATTTTCTCTCAACTCAAGTGGCTCTGGGGATTGGTCCCAGCACCTCATAATACTGGGGGCTGTGTTTCATCCTAGGTGCCTAAGGTCCTTCAGTTAGTCTGTGGTTTGTGCGGTCAGTGCTGACAGCACCAGCTAAGTTGGAGTTACAGGCAGTGATTGTGCTCGTCAGAGAAATGGTTCATTCCTTGATGTGCTTTCAAGTGCTGTGTCCTATGAATCCTGTTGGCAAGAAAACCATCCTCCACCCTAGCACTTAGTTAATAAAGATGGCTTGAAAAGCAGCCAAAAATGCATATGTTTGCCGTGCTGTTAGATTTCTTTTTGAAAGGGAAAAGCTCTTCGGATTGTGATGCACAAAAGATTCTATTAATTAGGAGAACTTATAATATCTCCCTATAGAATAAAGAAAAATAATACCTCACATGGCTACTCCTCTGGTTCCTTTGTTGGACAAAATTCATAGCTCTTGCTTCCAGCACAGAAATTGCCACTCTGACTCTGAGTTGTGCACACACAACTATTCATTAATGTCAACAAGACCAATGAGTGCATATCCGGTGGGGTGGAGTCAAGGAGACTAGATCCCAAAGTCAACATCTTCGCAATAGATTCCAAGATGAAAACGATCAAAGTCCCATTACTCGTAAGTGACTAACAGAAAAAAAAAATGTCGAGCATTTAGGATACAGGTTAGAGATGAAGCAGAAGATTTTAATTTTTTCCCCCTGAATCTTGCTCATGTATACTCCAGACTGCAAAACATTTCAACCCAAATTTGTCCCTAGGTATAGCAGGGTTATTGCAGCTCACCTGGAAATAAAATTTCTAGGAAGAAATTTAAGTTTTCAGAAAGCTGAAGCAGAAAAGAGCAGCCCTCCCACACCAAGGCAGAAACCAGGTGCTAAAGATCCTGAAAGGCAAGAGAGAGTGTAATCAGAGGAGATGTGTTGAATGCAGGCGCTGGGGATGGGCATTTTTGCCCTGAGGAGACAAGGATTTCTTAGCTCTTTTCTCCCTGATGAGTCTGTAGTTAGATTGAGGAGGGCTGCAAAGACACCTAATCTCAACTCTAAGAACAATGCCCTCAAACCCTATCTGATTCTGAGGGAGCGGATACTCTTATGATCTTTGTTCATTGAACTGCCTATTCTATGAGCTTCCAAAGATTGACACTCCACTCTTCTCCACTCTGAGCTTTACGAGGCTGATGTAATATGGACGGAATCCACTGGGCTCTCTTGCCTCTGGCTTCTGTTTGGGTTTGACTGATGGGAGGGGCTGGCAAGAAGCAGGAAAGCAAGATGATCTCCTTGTTCCCCATAGTCCTCCTGCTGGCCTCAGCTTCGTAGGGTTGTGCTCTTCTAGAAAAGACCAAAGCTCCTGTGGGGCCTCTTTCCTGCAGAGCAGGTCTCCCTGGGCTCCAGCAACCCTCTCCCCCTGCCATCCAGGCCTAGGACTTCGGATGCTGTCCCTCTCTTGCTAGTCCAGGGGTGATTAACCATCTTTTGTCGACATTCCTTAACCATAATGACTCTGGCTTCCACACTCTTTGAGTGGGGCCATCTGTTTTCTGCTAGAGCAATAACATGTGCATCTTTCCCCATCAGCGAAGCTTGCAACAGATAACAAGCAGACAGCCCCTGACCTGGGTCCATCAGTCTTACTGTATAGCATTGTGGTTCCTGGTAGTTGTTCTGTCGTGGGTGATGTTGTTCCTAGGTCCCCATTTTGAATCGTCACTTTGTGCTGTGCTCTGCCTCTGTCCTCTGGCCATCTTAGCTATTAAGTGACAACCGTGGCCTCTCCGCTCTCTTTCTTGCTTTGGGTAATTTAAGTACATGCTTCCTAGGAGGCAGGGACTGTGCTGAGCTCTTTACTCATATATTTCATTGATTCTTCACAATAAGCAGCTACTGCCTTTATCCTCATTGCACAGATGAGAAAACTGAAACTCAGAAAAAGTTACTGAAGGCCACACAGCTGGGAAGAGCAGAAACTCAAATCCCGTTCTGCTCTAAACCACGGAGCTGTGCACTAGCTGATTCTCTGGTTCTTAGAGCTCACTGTAGTTGCATGCCACGTTTCTGTACACGCTGGTGCCTCTGTTGTGTTTCCTAATCTATGGGATATTCTAGCTGTTCAGCTGCTTAATGGGCTTCTAGTCTTGGCCCATCTCCTGCTCCTACCAATCTGGAACTTGATCTCTATCTCAGCCTGCTGGGACTGCCATAACAAAATCCAACAGGCTGGGTGGCTTAAACAATAGCAATTATTTCTCACAGTTCTGGAGGCTGGGAATTCCATCAAGGTGCCGGCCTAATAGACTTCATTCTGAGACCCCCTTCTCTTGATTTGTAGGTGGCCGCCATTTGTGTGTATTCATATGACCTCTGCTTTATATGCACAAGGAGAGAATGAGATTTCTGTTTTTCTTCTGTTGTGTTCTTCTTCTTATGAGGACGCCAATTCTATAGAATTAGGGCCTCACCCTGTGACCTCAGTTAACCTTTTTTACCTCCCTGAAGTCCATGTCTACAAATACAGTCGCTTTCAGGGTTGGGGCTTCCACATACAAATTCTGGAAGGGACACAATTCAGATAAGAGTCTCTCTCCCTAGAAACCTTACCCATCACGTCAGAAACAAAAGTCAGACCATCAGGGGCAGGGGGGAAATGTCCTTTCATACATAAAAGGTAATTAATCTTTCTAAATTCTTACAAATGAGTATAACATTTTTAAAAATATGCCAGGATTTGGAAATATCACTTAACCAGACTCAGCTTAAACTGTACACAGGTGAGAAGCTTGACAGAATATTCATAGTTAGAGCATCCTATCCCAACTTCAGGCAGTGCAGCGTTACATCGTCTTAGTAGGATGTGGTCCATGTCACACTTGACCATACTATGCTGACTGTATACACTTCTAAAGTGGCCAGGTTTGCTTCTACAACGTGCAAGGGGAGTGAGGATGACAGCTAATAGTCATGGATAAAAATGGATTGGAGGTGCTTAACTAAGGAAAGGAAAGAAAGAAAAGCCACAATGGTAGAGTGAAGGGGTGGATGAAACATTTTGTCCTTTTTTTTTTTAAGGATTTTTTAAAAAATATATATTTTGTTGATTTCAGTGAGGAAGGGAGAGGGAGAGAGTGATAGAAACATCAACAATGAGAGAGAATCATTAATCAGTTACCTCCTGCATGCCCCCTACTGGGGATTGAGCCCACAACCTGGGCATGTGTCCTTGACTGGAATCAAACCTGGGACCCTTGAGTCTGCAGGCCGACGCTCTATCCACTGAGCCAAACTGGCCAGGTTGAAACATTTTGTCCTTTGACCTATTTTTTTTTTTTGTGTGTGTGTGATAAATCATAGGATGAAAAAAAGTGGTCACATAAACAGTTTACCTCTCTTTCCTACATCTCCTACTTTTCCATTCCCTTAAATCTAATCAGTAGTTTTTTGTTTGTTTCTGCTCAATTCTATCTCTTCAGATGAAGATAGATTTGCTATCTCCAGTGGGCCAAGTTGGAGTTAGTAGTTCCTGAATTAAAGTTGGCTTTTTTTTTTTTAATGAAGAATCTTTACATTTTAGATTGTCTCAACTTTTAAATACCTGGCTAACTTGGTAGAAATATCATAGCTCTCCACAAGAGCAATTTATTCCTTTGTTTGGAAAAAGAAAATGTATGTTTTTACACGTAGAGAAAAAAAGTTATAGAACATTATTTTGAACGATTTTGCCATTTCTATATATTTTTCAGTTGGTATGTGTAGGTGTATGGTTTGTGTCAACACAGATGTGTCTTTGTGTTTGTTTATATTCTGTGTATTGTGTACACTTTAGAAAGGAAATGTAATTAACACCAGTGATGCTGGCTATTGGGGCAGGGACACACCTCAGAGCAGGCAGTCCAAACCATCTCTGTTTCCCCAAACTCCTGGGTATGTTCTGAACTGAGGGAATAATAGAAAGAAGGACACAGTTTGGGGCCTCTGGACAGTTACAGGCCTGGGGCAAGTGGCTTCTGCGACATGTGAGGCAAAAATCCTTGCTGAGACACACTGATAAGATGTTTCATACACCAGTGTGTCCTAATATTACTGGCGTGGAAAATCCTGGTCTGTTATGACTAATCTTTTCAGGAAGCAGAGCCCACAGGCTCTCTCAGACACCCCTTTTAGTTGGTAGTTCACTCAGTATCACATAGATCTGTATAAATCCAATCACTTATGCTAAGTTCAAGCTCATTGTCTCTTGCTCTGTCTATACTGAAGCTAAAAATCAACTAGTCTGCATAATGGTTCTTGTCATTAAAAACTTTCTCTTCTCCTTATTAAATATGCTGTCCCTCTTTGGGTTATAAAAAAAAGAAAGAAAACAAAAATGGGTGTGGTATTAGCTTGAATGTCTTTAGAAAGTTCTTTAGACCCTCTGAATTCTTTCTCTTGCTTATCCTCCTGTGTATGGGGACACTAGGACAGACAACCATTTTTTCTTCTTCATGAGCATAAGGGAGGGGTTTGTGAATTAAAATGTTAGATATAATGCCATGAGAAATTATGACTTGATATCCCAAATGCGGTCAGATTGGTTCAACTATAACACATAGCTCCTATTTCCTCACACAAGCACAAAAGTATCCCAGGGACACTACTTTTGTGAGAAGTCTTTTCCCCCCTTTTCTTTTTAAATGAGAATGTGGGGGAAGAGTTTCAGCTCTTAGATGTCTGGCCTTTATAACTTCCTTATTGAAATTGGGAAGTTTGAAAGTTAATGTCTCCCTCAGGGAATTTCCTTGACAAGCCAAACAGTTCTTGCCTTATTCTTTCAAAGTGGGAAACTCGCAAAGGGGAGGTCTCTCAGCCACACCTCTTCCCGTAACATCTCACCACTCCACCCTGGAATGTGGGGCCTATGGGGCCTGTGGCAGGTGGGAATCCTGGAGACACAAAGCCTGGTTGTGTTGCTTCTAAAACTTTGCTTTGTCTGTTCAGAAACTTGTCTTGATTGAGCTGCTGTCCTGGCAATGGAGATGCCATGAGAATCTTCGGGAATTAATTCAATTGGGAGTAGACCCCCAAGGATATTGGGATTAGGCAATATGCTCTCCACAACCATTCCTTCATTCACTCATTCGTTCACCTGTACCAATAGGTGTTTGTGATGGTTAATTTTATGTGTCAGCTTAGCTAGGCCATGGTACCCAGATATTTGCTCAAACATTATTCTAGATGTCTCTATGAAGGTGTGTTTTTTATTTTTTAAAATTATTTTTGAGAAAGAGGAATGAAGGGGGGGGAGAGAGAGAGAGAGAGAGAGAGAGAGAGAGAGAGAGAGAAACATTGATTGGGTGCCTCCTGCATTTCCTCTACTGGGGATAGAATGCACAACCCAACCCAGGCGTGTGCCTTAACTGGGAAGTGAATCAGTGTTTTTTAGATGAGATCAACATTTAAGTCTGTAGATGCTGAATAAGCAGATTACCCCCTATGATGTGGGTGGGCCACATTCAATCAGTTGAAGTCCTTAAAAGAAAAATACACTGACCTCTCCCAAAAGAAGAGGAAATAATGCCAGGAGATTACCTTTGGACTTGACTGGTATCTCTTTCCGGGGTCTACACACACACACACACACACACACACACACACACACACACACACTCTTCTGGAGAATCCTGATTATGACACTGAACATACCTTAAAGTTGACTATTAAAACTTGATTAGAAAAAGTCTATTTGTGAAGATAGTCACTTGATTTATACCTTGATAAATGAGCAATACTGCCTTTTTTTCAGGCTAGGGTTTCATAGGAGGCTAATGAAATATGTAGTCACGGGAGAGACTCAGGGATGTATTCTCTACACCTTAGCTTTCTAAAACCATTTTGTTATTCCTATGCTCAAACATTTTTATTGCTTTCAAGAAAAAGGTCAAGATGATGAATGTGGCCTATGAGTAGTGTGGTCATATAATTATCCAAATGGGGATACTTTCTGAGAGTTAAAGTAAGTGCTATACACAGGATCACTGGATCTGTGACATCTTGTTCTGAACTCGCCCTCATCTCCTTTGGCTCCACGTTCCCCTCCGCTCCGCTGGCTGGGTCCATGCTTCTTCCTGCTGCAGGACCTCCACGCTGATCTCTGCCTGGAATACCCCTTTCCCAAGTGCCCCAACTCCGCCTACCTAAGGCTCCCTCATCCTTCAGATCTGGCTCAGACATCACTCACTTGGTTCCCTGGATGAGGTTGATATATCCTCAAAGCAGCATGTGCTTTCCTTCGTGGCACTTATGATTTCATAACTAACTTTTTACTTCTACCTGGGTCATTATTCGATTCAAGTTTATCTCCTGGGAAGGTATTGTAACTGTGATTCCATTGCTTATGTGATTGGCACAGAGTAAATGCCCCCAAATATTTATTAAAGAAAAAATTAGGGAATCTTAACCACTTGAATCCCTTAAAAGGAAATGTTATTTTCCCTGGTTAGTAATTGAGGAGACCAGGTTTCATACAACATGCCCTTGGTCACACAGTGGTAAAACTGGTATCCAATGCTAGGTCCGTTGACTCAGAGCTCATGCACTTTCCACTCCAACAAACTGCCTTTTTCAGAAACCATAGGCGAGATGATTGAAAGAAAACACACCAATCTGTGGATTTCCCTGATTGCTTTATCTCTGAAAATACAGCCCAATTCTTGATACTACCAAGAGAAATAAGAAATTCTCTGTGTGTTTTACATTGGCACCAAACTTAGTGGTAGCAATTGCTTCGGTATAATCAAGCATCAGCGTGAAACATATCACGTGAAGGTGAGAATAAGCATGTGAAGAAGCATGAAAGAGAGAATGAAGCAAAACATGTAACACCATCACATTTCATAAAAAGGGAGGTTAAAATCTCACATCGAAAACTTTCATACAACTCAAAGGTGTTTTTGATATGATTCTAAAGGATCAAAACAATTGTTTCCTGTCCTGGTTGTGAGGTAGATAATTCCATTTCTCTTTAGGAACACAACAGCTCAAGAATTGTGCAACCTTCCTTGCCTATCGTGTAATGAGGAGACAGCTCAGACAGGGAAACTTGCAAAAATCTAATCAAAAGGCCTTACAAAGCTGTCTCCTGAATTTCAGACCCACAGGGCAGTTTCACAGCCAAGTCTGAAAGGCTTGAGAAAACAGGGTTAGATGGGAAGTGCTGACACAAGCCCAGCAGAGAGAATGGCCTCGCTATATTGCCGTAATAATCTGGGGGGGGGGGGGAGGAAGAATAAATTTTTTTGTCTGCATTAATCTTCAAGCTGCTTCTACGTGACTTGAGATTATGCCACCGAAACCAACATAACTTGGCCACGTAAATTGTGTGTACATTCCTAGTGAATAGGGCCCTTGATCACATTCCTCCCAATTACGCTGTTCTCAAAAAGATCTGAACTGAGTTCTAACATGTTAAGAATGCTCAGGGGGTGAAAAACAACAACGGTGGAGAGAATTTTATAAAAATAGACAAAGACGGGGCTTACGGCAACAGCAAGTTAAGACTTTTTCCGGCAACTTCTACTGAGGTGAGGTAAACTGATAAAGTTAGATGTAGGTGAGTTTAGGGTTAACTTGATGACAAAGAACTTTAATTACTTTAGGACAGCGGTTCTCAACCTGTGGGTCGAGACCCCTTTAGGGGTCAAACGACCCTTTCACAGGGGTCGCCTAAGACCATCAGAAAACACATATATAATTACATATTGTTTTGTGATTAATCACTATGCTTTAATTATATTCAATTTGTAACAATGAAAATACATCCTGCATATCAGATATTTACATTATGATTCATAACAGTAGCAAAATTACAGTTATGAAGTAGCAAAGAAAATAATTTTATGGTTGGGGGTCACCACAACATGAGGAACTGTATTAAAGGGCCGCGGCATTAGGAAGGTTGAGAACCACTGCTTTAGGAGAAATCATTTTGGTTATGCCTATGCTTCCACAGGACTTGGTTTTGCTCTCATGGCATTTATCTTACCCTGGCCTGGATAACACGCATTTGTGTTTTTGCTTTACTTTTCATATCTCCACTCCTACCTCTAGCCCCTTAGAGTTGAGTGGTGGGAGGACAAGAAATGTGTCTTATTAAGTCTCAGACAGCACTCAGTTAACTGTAGTGAACATAGCAAGTACAAAATACACATTAACTGAATTCAGTACTATTTAGTAACTGGCAGCCTGTACAGTATGAGATACGGGCAGAAGAGATATATTCTGGCAGATAAAATGATGATAACTCTTGAAATTTATACAGCCACTGGGCCTGAGAGTCTTTGTGTGTTTTATCATGAGCCTCTTAAACACCAACGCTCTTAGCCTGGACCAGGTCACCTGTCAAAGCAAATTGGCAGCATTGCTTTTCCTTTCAAGGAGCACTTAGAGCCGCAGTGAACAGTGCCATCATCATCACACAGGCTCTGCATTTCGGGAAACTTAGATTTGCATCCTCCAGTTGCCAATTCCTGGCTGCGTGACCTTGGGCAAATTTCTTCATCTCTTTAAGGGAAATGGTCTAGACAAATTCCAGAGGCGAGTGCCTATGGTAGGCGGGTGTCTCAGGTGCGTTTGTGTGGGTGAGCTAGGTTCTCATCATGGCCCCAGGACAGGACCCATTGGGAGCCTGGGCACAGTAGGGACTTTGGAGAAGAGTAGGATTTGGGGTTTGCTTTACAACTTTGGCACTGTCATAAAATCATCCTGATTTCATCTGGGGAAGTAGGATGGAGACTAGCAATCACCCCTCATGTCTGGAGCTGGCAATCGCTTCCTGCAGCCTTGCAGGTTTATGGCCATCCTGCACATGCACCAAATACCATCCTCAAGCCCCGCTGCCGAGGTTGCTGCTGGGAACCCCAGTGTTATCTCCAGGCCCTCGAACAGTGGAAACCCCCAGATGTTCCTTCCTCCTTATTGACGCATGATAGGAAATTACCAGGCTACATACCCTTCTAGGCTTTTTAGGATTGGGGAAATGGAATTAACTGACCTTTTTGAGAAGTCCATGAGAATCACTCTAAACATGTGAGGTTTCAAGCAGTGTGGTGGTTGCCAGAGGGAAGGGGGTGGGAGGAGATGCGGGTCCTAAGATAAGGTGACAGGAGAAGATTTGACTTTGGGTGGTGGGCACATGGTGCAATATACAGATCTTGTATATTGAAACCCACACCTGAAACCTATATGTTCATGTTGACCAGTGTCACACCAATCAATTTAATAATTTTTTTTTTAAATGTGAGTTTCAGTTTAGATTTTGGCATCTCACAACCTAAGTTCTTTCTGTGTATATTTACACTGACGATAAAGTCACCGATAGCACACAATTGTGGTGACTGCTCCTGGAAGATCTTCTCATTTTATAGACAGTTGAAAAGGAGACCTCAGAGTGAGGCTTCTAGCCCAGGGTTGTGTTAGTGGGTATGTAGTGGAGGCAGAAGTCTCAGGATTTTAGGTCCAGTTGGTTTGATGGCCCTGGAGAGTGTTTTCAGGACTGGAAAGTGAGGAAGCTGCAACATGGCAGAGGCTTTCATTTCTGACTCTTTCTGAAATGGGTCGCATCATCTGACTCTCTGAAAGTAAGTTGACTTTAAAAAAAAATTAATGGGGATTTTTATTACAAAGGAGGCAGCATTTTAACAACACTGCATGATTCGGTGAATCATTTCAGAGGTTGCTTACATAACAGGGATTTCCCTCAGGCCATACCAGTCATGGGGTAGAGCTGGGATGTCCTACTGTAGCAAATTGATGTTTCTGCTCCCCTTGCCCCAGCCCTGTGGGAACTTCCGACTCAATCCACCCTATCCTCCGCTCAGACAGGGGAGGGGGATCCTTAGGAACGACAGTCTTTTCTACACACTTCACCTCTGTGTCTGGCAATGACAGTGTTTCCTGACCAGCCATGGGCCACAGAGCCATGTGTCAGCCTTGTCTGCTCTGGTTCAGATGCCTCCACTTTCCACATGCAATGCAGAATGCCTTTCTTTTATCTCCAGTGGGTGTGGCCATTTTCTGTCCTACCGAAGGAAAGGAGGAGGATGTGCTCAATGCGCAAGGCTCTTTTTTACGGATTCCTCTCCTGTTACCTCTTGTATCAGTCAGTCCCAGCTACCTCCACTCTTGAAGAGTGAGGTTCGTAAGAACCATGTTGGTCTGCCCCCCTTTCTCCCTTCAGGACAGTTTCAGCGTCTCTTCCTCCAGCTATTTCTTCCCACCTCCTTTAATAGATTCCTCTCTCTTTTTTTCTTTTTAAAAAATATTATTTCTGATTTCTTTCTTTAAAAAATTTTTTTTTTTATTGTTTAAAGTATTACATATAGTACTACATATGTCTCCTTTTCCCCCTATTGTCCTCTCCCTGGCCACCCCCACCCCCCAGCACATTCCCTCACCCCCCTAGTGTCTGTGTCCATTGGTTATGCTTAAATGCGTGCATACAAGTCCTTTGGTTGATCTCTTACCCTCTCCTCCCTTGCCTTCCCTCTGAAGTTTGATGTCTGTTCGATGCTTCTCTGTCTCTGTATCTATTTTTTTCATCACTTTATGTTGTTCATTATATTCTACAAATGAGTGAGATCATGTGATATTTACCTTTCTCTGACTGGCTTATTTCACTTAGCATAATGCTCTCCATGTCCATCCATGCAGTTGCAAATGGTAAGAGTTCTTTCTTTTTTTACAGCAGCGTAGTATTCCGTTGTGTAGATGTACCACTGTTTTTTAATCCACTCATTTGCTGATGAGCACTTAGGCTGTCTCCAAATTTTAGCTATTGTAAATTGTGCTGCTACGAACATAGGGGTGCATATATCCTTTCTGACTGGTGTTTCTGATTTCTTGGGATATATTCTTAGAAGTAGGATTACTGGGTTAAATAGGAGTTCCGTTTTTAATTTTTTGAGGAAACTCCATACTGTTTTCCACAGTGGAAAACATTCCCATAGCAATGCACAAGGGTTCCTTTTTCTCCACATCCTCTTCAGAGCTTGTCGTTTGTTGATTTGTTGATGATAGCTATTCTGACACGTGTGAGATGGTATCTCATTGTCATTTTGATTTGGATGATTAGTGATTTTGAGCATGTTTTCAGATGTCTTTTGGCCTTCTGTATGTTCACTTTCAAAAAGTGTCTATTTAAGTCCTTTGCCCATTTTTTGATTGGATTATCTTCTTTTTGTTAAGATGTATGAGTTCCCTATAAATTTTGGAGATTAGGCCCTTATCAGATATAACATTGGCAAATATGTTCTCCCATGCAGTGGTATTTCTTGTTGCTTTGTTGATGGTTTCTTTTGCTGTGCACAAGCTTTTTATTTTGATGTAGTCCCATTTGTTTATTTTCTCCTTAGTTTCCATTGTTCTAGGACAGTGATGGCGAACCTATGACACACGTGTCAGAGGTGACACACAAACTCATTTTTTTGGTTGATTTTTCTTTGTTAAATGGCATTTAAATATATAAAATAAATATCAAAAATATAAGTCTTTGTTTTACTATAGTTGAAAATATCAAAAAAGTTCTATATGTGACATGGCACCAGAGTTAAGTTAGGGTTTTTCAAAATGCTGACATGCCGAGCTCAAAAGTTTCGCCATCACTGTTCTAGGAGCTGCGTCGGTAAATATATTGCTACAATATACAGTATGTCTGATATTTTGCTGCCTATGGATTCATCTAAGATTTTTATGGGTTCCCGTCTTATGTTTAAGTCCTTTATCTATTTTGAGTTTATTTTTGTGTATGGTGTAAGTTGGTGGTCTAGTTTCATTTTTTTGCATGTACCTGTCCAATTTTCCCAACACCATTTATTGAAGAGACTGAGTCAAGACAGCCTCTTCAATAGATTCCTTTCTAAATAGAACCAGCAGGTTTTTTGTGAGTGTTGGGGGGTCGGGATAGGGGCAGGTGGCTTTTGTTATAGCTGCTGGAAAGGGTAGGAATCCAGGATATTAGATAAGGAAATTATTCAGATATATTTGTTAACTTAACTCTGGGTCCCTATGAAGTTTTTGTTTTGTCTTTATTTAATAGACTTTATTTTTTATTTTTTAGAAAAGTTCTAAGTTTACAGAAAACTGAGCAGCTAATACAGAGAGTTCCCATATACCTCTCCCCACTCTGTGAGGTTTAAATTCAATTTTGGAACTCATGAACTGCTGAAGTATAAATGCAATCTTGCAAGGAAATACAATATTTCTAACCTGCCAAACCACTGAGTGATTTCCAGGGAAATGAGTAAAATAGGCATTCTAAATAGATCACTTATTATTTTGGCTCACAGGTGATTTATAAAGGCAAATTACTAAATGTACTAATTTCAGAGCATTTTTCAATTATTCAGATAAAAAGAACAAATAGTGAAAAATGTTTATTTTATAGTTTAACCTACTTTTTAAAAAATTTTTTTGGTTAAAAGAGGTCTAATATAATCAAGTAGTGTTCTAACAATAACTAGGATTTTCTAGTTGCTTATCTCCTTTGCAGTTGCTTCTGTTCTGGGTTCCCATTCTAGCCTAGCCCATTTGTCCAGAACCACAGATTGACTTTTAAAAGCTACCTGCGGTTGAAGTATTGGAGCAGAGTGGAAGCTCTACTAACTCTGTGGTTTCATTTTTCTGCTGCTCAGTCCCTAAAACCTTTAAAGGGCCATGGAGTTCAAATGAAGCCTTCTCTAGTGATCTAGTAATGGTTGAAAAAGCTTGTTGAAAAGGTTGTAAATATTTGTTGATTGATTGTCAACAGAGAAAAAGCCTTTTACTCCTCCATAGTAGCCTAGGGGAAAGTGTGGAAGGAAGTTTTTACACACCCATTTGAATTCAGCATTTTTATTTCTCATGCTTTGAGGTCCCAGACATATATGTCAAGAATAGACCTTTTCTTTCACCTTCAAGGAAGAAAAATTAGAATAAAAGAGTTTTCTTTGCCGAAACCGGTTTGGCTCAGTGGATAGAGTGTCGGACTGAGGGGTCCCGGGTTCGGTTCCGGTCAAGGGCATGTGCCTGGGTTGCGGGCCCATCTCCCAGTGGGAGATGTGCAGGAGGCGGCTGATCGATGTTTCTCTCCCATCGATGTTTCTGACTATCTATCTCTTTCCCTTCCTCTCTGTAAAAAATCAATAAAAATATATTTTTAAAAAAAGAGTTTTCTTTATAACACAGGGAAATGTACAAGTAGTTACCAAGTTGGACAAGGCTAAACACAGCTCCTCATGAATAAGAAGGAACTTTTAGTTTCAATCCACTGAAGGAAGATGGAGTAGGTGGAGTAGGCAGCTGCTGATGTCGTGAGATGTGAACATTACCAAAAGAATTGCCTGCACAAAAATATCTTTCCTCTGGGTCTATCCTAGGTGGAAAGGCAGCCAGCTATTTGGAACTTCTCTTCTAGATAAAGACATTGTCTCCTTTAGGTGCATTAAAAGCACACCTATTTCTTGGGAAAAGTTAATGTTAAGAGATTAGGAAAAATTAAAGTGTGTGTGTGAGAATTTTTTATTTTAAGAAAATTGTAGATTCACATACATTTGGAAGAAATATTACAGACAGATCTCATATACCCTTCACCCAGTTCCCCTACTTTACATAACTATAGTGTAGTAGCAAAACCAGGAAATTGACATGGATAGGATCTGCAGACCTGATTCAGAATTTTCCAGTTTCCCATATACTTACTTGTGTATGTGTGTTTAGTTCTGGGCAATGTTATGACATGTATAGATTGTTGTAGCCACCACCATAGTCAAGATGCAAAAAATACAAGATCCATTGGGACCCCCAGAGCAAAAGTTTCCCATTAGAGAGGGCTACATTGGGCAGGAATGGGCCAGCAGTAGTTGTCCTTCCATGCTCAGTCACTGGCTGGGAGCAGCCTGTGGTGAGTGTGGTCTCAGTATAGACACTGCAGTAGATTAGAAGATGTGGCAGCTGGTGACTGTAGGCAAACTACATTCCTTGCAGCAGGTTCTTTCTTTCTTTTTTTTTTTTCTTTTTCTTTTTTTTTTGCCTTTTTATTTATTTTTATTTTTTTTAATTAAATCTTTATTGTTCAGATTATTACATTTGTTCCTCTTTCCCCCCCCCCCCATAACTCCCCTCCTCCCAGTTCCCGCCCCACCCTCCGCCCTCACTCCCCACCCACTGTCCTCATCCATAGGTGTACGATTTTTGTCCAGTCTCTTCCCAAATCTCCCACACCCCTTTCCCCCCCAAGAATAGTCAGTCCATTCCCTTTCTATGTCCCTGATTCTATTATAATCACCAGTTCATTCTGTTCATCAGATTATTTATTCACTTGATTCTTAGATTCACTTGTTGATAGATGCATTTTTGTTGTTCATAATTTGTATCTTTACCTTTTTCTTCCTCTTCCTCTTCTTAAAGGATACCTTTCAGCATTTCATATAATCCTGGTTTGGTGGTGATGAACTCCTTTAGCTTTTCCTTATCTGTGAAGCTCTTTATCTGACCTTCAATTCTGAATGATAGCTTTGCTGGATAAAGTAATCTTGGTTGTAGGTTCTTGGTATTCATCACTTTGAATATTTCTTGCCACTCCCTTCTGGCCTGCAAAGTTTCTGTTGAGAAATCAGCTGACAGTCGTATGGGTATTCCCTTGTAGGTAACTGAGTTTCTTTCTCTTGCTGTTTTTAAGATTCTCTCTTTATCTTTTGCTCTTGGCATTTTAATTATGATGTGTCTTGGTGTGGTCCTCTTTGGATTCCTTTTGTTTGGGGTTCTCCGCGCTTCTTGGACCTGTAAGTCCATTTCTTTCACCAGGTGGGGGAAGTTTTCTGTCATTATTTCTTCAAATAGGTTTTCAATATCTTGCTCTCTCTCATCTTCTGGCACCCCTATAATTCTGATGTTGGTACGCTTGAAGCTGTCCCAGAGGATCCTTACACTATCCTCGCATTTTTGGATTCTTTTTTCATTTTGCTTTTCCGGTTGGATGTTTTTTGCTTCCTCGCATTTCAAATCATTGACTTGATTCTTGCGCTCCTCTGGTCTGCTGTCGGGCGTCTGTATAATATTCGTTATTTCAGTCTGTGTGTGCTTAATTTCTAGTTGGTTCCCCAATATAAGATCGAGGGTCTTATTAGTTTTTGTGTAGATCTTATTAAGTTTATCGGCAGCTTCTAAACAGTTCTTGAGAGACCTTAAAAGTGTGGTTCTGAACTCTATATCTTCCATTGACAATTTTGTCCTGTTTCTTTGTCTCCGCATTTTGTTATGCTTCCTTGGTGCACCCCCTAGTGGTCTTTGTTTGCAGTCTTATAGTTAAATCTTGATTGTTGTAGCTAATTCCAGGGAGGGTTTGACCTCCAGGCCAAGTGGCTATGAGAATCAGCTGTGTCAGCAGTGAGAGAACTTCTGTCCTCTAGGGAGGTGCTAATCTAGCCTTTGCCTGAGGCTATCCGGCAAATGCCTCTGTGCAGGGCTTGGGCGGGGCGGGTCGCACAGGATCAACAGGGTGGGCCGGAGAGAGCAGTTATGGCGGCTCTCAGTCCTGTCCCCAGGGGCTCTGCCTCTCTGAGTCCCAGCACCCGCTGCAAAGCTCGGAGAGAAAGCTGCACTCGCTCTGACCGAAGCCAGACAGTCCCGCTTCTCCTGTTTGAGTCTGGGTCCCTAAAGACTCGCCCGGATCTGGTGCTCAGAGTCTGCGACTCCCTCCCGATTGAAAACAACAACCGCGCCCTCCGCCGCTAGCCCGTTCCGTGCACTCCGCACCTCAGAATTTGACTTCACCACTGCGCCTCCTCTGAGTGTCCGTGTGCGTTTCTCTTTCCTCCTAGTTGTAGGACTTCCACTCAGCCAGCGTTCCTGTGGTTCTGGGTGATGTCCCTTCCGTTTTTTGGTTTCACTTTTGAAGTAGTTGTTCAAAGCAGCAAACTCCGGCGTTAACCTATGCCGCCATCTTGGTTCTCCCGCAGCAGGTTCTTTCTTGACAGGAGATGACACACACAGTGCTTTGACTGCCACGACTGCCTTTCTTTGTCTTTTATGGCATTGACATTATAAAAATATGTATTTTTGTTGATTTCAGAGAGGAAGGGAGAGGGAGAGAGAGATAGTAACATCAATGATGAGAGAGAATCATTGATTGGCTGCCTCCTGCATGCCCCCTACTAGGGATTGATCCCGCAACACGGGCATGTGTCCTTGACCAGAATTGAACCTGGGACCCTTCAGTCTGCAGGATTATGCTCTATCCACTGAGCCAAACAGGCTAGGGCTCTTTTGTTTTTTAATAGAACATTATTAACTTTGAGATTGTTTGATGTTTAACCCAGTGTTTTTCAAACGTTTTCTCATAGACTCTTTTACTGATAACACCTATTGACGTTCCTTTGAACTGATACTCTAGAGAACAAACTTTGGGAAACTACACATGTTGATGTTGCTGTAGGAAGTGATCTTTTTCCCTCGATTGTCTAGTGATATTACTCTTCCTTCAAAATTCATATTCTCTAGTGTTTTGGGTGCTCATAATCTCTTCCCATGATATGCTGTACATCTCTTTCCCATCAAACCTGTTAGACAGGCTGTCATCTATTGACTTGTCTAGCTCCTGTAGAAGATGTTCAATAAATTCTTGCATGGAGTACTGCACTATTTCCAAAGGGCAACATTTCTAGGAGTCCTAATAATGTTACCTAAATTTTATTTACAGAGAATCAAAATACTAAGGGCAAATAATTTAGACAATTCACAAGAAACAAGAAGGGAGACTATAGCATATCCTCTTACACTCTGGTAACACAGTCTTATTAATGGGAATTCTTAAAAAGTTCTTATTCTTAAGTAGGTTACTTAATAGTTATAAATATATTCCTATGAGGGGGTGCCATCTGGAGGCAGAAGCTCCAGTACCGATGTTATTGATAAGACTTTGAGCCCTGAGAGTTTATGTGTTGGATTCAGAGTTGGAATGAAGCACGTGAGTTCCTGGACAGGCCAAAACCTTGGCACCCCCGTAAATCAACTTACTTTAAATAATCAAGTAGAGGAGAGGCTGAGTACTGCAGGGGGAAAGCGTAGAAGAAAGACCACAGAAAGCAGAGCCCTGCCTATTCTTCTTAGGTCCCAGCACCTTAGTACTGTCCTCAACGTCATGTACACCACTTAGCAAATCAGGAACACTGACGTTAACCCACCTCTTTAGAAAGTGGGGCTCTAAGTGTGTCCCTTGGGAGGTCTCCCATCCCATCCCAATATTTGCCTTTTCCAAGTATTGCTTTATGCCACATATTTTATTCTTCCTAAGAAAATTTTTGGTAAATACAATGTGCTACAACTCATTACATTATCAGCAAAGGTGGATTATTTCCTAGTATGTTAGCTCCCCATAAAATAGCCTGGCTGGCAGTCCCTTAATCTAGCTCTGATTCAATTTGGGGAATGAAGAGACATTATCTTGGCACCAAAATTTCTACTCCTTATTGATCTTTTGTTTTAGGTGCAGATAATGACCTCCATTTTCATTTTAAGATAATTACCTAATGTAATGCACATATTGACCTGTAAGATTTGTGCACTTATAATATTTCAGTAATATAATTACCTACTGTCTCTTAAAACTTAGACCATCCATGGACAAAATGGATGGCTGCTTATGGGATAAAATTTGAGGGGAAATTGAAAACTCTATCTGGTTAAAATATATTTCCTACTGACTTACAACTAATTTTTAACTTAACTAAAAAAGGCATACAAGTAATACTCATCATTGGGTAAAAATAGAAAATTCAAATAAGCAAAAGTAATAAAAATGAAAATAATTCCAAAACACCTGCCAAAGGTTTTACACATTTGTGTATATTCTTCCAGGATTTTCCTGGAAGGATGTGCACACAAAAATATATATACATATAAAATATATATTTACAAAGACCAGATGGTTCTCCATATTGTGTTATGTAACCTACTTGTTATATTTCATAATGCATTACCGAAGAATTTCCACACCAATAAATATATATGTAATTTATCATTTTAAATGTTTGCATATTGTCTCATATGTAGATTCCTCATCATTATTTAAATAATTTGATATCCTCTACTGTATTTAACTATTCCCCTATTTTTTGTATATTCTGGATATTTCCAAATTTTCTATTTATCTATCTATTATAATAAATAACATGGTGGTAAACATCTACATTACACACATCTTTGGGTTCAATTATTTAGTTGGTATATATTATCAAAAGTCTAATTGGTGGGTCAAAAGATTTTCACTTTTTTAAGGCTTTTGCTGAGTCTTTCTGATTCTTGCTACTGGCTTCTTAAAGTCAGAAGGTCTAGCTCCCTAGAAGATTCTAATAACAGTTTACCTGGAAGAAGTAATTAATTATTCTATTAACCAGGACCAGTGGACCAGATTTGCTTTAGGACTCTAAGAAGCTGGGTGAGCAGCCTAGAAAAATCACATTAAATATATATATATAAAGAGGATTAAGTAAATTTTCTTAGCAGGCCTTAAGGCCTGAGTGATTAGTTTTCATGGTAGCCGGTGTTGTTAAGTGTGGACAGAGCAGGAAAGAGCACTAAAAGGAATGGTGTATCTGTGTGAAAATTGGTGGGGAGAAAAAGTGGGATGCAGACTTTACTATCTCACAGTTTGGCCCGCTGTATGTCTTGGAAGGTAACAAGTAATCTGTATTAAACTGACCATGTAGAACTACTGTGCACCTTTCTTGGAGAAACCTGCGTCCCTGTTACAATAATACATGTCTGCAGATTTTTTTTTTCATATTTGGATCTGTAATACCTTTATTTGCCACCTTATCCACTGTTGTGTGTTTACTGATGGTTAGGTATGGGGAAGTATGGGTAAGAGGGAGTTCTGATCCTTTCACAGAGAAGAAAAAAACATATAAACTTGAAAAACTGTCTTGTACTCTCCCTTGGCCATTCAATCATCAGTGAGCTACTGAGCATGTTAGCATCCTGGACAGATGGTTATTTGAGCTATGGAAAGAGTCAACTTTCAGTCAGGGAACTCAACCAGGGGGCCAACGTAGTGGTATCAAGGATAAGGCACCTTTAGTGGAGGAGAAGAAGCTCCAACCAAAAGCCATTTATGGGCCTGCCCACTTATTCACTAATAGTAACCAATGGTCTGTTGCTCTGAATATCCAGTTGACCATTCACAGGAGAGGGGTGCTTGTATCTACGTGCACTAAGCCTATGTCTTTTCCAAGCCTCTCTCACAATTTGTAAAACAAACGACCTCTAGATTTCACGTCCTCTAGTCCTCTATTTACACTTAAGAGTTAGACATCTCCTTAAATTTAAAACACAGAAAAGCATGGCATTATTTCATCAGAACAACAAAGGCTTGTGTCAGATTATATTTTCCCAAAATGACCACAGCAGCATTTCCGTTGTGGCAGGCTCCTTCAGAACCAGGCTACTTTGCCACTAAAAGATGGAGTTTATTTCCCTTCCTTGAAACCTGGGCAGACTCATGACTCCTCTCTCCGACCAGCAGAATATGATAGAAGTGATGTTGTGTGACTTCTGTGGCTAGGTCATATAAGTACACAGCTTCTGCTTGGCTGTTGTTTTGGCGGCCACAATATGGTGGAAAAAGCCCAGGTCAACATGAACAGGCTATGCCATGCATCTATGTTCCAGTCAGCAGCTCCTATGAAGTTCCCATCTGACAGCTAGCATTAAATGTGAACAAATGAGCCTTCAGATGATTTTAGCCTCCAGCCTTCAAACCTTTCAGTATCAGACATCTAGGAGCAGATGCAAACCATTCCCATTGTGCCCTGTCCAAATTCCCAATATATAGAATCCATGGACATAATAAAAGGTTGTTTTACCCCACTAAGTTTTCTGGACATTTTTAATGTAAGCAGAATAACTAAAACAAAGCCATTGGCCAAACTCAATACTGTAATTGGTCGATCACTCAACAGACGCGTATTGTGAGCCTGCTCTGAGCAAAGTACTCTGTTAGACTTGTGGAGTTTGTAAAAAACACACAACCGAAACAAAAACCATATTCTTTATCCTTGAAGAGTCCCGTAATCTAGTAGAGGAACCCAAATATTAAGTGCAAAAACATCCTAACAATATGTGGTAAGTGCCAAATGAGGTAATTAAACATGTTTTGTGCAGGAGTTGGATGCAAGGACAGACCACAGTAGGTAGAACAGAGAGACTGGGCTTTATTACATAGCAACACAGCCCCCCAGCACACAGCAAATTCTAAGGGATTGCTTATTTGACCAGGTTAGGGATTGATGGAAGAGTGTCAGGTACTTGGAGAGGAAAGATAAAGGTGTTTTAAGCAGATTTGAAAAGAAAGTATTGAGTCTGGAGTATTGGGGTGTAGATAATAACAATAACAGTATTAAATCCTTATGTATATAACAGTATATACTTTATAAGGCACTTTCACAGACATTATCACATCTAATCTTCACAATGACCCTGTGAAGTAGGATATCTAATCTCTATTTTATGGACAAAAAATATTTAGGCCTAGTGGTCTAAAAACCACTTTGATTTTATTAGAACTTTCTGGTAGGGATAGTGGTGACTGAAAAGGAAAATAAAGAGAACTAACATTTAATGAGCACCTACCAAATGCCAGCCATTTTGCTTGGTTATTTTAGTAACTTATGTAAAAACCTGAAATCTAATTTTATGCCAACCTTGGAAGTAATTGTTATTATCCTGGTTAGATGAGGAAATTGAGGCTCAAAGACATCAAGTAACTTTCTTAAGGTCACACAAGTAGTAAGTTAGAAGCTAGGGATAGACTTTTTCAAATGTGATGGCAAGTTCAGCAAGTCTCCTACATTTCTGTGGGACAGTCTCTCTGTGCCCCTCTCCATAGTTTCAAACAAACCTCCCTTTCACACTTTCACAGAAACTTCATCTAGATGTTGCCTATCTAAAGCACTCAAGGCATTAATATGGAAATGATCAGTGGGTTTAGCACCCGCCCCCCCACCCCCCCTCCCCCGCCCAAAGAGCTAGTTGTTCACCTCAAAGACTTTCCAGTTGGTAGAATGTGAAAGGGGAATCTGTCTCTCTCTAATAAACTGGAGCACTGATGATACACTTAGTAGGTCAGCAATGAGACAGGGATATGACCTTGAACTAGCCACTTAAGTCTTCTGGGTCGGAGCTTCCTCACTTGTAAATAAAAGAGTTGCTGCATGATCTTCAAGGTCTTTTCCAGATGGAATGTTTTATGATTCTATAGATACAGAACTGAGAGGTAAAATGGGGAATATACTTTTTAAAACTTATTATATAATTCAGCCTTTTGCCTTCCTTCACCTTTGGAAAGCGCATTTTGCTCACGGAGAGTGAAGACTAATTACTGAGAGTAGTGACACTGTGAAGCACCAGTATGCAGTGGATCCTCTATGTAGCTTAGCGATTTTGTGATTACCACCAAAAATTGGCAGATCACTGTAAGCCTACGATTTCAAAGGTATCTATGTAAAACTGCTTTATGTACAGAGCTGATTTCCCGTATCATTCTAGCCTAGGTTTTCCTCTGGTAAGCACGTGCCCATTTTTCAGTTGATGCTTTTGAGATGTTTCCACTTGATGAGATTACTCTAAGAATAAGTCCCAACAATTTGTTCTCATCAAATATCAGAGGGTTCTAATTGCATAAAACTAACCACTAAAAAGTCTGTTGTAATTTGGACTTGGTAAAGCAACAGAAATTATGTTGTTAATTGCTTTCTTCCACTTTCTCTGTGTGTTAATTGCCACTGATAATTGCCACTTCCTAGGGAACCATAGAATACAGAGATGTTAGGTAGGTTGCCTTCCTTGTCTATATTAAACCATTTGTAACAACAAATGAATATGTAGGATCTGGTAGGCAAAAAAAAATCATGGCCTTAATTTTATTGCTTGGATTGAGTTTATGTGTTCCAAAACTGTTCTTTAATTGTTATGTCCTTGTCTATTTTTGAAAGCCTGGGCAGTTATAAGTTGTTACATAAGATCTAATGATAGGTATACCTCCTATCTCCAAAAGATGATTTATTTATATTCTCTTGCATTTATATCTTGGAAATGTCAAACAACTCAACATCAATATATTTCTTGGTAATTTTCAATTGCTTATAAAACAAAAAATTAGCACAGAGCTTTAAATAGGCCACAATCAAGCAAATGATTGTTGGATGCTTCATAAAGCTTATTAAGCTTACTTTCATTTTTGTCTTCTACTTCTTAGTGGCTCAGTCCTTAAGGAAGATGAAAAATGCTGCATTTCCTCTATGGCTCATTTCACATTGATAGCCTTTGAATGATAATTTTTTTGCCCCCAATGCAAGAAAGGTTAGTTTTAAGTATAATCGTTTCAGAATGAGTCTCTGGATAACATAAATACTAACTGTTGCTTCAAAAAGGATAAAGAATTGACCCGAACACACCTATCTTACTTTATTTCCAAATATGCTAAAGGTCAACTTCTGGTTCTCCCACCCACCATGCGTTTTTCCAAAACCTTTTGCCTGCAGTAACCACAAGCTGGTTGAGATTATGATTAGCACAATTGTCATTCTTTAGTGATACCCAAACGTATTCCAAAACGCATTTTCTGTGGTGGTGTTGAGCATCCGACCTCTGTAAGCATTTACTTAAATAATTTTTAAGGATGCAAAAAATATATGCTAAAATGACTGCAGCTGGCAGTTTGGTTCAGCTCTGGAAGCAAATGCAAACCACAAACAACAGGGCTTGTGTAATATGTTTTAACACTTCTTGGAGAATGCGACAATTCCATAGGCCATTGCTGACTAGAAATGGTGACATTTCCTAAGTTCCCCACATTTGGGATTGGTGGCGCTCCTCCTGGTCAGAGTGTCCTCTCAGACTTGCTTCTTTTAATTAGCATCATCACTGTTTTCCTTAATATGGGTGTTTCCAGCAGGTTAAATAGAAATGTGCTATACATTTCCAGGTGAGGGGCCTTATGCAGACCGGTGTACAAGCTTAGGAAGTAGCATTAGGTCACACAAACGTTTCCCAACCCCTGCCACTAAGAGGACCATGGTTCTCTATTCAGGCTCCATATCATAATCACCCAGGGAACTTAGAAAATGTTATAGATTTCCAGGCTTTGCCCTGGATATATGCACTTAGTAGTTCCAAAGTGGGGTCAAAGCTTATATAGTCTAAAAAAGTGCCACAGGTGGTTCTCCTGCACCAGGATCATGAGGTCTTAGGTATAGCAAAGTAATATCAAGAATCTTAATTTCTTGTCTATTATAAACCTTGTAAAAGGCAATACCTGCAAGTTAAAGTTTGAAATAAGGTAGGCTTGGGCCACAGACTGGGCTCTACCACTGACTGGGTGAACTTGGGCAAATCATTCACCTTTTCTGAACTTCATGGTGGGGATAACAGTTTCCTAGTAACATGTTGTAAATATTAAATGAGATAATATATGTGCATTGCCTGGCATTTAGTAAATAGGTAATATAGCTTATCTGTGATTTGATTTCTCTTTAGGTTGGTAATCTAAAGGAACTTGTACCCGAGTGATCAAAATATACCATTAATATATGAAAAGGTATTTTATCTACCTGTGACAGGTGGCCTGGAGGGACTAAAAAATGTAAAACCTGGCAGCTGACATCAAAACACTTGAAAATGGAAGGTTAGTCACTTTTCTGATGGAGAAAATTGGAAAAATGGAATCAGTCTTTTTCATTATGAGGGGAAATGCCTTAAAAAATGGTTCTCTGAAAAATAAGATGTAATAATGGTTCTTGGTTTTTGGCCAACTTCAACTGGAGAAAAGAGCTGATCTCTTCCTACTCCCAGCTCCCACCCTGGGGACAAAATGGCAGGTCTCTTCCCTAATCTCCTGTTTCTACCATGGTTATTCCCACTTCATTGCCTGGGCTTACTCTTTTCCTCTTCCAAGATCAGTCACTTGAGTCCCATATCCTCTTGTCTCTTTCCATCTGCCCAGCCTTCAGTGAAGCTTTTCCTCGCCTCTTAAACTTCTGTTGTCTTAGTCAACACCTTAAACTGTATTTATTTTATTATTTTATAGATGTTAGTTCTGTCTTTTTAAGTGAACTTCAAATTTTCTGAGGGAAAGATATTCTTAACTTGCATTTTTATCTTTTCCCTTGGCCCAGCATACAAAATGTTAGGAATAAAGAATTGCCTCAAAAAAATGGATCGAGTGCCACAGAAGGTCATGTCTATGTGAAACAGACAGCCAGTGAGGCCATCTTTCCTGGTTGGTGTGCTAGCAACTTAAGGTTCAGTTTTACCAGTTGTTCTTCGCTTTCCAAGGAAGAGATGCAGCCATGGCCAGGTAGCTCAGGTGGTTAGAGCATCACCTGATACCTCAAGGTTGAGGGTTTGACTGCAGGTAGGATGAATACAAGAATCAACCAATAACTGCATAAATAAATGGAACAACAGTTAATGGCACTTTCTCTCTCTTTCCTCTCCTCTCTCTAAAAATTAAAAAAATATATTTTATTGATTTCTTACAGAGAGGAAGGGAGAGGGATAGAGAGTTAGAAACATCAATGAGAGAGAAACATCGATCAGCTGTTTCCTGCACACACCCTACTGGGGATGTGCCTGCAACCAAGGTACATGCCCTTGACCGGAATCGAACCTGGGACCTTTCAGTCCGCAGGCCGACGCTCTATCCACTGAGCCAAACCGGTTACGGCTTAAAATTAAAAAAAGAGAAAGACGCACGCAGACTACATTATTTTAACTGTTCACTGACTTTCCTCATTGATCAATTCAGAGTTATTTTTTTTCTCCTTTAAATAGTGATTCTCAAAATTGTTTACATGTTGGAATCATCTGGGGGAACTTTAGAAAATCTTCATGTCCAGACTACACCCCAGAACAATTACATTAGAATTTCTAGGAGTAAGGCCAAGCCATCAGTATTTAAAAAGAAAAAAAAAAAAAAAAACAACCAACAGTAAAAACACCTCCTCAGGAGATTCCAATGTACAGCCAAGATTAAGAACGCTGTTTTAGATCAAACTATGCCAATATGATTACTAGAATCCCAGATAGGAAACAGATAACAAATACAAAATAAACATCCAGGAATAGGACTTTTAACTGACCCCACCAGTCCTGTGGACTCCCTTCTGAATCTGACTGCTCTTTTACTAACCTGCTCTGAGGCACATTGCTCAATGGACCTGAAGCTACAGTTTGAGGACGAGCTACCACAGGATCTTACACCCACTGTTAATAGCTCTTGGATTGCCCAGCCTGCAAATTAGTACCCATTATCCAAATCTCCAATTGAATGCTATTTCTTGACAGAAGACTTTTCTGACCACTTCCATACTCCATCAGTATTTGAAGCACTAGTTATACTTTCTCAAACACACTATTTTCCTTTATAACACCTATGATACATATAGAAATTTGAGTCATCATTTGCTTAATATATACCACCTTCTCCCACAGAATTTTAAGTTTCATGATAAAAGAGACCATATCTTCTTGATTCATTGCTATAAAAATGACACCCATCACAGTGCATGTGGTAGGAGCTCAGAAAATACCTGCTGAAGGAATGACAATCAGAGTACTACCGTGGTGGGAGGATGGCAGAATCCTGTGCCTTTCTGGAACATTCTACATCAGTGAGATAATGCAGAGTGGTGAGCACCTTCACTCACCCAGTTTTGACCAGTGATTCACAAATACGACTTGGATGTTTTATTGAAAACACAAGTACCTAGGGTTCATCTATCTTCAAGAGATTTGACTTCAATATTGTAAGGTCAGAACAAGCAATACGTTTGCCAGCTGATTCCGGCACTCTGGGACACAGTTCAGTGTTTAGAAACTACTGTCATAGGCTTTGCCCTGAAATGACTGTCAGAATCACTGTCCAATTTGGAGCCTGTAGCCTCTGTGGCTCACTGGTCCTTTTTGCTCTGTGATGCAATTGTGAAGGTGAGGTTGAAGGTTTTCTCTGGAGAAGAAACATTGCTTTATACACCTGCTCTGGAGAGATAATGCCCTAAATACCATCCACTCCGTTTAGTAATGTGGCTGGCCAAACCTAAGGTTTTTTTTCGAAATCAATGCAGTAAAATCTGATGATTTAGCAAGGTAGCACTTTCCCCCCAAATGCTTCGGAAACTTAGTCATGTTGGCCATGGCCAGTGTTGGGCATATTTTTTATATGCCTATGTCTATTTTCAGAGACAGTTCAACATGAAAAATATTATACCAAGTAAAGTATTCATGGCATTTGCATTTGTGCTAGAAAAAGATACACAGATTATACCACTTCAGCTATTCAGAGGTCATTCAGCTAGCCAACACCCCTAGCCAGATAGAGCAAAGAAGGATATAATAAGCAAAAAGAGAATCCATATACCCCAAAAATGGGTACTATAGAAACCATATCATTAAAAGTAAATTTTTTTTCCATAGGAGAACCCAATTAGTTAGAATCTATTTACTATAATTTTTAAAAATATATATTTTATTGACTTTTTACAGAGAGGGAGGGAGAGGGATAGAGAGTCAGAAACATTGATGAGAGAGAAACATCGATCAGTTGCCCCCTGCACACCACCCACTGGGGGTGAGCCTGCTACCAAGGTACATGCCCTTGACCAGAATCGAACCTGGGACCCTTCAGTCCGCAGGCCGACACTCTATCCACTGAGCCTTTGCCCTGCCCCCCAGCCATGATCGGAGAATCAGGCGCCTTTGCCGCCCTGGCCAGTGATAGCAGGAAGTAGGGGTGGAGCCAGCGATGGGAGCTGGACACGGTCGAAGCTGGCAGTCCCGGGAGCTAGGGGTCCCTTGCCTGGGCCTAAAGCGGAGCCCACGATCGCGAGGCCGCTGCAGCTGCGGGTCCCCGCTGCCCAAGCCGGACGACTCAGCCAGAGGCGTTAGGCCTGGGCAGGGGCGGAGCCTGCAACCGCGGGGAGCTGGGGGTCCCCTGCCCAGGCCTGACACCTCTGCCGGAGGCCTCAGGCCTGGTCAAGGGGCTGATCCGGTGATTGGTGATCGGAGGGTGATGAGGGTCAACTCCTCTGGCTGAGGCATCAGTCCTGGGCGGGGGGCGGAGCCGGGGATTGGGGGGATATGATGGTCCCCTTGCCCAGGTCTGAAGCCTGGGCCAGAGGCATCAGGCCTGGGCTGGGGGCAGAACCAGTGATGGGGGGAAATGAGGGTCCCCTGCCCAGGCCTGACACCTCTGTCAGAGGCATCAGGCCTGGGCAAGGGGCTGATCCTGCGATTGGAGGGTGATGGGGGTCAACGCCTGAGGGCTCCCAGTATGTGAGAGGGGGCAGGCTGGGCTGAGGGACACCCCCCCCACACACACACACACCCAGTGCACGAATTTCGTGCACCGGGCCCCTAGTGTTATATAATTTAATAGTTATCATAATCACTGAGAAATCCAGGGAAGATAATATTCCTTTACAAAGAAGGCAACTGTGTGTCAGGGATGTTGAAGAACTTGATGACATCATTGTGATTCCTAATCTAATAATCTTCCTGTTGTGCTAGGTTGCCTTGTAAAGTATAGACCGATGATTAATAATCATAAAGATCATCTGGAATCATCAAGCAAAGTTTTAAATTTAGCATGCTTAGTTTAAAAATGTAGAACAGCCTACAATAGTTTAGAAATTGTCCATTAACAGCAATTAAATTAAAGTAACAATGTTTGAGGACCTAAAGGAGTAAGTTTTTATTACATGAAAAAGTCACTTAAGTGAAATGTTCATTTTGTAGGAATTCAGATGAAAAAGGAATACATTCAGACACATGCATACACACATATATTGTAAACTGAACTTTTCATCTATATGAATCGCTATCATTTCTATGTGCACGCATTTTTTATGTGGTGTGGGCTATTTATTATTTAGTTGATCTACAAACCATGCTACTGTGCTCAAAATGGCCCAGAAAGGAAGGGGAGAAGACAGCAGCAGTCCATTAAAAGTACAGAGAGATTTTTAGCAGACAGACAGCACGTACCCAAACTGGAAGAGAGCTAAGACACAGAGACTAACTTCTCCACAAAAAGTGGGTTAGGGAACTTGGGTTGTGCTAAAGTTCTGCTTGGCAATATATCTGGTGGGACTATTATAATAGATTATATAATTTATGCCCTTTCAAATTCTAACCTTGTACTTTAGCCACTTCACTCTCCAATCTTAGGATCAGATATTGGCTGATATGAATAGGCAGAGAAAGTAATACTATGCACCCCCTGCCTAGACTGAAAAATATTTTGTTTTTTTCAGATATTTTCAGGGGTATTGTAACCCCTGCAAGAAGGATGCAAAGTGCTATTATTTTGCAACTATTTCATTCGTTACCTTATCTTATGACAAATCTAGTCAGTAATCTATCTAAAATCCATCCATCCATCCATCCATCCATCTTTATTTGCAGAGCTGTGCTGGCTGTTGACCTTGACCTTCTAAGAATGTGGTATTATTATTTTCCCCAGGGTATTCTAAAGTAGAGAAGCATTTATGAACATTACACCTCTGCGTCTATGTTGACATTAATATAAAGAAGCAATCTCTCCAGATATTAATCTACTGTTTGATTCTTTATGATATTTCTCTTAAACTTTTATAGAGTTATTTGTCCTTCTCTATTCTAAAACTAGGAAAATTGATTTTGAGACACTACATCAAATTCGTCCTCATTCCCTTATACATTAATTTGTTACATGGTTACGAGCTGGTTTAAAAAGATGTTCATAATTTTTTGGATACAATTCCTTGCCTAGGTGGAGAGTCTAATTCTCTGCCACCTAAATGTAGACCAGATGTAGTGATTTCCTTTTAATAAACAGAATGTGGCAGAAGTCATAACATGTGACTTCTGAGACTAAATTATAAGAAAAGTATCACTATTCCCTTTTGATCCCTCTGGCACTGCCCATTCTGGGGGAGGCTAGCTGTCATGTTGTGAGGATATCCAAATAGCCTTGAAGGATGCTCCTACAGGGGGGAACTGAGACTACCGGCCCACAGCCAGCACAAACTTGCCAGCCATATGAAAGGTCCACGGTGGGTGTGCATCATCCAGCCTCATCCAAGCCTTCAGATAGCTGTAGCCTGACTGATGTCATGCCCAGAACCTAATGAGAGACTCCCCCTGTTCCTCTAACCCCCCACCCCCAAATCCACTCTCCTAAGCCACAACCAAATTCCTGACTCATAGAAACTCTGATAGATAATATATGATTACTGTTGTTTTCAAGGCACGAAGTTTAGGGGTTAATTTAACCTGCCTTAATTTACATAACAAATAGTTACTGCGCATCTCCTGCATGTCAAGCAGTCTGTTAGGTGCCAGGTAACTGAAGTGAGTAGGAGAGACATAGTTCCTCCCTTTGAAGAACTTACAATCACGTGATGCTTACAAATATTCAATAAGTAATTATATAATTCCAATAAGTATGACATGGAATAGCAGGGTTATCAATGCTTATGGTCCATATCCTGACGGTCAGGAAAGGTTTCCCTGAGGAACTGACGTTGCAGCTGACACAAGAGGAGTTAACCAGGTAAAGAGGAATAGAGACTGAGAAAGAGCTTTTGCAAGTAGAGGGACAATGTAGGCGAAGGCCCTGTTCAGTGGTCCCAACTAAGAAGTTTCTGTGCTAGAAGCTACTGGGAAATGTTTGTTTCATTTATTCAATTTCTTCAAAGAAATATTATCTGAGTGCCTACTGTGTGTCAGGCACTGTTCTAAGCACTGGTGATATTGTAGTGAACAAATTAGACAGAAATCCCTGCCCTTGTTGAACTTACATTCCAGAGGGTGAAAAGGATAATAAAGAAAGAAATGATAAAAATATGGAATGGGGACTTCCAGTTTCTGGCCCAGCATATAAAGAGCTCAGAAGTTGTCTCCTCCACACAAGAAGAAAAAACTGAACAGACTGAACATCAACCATGCTTCTTAGACCCATCGGAGAATTGAGGTCATAGGGAAAACTGTTGCTCACAGAATTGGAGAGACAAACAGGCAGATGCGGAGACTCAGAAGCCCCGGAGCAGGAGCCAGCACCAGGGTAGGAAAACCAACATGTAAATGACGAATTGCTAGAGGCTCAGTGCAGACAAGTTGGAGATAAAAACTCCGGAGGGGCCTTAGCCGATTTGGCTCAGTGGACAGAGCGTCAGCCTGCGAACTCCAGGGTCCCAGGTTTGATTCCAGTCAAGAGCATGTACCTTGGTGGGGGCACATCCCCAGTGGGGAGTGTGCAGGAGGCAGTTGATTGATGTTTCTAACTCTCTATCCCTCTCCCTTCCTCTCTATAAAAAATCAATAAAATATATTTTTTTAAAAAGCATAAAAACAAAAAAAAAACTCTGGAGGGGCTCAGCCTCAGGGGAGGCCTCCACACTTCTGCATGTTTTACTTCCGGAAGCCCTATCAGCTTCTCACAGCCAAGATCAGAGGAAAATCCCCTTGTGTTTCTGGTAGGGGTGGGGAAAGAGCTATTTTGAAATATTCCCAGGGCATTTTGTTCTGTTTAACAAGACCTGCCCGCAGGAGAAACTATTTTACCAGAGCCCAGCCTACTGGGGTTTTACTATCTAACCTAGGGGAAGTGAAATACTCTGCTCAAGCACCCTTTAGTCTTCCTGTCTGTTCTAATGGGAAAAACAAAACAAAACTGAGAAACACTTGTGAAGGTCACAGCCCAGGGACACAGGCGCAATAAAAAACTGAGACCTAATCACAGGAACTATAGAATATTTCTCCTCCCACGCTCACCACCACATCAATGGGATTTCTTTATGATAACAGCTGAAAGAACTGTGCATCTCAGACAATAATTAAGGACTCTTTAGGAAAATCTATAAAAAAACAGGGGCAAAAAAACCCAACCAACCAAACAAACAACAACAACAACAAAAAAAAAACAGAGAAAAATTTAACCTCTGACACCTACAGCTACAGCAAACAGAAAACATAGCCTAACCCCTAGCCAGGTAAACAAAATATATAATGGACAATTGGTAAGTGCTGAGAAGAAAAATAAAGCAGGTAAAAGCGATAGAGTGTGTTGGTGGAGAGAGTGGGTTGGAGTTTTAAATAGGATGGTCCGGAAATGCCTCACTGAACAGGTGACATCTGTGCAAAGATATGAAGGAGGCAAGGGAGTGAGTCACGGAGATAGCTGGGAAGAACACAGGGAGCGAACAGCAAGTGAAAGGTCTTTAGGAGGGAGTATGCTTGGTGCGTTGGATAAACAACAGGAATACCAGTGTGACTGGAGCAGAGTGAGTGAGGTCAGGGGAGAGATTAGGCATGATCTTGTAGGGCATTGTAAAGACTTGGGTCTCTCTGGCTCCTATGGGAAGAGACCACAGGAGAGAGAGCAAGGGAGCCCAGTCAGGAGGTTTTGGAAATAATTCAGGAGAGAGCTAATAATGACTTTGGTAAGTGGGGAAGCAGTAGAAAAGGCGAGTCATCAGATTCTGGATACATTTTGAAGGTAGAGCTGATAGATGCTGCTGATAGGCCAACATGTAAAACAAAAGGAGGAATCAAGGTTGACTCCTTGGTCTAAGCAAAAAGAAGAAGACTGAATGAGGAGCAGGTCTTTTATGAGGGAGATGGAATGTCAGGTTAGAAATACCCATTAGACATCCAAGGGGAGATGCTGAGTAGGCAATTGACATCCACTTCTGGTGGTGGGGGGAGGTCTGGGCTGGAGATGTAAACTTAGGAGCAGTTGGTATATAGATAGAATTTTAAGCCATGAGAACAACTGCAATCACCAAAGGAATGAGCATATATAAAAAAGAGAAGATGGACAAGGACTGAGTCCTGGGACACTCAATGTTAAGAGGTTGATGAAACACGGAGAAATGAGCAAAGAAAACTGGAAAGTAGGAAGAAAACCAAGAGAGAATGATGTCTTAGAAGACAAGTCAATAAAATATTTCCAGAAGGAGAGAGTGAACAATGGTGTTAAACATTACCGAGAAGTCAAATAAAGGAATTGACTATTGGATTAGCAATGTGGACAATACAGGTCAAGAGAAGTTTTGGTGCTTGGAAGGGGCAAAAGCTTGATTAAAGGGGGGTTTAGAAAGAATGGTGGAATTGGGTTTAGAGATATGAATATAGATAACTCTTTAGAGGAATTGTAAAAAAGAATGGAAATATGAACTTGTAGCTGGAGGGAAAAGTAGATGAGAGAAATAATATCATGTTTATATGCTGATAGAATGACCCAGTTAAGAGGAAAAATGATGTAGGAGAAAGAAAAGGGAGGAATATCTGGAATGATCTCTTGAATATTAAAAAGATTGGGATCTAGTGAGCAAGTAGAGAGGTTAGCTTTGGATAGGAAGATGGAGAGTTCATTCCTGGTAATAGGAGAAAGGCAGCATAAAGGGTCCAGATGCTGGTGGGTGGGTGGAGATGTTGGTGGGAACTTGTGGAAGTTCTCTTATGGTTGTTTCTATTTTCTCAGCTAAATAGCTATCAAGGTCAAGAGCTGAGAGTGAAGATGGGGGAGGAGGTGTTGGAAGTTTGAGGAGAAAATATGAAATCGCAGTCCTAGGATTTTAAATGAACTAGAGAAATGCTTCATGGTTGCTGAGCAGAATGAAGGACACACTTGAAATTAATAGTTGTGAATGTGATGAATTTAAAGAGATACTGGTCAGTGTGGATGATTGTTTTTTTTCTAGCTCCATTTAGTGGCATGGATTCTGATTGAGAGTAATATTTCTGCAAAGGAGGATCATGTTGTTTCTTCATATCTTACAACCAGCTACTAAAATAATTAGGAAATGATGAATTTGTGTAAATTATACTTCATTTAGCACTCTTAGAGAATGGGGGTGGTCTCTGGTTAATTGAATATTTTAGATAATTAAGTTCATTATGTCATACATGAACAAATTTTTATAGAATTAGAAGATGAAAAACTCCCTACTCTGACCATCACATATGCATTTTGGGATAGTAATAAGTGTCCAAATATCTAACAGCACCTCAGTGTCATTATTATAAAAAGTTACAATTCCTGTATATCCCAGGGAAAGATCTGGTTATCTGAGTTTCCTGGAAGTTTGGGATCTGGATATATAATATTGACAATTGAAAATTGTAAAAATGAAAAGTTATGTCACTAAATGTAATAAGAATATCTTCATAGAAACCCACCTATTGTGTCTTGGTCATACCTATGATAGCATTGGAGTAACACTTTTTTCCTTCCTTGCCATTGCCTTTATCTTGGGTAGTGAAGTGACAAGATGCTGTAATTAGATTCCAAATCTTTGGCAATGGCGAAGCCAGTGTCAGTGACTTCATCTTTGCTACAAAACAGACTGAATTCTCTCTCAGCTACTTGTGTTTTCTAGTAGCTCAATTTCCTTTTATATTTGTGAATCGGCTTTATATTATTCACTTATTTTAAAAACGAACTGTTTGATTGCATAATCAATACATATTCACTGAATATAATTTGAAAATATGGAAATAAAATAAAAATTATTATCTCATCACTTAGAGGTGAACACAACATACTGGCAAATTTTAATCTAATCTTTCTATTTCATACATATGTTTCTTTATAAAATATAACTATCACGTTGTATCCTTTTTTAGGTAATATTTTATTTTCAGCTTCACTTATCCATTGCATTGTCTTTAAAATTACAAATTTTAATGACTACATAGTTGTCTATTATATGAATGGCCTATAATTTATTTAATGGCAGTTTGGTACTTTAGGATGTCTTTATTTTTTTATTTATTTTTTAGGATGTTTTTAAATTTTAGATAACACCAGGTGAACATCCTTGAATATAAACCTGTTTATTTTCTTAAGGCAGATTCTTAAACATGGAATTATAAGATGAAAGGGTGCAAACATTTTAAAAGTTATATGCAGATATTGCAGCTGCCTCCTAAAAGATCATGCTTTTTGCAGTCTCCATGGAAGTGAACAAGGTGGCCCATTGCTCTGTACCCTTGAGAATTCCATCAGTCTTTATAGTACCTATTTGTACACCTTGCCTGTGAGTACTTCACTGCAGTTTAGTTCTCAGCTGAGCTATTCATTCCCACCACCAACATCTTCTCCATGCTGCTGTCAGAGGTGTCTTTCCACATCACTGGAAGCGATCTTGTCGCTTCTCTGATAAAAACCCCGGGTCCTCTTCAGTCCCAGTAGGTTACATGGTGACACACAAGGTCCTTCCCTTTTCAGCCTCATTGACCACTCACTTCTAAGTGCTTTGATGAATCCATGCAGAATGTCTTTTTATTTACAAAACATACAATGCTCATTCATGCCTCCAAACCTTTAGACATCATCACTCTGTCACATGTCCTCCCTGAAACGCCAATTCATCTTTCAAGACCCCAGGCAAGGTCCCTGTTGGCGATGCTTCCCTGACCTCCCAGGGTGAGGTAGCTGTGCATGTCACTGAGCTGCAGGCCCACAGCACTGGGCCCATGTCCTCACTACAGCGCTCATCACTTTGCCTAGCAATTATTTGCTTGCCTGTGTCTTTTGTTACACAAGGCAGAATATAAATACACACATAAATCAATGCATAAATGCATAAACACATGCTTATTCCCATTATTTCAGACTTCATGTTCTCAAAAGGCTACTGGGTGCTCCTTGTTGCTCACCTATATACAAATGGATTCGTCTTTTCACACAGCTCCTCAGAAATGTTGCAAACATGTTCTGTTCTCTCTCTTCAGTGACTTAGCCCTACAGTTTACTTACAGTACAGAAGCCAGCGGAGGAGCTTTTCCTTAACTCTGTCTCCCACCTTGGCGTCTCTTTCAGGGCAGTTCAGTGGGTACTGCCCATGTCATGGTGTGTGTGTGCATGGTGCTTCTAGCTATGGATTTGCTGTCCTCGAGGCCCCTGCTCGTCTGCTTACAAACCACCTCCAGTGGAGCTTGGTCCACAAACTCAGCTGATAATCTCCTCTCTGATCTTTCTATGATGTAACTTAGTTTCTGACTTGAAGCCCCATTCTGCTGACGTGGTTAAAAATATTAACTTTTTATTTTTTTAATTTATTCAAAACTATATATTTTGCAAGCAACTTCTTTCTTTTTTAGGGTCCTCTTTCCCCTTGTGGAACTTGTTCAGTGGGGAGACTTTAGAGTGGGGGAAGCATGATGATGGCAACAATTGTCCTCTTGGCCATTGGTCTGCTGGGTCACCATTGAGGAGTCTGTTTCCATGCTCCTGGGCATGTGGGCATCTTTGCTGAACTTTCCCCTGGGTCCTGTGTCCCTGGTCAGATCACATAGCCCTTGACTCTCAGGTCTTACCTTTTTCTGTGGGGCTCCTGAAAGCAGGGCCCCCATCTCTGCTCTGGGAATCCGCAGGCAGCTTTCTCTCTATTTCCTCCTCCTGTTGTGGCTGTGAGAAATATGTTTCCCTTCACTTTCCTGCAAGAAACTTTAACAACACATGTCCTAATTTCTCCTAAGGGCTTAAGAGTTTGGGAGAACAACAACAAAAGAAGCTGAGAAGACTTTTGAGTAAGGATAGAGCTGACTGAATGCTTTAAATATAAGAAGGGAAAACTCAAAATAACATCTTAAATGGTATTCCCAATACAGTAAACAAAATGGAAGCAAGCAAGCAAACAAAAAACAGATTGTTCTCCACTCACCCCCATTCTCTTCACTGTCAACCTACCTGAAAAAGCTGCCTCTGTATCCCTTGTCCTCGCTCTGCCTTAGTCATGCCTGCAACCACTTGCAACGTGTCTTTCACTTCTACCATCCCATTGACAACACTCTCCTGATCACCAACCCAACTGTTCTTCGTTTCTTCCTCCTTCCTTCCTAACTCCCTTTTCTCCCTTCCAACCCCCCTGCCTGTATTAAGTAGACTCTCCTTATCACCAGAGCACGCATTCCAAAACCCCAAATGATGTCTGAAACCACAACTAGTACCGTGTATTTTTATATATACTATGTATTTTTCCTATTCATACATATTTATGATGAAGTTTAATATCAATTAGGCACAGTAGAAGACTGAAAACAATAACTAATAATAAAATAGAGCAATTATAACAACATACTGTAATAAAAGTTATGTGAATGTGACATTATTAAGTAAAATAGGGTTACTTGAGCACAAGCACTGTGATACCGTGACAGTCAAAGAAAACCAAGACAAATACCAAGTGACTAACAGGAGCATAGATACCCTAGACAAAGGTATGCTTCCACCCCAGGCAGGATGGAGAGGGATGGCACATGATTCCATCAAGCTACTTAGAATGGCGTGAGATTTAAAACTTATGAGTTTATTTCTGGAAGCTTCCGTTTAATATTTTCAGACTGTGGGCAATAGAAACCTTGGAGAGAAAAACTGGATAATGGGGGACTACTGTTCAGTGGCAGGCATTGAGCTATGCATTGGAGACGCAAGAATGAATTAGGCACTTGTTTTTTTAAATGTATCTTTATTGTTGAAAATTTTACAGATGTCCTCCTTTCCCCCCCCCCCCCCATTGACCCCTTCCACCCTGCTCCCACCCCCAACCGACACACACTTCTTGTTTTTTAGGAATTTAGGACCAGGTGAAGTATACAGGTAATAAGTGAGTACTGCACACAAAAAAATCTGTTTTTTCTGTTTTTGATTCCAGAAAGGCTCTGGCCTCTTCCTGCTGATGTTTACATTTCTAACTCCTCCTCCTTAAATGTCCTCTCCTTTTTCCTCTGGCTCCTCTTAAATTTTCCACTCACTAAACTCCTTCCAACAGTTTGCCCTGGGTTTCTTCTCCCTAGGCTTACTCCATCAGAGAAGTTCTTTGTGTTCATGTGGATTAATCTTAAAACGGCATCTTTGGGTTGGCTGAACAAATTCACTTAGATTTCCTCTTAACACCTCTCCTCTTCTGTTAATGACATCACCACTCGTTTTCAGTAAAGTGTAAGACAGTTACCACCTTTAATCTTAGCCTCCAACCAATTGCCAATCAAAATGGTTCTTCCTCTCTGGGGTCTCTCTCATTCAGCTTTTCTTTTCCTTGCTCACCCTAGCATTTAACTGAAAGCATTACAGCACTAAGAACTTTCTGCTTTGTTCTTCATCAGGCCTGGAACATAGATCTCTCCCCTAAACAACTACAATATCCTGGAAACTTGATTCCAGGTCCCACACTTTTTAGGTATCAGAATAAACTTTAAAAAGTACCATATCTATAACCATTTCTCATTATAAACCTACTAGGGGCCCGGTGCACGAAATTCGTGCACTGGGTGTGTGTGGGGGGGGAGTGTCTCTCAGCCCAGCCTGCCCCCTCTCACATACTGGGAGCCCTCAGGCGTTGACCCCCATCACCCTCCAATCGCAGGATCGGCCCCTTGCCCAGGCCTGACGCCTCTGACAGAGGTGTCAGGCCTGGGCAGGGGACCCTCATTTCCCCCCATCACTGGTTCTGCCCCCAGCCCAGGCCTGATGCCTCAGCCAGAGGCGTAGACCCCCATCACCCTCTAATCACCTGATCGGCCCCTTGCCCAGGCCTGACACCTCCGCCAGAGGTGTCAGGCTTGGACAGGGGACCCCCATCTCCCCCCGATCACTGGCTCTGGCCCCTGCCCAGGCCTGAGGCCTCTGGCCCAGGAATCATGCCTGGGCAGGGGACCCCCATCTCCCTCTGATCGCTTGCTCCACCCCCTGCCCAAGCCTGATGCCTCTGACCCAGGCTTCAGGCCTGGGCAAGGGGACCATCATATCCCCCCAATCCCCGGCTCCGCCCCCCGCCCAGGCCTGATGCGTCGGCCAGAGGAGTTGACCCTCATCACCCTCCGATCACCAATCACCGGATCAGCCCCTTGACCAGGCCTGAGGCCTCCGGCAGAGGTGTCAGGCCTGGACAGGGGACCCCCAGCTCCCCACGGTTGCAGCTCCACCCCTGCCCAGGCCTAACGCCTCTGGCTGAGTCGTCCGGCTTGGGCAGCGGGGATCCACAGCTGCAGTGGCCCCACGATCGTGGGCTCCGCTTTAGGCCCAGGCAAGGGACCCCTAGCTCCCGGGACTGCCAGCTTTGACCGTGTCCAGCTCCCATTGCTGGCTCCACCCCTACTTCCTGCTATCACTGGCCAGGGCGGCAAAGGCACCTGATTCTCTGATCATGGCTGGGGGGCAGGGCAAAGGTGGCCCCAGGGCTGCCTTTGCCCTGCCCCCCAGCTCTTAGCTCCCCCCTGGGTTTCCGATCACTGTCAGTGGCAGGGGGCTTCTTCCTGCTTTCCCTTTTGCCTCCCTGCATTGTGCCTACATATGCAAATTAGCCGCCATCTTGTTGGTAGTTAACTGCCAATCTTAGTTGGCAGTTAACTGCCAATCATAGTTGGCAGTTAATTTGCATATAGCCCTGATTAGCCAATGAAATGGGTATCGTCGTACGCCAATTACCATTTTTCTCTTTTATTAGTGTTGATACCAAGTCATTATGTTGTACACCTTAAACTAATACAACGTTACATGAAAATTTAAGGTTCTTATGACCAATTCCAACATGTGTGTGTGGGGGCAGTGGTGCCCACACCATCAAGTCATTCCCTGACACCAGCTCAATTCTGACACTATCTACCTGGGGACAGCAGGTCCCACAGTAAGGGCTCAGTCTTATAAGACTGTTCCCCACACCACTTCAGACGCTACTGCAAGTCAGGTTGTCATCTGGATTTCTGACTGACTGGCTATTTATTGGAGGTTCCAATGACTCCCTCCTTTAGGTTTGATTAATTTGCACTCACAGAACTCATGGAAATATTTTATTTATTAGATTACTAGTTTCTTATAAGAGGATATAACACCCAGTTATATCCTTTCTTATCAAAGGTAAGTGGTAGGCAAACTGCAGCTCACGAGCCACATGCGGCTCTTTGGCCCTTTGAGTGTGGCTCTTCCACAAAATACCATGTGCGGGTGTGCATGTACAGTGCGATTGAAACTTCGTGGCCCATGTGCAGAAGTCGGTATTTCGTGGAAGAGCCACACTCAAGGGGCCAAAGAGTCGCATGTGGCTCGTGAGCCTCAGTTTGCCAACCACTGACTTAGGGCAAGGTGTGGAGAAAGGACATGGTGCTTTCAAGGCATAAAGTTTCCTTGCCTTCTCTGGGTAGGCCACCGTCCCTGAATCTCCACCTGTTCACCAACCCTGATGCTCTCCAAACCCCATCCTTTTGGGGTGTTAAAGGCTTCATTACACAGGCATGGTTGATTAAACCATTAGCCATTGGTGATTGAACTCCATCTCCAGCCCTCCTCTCCTCCCTGGATGTTGGGGCTGGGGGAGTGGGAGATGTGGGACTGAACGTTCCAATATTCCAATCACATGGTTGGTTACCCTGGCAACCAACATCCATCCATAGGCGTAATCCAAAAGGCACCTCATTAACATAACAAAAGACACCATTGTCACTTTCAGTTAATCACAATGATTTTAGGAACTCTATGCCAGTAACAGAAATGAAGACCAAATATAAATATCTTATTATAAACCACAATATCACACAATTATCCTATATAATAAAAGGCCAGCGACCATAATGACCAGAATGACCTATTGACCAATTGCTATGAGGTGCATTGACCACCTCTCGGTCCCTCCTCCCAGCCCGCAGGCTCTGATCACCAGATGGCCAACAGGGAACTATGGGGAACTGGGGTGGTGGTAGTGAGGTGGGACTGGGGATTGGCGGGCGAGCGGAAGATGGCCTTGATTGCGGGCTAGGCCTAGGGACCCTACCCCTGCACGATTTCGTGCACTGGGCCTCTAGTATCTCAATAAAATGGGGGTAGGGTGGGGGAAGTAGCACATCTATCTTATCATTTCATTATCCCAAATTCTTCATTGTCAATTGAAGTTTATTTTTTTTTTTACCCAGCATTCAGTGCCTCTATGATATAGTCCAAATTCATGTTTCTAGCTTTATCTCCAAGTAGATCCTTATGAATATCTGATATTGCAGCATACATTTATTGTTCCTCAGATACCAGATATATTGTCAAAATGCCTTTGCTGGTACTTTTATTCCTAGAATATGCTACTGCCCATTCCTACTTGTGACAATCTTAGCCTTTTAAAAAATTTTTTTTCAAAAGTTTTAGTCTATAAAGCTATTCATTCTCCCTAATAGATGTTGTCTTTTCTGCCTTTGATTTCCCAGAGCACTTTGTCTGAAACTCTTGCATGGTTGTTATCTTACTCTTCCCTCTATTATGTCTGTTTTTTACTTCTCTTACCTCCTTGTTAAACTTTAATCTCCTCAGAGATGGTGTCTTTTCTTACCAATATTGTGGATTGAACAGTGCTTATCATTGTGTCTTCTATGTAGAGAGACCCAGTATCTATTCTTTCTTCATCCTGAGTAACAGAACTTCTGTTTTTTTTCAGGGTGATAATGTGCCCAGCTAAAAATACTTACTCTCCAAATTCTCTTGCAGTCAGGTGGCTAAATGAGTCAGTTCTATACAAGGAAATGAAAGCCGAGGGTTTCTGGTTTTCTGAATCTAGGCACCACACTCCTTTCTGCTTTGGTCTTCATGCCTGCACATGAACCTGAAGGCCATTAAGCTAGTCTTATGGTCATTATGTAAACAAACGTCTTCAGGATGAAGATTAAAACATTCAACAGGTATTTACTAAACACCTACTATGGTACCGGGCACTATTTTAGATGCTCCCGAAAGTGGCAGAGCAGAAGGATAGAAAGAGTCTGGAGCCCAGATGGCATCATTAAACATTGAAACAACTTTAACTGCCTCCCTCTACACTTCATGAATCCCCTTAGTTTTTAGCTGCTTTTCCTCAGTTTTATTATTTTCTGTTATTTTTAGTTGAATGCATTTCTTATTCATATGGTGCTGTTTACTTTTTTAAAGCCTAGAATTTTAAGTGAGGGTGATTTCTTATTTTTCTATTGAAATAATCACATGGATTTTCTCCTTTATTCTATTAATTATTATTCATTTTGAAATATTTACCAACTTTGCATTTCTGTTATAATTCCTCCTTGATTGAGATGTAATTATCCTTATTATATACCCATAGATTCAATTTGCTGATTTTGTTAGGGATTTTTGCATTATGTCGGAGAGATATTGGCCTGTAGTTTTTCTTCCTTGTAATGTTAGTGTCAAATTTGGTATCAAGCTTATGCTGGCCTTATAAAATGAGTTGGGAAGTAGTCCTTTTTTATTATCAAAAAGAGTATACATGAGGTTCTTCTTATTTCTTTCAACATTTGGAAGAATTTACTGGTGTAGCATCTGGACTTGGAGTTTTAAGTATGGATTCAATTTCTTTGATACCCTCAGAACTATTAAGAGTTTCTGTTTATTTTTAGTCATATTTGGTAAATTGTGTTTTTCAAGAAATTTGTCCATTTCATTCTAATTCATTTATTATCTATTTATTATCTTTTTATATATGGTATTAGCAACTTATATTTTCTTGCTGTTTTTTTCTTGATTAATCTTTCTTGGGGTTTATCAATTTTTAAATTTGTTTTCAAAGAGCCATCTTTTGCTTCTGTTAATTTTCTCTAGTGTATGTTTGCTTTCTACTTTATTTATTTCTGCTCTTATTTCTTTTGAGTTTAATATGCTGGCGGTTTTTTTCAGCCTAGTTTCTTGAGATGGAAGCTTGTACCCTTGGTATTTAGTCTTTTTAATATATGCATTGAAAGTTATATGTTTTCTTTTCAGCACTGCTTTAGCTGCATACCACAAGTAATGACATGTGAAATCTTCATTTTCACTTAGTTTCCATTGTGATTTCTGGGATATTTTGGTTAATTTTCTGTTATTGATTTCTAGGTTAATTTCACTGTGGTCCAAGAATTTACTCTGTGTGATTGTATCCTCTAAAATTTGTTGAGACTTTCTTTATGGCCCAGTATAAACTCTATTTTAGCAAATATTCCATGTGCAAATGTAAAGAATGTGTATTACAAAATCATTGGTGTTACATGTATAGTATTATATATATATCAAGTTTCTAATCATTTTGTTAAAATCTCATATATCCTTATTGATTTTCTTACCTGCTTAGTCTATCAGTTACTGAAAGAAACACGTTGAAATTGTTACTTGTTATTGTGAATTTAACTATTTGCTTTATACATTTGAGCTGTTATTAAATGCATAGAATTTTTTAATTTCTGTTGAATTGACACTTCTATGGATATAAAATATTTCTCCTTATTTCCAGTCATACTTCTTGCCTTAGAGTCTTCTTAATATGATATTATCATACAATGCCAATTTTCTTTTGGGTAAACTGGCATGATATATCTTTTCAGTTTTTTTACTTTTAACTTTTCTGTGTCTTTATATTTAAATATGTCTTTTGATAGACTCAGGCTTAAATCCCAGTTCTTCTGCCCCTAATTAGCTAAAGCTAAATTTCTTGCCTATAAAATGAAAAAAAGTATATAAATATACTAAAATAGTTACTATTACTAGTAACTATTCTATTTAATAGATACACAACCTATATTTTAAAATACAGATATTTAGGCTTTCTATTATTTTTCTTGTCAAAAATAAAAACTATATTTCCAAATTGAATAGTTCTCACTTATAAACATAAGTAATAAAAACAAATAAAGAGTTAAGAACTATCACAGTCATTATTGCTATGGAATATCTCTCTCTGATGTGTATAAAAAGCCTTCAATTATTTCTACTTGTTCAAGGTTTCCAAAGGCAATGAGCAAAGCCTGCACACATTTACTTAGAGTCTGAACAAGAGAAGTAACCTGTCTGGGCATTTTTTTTTAAATCCTTTATTGTTTAAAATATTGCATATGTCTCCTTTTCCTCCATTGACCTGAGTCTCCAGTAATGATTCACAGGATCATTATGGGAGCTACTATTTTGTCACATTTAGGAGGTGGTAATTGAAAGGTCCAATGGACCAATTGATTTAAAAAACATCTGTGATTGAAACCCAGAAGTCAGGAAACAAATCAGGAAGCTATTGTGGCCAACACCTCCCAGGAAGCTGGACACTGTGTACTGGAATGCAGAAACGCCTATATCTGCACAGCTTTCCTTGCCCATAGAAAACAACCACAAAGGAATATGGCTTCTCCTTCATTTTCACCTTCTAATCTTTGAGTGATTGCATCTGATTGATGAGGCCTCTTTCCCACCCAGAATCTGAGAAATGTAATTTTTAGCTTTGTAGGTCTTGCTAGACAAAGGAAGATGGGATAAGAATGGATACAGAATACAACTCAGTCATCAAACATACCAGGTGAAGATGAGGTAGGAGTAGGAGAGCCAGATGGGGACTGGGAGTGAAAAGGAGGCAAAATAATACAGAGATGTCGGGGAATTTCTGGGAAGACTGGATAGGAGAAACAACTAAAGGTGAATCTGGAGGGGATTATCATCCAAATGATAAGAATAAACTGAGAGAAAGTGGCAGAAGGGAGAAATATTAAACATAAGGAGACTAACCAAGAAGTTATGACATTACTCAAAGCGAATGATAATGGCGGCCTGAATGAATTAAGGCTACAGTGAGAGAAATGAAGGGAAGAGACAATTTTGGAAGCTAGTTAACATATCACGACCATATTTATCACATACTTTCTCTTTTAATGGTGATATTTTTCTCTCCCTGGAATGCTGCTTTGTTCTAGTTTTTTGCTTGTTTTAATACAAAGCTTATAGAATGTATTATTCTAAACCCTGGGGATTCTCCATTTACTGAGCATCTGTAGCACTTGTGGTTAATGCTGTTTCTATCCTCCTATAGTTTCATATGTCGGTTGCCTTCCCAGTTAGAAAGAAGCTTTTAAAGAGTGGAGGTCATGTTTTATACCTACTTGATGCAATAAGATATAATGTTGGAAATTTTTTACTAAGGCACCTAGAGTCGATAGATAACATTTCCTGAAGAGAGTCCAGATAAAAATGGAAAGTTTCAGTCTCAGAACCAATTATGCGACTAAAACCTCTTGCTACATCAAGTGTCTAATGGAATATGATTGAGGAAGGATTTTAAAGAATATTTTTTGGAGAGAGTTGGGCTGGGATTCTAACTCTACCCCTGGGTGGGGTGGGGAGGACGCAGAATAAGCTACCTTCACATATTTTTAAGCCCCCTGCAAGGGACTTAAGAGCACTCACTGAACTTAATATGAAATTAGTTTATGAAGACCAGTGTTTTCCTCCTGTGAAACTTAAAGGGCAGCAGGCAGGCTGGTTTGCTTTAGATGGATGAAGTGGAGGAGTGTGCATGAGTCATATCCAGGGAATCTCAGATGAGAAGTCCTCAGTAATGGGGCTCTTTCTAAGAATCCACAAAATAGCTCATAAGAATCAGTGTTATTTGCTAGAGAGTGCAGGAGCATTTTACAAATGTAGTAATTAGGTGAGAGTTTTCCTGTCTACCCCAGTCTCTCCTGTGTTCTCCCAATACTCTCTGGCCTTGGAAGAATGGATCACAACCAGATTTGCAAAATAGCAAAAGGAAGGTATAAGGAAGAAGGATTCCCCTTCTCTTAACCAACCATTTTCCTGACTTCCCACACAGCAAAAATTTTACAGGAGGATGGGAGGGAGGGAGGATTTTGAATTCCAAATCTGGTTTGAAGTTTTTACTATTGTGTGTAATTGGATAATCTTAATTATGAACTTGAGATCATGTTTGCAACATGAAAGAACAGTTAGTTTTTTAAAAATTACCTGGGTAATCAGAAGAGTCATGGGATTTTTGAGTTTTTATCCAATTCGGAGGAAGAATGTTCTCTATCAATTAACCTTTAAAGGGAGACTGGGAGACTATATAAAGTTAGTGGGTGATTATACCCCCATGAATCCTGTCTGGTAAAACCTTCTGGTGCAATCTGAGCACTGAGTGGAAAAGGCGGCGTAGTGTGGTACGAGAGGCTTCTGCAACATCTTGCTGCTATGTGACCTTGTGAACCACATCTAATTCCTACACATTGTGGTTTTCTAATCTGCAAAATTAGGTGAATACATAATAGCTGTCTTTTTTACTTCACAGTATTGTTGGGAAGAGCCAATAAGATCGCACACTTGAGAATGTTTTAAATTCTAATAGGCACTCAAAATCAACTAAAGACTTGATGATTAACGTACCTTGACCAGATGGTCCCCTTTGGCCCATGAACTGAAACATCCTAAACCCATAGCGAGATAAGGACGACTAAAGAAGGGAGAGAGAACTCCAGAGAAGGCTAGTCCACAGAAGCCCGAGGGGCCCATTCCTGTTCCTAACACTACCAGGATCATCTGTTGTGCCTGCGGATTCTTAGTGTTTTATCACTGCTTATAAAAGCCATTGACAACTTATCTCTAATGAAAGTTTTCTTCCCTCATCAGTTTTCAGCACTTTCTCTAGCAGGAGAGTTGAACTACTGGCCAATTACCTAGAAACTAAAGTGAACCCAAGAGAGTCAGCGAATTACTAAGAAAATCATTTGCAGAGGGAGGCTATGTTGATACAGAAGGTTGATTGAAAAAGTGCCTTGATTCGTTTCATGGAAGGGCTGGGCAGGTAAAAGAGAGCATGAGGAAGAGGCTGAAGGACGACTTTACTTATCAGCAACAAGGAAAAGAGCATGAGCATTTCACAGACTATACAATATTTGTCTGTGGCTATGGCGTGGGGTCTTCTTGACAAAGCCACTAGGAAACTGGCTGCTACTAATTGAAAATGGTACTACCAGTGCATGGATGTGGCAATGTTCTATTGTGCTGCACAGAATAACAAAAATAGTGGAATTTGTGAAGGAAAATGGACTATGAAATCTAAGGGATGTTTGAGCTTCTTCAGGAATCCATTGTTTTTCTCCCTCTCCCCAGACTATTTCAAATTCAGATCATCAGCTTCTTGAAATTAGCGTCGATGGTTTCCACCACCTGTCCACCACACCATGTCTGTATGCTTCTTCTTCTGTGAGTAGTGCCATTTAAAAATATAAACCACCTCCAATTGCTTCTTCAGACCTTATGCTCTAAAATAAACTTAGCATTCATAGACAAGTAAGAGAATAAATACTGTGTGTATCAGAGTGGATCAAGGAGTGGAAATGACGCATAGAAAGCCTATTAATTATCATGTGTTCAGATGTTAAAAGTGGGGGAGGGTTGGAGGGCAGTACAAGGGAGCTATTTTAGTTATTGGGCAGATGAGATGTTACCTACAGTCAAAAGAGAAAAATACTCTTTAATCATAATATTGAAACAGTATCTAACAGTAATGAAGAAAAGGACTATAAATAAGTTAGCTCTTCAAACTAGGAAAAGAGGGGGAGAAAGTAGAATTGAGTTGAAGCTTTTTATCTTTTATGGCAGGCAGTCAAAAGATACTAACATTGACAAGTCAAGAAACAGGAGTGTAACATATTTTTTTATAGCTGTGGGAGTGACTATCATTCGTTATAAACACAGAAGCAGTGGCTTCCCCAGGGCACTGATGCAGGGCTTTCGGGGGGGGGGGGGCGCACCAGGGAGCAAATGTACAGAGGAAGTATGCTTTGCCACCCCCCCCCACCATCACCCCTCCACCCCCTGCCCAGGTCAATGGGAACAACTCTCCTTTCTATCTGTTTTATATCTTGGGTTACAGCGAACTATTTTGCTGGGGAAAACAAGTCTCTATGCTTTTAAAGTGTTTGGAAAACATCATCTAAGGACAAGATACAGCTATTAAAAGGTCTGGCTTAAAAATCTAAATTCTGGCAGGGCCAAAGTAATTATAGAGACAGGTAAGGGGCTTTTATAATAGAACACATAGCCTTTGAAAACGGATCCTCTTCCACCCACGAGTTGCCCGTAAAACCATGATTTCCCACCTATTCAGGCCATAGCTTATTGAACCAAGAGTGAAGAGCTCACAGAAGTTTGGTTATTTTACTTTTGGGTTCTTAGGTCCTAGACCCTGGGATGTGAACTGAGTTGACCTATACTTAGGAGCTGTGGTGTGGCTGTCATTGTCATTTTCAGGGAAACAAGGAAGAAGCAGAAGAAGCAAAGAGGAGAGGAGGCAGTATTACAGCTCCAGGGGAAGATATTTTTCCCTCCTTGGCATTACATAGTCCCCTACCCCCATTTCCTGTGAAACCACTGAATTCCACTATCCTAAATCCTTCCAATGAAACCATCATTCTATTTGTCAAGTGTCCTGGGAACTGAAAAGAAGAGAAAATAAAAGAAGAAAGGCTTGACTAAGATACAGAAGAAAATGCACAGGGGAGAGACGATGGGGCTCCCTGAAAGGTTTTTTCAGGGACATATTGATGTGTAAATACTATGAGAAGCATTTAATTTCTAACTCTTAGTAGAAGGAGATTGTCTCTACCTTCCAAAAAGGTTTCCTCAGTATTGATGATCCTTAGCCTTATGGGTTGCTCTACCTCCCTTCCCCCTGAAATCTTACAAGTGAACTTAGGAGTAAGCAGTCTCAGGGTATGACCCATTCACAAGCAGGCTCCAGACTTTACAGTCTTTGGACAACACTATACCTTAAATAATGTATTAAGCACAAAATGTCAAGAAATAAAAAGAGTTTGATATTGTTGACAAAAATTCTCAACTCTTTTGACTCTTGCTCCTTTTCCTTTGCTTCCCTCCAAGAAGACAAATCCATGGCCCCCCTTTCAGCTTCTTGCCATATTTTCCTGTCTTCTTGCCTTTGTTTAAGCTTCTCTATCTTTGAAATGCCTTTCTTCTTATTCCTTCTCTACCTGGTGAACTCATTTCATTGTGTGATTTTCCTAAACAGCCCTTCCTCTAAATTAGCGGTTCTCAACCTGTGGGTTGCGACCCCTTTGGGGGTCAAACGACCCTTTCACAGGGGTAGCCTAAATACATCCTGCATATCAGATATTTACATTACAATTCATAACAGTAGAAAAATTACAGTTATGAAGTAGCAACAAAAATAATTTTATGGTTGGGGGTCACCACAACATCAGGAACTGTATTAAAGGGTCGAGGCATTAGGAAGGTTGAGAACCACTGTTCTAAATAGAATTGATTGTTATTACATCCTTACACCTTATCTTGAAACTATTTTTAAAAAGTCCTGACCTGAGGACATGTTTATTGATTTTAAAGAGAGGGAAGGAGAGAGAAACATCGATGTGAGAAATATCAATTGATTGCCTCTCATATGGGCCCCAACTTGGACTGAATGGCATTTGGTGTATGTCTCTGGGAGCTTTTAGTGTATGGAATGACACTCCAACCAACTGAGCCACACTGGCCAGGGAACTTGAACCTATTTTAATGTCAGCTCTTATCAAATTGCATTACAGCTAGTTGTTTTTATAACGGTAGTTTCTGCTAGATTAATCCAATCCTATCTAATAAAAAGGGAATATGCAAATTGACCATCATGCTGTCACTAAGATGGCAGTGCCCAGTCCCCTCAGCTCCACTGGAGTCCCACAGTCCTTTCAGCCCAGCCCGGCGGGGGGGGGGGGGGGGGGGTGGGGGGTGGGGGAGCGTAGACGGCAGGCACACAGAGCTTCAGGACCATCCCTCAGCCCCCCAGCTGCCCAGGGCCTGCCTGAGGTGCAGGAAAGCCTCAGATGGTGTCTGCCCAGCCACACAGAGCTGCCCAAGGCTCAGGTAACCAGGGCCGGCTGAGGCTTGCACTGCCGGCAGTGGCAGCAGCAGAGGTGTGATGGGGGCGTCGCCTTCCCCTGATCGCTGGGTCGCCTCCCACCCCTGAGGGCTCCTGGACTGTGAAAGGGGGCAGACCAGGCTGAGGGACCCCCCTCCAGTGCATGAATTTTCATGCGCTGGGCCTCTAGTAAACATATAATAAGTAACCATGTGTGCCAGGCCTTGGGTTAAGCACCACAAAAATGAATTGTATTCTGTTTGCCTTTCTGTGCGTTAGGAGCTCCTACCATAGTGGGGGTGATACACAGAACATTACAATATCCCTGGATAGATGCTACATAGATATACAATGCTAAGGGAAATTTGCTTAGGGCTATTGTTTAAGATAAGAATAACTAATTTCTGGATGTTGAATTTATCCTGAATTGTTTAGGGAAGCTGGATTATTTTGGGAAACAGCTAGCCTTTGTCAAAATGCTCTTTCAGAAAAGTCTTAGTATTCAATATGGTTGAAGACAATATTCTGGCTAAGATCAACTATTGGTCACCTACAGAATGGCTATTGTTAATGATGTAGTGAGCTGTGTAGAACTTTCTATTTTGTGCTGCCTCTAAAACTTTGGGTGCATTCCTATGACTTCCAGTTTAAAATTCCCAGGTGTAGCAGGAAAAAAAATACTGGAATTTGATTTCATTATATGTGGGTTTATTATGTAAGTGGCTAAGTTACTTGCTTTCTCTGAGTATCAATTTTTTTGTAAAATGAGGATTAAAAATAAACACCTCACATGATTGTGTGGATGATTGGATAAGATAATGCATGTAAAGCACTTAGCCCAGTGTGGGGTACCTAAAAAGAATCCAGTAAATGTTGGTTTCTCTGTATCCACTTTCAAAAATTGAAAAAAGAACAGGTTGATTTAGAGCCAGAGGGAAAATGCCAGAAGACTTTTGGAACAGATATCAGCTGCTTGCTCTTCTTTTGATCTGGTGAGTGGTATCATTCCACAGCTTGTTGGGCTTGTCCAGCAGCTGAAGAGTTAATCTCCAACCCCAGATTCCCTCTCTCAGTTTAGACTCAGGCCATTGTCAGTTTTCTGAGTCCAGGGTGAGCGAAATTCATGGCCCTCTTCCCCTGTGCTAACCTGCCGAGGCTGGTGCTGGAGGAGTGCTCCTGATTTCTCTTCCTCTCAACACCACACAAGGCCGCATGGAGAAGAGAAAAAAAGTTGTTCCATGGGCAGCTCAGTAAATATTTCAGGGCTGGGTAGAGTTTAAAGACTTGTAAAATGAAAGAGGAAGGGCTTTCTGATTCGTGTCTGGCTCCCTCAAGCCTTGAGCAATCTGTTCCTGTTTAAAACAAAAAGCAAAACATGTTTCCTCAAACTGGTTTAAGAGAATTGTGATGACTAAGGCAGTATATTAATTTTAGCTGTCACAGGAGGCATGGATTCCTAGATTTGAAAAAAAAAGGTCTCCTGTATTTTTGAAAACACTGTTGATTCCTTCCTAGGAATTCTTGAAAAAAAAATTCTCTTTTGGACATCAAGCTATCAGGGGAGAAGCTCTCAATTCTGAAAACTTTCTTTGTTCAATAAGATTAGAAAAGTTTATTGAGAATAGCATAGATCTACACAGATGGTTGAGCAAGGGACAAATGCAAATTACATTCATTCAAACAATAAATAATCACTAAGCACCTATTGTGTACCATACAGACTGTGGATGTGATTCTGGGTTAAAAAAAGCTAAACAAGATGTTCCTGATTCCTCATGTTTCTTAACCTAGGGGGCAGATAAGTAAACACATCGTTACAATACAGCGGGATAAAGGCCCGGACAGTAGAAGAACAAGGTGGTATGGGAGAAGACTCAGAGACCCAAAGCATGAGCAGAATTTAGCCAGGTGAAGAGAGCTGAGGATGTAGAGTGTTCTAGGCAGAGGATCCAGCATATCTTAAGGCTTAGAAATAAGAAAGAATGGAGTGGGTGTGAGGAATGAAACTCATTTCAGTATATCTGGATCACAAATGTAGCAGGAGGAATAGGTGGAGATGAGGTTGGCAGGATACCCATTCTCTTCCTTTCAGCAGCTGGTTTTAGGATTGAGAGGAAGGTAAAACTCCCTGGAAATGTTGGGCCCAAGCCATGTGCTCCAACCGAATCTTGCCAAGAGAGATGTGTAACATGCTTTCTCCCCCCGCCCCCCAGGTTTGCTAATGTTTCAAGTGTGAATAGTTTCCACAGGAAACTCAGGGGATGCTTGATGGAGCCAGTTAGGTATTCCTCAGCGTGTTTGCTGCATATCAGGACATCATCTCGTCTCAACTGCTGGGATGTTGGCACCCTTGGCCGATGGAACCCACTGTTTAATGTATCAACTAATAAATAGAAGATGAGGGGACTGTGATGGGAATGGGCCCTAGATACAAGGCGTGGTGAGCGATAACAATCAATTGTCTTTGCTTGTCTGTATGAATCGAGATACGAGGAGGCACGAAAATACTGGAAGAATAGATCTGAATGATGACTTAACTCAAATGCTGATTGGAACCACTGGCCATGTTAATACTTGCTCCTTAAAAACATAGCCAAGAACACAGTTCTGTATTCTTCTTAGAACACTCATAAATAGTCATCTTAAAGATCATCATGAAATCAGAGAATTAAAAAAAACTTCAGCGATGATTTGGTTCAATGCTTTCATTTTGGGAATGAAGAATCTCTGTTCCAGACATCCAAAGTGGGGCATCCAGTCCGGCTTCTGCCTCAGGGCTTTTACACTCGCCGTTCCCTCTGTCTTCTTGTTATTGAGGACTCTAGTTAGTATTTACTGAAGTCCCTAATTAAAATAGCTTCTGACCAATTTTTCTTAAAATCCTTACTTGTTTTATTGCATATACATTTTCTGAAATATTTTATTTTCTTGTTTATTGACTGTCTTTTTCACTAGAATTTAAGTAAATATTGGTCTTAATCATTGCTGTGTTCTTAGCGTTTAGAACAGTGCCAGGAACATAATGGGACTCGATACACAAGCATTTTTAAATTTATGAATGAATGAAAAGTAGGACTTGGGTCTGCTAGGTCACTGACCTTTCTTTTACTCTGGTGCTTCTCAAATTTTAATATGCATACGGCTTACCTGGAGATCTTGTTAAAATGCAAATTTGATAGAGAATGTCTTGAATTCTGAGATTCTGCATTTCGATGCCAATGATTGAGGTCCACGGACCACATTCCAAGTACTGGGCTGCAGCTGTGTTCCTGAAGCAAAACCATTGCCAGAAATATTTTATAGTCTACTTCAGTACATATGGTTTAGTCTTAAATTTTTCTCTAAACAAGGAGTAGGGAGTTAAGCTGCATTTTGTTAAGATCTTATTATAAAAATTTGCAAACAAAGAAAAGTTGAAAGATTTTTTACAGTGAACCCACCACCTAGACATTGTAGTCCTGTTAGCATTGTACTATTCTTGCTTTTCACATGTTGGTCCAATTATCATCTTTCTAGCCAACCTCAGTCTACATTGGCTTTGATACATTTCAAAGTGAGCTGCACACAGCAGTGCATTTCATCCAAAATACTTTTAAGCTGCATTTAAAAATGTGACTCTCTTCCTGGTTGGTGACCAAACTGTGAAGGTTATTCAGGAAGCCTTTTCAGCTGGCCCCATCTGTCACTTTTCCTACCCACAATCTTTTTTTTTTTTTTAACCAGTATTTTGTTGTTGTTGTTGCTATTTATTACAGATGTCCCCAATTGCCTGTCCCCCTTTTTGGCGTCCCCTCCCCAATCCTGGCCTTCATCACATTGTTGTGTGTGTCCATGGGCTATGCATACATGCACATATGTCTTTGGGCTAATCTCTTCCAGTCCTCCCCTCCCCCCAACCCTTCTGAGAACTGTCTGTCTGTTCCATGTATCCATGCCTCTGCCTATGCCTACCCACATTGTGGCTCCTGGCCTCTTCCTGCCAGAGGACACGGAAGTTAGTGATCTTGAAAATGTTAGACACATTCCAGGTCTTTTGAAGGCATCACATTATGATTTTAAGCCCAAACCAAGTGTGCCTATGGGGATCATTTACATTATTCTGCAAAGAATAGAATCGAAGGAAATAATTTATTTTTGGCTCCTGGCATTTTTGATAAAACTGAATGAAGGCTGTGAAGTTTGAGATTTTCCTTTTAGACTAACAATTTCTTGAGGGCAGGAACCATTTCTTTCTTGCTTTTTCAAAAAATATATTTTTATTGATTTCAGAGAGGAAGGGAGAGTGAGAGAAAGATAGAAACATCAATAATGAGAGAGAATCATTGATCGGCTGCCTCCTGCATGCTCCCTACTGGGGATTGAGCCCACAACCCAGGCATATGCCCTTGACAGGAATCGAACTTGGGACCCTTCAGTTTGGAGGCTGACACTAAGAATTGGCTAGGGCTGGAACCATTTCTTAATCATCATTGTATTCCTAGTGCCCAGTACAGTCTCTTGGGCATAATAAGTGCTGTATTTGCTGAATGGGTGAGTGAATAAATGAGTGAATATTCAAATATAATAGCAATTTCCCTACTTAATCTTTAATTGTCAGTGTCAGTCCCTGCCAGACCCATCCCTATCCAGAGCAGAGTTTCTCCCCCTCCATACTATTGATATTTTGGGCCAGACCTTCTTGGTTGTGGAAAGCTGTCCCGTCATTGTAGGATGTTTTGAAGCATCCCAGGCCTCTAATAACTAGATACCAGTAGCAATCTTTCCAGTCATGACAATCAAAAATGTCTGCAGACATTGTCAAATGTCATTTGGGGTCCAAAATTGCCTGCGTTTGAGAACTGCTGAGTTATAGAAATTGAAACCTCACAACTTGAGGCTAGCTCTGCTCAACCTCTGGGCTGAGAATAATCAAGCCTGAATATATATTGAATCAGAAAAATATTTTTATTTCCTAGGATTCATGTTAGAATTGAGAAATAGTCTGTAGCCTACATGCTTAAAATGTCTTAGATGAACCCTGAGTGCCCTTCCTACCTCAATATTTTCTCCCAGGCCCCATTGCGTGCACTCAGTCTTTATGGCTGGCTTCTGCCTTAGTTTCTGGTCTGTACTCTAGTCTATGCTGGGATTCAAGCACAGTCCTAATCCCTGGTTCCTTGATTGAGCAGCTAATTCCTTGTCAGTGTCTTTCCCTATGGGTCGGATCTTGATCACTGCACAAGTCATTGTTGCCTGAGTTGCTATTTAAATCCAGATGTTCTCATCATCTTGGTGCTCTAACTGTGCAACTGCTTTGACTTCGTGTTACTGCTGCCTAATGAACTCTGTTGGGGTTCCCTGACCTCAAACAGGTCCATGGATGTCAGCACTACCTTGAATCTGACTTGAGCTTTCTAGATCCCTTGGAACAAGGTAATTGACACCACTGGCACCTTCTTTGGAGCTAGCCCAACTTTTTGCTTAGTTTCTCTTGCCCCAGTACCATCAGTCCTGGCCTCTTAACCTTTCTTTGCTTATTCACTGAAAATTCTAATTGTCAGTCTAATGTGTTTCTCTCCTCATCATGGACCAACTGTTCAACAGCTTCAGGGTGAGTTTCCAGCCTGCTTGACTTTTCTGGTTCTGTTAATCACATTATCCCACCCTCAATGGCACCTCTTTTGTCTGCTGCTCCCAACCACAGAAAGCTGCTAAAGAAAGACTCATAATTAAACCCAAATGACCCACAAAAATACTTCTATTTCCTCCTTGATCATGGTACATCAACCCCATTGCATGTTCTTCCTCTATTACCTGCCTAACTCCATCCCTTAATGATTGTTTCAAATGCATTTCTTTCTCTATAAACCCCCAAGCTCTTGTGCTTTACCACTGCAGAAACACTGGCAGCCTTGCCTTTCTTCAGCAAGACTAAGACTATTACCTACCTGCACCTTAACATATCCATGATTCCTCCCTCCAGGCTCAGCTAAGAAATACCCTTTCTCCTTTCTTCCTCATAAATTGTTCTTTCTGGGCTTCTTCACCAGGTTGAGGATCTGCATTGACTTAGGATTCTTTATATACTTGTGGGCAAAGTCCAATCACATCCTGCTTTGCCTCACTCAGAGTTGACAAAATGGTATCTCTTTCCCTTTTACAAGCTCTCCTTTTTGTTTTGTGGTGAAGGAGGAAAGAAAACACAATATATTGTACTTTTAAACTCAACTGCCAATAATATTTTGGCCCTTTTTCCATGATACCCTGGGCATATAGCACAAATTTTTTTTTAATTTTTATTGCTTAAAGTATTACAAAGAGTATTACATATGTATAGCACAAATTTAAAAATTAAAATTACTTCTTAGTTGGTAGATTGAAAGTAGTGCATGGCTCTTGTTCAGCTCTACTTATCTCTACTTTTCAAAAAACAACCATATTCCTGGCATAGTTCATTTGTCTGGCTAATTATCTCTATGCCTAATTTACCTTAAAACTTTTTTTTTCTTTAATCAGTCATCAATTTTTTCTGTACTTATGATTAGAAACTGTTTAGCCCATGAAAGAGCTCTTCTTGTTAAATCAGTTTTCACCAATTAGCTCTTATAACACAGTTCTTAAGAAATTGGTAGAAATTTTATTTTTGCAGCCACCCACAGAACATCAATGTGGGTTTGCTTATACAGTGAGCAAATATTCAGCTCCTCAACTGAACAGGCCTTTTAATTCACAATATTTCCAGTAATTTTTCTTTGAGTCAATCACTCTTGTTTGGCTGCTTGGGCAGGACTCAATGCTGGAAGGCCAATTTATACATGTTTCTGGGTGAGCCAGTGAATCCCTCATTATTCCAATGGTGTTCCATAGATCCTTACTGCCCCCTGGTATTCAGGACCCTGCCAGGGTTGGATTAGAAAATGAGCTGAGCCTGGATTTTGATGTGATAGCTAAGATATTTTTAATGTTTTAGGAAGGTAATGTGGAATCGCATTAAGCTTACTCTACTGAAATTCATGAAATTTTGTGTTTAGTCCTGAAGCTGACAATAGCTTGAAGTGAAATCATCCTTTATCTCTCTGTTTACGTCTCAAGTATATCTTCTGAAAAATGAAGTTTCCTTTAGATGAAACATTTTGTGGTTCTTATGTTTCCAGCACTGCTGTGAAATGAATATTTTGCAAACTTTTTTTTAAAATTCTCATTGCTTCATAATTTCATTATTATGGCCCTTGCTACATATCTTCGTAAAGTCATTTCTTAGACAATTTATAGGCCCTATTAATTTAGAGATACATGTCTTAGAATTTTTCTCATATTATCCGAGCCTTGGAATTTTAAAGGTGCTTACCCAAAGTCTTTTTTATAGCCAAGTAGTATTCCATTGTGTAAATGTACCACAATTTTTTATATACTCATGTACTGATGGGCACTTGGGCTGCTTCCAAATCTTGGCTGTTGTAAATAATGCTTCAACAAACATAGGGGTGTATATAGTCTTTCAAATTAGTGTTTTGGGTTTCTTTCCCAGAAGTGGAATTGCTGGGTCATAATGCAGTTCAATTTTTTAAATTTTTTTGAGATAACTCCATACTGCTTTCCACAGTGGCTGCATTAGTTGGCATCAGAAATCTTACCCTTTGTAACAGCATGGATGGACCTGGAGATTATTATACTAAGCAAAATAAGCCAGTCAGAGAAAGACAAGTATCATATAATTTCACTCATATGTGGAGTCTAATGAACAAAATGAAGTAACAAGTAAAATAGAGACAAACTCACAGATAGAGAACAAGCTGACAGCTTTTGGTGGGCAGGGGTAGAAGCTTGGGGGTGTGGAAGGATTGAGAAAAAAAGAAAAAACTCATGGACACGGACAACAGTGTGGTGATTATTGGGGGAGGAGGTGGAAGAAGGTATAGGGGGGATAGATGGTGATGGAGAGACTTGACTTGGGGTGGTGAACACACAATACAGTGTATAGATGACATGTGGAATTGTGCACTTGAAACCTGTATAATTTTTTTAACAAGTGTCACCCCGATCCTATAAAAAAAAAGCCTAATATGCAAATCAACTGAATGGAGGAATGACCAGTCACTATGACATGCACTGACCACCAGGGGGCAGATGCTCAATGCAGGAGCTGCCCCCTGGTGGTCAGTGTGCTCACACAGCGGGAGCACTGCTCAGCCAGAAGCTGGGCTTACGGCTGGTGAGCACAGCGGTGGTGGTAGGAGCCTCTCCCGCCTCCTCAGCAGTGCTGAAGACCCCTCTGCGGACATCCCCCAAGTGGTTCTGGACTTCGAGAGGGTGCAGGCCAAGCTGAGGGACTCTCCCACTCCCCCCCATCCCCTTGCCCCCCACCCCCCCCTCCAGTGCACAAATATCATGCACTGGGCCTCTAATATATTCAATAAAATACTTAAAATGAATTTTTTAAATAAGGTGCTTACCCAAAGTATTATACCCTGAAAGTTTATGGAGATTAGATTTAGGGAATCTTGCTAGTATAGAAGATAAGATTAAAGGCAGTTTTGGAGAGGCAATATCTGAAAGAAAATGGGCTGAGAACTTTCCTGAATTGAAGAGATGTGAATCCTTAGATGGAAAGTGCATTTCAGGTTTCAAGTAACTTAAATAAATCCACCTCAGAGTGAAACTGCAGAATAGCAAGGATAGAGAAAAAAATCTCAAAGACTACCTAATCCCAACAAAAGATTACCAAGAGAATTAGATTGCTGGTGGACTTCTCATATGTCACCATAGACTTCAGAGGACAACGAAGTAAACATCTTCAAAGTCCTGAGGGAAAATAACTGACAACCTACAATCCTATTCCCATAAATGGTTATTCAAGGGTAAGGGTAGACTAAAGACATTTTCAGACACACATTCCACCTACCTATCCTTTTAAAGCGCACTGTACCATTAGGCAAGAATACTCATCGAGGACAGGAGAAATGTAAGAATAACATTGAGCACAGAAGTTAAAAGATGTTGGTAAATTTAAAAAGAACAATAGGCCATTAAGAAAGAATAATATCATCTTGTGTTAAAAAATAAGAAGCCAAAGCTAGATAATTTTATGGGAGTGGGAAATGTTCAAATGCTCTAGGGGGATTGTCTTGCTTGTTTGGAGGAGAGAGACATTAAAAATTTAGACTTTGTTAGAAAAACATATAGCATAGTACATATATCTAGGAAAACCACTAGAAGAATAGAAATATAACCTATAGCTTCCATACCAGCATAGAAAAACTTTATATTTTAACTGAAGCTAGAAAAGGAGGGGGAAAACAAGATCATTAGAAACAAGAAACAAAAAGGTGGATAAAATAAGTCTAAATGTATGAAGAATAATGATTGCTGAACACATATTAAATTGTAATCGTGGCTCCTATGGAGTTTCAGATTACTCTGGATTTTCTGGGGGGTTGGGAGGAGGAAGGAGGTGGCAAGGAAACCATCTAAAACACCAGGATTATCAAAGCTGATTTACTCTTATACCCAATTCAGTTCAAAGTTGAAAACTTTCTTCCTTTAATATTATTTACAACTTAACCTCAGACAGATTTCCGGTTTTCTGTATACCAACTAGAAAATAGCCTACATAAAAACTATTTTCATTTAACTCTGAAAAGAAGAAAAAAATACCTCTGCATTGCCTCTGAAACACCTGGAATCTAGTGTTTGATTCCCCTTCCCAGATGGTGTCTTTTAATCTAGCTCTTTAAAGACCGCCCATAGGTTAGGAACACCAAATAGTATACTGCAATTTCAGAGATTGCTGTCTGTGTTTACTATAATTATAGAGGCATTTAAAACTTTTGCATTTTGCCACTGGGAGAAGAAAAATAGAAGGATTTGGGGTAATCAGTTGTTATGGATACATCTTGAGGTTAAATTGAAGCTGTGTTTTAGTTTGCCTGTAGCAAAGTCTGATTTCAAAAAGAGCCAGGGTTTTTGAATGTTGGATATTTGCAAATATTCTAAATTCATTGGCTTAAGTTTTTCAACCAGCCACTGACCTTCAGAAATCAGGAAATCAATAGATTATGCTTTATATTTATGATGAGGCTTATATTCTCAATTTTAATTACCTAAATCATTCACTTCATTAGTGGCTGTTTTCTTCTTCAGGAATTATTAGTATACTAGGGGCCCGGTGCATGAATTGATGCATGGGTGGGGTCCCTCTCCCTGGCTGGCGATTGAGGCCTATCAGGGGGGCCGTCAGCAGGGGGGAGGGACCATGGGAAGTTGGCCTGCTGTGGGGATAGGCCGTGGGAGGTTGGCCGTGGGAGCACACTGACCACCAGGGGGCAACTCCTGCATTAAGCGTCTGCCCCCTGGTGGTCAGTGCACATCATACTGACTGGTTGACTGGTCTTTCCAGTTGTTTGGTCATAATGGTAGCTTAGGCTTATATATATATTTATTTATTGAGGAAGGGATAGGAGAGAGAGTGAGACTTGTATGTGCCCTGACTGAGGATCAAATCCACAACCTTGGTGTATTGGTACAGTGCTTTAACCAATTGAGCTACCCGGCCAGGGCCTTTCTTTTTTTTTTTTTCTTAAGGTTTGGATGCTTGAGCTTAAGTTTACTTTTTTGTTCTCAAATCAAACTGTAGGTCACTGAGTTATGAGTATTAGTACTCTCAGGAATCCCCTAGTCTAAACTTTCATTACATAGAAGATGACACTGAGGGTCAAAGAGGAACTGTAACTTTCCCAAATCCTCAGGACTCTTTAGTGACAAAGATTTGGCCTGAAACCTTAAATAATGTGTGGGTTGTCTCTTCATAACATGTCCAAAGGAGGGTGACCATTTCACCATTTAGGTAAAATAGTTGTTTTATTATTTTAATATTTAATAAACACTATTTTAATCAGCAACACATCCTAATGTCAAACAAAAAAAGTATCAGTAGGAATTCAGTGAAGCAGCTTGTTGATCAGGTTTTGTGAAATGTTGATGCTGCTGTCCACTCTGGCTAATTCATAAGAGGAAAAATCATTTAGAAAATTCCTGGATTCAATCAATTCTAGTTAATAGTGTATAAAATGGTAATTTATTATTATTTTAAAATTATAGAATATTTTATGAATACACAAAAGTGAGATAAAAATCTAATAGATACTCATATTTCTACCACTAGATTTAATAAATGTTTAATTTAAACTCATGGCTTTTATTTTTATCTATGTTACTATCATGTTAATGTCCATGTAAATTATGATGTGAAATAATCACAATGTAGTATTCAATTGTATCATTTATTTTTCTATCCCCCAAAGATAATATGTAGTTTTTTCCCAAGTTATTTTCGCTTTCAGAAGTAGTTAACATCCTTATACAGCCCTCTTAGTATACATAGGGGAATTTTCTCATATATATAACCAGAAGTGGACAAGCTGGCTCAAATGTTTTTTCAATATTGCTCAATTAAATCAATTTTCCTTCCCACTAGCACAAATAAAAGCTCCTGTTTCTACATCCTTATATATCCTTGGAATTATCAAACTTTAAAATGTTTACCACAAAATGATATATTTTTTCACTTATTTGGACCTTTTCTTATGCCATTGAGATATTAAAGTATTCCACATAATTATCTTGAACATATTTGGTTAGATGTACACTTAGGATTTTTTGCTCCTGCAGTGAATATATATATATATATATATATATATATATATATATATATATATATATATATATATATATATATTTAGAAAAATGGTCTTATATTTTCTAATTGATTATTGCTAGCACATGGAATGTTGATAATTTTTTGTATAGTGTATTGTCTATCTAGTGACCTAAATTTATTAATTTTAAAGATTTTGTTTCTTTCTTTTCTACTATTTTTTCTACTACTATTTCTACTTTATTTTCTTATTTTGTTGGACTATATAGATAGTCCAGTAAAATGCTAAAAAAAAAACACACACCAGGAATACCAGGCATTCATATCATAGTCTTTTTTGTTTGTTTCTTGAATTTTAAAATTGAATTTATTGAGGTCACATTGGTTAATAAAATTAATTTCTGACTAGACTAGGAATACTTCTAGTGTTTTGCCATTAAGTATTTTTTGATGTCTTTTTAGTAGATGTTCTTTATTAGTTTAAGGGAATTCCCTCCTATTTCTAGTTTGTTATAATTTTTTCATGCAGTGAACTTATTGGAGGCCTCATAAATTATTCTAGTTATAGGTTTAAATTTACTTAAAAAAACACAAACTAGTGGTGTATAGAGAATATGTTGTAGGCTGAAAACATGGTAACTGCTGACTTAGACTTTAGAATCAGGAAGAAAAAGAGGCGTGAGTTATGCAAAAAACTTAATTGCCCAAAAGATTCTACTTAATGAATGCTGAAACTATGCTGGGTCAGAGCATGCAGGCCTTGGACACAGTAGTTTTGAAGAAAGGGGTACATTTGTCTAGTGAAGTCAAAAATCCTGGTGGATCATTTAGGCGGTGGGCTGATGAAAAGTAATTCTATTTACAAATCATGTGTGGGAAGACACACCTACTGAACACACCAGGATTACGAAAGTCTTCAAAGTTCTTGTACAAATAGCTTGGGTTAACTAGTTTGTTTGAAACCCAAAACTATACAGTCATTATTACCTTTAAATAGAGGCTAGGCTACAGTGAGTTAGGTCACCTTCTCCATGTGCACATGTGTTGTGCTCTAGCCTGCGAGGAAAAACCATCAGTCTTTCCCAAAGCTGTTCTCCATTATATAGTGGAAACAAGCTAAGGGGTCTTTCCAAGTCACTGTTCCAGGTTTGATCCCCACTTCAAAAACACCTGCCAAGAAGGTCCTTGACATCAAATCGGTTCAATTCCACAAATATTATTGACAGCCTGGCTTGGCAAATGTATTGTGTAACTCACCATGTGAAACATGAAGATAATGAATTCCAAGACGGTTTACAATTTAATTGTAACAGGGAGCCATTGGAGACTAAAATTGAAATTTTTGAGGGTAAAATACCGCTATTTTGAAGTTGAAATAAAGCAAGAGGCAGGAATTAGCCTTTGCAGCGGTTCTCAACCTGTGGTTGCAACCCCATTGGGGGTCGAACGACCCTTTCACAGGGGTCGCCTAAGACCATCGGAAAACACATATATAATTACATTATGATTCATAACAGTAGCAAAATTACAGTTATGAAGTAGCAACGAAAATAATGTTATGGTTGGGGGTCACCACAACATGAGGAACTGTATTAAAGGGTCGCAGCATTAGGAAGGTTGAGAACCACTGCTTTAGGGGAACCTTCTTTGTTTTGGGAGGGATTATGTTGCTTTTAGTCATGTAGATTTAAATCATGGCCTCCCTACCTACTCTGGGGAGCTCTGAATGCAATGAATTAATGTAAATGTACTTGCATTAGATTGAGTTGTAAGATAATTTTTTAAGTAAATTGAGTGTAATAGCACTATTGTATAACAGCCGAATTAAAAAAAATTTCCCCTTGAAATAAATTGATTTTTCTTTGAGTGTTTGTGAGTACATTTGCAAAAAACTCTGCTGGTTGTTTATAAATTGTTTCCACTTTTTTTTTTTCCTGAACACAGAGCTAGACTATATTTCCTAATCTTCCTTACAATTAGTTGTGATGCTGTCATTGGTTCTTGTTAAAAATATGTAAGTGGAAGTGATGTGTGGCATTTCCAAGGCAAGACTGTTAATATTCATAGGCCTCCATGCTCTCTTCTTTTCCTTAGTGAATGCAGTTGACAGAGTCTAAAGGATGACAAGGCTCCAAGACAAAAGAAGCCGGGGGTCCCTCAATTGCCTCCAAATGGAACACTACTTGCAGACCTGGAACACTATCTTGAAACCTTAAATGAAAGGAAAATAAACTATTTTGTTGAAATATTTTATCTTACTTACTATAACAGGTCACGTTACCTTAACTAAAACAATGTTCTTGTCTAAACACTGCTTCATAGCAAACTGGGGAACTGGACTTCTAGCACATAAACGTATGGGCTCTTCTCTCTACTTAAAATGCGAGGAGATATGTGAAAAGGATCTGAAGTGGATTTGGCACTGCAACATCGGGGTTGAATCATTGATATATCACACCATGGAATTTTTGTTTTTAGACAAAATAATTCAGACATTAGGAAATAAGATTTTAGAATATTATCAATGATTAATTTCTCTGGTCTCTAAGGTTGAGACACACGTAGTAGGTATAGAGTAGGATCTTTCTCAAGGGAATCCATTACTCTACTATCAATCATTCAGAGGTGAGAAAATGAATCATAGATTAGGAGAGTTGGGATTATGTAGTGGAAACAAGCATTCTGGTAGATGCTGTGTCAGTGGGAGACTCCATAGATATCCACTACCCTTTTTGCTTTTCCAGTTGGGTGTTTTTTGCTTCTTCGTATTTCAGATCTTTGACTTGATTCTTGCAATCCTCTAGTCTGCTGTTGGAAGTCTGTATAATATTCTTTATTTCAGTCAGTGTATGCTTAATTTCTAGTTGGTCCTTTTTCACAACCTCGAGGGTCTCACTAGACTTATTGAGGATCTCATTAAATTTATCAGCAGTCTCACTAGATTTCTTGAGTGTCTCACTAAGTATATCGGTGGTATCTAGAAAATTCTTGAAAGACCTTATACGTATGGTTTTGAACTCTATATCCAGTAGTTTGCTTTCCTCCATTTCTGTCATTTGTGACCTGTTTCTTTGTCTCTGCATTTTTTTGTTTCCCTGTGTTGATAGAGTAGCTTTCTGTGCTAAGTGTCCTTTAGGGCCCAGTGGCTCAGCCTCCCCAATTACCTGAGGTGGACACTCTTGGTGCATCCCTTTGTGGGCTTTGTGCACAGTCTTGTTGTAGTTAAGCCTTGATTGTTGTAGGTATCACTGGGAGGAATTGACCTCCAGGCCAATTGGCTGTGAGAATCAGCTGTGTCTGCAGTGGGAGAAATTCTGTGCTGGAGACACCCTTCTGGGGCAAGACTTGCTTCAGTGGGGCTTTGGTGCTCACTGAGAATGCCCCCTGAGTGTGTCCCTTATGGATCTGAGGAGTTGTAATTGGATGGTCCCACTCTGACCACTGGGTACACTGGCTCTTGGATCTAAGGAGGTGCTAATTTAGCCTCTGCCTGAGGCTACCCAGCAGGAGCTCAGCTGTGAAGGAATGCAAGCTGTTGTGGGGTCTTGGGCCTTCTTTTGGAAGTTCTGGGTTTCTCTGATCCAGCTGCAGTTGGTTAGGTAATTTTCAGATTGCAAAGGGCCAGGCCTTTCATATGCAAAAGCAGGCACACAGCTTGGGTGGGGCAGGGTCCCCAGGGGATCAACAGGGTGGAGCAAGCAGCTATGGCTGCTCCTCAGTCCTGCCCTAAGAGGCCCCGCTTCTCAGTGTCCCAGTAATCGCTATAAGCACCTCTGAGAGAAAGCTGCCCTCGAGGTCCGACCGATGCCAGACAGTCTAGCCCAGGGGTGGGCAAACTTTTTGACTCGAGGGCCACAATGGGTTCTTAAACTGGACCGGAGGGCCAGAACAAAAGCATGGATGGAGTGTTTGTGTGAACTAATATAAATTGAAAGTAAACATCATTACATAAAAGGGTACGGTCTTTTTTTTTTTTTTAGTTTTATTCATTTCAAATGGGCCGGATCCGGCCTTCGGGCCGTAGTTTGCCCACGGCTGGTCTAGCCTCTCCCGGTATGAGTCTGGGTCCCCAGAGACTCGCCCAGAACTAGGGAGTTCAGAGCAGTCTGGAGCTTGAGACTCCCTCCCAATTGAAAAAGACAACCGTGTCCTCAGCTGCCTGCCCTTTCCGCGTGTGCCTCTGTACCTCTGCACTTTACTTCCACACCGCAGCTCCTCTGAGTCTCGGTATGCTTTTCTCTTTCCTCCTAGTTGTAGAATTTCCACTCAGCCAGCCTTCCTGTGGTTCTGGATGATGTCTGTTTTGTCTTTTAGTTGTATTTTCAAAGTGGTTGTGCAAGGCAGCAATTTCTGGTGTTTACCTATGCCGCCATCTTGGTTTCTTGACAACTTCTCTTAACTGTGATAATTTCTTAGACTTTCCTTGTTTGGGTTGTGACCATGACAGTTTTGAGGAGTACTGGTCATGCATTTTGTAAAATGTCCCTCTATTAAAACTTTTCGGATGTTTTTCTCCTGATTAGACTGGAGTTATGGGTTTTTGGGAGGAAGACCACAGAGATAAAGCACCATTTCTTATCATATCATATCAAGGGTATGGTACATTCTGTTAACATGACTCATCATTGTTGATGTTGACCTTGATCACCTGGCTGAGGTAATATTTGTCAGGTTTCTCCACTGTAAAGTTACTTCCCACTCAACCCCGTGCTATACTGTCCTTTTTTTTGAATAAAGTCACTTTGTGCAGCCCACAGCTAGAAGTTATGCCTATACCTCCTTGATGATGGAATATGTAGTAAATTATTTGGATTCTTCTTTATGGAAGATTTGTTTCTTCTCCCCATTTACTTATTCAATTTTTATTTATATCAGTATAGACTAGTGGATAATTGTTCTGTACTTTGAGTTACAGCCCAATATTACTTTATTTTGTTCCTCAAGTTGTTTCAACTTTGGCCATTGGGAGCTTTTTTAGGGTTGGCTCCTGTGTGCCTGTATCATTGTGATTTTACATTTTACACCTTTTTACTCTCTGGAACTACAAGATTCTCTAAGCTCATTTTGTGTATGTTGTTCTCAAGTCCTGGAGTCAACTATTTCTCCAAGGGGACCCCTGGTTTCTTTTACTGGAGAATGGTATTGGAAACCAAGACATAGGTGATCATTAGTGATCGAGTTTGAATGACATTTTCTATACCTTAGATATATTTGTGCTTTTAAAACTCTCTCTCTCTCTCTCTCTCTCTCTCTCTCTCTCTCTTTTTCCTCTGCCATAGCAACAGGCTTCATTGCAAGGGAGGCAGGGTGAGGTAGGTGTCAGTCTTCCTTTGGAGCAGGTTGGGCAGCATGCTCTGCTGCTCCAGACACTCCACATTGGGCTGTAGATTCATCTCATCCTCATCCTCACGTTTGCCCATCTCCATCTCCTCTGGGTTGTCCTGCCATGTCGGCTTGGCCAGCTCCTCCCAGGAAGCATCACTCCACACCAACAGGATCTTCCTTTGGGCCCATGGGGGCTGGTCGCTCTTGGCCTCCACTGCCAGCTGCTTAGCCCATTGCTCCAGCGGCTTCATATCCTCCATGCCACTCTGCTCCTGGGTGAGGTCAGCATGGTGTTTGTGGAGCTATCCACACCCTGAGCATGTGCAAGGCATGAAGTTGACTGCAGGATGTACGTGGCCTGTATGCTTCGGCAGATCTGCAGCATCTCCTGTTGTCCGTGTTGCCTTGCGGGTCCTCGAAATCCTCCCACGTTTGCTAGGAGGCCCCCACTCATCCAGGGCTGCAGATTTGGGAGAAGCTGTAGATGTCTTGGGCGTGGTCAATCTCCCCGGTTTTCACTCCCTATCCACCAGCCACAGGCACATCTCTCCCGGGCGTGCTTGTGTGACCGAATCTCCCTGGCATTCTGGTAGATGCCGCGCCAGTGGGAGACTCCCATAGATATCCACTACCCTTTTGATATAGTTATTGCTCATGTTGTACTGCTGGGCGGATGCCACCGCCCGGGTGGGTGTACTGTACACGGCCACCGAGAGTCTGCCGGCGCACACTCCACTCCTCCTGCAGCTGTGAGTACAGCAGGTGCAAGGTGTTTGCGAATTTGCCATCAACGCCTGCTCCACGGGGGTCCCGGCGCCTGCTCCAGCTTGCGACCACCCCCTAGTGGGCGATGAATTTGGTCAGGTTGGTGCCCGGATGTCAGATGTACTGGGCCACTTGAACAGCGAGATGCCACCACTCATATGCCTTGAAACACCTCCTCGAAGCACGTGTGCTCCTCCAGGAACTCGGTGGAGTTGATGACAATCTGGGGAAGGCGATCCTCAGGTCCAAGAAGCTGTCATTCACAACCTCGGTGGACAAAAGGTGCCAAGGCTCTCCTCCAGGTCGGGGAGCAGGGACCACACCTCCAGTGACTTGTACACACGGTTTTGTCCCGGGCTCCGAGTTGGTTAAAGTTCTTGGCCTGGCCTGGGGCAATGCTGTCGCCTTCGGCAGGAGCCTCAGGGCCTGCTCCTAATTCTCCTGTCAGAGCTCCAGCTCCTCACACTCGCACCACACGCTTGCCAGGTCATCCATCGGCTTGAAGCTCACCTTGGTGGCTTCCTTTCGGACGATGCAGGCTGTGGTCCTCATAACCATTGGCAAACCTGACCCATGAGTGTGGCGTGTGCCCGTAGCCTTGAAGGGGTCTGACGTCTGCATAGATCCCGTGTATGTGTTTGATGATCTCCTGGAGAGGCCAGCCCTGGTGCAGGGCCCAGAGCTTGTGCCACTCAGCAAGTGGTGCGGGTTTGGGCACAGCAAGACGCTGTAGAGGAGCAGGGGCTGCTGGCTGATGAGCTGCTCGAAGCGGCCAGGCACAGTTTCAGGGCCACGTCGTCCTCCTTCTCCCGCCCCAGCTCTGAGGCGTCTCCCTCTGAGCTGCGATCCGGCTCTTCTCCAACTGGGCGGAGCTGTCCAACGCCTGGATGAAGTCCTGTGCGGTGACCATGGCCAGACCGATGGACACCTCATACACCTCCCAAGCCTTCCCACAGTGGCCACCGAAGAGGTACTTGGTGCCAGCAAGCACCAAAGCTTACCCCGCTGGTCGAGTGGGGCCTTCCTCGCTCCTCTCTCCTCCCCAGGTTGAGCGGCTGTGCTTTATCCGGGTTATGGGAGATGAGGTCGCAGAGCTTGTGCTGCTGCTGGTAATTGGAC